>NC_140941.1:123717675-125077675 GCF_014529385.1 Adiantum capillus-veneris
TAAAAAATATATAAATGCCAAAAAATAATATCTTGAAATTTTGAAAGTGCATGAGCTCAACGGTAACATCTTTCTTTCTCTCTCCTCGTACATGTGTATACACAGGCAATCTCTCTCTCTCTCTCTCATTTATGGTCAATAATGTGGATAACGGCCGCTGTATTTGCATGGCATGCATGTTTTCAAAGCAAGACATCCCCAAGTCGACGTTAGTCGAGCTTTTTTTTTTTCTCAAGCTCTTTAAAGAAATACGTACTTCCAAAATTTTCTAATTGGTCTTGAAAAAAGCCCTTTGAAAAGATAAAACCAAATATATCTTTAAAAATTATATTTTCATAAACAAAAAAATGCACTAAAATTCTTTTTTTTTTGTATCTTCAAAAAGTAAATTCTCATTAAGTAACAAAACCTGCAGTAAAGTTCTCCCTTTTTTGTTATGTACAATCAAACTTGAATATTTATTTTATGTAGAATAGAAAGTCTTTTGACTTTACATTTGAAAAAGCTTGTTAGTTCTTACGTTCTGCAAAGACTGTCATTTCTTACAGTCTGAATACTTTACTTTTGCATTTTAGATTAGATGTTTTGTAACGTGTTTTTTGAAATGAACCAGGGAGTGACACGTGGATGCCCTCTCCTTCTTGAAAAATTTTAAGCTGCATTATAAAGAGTATAAAAGACTGAACCAAACACTAGAGCCTTTGCCATTGCCAAGCCAACAAGTGAAAAAATCACAAAGCTAGTTAATATGCAAAGTGAAGTAAAGAAAGAGATCAGCTTCTACTCTCTGTGTGTGTGTACGTGTGTGTGATATATATATATATATATATATACACACACATATACATAGCCGAATGGTAGACCAGAATAAAATCATAGCTTGTAAAACACACATACACACATCGAACTGCTATACCCAACAAATGAACATTCCCAATCTATTGGAGAACTTGTCTTCCATGTCAAAACCCATTTGCAGATGACCAGTTGAGCAAGTCCACTACTTTCTTTTGTAATAGTCACTTTGACCATATCCCAATGCAAGTTTGATATGCATCCCCTACAATGCCTATTGTCAATTGCACGGCAAGGGCCTCTCACCCATGCAACCTGGAACCCAATCTATTTGTGTAAGCTGCTCGCACAAGGACCTTCTACCCACAATTGATTCAACCCCATATTGCCTGTATAACAAGTTTCTCTTATTGACCTCATGTAGTCCCATGCATCCCCTATCACCCTCTTGCTCTCCCCTATCCCCCACCTTGTCCCACTCATTAGTTGCGTCCTATGTAGTACACAAGAAGGAGAGATCTTATTATCATCTTGGAAGGCCATTGCCAAGCCAACAAGTGAAAACATCACAAGGCTAGTTAATATGCAAAGTGAAGTAAAGAAAGAGATCGCTTCTATTCTCTGTGTGTGTGTGTGTGTACACACACACACACACACACACACACACACACACACACATATGCATATACATATGAGCCGAATGGTAAGACTAGAATAAAATCATAGCTTGTAAAAAACACACACACACACACACACACACACACACACACACATATGCATATACATATGAGCCGAATGGTAAGACTAGAATAAAATCATAGCTTGTAAAACACACACACACACACACACACACACACACACACACACATGGAATTTCTCTACCCAACCAATGAACATTCCCAATCTATTGAAGAACTTGTCCTCCATGTCAAATGCATTTGCAGATGGCCATTTGAGCAAGATTACTACTTTCTTTTGTAATAGTCTCTTTGACCATTTTCCAATGTAAGTTTGATATGCATCCCCTACAATGCCTACTGTCAATTGCTTACCAAGGGTCTAAGTTTGATATGCATCCCGACAATGCCTATTGTCAATTGCACACCAAGGGCCTCTCACCCATGCAACTTGCAACCCAATCTATTTGTGTAAGCTGCTTGCACAAGGACCTTCTACCCACAATTGATTCAACCCCATATTGCCCATATAACGAGTTTCTCTCATTGACCTCATGTAGTCCCATGCATCCCCTATCACCCTCTTGCTCTCCCCTATCCCCCATCTTGTCCCACTCATTAGTTGCGTCCTATGTAGTACACAAGAAGAGAGATTTTATTATCATCTTGGAAGTCTAAGTATGACCTATGGGACAACAACGGGACAACAACAACGTATCATGTGACATGTTTGGGGCTAATAATTGGTTCTCTATGCCCCAGGATTGTAGAAATGAGTGGCAATTGGGAGGCGACATTTTGGTTTTTTGTTTTCAGGGGGCGGGGTACCCTCCCCTGACACTCCTCCCCTCCCTCCTTTAGCATAATTGTAGAGAAGAGGTATGGAGTAAAAGGCGTACTTAAAAAATTAAGGCAATACAAAAGAATCAAGAAAAAAGGAGGTTTGAAAAACGATTAAATTATGGAAACTATCTTTTGTTTAGAATTCATAAAAAAGAGGAAACACTAGATCAACAATTTGTAAATTGAACCATCTATTTTTTTCATGTCAACTCTTTCTAAATTACAAGAGGAAACACTAGATCAAGCTATAAACAGAACTATCTATTTTTTTCATGTCAACTCTTTCTACACAAGACCAATATTACCAATTTAACATAAGTTTATTTGAGGGAAAAGTTCCCTTCAAACTTAAACATTTCATGCTTTTCGCTAAAATTCCTTGGTTAATGAGCATTCACTTCTCATTCCAAAACTCAAAGACACTTTTAAAGTCCATCATTAGTTTTACATAGTAGTCATTCAAATGATTGTCCACTATCTTATTTTCAAGCAATCAACATTTTTGGCCTATCAAAAAATGTTTAAAATACAACTCACTATTTTAGTCCGCAAAAAGAAACCATCTCTATAGCCTTTGCCCTCCTTTGCATAGGTCAAAAAGCAATTCACATGAAACGAGTTTGAATCGAAGGGGTGAAAGAACTTGAGGTGTAAGGTGAAAAATAATTGAAAGCAAAATAAAAATAAAAATAAAAATATATGTATCAATTGTGTTTTTATTTTCATTCCTTTCATCCCATCTTTTAGACTTTGCTACTCTACATTAGTTTATAAAAAAGCTTTGTGCCACTTGCGTTTCATTCCTTAAAGTCTATGCGAACCTAGCTTATTATTGACTTCTTCAAAGGTACAACGATAATTTTCAATTTTATCCTTCTCTAAAAAAACTAATAATAGGGATTCCTAGTTTTTTTGTCTTGCTTGGTGGGCATTGCTATATAACATAATAAGACATACGCAGACTGGCATCAAACATCTAGCATTGAAGCAAACAAGTACAAAGTGCATTGGAAAAGTGGTAAAAAAGTCATGCATGTGTGTTTGATATATAGATACAATGATCGAGATTGAGTTTGTACTAGTGCGAAAAACATGTACCTAAATTAAACTTAAGGAAGCATGGATAAATACAGAAAGCATCAACTAACTATAAAAACTAAACTGCATACCAACTTGATAATCGTTTATGAACGTCGTCCAATTGTGCAAGTTGGCGGATAATGTTTGTGTCCAGCTACATAAAAGCAATGTAAAAAGTTACATTTATCTTGCAATGAACGACATTGAGTGAAAATGCTAATTATAAAGTGCACGTCATGCAAAAGTGTTATACAAAAATATGGTCGAGAGTTGGCGCTCTTGTCCCTTTAGAAATTATAAGAAATAAAAGCCGTGCCTTGCTGGAATAAGCTGAACACTTATGACAACTATTCCATGTTGGTAGTTTAGATTAGATCATACAACACTGTAATTAAAATGTAAAAACTGGAACTGGAAGCTGAACACTTATGACAGCTATTCTAGGTTGGTAGTTTAGTTTATATCATACAACACTGGAACTGAAATGTAAAGATTGGAATTGAAAATAACATTGAACACTAAAACTGAAAATGAGAACAAACATTGGAACTGGGAATTGAAACTGAAATGTATTCAAATCATTAGATACGAGTACAACAGTGAGAGCCAAGTCTGCTCTGGGCTTAATGGAATTACAAGAGTGTAAAGAGCTCCAAAATAAAAGACAATGAGTAAAGTCTTTAGAGTTTACTAATCTCCTCCAAATTTGAATAGTGGGTCCTACTTATAGCCCTTTGATTGGGATGTCCATTGTGCTAGTTACTGCAGTAACTCCCTTTAGGAAATACCCGACTAGGCACCTTTGCTAATTGTTCTTGCTATCTACATTCCTTCCCTCTTTTCTTTGAATTTTGGTATCAACCAAAATTTCCAAGTCAGTACTGATTACTTAGGCAGTGTTAGTCCATTCAATTCTCTTCTTTTTATCTTGAGCCGTCTTTTGCGGTTAGTAGAGGACTTTAGGCGGTAGTAGAGAACTTAGGTGGTGCAATGGGACCTCCTTGATTTTCCTTCTGAATCAAGCGATAGAGAGTCTCCTGCTCGAGTTGATCCTTTCACGCCGTCTTCAATTCAAACTTGTACGTGGTAAGGGCATTCTAGGTTTTTGTCTCAGGATCATAGAGTGGCCTTCGTTCTCCGGTAAGTCTAGCTTTGGTTAAGTTGTGACAGTATGAGGCCATGTGAATCCATCCTTCTGGTAATGGGCCTCACACAAAATCTTAGCCATTGCTCTGAATTGGGGTTCATAGGCTGCTCGATTAGCTAGCACCTTCTCTAGAATCTTTGAAGTTTGAACTATGAGTTGGAGCAGTTGTTTGGTGATATTGATTAGCCTACGAATCTGAACACGTCACCCATCTTCAACTTGAAATTGTGTCGAGCGCATATCATATCATCAACTTGGTCTTCCTTCAGAACTTAGTTTAAAACCTGGTTCCAGGCTGTCCATTTGGTTGTGGTTGCCATACCACTCCCTTAGGTCATCGACGATCTTCATGTAGCTCTATTGGTCAGCTAGTTTTGGATATGTCAGATATAGTGTTGAGAAGAACCTTGGTAGCTCAGCCTCTTTAGCAGGTAATGGATACATTAGCACACTGAAGAATTTGGACGAATCCAATAAAGTTCATTACAACTTGATTCTCCTGATGCATCATTTTCCTATCTATGTGGACTAGGTGATAGAGGCTTTTGAGGTTCCTCTCCTGCTCCCCTAGGGTCATCCTGGTCCGTGGTCCCCTGCTATTAGTGGCATGACATTCTAGAAGCAAGTGGATCTTATGATTTAGAATTCTTTTGGCACTCTGCATCTGACCAACATGTCATTAATTTGTATTCTAATGTCTTTCATGCATATGTAAGTTGGTTTTTCACCCAGGAGCATTTCCAGCTGTAACCTAAGACTCTTTAGATCCATTGTGGAAGGGTTCTTGATATGTGGATTAACCATGATATTGTCTTGTAAAAAACCACTTAGGTGTTAGGTTTAATGGCAATGTAGCCGACCGCCCATCACTAACTGCGACTAACCCTAATTGTACAGCTATACACTTGTGTGAGCCACTAACACTAAGTACAACGTGTATTGTGCCTTAGTGCATAAGATAGAGAAGAAAGAAAGGGGGCACACAGTGTGTGACGGCTCTCCCTCTCCAACTTGTGTGTGTGGCCATGGTGGTGTGTGTGAGTGTGTGTGTGTATTCTTCTTTCTCTTCCGCTGTGCTCCCGACTCCTCTTCTTCATCTGGTATCAGAGCTGTTTCATTCCTGGAATTGATTTCAGGAGTTAAAATTTTCAGCCCTCCTTTGATAGTTTGTGCTACAGATTTTCCGTAGCCAGTTATTACGGGTACATGTACAGGTACATAGAGCGGCTTGGTTAGCTTCCTCTGTGCTTCTTGGCCTCGATTTCGGCTTTGGCTACGGCATCGGCATCGACTCATAGGCTATAGGTTTCACTGCTTGCGATATTCTAGTTCCAGTGGGAGAAGTTTTTTTATGCATACATGCATATGTTGGCACTTTTGACAGTGGTTTGAGCTCTTTTGAGAGCGGTTTGACTCCTTGCACGGATATTTCTTTGCATGTACATGCTTTTGGCGCCTGTTTGAGCATTGCGATAGACTTGTACGTCTTGTGGATACTGCCATTGTACGCTTTTGTGGAGCCATCTTTTGGCTAGTACGGTAGTCCCTGCCATTTCTGAGACGGTCCGAATGATAGCCATTTCTGACTTGGCTATACGTTTTATTGCATAACCTACGTTGTTGAGGGTCAATAGCGTGAGGTTTTCATTGAGATGGGGTATTCTCAAATGTGGAGATACCTTCGGTGATACAGGTAGCTGGAGCATCCCTTACGAGACCTCGCCATAGGACATATATACAGTGGTACAGGTGCTTTTGACGGTGAGTTGGCGGTCTATGGTTAGTTTGACAGTTTATGTGCCTCAGTTGGTCTCTATACAGTGTGCTTTTGAGAGGCATTGCCCTCTTTTATACTTTGTGAGTGACATACTTGGTCATTTTGTCTCGTATTTTGGTTGACATTCCCAAATACAAAGGAGACTTTGCCAAAATTTTCCCAGAATCTTTTGGTAGTTTTGCCACCATGTCTACTAGCAAAGATCGTGACATTTATGACATAAAGAAGTTTGATGGCACTAATTTTTAGCTTTAGAAGAACCAAATGCATGATGTGCTAGTTTATGGACTTCTGTTCAAGTAGGGAAATTAAGCGTGAGTTTACAACTCCTTATACTGCTGTACAAAATGGTGTTGCGGAACAAATGAATAGGAACATCCAAGAGTGGATTATGTCTATGCTATCATGTGTTAATTTACCGCAAGCATTTTGGACTGAAGCATTATACACAGTCGTGTACTTTCTCAATAGATCACCACATGCTTCATTATAGTTTCGTGTACCTTTAGAGTTATGGTCATGACATAAATTGTTTTATGAAAAACTCTACACGTTTGGCTGTGAAGCTTATGCACATGTATCCAAGGAGTTGCGTGCTAAGCTAGATCCTAAGTCCAGGAAATGCAACTTCATTGGCTATGGTGTAGATGGTCAATTTGGCTATCGTTTATGGGATCCGAAAAGTCAATCAGGGATCCGTTGTCGAGAAATTTGCGGTCTTGCCAGGAAAGCACCGGGCTTATGGCTGTGAGAGTTTGTGAGAGAACTCAACAAAACTATATGAAGGAGTTAAACCATGGATGCCATGAAGACTAGGGTTTGGAAAGAAGTGCAATCAAAGAAGACTCACTCTTTCTCTCTTGCACTCACACACACACAAAGAAAGAACGCAAAAGAGAATGTCAAAACAATACGAAGATGAAAACATCAAGGCTATGGTCATATCGTATCATGGGTAATATGAAAGGGTTAATGGATGAGTTAATGGCATTCAATCTTGGCTGACCAAATAGGCTACGAATTGTTCTTTGGAATTGTAGTTTTGTGCTTACCATAATATATATATTTTGCCTAGTGATTGGGATTAATTGTGTGTACAAATCCTCTTGGTTCATAGCAAGATAACTACGCTTACATCAAAAGAAAAATTATAGTCTATGAGAGGTAGTATGATGGGATCCGGTGATAGAAGTATTTCATTGAGCTTTTCAGGGCCGAAGAGAAACACTATACGTTGTTGAAAGTGTATTTTACGGCTAATCCATACATTAATTCTAATAGATCGTACAGAGTGAAAGCGATAGAAATGATCATCATGTGGGTTATTCATCTAGGATAGTATGTGAAAAATGTAGATACGAGAGAAGTGAAGAGATGAGAAGTTTCCCTCCCAAGCCCTATTCTTGCCCGTAGGCAATAAGGATACTGCGGGGAGAGATGTACCTGTAGCAAAGAGAACCTAGAGAGGATGAATTACTAAGAATGAGAGAGATAGGTTTGGTTAAGGAGATGAGATTAGATACATATATATATATTGGATTAGAGATGAAAATGAAAACAACAAGAAATCAAGAAAACATCAATGTAGAACACATCTTACTTGAAACCCTTCGGCACCATTATTGATGGGAGAGAGAAGAAGAGGGGAGAATTCAACGTTGATTGATACGCCAAGTACAACACCTTCTTTGATTAGAGTTGATCCTCCAAGGATGGCGTACAAGAATGGCTAGTTTTCCTCTAGGAGAAAGTGTAGGCTTGGGCTTATGTTAATGGGGCTAAGTACAATTAGACATTACTACTCACTCCCTCAAGAATTTCTCTCATCAATGGCTTGAATGCTTTAGTTCCTTCCAAGTAAGAAGAGGTCCCCTTTTATAGGTGAAGGGAACCCACAAGGGTTTACACAAGAAGAGAGGAGCCAGTGTGAACAGGAATTGGAAAAGTTGGAAATGAGCTGTCCCTGCATGATGTGGGCAGACTGGGGTCTAGTATTTTGATCATATCTCCTCAACCGTAGCTCCAAATAAAAAAGTAAAAATATGGGCAGAAACTTCAGCTCATTAGCTACGATTTTCATTTTAAAATCATTCTCCAATTCGGATTGAAACCTTGTGTAAAAAATTCATCAAAATAGGGTCCATTTATGGCAGCAAAAGTCTTCATGTGGTCTCCTTAGCCTTGACTTTCATTTAATTCCAAAGGACACCTCATGCCATATGAAAGCATGACATTGCTCCTTGACAAAGTTTTGTAATCATGCTTGCAATAATGCATTAAAATAAGTGTATCTTTGAAATCATGCCACCTAGTGTCCCACTAGGATTTGATTCTCTCCTAGTAGCTATTTAAAAAGAAATATAAGAAAAGTATAAAAAATACATAGAATATATATACATTGGAGTTTACCCTAGATATAGGATCTAAATAGGGTGTGAGATAATAATGAGATGGTAGAAAGAAAGAATCAATGCTTTTTGCCCCAAGTTAAAGAGGTGGAGCTATTGACACTTTTCCCATAGTATTTTTTGATGGTAAAGTAAGAATACATTACCCTTGAGATAAATAATAAGATGAGATAGAAAGCTTATTTTTATACTTACATATGCATATGTACATTATAGGAAATATAATTATGTATCTAAAAAAAATACAAGATAGATTTTGTAGCATGCGTTCCCACTATGTACGTGTCACAGCACGACATCCACCCCCTCTAAACCTGCACATCCTCCGGTATGTGCCACATTGTCTCTTTGTAAGATTAGACCTCTTGTACATCTTCCTTGTCTTCTTCTTCACTGGATGATTCCAGGGCTTCATGTTCACTTTGATCTTCACCTGTGTTTTTCTCTTCTTCCTCATCCATATCTTCTAGATCATTGTCTCCTCTTCTCTTAAACATTTTAATCCTTTTTCCTGCAATGGGGATCTTTACTTCTGTACCATCTAGTTCAGACAAGCTGTAAGTAGCATTTTCATGCACATGCTTTACAACATACGGTCCAAACCATCTTTTTGAGAACTTACGCATGACTGTATGCTGGTTATCAAGGCTACTATCATACACTAAAACCCAGTCACCTTTGTCAATTGCTTTGCTCCTGAGTCGATGTCGCTTATCAAAATAGTCCTTGTTTTTCAACCTTGCATTTTTGAGTCGTTCTTTTGCAGCTTCAATGTCTCCAGGTCTTCTCTCTAGCTGCCTTATACGCAGTGCAAGGAGATCTTCCCTACTAAGCCCCTCTTGCCAAGGTAGTACATTCCATGTAGGAATTGTATCTTCAATCGGCATCACTGGCTTTTGACCATACATTAGCTCCGCAGGCATGTAGGCAGTTACTGAGCTATGTGTTGTACGATCAGCCCATAAAGCATATGGTAACAGTTTTGGCCACTCACCAATTCTTCCTTCGCAAGCCTTGGCCAAAGCTTTGATGATAGGAGGATGCCCTCTTTCACTCTTTCCATTGCCTTCAGGGTTGTAAGCTGTAGTAAGAGAAAGCTTGATCCCTAATCTAGAAAAGAACTCCCTTGCTTCTTCGGCATCCAGTTCACCTCGATCTGCAGTGATTTTTCCCACACAACCATAACGGCAAATCACCTCATCAAGAAGGAATTTGCACACAGCTTCTGTGGTCTTAGCTCTTAATGCTCTTCCTTCAACCTGGTTAGTTAGGTCCTCTCGTGCAAGAACCAAGTATCTCATCTGCCAGAGTCCTAAAGGCATCGTGACTAGATCCACAACCCATTTATAGTGCATGGCTAGTGGATATGTAGGGTGCAATCCATCACGATGTCGAACATTTGAATACATTTGACAAGTTACACATGACTCTACAAACTGAGATACATCTTTATACATACCCTTCCACCAGTATTTTTCTTTCAACTTGGAGAAGGTTGCCCACACACCCCTGTGTCCAGCCCATAGACTCTCATGAAACTCTTGCATGAGCTTTACTTGAGTCTCTTTTTTACATATAACCCGTTGTGGTGTAGCACCCTTTTGTTTAGGATGCTTCCACAAGTAACCATCCCTTAAAAAGTACCCATATGCTTTCCTGCGTATTCTCTTGAATTCTTGTTCAGACCAATCATCCTGTTTTGTTAGAGTACTCAAGTACCTTCCAATAGAAAGCCAATCACTTTCATAAAGATCTTTCAAGAACAATTCAAGTGAATTAGTCATGCAGACATTGTTACCTTTGACATGAGAGATAGAATAGAATTTTGGGCCTACATCATCTCCCTCATCAATCATTTGTGACTCATCTTCATACCTTGCCCTTGATAGCATATCTGCCACTGTATTGTCTTTACCTGCAATGTGCTTAAACTCGGGATTTAAGGACTTAATGTAGGCAATCCACCGCAACATAGCAATGTCTGGTGTTGAGCAGCTTGTAATCATCCCAAGAAGTGGTAGACAATCTGTTTCTACAACCACACATGCACCAATTAAGTACTCTTTCCCACTTTTCAAGGCTGTAACCATACCCCATAACTCTCTCTTTATCTGTGGATAGTTTCTTTGGCGAGCACTTAGTACCTTTGCTCCAAATCTTACCACATACCTGTGTCCTTCTTTGTCATCTTGCCCTATTGCCCATCCAATCCCTGTAGGACTGGTATCTACTGTCACAATCACTGGCCTTTGACACTCATAGTCTACCTTTCTTAAAGTCGTTGCTGACTGGAGTAACTCCTTTAGCTTTTTCATGGATTTTACATGTGCTTCTGTCCATTTAAACTTTTGATTCTTTCTAAGCAGCTGATAAAGAGGATCAGCTACATGTGCATAATGTGGAATCCAAATAACATAGAAGACACATGCTCCCAGAAACCTTCTAACCTCAGTGATGCTAGTGCATGTTTCTTTCATTCTTTGGATGGCATCTACCTTTGATGGACAAGGTTTCCTACCATATGGCCCGCACATGTGCCCCACAACGAGCACTTCTTTGACACCAAACATAGACTTTTTCCCTGACAATGTAAGATTCACTTCTTCCAACCTAGACAAAATTTTATCACAATCATTTATGTGATTTACCACAAACCTGCGACATCCCTTGAGATCCAAAGCTTCATCTTTGTCATTTTCTTCACATCCTTTGATAGGCAAATCATCAATGAAAGGCATTGTGATTTGAGGAATAAAGTCACGTAAGACCTTATTCATCCCATTCATCATATGTGCAACCGCGTTGGTTGCTCCCTGTGGCAAGGTACACATCCTTACCAAACCCAAAGGTGTCCTCATGGTTGTCAAGTCTCTGCTTTCGATTGCAAGCTGAAATTGATCATACCATGAGTAGAGATCCCCCATTGAGTAGATTGCCCTCCCTGCAAACGCCTCTGCAAATTCATCCACAATTGGACCTGTTCCTACATTTCTAATTGTAACCTTGTTCACTGGTTGCATATCTTGGATGAAGCGTAGAGAACCATTCTTCTTTGGAACTGTGAACCACCTGTTTGAGTATGGAGCACAAGAAGGCTCCAAGATTCCCATTTTGATTTTCTCATTCAGTAGCTCTACTAACTTTGGCAAATGAGCCTTTGGAACCGGAATAGGCCGCAGATTCCAAGGCACATGAGGTATTGTGAAAATTACCATAGGAGCTACAATATAAGGATCAACACATCCTATCTCATGTGGCTCAAATGCAAAAGCCTTACCATGCTTTGAAAGCATTTCTTTGAAGCACTTTGTCTCCTCCTGTGTTAGAAACTCCTCGCAACCAATCTGCAACTCTTGAAAAGACTCCTTTGTGAAGGTATGCCCGATCTTTTTAGGATTCCGCAAACTTGGTTGTAAAGAAGCCTGTTCAATCTTTTCCCTGTTGTTGGGTGGTAAGGGTGAAGCTACTGGTTTCACCTTCTTTGCTACACTCTTGTATTTAGTTTCAACATGGACTTCTGGGCCTACTGTTTGGCTTTCTTTAAAGGCTTCTATTACTTCATACATTTCCATAGAGCAAACTTCCACAACTTCATTTTCAAGATGCAAACTAGACCTCATTATAGCATCAAGTTCACCCATAGTATCTACAAAAGAAACTTGTTCACACAAACCCAAAACATTTTCAGTAGGCTCTAGCAACCCACTCTTTTTCATGCACAGTTGTACATTATGCACATATTGCTTATCACATCTCTTCAAATCTTCAAGTTTTGTAAAACATACTGATCCATTCTTTGTTACCAAGGAGCTCTTTGAAAATGCTTCACCTATTTTTGGATCAGGCGAGACCCTTTTTCTTTCTGTACCACTGCAATCCCGCTTTACAATGGTACTTGGCCAAAACCCATCATTTCTCTATGATCATGAAACTCTTTGCTCACCTTTGGTAGAGGATGTTCTCTGAGGTTGTCACGATTTCTTTCATGGTTTACACAAACTGTGAGAAATTGGACAGCACGTTTACCATCTTTGCTACGTATCCTAGCATATGCTGAACCATCGTCCATTACCTTTGTTTCCATTCGAACTCCCACAATGTAGGGCTGTCCAAGGATGAGATGATATGAAGATGTATCCTGTACAAAGAAGTTTTGGTCAATCTTTACATCACCTATTGTCACCTGCACACCTGGACATGCTGCATACAATTCACCGGATGAATTGTTTGCCACTTTTACCATCCAACCATGATCTGTGTCCATTGGCCATTTGCACTTGTTGTAGAGACTCTTTGACATTATGTTTATTTCTGAACCATGGTCAATCAAGGCAACAAATGGCTCTTCAAGATCACCTACCTTGACCAAAGTTTCTGTAGTAGCCCTTGCCCAATGACTTCGTGAATAGTAACTCCTAGGAATATCTTCAACTTCTTCATCATCGTTTGAGAAATGCACTTGCTTCACTCTCCCACTAGATTGGTAGCATCCTACCACAGCTCCATCATTCTCCTTATTTTGCAGTTGCATCCCTTGTGTCTTTGAGGTTTCCCCTTCAACCTGTGGACGAGAAACTTCAGCAAGGGTTTGCCTCTTTCTCTTGATGATGTCAATGATCTCCTCATGGAATTCACGCTTTGCAATGCCAAGAACTTCTCCCAAAGTAAACTCAATCTTGCTATTCAAGATCCTTTCCTCCAAGACTTTCTTTAAATCTGTAGCAACCTCAATATCAGATTGTAGTTTATAAGTTGGGCCTTTTGTCTTACCTTTCGTTGGCTCTTTCTTCTTTCCTGTTGTAGACTCCTCCATGAGTACTTCAGGTGGAGATGCTCCTTGTGTTGAGGGTGTTTGAGAAGGCATTGAGTCGCTTCTTCCCCCACTTCTAGAAGCTCTTTTTGATGGTCCTTCATTAGCATTCTCACGTCTGCGCTTCTCTTCTACAATTGCCTCATTTTGTTGGCATTTTGTAATGTAGGCATGCACTGACAATGAGTCCACTGGATCATTCCATCCCGTTTCTAGACGTATGCAATCACCTGCTTCATGTAGAATCTCTTTTGTAAGCTTTCCCTTTTTAGCTAATTGCATGACATTTGGCCAAATTTGACCATGATGGTCACTCACCTCTTCATCACAAAAATGTTCAATTTTTACTCCATAAGTAGCTGCCTCAACTGAAGAGGTGGCATGCTTGGTTGCCATATCTTCAACTAAGGTTTGCATTCCCCCCTTCCCAAAGTTAGTTCTCAAGGGTAGACCTGTCTCTCTTAAGTGGATTTTACCATCCTTAAAAAAGACAACATCTTTTGACAAAGCATCACTAAAATCATCACAATCCCTTCTTACATGGTTTGTACTATCACACCAAATACATCTATTAACAAACCCTTCTTTGGGCTGTTGTCTTTGCCTAGGAAGTGGCCCTGATGGTTGGCCTTTTTCTTCAAGCTTTGCAAACTTCACCTTCAAGTCACGCATTCCCTTCACAAGCTCATCTAGCATGGACTCATCAAACTTAGGAGCGATAAAAGTAGGCTTTACCATTTTGTCAGAAGTTGAGGTGGAAGGACTTGTAGTGTTTACTACCATCTTGTCCCTTCTTCTTTGTCGTTTGGCAAGCAGTGAGACAGCACCTTCAACCTCATTCCAGTCGGTCTTTAGTCCTTGCTCAGCATCTTTATCTTCAAGAAGAAGCTCCAAATTTTCTTGAAACTCTTTACCTGCAGCTTGTAAGAAAAGATCTGTCTTCTCTGCATCTAGTGTGGCCCTTTCTGTCCTAGTGAGTTGTGCATAGCGCCGCTCAAATTCCCTAAGTAGCTCTGTTATTGATAGTCCTTGCTTTGGCTTGACTACCCATTCTAAGAATGTCCTTTTGGTCACTCTCTCCGAGTCCTCCATGAAATATTCCTCCTTTAAAGCTACTTTGAGTTCTTCCCAATTTCTCCCATGCCCATCTTTAATTGCTCTAACATGCTCCCTAATTTCTGGAGCAACAACTAGCTCAAAGCTTTGAATCATCTCACCTTCTGACACGCGATGCAGCTCCATCTCCTTCACATACTCGCGTAAGTACTTGGTTACATCTTTGCCATTGAACTGATCCATTCTGTTGACGACCGCTTGTATGGCCTTTGTTGCTGAAATCTCCCTTCTTTCAGTAGCATGTTGTTGTTGCATGAACATTGCAAATGCTCGAAACATTTGCATTGTTGCTGGGTCAAAATGCATACCCTGTTGCTCAACATGATCACCCATGGTTACCCACAAACTCTCACCCTAGCAGTTTCGCGTCGGGTTCACCAAAAATATGTCGAGAAATTTGCGGTCTTGCCAGGAAAGCACCGGGCTTATGGCTGTGAGAGTTTGTGAGAGAACTCAACAAAACCATATGAAGGAGTTAAACCATGGATGCCATGAAGACTAGGGTTTGGAAAGAAGTGCAATCAAAGAAGACTCACTCTTTCTCTCTTGCACTCACACACACACAAAGAAAGAACGCAAAAGAGAATGTCAAAACAATACGAAGATGAAAACATCAAGGCTATGGTCATATCGTATCATGGGTAATATGAAAGGGTTAATGGATGAGTTAATGGCATTCAATCTTGGCTGACCAAATAGGCTACGAATTGTTCTTTGGAATTGTAGTTTTGTGCTTACCATAATATATATATTTTGCCTAGTGATTGGGATTAATTGTGTGTACAAATCCTCTTGGTTCATAGCAAGATAACTACGCTTACATCAAAAGAAAAATTATAGTCTATGAGAGGTAGTATGATGGGATCCGGTGATAGAAGTATTTCATTGAGCCTTTCAGGGCCGAAGAGAAACACTATACGTTGTTGAAAGTGTATTTTACGGCTAATCCATACATTAATTCTAATAGATCGTACAGAGTGAAAGCGATAGAAATGATCATCATGTGGGTTATTCATCTAGGATAGTATGTGAGAAATGTAGATACGAGAGAAGTGAAGAGATGAGAAGTTTCCCTCCCAAGCCCTATTCTTGCCCGTAGGCAATAAAGATACTGCGGGGAGAGATGTACCTGTAGCAAAGAGAACCTAGAGAGGATGAATTACTAAGAATGAGAGAGATAGGTTTGGTTAAGGAGATGAGATTAGATACATATATATATATTGGATTAGAGATGAAAATGAAAACAACAAGAAATCAAGAAAACATCAATGTAGAACACATCTTACTTGAAATCCTTCGGCACCATTATTGATGGGAGAGAGAAGAAGAGGGGAGAATTCAACGTTGATTGATACGCCAAGTACAACACCTTCTTTGATTAGAGTTGATCCTCCAAGGATGGCGTACAAGAATGGCTAGTTTTCCTCTAGGAGAAAGTGTAGGCTTGGGCTTATGTTAATGGGGCTAAGTACAATTAGACATTACTACTCACTCCCTCAAGAATTTCTCTCATCAATGGCTTGAATGCTTTAGTTCCTTCCAAGTAAGAAGAGGTCCCCTTTTATAGGTGAAGGGAACCCACAAGGGTTTACACAAGAAGAGAGGAGCCAGTGTGAACAGGAATTGGAAAAGTTGGAAATGAGCTGTCCCTGCATGATGTGGGCAGACTGGGGTCTAGTATTTTGATCATATCTCCTCAACCGTAGCTCCAAATAAAAAAGTAAAAATATGGGCAGAAACTTCAGCTCATTAGCTACGATTTTCATTTTAAAATCATTCTCCAATTCGGATTGGAACCTTGTGTAAAAAATTCATCAAAATAGGGTCCATTTATGGCAGCAAAAGTCTTCATGTGGTCTCCTTAGCCTTGACTTTCATTTAATTCCAAAGGACACCTCATGCCATATGAAAGCATGACATTGCTCCTTGACAAAGTTTTGTAATCATGCTTGCAATAATGCATTAAAATAAGTGTATCTTTGAAATCATGCCACCTAGTGTCCCACTAGGATTTGATTCTCTCCTAGTAGCTATTTAAAAAGAAATATAAGAAAAGTATAAAAAATACATAGAATATATATACATTGGAGTTTACCCTAGATATAGGATCTAAATAGGGTGTGAGATAATAATGAGATGGTAGAAAGAAAGAATCAATGCTTTTTGCCCCAAGTTAAAGAGGTGGAGCTATTGACACTTTTCCCATAGTATTTTTTGATGGTAAAGTAAGAATACATTACCCTTGAGATAAATAATAAGATGAGATAGAAAGCTTATTTTTATACTTACATATGCATATGTACATTATAGGAAATATAATTATGTATCTAAAAAAAATACAAGATAGATTTTGTAGCATGCGTTCCCACTATGTACGTGTCACAGCACGACACCGTAGCAGTGATGTTGTCTTTAAGGAGACTAAGATGTATAGACAGCCAATGAAAGAGGTTGAATTTCAATAAGTGTTATTTTCTGATGTATCACCTCCTGTCTAGACATCTCTCGAGCCACTTACTACACATGCTAGTATGAGTTTTGATCAGCCGCGGAGATCTCAAAGAGTCTCACATTTGCTAGAACGTTTTGTTACAGGCGTGGATTTTCCTCTGTTGATAGATAGTGGTGAGCCTTCTTGTTACAAAGAGGCTATGCTAGCCAATGATAAGGTTTAGTGGGAACATGCTATGAAGAGGGAGTTGTCCAGTATTGCAAAGAACAAAACATGGAAACTTGTTAAATTGCCAAAAGGTAGGAAAGCATTGCCTTGTAAATGGGTGTACAAGAAGAAGATTGACAATTACAAATCTCGTTTAGTGGCCAAAGGTTTCAAGCAAGAATATGGTGTCGATTTCCAAGAAATCTTTTCTCCAGTGGTCAAGATGAATACACTAAGAATGTTCCTTGCTTTGGTTGCCACTGAAGATATGGAGCTTGATCAAATGGATGCCATTATAGCTTTCTTAGATGGGGATATCGAGAAAGAGATTTATATGCAGTAACGTGAAGGGTTCGTACTAAAGGGCAAGAAACATTTGGTATGTAAGCTTCTGAAAAGTCTCTATGGCTTGAGGCAATCATCCAAACAATGGTATCAAAAGTTTGATGCACTTATGCGTTCCCTATGCTATAAGAACAGTAATGAGGATCCATGTCTTTACGTGAAAAGATAACCCAATGGAAAGCTTATTATGCTTATCCTTTATGTAGATGACATGCTTATCGATGGTCATTCCAAGAAGGACATTGTTGACTTGAAAACCAAGCTAAAAAGTCAATTTGACATGAAGGCTTTGGGTGAATCCAATCACATTTTGGGTATGCGCATTACTTGTGACCGTAAGAAGAGGTTGTTGTACCTTTCTCAAAAAGAGTATGTGCACAAGGTTCTTGATCGTTTCAACATGCAAAAGGGGAAGGCTTTGAGTACTCCATTGCTTGCATATTTGAAACTTAGCAAGAAAGATTGTCCCAAATCTGCTGAGGAAAAAGCTGCAATGGCTAAGGTTCCTTACGCTTCAGCTTGTGGTAGTCTCATGTATGCCATGGTGTCTACAAGACCTAACATTGCACATGCACTGGGAGTTGTCAGCAGATTTATGTCTAACCCTGGTAAAAAGAATTGGGATGCTGTCAAGTCGATTCTCAGATACTCGAGTGGCACTGCAGATAGACAATTATGCTATGGTCGTGGAGAGTCATCCATTCAGGAATTTGTCGATAGTGATTATGCAGGCTGTATTGACAGTCGTAAATCAACAATAGGTTGGATTTATACATTTGTTGGTTCTTCTATTTCTTGGAGATCCATTCTTCAAGATTGTACATCCATTCCAACCACAGACGCAGAGTATGTTGCATTGAGCGAGGCATGCAAAGAAGCTATTTGGCTTGCTCGCCTAGTGAAAGATCTTGGATTGGAGCAGTGTACACCAGTTCTTCATTGTGACAGTCAGAGTGCTATTGCCTTGGCTAACAATCCACTGTTTCATTCTAGAATGAAACACATTGATGTGCGTTATCACTTCAGTCGTGAATGCCTGGCAAACAAGAGCTTTGATTTAGTGAAGATTCCTACATAAGAGAACACAGTGGATGCACTCACTAAAAGTCTCTCCAGCCATCAATTTCAGCGCTGTCGTGAGTTGATGGGAATTGGGTGAAGAGTGGTTCTCTTCCATTCTTATGTTCTCCCACATTGGCCATCAAGTGGGAGAATGTTAGGTTTAATGGCCATGTGGCTGACCTCCCATCACTAACTGCTACTAACCCTAAGTGTACAACTATACACTTGTGTGAGACACTAACACTAAGTACACCTTCTGTAAAGTCCAAGTTGAATTCTCCCATGCGCCCACATGTGGACGGCCTTGAGAAGACAAGTCCATCTAGAAATCGGCCATCGGCCATTGACTACCGGCCAACCCATCGGCCACATAAAATTTTGGTGAAAAGGAATATTGCGATTAACACATTAGACCAATACCCATATGTCCGTGGAGGTGTACATGAAGCCGTAGGTGATTTGGAGCATGAAAAGTTGGTGTAAGGCGCCAAAACAAAATGAAAGATGTTGAAATTTCTTTATTGGCCCAAGTAAGAGGTGCCAACACATTATTGATGAGAAATTCTCCCCTTTTTGAATAGCTCATAGCATGGTAATGTGGAAATGGAAATTGGACATACATGCTATTACAAGGCAATTCGGCAGTTCTTGATAAGTTTGGACCTCTTCATGAGAAGTTAGGCCCAAATTTGGATTGAGGCTTTGAAGCCGGACTTCTTGGAGTTTTAGGGTGACTCTGTGATTCAAACTTGGTCAAAATTTCTATGCATAGACGTGAAGACCATGTGGAAGTCATCAGTAATGAAAATCCCCCAGTCTTGAAGATTGAATCAATATTGCCATATAGAGCAATCTTGTGCAATTTCACTAATACTTGTCCCATGGATACCCCACCCTATGGTCTATGGAACACACACTTGCAATCACAAGAACATTTGAAAGTTGAAAACTGCCCCTTGATAGCAGGTTTGCTATGAAATCTTGGAAATTATCATTGTCAGATTTGTATGATGCTTCCATGACCATTTTGACCCAAAAGTGACACTTCTCCCATGACCATTTTAGCCCAAAAGTGACACCAATGGCCTTGATTCAATTTGTAGAAGCATCTAGTTGTACAAATTCTTAACTTTAGAACAACTTGATCAAAAGTGACTTTTTTTTGGCTTGAACTTGTCATTTGAGCTATTTGGAACTTGTTGGTACTTCATATGGGAACTTTGGAATTGTAGATCTCTTGTAGGAAGTATGCATGGCTTAACGGTCTTTGGAATGAATTTCATGGCCCTTGATTTGCCCTTATTTTCTTCTCCCTTGTCCCCCATTCTCCTTGATAAAGCATTGTTGCTAACCTTGAAGTCTAGATCAATTATTGGCAAAGCATAGTTGAAACATATATGCCCCCAAGTTGATTTGAGCAAGGAGAAAATTGAGTGAGAAATCAATGTGTGTGTGTGTGTGTGTGAGAGAGAGAGAGAGAGAGAGAGAGAGAGAGAGAGAGAGAGAGAGAGAGAGAGAGAGAGAGAGAGAGAGAGAGAGAAAGAGAGAGAGAGATGCTTCTAGTTGGATGAGTGGAAACTAGTTGATTTGTGTTTCTACTTTTAAGGATAAGTAAGTGGATACCATGTCTCTGTGCCTTAACAATATTTCTTGCCCACTCTTGCTATAAACTTTTGATTCTTCTCAAGTAGACTTCTCACATAATTTTCAAGATTTACAGACCTATATATGAGAAATTTATAAGCCCATCTTGCAGATACCTGAAAATGAGAGCATGTGCGCTCATGCTGATCATAGGAGCATCAACATCAATGTGAATAGTTAGTGATCACTATGTGTTTAACGAATTATGAGTGTTTAATGTGACATATCAACTGGAAAGTTGTAGACTACAAGGAATGCACTTTTGGGCAATTTTTTGGGTCAATTATAATTTGGTAGAAATCACCATCAAATTTTTTCATTCACTATACATAATAGTTTTGTAATCATTGTTGACCAAGAAATAGTCCTATTATTACCCTCCCAATTATAAAACATTTTATTGGCCAAGGATTGCAATGGAGGTCTTTGCATGAGCTTTAGCTCCAATTCTTTGTTGGCATCAATTCATATTGGATCTTAGTTAATCATCGCATTGTTTCAATCAATAAAATATCCCTATGTTGCTATTTCTTTAGCCATCAATGCCTGCAATGATGCTCACAATGGTTGTGTCTCTAGCCATTCATGTTGGCATTGTGGGGTACAAACAAAATTTAGTAAGCAAGTACATTAGAATATCAGCAAGACATCTGTCATCATTTGAATGATGTGAATATAAGGGTATGGGTTGTGTCATACAAGATCACTCAGACATGTGTGACTTTGATTTGGTGCAAAACTAGTGGCAAGAGGCTACATCTGCAAGATGACTTTCATTGTCTAGGGTAACCTCCTTGCCCATACCGAGAAGACAAGAACAATGCTCACATTCCTTGAACTTTGGATCTTGTGGATGCATCGTGAGCACTTTATAGCTAACCAAGTTGACTGATTTAGATGTGAGACAACTTGATTTTCTCCATTTCATCGTCTATGTGTGTTAGTGAGGGTGTTCAACTTGCTTGTTTGAACCTATCTGAGTGCCCACAGGTGACAAGGGCCTTATTTGGTACATAATGGAATTGTCTGTAGCCATCTGTTGCACTAGCGCGGATGGCTACAGGTAGGTTTCTAATGGAGACTATCACCCCTCTCTGATTGGGCCCTCCTACACACTTAGCATGGGCATTTTGAATATCAACTACCTGTAGCTATCCACGCCGACATGGATGGCTACAAATAGTTTCTCATCACCACTCTCCAATTTGTTGCAAAATCCCATCCTACACCTCTCCCATTGTAGTGATGAAATCAACAAAGGCAATCAGGGCTCCATCACCTTTCAAAGTATTAGATTCATAGTGGTTGAGAGGGTCACGATTGAATTTACAGTGACATTGATAGCACATTCATTGTAGCCTTGTTTCTACCCACGATCTTTTGTGTCCTTTGAACAATTTTTCCAATCCACTCTCTTGCCTTACAACAGAACGTCTTGCACTTGATCTTAATTTTGGGCACCTGTTGCCCTCACTTTGAGTGTTGGATCAAGAAGCATGGAGAAAATGTAGTCAGACATGGCAAAATGACCTAGGATATTTGAGTGCAAGAAAGGTGGACAAAGGCCTCTGCATGAAGAGGGCTTCTAGATTCCTCTACACAGAATCCAAAAGGAGAGAGAGAGAGAGAGAGAGAGAGAGAGAGAGAGAGAGAGAGAGAGAGAGAGGGAGAGAGAGGCTCTCATTGTGGGTGACTGGTGGGTGTCTCCCCAAGTGAAGACCATGGTTTCTCTCAAGCTGTAGAAGTGTCTGGTGGCCATCATTCTCAAATGCAAGAAACGTAAAGCGTGGCTCAATCCCAATGAGGTCAATGAGATTTCTATGGCCAATTCACAACAAAACATCAAGAAGCTTGTCAAAGATGGTTTTGTGATTTGGAAGCTAACCAAGATTCATTCTAGGCCAAGGGTTAAATGTGCTTCATCCAAGGTTGTGGCTTAGATGCATGCCAAGAAAATTGATAAGCATGATGTGTACATGAACATGTTCAAGAATAAGCGAATTCTTATGGAGATTATCCACACGTCAAAAGACTAAAAAGGCATGCAAGAAGACATTTTCATATCATTTTGAAGCTCATAGAGACGAAGGAAAGGCTATTTGTTAGAGGAAGTGTGCAAGAAGGGGGATGCTATTGGTGCAAGGAGGATGATATCATTTAATGAACGGCAAAAAGAGAGCGAGGGACATAAAGCAAGCAGAGGAAAGGAAAGAATAAAACACACCCATCACCTTGTAATGCCCTTTAATCTCTTTTTGCAAAACTCACAATTGTAATGCCCTTAAATCCTAATATTGACCTTTGTGTGAAGATATTTTGCTTATACATGGCCCCCATAGGAGAACATATCTTCCTTGTATCATGTACATCCACAAGTGTGGAATACAACAAATGGTTATTTCTTATGTCTTTTATTACTCACTATACCTAAAGGATTTTGTTCTTTTGAATTATGTATTTAACAATCAACTCAAACTACAATCACTCTCAAGGCTTGTATGCAATGATTAAAATCCAAATATTATGTTTGAAAAACATGCAGACTGTCACATACCTTATCATATCTTCCCTATGACTTTTGCAAAATCACCAACTTTTAGTCTTTATTATGCATAATAAAGTTTTTTCTAAAGGATTATTTATTTTTGTTGCAATGTTACACTAGATAAGTGACTTGGTTTGCTATCAACTAGAGAGAGAGAGAGAGAGAGAGAGAGAGAGAGAGAGAGAGAGTTAGAGTTTCCTCTTTGATATTAGCATGCATTGGGCTTATGTATTATTGAGAAAATCCATGTGTAGAACCCTCTATAGAGACATTATAATGAGTGGAAATAATGCAGAGCCGAACCTTGACATTTAAGGTACCTTAAGATTCACCTTCTATAAAGAAACATTTTGAGATTCAACTAGTGCGAAGCAGTAGAAGAGAAGGCGAGTGGTTTCAAAAAAATGAGAGTACTCGTAGAATTTTCATACTCGCATTTTGTCTAGTAGTCAACCCTTTTATCATTAATATCTAGGATGTGTTTGGAAACAAAAGTGTTAAGGCTAAAAGCTAATTGGTAGCAGGTTTTAAATATGAGAGAGTACCTCTCACCATAGCCTTTTGGGCAGCATTTGGAAATGCTAGTCTAGAGGGTTAGGGAATTGGTTTTTAAACAAGTGAGTGTGTACTAAGCCCCTCACCATGGTTTTGAAAATGAGAAATTACCTCCCGTCATAGCCTTTTGGAAATGCTAGCGTAAAGATTAGGTGAGAAGGAAATTTGGTCCTCAAACAACGAGAGACTACTTATCCTTTCACTGTAACCTTGTGGAAAGGGATGTATTTTATTTGCGAGTTTTTCATTTTGAATTTTTTAGGAAGTTTTTAAACTTTTTCTATTTTTTTGACCAATTATGTCTTTTATCAAGTAATATATGGCAATGACATACTTACACAGATAGAGAACATTGAAGGTGGTGAGAGAAACAATATAATGTAGTGAGATGCTTTATATCTTTGTCAAGTCATTGTAGACCAATCAAGTTTTTTTTTCAGTAATATGTAGGCATGACTTACAAACAAAGTTAAAGAACAATGAAAGTGGTGAGAGAAACATTGAAAATGTTGTGAGAGGAAAAATAGACTAGGAGAGGTAGACTAGCAAGCATACATGGTCCACATTCACCTTGTTGGGCGCATTTGGTGGACACCCCGTTTTTTTTGTTAGTTCACATATGGACATGGTGTTGTGTGTCAAAAGGGTGTGTGGGCTTTCTTTTTTGTGGATTTTTTAGAGCAAGCACATGTACATGTAGTGCAAGTCGCTAGTGTAGCACCAACAGTCGCTCGCCGGGTTACTATAAGTGCTCGTTGGTGAGTTATTTGAAGTATGACTTGTATATAACTCAAAATCATGTACAAACATAAAAAAGTCTAGCTAAATATAAAAAAATTATAAGTTTGGGGTTTCATGCCTCCTTGATGCTTTTGGATACAATTTTTTGCCATCGACTACGTTTTCTATGTGTAGTCGTGCCAGGGCAACTTGTTGTTCGCGTCAATTTTGCATGAAGAGATAAATAGATTTGAAATTTGTGGCCTTTAAAAATTATGTTTCAAAAAGTGTAGAGAACTTTTAGGGTGAAAAGAATCTCTTTTAGAGTTGTGGCTTGAGAGATACAGTCTGTTTCCCGCACGGTACAGGATATGGCAGCCCACAATTGTGGCTTGAGAGATACAGTCTGTTTCCCGCACGGTACAGGATATGGCAGCCCACAACAGGGAATTTGGTGTAAGATAAGTTGTGAAGGCTTATATGTTTTGTGGCCTATGAGTAATTTGAAACTTTGGTTTTGAAGAATCAATTGGTGATATGATAATCTCTTTTCCTCAAGTGCATTGGTTGGCATGTGCTATAATTCCATGCCAGGTTAGGTGTTTCCTAGATTTTGTGGTGATCTTATGGGTGGGCGTATGCTTGTAAATTCCCAAGGGATCACTTTCCTTTAGGTTGTGGTTTTGTGAGAGTTCATTTTATATGGCTTGTGGTGCTAATCTTATGTTCTAAGTGCTATTGGGTGCTTTAGAGCTGCCCATTTTTTGTTTTTCCAATAGTGTTTTGGTGCCCACCATTGAGGATCTTTTTTAAGCTACCTTTACTTGATAGATTTGATGGCTATGCTGGTAGAGTTTCCAAAATTTAACATGTAGATGAAGCTATTGAGGAATTCATCGAAAAGTTTGAGTTTGCTTGTTTGATTGCAATTAAGATAGATCTAATGCTTATGTATGCATGTTTGTTTGTTTGTGTGTGTGTGTGTGGATAAGATTAGACCATATGTCTTATCCAAAATAAAGTTTTTTTAATAAGATAGAGTATGTTTAGTACTCCCCTTCTTAATTCTTCAACAATTCTAACTCTATTATTCTCTTACATGCACAAAATAGAATACAAGTTCTACACAAAATAGAATACAAGTCCTTTAGTACTCCCCTTCTTAATTCTTCAACAATTCTAACTCTATTATTCTCTTACATGCACAAAATAGAATACAAGTTCTACACAAAATAGAATACAAGTCCTTTACATAGAATAAAACCCATTAAAGTATTTCATCAATTCAAAAAGTTACACCCAAAAAATAATCATCAAGGGCATAAAAACCACCAACATAAGGGTCAACCAAGGGCATATGATCCACCAATGCTTAATGTCAATATGCTGATCCACCAATGCTTAATGTCAATATGATGATCGTTTTTGCATCCTCTAGGACATAGATCTTCCCACACCAGAAGGCATTAGTACAGTCTCAAGGGACCCTTTGGTTGGAAAATGTCCCTCAAGATTAAATGGGGTAGCTTTGAAAATTCATGCTTTAGATGTGGGAAATTTGGACACATGCAATCTGATTGCCCGGAACCTAATTTTCAACCTTTGGTTGGAAAATGTCCCTCAAGATTAAATGGGGCAGCTTTGAAAATTCATGCTTTAGATGTGGGAAATTTGGACACATGCAATCTGAATGCCCAGAACCTAATTTTCAACCTCCCCCTTCAGTTGTTTCATGTTTGATGTCTCCTATGAAAAGGAGGTGTCTATCTCAAGATTAGTTCCTGTTGTGGCTGCTACCTCACTTGCCTATTTTCTTGTGGACAAAGGTAAAGTGAAACCTTTCAACCTCCAACACACTTCTAGCAAAGGACAACTTGTGGGTTTGAATGAGTCCAAAAGTAAGGGAAAGGATGTGGATTTGGGTGATCCCTCTCCTTGGGTGACCCCTAAAAAGACCATAGAAGTCCGTTCGCAACCTTCCAAGTTAATTTACAAGATCATATTCAATATGAGTTTGATCAAATAGAGCTCTTATTTTACTAGATATTGGATAGCATATGCTAGCCTGACTACTTACTTGAAGTTTTGATGATGGTGTGGCATGAACTGTAGCCTGCCGTTGTTGTGCATAATTATCCAAGCAGACATTGGATGGTTGTGCAATTTATGATAAATGGCCATACCTTTGCAATTAGTGGTGTGTATGTGCATGCATCCTCTAAAACAATGGGCTACATTGTGGCATGATATATCTTTCTATGGGCTTCGATTCCTATTCATGAACCTCTAATGCCTGCATCATCTATGTCTGATAACACCATAGGACACTCACACATGTTGACTGCAAAAATCCAAGCTTGGGATCATCTTATTGTGTGTATGCATATGCGTGCTTTGTGGAGTGTCTTGTATCTAGATGTGTTGGGATACACTTCTCAGCATGATGTTCAATCCTTGTATAGTTCACGATTAGATTGGTGGTATGTTCTCAACATGAAGCAATATGATGAATTTGTATGTGAGATGTGGATTGACCATACCCTGATGCTATCAAATCATTCCCCTATTCTATTAACCTTGCACTTTGGGCAATGCTTAAAAGATCAGCCTCTCTCTCAAAAGCGCTTGCTACATATCCATAATGCTTATCTCACACATCTGACATTTTGTGATATGATTCATGATGTTATTCCCCTACAGCTTGACCAAATGCATCTTGATTTTGATATTGCATGGTATCATTTTGATATTGCATGGTATATTTGAAGATTATGGCCAACACTACATGCAATGTTTATGTGAGGATATAGAGGGTGCAAAATATTTGTGTCAAAAGCTCCGATATATGGCTGACACATAACCACTATTTGAATGTGAAGTAATAGAGTTATACAAGGCCCCTGTGTCTCTGTAGCATACTGATAAATATAAACTAGTTAAATGGAGAACTCGGGCTCGTCAGTGAGTATTTGTGGACAAAGGGTGTGCTTTGAAATATTTTTTAAAGCACCCGCATCTTTCCCAAGCCTCCCAAGCCATCGAACAAGTTATGCTAAATACAGGCTACTGAATAGCCTCAAACAGTGAACTTGTTGATACCTACGTGGTTTTGTACTATAAGCATATTCTCCTCTAGTTTTACCTAAAGCTCATTATGCCTGGCAAGATCTCCTCTCTTGGGTGCATCCAATCCTCTCCCCTTATGATTTGCAAAAAATCAAGGCTAAAATCATTGAAGTTTAATTGCATTTGGCCTTACTTGCTCTTGGCTATTGGAGGTCTCACATTGAATGCAACATGAGAGAAGCAAAATGTAGGATTTCCATGGAAAGAGAGATTGCTTAAGCTATTTGTGCATAGTTTTCTCATTTGCGGCCAATCTCTTTGATGCCAATCATATACAAAACTCTCGCCAAGATGATTGTCACTCATACCTATTCATTTGGCACAATATGGTTTCATACCTCATTGAAAAATCATAGATAATTTGGTGAATGTCGTGTTTGGAAATGAATACACAAAATATACCCAACAAGATGTACTTGTCATGCAAGTTAACATTGAAATTTGATGCTGTGTGCATTGGGAATTCATTGTGGATATTGTGCGGTGTCCAAAGTTAGCCAATATTGCACACTTCTTATATGCTCACAACACTTCCTGAGGGATTGTTGATGGTGATTTGACTGAGTCTTGGCCTCTTGGATACTCCATGAGGCAAGGTTAGTCAGCATTGTACACTTCTTATATACTAATAGCACTTCCTCAAGGATTCTTGATGGTGAGTTGATTGAGTCTTGGCCTCTGATTGGATGCTTTGTGAGGCAAAGTTAACCAATATTATACACTTCTTATATGCTCACAATGCTTCCTCACAGGTTCTTGGCCTCTTGGATGCTCCTTGAATGTGAGGCAAGGTTGCTCTCTCAATGCATTGTTGTTTGCCATTGCCAGAAACCCTTTGATTTTGCAACTAGCTCAATTGACTTTCTCTGGGTGCCTTCATGGGCTATGGCTGCCATAAGGACCGGACATTATTGGGTAGGCATGTGCGGATGACTTGCAATGCATGCCTCGTATTCACCTGAATGAGACCTAAAAAATTCTTGGCTTGGTCGTGCTGCTCAATGTTCTCTATGAGACAAGTGACGGGGCTAGCCAAGTGTAAAAGCTCAGACAAGTAGGAGGCCATGGTGATGTCAGCTCCTTTGAGGCCAAAATTCAAGGCAATGTCAGGGCCAAAGGAGAGGTTGCCAATGAGACCATTGATAGAAATCTCCAGCATGAGCTCAAAGAACTGAGCAAACAAGAGTCTGCCCATGGCAGCAATAGACACTCTGACGCTATCCATGGGAAAACCTACAAAGGTGCCGCGGAAGTTAGATCCATGCAGGAAGCATCGTTCATTTTCTCCATCGATGAGCGGGTTGTTGTTGGTGATGTTGGCCTCATATTGTTGCACGTTGATGGTGATTTTGTGGATAGGAATTAGAAGCTTCTCACCACCTTTGACATAGGCCTTTACTGTAGGCCACACAACAAGTTGCAGGCCGGCCAATATTTAGCAAAGAGATATGAGATTGCTGGACGTAATAATGGTACCATGCAGGGGGCAGAAGGGGATGAAATTAGCATTCACATTATTCACTAAGGCTTGAAGGACTTCCCCTCTGAAGCTGGACATGCCAAGCATGCCAAGGCTATTGAGGCGGACGACCATGGCAGCTTGGGTGGTGGGTAGAGGAGGCTGCACGCCTGCCAGAGGCTTGAAAACAGAATATGCCAGAGAGTCCTCCACTTTGAGTGTCCGCTAATTATCAGAGCAAGCCCCGAAAGCCGGTGGTGATAGCTTAGTACTTCCAAGGAACACGCCAAGGGAGCAGCGGGCGCACTGCTCCTTCAAGATGCTTCTTGCTCTAGTGTTGTCAAAGTTTTGATCCTGAACATCCCTACTCGCTAGAGCCATAAGAAATACCATTTGCGTGAATACAACCAAGACAAGGCTCTACTATTGATTGACAGTCACGCTATCTTTTGACATCACGTTGAGCTCATAAGGGTTCAGCTACTTAGGTGCCTCCCCTCAGCTACTTAGGTGCTTAATTACATTATACAACAACACTTAGATCTCGATGGCCTGAATGTCATGGTGAGTGGACAGTGATTAGATGCAAGCCCCCATTCTCATCAGTCAAGGACGACTATAAATTGAGGACGGAGTGATGTCGTTAAAATTATATTTTGAGTGCATTACACAAATGTTAAGAAATTATACAATTATATTCAATATACACACATGCAACTTTGTAATTGTGTGTGACTTTGTAAGTAAACCATACATATCCATGAGCTGTTGCAAAGGTTTATCATGAAGAAAGCAAAACTAGCATTCTTATTAAAGGTCGCAAAAAATAACTTAAAAGTAGTTCAAAATAGCCTTCCAAAAATAGTAGAGGGGTGAGGCCTTCATACTGTAATCCCCGTGTAAGCATCAATTGGCTTGTGTGTGTTATCTGGACATTGCAGGTGAAGATCGCTCTTATATTGCATGTAACCTTTGTACGTGAATGGTTTATATTGTGGGGGATCACCACCCACGTGCACTGGCTGGATGACAAGGTCGCCAGCAAGACTGGTAGCGTGCAAAAAGGAGAGCCGAGGTATCTTGTTGTTCAACACAACTTGGTGAACCACAGTGGGAGAGCGCCCATTGCTCCATCCCTGCATTTTACACAGCTACAGTTTACGACAACCATATGTACTTGCAGAGAAGGCCGCTTCACACTTTAAGATAGGAGAATAAAAGCGCCTCTTGGGGGCGTGCGTGCTGCTCTTCGGGAGCATGTTAAAGCACCTTGGTGATCTTAGGGAGCACGTCGAGTAAGCAGCGCGCGCTCTGCTCTTTGGGAGCACTTTAAAGCGCCTTGGTACTCCTTGGAAGCACTTTAAAGCGCCTTGGTGCTCTTAGGGAGCACACCGAGTAAGCAGCGTGCGCGCTACTCTAGTACTGGTGCTCTTTAATGTAAGCACCTTGGTGCTCCCGAAGAGCACGCCGACGGAGCCACATGACCACTACCACATGAAATTATGTGTACACCCCCAATGCTGGCACATGCGAGTAGGCATAGATTATTACACAAAGAGTAAGGCCAAGGTGTTTTACAAATGCTTCTTCCTCTCAATCATATTGCTCAAATACGTGGAATGAGGCTCGCATCTGCTACTACTCAGGGGTTAATTTCTCGTCGTCCAAGTGGCCCACTCCAAGTACCAAGTGGCCACTTCCCTTTCCACGTCCGCGTCCTCATGGCCGGCTACCTCTAGAACCCTATTGCCCCTAACATGTGTATTACATCAAGTTTATTTGTGTTTGTGTTTGTAGTATGCAAATGCATGATTGTAAGTGTGTTTGCGTGTAAGTATGCATTACTGTATTTGCGTCATGTGTTATCGTGTGGTTGTGTGTGTGTGTGTATGCATGATTGTATTGGGGAAATGTGTTGTTGTTGTTGTTGTGTGTGTGTGTGTGTGTGTGTGTGTATGCATTTCCGCCATAGGAGCTTCCAATGGAGCTGCTCCATGCCTTGGAAGCCATGGGGGAGCTCCAATGGAGCCCTAATGGAGCTCCTCCAAGGAAAAGGCATGGAGGAGCTCCATTTGAAGCTCCATTGGGGCTCCATTGGAAGCTCCTATGACGGACACACAAACAGCCACACATAGTGCTGGTATTGGTACTGGTACTACTACTGATACTGATAGTACTGGTACTGGTAGTAGTAGTACTACTACTGGTACTACTACCCTAAAGGTACTTAACCCACACACACATATGGTACTAGTACTGATAATGGACAGAGATTGGTGCTAATTGTGTACTGGTACTCGTACTATAATATGGTACTGGTGCTACTTGGGTACTGGTACTGTAATAAATTGAATGTGCTTTACAATCTATATATATCTCTCTCTACACACACACACACACACACACACACACACACACACACACACACACACACACACACACACACACACACACACACACATGTATAGCTAGTTATAGTGTGTTGCTATTTCCTTGGTAGTATTAGCTGGGGACTGTTGGCTTGGGAAATCTTTGGTGAATCACTGGGTTGTTATGGTCAAAATGGGTTGTGAATTATAGAAAATTTGGGTAAAAGCTGTTCATATAGCAGTATGTGGTTGTGGATATGGACATTGTGGTGCATTCCTTGTTTATTCCGACTAAATGGTTTTTGGGCTTAGTCACTAAAGATGCTCTGCTAATTGTGTACTGGTCCTGAATTAGTATTGGTACTGAAACGGTTTGTGTTCTATAATATACTAGACAAAAGCTACTTGGGTACGGGTACTGTAGACACTGGTATACTAGCGCTGAACTGGTATTGGTAGTGATACTGTAATATACACAACTAGTACTGGTACTGGTATTATTACTTTATTGTATTGAACTGATACTGCTGCCACTTTATACTGATCCTAGGACTGGACTGTTTGTGTACAATAGTATACTGAATTGATACTAGGGCTACTTATGAGACTGGTAATAGTGTTAATTGTGTGTTGGTAATGAATAGGTTATGGTACTTAGACTGTTTGTTTAATATAAAAGACTAGACCGGCGCTATTTTGTGTATTGTTACTGGTGAGGTTTTATATTGAACTGGTATTGGTGCTACTTGTACTAGTACTTCTGGTGTACGGGCACTGAATTTGTACTTGTTCAGTAAGGTTTTTATACTATAATATATTGGACGAGTACTACTTGTATACTAGTACTGGTGCTACTTGTGGACTGTTACTACACTGGTCCGGTACTGGTGATACACCCTGAGTACCTTTTCTTCTTCTTCTACTCCTTCTTCTTCTTCACAACAAAACAAGCTCCTTCACTTTCACTTCACTTCATTTCACTTACATGTATTATATTTATAAAATATATACATTAAATCACTAAACATGTATTACATTTATAAAATATATACAATAAACACTTATAAAATATATACTGGCTCTCAGCAGGACCCTTATAGAATTGCCTATTTCCCATTTTTGAGGGTAAAATTCCTGGTTTTAACATTGTTCATATATTTGTGAAATAACAATATGTCAAGGAATCGCTGAACCATTAAACACGTAGACCAGAAAAGTAATAAAGCAGTATCAGTACCAATACTACAAGTATTGGCATTGCTACCTCACGCACATTCCTATCACCTACGACAGACTCTGTATTATTTATTTAGTAGAGTCAGGTACCAGGCTTGTTGGTCCAATAGGAAAAGGGTAAGAGTGATTGCCGATGAGAGGCGCACTCTAGCTGGAACATTCAAGGGTTAGTTGGCTAAGCATGGGCACCCAAGTGTGAATGGGGCGAGCTCATATAAAAGTCACCTAAACCTAAAAATCGTCCATTCTCTCATTTTTGCAATTTGAAGAGTGCTCTTGCTCTATCTCCATCTTCTTCTTCTTCATCTCCTTGTGTGTGTGCATGAGAGAGAGAGAGAGAGAGAAAGAGAGAGAGAGAGAGAGAGAGAGAGAGAGTGCGATAGAGCATTGCAACGACGGCACGGCGGTGGCGAGGATTTTGAGCGTGGCACAGTGGTAGCTCCTTCTTCTTCGCCGGCGAGGAATCCTCCACGAAGGCGAGCGTAGGGCGGTGAGTGACACGCCCTTGCTCTCTTGAGCTTGCTAGATTAGTCTAGTTGTGTGCTTGGAGCCATTTGTGGCTCACACACAGTGTATCGACAAGTCCCTTGCATTGACACGTGCGACAGACGCGCACATTTTTTGCGCCGTTGCCGGGGAAATGCCTTACACTAAGCTCGAGTAGCACTCTATGCTGCGTTGTGGTGCAATTTCAAATGTACGAAAGGTAGAGAAGGAAGGTGTGTGTGTTGAGAATGAGTTTTTTTTGCTGCTGTGTATTGTTTTGTTAATAAAGTGTTGAAAGGTACTGTGTTTTTTTTTGTTAATAAGGTGTTGAAAGGTACTGTGTTTTCTTTGTGATAAGGTGTTAGAATTAAGGTAGTAGATCCATAATGTTACTTCTGTGTAAAGTACAATAAGTAGATCTGTTAGCTAATGAGTTATTGTAGTAGTGTGTTAATATGTAATAGTAGCTGTATAAGTTGTAAGTAGGTAGGTTGAGTGTGTGTGTGCTCGCGCGCACAGTGCGGCTGTAGTGACCTTATCCCAAAAAAAAATTAAAAATTTTCTTTTTAAAAAATTAAAAATTTTAAAGATAGGACCGGGATAAAAAATATCCCCCAGACCCAAGCCGAAGCTCACGTTCAGGCTCAGGCCTCAATCCCCCTTTAAAATTACGTATTTTAGTCTCATGCGTAGGTAAAAATCGACCTTTTTGAGGACCAACAGAGCTTCAGGTAGCCGAACGCTGTGCTTTAAAGCACACTACGACCCCCTGAGCGATATGTTTATTTCGTGCTATCACACACTCTAATCCAAAAATGGATCATTAAAAAACATTAAAAAACGAGTGAAAAAGGACACCTAAAAAAGTAAGCGATTAACCTTCGAGGTTATTTGCCGACGCTTGTAGGGTGCCAAAGGCACATGCATCTACGATCTGGTCATGTGCTAAAGGCCGAGAAACTAGAGAGCATTTTGACTTACGCAAGTTCTCAATATCCATCTACCTTAAGTTCCGAGCCCTCGGCGAGGACCCAAGGTAGTACAAACCAAGACCCACATATAGCGTCTAGTGACTCTTCCTCTGACTACGACATCATGGAGGGTTACCCAATGCCTAATCCTGATAGCTCAAGCCAAGACATGCATGCCATGGGTCCACGGTCTAGGCCGAGCGTGCTTAGCCGCTTGAAGAAAACCTTTAGTAGAGCCACACGCTCCGAACATGGAGCTAACGATGTAAATGAGGGGGGTGGGGAAGTAAATTCACCATTCATGACCAACGTAGACCCCATGCTCTTAGAGAGTGTGCACGTGAATACTCCATTCACTGCACCCCCTGACTCTTCAGAGCTATTTTCCTCCAAGGTTATATTACCTGATGGTAGAAGCCTTGCTGAAGTGCAAGAGGTTGAGCGATATATCATTGCGGCTAGGAAAAGGAAATTAAGAGCTTACGCAAGGTGGAGCAACGAAGAGAGTTAAAAGAAAAAGCTCCCATGTCAATATCCTTGCTAGGAGAGCAATCGAGTGCTCTTGACTTAGCAACCACTAAGGGCCAATCCATAGAGAGCAACATTGCATCTAGCTCAAAGGACACCCGTAGAACCTCAAGCTTAGATGGAGCGTTCCTAAATGAGAACCGGGAATACGAACTACAAACGGAAACTCTAACTGGCCTATACACAGGCCATACCTATCACATGGGTTGGTTAGATGTATTACAATCCACAACAGGAGCTACTAGTGTGGAGGATCAACAATAAAGAGTTTGTGAGGTCATCCATAGGGTTATTGAGCTAGTGAGACCGAACAAGGGGATCCACATGCCTTCAGGGAAGGCTAAACAACCAACCTTATCGCAAATGGAGACTCCCTCTGTAAGTCGATGGATCTCCCATATGTTGTTTCGCCAAGGGTCTCAGTGCAATGTGAGCCCACCAGTGATTGCTTTACTTTCCAAGTCTAGCTCATCTTTCCCTTGATGACACCACGGCTATCATGCCTATCCCAATGATGGGCATGCCAAGAAACACGCCATGGACCTCATTTGTTAGTAAAGCACCGCTACATGGTAGCTCAATGCGGCCAACGGCCTCTACAAGTGTGTACCAATTGTATGCACCTATGGGTCATCACACTCATGTAGCCCCTACCCCTTCCATTGTCTCAAAAACCTATGCTCCACAACCACAACACCCAAGTTATTATTTCCATGGGACCCTACCGGCTAGCATTAGCAAGTCACATCCGACATCTGCTATGCCTAGGGCCACACATATGAACTTTGGGCCGCCGCATGGCACAACATAGTACCAGGAACCCAAGGGCTTCCAATACGCCAAGCCCAATGCCAATACCTACTCCACATGTAGTCTCTGGAGTGCCTTCACCCATGGTGCCTGCTCACTTAGGTGACTTGGCAACATTTGCTCAAGCTATCAATCGGTCTATTGCTGAGAATATGCGTAACACGCGTGATAGAGAACCTAGAAGTAAAGCAGTACAAATAGCCAAGCTCACACAAAAATTTAGTGGAGACGGGGATGTGAGAAAGCATATCGAAGTTTTTGAACAAATATGCGATTCTCTAGGAGAACACAATGACCTGCATAAGAGTAATGCTTTAAGCCTAACCTTAAGTGGGAAGGCTGGGAATTGGTATAGAACCCTATGGGCAGAAGAAAAAACGATTTACCCTACTCTTAGGAGATTGTTCTTAAAAGAATACATACGAGAGGGAGTGCTTTGGGGTGTAGCCTCTCAACTCCAGAAAGCTCAACGAGAGGAAGAAGAGTCGGTGAGAGACTTTATTAGTTGCTTGAAGCATTTGAATTCTCGTTGTAATCCAAATGAGAGCTTCAATAATAATCAATTGCTTGATAGATTCATTAGGGGATTACGACATGAGGATATCTACAATGGCATAGTCATTAGAGGTATCACCACTTGGGAAGTAGTCACCACCAATGCGATCCAATTGGAGGATAACTTAATGGTTCAAGGAGAAAGAGTTTCTATTGAGCCTAAATCTATTAGCTCGCAAGCATTGGGGCATTAGCCAATGACCCTAAAGCCTATTGCTAAGGAGCCAAAGATATCTGAGATGACCTTAGTAGATCTCACCAAGTCCATTCAAGAGAGTCTTAGAGACAATCGTGCTCCACAAAACAATCATATGTATCCAAGAAGGGAGCAACAATGGTGCTCAGTATGCTATGGACCGCATAGTACCAATGAATGGCCTACTTTTAGAGTAAAATTCAATGGGAATTGCAATGCCTCTTGGAGGTATTGTCATCAAGCTAAAGATTGCATAGTATTTAAGCGCACGATGGCCAATAGACCAACCTTAGCATGGACAGACACACCTCGAGTGCCTGCATTGATGCTGGCCCCACCTCTTGAACAAATGTCACAACACATGGCCTTTAGGGCCCCGAATGTTGTTCAAACAAAACCCTTACCACCTCTAGTGCTAGGACCGCAACCACCACATCCGAGAATCACTTCAATGAATCAAGTGGGTTGTGAGGAAGATATAGACCCTAATATTGCATATGGGATGGATGCGCTTGAAGAAAGTCCACAATACTACATGGAGGACTATTGGGAACAAGTCAAACATGTCTATCAAGTAGCTGCTCTTGCTGCAAGAGTGCAAAATATCAATTACACTGCTAAGAGACCACCTCTTCAATGCTATGAGTGTGGAGGTCCACATTGTATGGCCGAGTGTCCTATAAGGCTACAAAAGAACGCCACACTAATGCAAACCAATCAAGCGAGCACATCTACAATGCCAATTCTCATGTGTAATCAATGTGGCATAGATCATTTGATTGCCCAATGTCCAAATAATCCAAATGCACCGAAGATCACGCCAGTAAACTTGATTGAGGGTACCGAGGAGCCATCACAAAGTACACCTGTGGTACCGGTAAACGTACTCACACGATTGATGCTCCAAAAAAAAAAATATATTCTTGAGAAAAGAGACACGGCATCAATTCCCGATCTCAAAAAAAGAAGAAAACACGAAGGAAGAGATCACAAAAAGCAGAAAAGTCAGACCCCAATTCAAAGACCAACATAGGGATTGTTGACGACCCCGTATATATGAACGACGTTGAAGAGGATTCTAATTCAGGTGAAACCATGGAGACCAAAACGACCACTAAGATAGAAACCAACAAGGAAGATCTTCATGAGCCACAATGGCCAGGATCCAAGAAGATGATAGAAACTTATCGAAACCCTATAGAGGAGATCAAGCGAGTCACACAATTAAGGAGTTTGGTAGAAGATACCCAAAGGGATCTAGAACCAGCACCTAGGCATATACAGATTACAGACACCGTGTTCCCTATGCAACAAAAACCTCACCAAGTCCATAGACCCTTAGCTATACCTAGTGTCATCCTAAAAGAAGGTGACTTAAAGTCATGGGAAAGTAGGCATACTCACTTCTTGATGGAAAGAATGTTTACAGAGGGACTACCTGATCCTATCGAAGAAATGGAGATCCCATCTTCCCCATGTCAAGGGACTGAAGCCCAAAAGGTGCCGTTAAACATTGCCAAATTGATGGATTTCATGTCTTTGGAAGTTAGAACCACCATCATGTCCAAACTATATAAAGACCTTGCGCTAGTCTCAGCTCTTCAAGCCTTCCTCAATGGAGAACTGAAGTTTGGGCTACCACAATTTGCACAGATGGATGGAGCTGGAGAGATGCCAATAGAGGAGGAACACTTAGATCCACAACCCAACCTAGATGAGAACCTTGTTGTAGAAATACCTGTTAACAAGTTGGGACAATACTTTGAGGGTGATGAATCCAATGCAATCATACCAATCACTACCAAGGGATTAAATGTCAAGGGAATCCTTGATGCTGGCATTGGGGTTAGCATTGTGACTAAAAATTGTTGAGAAACTATGGGAAGACCTCACCTTGGGACCACAACCATAGTAGTAAAGATGGCCAATGGGTCTATTGTTAAACCTATTAGGATGATAGAAGATCTCAAGATCAAGGTCTTTAGACATATAATAAGAATTACCTTCATTGTTATGGATTCCTCCAAGCAGACTATGGCATCTAAGATGATCTTAGGACGTCCTTTCATGAGGGAAGCAAAAATGGTGCATGACTGGTCTAAAAACCATGTCTACTTGTAGTTCTAAGATTCTGTCATTCAAGTGGATCTTGTAACTGGTCGAGCACATCCTTTAGGAAACAGTTTATAATTGACCATAGATCTGACACCACAATTCACTTGGACCCATTGTAGTATTGTTACACGTGTAAAGCGGACACTAATGTTGGGGAAGATTCTCCTTATATGGACGTACTACCTGGGATGACTAAGTCGGACAATGTGGATTGGGTCCACATAGCAGCAACCATAGATACTTGGGGAAATAGGGGGACAACCTGGGTAACACCTGAGGGGGATGAAATGCCACCACTCGTACCCTTAAATATGCTAGAATCAATGCATATAGCTTCTGACAAGATTCATCCTAATATAACGAAGAAAACATACAAGTGGGTCCCTAAAGCTACTTTAGCGACCATAGCTAGTGCTAAAAAATAGAAGCCTTGTAAGAAACGTCCCACTAGCTCCAAGAAATGTAAGGAAACATGGCCGTGGATTCCTAAACGACTATTGGAAGCCCAGGGCTACTATCAAGGAAATGATCAACTCTGGGTGCCAAAATGTAGATTGTGTTCTTACTTGTCACCTGACCAATGTGAGCCCAATCCTCTAGCTCGAAAATGAATTGATGATCGTGGAAAGAAAAAAATCAGAGAATGCTACACACTCGCTCCAGATCTAGTTTGGGTACCGAAGAAAGAACAATTTGTTCCATCTAGCTCAGGAAGGGCGGAGTCCCATGAAGATTCTAGCTCCTCATGTAATGCATCCATAGAGGTAAAAGCTTCTCCACAGCCTCGACCTACAATAGTTGACCTCCATGAAGCTACAAAGGAATCCACACCTCCCAGTGTTCAAGCATCACCCTGATGAACCACTTCAAGTTCGATCTTGGGAGATTACCTTACCACCCTTGCAACTCGACGAGACACCTAAGGTAATAGGAAACTACTGGCAAAAATCCTCACCTATTACCAACTCAAAAAATTGGTTTCAAAGGGTGACAAGCACATTTCAAACAGTATGATCTACCCAAGGAAGGGGGGAGTGTTTGCTGACATCCATTATTCACTTGCTTCCCTCTCAACCTTCCTCCCTGACCTCTCAATCTCCCAATCTTAGGGAATGTATATATAAAGCCTTATACTTACAAAAACAAGATAAAATAGTAAAGAGCAAGAGCAATTAGCAAATGAGTATGCACAATAAAAGTCAAAACATTGACCCAGACCTACACATTCACATCCGGTACACTGAAACAGAAACCTATGTCATCAATCACCTTTGATCCTCATCACTCAAGTGATGGAGGGTAGGTAGGATTAGTACGATAGGAGTGTTTCTGTTTTAGAGTTTAGTGATTAGCAAAGTTCTTTCTTCCCATTGATGTGCCTCCTAGATGTATTCTTTGTGTTTCCTAGTGTGTACAGGAACATGTTTTGTTTGTTAGGATTTGGATCTTCATGGGATCTTTCTCTCGTTCACTCTTCAAATCAAGCGCGATCATAAACACAAACAGGTGTATCGTGTCCATTAGCATGGCCCCTTATCTTTTTTGCATCCATGTTTGTTTGCTTTAATTGTGATTGGTAGAAAATATTCAGGGCATTTGTTAGTATCAAACATTAAATTCAATGTAGTTTTTGTCATAATCACTAATCTAGGTTTAAAAAAACAAGCAGTCCGAAACCAGTTTGCCAATAAACCAGTATAGCACTATAACAATATAGACATGTAGTAGTATCAATACTAGTACTACCAATGCCAGTACTAGCACTGAGAGTCTAAGACTAGTACTAGTACTAGTATACCAGTTGACCAGGATTGCAGGATAGCAGTACCAGTACTACCAGTACGAGGTGGAACTGACATTGAAAATATGAGATTGGTACCAGTACCAAGACCAGTGTATCAGACTGTAAAAAGTTTTGTTAAGATTGATGTAATTGGCTACCAAAGTCTCTTGAAATTTCTCTTTCAATTATAAGGTTACTTACACAGAAGGGTGTACCTATGTGAAATGGATAACAACTAGTGTACCAATTTACCAGGATAGCAGGATAGCAGTTCCAGTACTTGCACTAAAAATCTGAGACTGGTACCCGTACCAATACACCAGTATTAGTATATCAGACTGTTAAAAAGTTTGTTTATAATGGTGTAATTGGCTACCAAAGTTTCTTGAAATTTATATTTCAATTGCACAAAAAAGTTGTACCTTTGTGACATGGATAACAACTAGGATGTCCATGCATCACCTGCATACAGAGCCAATGCTAACAAAATGTTGTGTTGTTTCTATGGGTGCAAGTGAGGGCTACTCTCTTTGGTTTAGCTTTGTTGGTGCTTTACTATTTGGAAGATTGACAGCTTGTTTGAAGTTTGTGAAGGAGCTTCTTCCTTTTGGATGGGGTCTTGTACCAACCTGATGTTATTCATTTGTACAAAATCGGGCTATCTAAGTTTGTTTTGTATAATAAACCTTGTATTTATCTGGGTACCTTGGTCTTTGAACATGTATATGTTCGTCTGTGGGTAATGTCTGTGAGTTATTGAAAGTGGTTATGGCCTAACAAAAGTCTTATTGCAACCACAGCGGGATGTTGAAGGTCATCAACATTTCTTAATAGATGGATCTTTGTTGAGCTTGTTTGAGTTGCTTCATTCAGACACATTTATATAGGTATCTGCTGACAGTGAGAAAGAAAATGATAAGGAAATATTTGAAGAGGTTTGAAGCATGAATATGCTGTGGACTTATTTGACTTTGATGGCATGCATTGCAAACATATTTGACTTTGATGGCATGAGTTGTGGAATGGGGATTTTTTTTGTTTGCATTTTCATGCCGTTATGCTATTGAAATTTTGATAGCTTACCAATGTAGTCAAGGTTTAGGGTTTATTTGTCTAGTCGGAAGTTATATAAGCTTTGAATTGGTGTGCATAGTGATTTAAAACTCTAGAATTTTACTTTGTCTCTCTAAAGATTTTAGAAGAGAAGTCATTCTCTCTCGAGGGTTTATAATCTCTTCTTCAAATGGTAACGTGCAAAGACACTATCAGTCTAGAATTTATACTTTCTCTCTCCATCAATTACACATATATGGAGTAGATTTGAAATTGTCAAAAAAACTTGAAATGAAAAACTCTCAAATGTTGTCCCCTTTGGAAAGTGTTTCGAAATGGTAGTGTAGAGGGCTTATTGAGTTTTAAGAGAGAGAGAGAGAGAGAGAGAGAGAGAGAGAGAGAGAGAGAGAGAGAGAGAGAGAGAGAGAGAGAGAGAGAGAGAGAGAGATTACCCTTGGCACCGATACAAGAGGTGGGCGGTTCAATAGCCTACGTCACACATATAATCAAGAGGAATGCTTGATTGGCTTCCAATGTGGAGAAAATTCGAGCAATGACACAATTGAGAAACCAAGATGGTGGCCTCTTGATTGAACAAGAAACAAGATTCCAGGTGCTATAGGGCAAAACAAGAATAGATTGTGCGATCAAATTGGAGGGCATAACAAGTTGTTTGAGCAGTGTTGTTGTACCTATAGAAAATGGTGGGGTGGGAGCCATGAACGGGTGGAGCCGGTTAATGAGGTAGAGAATGGAAGACATTTTGTGCTTTATGAAAGATGACATAGGATGCAACATGGCCATGTATGCATGTCGGCTTCATCACACCCAACAACCAATAGCTAGTGGCAACGGCTGCCGCATGTTTTAAGTGATGTGCTAGTTGGTAGGACCCTCGTAAGACTAAACATGACACAAAGTGTCCCATGGTATGAGGACCTCCACTTAGCACTTCTAAAAGTGAATACAAGGTGGATTGACTAGTTCCATATGCAACCTATTTATCTACAGTCATGTACCGCTCAATCCACTACATTTTTCCTTGCCATTTTGTACATGTACAACAACCTCTTTTAAAGGTTGTTGGTTGTTCTCCTCCAAGCTAGCCCTATACACTATCCTCGGATGCCCACATCACCAACAAGCTATTAGCACATGCAAACATGTTTCCTTCCGCTCACAAGACCACCACCTTGGCTTTTTTGAACTCCACCATGACAAGTTTGGAAACAACTTGGGAGTGAGAGAAAAGGAGTGGCCTTCTCACCAAGCCCTCTCCAGGAGCGTTTCCAAATGCTTTACAAAAGGGCATGGTGAGATGATCATTACACACTTAAGACTCACCAAACCCACTCTCCTCACCAAGCCCTTTGGAGTAGCATTTCTAAATGCCTCACAAAAGTCCACGGTGAGCAAATCACTACACACTTAGTACTCACCAAGCCTACTATTATCAACGGGTCCTCTAGAGTAGAGCTTCCAAATGCTTTGCAATAGATTGTGGTGAGAGGATCATTATCACTAATTTTTTTAAAACAAAAGACCTTGCCCTCTTCTCACTGGACCCTTGACACAAGCGTTTCCAAATGCTTTCCAACATGGTGCGGGATAGAGTACTCACTCAAATTTTGAAAAAAATTTTCATTCTCACCTATCCATTTCCACTAGCGGCAGAAAAGGGGCGGCCTTCTCACCAAGCCTTCTACACTAGCATTTCCAAATGCCTTGCAAAAAACCATAGTGAGAGGATCACTACGCACTTAGGACTCACAAATCCTAGTCTTCTCACCAATCCCTTTGGAGTAGCGTTTCCAAACATTTTGCAAAAGGCCATGGTGAGAAAATCACTACTCACTTGGTACTCTCCAAGCCTACTCTTCTCACTGAGCTCTCACGAGTAGCATTTCCAAATGCTTCGCGAATAGATTGTGGTGAGAAGATCATTACTTGCACAATTTTGGAAAACAAGAGGCCTTGGCTTCTCTTCTCACCACGCCTCTACACAAAGAGTTTCCAAACGCTTCCCATCAAACCATGGTGAGGGATAGAGTACTCAATCAAATTTTGAAAACAATTTTCACTCTCACCCAATCACTAGTATTTTGAAATTCTTTTCAAGTGTCTATGGTGTAAAGTAGTATTCCATTTTTACATGCTCAGAACGAGCCATGCCACTCACTATTGTGAGTTTTGGAAAAAAAAGAAAAAACAAAAGAAGTAGTCTTCCATTTTTAAGGCAAATTACCTTTTATGTTTCAAGCTTTATACTATTGTCTCCAAATGCCTCCGAAATGATTAAAATGATTAATGGTGTAGGGGTTGACAATTTGATAGAAACTTGATAGCATGTGAGTATAAAGTGTCCTTCCACCTGGCACATAGGGTTCGAGGGGAGCTTGTTGCAAAGGCTCTGCGGCGTGGGAGGTGGAAGGCAGGGGGGCCTACAGTTGGCATGCAACAAGGTGGCATTTTCATGGTCAAGTTGGTGTCATGGACTTTCATGGTGGCAGAGCCCTCCCATGGCTATGTGTCCTTGGGGCAGAGGGCCCTATAGCCCCAACCATGTTTGTTTTGCTCCATCTATCCCCCCCTTCATTTTTGGATAGGGTGGAGGTCTCCCCTCCATGCCTCGTGCAGAAACAATGGCCGCTATTGCATGTTCCTTGGTTGTGTTACCATATACACGTGGTAGTGATGTGTGTGAACACACTAGGACCGCCGGGGCATTTTTTCCTTCTTAAGGAGGTTTTTTCGCCCGAGCATTGCATATACGCCCATCACTCTAGGGCTATCTATCTTTCCATTGCACACTAAGTAATACACTCTCTATTGTGTGCCTTGAGCTTCCTTCGTCTTCTCCAAGCTGTGTGTGTTTCTCTACAACCCTAATTCCAACAATTGGTATCAGAGCAGGTTGCGTCCTCGCGGGCTTAGTCGCGAGCTGCTCCAGTACACGCCTGCTCACTTTCTCTGATTTCAGTGAGCTTTGGTGAGTGTTCTCGTAGGTCGACAAATACTTCGGGAGGGCTATTGTGGACAAGTCAAACATGTCTCTATCAAGTAGTTGCTCCTGCTGCAAGAGTCCAAAATATCAATTACACTGCTAAGAGACCACCTCTTCAATGCTATGAGTGTGGAGGTGCACATTGTGTGGCCGAGTGTCCTTTAAGGCTACAAAAGAATGCCACACTAATGCAAACCAATCAAGCGAGCACATCTACAATGCCAATACTGATGTGTAATCAATGTGGTATAGATCATTTGATTGCCCAATGTCCAAATAATCCAAATGCACTGAAGATCACGCCAGTAAACTTGATTGAGGGTACCGAGGAGCCATCACAAAGTACACCTGTGGTACAGGTAAACATACTAACACGATCGATGCTCCAAAAACAAAATTATATTCTCGAGAAAAGAGACACGGCATCAATTCCCAATCTCAAAAAAAGAAGAAAACACGAAGGAAGAGATCACAAAAAACAGCAAAGTCAGACCCCAATTCAAAGACCAACATAGGGATTGTTGACGACCCCGTATATATGAACGACGTTGAAGAGGATTCTGATTCAGGTGAAACCATGGAGACCAAAACGACCACTAAGATAGAAACCAACAAGGAAGATCTTCATGAGCCACAATGGCCAGGATCGAAGAAGATGATAGAAACTTATCCAAACCCTATAGAGGAGATCGAGCGAGTCAAGCAATTAAGGAGTTTGGTAGAAGATACCCAAAGGGATCTAGAACAAGCACCTAGGCATATACAGATTACAGACACCGTGTTCCCTATGCAACAAAAACCTCACCAAGTCCATAGACCCTTAGCTATACCTAGTGTAATCCTAGAAGAAAGTGACTTAAAGTCATGGGAAAGTAGGCGTACTCACTTCTTGATGGAAAGAATGTTTACAGAGGGACTACCTGATCCTATCGAAGAAATGGAGATCCCATCTTCCCCATGTCAAGGGACTGAAGCCCAAAAGGTGCCGTTAAACATTGCCAAATTGATGGATTTCATGTCTTTGGAAGTTAGAACCACCATCATGTCCAAACTATATAAAGACCTTGCGCTAGTCTCAGCTCTTCAAGCCTTCCTCAATGGAGAACTGAAGTTTGGGCTACCACAATTTGCACAGATGGATGGAGCTGGAGAGATGCCAATAGAGGAGGAACACTTAGATCCACAACCCAACCTAGATGAGAACCTTGTTGTAGAAATACCTGTTAACAAGTTGGGACAATACTTTGAGGGTGATGAATCCAATGCAATCATACCAATCACTACCAAGGGATTAAATGTCAAGGGAATCCTTGATGCTGGCATTGGGGTTAGCATTGTGACTAAAAATTGTTGAGAAACTATGGGAAGACCTCACCTTGGGACCACAACCATAGTAGTAAAGATGGCCAATGGGTCTATTGTTAAACCTATTAGGATGCTAGAAGATCTCAAGATCAAGGTCTTTGGACATATAATAAGAATTACCTTCATTATTATGGATTCCTCCAAGCACACTATGGCATCTAAGATGATCTTAGGACGTCCTTTCATGAGGGAAGCAAAAATGGTGCATGACTGGTCTAAAAACCATGTCTACTTGTAGTTCTAAGATTCTGTCATTCAAGTGGATCTTGTAACTGGTCGAGCACATCCTCTAGGAAACAGGTTTATAATTGATCATAGATCTGACACCACAATTCACTTGGACCCATTGCAGTATTGTTACACGTGTAAAGCGGACACTAATGTTGGGGAAGATTCTCCTTATATGGACGTACTACCTGGGATGACTAAGTCGGACAATGTGGATTGGGTCCACATAGCAGCAACCATAGATACTTGGGGAAATAGGGGGACAACCTGGGTAACACCTGAGGGGGATGAAATGCCACCACTCGTACCCTTAAATATGCTAGAATCAATGCATATAGCTTCTGACAAGATTCATCCTAATATAACAAAGAAAACATACAAGTGGGTCCCTAAAGCTTCTTTAGCGACCATAGCTAGTGCTAAAAAATAGAAGCCTTGTAAGAAACGTCCCACTAGCTCCAAGAAATGTAAGGAAACATGGCCGTGGATTCCTAAACGACTATTGGAAGCCCAGGGCTACTATCAAGGAAATGATCAACTCTGGGTGCCAAAATGTAGATTGTGTTCTTACTTGTCACCTGACCAATGTGAGCCCAATCCTCTAGCTCGAAAATGAATTGATGATCGTGGAAAGAAAAAAATTAGAGAATGCTACACACTCGCTCCAGATCTAGTTTGGGTACCGAAGAAAGAACAATTTGTTCCATCTAGCTCAGGAAGGGCGGAGTCCCATGAAGCTTCTAGCTCCTCATGTAATGCATCCATAGAGGTAAAAGCTTCTCCACAGCCTCGACCTACAATAGTTGACCTCCATGAAGCTACAAAGGAATCCACACCTCCCAGTGTTCAAGCATCACCCTGAGGAACCACTTCAAGTTCGATCTTGGGAGATTACCTTACCACCCTTGAAACTCGACGAGACACCTAAGGTAATAGGAAACTACTGGCAAAAATCCTCACCTATTACCATTTCAAAAAATTGGTTTCAAAGGGTGACAAGCACATTTCAAACAGTATGATCTACCCAAGGAAGGGGGGAGTGTTTGCTGACATCCATTATTCACTTGCTTCCCTCTCAACCTTCCTCCCTGACCTCTCAATCTCCCAATCTTAGGGAATGTATATATAAAGCCTTATACTTACAAAAACAAGATAAAATAGTAAAGAGCAAGAGCAATTAGCAAACGAGTATGTACAATAAAAGTCAAAACATTGACCCAGACCTACACATTCACATCCGGTACACTGAAACAGAAACCTATGTCATCAATCACCTTTGATCCTCATCACTCAAGTGATGGAGGGTAGGTAGGATTAGTACGATAGGAGTGTTTCTATTTTAGAGTTTAGTGATTAGCAAAGTTCTTTCTTCCCACTGATGTGCCTCCTAGATGTATTCTTTGTGTTTCCTAGTGTGTACAGGAACATGATTTGTTTGTTAGGATTTGGATCTTCATGGGATCTTTCTCTCGTTCACTCTTCAAATCAAGCGCGATCATCAACACAAACAGGTGTTTCTTGTCCATTAGCATGGCCCCTTATCTTTTTTGCATCCATGTTTGTTTGCTTTAATTGTGATTGGTAGAAAATATTTAGGGCATTTGTTAGTATCAAACATTAAATTCAATGTAGTTTTTGTCATAATCACTAATCTAGGTTCAAAAAAACAAGCAGTCCGAAACCAGTTTGCCAATAAACCAGTATAGCACTATAACAATATAGACATGTAGTAGTATCAATACTAGTACTACCAATGCCAGTACTAGCACTGAGAGTCTAAGACTAGTACTAGTACTAGTATACCAGTTGACCAGGATTGCAGGATAGCAGTACCAGTACTACCAGTACGAGGTGGAACTGACATTGAAAATATGAGATTGGTACCAGTACCAAGACCAGTGTATCAGACTGTAAAAAGTTTTGTTAAGATTGATGTAATTGGCTACCAAAGTCTCTTGAAATTTCTCTTTCAATTATAAGGTTACTTACACAAAAGGGTGTACCTATGTGAAATGGATAACAACTAGTGTACCAATTTACCAGGATAGCAGGATAGCAGTTCCAGTATTTGCACTAAAAATCTGAGACTGGTACCCGTACCAATACACCAATATTAGTATATCAGACTGTTAAAAAGTTTGTTTATAATGGTGTAATTGGCTACCAAAGTTTCTTGAAATTTATATTTCAATTGCACAAAAAAGTTGTACCTTTGTGACATGGATAACAACTAGGATTTCCATGCATCACCTGCATACAGAGCCAATGCTAACAAAATGTTGTGTTGTTTCTATGGGTGCAAGTGAGGGCTACTCTCTTTGGTTTAGCTTTGTTGGTGCTTTACTATTTGGAAGATTGACAGCTTGTTTGAAGTTTGTGAAGGAGCTTCTTCCTTTTGGATGGGGTCTTGTACCAACCTGATGTTATTCATTTGTACAAAATCGGGCTATCTAAGTTTGTTTTGTATAATAAACCTTGTATTTATCTGGGTACCTTGGTCTTTGAACATGTATATGTTCGTCTGTGGGTAATGTCTGTGAGTTATTGAAAGTGGTTATGGCCTAACAAAAGTCTTATTGCAACCACAGTGGGATGTTGAAGGTCATCAACATTTCTTAATAGATGGATCTTTGTTGAGCTTGTTTGAGTTGCTTCATTCAGACACATTTATATAGGTATTTGCTGACAGTGAGAAAGAAAATGATAAGGAAATATTTGAAGAGGTTTTAAGCATGCATATGCTGTGGACTTATTTGACTTTTATGGCATGCATTGCAAACATATTTGACTCCGATGGCATGAGTTGTGGAATGGGGATTTTTTTTGTTTTTTGCATTTTCACGCTGGTATGCTATTGAAATTTTGATAGCTTACCAATGTAGTCAAGGTTTAGGGTTTATTTGGCTAGTCGGAAGTTATAAGCTTTGAATTGGTGTGCATAGTGATTTAAAACTCTAGAAATTTACTTTGTCTCTCTTAAGATTTTAGAAGAGAAGTCATTCTCTCTCTAGGGTTTATAATCTCTTCTTCCAATGGTAAAGTGCATAGACACTATCAATCTAGAATTTATACTTTCTCTCTCCATCAACCACACATATATGGAGTAGATTTGAAATTGTCAAAAAAACTTGAAATGAAAAACTCTCAAATGTTGTCCCCTTTGGAAAGTGTTTGGAAATGGTAGTGTAGAGGGCTTATTGTGTTTTGAGAGAGAGAGAGAGAGAGAGAGAGAGAGATTACCCTTGGCACCAATACGAGAGGTGGGCGGTTCAATAGCCTACGTCACACAGATAATGAAGAGGAGTGCTTGATTGGCTTCCAATATGGAGAAAATTCGAGCAATGACACAATTGAGAAACCAAGATGGTGGTCCCTTGATTGAACAAGAAACAAGATTCCATGTGCTATATGGCCAAACAAGAATAGATTGTGCGATCAAATTGGAGGGCATAACAAGTTGTTTGAGCAGTGTTGTTGTACCTATAGCAAATGGTGGGGTGGGAGCCATGAACGGGTGGAGCCGGCTAATGAGGTAGAGAATGGAAGACATTTTGTCCTTAATGAAAGATGACATAGGCTGCAACATGGCCATGTATGCATGTCGGCTTCATCACACCCAACAACCAATACCCATGTATGTATGTCGGCTTCATCACACCCAACAACCAATAGCCAGTGATGTGCTAGTTGGTAGGACCCTCGTAGGACTAAACATGACACAAAGTGTCCCATGGTATGAGGACCTCCACTTAGCACTTCTAAAAGTGAATACAAGGCGGATTGACTAGTTCCATATGCAACCTATTTATCTAGAGTCATGTACCGCTCAATCCACTACATTTTTCCTTGCCATTTTGTACATGTGGGTGAAAGCATGTTAACCTGTCGCGCTTTTTGTGCTAGTTAGTAGTTTCAAGTTAGCACATCTTCAAAAAGTTGGGTGTCCGGTAAATTTTTTACAAATAATATCAAAATTTGTCGGAGGTTGTACATTTAGATTCCTTGTTTCAAGTGCTTTCTATTGATATATCATATGTCATAGATCTTGGAGATGTAGCTCAAGTTATTGTACTAGTTAGCATATGTCAAAATTGTGCTAGTTAGCATTGTCCGGGACATGAAAAAGCATGACCGGTTAACATGCTTTCACCCATGTAGAACAACATCTTTGAAAGGTTGTTGGTTGTTCTCCTCCAAGCTAGCCCTATACACTATCCTTGGATACCCACATCACCAACAAGCTATTAGCACATGCAAACATGTTTCCTTCCGATCACAAGACCACCACCTTGGCTTTTTTGAACTCCACCATGACAAGTTTGGAAACAAATTGCGAGTGAGAGAAAAGGAGTGGCCTTCTCACCAAGCCCTCTCCAGGAGCGTTTCCAAATGCTTTACAAAAGGGCATGGTGAGATGATCATTACACACTTAAGACTCACCAAACCCACTCTCCTCACCAAGCCCTTTGGAGTAGCATTTCCAAATGCTTTACAAAAGTCCACGGTGAGCAAATCACTACACACTTAGCACTCACCAAGCCTACTATTATCAACGGGCCCTCTAGAGTAGCGCTTCCAAATGCTTTGCAATAGATTGTGGTGAGAGGATCATTATCACTAATTTTTTTAAAACAATAGACCTTGCCCTCTTCTCACTGGACCCTTGACACAAGCGTTTCCAAATGCTTCCCAACATGGTGCGGGATAGAGTACTCACTCAAATTTTGGAAAAAAATTTCATTCTCACCTATCCATTTCCACTAGCGGCAGAAAAGGGGCGGCCTTCTCACCAAGCCTTCTACACTAGCATTTCCAAATGCCTTGCAAAAAACCATAGTGAGAGGATCACTACGCACTTAGGACTCACAAATCCTAGTCTTCTCACCAATCCCTTTGGAGTAGCGTTTCCAAACATTTTGCAAAAGGCCATGGTGAGAAAATCACTACTCACTTGGTACTCTCCAAGCCTACTCTTCTCACTGAGCTCTCACGAGTAGCATTTCCAAATGCTTCGCGAATAGATTGTGGTGAGAAGATCATTACTTGCACAATTTTGAAAAACAAGAGGCCTTGGCCTCTCTTCTCACCACGCCTCTACACAAAGATTTTCCAAACGCTTCCCATCAAGCCACGGTGAGGGATAGAGTACTCAATCAAATTTTGAAAACAAATTTCACTCTCACCCAATCACTAGTATTTTGAAATTCTTTTCCGGTGTCTATGGTGTAAAGTAGTATTCCATTTTTACATGCTCAGAACGAGCCATGCCACTCACTATTGTGAGTTTTGGAAAAAAAAAGGAAAAACAAAAGAAGTAGTCTTCCATTTTTAAGGCAAATTACCTTTTATGTTTCAAGCTTTATACTATTGTCTCCAAATGACTCCCAAATGATTAAAATGATTAATGGTGTAGGGGTTGACAATTTGATAGAAACTTGATAGCATGTGAGTATAAAGTGTCCTTCCACCTGGCACATAGGGTTCGAGGGGAGCTTGTTGCAAAGGCTCTGCGGCGTGGGAGGTGGAAGGCAGGGAGGCCTACAGTTGGCATGCAACAAGGTGGCATTTTCATGGTCAAGCTGGTGGCAGAGCCCTCCCATGGCTGTGTGTCCTTGGGGCGGAGGGCCCTATAGCCCCAACAATGTTTGTTTTGGTCCATGTATCCCCCCCTTCATTTTTGGATAGGGTGGAGGTCTCCCCTCCATGCCTCGTACAGAAACAATGGCCGCTATTGCATGTTCCTTGGTTGTGTTACCATATACATGTGGTAGTGATGTGTGTGAACACACTAGGACCGCCGGGGCATTTTTTCCCTCTTTAGGAGGTTTTTTCCCCCGAGCATTGCATATACGCCCATCACTCTAGGGCTATCTATCTTTCCATTGCACACTAAGTAATACACTCTCTATTGTGTGCCTTGAGCTTCCTTCGTCTTCTCCAAGCTGTGTGTGTTTCTCTGCAACCATAATTCCAACAATTGGTATCAGAGCAGGTTGCGTCCTCCTGGGCTTAGTAGCCAGCTGCTCCAGTACACGCGTGCTCACTTTCTCCTATTTCAGTGAGCTTTGGTGAGCATTCTCGCAGGTCGACAAATACTTTGGGATGGCTCGTAGAGCTCGGTCTGCTCAGATTTTCGATTTGGGCTCATTTCGGCCTCCATTTTCGCTACAGACAGTGCTGTACAGGCTACTTCGTCATTTTGTGTAGAGTTTTTGTCAGTGCCGTTTCTGCATAACAGGTGCCTTATAGTCTTCTACGGTTTGTGCTATATAGCACAGGTTGTTCCCGCTCCATTTCTCCTATTTTGGGACAGTTTTCACATCAGGTGCAACATTTACCATGGCTGACAACAACAACAGAGATGTGTTCAAGATGTTTGCTGCTGAGGACAGGTTGGATGGGGAAAATTACCCTATGTGGGCTTATATGATGCAACACCTTCTTGTGTCAAAGGGCGTCTGGAATATTGTGCAAGGCATTGATGTACGTCCTGGTTTTGAGGATGTAGGCGATGTTGAGGATGTTGCAAGTCTTGCTGTTGTTAGAGTTGTTTTGCCTACGGCAGAACAAGCTCGTTGGGATGTTAAGGATGCGCAGGCTCATGCATTGATTGCGTTGTCTGTGAAGCGCACCATTGTTCCTCACATCCGTTCAGCAAAATCTGCAAAACAGGCTTGGGATATTTTGGCTAGTCTTTATGCAAGTCGCAATGAAGCTAAAATTGCTTTGTTGCGTAAAGAGCTGGAGTCGAAGATTATGCACGAGAAAGATGAGATGGACACTTTCCTTGCTAGTGTCAAGGATATCAATGAGCAACTTATTTATGTAGGAGAAGTCATTTCAGACAGTTCCCTTGTGCAAACTGTTCTTGATGCCTAGATTCGTACCAGACTTTTGCTAGTACTTGGAGACTGATGACCCAAGGAAATCCTGAAGTTGTCAAGTTTGATGCATTATGCACATTGCTGTTGCAAGAGTCACTTTCTAGAAAAAACAGGACTAGGCAGCGTGCAGTTGAACATGCTTTTATTGCTTCTCAAAGAAAGGGTGGTAACAGTAATGCAGCCACTTCTTATGGTTCTGTTGCGAGTGGCAAAAATTCTGTTCCTAATGCTTCTGGTGGCAGCACTTCGTCTGGCAATTCTGGTGATAAGGGCAAAAAGAAGATGCGTTGCCATTATTGTAAAGCTAATGATCACTTGATCAAGTCATGTCCTAAGTTGAAGGCCAAAGAGGCTAAGAAGAAAGAGGGTGGTTCCACTGCAAATGCTGGTTCCACTACAAATGCAGCCATTGTTGAGTCTTCTGTGAAAGGAGATTGTGATGCTGATGTTGATGCAGAATGGGCTTTTAGCGCAGAGTGCACTTACAATCCTGCTGTCCATGATGCATGCTTGTCAGTTGCTGCAGATTCACATGTGTGGTATTTCGACAGTGGTGCTACAAAGCACATTACCTCACATCGTGAATTGTTTACCTCTCTCGAGTATGTCCCTCATGGGAATTCAGTCACTTGTGCCAACAACGCCTCTTATCCAGTTCAGGGAGTTGGAAAGATTGTGCTCACTACTGCTAATGGCAGTTCCTTCACACTTGTTGATGCACTTTATGTACCTGGGATCAAGAAGAATCTCTTGTCTGTATCCGCACTTGCTAGACTTGGACTTGTAGTCAAATTTGTGGATGACAGATGTACAGTTCATGATCTCAGTTTTGGTGATGAAATTGTTGCATCTGGGCTTTTGTGCCGTGGGCTGTATAAGCTCACTTTGTATGACAAGTGCCATGGACAAAATTTTGCAAATGCTATTGCAGATTCAAGGGCTATTTCAGATGCAAAACTTTGGCATGCACTTTTTGGTCATCTGAATTTTGCCAGTTTGCTGCGTTTGCAAAAATCTGACATGGTTGCTTCTTTGCCACCTCTTGAAGCACCTGTCAAACATGTTTGTGAAGGCTGTATTTTGGCTAAGATGCAGCGTTCTAAGTTTCCAAAGGATGGTTCAGTTCGGGCCACATGCAGGTTGCAGCTTGTGCATAGTGATGTTTGTGGGCCCATGCAAACTCCGTCCTTGGGCAATTACCTGTACTTCGTGACTTTCATTGATGATTACTCCAGGCATGCATGGGTATTTCCGCTTAAAGAGAAGTTTGAAGTTTTTATGTGCTTCAAACAATTTCTGGCTATGGCTGAAAATGTCTCAAAATGTACTATATACACACTCTATTTTGATCGAGGGGGGGAGTATATGTCTCATGAATTTAATGCATTTCTGGCTAGTCGTGGAATAAAACACCAATGTACAGTGCCTTACACACCTCAGCAAAATGGTGTTGCTGAGAGGAAAAACAGGTCACTGACGGAAATGGCACGATGTATGGTCAAAAGTCAAGCTTTGCCGCATTCTTTTTGGCTTGAGGCCATCATGTGTGCCACTTATGTACTTAACAGGTGTCCTACAAAAGCTTTGCAGTCTATTACTCCATATGAAGCATGGCATGATAGAAAGCCTTCTATTGAGCACATGCGTATTTTTGGCTGTTTGGCATATGCTTTGGTGCCACAAATGCAGCGCAGAAAATTGGAAGATAAGGCTATCAAATGTATTTTTGTTGGTTATAGTGCTGAAAGCAAAGGTTACAGGTTGTATCATCCGCAAACAAAACGTATTTTGGTTTCTCGGGATGTAGTGTTTGTGGAAGATTCTGTTCAACCCTTGCTGTCATGTACTAGAGACAGTAATGTAAGATCACATGACATTTATGACACTTTGTTGCCTCTTTTCAGTGGTGGAAATACAAATGTAAGTTCCAATGAGGCAAATGTACAGCCTATGGGGGTTTCTGAAAATGTTTTAGATCAGTCTATTACTGATGCAGATGTACATGATGTACTTGATGAGGAAAGGGCTGAAAATGAGCAAGCTAGAGGTATGCCAAAATGGCTGGTGCACACTTTGCGTGACAGTAAATTGGATGCACCTTTGTCTAGTCATACTCGTTCAGGTTGTCGCCATGCATCTTATGCATCAGATTGTTATGCTTTGGATGTGTCTAGTTTACATGATGTTGAGGAGCCTCTGTCTTTTGATGAAGCACAGAATTCAGAAAATTGGATGGCTGCCATGCAATCAGAATATGATGTACTTATAGAAAATGACACATGGACTTTCTGTGATTTGCCTCCTGGCAAAAAGGCCATTGGTACGAAGTGGGTTTACAAGTTGAAATGCAAGCCGGATGGTGAGATGGATCGCCATAAGGCTCGACTTGTTGCAAAGGGTTATGCACAGCAAAAAGGCATTGATTATGAAGAGACTTTTGCTCCCACTTGTCGTATGACTACTGTGTGTTTTTTATGTGCATTGGCAGCTCATTTTGGTTGGGATGTACATCAATCAGACATTGTTACTGCTTTCTTGAATGGTGACATATTTGAGGAAGTTTATGTAACGCAACTTCGCGGTTTTGTCATAAAAGGATAAGAGGACAAAGTGTGCAAATGTAACAAGGCTTTGTATGGGTTGAAGCAATCTCCTCGTGCTTGGTATGAGAAAGCTGACACTCATTTGGTCAAACAAGGCTTTCGTAATAGTCCAACAAAAAGCACATTGTATGTAAAGCGTGAGGGTGATGTACTTCTCATTGTGGTTCTTTATGTTGATGATTTGCTGATCACTGGACCAAATGAGAGACATATTGCTGAATTTAAGGCTGATTTGAATGCTACTTTCAAGATGAAAGATTTGAGGCTGTTGCATCATTACTTGGGTATACAATTTAAGCAGTGTGATGGTGGTATTGCCTTGTGTCAGTAAAGTTAAATAGAAACATTGCTATGTAAGTTTGGACTTGAGGATTGCAAACCTATTTCCACTCCCACGGAAACAGGTTTGAAGTTGAGTCTACATGATGCTGGAGATCCTGTTGATGTCACTCTTTACCAAACTGCTGTTGGCTGCCTCATTTACGTATGCAACACGAGGCCTGATATTCAGTTTGCAGTCTCATAGGTCAGCAAATTTATGCATAGCCCAGGGTCTAAGCATTGGCAGGCTGTCAAGAGGATTTTCCGCTACCTTAGTGGCACTTTACATCTTGGCTTGTTTTATCCCAAGGGGAGCATTGCCGCCAGACTTACATGCTTTTTTGGACTCAGATTGGGCTGGTTGTTTTGACACGTGAGTGTCCACAAGTGGTTTTTGTTTCATGCTTGGCAGTTCATGTATATCATGGTTGAGCAAGAAGCAACCTACTGTGGCCACTTCGAGTTGTGAGGCTGAGTACAGGGCAGTCTTCACAGCTACGGTTGAGTGTGTATGGCTCAGACGCCTTATGGCTGACTTGGGTGTTGGACAGGACACTGCCAACACTATCTACACTAACAGTCAGAGCCCATTGGCAGTTGCGAGGAACCCAGTTTTTCATGCTCGCACAAAGCACATTGAGGTGCATTACCACTATGTCAGGGAGAGGCTCTCAGCAGGAGAGATTAGCTTGGCTTATATGCCAACACAGGACAACCTTGCAGATCTTTTCACAAAGGCATTGTCTCGTGAGAAGCTTGAAGCTTTCCGCAAAGCTTTGGGATTACTCCCCTTTGTGAACTGATCATGTCCTCAGGGCATGGCACTTCCCTTTACTCATGTGCCAGCTCTCGTTCACCACATCACTCCAGGGGGGATTTGTTACCATATACATGTGGTAGTGATGTGTGTGAACACACTAGGACCGCTGGGGCATTTTTTCCCTCTTTAGTAGGTTTTTTCCCCCGAGCATTGCATATACGCCCATCACTCTAGGGCTATCTATCTTTCCATTGCACACTAAGTAATACAGTCTCTATTGTGTGCCTTGAGCTTCCTTCGTCTTCTCCAAGCTGTGTGTGTTTCTCTGCAACCCTAATTCCAACAGGTTGGTGGTGGTGCTTCCCTTGGAGGGGTTGGAGGTCGGTGATAGAGACCTACATCTTCATGGCATCCTTGGTTGAGGGTGTTTGGCTCTCCCTTAAAAGCTTGGTGTTTGTGCTGGGAGGTCGGCCTTTCTCCCTATCTTTTCTCCTACTGGTTATGATCGTCTGCTTTGATTTACGTCTGCTCGAATATGCTGCAACTTTTTGGAGGGATTTCTCGTGTCAAGTGGGTGGTCTATGGTAGAGATGACTTCTTGGTGGCAACCTTGGGAATCCTCTCCAAGTGATGGGGTCTCGGGCCTCGCCCATATTGCGGCATTTTTCTCTTCGCATGGTGGTTTGGGTTATTATCTATGACTCCTCTATTATATCTTTTTGCTAAGTATGGTGGTATCTGTGGTCAAGGTTCGCCTCCCCTATTGTGGCAGTCTGTTTTGGGTTTGTTAGGCTTTTTTAGTGCCCAAGATCGGTCTGTGAGCAGGTCTGCCATGTAAATCTTTTAGATTTCTTTAGTACAATTCCACTACAATTGTGAGTTTTGAAAAAGAAGATAAACATGTGTGAATAAAGTATGAGGCCACTCTTTTTTGTTTTTGAAGCCACTTATCTTCTCACTTAGTACTTAACATTATCAACATTAAGTCCAATCTGTCACTTCATATGATTTTATTTATTTTTGGCAAAACTCACAATTTGTGACTGAGCATTGTATTAAGAATTACAAAATTTACAAATCATCCTCAAACTCTTAGTGAGCTTTGAGGTATCTACCAATCATATCTAACTACAAGGACTTCCCTAAGCAAGCCGCCATCCAACATCACGTACACATCAAGGTGGGGAAAACGGCCCAATTTCACTCTTTTGAATTCCTCCTTTTCCCAAAGGTAGAAATAATTTCCTTGATCTCCTAGAAAATCTCCGTGAAGCTCATAGTTGAGCAGTCATTTTCATATAGTCATCGATTCCTAGCCTAGAAACAAAACCTAATTGTTTGTATGTAGACAAGCATTGCTTGAATTTTTATTGTCATCCTTCCAAAGAACAGATCGTTTTGTATAACCTATCTTCTAGGTCCTTTGGACCCATTTGCATACCTTTCTTGCTAGGCCATAAATCATCGGTAAATAAGTGAGAGAGCCTCTATTGCCTTTTTACACCCTAAACACCTATCTAAACCAATACCTCCAGCTATGACCTTCACTCCTTTTCGCAAAGCCCCCATAGAACCTTCCACAAGAAGATGTTCATCGAGTATGTCCATTTGGGTTCCAAATCTTATTTGTAATTGTCACCCATTTTGCTTCCGGCCATTACAAGCCCTATTGTTTGTTAAGGGTGGAAAAGAACCAATTAATATTTAGCATTAAAGTGTATATATTCTTGGTATGTGGTATACCAAACTGCATATATTTGGGCCATGTCCAAGATTTCCACTAGAGGTTTGACTTGTAAATAGGCATCACATGCTTTCCCAACCCTTCCACCATCTTGGTCACCAATAGTCTTTCGGTATCATTTAAGTGGTACTCGGTAGCTAGTTGGTCTTCTTCTTTCCAGCTCTTACTGGTGACATCCTAAAAATGGGCCAACCACCAAAGACCTTTGTTGTTCACTTTTTTGGCTATTTTTCTCTTATATGTCACTTCACATCTTACTCATCTTCCCTTGTTAGCATTTCAAAACACTTGTAAAAAAGGCACACTTAAGGGTTGATTGCATGATACTTGCCAAAAGTGCATAGTGATAAAAAAATCAGTCTATTCTAGGTTCCAAAAATGTGAGGCTCCAGAGCATGGGCATTCTTACAAGTTTGAGAAAATTGCAAACACGGGTAAGGCAAGGACCTCTAATTTCATTCTATAATATTGTTTAAAGGAAGTGAGAGGTGAGGGTAAAATATGAAGAAGCACACAATTGCTTGCTATTGCAAAATTTAATTTGTTTTTTCCTTGCCACTTCTTGCTGGCATTGTGTTCCCTTGTTGCATTGTACAAACTAGCATCTATAACGTTTTTGGTCCACCTAATTTATAAGTACACTATTCGTTAAGTTTAAGTAAACATATTGGTAATGTGCAGAGGATCCACATTAATAACATAAAATTTAGTCCATATAAAAATGGCTTCTTAATATGATAACTTTAATATTATCTTTTTTTAATACAAATTTATTGTTTATAAGAGTAGAAAATTAAAATCACTTGTCTATAAACTCAATGTGTATTTGGAACCTACAATGCTATTATTTATCTTTATTTTTTATCTCTTGCTCGCTTTTGTTTGCTCGCTCTTTGCTCGATAAATGATAGCACCTGTGCAAGGACTTAGTGCTAAAATTGCTTTAGTTGCACTTATGCTCGGCAAGACCACAAAGAAATCCAAGAAGTAAGCGATATTGTTTAGGAAGCAAATTTCGTAGGTCTTCTAAGTTCATACTCTTATGTTTCTATCATCAATACAAATGGCATTTGAGTCTTTCACCATAGATGTGTGGGTCCGTGTGTGTGTGTGTGTGTGTGTGTGTGTGTGTGTGTGAGAGAGAGAGAGAGAGAGAGAGAGAGAGAGAGAGAGAGAGAATACATATTAGGGTTTAGGCTTAGGCTTTTCTAGCACGGAGAGGGAGCCCACACCGCTTTAGTCTAGTAGTGACTTGATGTTGCTGTTGTATTAACCGTTTATTAGTCTTTAAACTTTCCCTCTAGTGCTAGTGTCTAGCTTTGCAGTAGCTTCAATGTGGGAAATAAGTTATTCCTTCAATTAATTGAAGTATGCCTCTTAATCATGAGGGTATGATGAGCGAGAGTCTTTTCTCGCATAGAATTGCACCCTACTAAGTCTTTGTTCCTCATGCGCTACATACATAGATACAACAATGGTATGTTCTATAGAAACCCAAGATGCTCATCACCTTTTTAAAGAGTAATTAGATCAAAGGTTGCATCTGGAAATCCCTAAGCAACAAATTTAACCAAGTCCCCATAAATATTTTCAAAAAAACAACTACGCCAATTATCCAATACTTCATCCTAATGAGAAACATTGGTTGCCTTATTCTCTCTCTGTTGCATGAATGCTATCTCAAACTATTTGTTTGCTGGAAACGGGTAGCAAAACTATGAGATCCTCATTGATTGTAAAGTAGTCCATATACCAAATCATACTGCAAGGGGCTAGTCACCACTATTGATAGTGTGATTTTATGTATACTTTGGAAATTATTTGATTTACACTGGTGTGGACTTGAATTTGGGTTATATTATGATGATATGATAATTACGTTGCCATGATATTGATGGATCTTGGTTGTTGGGTGATAATTGAGGTCAATCATGTCCTATTACATCAAGAAACACTAGAATGCATACTAATTGTAAAACACTAGAATATGCAATATGTGGATAAGCAAAGATTGTTCAAGTTTGAAAGATATTGTTTTGAAATATTATGTTCATGGTATATTTTTGACAATTATGATTTGCAATTAGTAACATGGCAATTGAGGGTGGTTGCTTTCTTAACGAGAGAGTACGTATGGTATACATGCTTGGTTGACTCATAGTTGATAGGTTGAAGAAGATATCTATCATTGGATTATTTATTAAAGATCTAATGGATGATGTGAGATGCAGGCTTTGTTATCAAACTCTATTTAACCCTCATTTAAACCAAACCCCCCCCCCCCCCCCCCCCCCCCCCCCCCCCCCCCCCTCCCCCGGAAAAAAAAAAAAAAAAAAAAAACAAAAGCCACCCACCACCAATTTAATTGTGGTTGCATGGGTTCATTAAGGGACCGTTGTGGGGGAAGTAGACTTTGTCCTCATGATCGTGTCGCTCCTCTCATCTCTTCTTCTGTACCTCCCATCTTCTTTGTCGCATGCATGCATATAACGTACATGTTGCATTCTCTCTCTCTCTCTCTCTCTCTCTCGCGCGCGCGCGCGCACGCACACACACACACACACACACACACACACAAAATCCTAGCAAAGTTAGTGAAGCTTCTGTTGTCGTGATCTCTGTACTCCAATGTGGGCGTAGGGGCGGCGCCCTCAGGAAGGGGTTAGGAATCCCCTCTGGCGATCCTACACCAGCTTGATCCCATTCAACCTGGTGACTTGCTACTACGCGTTTCCACTTGGGTCCGACCATGTTCCGACAAGGTGCAGCCCTGGCTTTGCCTCGGCACAACCCTAGTGCCTCGCCATGAAGAATACGCTCTGGTGATCCTGCACCCTCTTGATCCCATTCATCCTGGCGACCTGCTGCTACGCATTTCTACTCGGGTCCGACCATGTCCTGACAAGGGTGCAGCCCTGGCTTTGCCTCGACACAACCCTAGCTCATGGGCTTGGACCTAGTTCTGCGCTCGGGCACGACTCTGTCATGCCACGGTGCAGCCCGGGCTCTGCCTTGGCACAACCCTAGCTCTCGGGCTTGGACCCGATTTTGCCCCGACAACTCTACCTAGAATTACGACTTGCTACCATCTACAACGACAATAAGGAGATTGTGTGATAGTTGCCCTGCGACATCTGCAACTACAGTGAGTAGATTGTAGGATAGCTGCCCTGCAACATCTGCAACGATAAGGAGATTGCAACCTCCCAAGAAGGGGGCTTTTCCTTGAGAAGGGTGTCCTCATGGCTACCCGGGCCTCGTTCTACGATAAATTCAACTTCGCCGAAGTAGTGCAACACCATCAAAGAGGGACAACATCACCGGCCTTCAAGCCAAAGCCAAAATACTCCGTGAGGAGATTGCTGACCTGAAACAGAGAATTGAGGCCCTCAAGGACCGGCTTGCCACAATAGAAAACAGAGAATTGAGGCCCTCAAGGACCGGCTTGCCACAATAGAAAATTAAAAGGAGGAAATGAAACAGATGGAAATAAATTTTACTAAGGTAAAGGAGAAAATTGAGACCACCCTCACAAAGGAGGTCAAAAACCAAGTACAAGAGGTAATCTCTTGCAAGGTTGAAGATCGGGTGGCATCTACGCTACGCAAACGACAACGACAAGAGGATGTCTTGTTACCATATACATGTGGTAGTGATGTGTGTGAACACACTAGGACCGTCGGGGCATTTTTTTCCTCTTTAGGAGGTTTTTTCCCCCGTGCATTGTATATACGCCCATCACTCTAGGGCTATCTATCTTTCCATTGCACACTAAGTAACACACTCTCTATCGTGTGCCTTGAGCTTCCTTCGTCTTCTCCAAGCTGTGTGTGTTTCTCTGCAACCCTAATTCCAACAATTGGTATCAGAGCAGGTCACGTCCTCCCGGGCTTAGTCGCCAGCTGCTCCAGCACACGCCTGCTCACTTTCTCCGATTTCATAGAGCTTTGGCGAGCGTTTGCAGGTCGACAAATATTTTGGGAAAGCTCGAAGAGCTTGGTCTGCTCAGAATTTTGATTTGGACTCATTTCTGCCTCCGTTTCCACTGCGGGCAGTACTGCACAGGCTATTTCGTCATTTTGTGCAGATTTTCTGTCAGTGCCGTTTTTTGCATAACATGTGCCTTATAGTCTTCTACGGTTTGTGCTATATAGCACAAGTTGTTCCCGCTCCATTTCTCCTATTTTCGGGCAGTTTTCACATCAGGTGCAACATTTACCATGGCTGACAACAACAACACAGATGTGTTCAAGATGTTTGCTGCCGAGGACAGGTTGGATGGGGACAACTACCCTATGTGGGCTTATATGATGCAACATGTTCTTGTGTCAAAAGGTGTCTGGAACATTGTGCAGGGCATTGATGTACGTCCTGGTTCTGAAGATGTAGGCGATGTTGAGGATGTTGCAAGTCTTGCTGCAAGGATTGCAGCTGTTAGAGTTGTTTTGCCTACGGCAGAACAAGCTCATTGGGATGTTAAGGATGCGCAGGCTTATGCATTGATTGCGTTGTCTGTGAAGCACACCATTATTCCTCACATCCGTTCAGCAAAATCTGCAGAACAGGCTTGTGATATTCTAGCAGGTCTTTATGCAAGCCACAATGAGGCTAAAATTGCTTTGCTGCGTAAAGAGCTAGAGTCGAAGATTATGCATGAGGAAGATGATATGGACACTTTCCTTGCTAGTGTCAAGGATATCAATGAGCAACTCATTTCTGCAGGTGAAGTCATTTCGGACAGTTCCCTTGTGCAGACTGTTCTTGATGCCTTACCAGATTCCTACAAGACTTTTGCTAGTACTTGGAGACTGATGACCCAAGGAAATCCTGAAGTTGTCAAGTTTGATGCATTATGCACATTGCTGTTGCAAGAGTCACTTTCTAGAAAAAACAGGACTAGGCAGCGTGCAGTTGAACATGCTTTTATTGCTTCTCAAAGAAAGGGTGGTAACAGTAATGCAGCCACTTCTTATGGTTCTGTTGCGAGTGGCAAAAATTCTGTTCCTAATGCTTCTGGTGGCAGCACTTCGTCTGGCAATTCTGGTGATAAGGGCAAAAAGAAGATGCGTTGCCATTATTGTAAAGCCAATGATCACTTGATCAAGTCGTGTCCTAAGTTGAAGGCCAAAGAGGCTAAGAAGAAAGAGGGTGGTTCCACTGCAAATGCTGGTTCCACTACAAATGCAGCCATTGTTGAGTCTTCTGTGAAAGGAGATTGTGATGCTGATGTTGATGCAGAATGGGCTTTTAGCGCAGAGTGCACTTACAATCCTGTTGTCCATGATGCATGCTTGTCAGTTGCTGCAGATTCACATGTGTGGTATTTCGACAGTGGTGCTACAAAGCACATTACCTCACATCGTGAATTGTTTACCTCTCTCGAGTCTGTCCCTCATGGGAATTCAGTCACTTGTGCCAACAACGCCTCTTATCCAGTTCAGGGAGTTGGAAAGATTGTGCTCACTGCTGCTAATGGCAGTTCCTTCACACTTGTTGATGCACTTTATGTACCTGGGATCAAGAAGAATCTCTTGTCTGTATCCGCACTTGCTAGACTTGGACTTGTAGTCAAATTTGTGGATGACAGATGTACAGTTCATGATCTCAGTTTTGGTGATGAAATTGTTGCATCTGGGCTTTTGTGCCGTGGGGTGTATAAGCTCACTTTGTATGACAAGTGTGGACAAAATTTTGCAAATGCTGTTGCAGATTCAAGGGCTATTTCAGATGCAAAACTTTGGCATGCACGTTTTGGTCATCTTAATTTTGCCAGTTTGCTGCGTTTGCAGAAATCTGATATGGTTGCTTCTTTGCCGCCTCTTGAAGCACCTGTCAAACATGTTTGTGAAGGCTGTATTCTGGGTAAAATGCAGCGTTCTAAGTTTCCAAAGGATGGTTCAGTTAGGGCCACATGCAGGTTGCAGCTTGTGCATAGTGATGTTTGTGGGCCCATGCAAACTCCGTCCTTGGGCAATTACCTGTACTTCGTGACTTTCATTGATGATTACTCCAGGCATGCATGGGTATTTCCGCTTAAAGCGAAGTCCGAAGTTTTTATGTGCTTCAAAGAAAATTTGGCTATGGCTGAAAATGTCTCAAAATGTACTATGAGCACCCTCCGTTCCAATCGAGGGGGGGAGTATATGTCTCATGAATTTAATGTATTTCTGGCTAGTCGTGGGATAAAACACCAATGTACAGTGCCTTATAAACCTCAGCAAAATGGTGTTGCTGAGAGGAAAAACAGGTCACTAACGGAAATGGCACGATGTATGGTCAAAAGTCAAGCTTTGCCGCATTCTTTTTGGCTTGAGGCCATCATGTGTGCCACTTATGTACTTAACAGGTGTCCTTCGAAAGCTTTGCAGTCTATTACTCCATATGAAGCATGGCATGATAGAAAGCCTTCTACTGAGCACATGCGTATTTTTGGCTGTTTGGCATATGCTTTGGTGCCACAAGTGCAGCGCAGAAAATTGGATGATAAGGCTGTCAAATGTATTTTTGTTGGTTATGGTGCTGAAAGCAAAGGTTACAGGTTGTATCATCCGCAAACAAAACGTATTCTGGTTTCACGGGATGTAGTGTTTGTGGAAGATTCTGTTCAGCCCTTGCTGTCATGTACTAGAGACAGTAATGTAAGCTCACATGACATTTATGACACTTTGTTGCCTATTTTCAGTGGTGGAAATACGAATGTAAGTTCCAATGAGGCAAATGTACAGCCTATGGGGGTTTCTGAAAATGTTTTAGAACAGCCTATTACTGATGCAGATGTACATGATGTACTTGATGAGAAAAGGGCTGAAAATGAGCAGGCTAGAGGTATGCCAAAATGGCTGGTGCACACTTTGCGTGACAGTAAATTGGATGCACCTTTATCTAGTCGTACTCGTTCAGGCTCTCGCCATGCATCTTATGCATCAGATTGTTATGCTTTGGCTGTGTCTAGTTAACATGATGTTGAGGAGCCTCTGTCTTTTGATGAAGCACAGAATTCAGAAAATTGGATTGCTGCCATGAAATCAGAATATGATGCACTTATAGAGAATGACACATGGAGTTTATGTGATTTGCCTCCTGGCAAAAAGGCCATTGGTACGAAGTGGGTTTACAGGTTGAAACGCAAGCCGGATGGTGAGATCGATCGCCATAAGGCTCGACTTGTTGCAAAGGGTTATGCACAACAAAAAGGCATAGATTATGAAGAGACTTTTGCTCCCACTTGTCGTATGACTACTGTGCGTTTTCTATGTGCATTGGTAGCTCATTTTGGTTGGGATGTACATCAATCAGACATTGTTACTGCTTTCTTGAATGGTGACATATTTGAGGAAGTTTATGTAACGCAGCCTCACGGTTTTGTCATAAAAGGACAAGAGGACAAAGTGTGCAAATGTAAGAAGGCTTTGTATGGGTTGAAGCAATCTCCTCGTGCTTAGTATGAGAAAGCTGACACTCATTTGGTTAAACGAGGCTTTCGTAACAGTCCAACAGAAAGCACATTGTATGTAAAGCGTGAGGATGATGTATTTCTCATTGTGGTTCTTTATGTTGATGATTTGCTGATCACTGGACCAAATGAGAGACATATTGCTGAATTTAAGGCTGATTTGAATGCTACTTTCAAGATGAAAGATTTGGGGCTGTTGCATCATTACTTGGGTATACAGTTTAAGCAGTGTGATGGTGGTATTGCCTTGTGTCAGAAAAGTTACATAGAGACATTGCTATGTAAGTTTGGACTTGAGGATTGCAAACCTATTGCCACTCCCATGGAAATAGGTTTGAAGTTGAGTCTACATGATGCTGGCGATCCTGCTGATGTCACTCTTTACCAAACTGCTGTTGGTTGCCTCATTTATGTATGCAACACGAGGCCAGATATTCAGTTTGCAGTCTCGCAGGTCAACAGATTTATGCATAGCCCAGGGTCTAAGCATTGGCAGGCTGTCAAGAGGATTTTCCGCTACCTTAGTGGCACTTTACATCTTGGCTTGTTTTATCCCAAGGGGGGATCATTGCCGCCAGACTTACATGGTTTTTCGGACTCAGATTGGGCTGGTTGTTTTGACACGCGAGTGTCCACAAGTGGTTTTTGTTTCATGCTTGGTAGTTCATGTATATCATGGTTGAGCAAGAAGCAACCTACTGTGGCCACTTCGAGTTGTGAGGCTGAGTACAGGGCAGTCTTCACAGCTACGGTTGAGTGTGTATGGCTCAGACGCCTTATGGCTGACTTGGGTGTTGGACAGGACACTGCCAACACTATCTACACTGACAGTCAGAGCGCATTGGCAGTTGTGAGGATCCCAGTTTTTCATGCTCGCACAAAGCACATTGAGGTGCATTACCACTATGTCAGGGAGAGGCTCTCAGCAGGAGAGATCAACTTGGCTTATGTGCCAACACATGACAACCTTGCAGATCTTTTCACAAAGGCATTGTCTCGTGAGAAGCTTGAAGCTTTCCGCAAAGCTTTGGGCTTACTCCCCTTTGTGGACTGATCCTGTCCTCAAGGCATGGCACTTCCCTTTACTCATGTGCCAGCTCTCGTTCACCGCATCACTCCAGGGGGGATTTGTTACCATATACATGTGGTAGTGATGTGTGTGAACACACTAGGACCGCCGGGGCATTTTTTCCCTCTTTAGGAGGTTTTTTCCCCCGTGCATTGTATATACGCGCATCACTCTAGGGCTATCTATCTTTCCATTGCACACTAAGTAACACACTCTCTATCGTGTGCCTTGAGCTTCCTTCGTCTTCTCCAAGCTGTGTGTGTTTCTCTGCAACCCTAATTCCAACATGTCTCCCTCAATGTTTGCATTGGCGGGCTCCCAAGCGACTGGAAATGGCAAGGGGACCTTAAGTTTCATAAGCCCTTTGCCCGCATGGCAAGGGGACCTTAAGTTTCACAAGCCCTTTGCCCGCATCGAATCTTTAATCCACATGGTACAGTGGGATCCAGCAACAGCTGGTTCTCTTGCACACGAGCATTGTACCAATCATGTAATCCTTACTTTTAAAACCCAGGCATTCCGGATCAAACTCCTTGAGCAATCAAGGCTTCTCAAGGACATCAAAATGTGGTTTGCGAAAGATCTCACACTCGCTCAACTCAAGCAGAAGAAGGCAGAACTCCAAAAGATGTGAGAAGCACGCACATCATGGAAATGGGCAGTCTATTGTGGAGGTAAAGCCATTATTCAAGAGTTCCAAACTCCCAAACCGACTTCCTCCTCACCCCCCTTCTCCATAGATTTTGTTCATCCTATCTTACTCCCCCCTTTTTTGGACCCTCATTCTTTAACTGAGATATATCCTGTAGCCCCCCTCATTTTGCAGAACCCGTTGTAATCTTTTTTTGTTTTTGGTCACATAGAACATATCTGACCTTCGTGGACAATAATTCAATCTCTCTCTCTCTCTCTCTCTCTCTCTCTCTCTCCTCTTGTGTGCTATGATCGTTATTGCATATACATACTTTCAAGGTATGTGTGTTTTCTTTCTCTTTCATAGGTTTTTTGTTTGTGTTCTGTAGAGGTGCTATGCTCTAGGTATTGTAGCAGTTGCAGTACATCAATGTGCTGTAACTAATTACTCATACAAAACGTGCTACATTGAGAAGGTCAAGGAGAGTTTATAGTCCATGTGAGAGGTTTGTGATGATCCTGGATTACATTATGCTTACAAATTGTGGTGAGCCCTCTTGCTATGTTGAGGCTATGGTAAGGGATGTCAAGATTAAGCGGCAAAGTGCTATGAAATTTGAAGATGAGATCAAACTTGGGACTTAGTACAAGGGAACAATGCTTTGTGGTGTAAAATGGGTCTATAAGTTGAAGATTACACCCAATGATTGGAAGGCAAAATGCAAGGCTAGATTTCTTGCCAAAAGTCTCAAATAAAAGCAAGACATAGATTTTGATGAGGTTTTGCACCAATTCTCAAAATGATTCAACCAACACTTGCTGTGGTTTTGAAAGAGGACATGGAGTTGAGATTTTAAGACAATGTTCTTACATGGAGACCTTCATGAGGACGTTTATATGCAATAGCCAAAAGGTTTTGTTGATAATGGCAAAGAGAATAGTGGGTAATCTTAAGAGACACCTTTATGGTTTGAAGCAAGCACCACGGGAACGGTATCATAAGCTTGATTCTTCTACGAACTCTCAAGGATATAGGTGGAGAAAATTGAGTGTTGCCTTCACACAAAGAAATATATATAGAGTCCTCTTTTTATCTTGATCCTATGTGTGGATAATAGGCTCTCGTTTGAAGGAACAATCTTGCGGTAGATGCATTCAGTGGAAGGTGCATGAGAAAGACTCATGTAGACATTGCTTTTGAACACATTAGAAGATTTATGGAAAATCTTGGCAAGAAGCATTGAGAGGCAATGAAAGCTACATGTGATATTTTAATGGTACAAAAAGTTGAGCATTTTCTATGAAGGCAAAAAGCATGTGTAGTTGGCTACACAAATGCAATTTATTTAGGGAATGTGGACAATGGAAGGTCTAAATTAGGTTGTGTCTTTACACTCATTGGTGATGTAATGTCATGGCAAACTACTTTTGCAAGATTGTACATCTTAGTCTATCATAGAAGTGGAGTACGATGTTGTGTCAGTCTCAATCTATCATATAATTGGAGTATGGTGTTGGGATATTTGGGCATTAATGCAAAGGTCCCCATTTTGCATTGTGATAGCAAAAATGCCATCTAGCTAGCACAAAAATATGTTATTTCATGCAAGCCCAAAGCACACTGATATGAGATATTGCTTGACTTGTGAGGTGTTTGAGGTCAAGCACATAGGGCGTTTGAAGATTCACACAAATAATAATTGTGATAATCTTCTAACCAAAGGTCTACCCTCCAAAAAGTTTGCACATTACGAAGTGGTTTTATAAGCATTGGGTAGATATCCATACAAAAAGGATCAATATGCCCTGCTAGACATCTCGTGTCCAGTTGCCCACTTACTAACTATACTATTGGCTTATAACTATGATATCTTCTAACCAAAGGTTTACCCTCCAAGAAGTTTTCACATTGCAAAGTGGTAATAAGCATTGGGAACATATCCATACAAAAAGGACCAATATGCCCTAGCCGAATGTCTTGTGTTTAGCTGCCCACTTACTAACTAACTAAATCATACATTCATTTTATACATTTGCATAGTAGAAGAATAAAGAGGTGCACGATCGCAGGCTAATCTCTACCCACTGTACCTCTCCTCTCTTTGTGTCACATCGTTGCATTGTCAACATCATCGGTGACTTTGTACGAGAAGATAATATTTTGTGTTCATATAAGCTTATACCATCTCTTGAAGGTTCTTTAATGTTGTCTAATGTGGGTGCGTTGCATGGGAGCTTCGTGTCCATACTTGTGTGTTTTGTACATTCTATGAGAGCAAGCAAAATAACCTTTGACTTTCTAAGGACATGGTAGTAAAAGAATGTGGAAAATATTTGATTTCTTAATTGATAGATGATGATAGTTCTTCTTGGGCCAATAGATGTGCTAGTTTTTTCTCTTGCTTGACTTCGTAGGAGTGCTAATGGACATGGCATTGTATGAAGCTATTTTGTGTTAAGTACTCAATGGACATTATGTCTGTTTCTCAGTAGAGTGCCACATATGGTCTAGTTATGTTTTTTTTTTGGTTTTTTTTTGGGGGGGGGGGGGGGGGGGGGGGGGGGGGGGGGACTTGCAAGTATGTAAATATAGCACATGATTTTAAAAAAAAGAGTGCATTTAGCCCCATTTTGTATACATTTTCTACATGCAAAATGTACCAGTTAAAGGGGATATACACATATTGAACTAGAAAAGGATTCGTGAATAGTCTATAGAAAAGAGGTTATTAAATTAGGCTTTGAATGCACGTATATGGAGGATTTACATTTAATGAACCCCTCAATATGTAAGATAGCCTTTGCATTACCACTAGCACACACGAGCATTCGAGACCATTATGGCTAGCAAAGCCATTAGGCATCCCTCATTTTGCATCAATGCTGCTTGAGGATACCCAATTTAACAATTATGATGACAATTAATTCTTTATCAGCCATTACTCTTGCTTATTATCTTCCCATAATTTTGTAAAACCCTTATGTAAGCTACATATTAGTGTGTTGGAGATCGATTTAGTTAGTGCCTTTGTTTCACCTCTTCTATTGACTTATCAGTGATTGGGGTTGTTCAAACAGGGAATACTAAGTTTGGAGCTCCATATATTGTCTCACATTCGAAGAGCTACTTTGTAATCATGCCTTCTCCAAGCTTTTTATGCTTGTGAGATAGTTGCTTCTAACAAAAAACCTGTACCAAACCTTGAGAAAATCCTTTCGAGAAAACAAAAAATTGAGCAAGTTTACTTCCATTCACTACCCCTTCTATACTTCTATTATGCAGCTTGAGATTTTCAAGCTCTTTGAGCCCCTCCACGTGTCGCATGCTGGAGGGCTTTGTTTTGGTTTCTTTTTAAAAAACAAATTGGTTCAAGCGCCGACTTGATGGGTTAGAGTCGTCTGCTCATCGTGCATGCTACGTTTAATGGATTCAATGAGTTTGTGTGTGTGTGAGGTCTGCCCGCCGTGCATGCGCTGCCCAATCAAGGCTACGACGCTGGAGAGCCCAATCAAGGCAAGCGCGTGAGAAGATCTCAAGGAGGGTTGGCTTCTTTCAAATTATCTCAGTCGAGGTCCCCTGCCTGCTGCTGCGGCGTGTGAGAGTGAGACAGAGAGAGTGAAGAAGAAGAGAAACTTGATGTCTGTGAGTGAGAGAGGGAGAGGGAGAGGGGGAGAGAAAGATAACATCAAGGTGCAAAGCTCACTGTGTGTGCGGCTGGAGGTAAGGTTTCTCTCTCTCTCTCTCTCTCTCTCTCTCTCTCTCTCTCTCTATCTCTCTCTCTCTCAACCAACTCCTGCTGCCTCCTCCATGAGAGCAATGGTGGCTTCGTGTGTCGTCTCTGTGTGTCATGTGTCATCTTTGTCCAACTTGCATCGTGCCCTGCAGGACTGCCCCCCTCGACACAAGGTGTCTCCTCCATCGTGCCCTGCAGGACTGCCCCCCTCGACACAAAGTGTCTCCTCGCATGATCTGCAAACACAGCCCCAGCAACCAACACAAGCACCATCGCCTGCGTAGGGGTGAAGCCAAGATCCTCCTACTCAGCAGGCTGTGATTGAGGAGAGCGACGCCATAGAGACAGACACGGGACCCTCGACACAGATAGAGAGAGCTCCATACAGACGTTTCGCCAAGATCACTGTGCCCTGCCCTGGTTCACCCAAGTTGCAAGATCTTGGGGCTTGGGGCTCAGAAGTCTTTCCGGAAAACAAGCCTTGGTATTTGGAGATCATGCTCTGAGGTATGAGAAGGACCGAGAGCCGAAGACGGAAGGAGACGACGTCGCAGGTCTTGGAGTGTGACCTCATCTTGGATTCGCTCTCTCTCTCTCTCTCTCTCTCTCTCTCTCTCTCTCACCCAATGCAAGGCAGGAAGCGGGTGATGTGGCAACTCTCTGTCTTTCTCTCCTCCAAGTGGCCACCTCTCCCTTTTCTTTTACTACCCTCCAAACAAGGAATCTGTAGAAATTCCATGTAACTGCCAACCTATTGTATGGCTATTTAAAAGGGTCCATTCACAAGAAGATTTAGAAATTTTCTCATGTAGGAAAAGGGAGACTTTTTCAGTGTTTTTCATACAATGCATAACATCATGAGCTTCTGCTCGGGAGGGAAACTTGAATTTCTCCCAGTTTTTAGGTCAAAATTCAAGGGGAAACTTGAATTTCTCCTGGTTTTTAGGTCAAAATTTGAAGCTTTTGCCGGTAATTACACTAAAACTTGTGTAAATTTGCCGGTTTTCTTAAAGGCAAGCTTGACATCTAACCGTGATTTTACAATTTCAACCGGTTAAAATACACTAGACCCCGGGTTTTTTTAACACTGGTGCCAACCTATTGTCCATTCACAAGAAGATTTAGAAATTTCCTCATGTAGGAAAAGGGAGACTTTTTCAGTGTTTTTCATACAATGCATAACATCATGAGCTTCTGCTCGGGAGGCACTGCGTACCTAGCTAGGTGCGATTGGGGGCACGAGACCACTGGTCCCCCCGTCGGGCCGGTGGTCCCCTGCCCCCAATCGTACCTAGCTAGGTATTCCGTGCCTCCCTCACAGAAGCTCATGATGTTGCGTTAAGTCATAATGTGGGAATTATTGTGAGAATCTGTCCAAAACTTATTGTGATTGAGTCTACCCTCCAATGCGAATCATTTGCGTCGTGCGTGAGACAATAAAAAGGCATTGGGGTGGAGGCAAATCATTATATCTTTTTATTGTTGCCATAAAAGGCGAGAGTGAGCAAGGCGACGGGCTTGCTGGAGTGGTTAGATGCGCGCAAGGATGGGGACGGGGGCAGGGGACACTCAGAGTTTGGGGTGGAGGCAAATCATTATATCTTTTTTTTGCATAGATTGCCAATGTGAGCCATGCGGCGGGCTTGCTGGAGTGGTTGAGTGCGATTGATAGGCGCGGGTTAGAATTCCGACCTTTACTTTTGTAAAGGTAGGAGATCCTTGGGAGAGAATCTGGTAGAAGAATCTGAGTGCAAATTGAATAAAATAGTAGAGGAGCGAGTAGGCACAATATAAGTAATTCATGGTGCTCTTTGATGACTCAAATTGTTTCGCTTGGATATGGTTTCTTCACCATAGGGATGAGACTTGTGAGACCTTTATAAATGGCACACACTTGTGGAGAAGTACTTCCAATGCAATGATGTAATTCTGCTATATGAGGGAAGCAAGATAGAGAGACTTTATGAAAGTACTCTATTCGGTAAGCCTTGAAGATTTTGGAGCCTTGGTGTACCTATGCAAGTTCCATCACTTGAGAGTGCCCTTTATTTGATGTTACTGGTTGATGACTCCAATCATTTCGCCTGTATATGTTTTCTTTATCGTAAGGATGAGACCTTTGATAAATTGGTATATATGCTCATGAAGCAGTACTTTCGATGCCTCAATCCATTTCCAAAGAAGTAGAGGGGGAACTTGGGAAGTTTGTTTTGAAAGTCCAATAAAATTATATATGCTAGCTATAACAAAAGCTAGCGCTTTTATGGTCTGGTGTAGGAGGATATCATAATCAAGAGAGATGATGCCTTTGAAAAGTATCTTCTTAATGAAGCAGAACAAAAAATATTTAGGGTGTAAAAAACGTTTTTTAGACATACAAAATTCCTTTCCTTTAATTTGGCAAGGGGAAATTTTGAAAAAATAAGGTTATTTTTTGAACTTTTTACACTATTTTTGTCTATTTCAGAGCGGAATTTCACCTTTTTGCCTTGCCCTCAACCGGCAGTTTTGAAATTGAGAACGGCACAATATTAAGTTGAAACACATTTTTCCCTAACATTGCGGGCCATCTGAGACAAACTCATGTCCTTTGACGGTTATCTCGCAATGATGCTTTTGGGGCGGAATTTGGCCTTTTCCCCTTGCCCCTCACCTTATTGCCAAGCTTTGCACAGATTTTCTTGATTTTTTGGAGCAAAGTTTCACTTTTTCCCTTGCCCCCAACTAGCTCTTCTCAATTGCTAAACCGAAAGTTTATAAAAAAAAAAGGTTGTTATCCAGGGTTTTGCGGTGGAATTTTTCCTTTTCCTTGCCCTAAAATGAAACTTTGGGAAATAGTTGTTTTGAAAGTTTGGACATTAAGGTATTAAACCTTTTAAAACATACAAAATTCATTTCCTTTAATTTTCCAAGGGGAAATTTTTAAAAAATAAGTTTATTTTTTCTATTTTTTAACTATTTTTCTTTATTTCGAGGTAGAAATTCTCCTTTTCCCCTTGCCCTCAATCGACATTTTTGAAATTGAGAACGACACAATATTGTGCTGAAACTCATTTTTCCTGAACACTACAGGCCATGCGAGGTGGACCCATGTACTTTGATGGCTATCTCGCACCCATGATTTTAGGGAAAAATTTGGCCTTTTCCCCTTGCCCTCACCTTGCTTTTGGAGTATAGAAAACCATTTTTCATTCATACAAAATTCCTTTCCTTTAATTTTCCAAGGGGAAATTTTTTAATAAAAGTTTACATATAATGCCTTATTGGTGTGCCAGGCACTCTAGAAAGAGATCACTAACTGTAAATGCCCTCGATTGGCATTTTTGACATTGAGAACCACACAATATTAAGCTGGGACACATTTTTTCCAAACACTGTTGCGAGGCGAACCCATGTACTTTGATGATTGTCTTGCACCCGTGCTTTTGGGGCGAAGTTTGGCCTTTTCCCTTTGCCCTCAAGTTATTGCCAAGCTTGCACTAATTTTCTCAAATTTTTTGGGGTGGAGTTTCACCTTTTCCCCTTGCTCCGAATTGGCGCTTTCCAATTGCTAGATCGAAAGTTTTTAAAAAAATTGGTTGTTTTCCAGGGTTTTGCACTACTTTTTCTCTATTTTGGGATGGAATTTCGTCTTCTCCCCTTGCCCTCAACCAGGACTTTTTATTAACAAGGGGAAAGTTTGGAAACTAGGGTGTTTTTGCATTGTTTTCCTCGATCTTGGGGCGGAATTGGTGTATAAGCTTAGGAATTCGTGTGATAGTGGACATAGTTGCACCACAACTAAGTCTATTATTATAATGGTAAAAAATGGTACGATGTTAAGCTGAGACACATTTTTCCCGAACACATTGTGTGTGTGTGTGTGTGTGTGTGTGAGAGAGAGAGAGAGAGAGAGAGAGAGAGAGAGAGAGAGAGAGAGAGAGAGAGAAAATAAGATGCTAATTCCATGTGTGTGTGTGTGTGTGTGTGTGAGAGAGAGAGAGAGAGAGAGAGAGAGAGTGAGAGAGAGAGAGAGAAAATAAGATGCTAATTCCATATGTTGGTTTTTGGCATTGACAAGGCCCAAAGCAAGAAGCCAAGTCCAAGGTTGAAGGCAAGAAAATCCGAGGCAAAGAGTGAGCAAATCCAAGGCAGCACGAGTGAATTCGAGGCGACAAAGGCGGAGGAAAATCTTGACTAAAGTTGAAGGTTTTCTCTAAAGTGTATGCCATTCTCACCTTTGACTTGGGATTTCAAGGTCTAAATGAAAATTTGAAAATTATAATTTTTAGGCGTAAATATCATAATTTGTCAGGTGGGATTACACTAAACCGGTCCTATTGACATTGCATTTTCTTTGTGTTTCGTGGGTGCAATCACCTCCCAATCACCTTATGGTGTTCTCAAGGTTAAAATGAAAATCTCAAGGTAAATATTAAAATTTGTTAGGTAGGACTCCACTAAGCTAATCTTTTAGAGCACTCTCATAGCCAAATGTTTTTTTTCAAAACATCGATGATGAAGGGCACGAAGAATTAGGCTAGCCCTCCACTATATTTGGAGATTTCTAAATTAAATTCCTCCAAGTTTCATGGGTGCTATCACCTTGGGGTGAAATTTAGAGATAAATCTCAAAATTCGTAGGTGGGATTGCACTTAAGTTAGGATGCTTTTCTCCAAAACACGGGTGCTTTGAGTTTCATGGGTGCTATCACCTTTCGTAGGTGCTATCACCTTGAGGCGAAAGTTTAGAGGTGGATCTCAAAATTCATAGGTGGGATTGCACTAAACTTGGATTTTTCCTGTGTGTCAATGAGTGGTGGTCTTTTGACGTGGTGTGTTTTCCCTTGGGATTAGAAAGAGAAGCAAAAGCCTTTAATTTGGTGATGGTTCAAATGGTCTCACCTACAGTCAATGTTGTATGGTTGACTTTATCATGATTGAGATTATTTGGCCCTCTTTTTTAAAATAAGATATCCATGGATGGAAGTACACTAAACCAATCTTCGAGCACTCCAATACACAACGATTTTTCCCAAAATGTGAGTGGTGAAGATGGGTGGTGGCAAAGGGAAACCCTTGCCTATATTGGAAGTTTTTTACACCCTAAATTCCTTTGAGCTTTGGAGGTGTTCTTGCTTTCTAGTTGGAATTTAGAGGTGAATTCCAAATTTGCAAGTGAGAATGCACTAAACCTAGGTTTGAACAATGTTTAAAGGAAAATTATAGCTTTTAAGACAACTGTCTCCCTCCCCCCTCCCTCTTTCTATCATAGCCACTTTTGGCCACGAGCTATCCTCTATGTCTTTGTAGGTTTTTTTAGCTTCAAATAATGATTTCAAAAGTAAATTCAAAAGTAAAGGTTATGTGGGATTACACTAAACATAGCTCTTTTTTGAGCACTTGGATAAAGAATATCAATGCTACAATACTTGAGAGCTTTAAGATTTATTTTGGAGTGATTTAGTCTATCACCCTGCTAAAATATATCTCTCTCTCTCTCTCAGAGTCAATTTCGACCACTAGCTACCTCTCTACACCTTTGCACCATAGCCTTCGGGACCATTGGGACTACTACACCTATGTTCTATCACGTTGCCATGATGTCTAAATTGATTATACATATTGAACTGCTAAAAGAGGCCCAATGGAACCTCGTCTCAACATCTCCAAGCATCAGGCAAGTGCATGATTCACGCTCATGAGAAAAGCCGCTCTATTTCTTTTTTTTTTCACATGAAACATGCAATTCCTAGCCTTGTGAAGCGCGCGCGCACGCACACACACACACACACACACACACACACACACACACACACAGAGAGAGAGAGAGAGAGAGAGAGAGAGAGAGAGAGAGAGAGAGAGAGAGAGAGAGAGAGAGAGAGAGAGAGAGAGGATACAACCTCATCTCAACATATCTTAACATCAGGCAAGTGCATGATTCACACTCATGAAAAAAGGCACTCTATATTTCTAAAAAACTACATGGCACGTGCAATTCCTAAAAAACTATATATATATATATATATATATATATATATATATATATATATATAGAGAGAGAGAGAGAGAGAGAGAGAGAGAGAGAGAGAGAGCAATCAAGAAAGTTTGTGCCAAAAACTAGCCCGAATATTTTCTATTTTAGAGGAAACCCAAGTAAGTCCTCATACTACAGTCATAAATGTAGAGCTCATTACCTCATTTGTGTTATTCTAAGAAAGAAATATTGCATGAGACAAGTAAGGCCCCTTGACATGTCCACATGTCAATGAACTAGAATTTTCCTCTTAATCACGGGCAACATAGCTGTCCAAAATGGAGAAGGAAATGGGAGAGCCAATCTATTGCAACGGGGCAGGAAACTCTGATAACCAATCTACCAAACTTCAAGCTTCCTCTCCTTCTTAATGTATGTAGCCATGATAAAAACATTTTCTAGCACCATACAGAGAGATAAAACAGTCCAAATGTAACCTCATCTCAACATTCACTACTATAAAAGAAGGAATTCTGCATTTCAAAAAAAAAACACATGGCACATGCAATTCCTAGCATTGTGAGGTAGAGAGAGAGAGAGAGAGAGAGAGAGAGAGAGAGAGAGGTAGAGCGGTCAAGAAAATTTGTGACAAAAACTAAACCCAAAATTTTATATTTCGAAGGAAACCCAAGTGATTCCTCATATTACAATGGAAAACGTAGAACTCCTTACCTCATTTACGTTATTCTGAGAAATATTGCATGAGACAAGCAAGACCCCTTGAAACTCTTGCTCTTAGCATAGCAGTCAAAAAAAATGGAGAGGGAGCTGGGAGAGCCAGTCTATTGCAACGGGGCAAGAAACTCTGATAACCAATCTACCAAACTTTAAGATTCCTCTTCTTCTTCATGCAGGTAGCCATGATAGGCACGTTTTGTAGCACAATAGGAAGACCCCATTATAGGGCAGGTTTTGAATGTCATACAGGAAATGCTAATAGACTTGCCGATGAGTCTTGATACCTAAGCATACTATTTCAATGTGAATTGGGAGAACCAACCTACAATATTTGGAGAAAGAATTGGAAAAGCCAATCTACCACATTGGGTGAGAAAACCACAAAACCACTCTTACCACACTTGGGTGGTTTAACCTTTCTCTCCTTCTTCATGCAAGAACCCATGAAAAATCTGTTCTTGATGTCATAGAGAGAACCAATGATAGGAGATGCTAAATAACCTTCAAGAAGTCTCACAACCGAGTCTTCAACTCCAATGGTGTCATTTCATTTTCAATTTATCCTATGACGTCTATTATATTTAATATATCTTACTGATAGAAGAAGTGGGAGGATGCGTGAAAGGAAAGGTTTGTTAAAGCAATAGAAAGGATCTATCAAACAAGCCTTGAACTCATGCGCACTCTTTATTCCTTGCTTGGGTATAATACTCCAATTAATATGATGTGTTGAGGGTATTATATGCTTGCATTTGGAAGTTAGTATAGATAAGGAACTTCCCTACCTTAAGTACACTACTTTAATTAATACTATGATGTATTGAGGATATTTTATGCTTGCATTTGGGAGTAACTAAAATGATAAAACTTATGCACTCATTATGAACTTAGTGTTTTCTCTATTGCTTGACAGAAGCATTTATGAGGACAAGGGACACATGCCTTTGTCTTCCTGAATCTACAAGTCATTCCTCTCATGTGCGTGCACGCCGAAAGTTTGCACGAAATTATCGACGTCAACTCGCTATACAACGTATGATATACTTGCTAGAAGATGCCTTGCCATGATCAACAAATGTCCATGGTCGTGGTAGGAGTCCCTCCACATTTGTGGAGGTTTCTATCCATGGTGATGTTACTATTCCATAAGTTCCTTTGCAAACTGTCATGCAAGGACAAGGACGAAGACATCACACTCTTTCATGTTTGGATGCGATAAGAAGATATCATCGACAATGGGAAAGACAACGCACCTCCAACATAAGACAACAACGCCATCAACATGACTGACACTTTTGCCCTCTCATAGACGCTCAAAATGAGGAACAGGTCCCGTATGTTCATGACACATCACTTGGAGGAATTGCTTGCATTCTACATGACTATCCATGTCTATGAGGTGTCCACCCTTCCATGCTACCATTGATACATGTCTCATTGCCTACAGATCATACATGAACCATGTCCTCCGTCTGTGAGTTTTGTGGTGCACGTCTTTGGCCGTGTGAAATGAAGAAGGAAGATACACCATCAATGGGAAAATATTGTTGCGAAGGTGGGAAAGTATCGCTCTTTCCTCTTGCAAGACCGCCATATGTATTGGAGAGGCTACTCACTAATAGTGATGCTTTGAGTAGGTCTTTCAGAAGAAACATCAAGAGTTACAATAGTGTTATGGCATTTGCATCTCCTGGAGCTACCGTTGATGAGACATTGATGGGTAGGTCTGGTGCATATTGCTTTCGTGTACATGGCGGTGTGTACCATCGAATTGGTTCTTTGCTAGCACATGAAGCAGGGGCTCCAAAATTTGCACATATATATGTATATGATACTGAGCATGAGGTTCGGAATCGTATGAGTGCCTTGGATGGTTTGAATTTGTCCACTCTTGAAGCATTATCAATGATGATGTGATCATGTAATCCGTATGCGAATGCCTTCTACAATGTTGGTAGAATGTTACGTGACAGTCCTGGTGTGGAGATCAAAATGACAATCTGTGAGAATAGAAATACTTCCAGGCAGTACTTGATACTTGTTGGCAATGAGGTTGCTGCGATTATGCCAGGTCAAGGGGATGTACAAACAGTTGGCCATCGAGACATTGTGATACATTGTAAAAATGGAAGGCTGCAAAGGATTTCAAATCTGCACAGGTCGTACATGCCACTATTGTATGTTCTTCTCTTTCCACGAGGAGAAGATGGATGGCATATCAAGCTTCCTTATGATAATGTGCATGTCCCTTTGGATGCCTTGGTTGGTCAACAATGTGTCACTCAAAGAGAGTACTATGCATATCGGCTACAGGTTCATGCTAATACAGAGTCATGCTTACTTTGTGGGGGTCTTTTACTTCAACAATTTATGGTTGATGCATATTGTGCCATTGAGGAATGTCGTCTTGCATGGGTCCGTACAAATCAGCAGACGTTGAGGGCAGAATTGTATGCACGCTTGGTTGACATGGTGTATTTTTCTGGGAGTGATGCTGTAGTTGGACGGTCTGCAGGTCGAAGAATTGTCTTACCCTCATCTTTTATAGGCGGCCCTTGGCACATGTACCAATTGTATCAAGATGCAATGGCAATTGTGCGTGCAAAGGGAAAGCCACGCCTATTTATCACATTCACATGTAACCCCAAATGGCCAGAAATAAATGAGGCATTACTTCCAGGACAGGTTTCCTCTGATCGACCAGACATGACCACCAGGATTTTCTTCTTGAAACATTCGAGCATGATGAAGTATATCTTAAAGAAATATATTTTTGGAAAAGAGGTGGTTTACATGTCTGTCGTGGAGTCCCAAAAGAGAGGCTTGCCACATTCTCATACATTATTGATTCTAGATCCTCGATGTAAGCCTCAATCAACATTTGACTATGACAAGATGGTTTGTGCAGAGCTGCCAGATAAAAATAGATTTCCAGTGCTGCATGATATCATTGTTAGTTGTAACATTCATGGTCCATGTGGTGAGTTCAATAGTTCATCTCCTTGCATGGTTGATGGCCGATGTATTAGAAAATATCCACGTTCATTTTGTGAGCAAACAAGCATGGATAATAATGGCTACCCCATTTATGTGCGACGAAACAATGGCTTCACCGCCAAGGTTAGGGGTTCTACTATTGATAACCGATGGGTTGTGCCATATAATCCTATTTTGTAAACACTATTTGATGCGCATATCAATGTTGAGGTATGCTCGACAATTTCAGCCGTCAAGTATGTCTATAAGTACATCTACAAGGGGCATGATAGGGCAACTGTAAGATTCATAGACATGTACACGGATGGCCGCTATTTATCTGCATCTGAGTCTTGCTGGAGAATTTTTGAATATCCTTTGCACAATGACGCACCAGTTGTTCAGAGATTGAGCGTGCATGTTCCGTGTCATAAAATCTAATATCTAACCAACCCAAATGATTTTCTCATATTAAATTGATCACTTAATGTGGGAGAATAAACGGGAACAAGTGTTAAGATATAGATATGTGCTTATAGATCTATCTCAACACGGGGCCAATGGTAAAGGGGCCCAAATGAGAGATGGTCTATCAGAGAGCAAGGCTATCCAATGGAGCATAAGACCTTAGGGTTAAATTCATTGAAGACCTCCAATAATGTGTGTAAAAGTCCTTTGACCTTAGGTAAGCTAGGGCTGAGCTTGAGGTGGGAACCCGGCCCAAGCTCGAGGTGCTTGTCGTGCTTGAGATGCTTGTCTTGCTTGAGGTGCTTGTCATGCTTGAGGTGCTTGATTAAGATGCTTGAGGTGCTTGACTGGCTCCATGCTTGAGGTGCTTGACTTGGTGCATGATTAAGGTGCTTGAGGTGCCTTAAGAAGCTTGCCTGAGATGCTTGTGGGAACACCCCCTACTTCAAGTGCTTAGTCATGCTTGATGACTAAGGGGCTTGCTCATCCAAAGTCAAAAAGATCCCTACAAGGAGGGGGGTGAGCCTACAAGGGGGGGGGGGGGAGAGAGAGAACACACACACACACACACACACACACACACACACACACACACACACACACACACACACACACACACACACACACACACACACACACACACACACACAAGGGAAGCCCCAACTTCAAGAGGCAGCAAGGACACTTGTCAAGTTCCTCCTCATGTTGCCCTCATGGTGTGCCTGAAGCCTATTGGTTGGCCACACAAGGGGTCCAATGATAATTTAGGATATTTAATTAATTTATTTTGCATTTATCAAGTCCTCTCTCTCAAAGGGGAAAGGGGGACATTTGTCCCAAGGCTACCCCTGTTGCTTGTAATGGCTCCTGCTTGTGATTGGCTAGGCCTGGAGGGGTCCAATGAGCTTCAAGCATGAGCTACAAGGGGGGGTCGACCCAAGAAAGCTAGGGGGGTGATTAGGGGGTATACTCACCCACACACACACTCACAAACACTCTCATTGTGTACTATGCAAAATGCAAGAGCTCCCTCTCCTTCTCCAAGCAAGTAGAGGTTGAGAGCCTACACCAACACTCTTGGCTATGGAGTGCAAATCCATCCAAGAGCCATGCTTCAATGCTTGAGCTTGCCATCTATTTCTTCTTCATTACTATGCTTTTATGTATGCTAGCACAAGAGTTATGATAAGTGAGGAACTAGCTCTTTCTCGTATGAAATGTTTCTTCTTCCTCTTCCCTACCCTCATTCTCTGCTAGCTCTCTCCACCTTCGAAGGTGTTTGAGGTCTTGGGACTGAGGCTTGGTATAGTTAAAGCTTTCTTCAAGTTTAGGTTATGCTATGATGGTGATACATGAAGCTTTCCATCTTCATTGCTTCACCTAGGTCACAAGGAACACAAAGAATGTATTGTAACAAGTCTCTCTTTATGGGAGAAATCATAATACAAATGCCTATTGGAGGGGGGACCGGCTCCACATAAATCCGGTCCTCAACTGTTGTCATGTTCTCTAAATTCTCTCTCTTGCAAAAGTATTGTCTATGCCAAGTTAACTAATTGCTATGATTATGTTGCTATCTTCAATTATGTCTACTGGCTATGCTCACAAAATCATTTCTTGAAATTACTCTCATTAAATTCTGCTACTCTCAAATTGAATAGGCAAATTCCATTACATTCCGGCTGGTCAAATGGTGACTTTTCGAGATAATGATAGACTTAATGATGTCTTACAAAGAGATAATGCAGAGAAGACCACTTTGACAGAGTGATTCACATGCAACTTGGAGAATCCTAAAGCAAATGATAGTTTGTACATTGATTTTCCTCAAAAGTGGGTGTGGAATTCGGGTTCCAAGAAATGGACAAAGAGAGGTCGTTTGGACACTATTGGGCGGATGTATTTTGTGCAGCCCTCTGCAGGTGAACGATATTATGTCCGTTTGCTTTTGACTATTTGTAAAGGATGTGAATCATTTGAGGATCTACACTCCGCAAATGGTGTATTGTTTCCAACATTCAAGGCAGCATGCATTGCAAGGGGTATCTTGGAAGATGATGGGAATGGTTAGGATACATGGAGGAAGCTTGCAGTACACATACAGGCTTGCAATTGAGACATTTGTTTGTGACCATTCTATTGTTTTATGAACCCTCCTGCCCTCATCTCTTATGATAAATATTTCGACGTTTTTTGTATGAGGACTATCAACACATGTTGGAGATGAGATATGAGTCCTTAGATGGTTGTACACAGGTTGCTGAAGGGTATGCATTGAGAGATTAGCATAACATTCTTGGTACTTTTGGACGAAGTTTAGCTGAATTTCTTGGAATTCCAATGCCTAATGAACGCTTTGTGACACGGGATGAAAATAGCTTGCTTTTTCCAAGAGCAATGCCTTGACACAATGCAAGAGCTATCCGTGTCACGTGATATGGTACTTTTGGACGAAGTTTAGCTGAATTTCTGGGAATTCCAATGCCTGATGAGCGCTTTGTGACACGGGATGAAAATAGCTTGCTTTTCCAAGAGCAATGCCTTGACACAATGCAAGAGCTATCTGTGTCACGCGAAATGGAGCAGAGTCTAAATGAAGATCAAAGGATTGCTTTTGAGGTAGTGTTGCATGGATTGACTATTGATGGTGGGGTTATTTTTTCCCCAGTGCAGGGCCTGGGAAAAATTATTTTTATAATTGTTTGTTGTCACGTGTGCGTGGAGAAGGAGAAGTTGCATTGGCCACATCATCTTTTGGTATTTCAGCATTGCTATTGCGAAATGGACGCACTGCACATTCTAAATTCAAGATACCCTTGGACCTTGGTAGTTGTAGCACATGCAATATCCCTGTTCAAGGTCAACTTGCTGAATTGCTTAGAATGTGCAAGTTGATTGTGTGGGATGAGGCTCCTATGATGCATCGATATGCCTTCGAAGCTTTGGACAGGTCTTTGCAAGATATCTGGTGCTCAACCAATCCATGTGGTGAAAAAGTGTTTCTTCTTGGGGGAGATTTGAGACAGATCTTACCAGTGGTGTTCCAGGGAGCGCGTGCTGACCTTGTTGATGCTACACTTTGTGGATCGCACTTATGGAATCATGTGAAGATTCTTAGATTGGCACATAACATGCGTGTGGGAGGTGGTGATGTTGCAAATTCTGCCTATAGAGAATGGCTTATGGATGTAGGAAATGGGACTTTGACAATCGGTGATGAACAAATGATAGAAATCCCCCGTCACATGGTGCTTTCTTCATCCTCATTGGATGTATTGATAGGTTGCATCTATTCAAAAATTGATAAAGATGTGGTCCATGCAGAATACTTCAGAGAGCGGGCCATCCTTGCTCCAAAAAACTCTGAAGTTGATATTGTCAATGCTAAGGCCCTGTATACAATGAAAGGTGATGTTGTGCAATACTTTAGTGTTGACTCTGTGGCGGAAAACTCGATGCAAGATCCTTTCTTATACTCTGTGGAGTTTTTAAATAGTCTCACCTTGGGTGGTGGATTTCCAACACATTGCTTGGAGTTGAAAATGAATGCCCCAATAATTCTACTACGGAACAGTGATCCAAGTCGAGGTCTATGTAATGGGACACGCTTGGTGTGCAAGGCATTTCATGCAAGAGTTCTGGAGGCAGAAGTTATTACAGGTACACGGGTAGGCACTCGGGTTTTTATCCCTCAAATATGTTTTGTGCATTCTGGTACAAAGTTGCCATTTGTTCTTAGACGGAGGCAACTCCTAGTTAGATTGGCTTTTTGTATGATGATAAATAAGTCACAAGGACAAAGCATTGCCATATTGGGCCTATACTTGGTGACACCGGTCTTCACTCATGGACAACTGTATGTTGCATTTTCATGTGCACGTTCAACCACTAGAGTGAAGATTCTCCTATGTGACATTGATGTAAATGAAACAACTGTACTAACAACAAACATTGTGTACCATGAGATATTAAAGAATGCCATATGAAGGTTCCAATCCTTCTTTCTGTATGACGATAAATAAGTCACATGGCTAAAGCATTACCATGTTGGGCCTATACCTGGTGACACCGGTCTTCACTCATGGACAATTGTATGTTGCACTGTCACGCGCACGCTCAACTGTTGGAGTGAAAATTCTCCTACGTGACGTTGATGTAATTACAAAACAATTGCACTAACAATAAACATTATGTACCATGAGATATCAATCAATGCCATATGAAGGCTCCAATCCTTCTCGTCATTGTCTTCTTCTTTATATATGTTTCAAATCATAAAATATTTTGTGAATAAATTTTCTACCTCTCTCCATAACATATACTAAACTATGTCATGTGAAGGTTTTGTACCTTCCTCACATTGTCTATTTTGTGGTTTCTATTTGGGTATATAGATCATGGATCAAATGACTTATATGTCCGAGGTGTCCTTTCTATTGAATGTAGAAGATCATCCACATCTTGGTATGTTTTTGTCCACCATTAAGACATGATGTGGAGACTTATTATGTTATCTTTGAGACCTTGATTTTTTTTTCCATTATTTTTTATCTCTTATTTTTTTTCATCATTTTAAGCCACATTTTTGGTGTGCACCTTTGCCGCACAAAAAAATTGTTAGGACCATCCGCAAGCACTACAAGACCAGGTGTGTGTGCATGAAATCAGAAATTCACGGCATAAAGTAAGATTCATGGTTTTTTTGTTTCCTTATGTGTTACAGACCTTAGGAAGTTGCCATCTATCGATATCTTTACATTGCGTATTTTGGCATACTCCTCCGACGTTGAGTACGGTGTCTACTCGGTAAGGAAGGAGTGTGTGTCTTCCCAAGATGAAGATGATGCTCAATGGTTTGCTATATATGATTGTTGGGGTTAAGGCCTATGTGCCTTGACCGGTCACCCAGGTCATGGGCGCCCGCCCACTGTTACCTTATACTTATAGTGAGTATATTGTATAGGGGGAGCTGCCACTTCACAGTCTCCCCACCCACATCGTGTGTGTATCTCCTTCTCTCTCTCTCACTCTCCGTCTGTGGTGCTCCCCGATCCCCTTCAATTGGTATCAGAGCTATGGTGACCGCGGAGAGCACGACGGCTTTGAGAGCTTCGAGGCGATAGCTCGGTCGCTCTCGACGGTAGAGAGATTAAGAAAGCTTGGAAGCTTTGTGAGAATGCAATGGGAGCTTGTGAGCTCAGTTGAGAGTGATGTATGCTCTTGTGGAAGCTCAGAAAGGAGTGTGGAAGATTGTGTGTAAGTGAAGGTGCTGCCCTAAAAACTTTGTGCGCAGCAGCACTATTTTCAGATTCGTTTTTCTCCTTGTAGAATGCAGATCTGAGAATTCTTTCTCTCACGCCCATCCGATTCGACGTGGTCTACAACTTTGCAGAAGAAACTTTTTGCAAATTCCTCACCGTTTTGCTGATATTCAGCTCAGACTGACTGTATACAAAAATTCCAGATTTTCTGTTGTCGCATTGTGTGCGAGTTTGATGCACTTTTGGAAGCACGGGAGATGCTTGAAGTTGAGTGCATAAATTCTGAGCTGAAGATGCAATTGCAGCTTGTGCTAAGCTTGTGGTTTGAGGGTTTTTTGGTAGAGTTGGGCAACGAAGTACGGAGGCGTTTACACACCACCGAAGCGGTCTCTTGAGAGACGCAGTTTTTTGGAGCACACAGGTGGAGCTTCTTTCACTGGTTTTTACAGGATACTTTGGCAGTGATTTTGTGCTTGGATTCATGGTCTTTGTGGATGGTTTGCATATGGTTATGGCGCATGGTTGATGCCCATTATACATGCATTTTGACGAGCACTTTCAAGTGCCGGTGAGCTCTCTTGAGAGCATTGTTTTTGCATTGAATAAGTTTTCGGATTGCAAATCTTTTGGGGCTTGCTTATGCGCGGTCACTCCGTTGATGTACGTTGAGTGCGGATTGCCATTGTATGTGAAAATGTGGATCCATTTAGGCATTTCTACTCATTGGCATTGAGTAGTGTTATGGTTTATGGTAGAGATTGTACTTGAGTTTTTTGCTCAGTTTTCAGGGGAAATTCTGTCGGATTTTTCTCAGATTCTCGCCATAGTTTGTGATCGAGTGTTTACTCTCACTTTGACAGGTTTTGTCAGTTTGGACACAGTTTTGTGTTTTTGTATCCACTCTCGCAAGAGTGTGAGAGAGAGAAGGAGATACACACACGATGTGGGTGGGGAGACTGTGAAGTGGCAGCTCCCCCTATACATTATACTCATTATAAGTATAGGGTAACAGTGGACGGGCGCCCATGACCTGGGTGACCGGTCAAGGCATATAGGCCTTAACCCCAACAACCTCCCACTTAAAGGCGACTGTGCCTTTAAGCAAGAGAACCTAATCTAAAGACTACAAAAGGTGAGAGAAAACCGCTCTCAACCGATGCCCACTGGCGGGCTGTGATCGTGTGCATCCGACTGTCCTTCTCCCGTGTAAGTCCATACACCACCAGACGTACCGCACACGTACTGCAAGTATGTACGCAATACCTGCATATCTCCCTCGTGCACTATGCCATCATCAGTCAACAAATGACTGACAATCCCAACTGCAAATGCTCCCACTGCAGCTGCGATATCCGGTCTCAAGATCAGCATCTCATACATGAGACCACCGAATGCCGATGCAATGCTAGCGGGCCCTGCTAGCTCTACGGAGCATGCATCAACATATATATCCCTGGAAATAGGCATCTCTGACTGACAAGGCGTGTCAGCCACATGCATCTCCCGATTGTCCGCAAAAGACGCATCAACCTGTCGTGCAACCTCAGAGCAAACCAGCTGCTCTAGGTGTCTGCTGGAAGACATATCCTGCACAACTATATCCCCATGCTCACTGTCGAGCATAGAAAGGAATGACTGCATAATTGCTGACATCTTAGCCTCCTCTGCAATCATCCACTGCAAACATGACCACTCAATCTGCTGTGACTCACTAGAGCTCTCATGCTCTAACTCCGTATGCATAGACTCTTGCACAACGTCCTCCTATCGTGACTCACTAGAGCAAGACCGCTCTACATGTCTATCCTGCATAGAAGTATCTCGCACAACTGACTCTCTACTTTGCTCAGTCACTACAATATACTCACTATAAGTATAGGGTAACAGTGGGCGGGCGCCCATGACCTGGGCGACCGGTCAAGGCACATAGGCCTTAACCCCAACAACCTCCCACTTAAAGGACTGTGCCTTTAAGCAAGAGAACCTAGTCTAAAGACTACAAAAGGCGAGAGAAAACCGCTCTCAACCGATGGCCACTGGCGGGCTGTGATCGTGTGCATCCGGCTGTCCTGCTCCCGTGTAAGTCCATACACCACCATAGAGATTGCGGGTTGCACTCAGCATTTGCGTGCGGTGTTCTCTGCAGGTGGGAGATTTGTGCGTGTGTATGCATCGATACCGCAAAGTGTGGGCTTGGTGATTAGCTCACAGATTGCAGTGTGATACTAGAGCATGCGAGGCTTGTATTGACATTGCGGGAGCTCTATTTTGGAGTGTGTCTCACAGGTTTTACATTGTGTTTCTGGCCATATTTGTAGACAGTTTCCAGGTGTTGTTGGTGAGGTGATTTTGCTTTCTAGTTTGCTACATTGTGCTCATGGCAGAGACAGGTGATCGCTCAGACTATGATCTCTCAGAAATGCGCGTGTTTGATGGGTCAGACTTTGCAGCATGGAGAGAGTGTATGCTTGATGCATTGACACAGCGAGGGTTGCATCGACCATTGAGTGGTGATGCAGGTAGACCTTCAAACATGTCTGACGATCAGTGGCAGGAGCTAGAGGAGATGGCACTATCTACGCTCTCTTTGCATCTTGCGGAATCTGTATATGCTCTTGTTATGTATGAGACTACTTCGAGAGCACTTTGGCTCAGATTACATGATATGTATGATAGATCTGAGTCATCAAGGACTCGTGTGAGACATGTACATTCACGAGTACGCCGACAGGTGATATGTTGGTATTGTGGTCAGTTTGGACACGTTAGACGGCGCTGTTTTCGTCGTATGCGACATCGTAGGAGACATGGCAGTCTCAGAGATGTATGTAGTGATGCCATGGACTCAATTGCTTTAACAGTTGAGGCAGATGTAGTGTCGGAGTATACTAGTGACGGGGATGTCACTTTTACCTCGAGCTATGCACGAGATGCTATACATGTGGATAGTGCACTCCCTTCGCAGTGGTTGCTAGACGCAGATGCTATGTTTCATGTCACGCCGCATCGTGCATGGTTTTGTAGCTATTCTAGCGGGATGCTTGGCAGTGTACGTTTGACCGATGGATCGGTGCATGCGATAGCAGGTGCAGGAGATGTGAGACTGTCATTATCGAGTGGTGCATCTTACTTGTTACGACATGTGCGCTATGTACCAGATTTGACAGTGAGTTTGATCTCGATTGGTCAGCTTAGAGATTGTGGATGTCAGATTTCGCTATGAGAGCGACATTTAGTGATGCATTTGGGTTCACTAGTGATTGCGAGAGGTGCCAGGAGTGGTACACGTTACCCATTGCATGTGGATCACGGGAGAGACGGTGTTGTCTCTGTGATCATGCAACCAGGTAGAGAGCGAGAGAGCAGGCGAGTCTCTTTTGCTTGTGGGTTGCAAGATGATTTGCATGGAGTGCAGAGCAGTGACCTTGTTGTGCAGGTTGCGTCTACGGATGCACAGGTAGAGCGGGACAGCTCTAGTGAGTCGCAGCAGGACGAGTCATCAGAGGTGATGACAGAGATGACTCACATGGATGCAAAGATGTCGGCTATTGTGGAGTCATTTCTTGATATGCTTATGCCAGAGCTTGATGTAGATTCAGGACAGATGGATACTCTTGGTACACATGTGATATGTGGTGGGCACGAGGAGTCACTCCAGAGCTCGGAGTCAGAGTGCCATGGTCTCTATGATAGGGGACAGGATTGCCATGAGTTGAGTTCTGAGTTGGAGGTGGCAGAGGTTGCCAGGGTTGCATCAACGTTCGGTGTCCTCATGTACGAGATGCTGATCTCGAGGCAGGACATAGCAGCTACAGTGGGAGCATTTGTAGCAGGGTTGATTAGTTGTTCGATGACTGATCTCGGCATAGAGCATAGGGGAGGTTTGCAGGTATTGGACCGATACTTGCATGAGTGCATGAGCTCTTGTAGACTCTTTGCAGAGCTTGGAGCTAGCTCTGTGTGGCTTCCACAACGGGATGTTTGTCTATCAATAGAGCCGGATGCAGTAGCTCATCGAGAGTCAGTGGGCATAGGTTGAGAGAATACCTCACCTTCTATTAGTTGTACACTAGTAGATCTTGCTTAAAGGCACATTGGCCTTTAAGTGGGAGGTTGTTGGGGTTAAGGCCTATGTGCTTTGACCGGTCGCCCGGGTCATGGGCGCCCGCCCACTGTTACCCTATACTTATAGTGAGTATACTGTATAGGGGGAGCTGCTATTTCACAGTCTCCCCACCCACATCGTGTGTGTATCTCCTTCTCTCTCTCTCTCACTCTTCGTCTGTGGTGCTCCCCGATCCCCTTCAATGATGATTGGGAGTACCTCCAGAGTTCTAGGTTTGCTGAGTTGATCTACCAAATCTACTTGCCTAAACAACTTGCATGTTTGGCAGTACCATACATAGCTGCAATAACTGGTATGTGTAAATTGTTGTGTTTGGTGCTTCAATTGTATTATTTTGAAAAAAGTCTCCCTTTTTTACTACTATTGTTTGTTAATCCAGGAGATAATCAACCTTGGGATGGAAAAACGGTCCTTAATTTAGGAACGGAGAAACTCCAAGCCGATTGCCAATTGCATGATGAAGCGAGCTACGTTGATATTGCCTCTTAGATCTTTTGTGGCACGATAATGTCCTTGATTGTGTTTGCTTCTATGACAAACATACAATAGCTTTGCCATGCTTGTGATCCATTTTAGGCAATGTTCTTTGAAAATCTGGATACATTTCTAAATGTCTTGGTGTTTATTATGACTTTGTAATTCTATGCAATAGAGTTTTCCACTTGCGATTTGAGTTTGAGGGATCCAAGATATTAGGTTTATATTTTAGAGATCTTTGTTTAAGCACAATAATTCTATGCATTGATCCTCACGTTTGTGAGAGGATAGGTTGCTATGGAGAGCGAGAGAGAGAGATGTGCAATAAGGAAGAGAGAAAATCATGCATGTTGCTTGAGCAAAACATTAAAGTCTCTCTATGTCTTTTCTTGAACTTGCACCTCTTATGCTTTGTGTAGATTATGTTTTTTTGTATGATAAGATGTTATGTTCGTAATATTGTGCAAGGGATTGATTCCTTTGTGGTAGTTGACACATAGTTCAACTTTATATGCATTGTGATGTACTTTTTAATGGTACAGCTATGGAAAACATGAATAACAATGCCATCGTTGAGACCAAGTCGGATGGTATTGAGTCCACTCCTCCAAGGTTTGCCAATGTTTGAGCGGAAAAGAGAAGTGCTCGATGTGTGGGATCCTCTTCTATTAGTCCTGTGGTAAATGATGGGAATCATGAACTCATGGCTGAATTATGGGACTTCTTTGTCCGTACTGAGTCTAGACAATTGGACTTTGAATGACACTTGGAAGCACTTTTGGACGTGGCTCAGCAACGAATGGCCAATAAATTGTAGACCTTCGCAATGAGGTGTGTTTATGTGCACAACACTTCAATGGAGGAATGGCCCACGTTGAGGAGAACCAATTCAACATGCTAGTGCGCATGGAGCAACAATTTGAATCCATGCAAAGCTCACACATGCCCAATAGGGAAATCCAGGTCCAAATTGATGCACTGAAGGACCAGGTCCTTGCTTTAGAAGGAGAGGTAACCCGTCTCAAGGTCCATTTGAATTGATTGAATGCATTGATGACAAAGATGGCTCGAGCTTCTGATGGCCGTGCCATATAGCAACGTTCAACCTTGGCTACTAGAAATAGTTAAAGCATGTACTTTTGTGTGTTAATTTGTTTCACTATGTTGATGTACTAAAGCATACCTTGCTTTGAACTGCGTTGGTAGGATAAATTAGTGAACGTGTTTTTTTTTTATTTTTTTATACTTGTGTTGTTTGATCTACATGGCATGAAGCCATAGAGTATACTTAAATTAAGTTTTGAGACTTTGCTTGAGATGATATTTTTGGTCAAAACAATACGAGGTACTACCTTTGTGGCTTGGGGTCATAAGCTGGCATGTTTTAGAAAAGAGGCTTCCATCATTACAACTATGCTTAGCTATGTGAGCTTCAAGGACGTTGCAATGAAATACTTGGAAGCTTGATAGATTCCATGATATTTTTCCACTATCTACATTTCATTCTGAAAGTTATCTTTAGGTTTACAAGTAGAAATTGTCTTACTCCTTTAGATTTGGTTCACTTTTTGCACTCTCAAATAATTGGGTAGCACTTTCCAGACCCCATTATTAGTTCGTAATGACCATTGTAGACAACTTCAGATTGGGGTCATGCACATCAAACCACTTCAATGGAATATTTTATCGTATTAAGACCATATTAGGTATTTTGGTAAAAATCTCACATTATGCGAATCTCCAAATCGACTAAATTCATGTAATTTGGGAATTTTCCACTTAAAGTGGGAAAAATTGAGGTGTGTGGTTAGTAAATAAAGTGGAAATCTCATAGGATTGTGGTGTTGATAAACACCAAAAGTCAAGAGGATGTACAACACATGGATTTGAATAATAACTATAAATTACATAAAACAAAGGAAGATACAAAAAAGATTTTGTTTACAAACTGACTAGTATAGTCACAATAGAAGCTCCACATAATTCTACTCCACATTTGATACCATATCTGAAATTTGATCCAAGTGTGGTTGATGTGCACGAGTGAGGCCTTCTTTGGCTTTTAGAGCATGCCTTTTTGGAATCTTTATTCTTGAAAATGGTCCTTCTTTGTTGGGTCTCCAGGACCAAACAATTGCATCTACAGTTTTCCACACTTGTGGGTCCTTATAGTTGACAGCCCAATAACCCTTCCAACAATTACTGTAAGCTTGAGTATCTGTCATCCCACTTTTTCTCGCGCAAGGTGCCCAATATTGAATCAAGAGTTTTCTGTACTTTGGTGATGTAGGCTCATTATCAATGTCAGATAAAGCCATTGCAAGCCACACTGGATAGATTTCTCTGTCACTCGGAACAAGCATAAGAAAGTCACCTTGGTGCACATCAGACATAGGGTCAAACTCTTCCCTTGGCCTATCTCGTTGAGGCCCACAAAAATGATCGTTCAACTCTTCAAGGCCTAGGAATCTTTCTGCTCCTTGTTGCAAATTCATTGTAGTGCTTTGTAGGTGAATATATTCTTGAGTTTTTGGCGAAAACATTTCATACAAGACTCCCTCTGATATGATTGCTTTTCCAATCTCTTCAATTACCTTACTCCAATAATCTATCACGGGTCTATAATATCGCGGAATACTTGAACCATTCCCTAAATTTTTCCAAAATTTTATATAGTTCTTTAGCCCCAAAATGACTTCTTCGTGGGCCTTGACATACTCCGCCATTTGTACTAGAGGTGGATCTCCATGTGGTAACATTGGCTTGCCTTCTGTGTCTGTTTTCCAAAGGCGAATACTTCCACTCCAACTTGATACACCTACATGTGTCTTATATTGCATCATTGGTGTCTCATCCTGCATAAAGAACCTGAACTGAAGCGGTTTGGAATGTCCAACAAGTATGTCTTGTCCATCACAAAGATAGCCATCACAATATTGCTTGAAATCGGGGATCTTTGTGAGAAAAAATGGAGCTGGAGATGAAGATGAGTTGTTTCGTAATATATCCATCAAATGTGGCAAAGTATAGGTTTGTGTAACTCTCAGCTTCTCTGAAAACCTACTAAAGATAGCGTCTATGTCCTCATGTGTATGCCCAACCATTAAAAATCCCAGCTGGATGGTTTTGAAAACACCCCTTGCAACAAGCATTGACAAATAGGCAAATAAGTATCGATTTTTGTTTTCCCCTGCACAATTATCCAATTGTAGCAACAAGTTCTCTGGCAATCTGCGAAATGTTGACCCCAATTCCTGTTCTGCAATTTCTGACGACTGCACAATGGGCTCTTTTCCATCACTCAAGTTATGGTAGTCCAAAGCATCCCTTGAGTTCAAAGCATGTAGTAGTGAAATATTTCTCCTTGAAAGTCCATTTGTTACTAGATCACCAAGAGGATGCTTATCTATCCTCTCTAGGTTATGTAAACAATTAGCAATTGAGCCAATTGTAAGATTTGGATTAGCTGGCCACAAACCATTCAAGACAAAGTGTCCGTAATGACCTTCTCCATGTCCATGAGTGATCATGCCAATCAATGCCACCTGCAGATTATATCCTGAATCCACACCCTTGGGAACAATGCGTAATCTAGGAATGACAGTCTTCTTTTGATCCATCTTATCATGGATTATGCATACATATTTTTGTGGTTGAGTTTCTGAATACGTGCGCCATGCATAATATAGGCTTCTGCAACTCTTTTGTTGTGCCATGTGAACTTCTCTCTCCCTTAAGAGAAGAGCTCTGTCTTCAAGAGAAGGTTTAGCTTCTAACCTTGCCTTGATTGAGCTACAAATATTGCACTTAGAGAACTCACTCGTCTTTGTTAAAGTGACATGTGGGTACTCTTTGTTCCAAATTCTACCAAAAGAAGATTGGGATAGCTTCTTCTCATAGCCCATTTGGTCAAGTGTCGTGTTGATTTCACATAAAATATCCACTTGTTTGTATGTTGATGGAATCACCAATTGAGTCTCTCTTGAGCCATCTAGTAGTGTTCTACTTCTATGTGGCATCTTCTCAGAGTTGTTTTCCACAAACTCATTTAGTAGTGCTCTTGCTAAACTAGTATGTTGAAGTCCCCTTCTCAATGTACATGTGTTCACATGTACATATTGGCGCACACCATTTTCAAAGTTCTCCTTGTATCGATAAAATGATGTCTTTGGTATTCCATGTAGCTCATACCATGCTCTACAACAAACAATAGATCCATTTAGCCTGAATTGGTATCGTGACTTCTCATCTTTCTGATAACATATAGAAAGAACATCATAAACATAATTAGTGCGTGATTTTTGAGACTCTCCCCAAAACTGTTGTCGTAACCTTGTCACCATATCACGATCTGCAAACTGGCAACATTTTTGTGCACAACAATCAATGCATGATACCCTTTGAATTGATTTGTTTGAAAGGTAAAAAGTCGAAGCTGGTGCTGCTTTTGATTTTTGAGTCCTCTTCATGAAAGTGTATCGTCTCTTCCTTGACAACTGAACAACATTACTCCCATCAAGTTTTTTTCCAACATTGTCATTGTTGGATACATCCTCATATGTAGCATGCATGCCATCAACATGAACAAATCGTTGTAATGGGCTCCCATTCAACATTGTTGTCTGCTTGATGGGCCACTTTAGCAAAGTGATGCTACCCACTTCAACCACATCATCAATGCTTGCATTTTCTCTTTCAATACCCACACCCACACAATCAGGACCAAGTTCCTGAAAGTTGACATAATCATGTGAAAATACATATAAGATGGTCCCTTCATTCATGGTTTGCATCATTGTGTCATCTTTTAAAAGGACCCTCTGATTTCTCCAAGACTCTCAAATCATTGCTTCAAATTCTGGGCTTGTCATAGGTATTGCATCTGTAACTAGAGGATCAGAATGATCATGTTCTTCATCCATTGTAGCTTTCTTGTGGATCAATTAAGTTCCCATTTAATACAAAAGATTGCAAAAGAAGCTTTGACCATCGAACAACACTCCATAATGAGCCTTGGAGAGATGAAGTATCCATTGTAGGAAAAGGTAGGACCACATCCTTCAAGCATTCCTCCACTAGTATGGAGACATTTCCTTGCCCTATCTTTGTACCACCACAAGTGGAATCTAGATCTGTTCTACACACACAGCCAATACCAACAATTTCATTGTCAAGTATCATATGTACTTTCTCCCCAGATTCAAAGTCCATCCTGTAAGTGAAAAAGATTACATTGTTAAATCCATAGTTATAGAAAAATACTCTTCAAACAAAAAATCATGCTACAACATGGAAAAGGTTTGCATAGGTTGGACAAGTGGTGAACCTTGAGACCAAATCCTCCTTGCTATATTAATGGAAGCAAGGTTGGAAATTATGGTGGATCTTGAAACCAAAGCATCCTTGCTATATTAGAGCATAGGTTGGACAAGTGGTGGACCTAGTTGTAATACCCACTGCCACCTATCAACTACTATAGGACTATGCTTTCCAATGTCCAAGCATCCCTTGAGGCTTTCAAGATTGAACACGTGGTGGACCTTGAAACCAAAATCCCCTTTCTATATCAGAGCATAGCTTGGACAAGTGGTGGACCTAGTTATAATGCCCAATATCCAAGGTGAAATACCTTAGGACCTTGCTACCTTGCTTGCCAATGTTTACGTAGCCCCTCATTTATTTAATGGAAGTAAGGTTGGACAAGTGGTGGACCTTGAAACCAAAGCCTCTTTGCTATATGAGAGCATAGGTTGGACCTAGTTGTAATACCCACTGCCACCTATCAACTACTATAGGACTATGCTTTCCAATGTCCAAGTATCCCTTGAGTCTTTCAAGGTTGAACACGTGGTGGACCTTGAAACGAAAATCCCCTTTCTATATCAGAGCATAGCTTGGACAAGTGGTGGACCTAGTTATAATGCCCAATATCCAAGGTGAAACACCTTAGGACCTTTCTACCTTGCTTGCCAATGTTTACGTAGCCCCTCATTTCTTTAATGGAAGCAAGGTTGGACAAGTGGTGGACCTTGAAACCAAAGCCTCTTTGCTATATGAGAGCATAGGTTGGACCTAGTTGTAATACCCACTGCCACCTATCAACTACTATAGGACTATGCTTTCCAATGTCCAAGTATCCCTTGAGTCTTGCAAGGTTGAACACGTGGGGACCTTGAAACGAAAATCCCCTTTCTATATCAGAGCATAGCTTGGACAAGTGGTGGACCTAGTTATAATGTCCAATATCCAAGGTGAAATACCTTAGGACCTTTCTACCTTGCTTGCCAATGTTTACGTAGCCCCTCATTTCTTTAATGGAAGCAAGGTTGGACAAGTGGTGGACCTTGAAACCAAAGCCTCTTTGCTATATGAGAGCATAGGTTGGACCTAGTTGTTATACCCACTGCCACCTATCAACTACTATAGGACTATGCTTTCCAATGTCCAAGTATCCCTTGAGTCTTGCAAGGTTGAACACGTGGTGGATTATTGAAACCAAAATCCCCTTTCTATATTAGAGCATATCTTGGACAATTGGTGGACCTAGTTATAATGCCCCTCCTTTCTTTAATGGAAGAAAGGTTGGAAAAGTGGCGAATCTTGAAACCCAAACCCTTTGGCTATATATAGAGGATAGCTTGGAAAGGTGGTGGGCTTAGTTGTAGTATCCAATGTCCAAGGTCCAAGGTGAACTATGTAAAGACCTTACTTCCAAAAACAAAGTTGTACAAGTGGTTCTCCTTCAAACCAAAACCTCCTTAGTGTATTAGAACATAGCTTGGAGAAGTGGTGGACTTAGTTGTAATGGTGAATGTCCAAAGCAAACTATTATAGGACCTTGCTTCCCAAATCAAGTTTGGACAAGTGGTGGATCTTGAAACCAAAACCCCCTTACTGTATTAGAGCATAGCTTAGATAAGTGGTGGACCTAGCTGCCATGGAAAATGTTCAATGTGAACTGCTACAGGACCTTGCTATTAAATGTCTAAGTAGAGCTAGCTTCTTTAATGGAATCAAGGTTGGGAAAGTGGTGCATCTTGAAACCAAAATCCCTTTATTGTATTAGAGCATAGCTTGGACAAGTGAGGGACCTAGTTTTAATGTGTGATGTCCAAAGAAAAGTATTACAAGACCTTGCTTTCCAATATTTGAATTGGTCAAGTGGTTAAAATTAAGTCTAAAACTTTGACCATTTTCTTCTGGAATTGCCAAAAAGCTAGTTTTAGACACCCCTAAATGAAAATGGTTTAGGGTGGCCTTAAACAACGTTTTTTCAAAGACTTGAACAAAAGGGTTGCCGAAGAGTAATGAAAATTTATTATGGCTTGAAGTGCCTGAGTATGTGAAAACAAGCCTAGGTTTTCCACGAGGCAAAAGGTGACATAATAAGAACATTGGAAACTTAGGATTGACCATGTGGCCTAAACTTTGGCAAGTGAAGTGGTGGCCAAGTTTTGTGGCACAGTGTGCACTTGGTCCTATATGTGTTGACCACTTGGCTAAATCTAGGACCATAAGGCCAAACCTTTGGCACCTTAAATATAGTATGGGACATAATCTAGAACTGCTATAGTAAATTAGTAGTATAGTTAATATGTTAATATTTGTATTATATTTAAGTATATGCTAAATATAATTTATGTTCAAAATTTCACTAATGAAGAATGTTCCCGTTTAGCACTCCAGATGCGGGGTCTTAGGGCAATGCCAGAATGGGGTGACAAGGCAGCGCTTCCACGTGAGGTTTGGGGGTAGCGCTCTTGATGGGGATGTGGAATATAGCGCTCTCAATGGCGGGGCTTGGGAGGTTGATTTTGGGATATTGTTCCGGGCGGGGTCAAGGGGCGGCAGCTTGTCGCCTCCCGGCGCGACTGCCGGGCGGGGTTGAGGGGCAGCGCCCCCGCGGGGCTAGGGGCAGCACCCAAATATTTTTTTTTAAAAAGTGAATTCATAGTATAGAGTTATGCATGTTTTGCATATTTTCAACCATGATTTCTTTAATTTTGGCCGTGTGAATTGGTTAATGTTTTATATTGCTTTTGTTTTTTTTAATCCTATGATAAAACATGGACTTGTAGCATACGTGTCATTCTAATAAACCCTATCAAGATTAGGCACAGAGAGAGCGCACGAGCAACGCACACAGAGAAAGCAGGCGAGCAGCAAACACACAGAGAACTTCCTCTCTCTCTCACTCTCTGTCTTTCTCCATATAGAGAAGATGGTTCTCTGTAACTCTTCTTGCACACATACTCTCTCGTCAAAGACAGAGATATGTAGTTTAAAAATATCCCCGCACACATACACATATTCCCACACATCGTCTTCCTCTCTTCCACATACATAACCACAGTGAAATTTGTTATCTTGTTGTCTCTCTCTTGAAAATACATGCACATATTCCCACACATCGTCTTCCTCACTTCCACATACATAACCACAATGAAATCTGTTATCTTGTTGTCTCTCTCTTGAAAATACGTGCACATATTCCCATACATCGTCTTCCTCTCTTCCACATACATAAACACAGTGAAATCTGTTATCTTTCTCTCTCTCCTCTCTCTAGAAAACAGGTATTTCTCTCTCTCTCTCTCTATGTATCTATCTCTGTATCTTGCTATCTCTCTCTTGAAAATACATGCTCATGTATGTGTGCGTCTGTGTTATCTATGTGTATGTATGTATATTTGTGTTATTTCATTGTAATACTCATACATAATGCAGATACACAATTACACTTAATTATGATATGCACACATAGTATATATACATACATAAATATCACAAATAACTAACACATTGTAATACTAGTAAACTTGAATGGAAGACTTACTTGCGTGATCTGTTAAAGTCGATTCTTGTAGCGAGTTCTGGATGTATGCTAAGCTGATTTTCCTCTAATCCATTTGTAGATATGATTGTAACTTCTGTTTCTCAAAAATAGTAGTGTTGTTTAGTGATACACCTAATGGACATAAATGGTTGAAACTAGGACATGTAGACCAAAAATACGTGTATTTCTTTGGATGAATATATACACTTTTTGGTGACCCTTACCACAAGTGGTGGACCTTGAGACCAGTGGACTATAAGGACCTCCAAACAATACCTTGTACACTCAATCCTTCTTGGTATCTAGGTTGGACAAGTGGTGGACCTTGTTCAAATTCTCTAACCACTCTGTCTAACATGGTGACATAATTTAGGTGTGATAAATTCATATCTATGCAAACTAATATCAGTTTAGGCTTGTTAATTTGAATTTGTTTGAATTTATGTACAATATAATGATTTGAGGTTTGCATATTTGAATTTAGGTGGTATAATGATATCTTTTTGTGGTAAACTTGAATTTAAAAGCAATTTCGCGTGGAATATTTTAAATTTAAGTGGTAAAATTTAATTTTTTATAAAAAAGTTTGAATTTTAAAATTTGGGCGGGATATTTAAAATTTGGGAGGGATATTTTAAATTTAGGCGATCAGATTTTGAATTTTAAATTTAGGCGGGAAGGTTTTGAATTTATAGCGAGATCTCCCTTACATAAGAGAGTATAGGTTGGACAAGTGGTGGACCTTAAAGCTAGAGCATCCATGCTACTGGACCTGATAGGTAGGGATCTAGTTGAATATTGTATGTATAATATATATGTAATAGATCTAGCTTGGACAAGTGGTGGACCTTGGAACAAAACCCCATGTAAAACATATCATGCACATTCCAAGTGGTGAGAAAAAATATCATTTAAGATAAAGCCTTATAGGTTGGACAAGTGGTGGAACTTAACACCAAGATATTCTTAATGTAATGACATAGAGTGGAAAACTGGTGAATCTTGAGACCAAACCATGCTACTAGCGATAATAGCTTGGACAAGTGGTGGACCTTGAAAGTAATCCCCCCATCTATGAAATATCGTGGGTTTAAGGTATTTTGATGGAGCCTAGCATCTTGGAGACATGGTGCATCTTGCTTCTCTTCATGTTTCAATGGAGCCTATCTTGGACAAATGGTGGAGCATCCTTCTCTCCATGTTTCAATGGAGCTTAGCTTGGACAAGTGGTGGACCTTTGCTTCTCTCTATGATTCAAGTGGTGGACCTTGGAACCAAATCCCCATGTAAAACCTATCATGGTCACTCCAAGTGGTGAGAAAGAATAACCTTTAAGATATAGCTTTATAGGTTGGACAAGTGGTGGACCTTAACACCCAAATATTCTTAATATAATGACATAGAGTGAAAAAGTGGTGAATGTTGAGACAAAACCACTCATGCTACTAGCGATAATAGCTTGGACAAGTGGTGGACCTTAAACGTAAACCCCCCATGTTTCAATAAACTTAGCTTCGACAAATGGTGGAGCATCGTTCTCTCCATGTTTCAATGGAGCCTAGCTTGGAAAAGTGGTGGACCTTTGTTTCTCTCTATGTTTCAATAGAGTTAGCTTGGACAAGTGGTGGACCTTGGAACCAAACCCCCATGTAAAACCTATCATGGTCACTCCAAGTGGTGAGAAAGAATAACCTTAATGATATATCCTTATAGGTTGGACAAGTGGTGGACCTTAACACCCAGATATTCTTAATATAATGGCATAGAGTGGAAAAGTGGTGAATCTTGAGACCAAACCACTCAGGCTACTACCGATAATAGCTTGGACAAGTGTTGGACCTTGAATGTAAACCCCTCATCTACGACATATCGTGGGTTTAATTTTTTTCGATGCAGCCTAGAAGCTTGGAGACATGGTGCAGCTTGCTTCTCGTCATGTTTCAATGGAGCCTATCTTGGACAAATGGTGGAGCATCCTTCTCTCCATGTTTCAATGGAGCCTAGCTTGGACAAGTGGTGGACCTTTGCTTCTCTCTCTATTTCAATAGAGTTAGCTTGGACAAGTGGTGGACCTTGGAACCAAATCCCCATGTAAAACCTATCATGGTCACTCCAAGTGATAAGAAAGAATAACCTTTAAGATATAGACTTATAGGTTGGACAAGTGGTGGACCTTAACACCCACATATTCTTAATATAATGACATAGAGTGGAAAAGTGGTGAATCTTGAGACAAAACCACTCATGCTACTAGCGATAATAGCTTGGACAAGTGGTGGCCCTTGAATGTATAACCCCCATGTACAAAATATCGTGGGTTTAAGGTATTTCGATGAAGCCTAGCATCTTGGAGACATGGTGCATCTTGCTTCTCTTCATGTTTCAATGGAGTCTATCTTGGACAAATAGTGGAGCATCCTTCTCTCCATGTTTCAATGGACCCTAGCTTGGACAAGTGGTGGACCTTGGAACCAAACCCCCATGTAAAACCTATCATGGTCACTCCAAGTGGTGAGAAAGAATAACCTTTAAGATATAGCCTTATAGGTTGGACAAGTGGTGGACCTTAACACCCAAATATTCTTAATATAATGACATAGAGTGAAAAAGTGGTGAATCTTGAGATAAAACCACTCATACTACTAGCGATAATAGCTTGGACAAGTGGTGGACCTTGAACGTAAACCCCCCATGTTTCAATAGACTTAGCTTCGACAAATGGTGGAGCATCGTTCTCTCCATGTTTCAATGGAGCCTAGCTTGGAAAAGTGGTGGACCTTTGTTTCTCTCTATGTTTCAATAGAGTTTGCTTGGACAAGTGGTGGACCGTGGAACCAAACCCCCATGTAAAACCTATCATGGTCACTCTAAGTGGGAAGAAAGAATAACCTTTAAGATGTAGCCTTATAGGTTGGACAAGTGGTGGACCTTAACACCCACTTATTCTTAATAAAAGTGGTGAATCTTGAGACCAAACCACTCAGGCTACCAGCAATAATAGCTTAGACAAGTTGTGGACCTTGACTGTAAACCCCTCATTTACGAAATATCGTGGGTTTAATGTATTTCGATGGAGCCTAGCATCTTGGATACATGGTGCAGCTTGCTTCTTCATGTTTCAATGGAGCCTATCTTGGACAAATGGTGGAGTATCGTTCTCTCCATGTTTCAATGGACCTTAGCTTGGACAAGCGGTGGATCTTTGTTTCTCTCTATGTTTCAATAGAGTTAGCTTGGACAAGTGGTGGACCTTGGAACCAAACCCCCATGTAAAACCTATCATGGTCACTCCAAGTGGTAAGAAAGAATAACCTTTAAGATGTAGCCTTATAGGTTGGACAAGTGGTGGACCTTAACACCCACATATTCTTAATAAAATTGGTGATTCTTGAGACCAAACCACTGAGGCTACTAGCAATAATAGCTTGGACAAGTGGTGGACCTTGAATGTAAACCTCTCATCTACAAAATATCGTGGGTTTAATGTATTTCGAAGGAGCCTAGCACCTTGGAGACATGGTGCAGCTTGCTTCTCGTCATGTTTCAATGCAGCCTATCTTGGACAAATGGTGGACCATCCTTCTCTCCATGTTTCAATGAAGCCTAGCTTGGACAAGTGGTGGACCTTTGTTTCTATGTATGTTTCAATAGAGTTAGCTTGGACAAGTGGTGGACCTTGGAACCAAACCCCCTTGTAAAACCTATCATGGTCACTCCAAGTGGTAAGAAACAATAACCTTTAAGATGCAACCTTATAGGTTGGACAAGTGGTGGACCTTAACACCCACATATTTTTAATATAATGACATAGAGTGGAAAACTGGTGAATCTTGAGACCAAACCACTCAGGCTACTACCAATAATAGCTTGGACAAGTGTTGGACCTTGAATGTAAACCCCTCATCTACGACATATCGTGAGTTTAATGTTTTTCGATGGAGCCTAGCATCTTGGAGACATGGTGCAGCTTGCTTCTCGTCATGTTTCAATGGAGCCTATCTTGGATAAATGGTGGAGCATCCTTCTCTCCATGTTTCAATGGAGCGTAGCTGGGACAAGTGGTGGACCTTTGCTTCTCTCTCTGTTTCAATAGAGTGAGCTTGGACAAGTGGTGAACCTTGGAACCAAACCCCCATGTAAAACCTATCATGGTCACTCCAAGTGGTAAGAAAGAATAACCTTTAAGATATAGACTTATAGGTTGGACAAGTGGTGGACCTTAACACCCACATATTCTTAATATAATGACATAGAGTGGAAAAGTGGTGAATCTTGAGACAAAACCACTCATGCTACTAGAGATAATAGCTTGGACAAGGGGTGGCCCTTGAATGTAAACCCCCCATGTACAAAATATCATGGGTTTAAGGTATTTCGATGAATCCTAGAATCTTGGAGACATGGTGCAGCTTGCTTCTCTTCATTTTTCGATGGAGCCTATCTTGGACAAATGGTGGAGCATCCCTCTCTCCATGCTTCAATGGACCCTAGCTTGGACAAGTGGTGGACCTTTGCTTCTCTCTATGATTCAATAGAGTTAGCTTGGACAAGTGGTGGACCTTGGAACCAAACCCCCATGTAAAACCTATCATGGTCACTCCAAGTAGTGAGAAAGAATAACCTTTAAGATATAGCCTTATAGGTTGGACAAGTGGTGGACCTTAACACCCAAAAATTCTTAATATAATGCAATAGAGTGAAAAAGTGGTGAATCTTGAGATAAAACCACTCATGCTACTAGCGATAATAGCTTGGACAACTTGTGGACCTTGAACGTAAACCCCCCATGTTTCAATAGACTTAGCTTCGACAAATGGTGGAGAATCGTTATCTCCATGTTTCAATGGAGCGTAGCTTGGACAAGTGGTGGACCATGAAACCAAACCCCCATGTAAAACCTATCATGGTCACTCCAAGTGGGATGAAAGAATAACCTTTAAGATGTAGCCTTATAGGTTGGACAAGTGGTGGACCTTAACACCCACTTATTCTTAATAAAAGTGGTAAATCTTGAGACCAAACTACTCAGGCTACTAGCAATAATAGCTTAGACAAGTGGTGGACCTTGAATGTAAACCCCTCATTTACAAAATATCGTGGGTTTAATGTATTTCGATGGAGCCTAGCATCTTGGAGACATGGTGCAGCTTGCTTCTCGTCATGTTTCAATGGAGCCTATCTTGGACAAATGGTGGAGCATAGTTCTCTCCATGTTTCAATGGACCCTAGCTTGGACAAGTGGTGGACCTTTGTTTCTCTCTATGTTTCAATAGAGTTAGCTTGGACAAGTGGTGGACCTTGGAACCAAACCCCCATGTAAAACCTATCATGGTCACTCCAAGTGGTAAGAAAGAATAACCTTTAAGATGTAGCCTTATAGGTTGGACAAGTGGTGGACCTTAACACCCACATATTCTTAATAAAAGTGGTGAATCTTGAGACCAAACCACTCCGGCTACTAGCAATAATAGCTTGGACAAGTGGTGGACCTTGAATGTAAACCTCTCATCTACAAAATATCGTGGGTTTAATGTATTTCGAAGGAGCCTAGCATCTTGGAGACATGGTGCAGCTTGCTTCTCGTCATGTTTTAATGGAGCCTATCTTGGACAAATGGTGGACCATCCTTCTCTCCATGTTTCAATGAAGCCTAGCTTGGACAAGTGGTGGACCTTGGAACCAAACCCCCATGTAAAACCTATCATGGTCACTCCAAGTGGTAAGAAAGAATAACATTTAAGATGTAGCCTTATAGGTTGGACAAGTGGTGGACCTTAACACCCACATATTCTTAATATAATGACATAGAGTGGAAAAGTGGTGAATCTTGAGACAAAGCCACTCATGCTACTAGCGATAATAGCTTGGAAAAGTATTGGCCCTTGAATGTAAACCCCCCATGTACAAAGTATCCTGGGTTTAAGGTATTTCGATGAAGCCTAGCATCTTGGAGACATGGTGCAACTTGCTTCTCTTCATTTTTCGATGGAGCCTATCTTGGACAAATGGTGGAGCATCCCTCTCTCCATGTTTCAATGGACCCTAGCTTGGACAAGTGGTGGACCTTTCCTGATCTCTATGATTCAATAGAGTTTGCTTGGACAAGTGGTGGACCTTGGAACCAAACCCCCATGTAAAACCTATCATGGTCACTCCAAGTGGTGAGAAAGAATAACCTTTAAAATATAGCCTTATAGGTTGGACAAGTGGTGGACCTTAACACCCAAATATTCTTAATATAATGACATAGAGTGAAAAAGTGGTGAATCTTGAGACAAAACCACTCATGCTACTAGCGATAATAGCTTGGACAAGTGGTGGAACTTGAACGTATACCCCCCATGTTTCAATAGACTTAGCTTCGACAAATGATGGAGCATCATTCTCTCCATGTTTCAATGGAGCCTAGCTTGGACAAGTGGTGGACCTTTGTTTCTCTCTATGTTTCAATAGAGTTAGCTTGGACAAGTGGTGGACCTTGGAACCAAACCCCCATGTAAAACCTATCATGGTCACTCCAAGTGGTGAGAAAGAATAACCTTAATGATATATCCTTATAGGTTGGACAAGTGGTGGATCTTAACACCCAGATATTCCTAATATAATGGCATAGAGTGGAAAAGTGGTGAAACTTGAGAGCAAACCACTCATGCTACTAGCGATAATAGGTTGGACAAGTGGTGGACCTTGAATGTAAACCCCCCATCTACTAAATATCATGGGTTTAGGGTATTTAGATGGAGCCTAGCATCTTGGAGACATGGAGCACCTTGCTTCTTTTCATGTTTCAATGGAGCGTATCTTGGACAAATGGTGGAGCATCCTTCTCTCCATGTTTCAATGGACCCTAGCTTGGACAAGTGGTGGACCTTTGCTTCTCTCTATTTTTCAATAGAGTCTGCTTGGACAAATGGTGGACCTTGGAACCAAACCCCAATGTAAAACCTATCATGGTCACTCCAAGTCGTGAGAAAGAATAACTTTTAAGATATAGTCTTATAGGTTGGACAAGTGGTGGACCTTAACACCCAAATATTTTTAACATAATGACATAGAGTGAAACAGTGTTGAATGTTGAGACAAAACCACTCATGCTACTAGCGGTAATAGCTTGGAAAAGTGGTGGACCTTAAACGTAAACCCTCCATGTTTCAATAGAGTTAGCTTCGACAAATGGTGGAGCATCCTTCTCTCCATGTTTCAATGGAGCCTAGCTTGGACAAGTGGTGGACCTTTGCTTCTCTCTATGTTTCAATAGAGTTAGCTTGGACAAGTGGTGGACCTTGGAACCAAACCCCCATGTAAAACCTATCATGGTCACTCCAAGTGGTAGAAAGAATAACCTTTAAGATGTAGCCTTATAGGTTGGACAAGTGGTGGACCTTAACACCACATATTTTTAATATAATGACATAGAGTGGAAAAGTGGTGAATCTTGAGACCAAACCACTCAGGCTACTACCAATAATAGCTTGGACAAGTGTAGGACCTTGAATGTAAGCCCCTCGTCTACGACATATCGTGGGTTGAATGTTTTTCGATGGAGCCTAGCATCTTGGAGACATGGTGCAGCTTGCTTCTCGTCATGTTTCAATGGAGCCTATCTTGGACAAATGGTGGAGCATCCTTCTCTCCATGTTTCAATGGAGCCTAGCTTGGACAAGTGGTGGAGCTTTGCTTCTCTCTCTGTTTCAATAGTGTTAGCTTGGACAAGTGGTGGATCTTGAAACCAAACCCCCATGTAAAACCTATCATGGTCACTCCAAGTGGTAAGAAAAAATAACCTTTAAGATATAGACTTATAGGTTGGACAAGTGGTGGACCTTAACACCCACATATTCTTAATATAATGACATAGAGTGAAAAAGTGGTGAATCTTGAGATAAAACCACTCATGCTACTAGTGATAATAGCTTGGACAAGTGGTGGCCCTTGAATGTAAACCCCCCATGTACAAAATATCATGGGTTTAAAGTATTTCAATGAATCCTATCATCTTGGAGACATGGTGCAGCTTGCTTCTCTTCATTTTTCGATGGAGCCTATCTTGGACAAATGGTGGAGCATCCTTCTCTCCATGTTTCAATGGACCCTAGCTTGGACAAGTGGTGGACCTTTGCTTCTCTCTATGATTCAATAGAGTTAGCTTGGACAAGTGGTGGACCTTGGAACCAAACCCCCATGTAAAACCTATTATGGTCACTCCAAGTGGTGAGAAAGAATAACATTTAAGATATAGCCTTATAGGTTGGACAAGTGGTGGACTTTAACACCCAAATATTCTTAATATAATGACATAGAGTGAAAAAGTGGTGAATCTTGAGACTAAACCACTCATGCTACTAGAGATATAGCTTGGACAAGTGGTGGACCTTGAACGTAAATCCACCATGTTTTAATAAAATTAGCTTCGACAAATGGTGGAGCATCGTTCTCTCCATGTTTCAATGGAGCCTAGCTTGGACAAGTGGTGGACCTTTGCCTTTTTCTATGTTTCAATAGAGTTAGCTTGGACAAGTGGTGGGCCTTGTAACCAAACTCCCATGTAAAACCTATTATGTTCACTCCAAGTGGTGAGAAAGAATAACCTTAATGATATATCCTTATAGGTTGGACAAGTGGTGGACCTTAACACCCAGATATTCTTAATATAATGCCATAGAGTGGAAAAGTGGTGAATCTTGAGAGCAAACCACTCATGCTACTAGCGATAATAGGTTGGACAAGTGGTGGACCTTGAATGTAAACCCCCCATCTACGAAATATCATGGGTTTAAGGTATTTATATAGAGCCTAGCATCTTGGAGACATGGTGCACCTTAATTCTTTTCATGTTTCAATGGAGCCTATCTTGGAAAAATGGTGGAGCAGCCTTCTCTCCATGTTTCAATGGACTCTAGCTTGCACAAGTGGTGGAGGTTTGCTTCTCTCTATGTTTCAATAGAGTTAGCTTGGACAAGTGGTGGACCTTGGAACCAAACCCCAATGTAAAACCTATCATGGTCATTCCAAGTCGTGAGAAAGAATAACCTTTAAGATATAGCCTTATAGGTTGGACAAGTGGTGGACCTTAACACCCAGATATCCTTAATATAATGACATAGAGTGATAAAGTGGTGAATCTTGAGACAAAACCACTCATGCTACTAGCGGTAATAGCTTGGACAAGTGGTGGACTTTGAAGATAAACCCCCCATGTTTCAATAGAGTTATCTTCGACAAATGATGCAGCATCCTTCTCTCCATGTTTCAATGGATTCTAACTTAGACAAGTGGTGGACCTTTGCTTCTCTCTATAATTCAATAGAGTTAGCTTGGACAAGTCGTGGACCTTGGAACCAAACCCCCATGTAAAACCTATCATGGTCACTCCAAGTGGTAAGAAAGAGTAACCTTTAAGATGTAGCCTTATAGGTTGTACAAGTGGTGGACCTTAACACCCACATATTCTTAATATAATGACATAGAGTGGAAAAGTGGTGAATCTTGAGACCAAACCACTCAGGCTACTACCAATAATAGCTTGGACAAGTGTTGGACCTTGAATGTAAACCCCTCATCTACGACATATCATGGGTTTAATGTATTTCAATGGAGCCTAGCATCTTGGAGACATGGTGCAGCTTGCTTCTCGTCATGTTTCAATGGAGCCTATCTTGGACAAATGGTGGATCATCCTTCTCTCCATGTTTCAATGGTGCCTAGCTTGGACAAGTGGTGGACCTTTGTTTCTCTCTATGTTTCAATAGAGTTAGCTTGGACAAGTGGTGGAGCTTGGAACCAAACCCCCATATAAAACCTATCATGGTCACTCCAAGTGGTAAGAAAGAATAACCTTTAAGATATAGACTTATAGGTTGGACAAGTGGTGGACCTTAACACCCACATATTCTTAATATAATGACATAGAGTGGAAAAGTGGTGAATCTTGAGACAAAACCACTCATGCTACTAGCGATAATAGCTTGGACAAGTGGTGGCCCTTTAATGTAAACCCCCCATTAACAAAATATCGTGGGTTTAAGGTATTTCGATGAAGCCTAGCATCTTGGAGACATGGTGCTGCTTGCTTCTCTTCATGTTTCGATGGAGCCTATCTTCCACCAATGGGGGATCATCCTTCTCTAAATGTCTCAATGGACCCTAGGTTGGACAAGTGGTGGACCTTTGCTTCTCTCTATGTTTCCATAGAGTTAGCTTGGACAAGTGGTGGACCTTGGAACCAAACCCCCATGTAAAACATATCATGGTCATTCCAAGTGGTGAGAAATAATACCCTTTAAGATCTAGCCTTATAGGCTGGATAAGTGGTCGACCTTAAAACCTAGATCTTCTTAATATAACGACATAGAGTGGAAAAGTGCTGAATCTTGAGACCAAACCACTCATGCTACTACGGATAATAGGTTGGACAAGTGGTGGACCTTGAATGTATACCCCCCATGTACGAAATATCATGGGTTTAAGGTATTTCAATGGAGCCTAGCATCTTGGAGACATGGTGCAGCTTGCTTCTCTTCATGTTTCAATGGAGCCTATCTTTGACAAATGGTGGAGCATCCTTCTGTCCATGTTTCAATGGAGCCTAGCTTGGACAAGTGGTGGACCTTTGCCTTTTTCTATGTTTCAATAGAGTTAGCTTGGACAAGTGGTGGGCCTTGTAACCAAACTCCCAGGTAAAACCTATCATGGTAACTCCAAGTGGTGAGAAAGAATGAAGTTTAAGATATAGCCTTATAGGTTGGACAAGTGGTGGACCTTAGCACTTAGATATTCTTAATATAATGACATAGAGTGGAAAAGTGGTGAATCTTGAGACTAAACCACTCATGCTACTAGGGATATCAGGTTGGACAAGTGGTGGACCTTGAATGTAAACCCCCCATGTACGAAATATCATGGGTTTAAGGTATTTCAATGGAGCTTAGCATCTTGGAGACATGGTGTAGTTTGCTTCTCTTCATGTTTCGATTGAGCGTATCTTGGACAAATGGTGGAGCATCCTTCTCTCCATGTTTCAATGGACCCTAGCTTGGATAAGTGGTGGATCTTTGCTTCTCTCTATGTTTCAATAGAGTTATCTTGGACAAGTGGTGGACCTTGGAACCAAACCCCCATGTAAAACCTATCATGGTCACTCCAAGTGGTGAGAAAGAATAACCCTTAAGATATAGCCTTATAGGTTGGACAAGTGGTGGACCTTAACACCCAGATATTCTTAATATAATGACATAGAGTGAAAAAGTGGTGAATCTTGAGACCAAACCACTCATGCTACTAGCGTTAATAGGTTGGACAAGTGGTGGACCTTGAATGTAAACCCCCCATGTTTCAATAGAGTTAGCTTCGACAAATGGTAGAGCATCCTTCTCTCCATGTTTCAATGGAGCCTAGCTTGGACAAGTGGTGGACCTTTGTTTCTCTCTATGTTTCAATAGAGTTAGCTTGGACAAGTGGTGGACCTTGGAACCAAACCCCCATGTAAAACATATCATGGACATTTCAAGTGGTGAGAAATAATACCCTTTAAGATATACCCTTATAGGTTGGACAAGTGGTCGACCTTAACACCAGATCTTCTTAACGTAATGACATAGAGTGGAAAAGTGGTGAATCTTGAGACCAAACCACTCATGCTACTAGAGATAATAGGTTGGACAAGTGGTGGACCTTGAATGTAAACTCCCCATGTACAAAATATCGTGGGTTTAAGGTATTTCAATGGATCTTAGCATCTTGGAGACATGGTGCAGCTTGCTTCTCTTCATGTTTCAATGGAGCCTATCTTGGACAAATGGTGGAGCATCCTCCTCTCCATGTTTCAATGGACCCTAGCTTGGACAAGTGGTGGACCTTTGCTTCTCTCTATGTTTCAATAGAGTTATCTTGGACAAGTGGTGGACCTTGGAACCAAACCCCCATGTAAAACCTATCATGGTCATTCCAAGTGGTCAAAAAGAATACCCTTTAAGATATAGCCTTATAGGTTGCACAAGTGGTGGACCTTAACACCCAGATCTTCTTAATATAATGACATATAGTGGAAAAGTGGTGAATCTTGAGACCAAACCACTCATGCTACTAGTGATAATAGGTTGGACAAGTTGTGGACCTTGAATGTAAACCCCCCATGTACGAAATATCATGGGTTTAAGATATTTCAATGGAGCCTAGCATTTTGGAGACATGGTGCAGCTTGCTTCTCTTCATGTTTCAATCGAACCTGGCTTGGACAAATGGTGGAGCATCCTTCTCTCCATGTTTCAATGGAGCCTAGCTTGGACAAGTGGTGGACCTTTGATTCTCTCTATGTTTCAATAGAGTTAGCTTGGACAAGTGGTGGACCTTGGAACCAGACCCCTATGTAAAACCTATCATGTGCATTCCAAGTGGTGGTAAATAATACCATTTTAGATATAGCCTTATAGGTTGGACAAGTGGTGGACCTTAACACCCAGATCTTCTTAATATAATGACATAGAGTGGAAAAGTGGTGAATCTTGAGACCAAACCACTCATGCTACTAGGGAGAATAGGTTGGACAAGTGGTGGACCTTGAATTTAAACCCCACATATACAAAATATCGTGGGTTTAAGGTATTTCAATGGAGCCTAGCATCTCGAAGACATGGTGCATATTGCTTCTCTTATGTTTCAATGGAGCCTATTTTGGACAAATGGTGGAGCATCCTTCTCTCCATGTTTCAATGGACCCTAGATTGGACAAGTGGTGGACCTTTGCTTCTCTCTATGTTTCAATATAGTTAGCCTATATTAACAATTAGTAGACCTCGAATCTCTCCATGTTGTCTAGAGCTGAGCTTGGACAAGTGGTGGACCTTACTTCTCCCTTCCCTTAGTTTACTAGCTTAAAAGATTACTATGTATACTTGCTTAGATCTAACTTGAACAAGTGGTGGACCTTGTATTCACACAAACTTAATTCATTACAAAAAAGTATATGCTAAAATAACATTTGGTTTTTTTTGTTTCAGGAAAGATGGCTCCAAAAAAACAGGTTGCAAGGGTTGCTGTCTCAGTTGACTATACTTGCAATGATCTTAGGAAATGGTATTTGGACATACATGGTATAGAGGGTGCACAATTTCATAAGGTGCATCTATTTATTGCCAAAAAGGAGAATGACAACTTGTTTGAAGATGTTGGATAAGTTGTGGAAGCATCTGTCTCTGTAGTTGATAGTCAGCCGGAGGTGGAATGCATTGACATTCTAGTTCCAATGAATCTAGAATTTCAACTATCTCTAGGAGTATATGCATTGGAGCGCATGTCTAAAAACAAAGAAGAGACAATGTTTTCTCGAGGATGGAAGTTTGCAGAATCAAATTCAAACATCACAACAGATCAACTTCAAAGCTCCATCATTGCCACACTACAACGAAAAAAGGTGAAAGCTTCATGACCACCATCCACAAAGAAGCAAGCAAAAGTGCAAAAAGTAGCAGCTAAGCGAACTAGTTCCATTTTGGATGTAGACAAGGCATCTTTGGCATCCTCATCAACAGAGGGTTCAATGTCAAAGATGAGAATTGTGGATCCAGATGTTTTAGAAGCTGAGGCCATGAAAGGACAAGAAAAAGATACAGGTGGAATGAATAAGTACATAAATTATTTTCCTTTTCAATATAGGAAATTTGATATCCCTATTCAAAATTGTTGGCTTGCTCCTGATCACTATAATGCACGTATTATGGATAAAAAACACGCTGAAAGTGTGTTATTTGGATTTTCACGGAGTACGACCAAGCCTGCAGCATGTGCATATTTGATGCCTGTTCGAAATGCAAAATCAAAGAAGGGGACTCCTTCGACAGTGGAAGAGGTAGAGGAGAAAAAAATTAAAGATTATCATTATTGGATTCTTGATGGGCAGCATTCAATCTATGCTGCAAAAGTTTTGCTTCACAATGAACAAAACAACAAAGAGATATTTGAAAGACTGATTAGCGTGTATAAATTTAGAAAGGCTCGCATTGTTGTGAATGCTCCTCCATTTGTTGCAACTGCTATATCTGCCATTGCAAATGAGGAGGCTCAGGCATTGTATGTCAAGCAACCTTATAGCCAAATATTGAGACATTTACGGAGTCAATGGATCTTCTCAGGACGACCACCAAAGGCAGCAAGTGGAATTGCAGAGGGACATGCATCTCGTGCCGGATGGGATGTAAGTTATTTTCTTTGTCTTTTTGATAGTGTTTAATTAACAAATCTTGCTCAATAGTTTAATTATTTCTCTATTTCTTTTTAGGCTTTTCTTTGATTGGCAAGAATGAGTGCAGCAGCAAGTTGGATTGCTAAACAGGCACACATGGTCACGTACTCTGATTTAGTTTATGATTGCTGGATAGAAATCATTGAAAAGCTAGAAGAGGAGAATAAGAAACCCCCAACAACTGTATTTAGATACCTTTGTGGCCTTGAGGAATCAGAGGTAAAGACTATTCAAGAAGAGATTAGAGATGAGAAGATTTTACTGTCAAAGAGTGCAAAGGATGGTGATGCAACTGACATGTATGATCGAATCAAGCAGTTGAAGCAAGACAAATTGATTCAAGATGCACTTCTTGAAGGCTTCAACAATTTGAATGAGTCTTCACCATGTAAAGACTGGGAGGAGGTGGTCAAAATGTATAACATCAATGATGTTGTTTATAAAACAATTTTAATGCTATGCGAGGAATGGATCAAAACTAGTTTGACGCGTGGAACAAAGAAAATGGATTTTCCAGATGGAGCAATAAAATACATGCAATGGGAAATTCACCTTCAAAAGGAGAAAACTGAGCCTAAAGATTTTCCATGGTCAATCTATGTGGTGAGCCTACAAATGGAAGGCAATCTCTACTTGATGCGCCACTTCAATAATAAAGTGCCTATTGGCTTATGTGTTTTAGATATGACAAAAAATGTTGGAGGCAATTTGAGTGGAGTGAGGAGACATTTAACAATGCTTTGGATGGGATCTTGGCTATTGCTGGAGGGTCAACAGATCCTGGATTTGTCTTTCTTGCATTTGTGGATTTCACTAACTTCACAAAATTGCAATGTGCCTTTCACGCCATGGGAGATAATCTGAGCTACCATTGTTGTGGTGCATTGCATCACTTTCCATCAGCTCCTTGCAAAGGAGCAATTCAATTCGTAACAGTTATTGCCTTCTTGGGACAAGGCAATGCATTTGAAGACCTGAGAAGAAGATCAGAGGAACATCCCATGCCAATTGATTGTTCTCTTCTTCAAGTAGCAGATAACGATATGTCAGATTTGCAATATTTGGAGGCCAAAAAAAGAGCTTTGGTCAAGCACTACATTCGCACATATTGTTTTGAAGACCGCAAGCTTGTTGATGTTTTTGGTGATGGCTCCCTGGTTGCACAAGAAGGAATACAACAGAAAAAAGAAGTTATATGATTAATTGATAGTGTGGAGGAGGCAAAAAACGTGGAGACCATGCTGCTAGACTTTGCTAAGTCTCATGAAGATATAGAAAAATGGGCTGGACTTCAACAATCCACTTCGCAATCATATGACATTGTGCTTGTTACAGAGGAGTGCTCTCCACAAAGAGAAGAAGAACAACAACAACAACATCCTCTATCAATGGAGGACTTTTTGGAAATGGAGACACGTATGTTTTGAGTTTCTTGTGCATGTTAGTGTTTCTTGTTACTGATTTGATACTCTTAATGTTAGATTTTGCTTTATATAGTATTGATTGAGTTTGTATTTTTTATCTCAAGCATTCAAGGTTTGAATGTAAATAATAAATTACTTGAGTTTTTGAATGGTGGATCTTTAGACTAAAACTATAACATTTAATACTCACAAAGACTTAATTACTTAAGAGCTTGAACTCAATAAGTTTTGGACCTTTTATCAATACCCCCTTGATATGATACATTAGATCGTAGCATGGTTAAATGGTGATGCTTCATAAATTGAACCTAGCTTAGACAGGTGCTGGAGCCTAAATTTAAACTAACCTTGCTAGAAGGGAGCTTATGTTTGGACTTTGAGAACTAGCATAAGTAATCAATTAGAGCATAGATTAGACATGTGGTGGTGGCCTTAGAGACCAAAATCTTAATGAGCTTGGAAAGGTATTTAAGTACTGCAATTTACTTAGTTTTAGTACTCACTAAAGGCATAGCTTGACAAAAGGTGGACCTTACATGGATCCTAATTTCAAGAGGTGTGGTAGACCTTCAAACCAAGATCATATAGCTTGGACATGTGGTGGACCTTGCATGGAGACTAGTTTAGACAAGTGTGGTACACCTTGTAACCAACACCCATTTGTTATATTAGCTTGGACAAGTGGTGGACCTTGCTTTTATGTTTCAATGGAGCATATTTTGGACAGGTGGTAGACCTTGTTTCTCTCCATGCTTCAATGGAGAGAAACATTAGCTTGAACAAGTGGTGGACCTTGATTTTATGTTTTAAAGGAGCATATTTCGGACAAGTGGTAGACATTGTTTCTCTCCATGGTTCAATGGAACCCACCTTAGACAATTGAAGTACCTTGAAACCAAACCCCCATAATACAACCTACTAAATAGGTTGGAAAATTGGTGGTATATGAAACAAGCGGAGCTGGAGAAGTGGTCAAACTTAAAATGAAACCTCCCATGCTACAACCCATCATAGATCGTATATGTAGTGGACCTTGAAACTCTTTTATGTCCCTAGCTTAGAGAAGCATTGCACTCTTTATTATCTCCATACATGAAGGCAAGGTTGGACAAGTGGTGGACCTTCAAACCAGAATCTCTATGCAATAATAGGCAAGTGGTGGAGCTTGTTTTCTCCATGTTCCAATGGATCCCAGCTTAGACAAACAATGGAGCTTGCTTCTCTCCATGTTTCAATGGATCCTAGCTTAGAAAAGTGGTGGAGCTTTGATTCTCTGCATGTTCCAATGGACCATAGCTTAGACAAGTGGTAGACCGTGAAAAAACCCCCCGTATACAACATATTATGGGGTTTTCATGTTTCAATGGCACCTAGCTTGGACAAATGGTAGAGCTTGCTTCTCTTTATGTTTCAATGGATCCAATCTTAGCCAAGTGTTGGACCTTGAAACAAGAATCCCCCCCCCCCCATGTACAACGTATTATGGGTTTTGAAAGCACTGGGAGAAAATAATAGCTTTGATAAGTGGTGGACCTTGCTTCTCTCCATGCTTCAATGGAGCCGAGGTTGGACACATGTTGGAGAGAAGATGGTTGCCCATAAAATAAGACCATGCATGCTATAATCAATCATATGTTGTACACATGGTGGACCTTGCAATTGTTTTATATGCCTAACTTGGACAAGTGGAGGACCCTTGATTACCTCCAGATATCAACAACAAGCCAAGTTTGGACAAGTGTAGTACCACCAAACCAGAATCTCTATGCTACAATAGAGTATAGGTAGGACACGCAATGAACCTTGATATCAAACCATCCATGCTACTAGAGATGATAGGTTTCACATGTGGTGGAACCTTGTATCAATGTTCTATGTGTAGTTTTTGACTAGTGATAGACCTTGAAACTAATCCCTCTAGGCTACAAGAAAAAAGAGATGGATGAGGAGGCTAGACTACTTTTGTTGCATCAATGCATCCCATGTTACCACATATACTATAGGGTTCTTGGATAAGTGTTGGATCTTGTGTCAATGCTCCATGTCTAGCTTGGATAAGTGGTGGACCTTGGTTCTCTCTATGCTTCAAATGGGCAATAGATTGGAGACACAATGGCCTTTTTTTTCCAATGATTTTATTTTTTGGAAACCTTGGAGGCACCATGTAAGAGGCACTCTAAGTCTTCCATACAATGGACCTATTGGACTATAAAATAATGATATCTTTCTTTGATATTGTCATTATTTTATGCATAATATTTTTTTCTTTTTGTAGACACAAAGGAGTTAAGTGATATAAAAACTAGATGTATTTCACACTATGATTGGCATGAAGATCCTTTTGGGACACCAACTTTTCCTATTCCCAAAGATGTAATTTTCCATATTAACGATGTGGATTTTGAAGTGCGACTTTCATGTATTGAAGGAGCTTGTTATGGGCTATTTGTGCATACTACCCTGGAAAGTGGTTTGACTATTCTAAACTATGGAGGACATAAGTATAGATTTCAAGACTGGAAAAAGATATGCAAAATATTTCCAAGAGCTTATAAATATTCTCTTCTAGAGGATCCAAACATAGAAGAAGAGGAAGATCAATCATACATTATTGGTTGTGTACAAGAAGAAAACGTGTCGGGCTATATAAATAGTTCTCACAGTACAAATGTCTGTCCCAACGTACGCTATACATTTGATCCAAATTTTCCACCTTGGCATAAATGCACCTCTTCACACATCAAGTCAGAAGAATATGGCCATGTATGCATTGAGACTATTTGTCAAGTTGAAGCAGGAGAAGAGTTGTTTGCTGACTATAACTTTACTTGACATTGTAAAGTATTGTACATGGATGGAAATCTCAAGTACATGCATCATTTTCATTTTTCATGGATGAAATCTCAAGTGAATATAACATTTGATTATAGTTTAGTTTATGCTCAACGAGAATCTAGAGTGCTCTTATGCTTTGTGTGTTGTCTAACTTATTTGACTACCTTGGCCATAGAATCTTGATTCTACTCTAGATTTGTGATAAATCTTACCAAAATTTAATCAATGTCTAGGTTGGACAAGTGGTGGGGCTTCAAACTTTACTGTCTTAAACAAGTGGAGTTATCTTACTTGAATAAGTGGTGGCCTTTGAATCCAAATCTAAGCCAAATCTCTAATTGTTTTCTTGTAGTCTAGGTTGGACATTTGGTGGACCTTGTATCCATGTTTCCTCAACAAGGGTGGCTTTTAGTTTTCACTTTAAGTACTAATCTTTAATAAAGTGTAGGATGGAAAATGTTGAGTTAGTAGATTGTATTTTAGACAAGTGGTGTTTGGTGTACGAATGCTGAAAATGGTTGCAAGGATTCTAACAATGACTTTACCTTAAATAAATTTCTTACTAGGAGTTCTACATATAAATATGGTGAATAAAATTCTAGTGGTTTTGAGATACCATTTGTGTGTGTGTTTTCTTAGATTCACAAACTGGGATGGATAATGCTCCTATGGTTCAGTCAACAACTATAGAATCCATAGATTCTATGGTTTCTAAAGTGCCCAAGATGGATGATATTTCTATACTAGAGTCTAGTGTTGTGCAACTTGAGCAAGCTTCCAATAATGAGAACCAAGAAATCGATGCTTCAAAAATGCAACATACATCAAAAGAGACTGAAAAGTCCACTCACGAGCTATTTCCAATTGGTACTACGTCATGTAGCGTAGATGTTGAGAAATCCATGCTTACAATTATATTGGATTTAAATGGTCTATTTTTGAAACGTTCCCCTCAACCATCCTCACACCACAACTCAGTGCAAATGGATTCAAAAAGATATATTATACTCAGGCCAGGTTGCATCCAATTCTTGGAGACTATTTTACAGAGGTTTAATGTTGCAATTTGGTCGACAGCTACTAGGAATAATGTGTATCAAATCCTTGCAGCACTAAACAACTTAGCTGAAGATACATTGCCTTTCTTTGCAATTTGGTCGCAAGATGTTTGCTACACCGCTCAAACTCAAAAATTGTTTAGACCCGACAATCCAAACGTTGAGGCAATGTTCAAGCCTCTAGCCAAAATTGCCATGGGGTTTGAATGTGATCCACAAAGAATAGTGCTTATTGATGACTCTCCTTACAAGGGATGTATTTCACCAGCAAACAATTGCATTTTTCCACCACAATTTGATGTTGAGAAGATGGTTGACAATATGCTCTTGGAGGAGCTACTACCATACTTGATTCAGCTTGATGAGAGAAGGGATGTGCGTGATTTAATTGCTTCTAATCATTATGGACAACCTATAGTGACAAATGATAGTGAATACAAAAAAATCATGGAGTATTGGAAGCAGAAAAATGATGTTTGGTCAGCTAAGGTGTTCTTTACAAGAAGAATACCACCTGCAAAAGGTGACAGGGATGAAACTATCATTGAAAATGCAAGTGACACAAGCCACCGCAATGAAATGAGAAGAGCCCAAATACAAGAGATCTTAGCAAAGGAGCGTACACCCATTGAAAGCATGAAGGCATCACAATTGACCACTTTAGCTAGGCAATTGGGTTGTAACACAAAAGGAGTTTTGAAGGCAACCACAGCAAAGGCTTATATAAATAAGGTGAAAGCTGAGAACAATCTGCTAAGGCTGGATAGAAAGCAACCCTAAGGTACTAGTGACATGTCATATATTCTTGATACACATACTTGAACACTCATGTGCATGGTATCTAACAAATCTTTCTTTTTATTCCTTCCTGCAGGATCTTACAAAGGATACTACTAGATGGAGCTCAATCAATAGAGATTTTGATATGTTTGCTCAAAATAATGAAGCAGTCACCTACATTTTTTGTTTATCAATTTCTTGAGAGACTTTCTTTTAGTTTGTAATCATCAAATGAAATGAAAAGTATCCTTCTTATAAGATTGCTGATCTTTTTCTCATTCAAAACTTTCAATTGTGATTTATATTTTTGTTAGCATGAGATTGTGCTTTTTTAGTTTGAAAACAACTGTCAAAGATCCAAGTCTTTTTGGCTTTACTTAAGTTATTAATTGTGAAAGATCCAAGTCTTTTTTCTTTACTTAAGTTATTGATTATCTATGTAATAGTCCTTAAAACAATATCGGATGGCTTTCTTGCTCCCATGTCTCACATTGGTCTTTAGGTAAGACAAGTGGTGACCTTGAAAGTATGGTCTCATATCTCGATCAAGTGAAGAGACATGAAGCTTAAATATCACTACTATGTATCTAGTGTTAAACTCCATCAAGACAAAGATACTAGAGTGCCAAATTGCAGTTTAGTTTAAGTGAAAATCCATTTGAGCTAAGGTAAAACTTATAGTGCCTCATGTTTCTAGGATTCTATCCCATCAAGGAAGTTAGAATCTAGCACAAACCAATTAAGACTCTTTTGGAGCTTAGATAGGACAATTCGTGGAACTTAAGAGACTTATTATTGAGTTAGAGTATAGTTTAGATAAGCAAAAGATCTTCAAACCAACACTTGACTTTCTTACTATTCAATATTCAAAGTCCCTTGAGGCTAACAAATTACATACCTCCTTGTAACCTAACTAATGAGTAATTATATAGATCTAAGCAAGTATATATCATGAGTCTTCAAACTAATAAACCAAGGGAAGAGAGTAGCAAGGTCCACTACTTGTCCAAGCTCAGCTCTAGACAACATAGAAAGATGCTAGTTCTACTAATTGTCTAATTATAGGCATGGAGAAATGATAGAAGGTTGACCACTTGTCCAACCTATCATCTCTAGTAAGATGGGAGGTTTGGCCTTAAGATTCACCATGTAACCAACCTATACATCATTGTATTATGAAGAGTAGAAAAGCAAAGCTCCACCACTTGTCCAAGCTAGTTCTAAAATCCACATGGAGATAAGCAAGCTCCACCATTTGTCAAATCTCTCTTCCATTAAAACATGAAAAAACTCAGCTATGTTGTACAGGGGGGACTTTTTTCCAAGGTCCACCACTTGTCCAAGCTAGGATCCATTAAAACATGGAAATAAACAAAGCTCCACCACTCGTCCAACCTTTAGAGTTGCAAAGTGTATGGGTTGTCTAAACTAGGTATGGGAAAATAATTGAAGGTCCACCACTTGAAACATGGAGCGAAGCAAGCTCCACCATGTCTCCAATATGCTAGACTCCATTGAAACACCCTAAACCCATGATATTTTGTACATAGGGGATGTACATTCAAGATCCACCACTTGTCCAACCTAGTATCCCTAGTAGCTTGATAGCTTTGGTCTCAAGATTCACCACTTGTCCACTCTATGTCATTGTATTAAAAAGGATTGGGTGTTAAGGTCCACCACTTGTCCAACCTATAAGGTTATATTTTAAATGGTTTTTTTTCTCACAACTTGAACTACCCATGATATGTTTTACATGGGAGTTTTGTTTCAATGTCCGCCACTTGTCCAAGCTAACTCTATTGAAACATTGAGAGAACCAAAGATCCACCACTTGTCCAAGCTAAGCTATATTGAAACATGGAGAGAAGGATGCTCCACCGTTTCTCCAAGATAGGCTTCATTGAAACATGGAGAGAAGAAAGCTCCACCATGTCTCCAAGCTATGATCCATTTAAATGCCCTAAACCCATTTTATTTTGTACATGGGGGGTTTTATTTCAAGGCCCACCACTTGTCTAACCTATTATCCCTAGTAGCATGAGTGGTTTGGTCTCAAGATACACCACTTGTACACTCTATGTCATTATATTAGGAAGAACTATGTATTAAGGTCCACCACTTGTCCAACCTATAAGGTTATATCTTAAATGGTATCCTTTCTCACCACTTGAAATGCCCATGATATGTATTACATGGGGGTTTCATTCCAAGGTCCACCACTTGTCCAAGCTAACTCTATTTAAACATAGAGAGAATCAAAGGTCCACCACTTGTCCAAGTTAACTCTATTCAAACATAGAGAGAAGCAAAGGTTCACCACTTGTCAAAGCTAAGCTCCATTGAAGCATGGAGAGAAGTAACCTCCATCATTTTTCCAAGATAGGTGCCATTGAAACATGGAAAGAATCAAGATCTACCATGTCTCCAAGATTCTAGGCTCCATTGAAACACCCTAAAACCATGATATTTTGTACATGGGGTGTTTACATTCAAGGTCTACCACTTCTCTAACGTATTATACCTAGTAGCATGAGTGGTTTGGTCTTAAGATTCACCACTTATCCACTCTATGTCATTATATTAAGAATAACTGGGTGTTAAGGTCCACCACTTGTCCAACCTATAAGGGTATATCTTAAATGGTATCCTTCACCACTTGTCAAGGTCCATCACCACTTTTCCAACCTGTAAGGTTATATCTTGAATGATATTTTTCCTCATCACTTGTAATGTCCATGCTATGTTTTACAAAGGGGTTTTGTTCCAAGACCCACCACTTGTCCAAGCTAACTCTATTGAAACATAGAGAGAAGGATGATCCACCATTTCTCCAAGATAGGTTCCATTGAAACATTGAGAGAAGAAATCTCCACCATGTCTCCAAGCTAGGCTCCATTGAAATACCCTAAACCCATAATTTTGTACATGAAGGGTTTACATTCAAGGTCCACCACTTGTCCAACCTATTATCCCTAGTAGCATGAGTGGTTTGGTCTCAAGATTCACCACTTGTACACTCTATGTCATTATATTAAGAAGAACTATGTGTTAAGGTCCACCACTTGTCCAACCTATAAGGTTTATTTTAAATGGTATCCTTTCTCACCACTTGAAATGCCCATGATATGTTTTACATGGGGGTTTCATTCCAAGGTCCACCACTTGTCCAAGCTAACTCTATTAAAACATATAGAGAAAGAAAGGTCCACCACTTGTCCAAGCTAGGCTCATTGAAACATGGAGAGAAGGAACCTCCACTGTTTCTCCTAGATAGGCTCCATTGAAACATGGAGAGAAATAAGCTCCACCATGTCTCCAAGTTGCTAGGCTCCATTGAAATACCCAATACCCATAATATTTTGTACATGGGGGGTTTACATTCAAGGTTCACCACTTGTCCAACTTATTATCCCTAGTAGGTTTGGTCTCATGATTCACCACTTGTGCACTCTATGTCATTATATTAAGAGGAATTGGGTGTTAAGGTCCACCACTTGTCCAACCTATAATGTTATAGCTTGAATGGTTTTTTTTCTCACCACTTGTAATGCCCATGACATGATTTACATGGGGGTTTTGTTCCAAGGTCCACCACTTGTCCAAGCTAAATCTATTGAAACATAGAGAGAAACAAAGGTCCACCAGTTTTCCAAGCTAGGCTGCATTGAAACATGGACCTTAATACCAAATTATTTCTAGTAGCATGAGTGATATTTTGTACATGGGGGGTTTACATTCAAGGTTCACCACTTGTCGAACCTATTTCCCTAGTAGGTTTGGTCCCAAGTTCACCACTTATCCACTCTATGTCATTATATTAAGAATAATTGGGTGTTAAGGTCCACCACTTGTCCAACCTATAAGGTTATATATTAAATGGTATTTTTTCTCACCACTTGTAATGCCCATGATATGTTTTACATGGGGGTTTTGTTCCAAGGTCCACCACTTTTCCAAGATAACTCTATTCAAACATAGAGAGAAAAAAAGGTCCACCACTTGTCCAAGCTAGGCTCCATTGAAACATGGAGAGAATGATGCTCCACCATTTATCCAAGATAGGCTGCATTGAAACATGGAGAGAAGCAAGCTTTACCATGTTTCCAAGCTAGGCTCCATTGAAACACTCTAGGGGGTTTTATTTCAAGGCCCACCACTTGTTTAACCTATTATCCCTAGTAGCATGAGTGGTTTGGTTTCAAGATTCACCACTTGTACACTCTATGTCATTATATTGAGTTAAGGTCCACCACTTGTCCAACCTATAAGGTTATATCTTAAATGGTATCCTTTCTCGCCACTTGAAATGCCCATGATATGTTTTACATGGGAGTTTCATTCCAAGATCCACCACTTGTCCAAGCTAACCATATTTAAACATAGAGAGAAACAAAGGTCCATGACTTGTCCAAGCTAGGCTCCATTGAAACATGGAGAGAAGGAACCTCCACCATTTCTCCTAGATAGGCTCCATTAAAACATGGACATAAGTAAGTTCCACCATGTCTCCTAGATGCTAGGCTCCATTGAAATACGCAAAACCCATGATATTTTGTACATGGGTGATTTACATTCAAGGTCAACCATTTGTCCACCCTACTATCCCTAGTAGGTTTGGTCTCACAATTCACCACTTTTCCACTCTATGTCATTATAATAAGAGGAATTGGGCGCTAAGGTCCACCACTTGTCCAGCCTATAAGGTTATACCTTGAATGGTATTTTTTATCACCACTTGTAATGCACATGACATGCTTTACATGGGGGTTTTGTTCCAAGGTTCACCACTTGTCCAAGCTAATTCTATTGAAACATAGAGAGAAACAAAGGTCCACCACTTTTCCAAGCTAGGCTCCATTGAAACATGGACCTTAATACCAAATTATTCCTAGTAGCATGAGTGATATTTTGTACATGGGGGGTTTGCATTCAAGGTCCACCACTTGTCCAACCTACTTTTCCTAGTAGGTTTGGTCGCAAGATTCACCACTTGTCCACTTTATGTCATTATATTAATAATAATTGGGTGTTAAGGTCCACCACTTGTCCAACCTATAAGGTTATATATTGAATGGTATTTTTTCTCACCACTTGTAATGTCCATGATATGTTTTACATGGGGATTTTATTCCAAGGTCCACCACTTGTCCAAGCTAAATCTGTTCAAACATAGAGATAAACAAACGTCCACCACTTGTCCAAGCTTCCAATCAACATGTCATCAACGTACAACATTAGGATGATGAATTTCCCATCTCCCAAATTCTCCGTGTAGACGCAGTGATCCGAGTTGCATCTTGTGAATCCATGATCCAACATCCATCGATCAAACTTCAAGTACCATTGTCTTGATGCTTGCTTTAAACCATACAAGCTCTTCTTTAATCTGCAAACCATTTTCTCCTTACCTTTTACTTCATACCCCTTTGGTTGAAGCATGTAGATTTCCTCCTCTAAGTCACCGTGAGGGAATGCCGTATTTACATCCATTTGCTCGAGATTTAGATCATGAGAAGCCACAAGGCTTAAGACAAGCCTAATTGAGTTCATTTTTACAACAGGAGAAAATATTTCATTGAAGTCAATACCTTTCTTTTGAGAAAAACCTTTTACCACAAGCCTAGACTTGTACCTTTTGTTCCCACCTTCTTCTTCCTTTAGCTTGTACACCCATTTTTTTTGAAGTGCCCGCTTACCTTTAGGCAACTCAACCAACTCCCATGTTTGGTTGCGATGTAGTGAGTCCATCTCCACTTGCATGCTCTTCGTCCATTCTTCTTTGGATTCATGTTGCATAGCTTCTTCATATGATTCCGGCTCTCCAGAATCTGAGATCAAGAGATGGTTGAAGGAAGGAACAAACCTTTCTGGAGGTCTACTTGCTCTTGTAGATCTTCGGGGAATAGGTTGAGGCTCCTCATTTGGTTGACGTTGTTGCACATTGTCACCGTTTGCAGTCCTTGAGTCTTCACCGTCCTCAAGCTCCATGTACTCATCACCTGTTTTTTTTGTTTGTTTTCTTTCCAAGTAATCTTTGTACATATTTTATTCGTTAAAAATTACATCCCTACTCCTTAAGATTTTACCATCTTCAGGATTCCATAGGCGATACCCAAAGTCTCCTTCTCCATAGCCAATGAAGAAACACTTTTTGGACTTTGCATCTAACTTTGATCTTAGGCTTCTATCTATGTGCATGAAAGCCTCACACCCAAACACTTTGAGAAATGCATAATTCACCGGTTTACCTGTCCATGCCTCTTCTGGAACTCCCCCATCCAATGCCATTGAGGGTAACCGATTGATTAAGTACACAGACGTACTTACAGCTTCCGCCCAAAGCTCAAGCGTAGGCCTGCATGTAGCCGCATGCTTCGTGCTCGTTCCATGATTGTCCTGTTCATCCTTTCCGAAATCCCATTTTGTTGAGGTGTCCTTGGGGTTGTCCTTTGCCTCTGAATGCCATTTCTAGCACAAAAGCTTTCAAAAGCTTGGTTGCAATATTCGCCTCCATTGTCGGATCTGAGGCATTTAACCTTGGTACCTGTTTCATTCTCCACAAAGGCTTTTCACCTTTGAAATATGGAAAATACATCGGATTTATTCTTCATGACATAAACCCATGTTTTTCTAGTCGCATCGTCTATGAATGTTACATAGTACAATGAGCCACCAAGTGATGGTGTACTTGCAGGACCCCAAACATCAGAATGAACCAACTCAAGTTTTTTATTTTTTCTTTCATTTCCTGATTTTTGAAATTTTACCCTCTTTTGTTTACCATAAACACAATCTTCACAGAACTCTAAGTCCACTTCTTTCAAACCGGGTAGAAGCTTCTTTGTTTGAAGGATTTGCATTCCTTTTGCACTCATATGCCCAAGTCGGTAGTGCCACACCGCACTGTCAACTTCTGTAGTTGCTGCACAAGCTGAAGGTTGCGTGCTAACAGTACACAAGTAAAGTGTACCAACTTTTTCACCCTTGGCAACCACCAAAGATCCCTTTGAGATCTTCCACCCTTTGTTTCCGAATGCAATGTTGTGACCTTCATCGTCCAATTGTCCTGTAGAGATCAAATTTTTGCGAAGAGAAGGAACATGCCTAACATCTTTAAGCTTCCATTCATTTCCGTTAACAGTTTTGACAGAAACTGTACCTTTGCCGACAATCTCACAAGCTTCATCATCTCCCAAGTATACATACCCAAAATTACCTTTGGTGTAGTCTTGGAAATGTTGCTTGTGTGGTGTCGCATGGAATGAAGCCCCGGAATCTACTATCCAGGAATTAGACACATTGTCTAATGAGAGAATTAGAGCATCTTGCTCTACTTTACCTGCCGCATTGGCCTCCGATGTTGGCTTGTTGTCTTGAGACTCGGTCTCCTTCTTATTCTTGGACCAGCAATCCTTCTTGACGTGGCCCTTCTTGCTGCAGTTCCAACATTCAAGAACTGACATTGTGCGTGACTTGCTCCGCCTTGAGAGTTCACGACCCTTTTGGTTTTTGAACCTCTCCTTAAGCCTTCCTCTTGTTTCCACTGATAGTGCAGCACTTGATGATTCTCCTGTGCTTCTCCTTCGCATTTCCTCGCTTAGGAGAACACCCACAACATCATCAAACTTAAGAGTATTTGTGCCAGAGATAGAATTACTTACAGCCATCACAAGGCTGTCCCAACTATCCGGTAGAGATGATAGTATAAGGAGAGCTCACACTTCGTCATCGAAATTGATTTTCACTGATCGAAGTTGACTTATGTTTGTGTTAAAGTCATTTAGGTGTTCTGCAACTGAACCATTCTCTGCCATCTTTAGATTGAACAAGCGCTTCATAAGAAATACCTTATTGGATGCCGATGGTTTCTCGTAGAAGTCGTCAAGTGACTTCATCAAGTCCTCCGTGGTCTTCATCTCCGAAACATTGAAGGCCACCGTTGACGCCAAGCTTAACCGGATTGTTCCCAGTGCCTTTCGATCAAGGACAATCCATGCTTCATCTGCCATTGTTGCGGGCTTCTTCGCAAGACCGCCTAGTGGCAAATAGAGGTCCTTCTGGTAGAGATACTCTTCAATCTGCATCTTCCAATGTTGGTAGTTTTTGCCGTTGAACTTCTCAATCTTGAGCTTCCCTTCCTCCGCCATAACTCCCACTCAATTCAAGGAATCCTTTCCTTGAGATAATTTAGCTACGAGCAAACCTTGCTCTGATACCAGTTGTTAGGAAATAAGACGTAGCTAAATAGATAATTGAGTAGATTACTTAATGGAGAGAGATAGATTTCACACACAAGAGATTATAGAGTAGAGAGAGAGAGAGAGAGAGTACACACGATATACGTGGTTCACCCAATGTGGGCTACGTCCACGGGAAAGCAGCCACTCAATGGCTTTAGCACTTCAAAAGAAGAAGTAGTTTACAAAGGGATTAAACCCTTGATAGAGCTCCCGCCTTGCTTCACTCTCACCACCTCACACTCACCTTGTTGCATCAACTTCACACTATGAAATGTGTGTAGAAATGGCCTCCTTTTATAGGCCAAAAGGGCTGTCCTCTCTTATGAGAGACAGCCATGTGTAGCCGCCCTTGTGCGAATAAGTCCAAATCGGACCCTCCAATCCGCCCATGTGTGGCCGCCCTTGAGAAGACAAGTCCGCTTTTGAATTCGGCCACCGGGCACCGGCCATTGACTTCCGACCATCGGCCACCAGCCATTGACTTCCGACCACCGGCCATCGGCCATTGACTCCCGGCCAACCGACCGGTTTTTTTCCGACCACTTTCCGGCCACTGTCCGGCCATAATATTCCGGCGAAAAAGAATATTCTGGTGAAAAAAAAAGTCTCGGGGGCCTCCGCCCCCAAGGCCTTTAAAGTTGCCCCTGATTCTTGTCCGTGAAAATTTTGGTTTCCGGTGAGTGATTTTCCTTCACACACGATGGCTTCTCCTCATAATGGGGTCCTTACAAATGTGCGCTTTTACCACAGAAAGTTACAAGGGTAAATCAGGCTCCATACTTAACAATATCAAGTTCTTGCTTTCCCTTGTCATAGCAAGTCCTTGGGCCACTAACCTCATATTGAAAAGTTCAAGGATTTGTGTGATCCCCTAGTGCTATGCCAAGTGTGAGGGAACTAGTGCCCCAACGGTCCTAATTTCATTTACACACATCACTTCTATATATATGGTAAGAGATCCCCCCTAAGAGTGATGCAATGACCAAGAGTAGGCACATAGTGTATAGGAAAGTTTCATGCCCTAAGGACATGGTCAATCCACAAAGGGAAGTATGCCCAAAGTTGTACGAAAATCTTCAAACTTCTCACAAAGCAATGCCATTGTGAACAGATCTCCAAGGTTTTCCTATGTTGACACCTAAGCCAACCTGATCTCTCTTGCACTGAGAGTCTCTCCCTAACACAATGATATGCACCTCAATGTGCCTTGTGCGAGCATGAAAAACTTGGTTTCTTGTAACTAATGTGCACTCTGATTGTCAGTGTAGATGATGTTGGCAACGTTTTGTTCGACACCCAAATCAACCATAAGGCATCTTAGTCATACACACCCAACCATAGCTGTAAAGGCTGCCTTATACTTAGCTTCATAACCCAAAGTGGAAATGATAGGTTGCTTCTTGCTCAACCATGATATGCATGAATTGTTGAGCATGAAACACAAAACAATTTGTGTATACTCGTCTATCGTAACAACCAACCCAATATGAGTCCTAAAAAGCATGCAACTATGGAGAGCATTATCCTCCCCCTTGGGATAAAACAACACAAGATGTAAAGTGCTACTCAAGTAACAAAAGATCCTTCTAATAGGCTACCAATTCTTAGAACCTGGTCTATGCATAAATATGTTGACCTGTGAGACTGAAAATAGAATATCAAGCCTCATATTGCATACATAAATAAGGCATTCAACAAGAATATAATAAAAGAGTGAAATTTGCAAGATCTCTAGCATCATGAAGACTCAATTTCAAACTTATTTTTATTGGAGTAGCAATAGGTTTTCAATCCTTATGTCCAAACTTACATAGTAATGTCTCTATGTATCTTGCTTGGCAAAGCCATACCTCCATCACACCGCTTAAACTGTATGTCCAAGTAATGATACAAAAGCCCCAAATCTTTCATCTTTAAAGTAGCATTCAACTAGTCCTTGAATTTCGTAATGTGTGTCCTATTTGGACTAGTAATGAACAAATCATCTACATACAAAATGACAATGAGATTAGATCAACCTCACGTTAGACATACAAAGTGCTTTCAGTTCAACTGAGTTACAAAATCCTTGTTTAACCAAATGAGTGTGAGCTTTTCCATACCAAGCATGAGAAGCCTGCTTCAACCCATATAAAGCTTTCTTACATTTACATACTTTCATTTCTTGTCCTTTCTTGACAACACCGTGAGGTTGCAGAATATATACTTCCTCAAATATATCACACATCAAGAAAGTAGTAACAATGTATGATTGATGTACATTCCATTCAAAGTAAGCTGCCAATGCTTGTTTCAATTTATTACAATTGCATGCAAACAAATCAGGCTGCATACATTTGTATAGGTGATTGTTGGAATTAGGGTTGCAAGGATGCACATAAAGCTTTGAGAAGATGAAGAAGCTCAAGGCACACAATAGAGAGAGTGTTGATTAGTGCACAAACAAAAAGATAAGTTAGCCCTATAGTGGTGGGTGTATACACAATGCCTTGATGGTCCTAATTGCATTTACACATATCACTACCACATATATGGTAACAAATCCCCCCTAAGAGTGATGCAATGAACAAGAGCTGGCACATAGTGTATAGGAAAGTCCCATGCCCTAAGGACATGATCACTCCACAAAGGGAAGCACACCCAAAGATTTATGAAAAGCTTCAAAATTCTCACAAAGAAATACCTTTGTGAATAGATCTCCAAGGTTTTCCTATGTCGGCACATAAGCCAAGTTGATCTCTCCTACTCTGAGAGTCTCTCGCTAACACAATGATAACGCACCTCAATGTGCTTTGTGCAAGCATGAAAAAGTTGGTTGCTTGCCACTACCAATGCACTCTAATTGTCACTGTAGATGATGTTGGCAACGTCCTGTCCGACACCCAAATCAACCATAGGGCATTTGAGCCATACACACCCAACCATAGCTGTAAAGGCTGCGTTGTACTCAGCCTCATAACTGGGAGTGGACACAATAGGTTGCTTCTTGCTAAACCATGGTATGCATGAACTATCAAGCATGAAACACAAAACAACTCATGGAAACTCGTGTGTCATAACAACCAACCCAATATGAGTCTTAAAAAGCATACAAATCTAGAGAAAATTATCCCCCCTTGGGATAAAACAGCACAAGATATAAAGTGCTACTCCAATAGCAAAAGATCCTTTTATTAGGATACAAATGCTTAGAAGCTAGGCTATGCATAAATAAGCTGACCTATGAGACTACAAATTGAATATCTAGCCTCATATTGTATACATAAATAAGGCATTTAGTAACAATATAATAAAGAGTGACAGTTGCAAGATCTTTAGCATCATGAAGATTCAATTTCAAACCTATTTTCATTGGAGTAGCAATAGGTTTTCAGTCCTTATGTCCAAACTTACATAGTAATGTCTCTGTGTATCTTGCTTGGCACAAAGAAATACCTCCATCACACCGCTTAAACTACCCAAGTAATGATGGAAAATCCCCAAGTCTTTCATCTTTAAAGTAGCATTCAACTAGTCCTTGAATTTAGTAATGTGTGTCTCATTTGGACTGGTAATCAAAAAATCATCTACATACAAAATGGAAATGAGATATACATTACCCTTACATTTGACATACAAACTGATTTTAGTTCAACTGTTACAAAATCCTTGTTTAAACAAATGAGTGTGATCTTTTCCATACCAAGCATGAGAAGCCTTCTTCAACCCATATAAAGCTTTCTTACATTTACATACTTTCATTTCTTGTCCTTTCTTGACAAAACCATGAGGTTGTGTTATATATACTTCCTCATATATATATATCACCATTCAAGAAAGTAGTAACAATGTCTAATTGATGGACATTCCATTCAAAGTGAGCTGCCAATGCACATAGAATATGAATAGTAGTCATAAGACAAGTGGGAGAAAAAGTCTCTTCATAGTCAATGCCTTTTTGTTGTGCATAACCTTTTGCAAAAGGCTAGCCTTGTAATAGCAATCAATCTCACCATCAGCTTATGTTTTAACTTGTAAATCCACTTTGTACCAATGGCTTTTTTTGTTAAGAGAGACCTCATATAAATTCCATGTGTCATTCTCTATAAGTGCTTTGTAATATGATTGCAGGGTAGCCATCCAATTTTTTGAGTTCTATGATTCATCAAAAGAAAGAGGTTCCTCTTTATCACACAAACTAGAAACAATAAAAGCATAACAAACCGATGCATATGCTTAGTTTTTTAAGTTTCCAAACTTCCTCTCTCAGGACAAGGTCTATGGCAAAGGAGATTTGGATTATCGTATGTTTTTTATGCTCTTTATATGACCGTAGACAAAATCATCTTGGCACAACCTTGCCAATCCATTAATTCATTTTGTTTCTTAGAATAGATAAGAACTAATTGACTTTTATGCTTGTATGTTATACAACTTGTTTTGAAGATAATTTGATAGAGTACACACGATGTGTGAACGTTTTGATACATTATGTTGAATAATTCTCCCCATATATCTACACTATCGAGATAGTGTATACATAACCTATACTAGTATGTGACCCGTGTGCTGCTGCAGCCAAGAAAAGCATGGTTATTGGATCTCTCTCCCTCTCTCTCTCTCTCTCTCTCTCTCTCTCTCTCTCTCTCTCGCTCTCTCTCTCTCTCTCTCTCTCTCTCTCACACACACACACACACACACACACACACACACACACACACACACACACACACACACAGAGAGTTTGGTGGATACAACGGAATGTCACGAAAGAAGCCAGACATGCCAAACTTTGTTGTATTCAATCATTTTTTTCAAAAGAAGTTGTGTAATTCTGTTGTTGATGATTCTCAAATTGTAATATAGTCTTTCATTCCCTATTATTCTCTCCGAGCCTACAAACCTTGTAAGTGGCCAATGGCCATGGGAAAGGGCCCCAAGTTTTTAAGTCAAAACCCGTAGTTTTGAAGAGGACATTATCTTTGGGATTTATTGGACGTCGACTGAGAGTTGCATTGCTGCTACAAGTTTAATCAATCTTTCTCCTTATTTGCTAATCAGAATTCGATTCTGAATAGCACATTGTGTTTTTTGTCTCTGGCTCTTTAATCTAAGTGTAATCACTTTCAGTTTTGTTGTGGTTCACGACATCTTGTCTATGTAAATGCATTGATTTGAGGTCTTAAATGGCTAATTTTTTGATGTGTTGACCTTGGAAGAGTGTTTCTAAGCTTGAAGGGAACCTTTCCGTGTAGTTATGTTTCAGTTTTCTATACATTTTTTTGGATGGGTCGTGATTTATGTACCTTCCTAGATGGCTGCAAAACTTGGTAGGAATATGCCCTTAGGTGTTGTAATACCTCTCCTTAAGTTTCATTGCATTCCAACTTTGAATGCCAAAAAGGCGTGGTGACCTAGATCAGTGAGATTGGACATAGACTGATTTTCTAACTAGGAAGTGGTTGATTTTCTATTGTAGATGTATGAACAGTCCTTTAAGTTCACTTCTTTAAGATTGAAAATCTCATTGAGTCTCCGTGCCCCATCCCAAATCACTTCCTTGCATATTGACATTATGTTAGTACCAAAAAGCTATGCTACAGATGTCAGTCACGGCAACCGCTAACATTGGCGCCATTATCGGGGAAGTCGATCCTTAGGTGGTGAGTGTCCTAGTTGTACAAAAAATCCTTTCCAAAGATTTTGACAACCATTTTGTTTACACTTAGACAGTAAAGCAATTAGACGTAGGTTTAGTGCTTAGTAGAGATTGGAGTCGAGGACCAGCCACTGCTACTCCTTATGAACAAAGAAAGTTGTGAGTGAAGTATAAAAAATTGGTTCATTCTTTGATTTTTCCAAGCATGGTCAAAAATACTCTCCAATGGACAGTAAGGAGCTAGAGCGATATACATATTTTGGTGGACCACTCCACCAATACTACGTAAATTCAGAGGAAGTTAAACCCACGACTACTCAAACGAGACCAAAAACTGGGTATGTAAGTCCAGTAAGAACCAGAGTGGAAGAATCATTTGGGCACCAACGATTCCCGAACACAAGGCCCATGGGATCAATGGGGTGTAGGGCTTCTATGAACACACACAGGGGCAGTGTGGCACCTGATTTGACTTCTACAATTAGAATCCCTCTGACTATTACATGATATCAAACAAAACAACCTGATGAACGTATGGTAGAGAGGACACCGATTGTAGTGCCAAGGGGAGAATACAAAACTAGAGAGATAATATAAGGAGGACCGGGATGGTTGAGATGGTTGTGGAGTCTAGACGCATGCGACCATCTCAAGTGGCAAAGTGTGTACCCAAAAAGTATAGTGGATTGGCGGATCCGTATGCTCATGTTTCAATCTTCAAACAACTGTTGAGGGTTGAACAAGTAACCGATTTCCATACTCAATATGAAGGATTTGGATTGACCCTAGAAGGAATGGCCTTGACCTTGTTCCAACCATTAAACAACCGGGAATTTCCAAGTATCGAGAAACTTCTTTGAGAATTTGCAGAGGAATTCTCAAAGAGAGGAATTAAGCATAACACGGACTCCCAAATCTATGCATTTAGACAAAAGGAGAAAGAAAAGGTGAAGGAAGCCTCGCTTTGATTTAAGCAATACATAGAAAGATGTCCTGCTAGAGAACTACCTCAGGATGAGAGGCTGTCGGTTCTTCTCATAGAAGGATTGCAAAATGACACTCTCAAAAAGGACTTGCACTTAAAGGCATGTGTTACTTTTTGGAAAGTCACAAAAGAGGCGATGTATTTGGTAGACAATGGTAAGGCATATGGGGAGGTGATGGAGGACACAGACCAAGGGGCAAGTAGCACCTCTTCAAACACTAGTGAATCCACAATGAAATTGGGTGGACAAAACCCAACTGTGTTGGATGTTGATCAAGTGATCGAGGAAGTGATCAGAAGGATGAACCAAGGAAATAGAACAAACCCAAACACACAACAATAGCCCACACAAAAATGTGACACTTGTGGGGGAGATCATCCAACTCAATGGTGCAACATACAGCTAATGCCAGGAGAAAATGTACAGCGTGTATTGAAGTGGTGTGCTATTGAACAAAAATGGACAAACCATGAGACCCACGAATGTTTCTACAATAGAAACTATGCTAGAGAAAGAGAATATAGGCCACCTGGAGGGCAACAGTTACCACCCCCTCCAAGATACCGAGCAGAACAAAATAACACAATCCAAGGGCAAGAAAACCCTCAACCTATGTTGGGACATCAGCTTCCTTTACCCCAAGAAAACAAAGCCATGGTAAGAATTTCACAACCTATAGAGGCACCTGCTAATCAGAGTATGGTCCATATAGTTTCCTACCAAGGAGATTGAGACAATTCCTCTCAGAGAGGGTTTGAGGAAAATGCCTATACTTCCAAGGGACAAATTTCATGGATAGTTTTTGAAGAGATGTTGGAATCATCATACATAGCACAACCAACAAAAACTGTACTTGGTCGATGAAAATATGCTCATGTTCATGGAAACTCTGAACTACAAACCTAGGGGATATCCTCCTAGAACAGGACAATTGATGGGGTCTCCACAAGCTTCTCCACCACCAGTAGGACCATGCTATGTGTGGCGGTGATCATTGGGCAAGAAGTTGTCCACACAAAGGAGAGCGTATCAAACTCTTTGGATACCATGAGGGGTGTACATATGACCATCTTATTCCACATTGTCCAAAAAATCTTGATAACAAAGGGAAAGCTGCCATGAACAAAATCGGAATTATATAAAGCTCAAGTGGATCAGAAACAAAACCAGCAATTCCAATAAGTGCGATAATGAGAGCACAAGCACAAGAGGCTGCAAGGAACATCCTAGCCAGCCAAACTGAGATAGAGAATTTTTCTATTAAATCCCCTAGGAGATCCTGGAAGGCAAAAAGGGACAAGATGAAAGCCAAAAGAGTAAAAGAAAAATCAGCTTTGGAAACCAAATTGCAGCAAATAGAGAAACATTTAAGAATGGAAAGGGACCTTAAAGAAAAGGATGATGTAGCAAAACCATCAGTAATACCTTTGGGAGGATTTGTCTTGGTGGACAAGGTCTTTAAACCTTTGGATGCAATCTTCAAAGCTTATGAAGCTAGGTTAAAGCCCAACCAAATCCAGGAGCATAGACCTCACCAAGGGTATGAAAAAGAGAGGTTGAAGATGTGCAAGGAGCTCATCCAAGCAGCTCAAGCTCTTATGGAACACCACTTGTTCCAACTGCTCCAAGGACTGAGGTGTTAATCCGCAAAAAAAATCCAAGAGTTAAAAGAGCAAGGGATCGAAGATAGAGACCAAAAAGAATCTGTAGTTGAAACACCATTCGATACGAGGATGGCAACCAATACAACAGATGGGGTGTATTCACAGGCAACTATGCCAATTCTTGAAGTGGAAGAACCATGGCCACAGGACCTATGGGAGGATATTAGAAACAAAAAAGATAGAAGCACAATGCTTCAGTGAGCTCTTATCCCTAAGATCCAACTAGAACATGAGTTATACCCGGGTGATATTCGATCATTGTATGGTGATGTAGGTACACAAATTTGGAAGATAGCAAACCTCAGTCATTAAAGACGTTACCTTCATTCATTGGCAACCATAAAACTAGATCAAAAGTAAGGAAATTACCATCCCATTGGAAATCTAGTCCTAAGATGATGGATACCAAAACTCTTCATGAGCTGAGGTAGTTCCCTATTCATTGTACGCTAACTCTATCTGAGTTACTTCATGTAAGACCTCATCTTTGGGAAGAGGTAGGAAAATTATTGGAGAAAATAGGGCTGATAATTCTTCCACCAATTGTTTCTCCAAAAACACCAAATAACTAGACCTCGAAACAAACTAAACATGATCCAGAACCAGTGAATAAGGTGGGAGACTATTGTGAAGGAGAAGAAGGGAACACGACCTTGCCTGTGGAGTACAAAGGAGTAAAAACAATTGCTATATTGGATAGTGGAGCCGGAATTTCCATAACCACCAAAGCAATGTGGAAAAAATGGGGAAAGCCTGCTCTAAGGAAAACTAGAATGAAACTACAATAAGTGGATGGGTACCTGGAGAGATCTATTAGCATTTTAGAGAAAATCGTAATAACCTCTTGTGGAATTTCATATGAATACACCTTTGTTGTTATGAATTTTGATGAGAGCACCAATTTTGATATCATCTTGGAAAGACCGTTTATGTGTCATCTCAAAATGGTACAAGATTGGGGCTATGACTGTATCTACTTAAGACACAAGGATGTCATTACAAAGATCAATGTCACAGATAATAGTTATAGAGATGTGGAACGAACCCCAGGAGAAGATTTAAACTCCACAATTGACCAGGAAGGGAAAATACCTGCTTGGCTACAAAACAAAGCTCACAATTGGATGTATGAATCTTCTGAGGGTGGTAATTTGAAAAAAGTATTCACGATAGGTCAGTACAAGATGAGGCGTATCTACTAGAGTCTTTTTTGGAAGAGATGTTCGAACCTTTTCTATGGCAACAAATATTGGCAACCCTTGGTGTGTGTGTGAATGAGGTGACACTGACTAAATTCTATGATGAGGAAGGATATGATATCATTCCATTCCATATGATGAGTGTCAACCTAAGTCCAAAATCAGGATCGGAAGTCCCTGACGTGGAGGGAGTTGCAAATTGCCAATGCATAGTGGATTAGATCTTCTTAAGGGACCTTGATCAAATGGATGAGGAAGCATTCCAAGACTCCATTGACAAGCCTTTAAAAGACAACGCGGACGACAAGCTTTCCAATAGCTCAGACCAACACATCAAACGGAAGGATAGACGAGCGGTCTACCACGATTTTCCAAACCAAAAACCTCGAAGACAGCATCGATATTTAAATAGACACATGAACAAACAAAATAAAACCAAAAAAAAAATTGTACCTCTTTTAAACGACAAAACACACTATTTGAGGCTGGTTGAAGAAATTGATTGCCTTAAAGATGAGAGATCAAAGAGATTCATAAAACCTGACTCAACACAAAAAAACGTGAAAAGAAAAAACAGACAAAAATCACAAGCGAGAAGTATCTCTGAGAAGTCAATGAAATTATCCAAAACAAAGCACAAACACAAATACAATGAATTAAAATGAACTTTGAAATGGACAACCAAGTTGGAAACTGACGATGAATGAGACGATGATAAGTTTGATGCACCTTCCCACTACAAAAGGTATACTATTCAAGACAATAAAACTGTAGTGCAGAAGCCCAAACAAGACTCAAAAGAGCCTGGAACCTCATATGATGGGCCTGAAAAAGCCAAATGTATAAACTTAGCAGAACCAGGTGTGGAACCTAAACCGGTATACATTGCCACGGACCACGGAAGAAGAAGAGCAGTTATTGATAGCAACACTCAGACGATATAAATATATGTTTTCTTGGTCATACAAAGACCTAAAGGGAATAGATCCAGAGATCTGCTAACACACGATACCCCTTAAAAGTAATGCCAGACCACGTAGACAATGCCCTTATACATAAAATGAGACTTTTGCCAAAAAAATTCAGGAGGAGATAGACAAATTAAAGGATGTGGAGTTTATCTATGAGATTGAACACACTGATTGGATGTCCCCGATTGTGGTAGTACCCAAAAATAATGGGAAATTACGAGTGTGTGTGAACCTCAGATAGGTAAATGCTGCTACCATCGGGGGGGACGACTTCCCACTACCAATAACAGACCACGTTATTGGGAGAGTTACAGGGAAGGAGGCTTACAGTTTTTTAGATGGGTTCTCAGGCTACAACCAGTTAACCATAAAACCAGAAGATCAACATAAGATAGCTTTTGCAACTAAGTGAGGCATATTTGCATACAGGTTAATGCCTTTTGGCCTGACCAATGCCCCTGCCACTTTTCAAAGACTGACGAGTCATGCATTCAAGGAATATCTCATGCATTGTTTAGAGATATATATGGATTATCTTTGTGTGCATTCCCAGTTGAGAAGTGAGCACATAACACACCTAGAGAAAGTCTTTGAAAAGTGAAGAACTTATTGTATTTGCTTAAACCCTTAAAAATGTATCCTCATTTCTGTCAAGGTAAAATCTTGGGCCACATTGTGTCCAAAAACGGGATTTCCACTGATCAAGATAAGATACAAATAATTATTCCCCTACCGAGACCAATGAAAATAAAGAAAGTGCAGGTATTTATGGGTCATTGTGGGTATTATAGGTGCTTCATATACATCTATGCTGTAATAGCTAAGCCTCTGTATGCCCTCATTGCTAAGTTTGAGTGGACAGAAGAATGTGAGAAGGCTTTTCACAAGTTGAAGTAGGGATTAATTTTTGCTCCAATTTTGCAAGCCCTTGATTGGAGCAAGATCTTCCATGTTCATGTAGATGGATCATCCTATGCCATAGGGTGCATATTAACCTAGCCAAGAGAGAAGAAAATGGATTTTCCCATTTGCTACTCTAGTAGGCAGCTAAACAATGCAGAGAAAAGTTATACCACTATGGAGAGAGAAGGTCTAGGGATGATATATGCTGTCAAAAAATTTAGACATTACCTTCTTGCAAACAAGTTTTTTTTCTTCGTAGATCACCAAGCACTATTGTATCTGGTAAACAAACCTTGCAACACTGGAAGTACTGTTTGCTGGTTTATGATATATGCTCCCACTGACACTAGAAGAGCTCCAAATAATTCATGAAGCAGATCATCGGAGAAAGGAAGCCCATGCTATTCAGGAGCAGGCTAAGGAAGAAACCAAGATCAAAATATTAAAGTGGAAGGAGCAAGCAAACCTTCAGAGAAATTGCCAACAAAACAATTGCATCAATTCCCCTCCAATAGCATCCATACAAACGGAGACTACATGGTTAGGTGGCACAGATCTACAAATTTTGCTACAACTTGATGATGGTACCACCGAGCGGGCATTAGTGGACACTGGGGCATGAGAAAAACGTCGTCAACTATTCCACCTTTGTAAAATTGACAAGGGAACCTCTAACGCCAAATATTATTGGGTTCAAAGTGGCCAACCAAGGAACAACGAACAGCCTGGGACATGTCAATTTACCAATAATTGTTGATGGAAACGTTTATCCTCACCAATTTCATGTAGTTGCAGATACAGACCTTAAAGAAGCAGTTATTCTGGGAGTGCCATGGATGCGCACTTACAAAGCCACACCAAATTGGCAGGATGATACCTTACAACTCACGCTAGATGACAAATCTTTTGCCACATGATTTGTACATTATGTAAACCCATCCAAAGAAATTATGGATACCTAAATGACATTGTACTGAAATTCAACCTACACCGCACCAACCAAACCCAAACCACACCCAACCACCAAAAGCTACAACTTTTGTCAAGCAAACAAGGTCAATACAATCACACCATCGACAACCAAAAGAAGTCATTTGAAAATGGAAACAAAAACCAACTCGCCCACTGGATGACTCAAACTCAAAGTCCACATCCAAGAAATTTTAGTGGATTCCAAAAAAGAGCCGTCAACCAAAGGACAATGTAGTGTCAAAACTACGAGGTGTCACTGTCAAAGACAGAGCGCGTCTTCTTCAACTTCTTTTGTTCGGATCAAGCAGCTTCAAACCAACCTCATCATCAAAAGGCCTTCAACATATGGTTCAGAACCCACATCTTGCACTGCACTTTGTTACCCCATGCATATTTTCCGTTCGCATCATAGAGACACAATATACAGCTATGCATAGACACCTACTTCGTACCCATCCACTTTGAGAACTTGTTCGTCAAGGATGACTAACTATGGGAAGGGGCAAAAACTAGCAGCTAGATACTCATAATTTTGTATATATTATTTTCTTTTATCAAGTTTTCAAAGCTTTTTTAGCTTTTAGGAGGCATAATCATGAGCCATATTGACACCATTAACAAACAATAAGTTGCCAAGCTAAGAATATGTATGTATAAGTGATTACAATAATTTTGGCAAAATTTTGGTCAATTAATAATAATTGTGGATAATTTTCTTTTATTCTTAAACACTAAAAAACCAAAAATAAAAATAATCAACAAAAAATTAATAAGTCGAGGCAAGAAAGTCGGAATTGACTTCTAAGAGCAAACGCCGAATCTTCAAAGCAAGGGCCTCAAACGTGGAAAATATGAAAATGTTTAGCGCAGGACGAATTTTGAGACAACTTCTAAAGGATAAAAATTGAAGATTAAAGGCCATTTGTCGACCGAATATCCGAATGAAGAACGGTTCGAGCCACAGGTGATGTGAACATGAAGATATGATCCATGGAAGTAAGTATGATTGGGGCATTCCGAGTCGGTAGGAAACATATAGTCAAATGGGGTAAGATAAGCTCATTTGCATTCAGAGAGAGAGAGAGAGAGAGAGAGAGAGAGAGAGAGAGAGAGAGAGAGAGAGAGAGAGAGAGAGAGAGAGAGAGAGAGAGAGAGAGAGAGAGAGAGAGAGAAGCTTAGATATTCCTATCATGTTTTTGATTGCTGCGACCACCACAGTAGCTCTTACTCCACCAAATTTGACAGGTAAGATCATTAACCCTACAAGAACACTTGTATATGCTCCACACTAGACCAACAATACCAAAACAGCAGATCATATCAAATCCAATACGAAAATTTTGCAAGTTGTTAGAGCTAATGGGGAAGTTCAAAAATTGCCCAAAACCAAAATTCTTTCTTCAATAGACTCCTGACAGCTGGTAGAATCACCCCTGCAAAAACAGTTGCAAAAGGGGTTGGAACATGGATCACAATCCATGTTCCCCAAACCCTAAAACCAATAAAAATTGGGTAGTGAGTTCCCCATAAGTCCAGGAGCAAACTCCACTAATTGGAATTGCAAAACCCTTCCCAACATGTTCAGAGTCAATGAACTATCATATGTCAGTCAAGGGAATTGCTCAAATTTGGATCCAAACAAAATTTGGTCAAGACGGTACAAACATGACCATAAAGTAGAAAATTGAGTAAACACAGAAAAAACAAGTCCAAACTTGAAAAAATTTCACCAGTGTGCTAGGAAGACCTGTAAGTAGGAACATGTGTGCAAAAGGGTGCCCCAATACCCACCCAACATGGATTGCGATCCCAGTACCTTTTTGTCCAAACAGAGACAAAATCACCTCATTTGACTCAGAAAATCACACAAAGTCTAGCAATGAAGTATCAATTCATTTGAATCCCAAAACCCCAACCAAAGTGACCAAATTCTCTAAGTCACCAAGAATTGGCATAAGTTCCTAAACATTGATCCAAATCTCAAAAAATTTGAACCAAGGCATCACCTTGATGAGCCCTACCAGATGGTATCATCAAATATTCAAAATGTTTCCCAACCTCAGAGCCAGATTTCATATGTGGCCTCATGCCTTTGTGACTATAGTAATCTTAGATGCACTAGTGAAACTTGGTCAAATTTAGGGTAGTTTTGACAAATTTATACTCATTTTTCATTTTGATCAAAGTTTGCGTTTTTTCAACTTTCCAATAGTTTTTGGTCGTTGCTTCACCCTATTTTCAACCTAAAACTGGCCTTAGGATGCCCCGCAAAAAAGCACAAAAGGAGTGGGAGGTTAACAAGATCATGGATATCTCCTCAAATGAGAAAGCTCACATCACAGAATAGGTATTAGAAACAATACTTGCAAACATATTCATTTGGAAGTTCCAATTAGCAGATGGAGTGATAATAAAGGCCACCCTTTTTCCAAGGGAACTGTGGACATTACACCAAAGGTCCAAAGTGCTCGAAGGGGCCAGATGTCTACAATTAAACAACTTCTTAAGACTACCTCCATGGGGAACATATTTTAGAAGAGCCCATGAACTTATTAAATCCATTCAATACAATGGGGAAGCCATTCTCACTGACAAAGATAGAGCTACTGTCAATGTCAAAATCACTACAGAGATAATCAACAAAGCTCTTCACCTACAGTAAGGAACACACAATTTATTGCAAAAGACCAAGGCAATAGATGATGCCGAGGCATTTGTAAAGCAGAGAGGACACAAGTTAACCTATCAAGACCTGATCTACTCCGAAACAGAGCAGCTACGGCTAATATCACAACATTTCAAAGTGCAAAAGACATCGTGCTACACGGAACCAATTTTGAACATGGCAATGGTGATGGCAATGGGGTTGGCAGAAAGAAGAGTGGTCAGTTGTGATTTTGGCAACTACCTCCTTGACAATATAGTGGAATCAAACATCAAAGGAAGCCAAAAGATCAAGTCATATATGAATGTTGGACCAATGCTGATCAGAATTGCTTACCAGGTGTTAGGCATGATTGATGAACTACCACCTGTTGAAGCACAATTGGATCTAATCCACAAATCTAAAAGAGCAGTGAAGCCAGTAACAAGACCATGTACTAGGCCACAACCAGAGATAAAGTAAACAAGGCAAAGCTCAAGGAAACAAGACATTGATAGCGAAGAGATAGAATCAGATGCACCAAACAACAAAGAAGCTAAGTTAAAGGACAAAGAAACTCCCTCCAAGTATCAGCCTTTAGATGAGGGACAAGAAGGTGAATTTGAAATAAGACACACAAGACTAAAAAAGAGGCCAACCCGGGTGACAACGGCGATTCCCATCACAAAAGTAGGAAGGATGATGGAAGGATGATGGAAGAAGCACAAGCACAAAGGGAAAGACTTCGTCAACAAAAGAATGATGAACAGAGAAGTCTTGGAACGGAGGCAGACGATGAAAGAGAGGATGAGGAAGATATGCCTCTGCAACACAGAAAGACTGAAGCTGTAGAAAGAAGCAAACAACATAAAAGAAAAGACGTAGCAAAAAAATTGAACATTGCCGGTGAAATGTGGCAACGGATTCAAAATGAACTTAAACATAAAATGGAACAAAGAGAAAGAGAGGAAGCAAAATGCCCACGTGTTGATGATCTTGAATCATTCAATGAATCTACCAAGGCAGAGGAGAATAACAACAATAACAAAGCAAAAAACCAAGAAGAGGAAGGTGATCTAGACAACATTGAAAATCAAATATAAACTTTCCATCACCGAAAGAGGAAAAAATACCTTCAAAGGTGGAGAAAGAAAGAAGAGAATGCACCATTGATCCTCCTGAATGAACAACATACAAAGTGATGTCACCAAAGCAGATAGTTCGAGAAGAAGAGATAGCACTACCAAAGATCACCACAATTTTGGTTGCTCATGAAGCACATATAACAGAAGAGAAAACGATGAATGAGGCTGGTACTTCTGACCAAGGACAAAGAAGTAAAAAACAACCAAGGTTGCCTTATTTGCAGGCTATCGTAGATGAAGGAGCACAAATGATCAGGTCCTTTGATATCGACGCACATTTGGACTAGATCAAGCTCCAATTTCAATGCTAAAGAGCACTCTACAACCTGCACGAATTAGAGACAGAGGACACAAAGAAGGACGCAGCAAAAGTGTCTGAAAACAAACTGGAACTACAAAACAAAATTGAGGAGTTACAAAAAGTACAGCTACAAGTCCGGTTTGAATTACAGAGAGAATAAGAAAATGTTGATTATTACTACAAAGAAGTTCAAGCATTCAATGAATCCAACCAAATCACAGGTTGAGCAACAGAGATTAGAAAAAGAGCTAGCTAGGGAGAAGGAACAAAATGAAAAGCTTCAAGAGTCTTATGCAGTGGTCAGCAAGACTCTTACACAGATTTTAACCTTGCAAGAAATGCCAAGTTCAGCAACAATCACATTAGCTAAACCACCCTTGATAACAAAAGATGTCCACGATCTAAAGAATTCCCTTGCTTAAGAGCGGTATGACAGGAAAATCATGACAGCCAAACACATAGATTTGCAAAAAGTTAAAGATGAAGAGATCAAAGAGCTGCGGAAGCAACTGGCCAAGACAAAGGAAGAGTTGATTGCTCAGAGAGAAACGCAGATGAAGCAAGCCCAAACAGTCCCTGTAGACTTCACACAAATAGAAGGACCGGGACATTTCACTTTCGAAACTCACCATGTAGATATGCCAAGTACAAGCACAAAAACAACAATGCAAGAATTTGAAGATCCAACCACTACGATCTCTTACACTGCAAAAGATAAAATTCAACGGTGGATCTCAAAAGTCAAAGATCCTTCACACAAAGAGTATCTGCAATACGACTCAAGGTGTTGGAATCAACACCTCTTCTCATGATCACTCCTGACAAAGTGGTGAAGAATATTAGGCATGAAATGATTGCACTCCCACTAATGAGGCAGGAGGCTCTCTTATGGAAAAGAAAAATGCTACCTACTCTTGAGCCCAACCAAAAAGTAGATTACAGGGATTTTCTTGTCACTACCATATAGGTACAAACAATCATCGAGAATCAACCAACCTAGTGAAGGAAATGGTTTGAGCAGTGCAATCTCCGCTAATCGCGGAATCATCTCGCTACCCGGGAGGAACAAAAGATATTCTTTCAACAATTCTTCTCTTTAAATGATTCATCAAACATGATCAACCAATTCTTCATATCAATCAGTAACCACTTATCAAACAATAAGAATTTATTAAACAATAACAATTCAACAAACAATGACAATTTATCAAACAATTCTTTCAGTAATCTATGAAAGCATATGCTTGTTTCTTGTGATAGAATCACGTTTCCTTAGACACTTTAAGGGGTTCCCTATGCTTAGCTTCCCAAGTCATCATGAATAGCAATGCAGAATTATAAATTTGTCTTACCGGATTAGCGACAAGTTCTATTACCTCCCGTGTTTGAGGTTGGACGGCTTTGACTTCTTCCGCAACCAATACCTCGGCTTGAGAAACATTTGGAGTAGTTGATGCCTTCCTTTGCACCTTCCTTGGAGGTGGAGCGACATGAGCATCCTTTGAGCTTCGAGTCACTCACTTCAGGGCCATCGTATCAATGTAGAGAAGAGGAAAGAGAGAAGAGAACTCCAAAATTCCAAGGGCAACACGATGATGGTAGAGAAAGACTTGGAGATGGAGATGATTTAAAGGTAAGAGCTCGAGGGAGAGAGGTTGAGGGAGAGAAGGTCACTCCAATGTCAAAGCAAGAGAGCTTTCGCTTCTGAGAGTGTGTGTCTGTGCCTTGAAAGTGAGGGGAGAGAGGTCTTTATATAGGCTCTCAAGGTCAGCTAAAAATAGAGGGATAAGTTCACGTACGTTTGCGGCTCCCAAAAAATTAAAAAATTTGCAGACGCGGATCCTGATGCACGATTTCGGTTCTCCAATTTTAGAAGAAGCTTGGGCTCCAAGACAAGAACTCTAAGCTAAGCTCTTCCTCTCTTTTTTTCGTAAAAGTACTCCTTCTCTTCTAAATTAATCCTCCTTTCCTAAAATTACTCTCTCTTTCCTAAAGGGTCAATTCTTATCTTTAGATGCAATCTTGAGGCTCAAGTTTTCAAGTGAATAAGGGTCATAACTGATAGTTATTATAAAACCCGATTTTTGATCCGATTGTTCCATTAAAATGCTCTTTGACTTAATGAAAGGCAAACCTCAAATATTTGAAATACTTTTATTGATCCCACGGTTGTAGCAAAGCCATAGCTTGCTCACTGAACACGTAACACTGAATCTTGTTGTAAGGAATATTGGGAAGGCTTGCCTTTGCAGCAGTGACAATGGCTTGGGTCTCCTCGAGAGATTCCTGCATCTTTTCTGAACGCTTCTTCCTACCCATACACTGTGAAGACGACGAAACAGGTGAGGAAGAGGAAGACTTACTTGATGCTTCAAAGCCGTATCCAGGTGTTGCTAGCAAAGCTAGTCGACAGTCCACTGTCTCCTCAGAAGACGAAGTCTGCGGATGTAGCGAAGATACCTTAGAGCTTGGCGATGGCGAAAGAACAATGGGAGGAAATCGTCGTGCAGGAGCTTTGTGAGGAAAAATGACGACTCTCCTCACTGTTATACGCGTTTGCGCCATAAAAGCTCCACCACTCGTCGCTCCTAGACTTGTGTGCATCGCTGTTGTCGTGGCAGACATGCATTGGACAAGACTTCTACCCATCCTTGAAATGATTACTAATGGCGTGCCATCTGACCGTTGGGTTCTTAAAAATTGAAAAATGTGACCACTGGGATATGCATGGTAGCCGTAGTGTCATTAAGAGAAAGATGAGCTAGATCTGGGAACGTAAAGCTGCCACTTGTGGGCTCAGATTGTACTAAGGCTCCTGGCGAAACAACATATGGAGGATCAATGGGGCTCACTGAGGGAGTCTCCATTTGTGATAGGGTTGGTTGGTTGGCCTTTCCCGTATCCAAGAATCTCTTTAGGCCTGTTGAAGGCATGTTGATCCCTGTGTTCTGTCTTTCTAACTCGACAATCCTATGGAGGACATCACAGACTTTCTGTTGTTGCTCATCTATGCTAGTAGCACCCGATGTGGATTGTAGAACATCTAACCAACCCACATGATAGGTGTTTCCTGTGTACCGATCAGTTAAAGCTTCCGCTTGTAGGTCATACTCCCAATTTTCGTTTAGGAACACTGATACTGGACTGGTTCCTAGTCTGTCTTGATCACACTGGTACTGATCCTGGGATCAGTCTGGTTTGGTCCTACTGGCACTGGTTCTGAAACTGGAACTGGCTGCACATGAAAGAGCCCAAAAATATTTGATTCTAGTATCTCTTGATCGTCAGTTCCCAGCTCCCTAGTACCTTGTTCCTAGCCAGACTCTCTAACTTCTGAATAGTAGAGCTTGATCTTCGCACCATTATATACTCCTGGCAACAGTAATCCAGATAGATCTTTTAGTCTTACTGTGCCATTGGAGAAGACCCAGTCTACCTCAAATGGTCATGCCCAGGGAATCTTCCGGTTTGGCTTCTTAGGACCCATTCTAGACTGATAGAGAAGTACCAAATCCCCTTTTTGAAATTCTCGGACCTTGATTCGGAGATCATGCCAGTGCTTCCTTCATTGTTGCTGAACAATTTCTTGTTCCAGCATAGCCCTTTGCCTAAGTTCATCTAACTGCATAAGTTCATTCAGGCGCTTTTTTAGATTGTGGTTGAAGTCTAAGCCATACTTCACAGCCATTCTCAGACTTGGGATAACAAACTCCATAGGAACCACAGCTTCAGTGCCATACACCATTCTGAATGGTGTCATCCCAGTAGTGACCTTTGTAAGCTATCCTATACGCCCATAAAGCAGTCTGGAGTTTCAAATCCCACTCGTTTGGCTTCTTCTGCACCACCTTAGTCAGAATAGTCTTTATTGTCTTATTACTACTTTCAGCCTGTCCATTGCATCTGGGATAATAAGGAGTAGATTTCTGATGCTTGACTGAAAGCATATCCAATAGAATTTCCATGGTGACATTGATAAAATGTGTTCCTTGGTCTGACACAATCTCTACCGGACATCCATATCGACAGACAATATTCTCAAATAGAAACCTTGCAGTTGACTTGGCTGTGTTGTCAGGAAGAGCCTTAGCTTCAACCCACCTAGTAACATAACAAGTAGCCATTACTATGTACTTGTTCTTTCTGGGGGTAACCTTCTTAAAAGGTCCCATAAAATCTAAACCCCATTTAATCATGAACAGACCCAGTGGTTGTACTGGCGTTAAAGGAGTCATATCTACAGCTGTAGGTCTACCCATTCTTTGGCATATGTCACAAGTTTTATAAAAACTTCTAACATCAGCAATTAATGTTTGCCACCACAGACCAGCTTGCAGAATCTTCCTGTAGGTAACTTCATTGAAAAAATGTCCACCAGATTTTCCATTATGTGCCTCTGAAATGACTTGCATTCTCTCTTCCATAGGCACACAACGCCGAAGAATACCATCAACACCTAATCGATAGAGTGACCCTCCGATGATAGTAAACTTCAAGCTCTTGATGACCAAAGCTTTCTTCTGGTTCTACTTCCGGTCCTCTAGGAAAGAACCTTGAGAAAGAAACTGATAAACATCATACCATTCAAGGTTAACTGATTCTCCTGCTTCCAGCAGAAACAAGTCAACATCCACTGGTTCGTCCCTCAAGGATGCTTCTGAATAACCCTCTGTACTTCTTGACAGAAAATCAGCTCCACAATGATTCTTGCCAGGCTTATAAAAATTCTGAATTCAAACTCCATTAGGAACATCATCCACCGTATCAGCCTGCCTTGAATAATAACTTTATTAATCAAGAACAGAAGAGCCTGATGATCCACATAGAAATGGAATAATTTTCCTAACAGGTAATGCCTAAACTTTGTAGCACTGAAAACCATTCCAAGGGCTTCTCGTTCAGTGGTTGTATAACCTTATTCAGCTTGACTGAATCTGCGACTGGAAAAATAAACAGGATAATTAGTCCTTGGATCTGGCTGAGCCAATATCGCCCCCATTGCCAGTCCTGAGGCGTCCACATGTACATGAAAAATGACATCCCAGTTTGGTTGCCTGAGGACTAGTTTACTGATAATGGTCTTTTTCAGATTCTGAAAGCTTTCCTCACACTCAGCAGTCCAATTGAACTTACTGGTCTTCTTTGTGAGCTCGTATAATGGTACTGCTTGAGAAGAAAAATTATGCACAAACCTTCTATAGAAGTTAACATAACCCAGGAAAGTGCTTAGCTCAGATGCATTTTTGGGTGCTTTAGCTTGCTGAACACACTGAATTTTATCGTTGGCCATTTCTATTCCATTACGGGATACCACATGTCCCAGTAGCTGTCCCTTCCAGACTAGGAAAACAGATTTAAATGGATTCAGACAAATCCGCTTCTCCTGACAACGTCTGAAAACCATTTCTAGGAATAGTAAATGTTGTTCCTCATGTGAATAGACAGTAAAGTCATCCATAAAGATGGCGAGGAACCGATGAAGGAATTCATTAAATATTTCCATCATACACCGTTGAAAGGTAGCTGGTGCATTGCACATGTCGAAAGGCATCACCAGATACATGAAAGCTCCCCACCCGGTGATGAAAGTGGTCTTCGCTCTATCTTCAGGAGTGATCTGTAACTGGTTATAGCCACTATAACCGTCCATAAAGCTATACATTTCGTATCCTGCAATCTCATCAAGCAACATGTCAGTAAAAGGCAATGGAAATGGATCCTTGATAGTTTGGGCGTTGAGTTTCGTATAGTCAACACAGACTCTCAATTTCCCATTCTTCTTGAGAACTACAACTATGGGAAACAACCAATCGCTATTGGCCACTTCCGTGATGAACCCAGCTTTGAGAAGATTGTCAATCTCCTCCTTAACCTTCTTAGCATAATTGGGGTTCATTCGGTATCTTTGCAGTCATACTGGCCAAGCATCTGGCTTCAACGGTATCTTGTGTTGGCATACTTCAGGATCCACCCCTTTCAGGTCTGTGTGTTCCCAGGCAAATACGTCTTTGTAGTTCTGAAACATCCTGTGTGCCTTTTCCTTCATTATAGGATTGAGATGCTTATTAACCTTGATAACCCTAGGATTATCCTTCGAGCCTAGGTTCCATTCTTCAACTTCTTGGTCGTTTGGAAGCAAGCAATTAGGCCCACCTCCTTTTCGCTTGGTCGATTCCTCAACATAATCCCAAGATGGCTCATTCAGTTCTGAATCAGCATTCTGATTCACTGTGTGCTCTCCAGAATGTACTGGCTCCTCTGCCATGCCAGTTTTAGCTGATTCCTCCAGCCTCCCAGTTAACTGAATTGATCTTTCCCCTGTCTTGATTTCAATAAACTGATCTGGGAATTTCTTTTTCTGCTTGTCGGCCTGCTCTTTATTCAGTAAAACCGCATTCAAGTCAATCTCTACTAAAGGAAATATATTCAGAGCTGCTAACATTCGTTCAATCTTCTTTGCCTTGTACTTATGGCATAATTCCTTCAGCCTCAACTATTTTCTCCCGCTCCTAGTATTATTCGTTTGGATTTTAATTCTGCCCCGATGGCCCCTTCTATGGTTAAGGTTTGATTTGCATAGTCATGAACAACATGTGTTGTTCTCAACCATGGGCGCCCTAGCAGCATCCCATATGCCCCTTGCAGATCCAGAACTAAGAAGCTGGCTTTAAATTTTTCCTTGCCTACTCTTATCTGCATATTTTCAATCATGCCCGTAGCTTGTACTACTCTGTGATCTTCCATTCGCACTTTAAATGGTGTTGGCTTTAGATTCGTAATGCCCATCCTCTGCTAGAGATGGACCCCCATTATATTGACTCCTGCTCCTCCATCCAAAATAACACTTGAAAGAGGTTCCCATTGCTTCCGAACCTTGTAGTCCACCTGAATGAGCGGTACTTCATCATCTCAGATGCCGTCAAATCCACTATTCTGGCCTCCGCTTCAGCTGCTGTCTGATGAAGTTTGCCACTTCAGGCAAGGTTTTTCTGATATCTTCCAGCTCCACAGTAAGCTTCTGAATTCTATCACATATCTTAACATGGATTTCTTCTCTCTCCTGATCAGACTGGTTGTCGGAGCTCAAAGAACTAGTTGTATCTTCACACTGCCATTCCTCCCTTGCAGTGCTCCCAATCCTTCCATCAACTACCAGTTCACCAATCATTCCTTGTATTGCAGCCAGCATGGTCTCAGGTATGCCCAGCATGGTCTCAGGTATGCCCAGTATTGACCGATCTTTCTCAGTTGATTGGGTTGGTATCTTCTGAATGACTCGGGCTTCAAAACTTCTAGCTGCTCTGGCAGCTTCTTGGCTAAATCCTCCGTGATTTTAGCCCGCTAGTTCTCTCTGCTCTTGCCATTCATCTACCACCTTCTCTTTACCCTTGGCCTTCCCAATCTCTCTTTGTTGAGCCCATTTGCTGCTGTCAGTAGTGTGACTGGTTTCTCTGGAGTATCTGGAATTTCTTCAATTACTACCCATACTGGGACTGGCTCTGGTGTCTTTGCCTCAGTAGCAGCAGGTGCAGGTGCGTCTGGGCATCGAGCCACGAAATGCTCGTACTTTCCACAAGTGTAGCAATTCAAGCTCCAGATCTTGAAGTTGCCACGCCCTCTGCCTCAGCCCATACCCGCTTGGAATCGGCCGCGTCCTTGACCAGTACCACTGGTACCTGGTCTCTCCTCCTGAGAAGTTTTGGCAGGTTCTACCTTCACTGGTTCAGTATAGGCTACCACTGACAGGTCTTTGCCCTTCTTAAAGTGATGAATCCTGATACCACAATTATTCCATAAATGACCAAAGGCCTTACAGTAAGTACACTGTGGACATTCGTTGGAAATATGGTCCTTGGATTTGCATTTCGAACACCTAGTCTCCACTTTCCGAACTGGTTGTCTGGTGTGGCTAATCTCGGCAATCTGCCTAGCCATCTCTTCAATCTTCTTAGTCCAGGATCCCTTCTTTGACCTATCCTTGGACCGTTCGTTAGAGCTACTTTCAGAGCTGCTGGACACTTCACTGGAATCAGATCTCTCAGTAAAAGAGCTACTGCTACTGGATCTTCTCTTTTTATGGCTCTTTTCCTTCTTGGCTTGTTGTTCTAGCTTCAGTGCCCGTTGTACCAGATCATTGAATTTCTTGGTTGGAGCTGGTACCTCCTGCTCCCTAAGCTTTTTTCTTCGAAAGCCATTCAAAAACCATGCACGCAATCGCTTCTCAGACGGCTGTTCTTGTAACTGCCTGGTTAGCTCCTTGATTTTTTCCACATAGCTTCGGACTGACAGATTCCGCTGCTTGATCTTATCCAGTTCACAGAGGATATCTTCATCACCTCTGTTGTCGGAATACTCTAGTCTGAAGGCTTTAAGTAGTTTGTTATAGGATCTAAGCTGACAAGCGGGGTAATGGTAGTACCACTTTCTCGTTGCCTCCTTCAAGGTTTGCGGAAAGTATTCCCCCCAATCATCCTCATCAATATTCTTCAGCTCGACATACTGCTCAAAAGCCTGTATGTGAACATCTGGATCATATCCTTCTTGCCCCCTTTGAATACTAGAAAAGAAATCTTCGAAGAAGATGTATAATCATTTCGATTACCACTTGTCTTGCCGCTTCTCTTCTTAGATTCTGAATGGCGCTTGGGAGTCTTCTCATAGTTGTCAGTATCTGCATCCCAATCAATATCTGTTTCTGTCTCTGTGTCAGTGTCCTCTTTGGCCTGTCTACTAGAAGTGTGGCGACTGCCTTTACTACCTTTGGTACCCTCATCCCCCTGCCTGGACCGAGAACTTTTGTCTTTTCGTGCTTCCCCATCTGCCCGTCTGCGACTAGAGTGACTGGAATGCTGTGAGTCCTGCATCTCATTAGCCTGACTATGCTCCTCATGAGCCTCAGTGTCAGTCACCCTCTCTTGCTTAGGGTCAGATTCTCTTCTCGACTCCTCAGGAATAGGATCAACACAGATGGTGGATTTCCGGCCACGACTAGTTTTGGGTGCCATTGCTGTAGCTGAGAACTTCCAACTAGGAGAAGAGTGTTTTAGTCAATGAGCTTCAGCTCTAGCCACCGTGATCGCCAAAATGAATTTGGAGCTGATCTCTTGAGATAGCTAATTCCAGTGTTAGAAGATTTCAGCTACTTGTGATGTATGAGTTCAGACAGTAGATTGGACAAAGGAACAAAAACTAAACTGGAATACACCTACTAGAATAAGAACCATACTATGTACTGAGAATGATATTCCGATTCAGATTACTGAGTTCAGAGTAAGTATAACTGGAATATATTGCTGTATTGGAATTACAGATGAAGGATTACAATGAGTACGATGTGGCTTATGAACAAAAGGATAGACAATGCACAACCGACAACAACTGCCAATGATTGACAACTCGAGTACAATTGCCAACAAATGCCACCAAAACGCTAACCTGATTATGCTAACCCGATTACAATGTAATGGGCCCTATTTATATGCCTTGGGTTTACTATGGTAATTACCGTAGTAATTATTGACTGATTCACTGCCTGTCTCATAAGAGAGCTTTCCCACCTACTGAAACTGTCTTTGCCGTCTACATGGGCATTGGAGAATGACATTGTGAGATTGAGCCTATCAGGGATAGAAAAAACCTATGATGGGTCTTTATTTTATTGGTTAACAAAGTAGATGGTTCCCTCTAGGCCGATGGACTTTCTAGTTGCTGGTTTTACTCACTCAACTAGGGTGTTTCTAGAATGGATAGAACAGCATAAGGAACCCACAAGGAGCCCTTTTGTGTTTAATTAGTGAGTGTCAACTATGCTTGTTAGCATATTGATGAAGCTTCTCTATGCTTCTCAATATACTAATGTATATTTTGGTGAAAATCTTCTATTGAAAAGCTAGCTAACTTGAGTAGTTTAGCGAAATGTTATGGTATGATGCTTGTATATGACCGATTTAAAAGATTGATACCTACTCTTATCTAGTGTTTCCATGGTGTGGCATTTCCTTATGTAGTCATTTCGAGTATAATAGAGGTTTTTATAAGATAAGGGAACATAGTTTTGATGCCATCTTTACAATTTTTGGTTTTTACCTTTGATTCAAGGTATTCTTCTCTATCTCAATTTTTTTAAAAGAAAAATGTTTTCACATTCTATCCTTGGTCTGTATCCATTCCACCTTATGGGTGGCATCAATAACAAGTGTAAGTACCTGTCTTCGCACACAAGTCTTCCAACGTATGTTGAATATGACCTAACAGATTCTCAATGGTTGATGGTGGTAGGTAACAACTCTCACACTTTTTTTAGTGACTGACATGATGCCAGTTGGCTATAGAGTGCTTAATGATCTAGCCCTTGGAGGTTCACCATACCTTCTAAGTCTACTCTTGTCTTTATGATTTTCAATGTTCTTAACTTGTGGATTTTATCTCACTTTGTTACCTTTAGCTTTGAACACTCTATAACGTTAACCCTTCTTAACTAATTGTATATGAGTTTGAGAAAGTGGAAAGTAAAGGATTAGGCTCCACTCTTTTATTAAAAATATTGTACATATTTTCATCTTGCCCTTCTAATGAATAATTATCGCAAAAACTAGGAATTAGTTTTTTTGTTACTTAACGACATGTTTTGGTAAAGAATATAACAAGGAAACATATTTGGTTAACATATTTAGTTATACAGCTCCTCTAATGGCTTCAAAACAAAAATATTCACTACTTGCTAAGTGCAAGGACACTCTAAAGAGAAGAAAACTCTAAAGGAAAAACAAGGAAAGAAAACTACACATGTATCAAGGTGCACCGGATCGTCTCTGTTTACATGGACACAGAGTCTTTTGACTTTCTATTTCCATGGTCTTTTTATTTCCTAAACTCGCCCTTCACTTATGCATTTAAGATGTTTTAAAAGGCTTTTTAATTTTTCGAGATTGGGGAGACCTAATTTGGTTAACAATATATCTTCCATTTGCTAGCCCTTGTGCAAGTCAAAACAAATCTCTATTACAGTTCTATAATTTCATGAAGATGAGATGTTACTCCTATTTTACAAATTACTTTTCAAGTCATGCTTTTTTCTTGAACTTGCTTCCATAGTTGAAATTGCATATCATAGGGTACTCGCCAAAAAAAGAAAAATCTAACCACAAAAAAAAAGTCACATGACTTCTCCAAGTTTTAGGTTAAATTTTGAAGCATTTTCCAATATCTACACTATAACTTGCCGAATTTTTCTAGTTTTTTTTAAGGCAAGCATGGATTCTAGCCAAGATTGTGCAGTTTTAATTGGTTTAAAATTATCTATGCCAAGGTATTTCGTGAACACTGAAGGCACCAATCTTGTAGCCAATCATATGATCCTTCAGTGTTGCTTGTGTGCCCTCACTTATGTGATAAAAACTTTACTGCGTTATTATCTCACGTCAACCGAGCCTGGCAATCTCTGAAGAATCTTCTCATTTGCAAAAATATAATTCCACATAGCATTAGGAATATTGGTTGATTATTTCCTTTGTAACAAGGTTAATATTTACCATAAGCCTTTGGCATTGAATGGAATTTTAAAAATCAACAACTATTATAATCTTTACAACCCCAATCTCTGACAATGACCAAGAACATCGTAGGATATTACTCCTGTCTGACTCACTTCATCCACCTTTGAGATCGAATAGATGCTCTGCATCAAGATCAAATAAAAATTCCAGATAGACATTTGGACGATCTCCAAACAACCGATGGCCAATATTGAAAAATGTTCCAAAGTTGCACAAAAAACTGATTTCATGGATAAATTGCGAATATATTGAACTCCAAATCACTCTACAATGTGCCTAGTAGGCGAAATGAATTTTTTGAGTTTCTCAACTTCTTTGGTGCTTCCAATGAAGAGGAGAGGAGTGGACCTACTTAGATCAAAACAATACACAAAGAGTGGACCTACTCTATTCAAAACAATACACAAAGAAACAAGCAAGCCTCATTAGACTATATAGCAATTGGTCAATGCCAACGTATCAATAAATGTGATAGTATTCTAGCATTGGCATCTTAACAGAGCCATTGATTGAAAAATCAAATAGATACGTAATACGATGTGAAACTTTGAATATTGATACTCATAAAAACGTTTCTAGATGGTGTAGAAGGATGCAAATACAAAGGCAGCATGAGTCATTCTATGCTTCTTCAATGTGCAAATGGCATATGAGAGCCTAGAACTCACTTTGGGGTGTATAGCTTACCTAGAAATAGAAATAGCTTACCCATAAATAGAAATAAGCACAATGGGATGTAAATGAGAAAGCACTTACCTGCTCAATCAAAGTAACATACATTAGAATTAAACAACCCCCCCCCCCCCCCCCCCCCCCCCCCCCCCCACAACACACACACACACACACACAAAAAAATAAGCTTTGCATTGCTTGGGCTTTTTTTCCAAAGTATTTGTCAAATAAAAAATATTGTTAACTTCTACTCAATCTCAGTACAAAGGTCTGCTACTCGAGCTTTTTGTAAGACTTGCAACCTCTTTAAAAAACTCGCCAACTTTGCTCTGTAGACTGTAATCTATGCAACAAGATTTAGTCACGAGGGTGGCCGGTGAGGACTTTCAATAACAGTTTCGAGTTCTAAGCATTGCGTTAAATGCAAACAGAAGGGGAGAGAGAGAGAGAGAGAGAGAGAGAGACCAGCTACTATGAAGTGGAGGAGGATGTGACCATCGTGTGATTTGTGTCTTTTCAGGTAGAATCCAAATTCCAGACGCGTTTAATTATTACTGAGCGGGCCTCGAGCACTGTGACAGAGATAACCATGTAGATATTATAGTCTAGAGGGTGAAGGTTTAGTAGAGGAGGAGAGGGGAGTGGGTGCAAGGTTGTGTGCATAGGTTTGCTTGTTGCCACATCAAAGAGCATCATCAGCGCCAGAGCAGAAGCGAGATTGCAACGCATCATCTTCTCCTACTAGTAGTCTGCAGGGATTTCAAAATGACGTGATCACACTATAATTTCAGGTTAATAACAATAGAAATGCAAAATAACAAATATTTTGTTAATTGACATTCATCTTTTTTGACCTCTAGGGAGACCTGGAGACCGGCTCGTAGCCTGCCGGGCTAATTAGTTGGCCCGCCAGGCCCGCCGGGCTAGTGAATCTTCCCGGCGGTCACGCCGGGTAAAGCTATTTGCCCGCTGGACCCGCCGTGGCTATATAAAGGTGACACCAGTGCTTGTCTTTTCACAAAAGAGGTACATTGAAAAGTCTTCACCAAACTTTCTGGCAGCTTTCCACATTCTTAAAGCAGTGTAGCAATAATTTTTTAAACCCTTCCTTATTTTATTGATGTTTTTTTGAGTTTTTTGCGTTAAAACTTAAAGGTTTAAAATTTCTTTTATCAAACCATCGTACGTGGATGCACTGGCACATGGTTGCAATTGTGGCTAGGTGTGTCATTGCAAAAGCGTATGATGATTATGTTTTATATTGCTCCCAGTCATTCATGCTTCGGCACATGGTTGCAATTGCGACTATGTGTGTTGCTGCTAGAATGATAGGAGCATTTGTTTGAAAGAAGTAACCGTGCGTGAATGCACTGGCACATGGTTGCAATTGCGGCTAGGTGTGTCATTGAAAAAGCGTAGGGTGATTATGTTTTATGTTACTCCCAGTCATTCATGCTTCCGCACATGGTTGCAATTGCGACTAGGTGTGTTGTTGCTAAAATGACAGGAGCATCTGTTTGAAAGAAGTCACCGTGCGTGGATGCACTGGCACATGGTTGCAATTGCGGCTAGGTGTGTCATTGCAAAAACGCAAGATGACTATGTTTTATGTTGCTTCCCGTCATTCATGCTTCGGCACATGGTTGCAATTGCGACTAGGTGTGTTGCTGCTAGATTGACGGTAGCATCTAATGCATTAATGTGTGCTCAAATAATTTCATAATGCTTCATATGCTTGAATCTTGAAAGAAGACATCGTGCGTGGATGCACTGGCACATGGTTGCAATTGCGACTAGGTGTGTCATTGCAAAAGCGTAGGATGACTATGTTTTATGTTGCTCCCAGTTATTCATGCTTCGGCACATGGTTGCAATTGCGACTAGGTGTGTTGCTACTAGAATGATATGAGCATCTGTTTGAAAGAAGTCACCGTGCGTGGATGCACTGGCACATGGTTGCAATTGCGGCTAGGTGTGTCATTGCAAAAGCGTAGGGTGACTATGTTTTATGTTGCTCCCAGTCATTCATGCTTCGGCACATGGTTGCAATTGCGACTAGGTGTGTTGCTGCTAGAATGACAGGAGCATATGTTTGTAAGTTGTCGTACGGTGAGGCATTGGCACATGGTTGCAATTGCGATTAGGTGTGTCATTGCAAAAGCGTACGAGATCTATGGTCTATATTGCACTTTTTCTTTCACGTAGAAAAGATCCAAATGCAGTGGCACATAGTTATATTTCACAATGTGTTGTTTGCAATAATACCATTGCAGGCAAAATGGATCCTTCTGCTACTTCAATGATATAGTTCAAAAAGAAAATTAGACAATTATTGATTACAATCGTCAGTGCACTAGATCCCGACGATATAGCGCAGATTGTTGCAGATGAGTCTAGATTGCAATCATTATACAGTGAGATTGCCCGCAAAATTTTATTGTTATATCCAGACAAAAACCGAATCAATAAACTCATTATTGAGCAGTTGGGTGGGAAATTTGCCCAAGGTGGCCTCTGATTTGAAAGAGGAATGCCCTCAAGAAGTAGACAAGGGTAAGCTAGAGCATTGGAACACTAGATGGAGAGCTGAAAAGGAGAGGTCAAGGCGAGCATCCCACATAGACATACAGTTTGGCCTAAGCAAGAAAATGCGAATGGCTGTCACCAGAGTTGTGGGGAGCAGCCAAGTTGGAGAACCGTTTATTGAGGAGGCTGCCATTGAGGGAACATCAGGTTCTACTGCTTCTGCTAGTCACTTGGAGAGCAGTATATACAATTCTGAATGTAGTATGACTCTGGGCATTCCAAATAAGTCCATTAAGAAGATCCAGAAACTTGGGTCAGGGGCTTATGGCACAGGGTGGCAAGTTCAAATCAAAGGGATCAGTTTCCTTCCTGCAACGAATACTTATTGTGCCAAGGAGTTTTCAGGACAGGCCAAGCATCAGTGGAAAAGCTTTGCATCAAAAAGTGGGGTAGATCTCAACCATAGAGGGATTGTGAGGAGTATTTCCCACTCTGTAATGTTGCCATGGTTTCTGATATTCCCCTACTTCAATGGGGGAACTTTAGGTGATCTTATGGAGACAGTGCCCCATCCACATGGCTCTTTCACGACGCTTGTAGCGCATCAAGAGGGGAAAGGAAAGATCCATGCAGACTTTAAATGGGAGCAGCCCTCTGAAGACCAGAAAACACGTATCAAGAGCCTATGCAATCATGCTCCCTCATTGATCCATGCCTTGGTGAAGGCATTGCGATTCGCACATGACGAGGGAGTGATCCACAATGATCTCCATCCATGGAACATCATGTTGGACTTTACCAAGGATATCACTCCCCATATTGGAATAATTGATTGGGGATTGGCTCTGCGTGTTGGCTTAGAGACAAAAAAGACCAACAATACCGATGAAAACTGACAAAAGCTTCATCCTTGGCAAGCTCCTAAGTTACTAGATGGCAATCACCCGTGCCCATAGACCAAGGCCACAGATGTGTACGCCATAGGATGGGTGATATGGCATTTTTGTAAGTTTTGTGGAGAGTTCTCTGACTACTACAGCACAGATTGGTTCAAACATAAGGTTTCAATGGAGGTACAAGCCATATCTAGGATTGTTGTGGAAGGTTGGGTGAGGAAGAAATCCACAGAGAGACAGACCTTGGCACTTTTGGACGAAGAATTAGAAAGATTTGAAGCCCAGCCAGAACGATGCTTACGCCCTCCCTCTGAAATGAATGTAGCCTTTTTTTGATGGATATATGATGTACTTTATGAAGCAGGGTTTTCTGAGACTTTTGACTTATAAAAGCACTTTTAAAATTTGGGTTTTATGCGCCATGGATGATGTATGAGTAATAAAAACACTTTTTTATATCTCAATAGACAAAAAATTTTCTATGAGTACCAAACTTCTGCACAAATTCTGTACCAAACTTACCCTCTTTGAGTTTAAACTTCGTAAGATCAGTAAGAGCTGATGCATGCTCATCAAGATCAGCATAAAACCTGCCTATCACATCATAAAAGTCTTCCAACACCTCCTCATCAAGTTTGTCTATTTCCATTGCCCAATACTCTGGATCCAATAAGAAAGCTACGCTGTGTAGTGGACTATGTGCTCCAACCCATCGACCATGCACATACTTTCTCAGAATTTCTCTCCTCTTTTGAGTGAATGGTGTCTTCCAAGGCTTCACAATTGGCTCTTGGGGTCCTCTGGATTTGCAAGGCTTTCTTGAACACTCCACCAAGCCATCCACACCTTACCTATGTTAGGCAAGGCAGAATCCAGTTGGCGTAATGCGAGCATAATTGGCATCATGACATTGTGCACATCCACCACATCATCCCAGAAGTGGCGATCAGCCTAGTAGATCTCTGATCACCCCTATTTTGCTTTTTATCTTCTCCCTTTGACCGGCCTCCCATTCTGAAAAAGTGGCACAAACAAATGTCTCCATCACAGCATTCTTATTTTTTTATTAGTGATTCTACCATATAGTAGTTGGTGCAAAATCTAGTTTCGCACGACAGTTTTAACATAGTAGACATCCTCTGACGGTACATGTCAAGAACCCTCTGACGCTTCAAAACAAACTTGACTATTAAGCGAGCATTGTCTACTATCCATTTGAACCACTCTGTGTCATTACTCTTGTACCAATCTTGCAATACCAAGTTCAAGCTGTGTGTACTGGAACCAACACTATATAGGTGAGAGAAGCGACTTTCAAGTATCCTACCTGTAGCCCTGCAATTTTTGGCATTGTCCATGATTACTTGGACAACATTTTCTTTTCCAAGTTCCTCAATTGCGTCGTCAATGATGTCAGCTATAAAACTGCCAGACTTTATTTGACCAGAGCTATCCACAGCTTTGATAAAACATTCACCACGAGGGCATACAAGCATGATGTTGATCAATGGCCGCCTTTGAACGTTGGACCAACCATCACTAACTATGGTATATCCAGATTGTTCTGTTGCATTTAATATTACCCTTTGAATATCCTATTGTGTGCTTGTGTAACATTTATCCAATAGTTGGTTTCTCATATGGTGATATGTTGGAGGGGTAAATCCAGCACCATACTCCCCAATGCGTTTCCAAGTTGACTTCCATGCATCACGGGTGACAATGGCCAATGATCGCCCAGTGAAATAGACGGCTTTAGCAAGTGCAAGTTGTGCTTCTTCTAAGGCAAGCGTTTTGAAGCTCGATTGTAAGCTAACCTGTCTAATTTTTGACGATCCTACCTGAAAGTCAGGAGATCCATGGTTTGGGGTGTAGTTCCATCGATATGAGAAGTTGGTTCCCTGCTTTGAGTGCTTCCATTGGTGGGCGTTACACCCAATGATTCCTCGTCCTGGTTTGATCTTATCGATACCGGGGTGTGATGGTCGAAAGTAGAGAGTTTTGATCTTTTGCTCGTGGAAATTAGCTTACCAATTAAAGCTTTTAAGCGCATAGCTGCTTCTTCTGCACCTAAGCCCTTGCACTTTCCTCCTTGGATTTTGGTATTGCCACCTAGCAAATGATCCCTTATTCTTGGTGCTCCTCCAGATTTCTCTTCGCCACAAAAGTTACATTTCCAATCTTGATACTTATTTAAATTTGTGGCAAAATTCCACTCGGGTCTTGGAATTTTTCCACCTGCCTTTCGCTTGCCCTGCGAAGTGGTGCCCTGCGAAGCAGGACCTGGCATCGAGGTATGAGGTCTCCTCAAGGAAGCCAGGCTTGAGACACCAACATCACCGCTCACATTCCCGATGGAAGACATACTTATTGGATGCCTGCAATACCAATAAACATAGCTCAGTATGCTATCTCTTCTTTCAAGTATTATTCAAACCAAACATTAGTGTTATAATCAATATCACATACAAGCATAGTAATGAATCCTGAAGGGAATAAACCTCAATCTACTCAAACATGAGCAAGCAAATACAACGGTGAATCAAATATGTGATCAGTCCATCCCAAAAGTAGAGATATCGACCCAAAGATTCACCTTCCTACCTCCTTTCATGAATCAGTCCAGTCCAAAAAAGAACTAATGATCCATGATTGGAGCTCTAATCGAAATAGCAAGCAAATACAGCGGTGAATCAAACATGTGATCAGTCCATCCCAAAAGTAGAGATATCGACCCAAAGATTCACCTTCCTACCTCCTTTCATGAATCAGTCCAGTCCAAAAAAGAACTAATGACCCATGATTGGAGATCTAATCGGAATAGCAAGTAAATACAGCGGTGAATCAAACATGTGATCAGTCCATCCCAAAAGTAGAGATATCGACCCAAAGATTCACCTTTCTACCTCCTTTCATGAATCAGTCCAGTCCAAAAAAGAACTAATGACCCATGATTGGATCTCTAATCGGAATAGCAAGCAAATACAACGGTGAATCAAACATGTGATCAGTCCATCCCAAAAGTAGCGATATCGACCCAAAGATTCACCTTTCTATCTCTTTTCAAGAATCAATTCAGTCCAAAAAAGAACTAATGACCCATGATAGAAGTTCTAATCAATATAGCAATCAATTTAGCAAATATAACAATGAACCAAACATGAGATCAGTCCATCCCAAATGTAGAGATACCGACCCAAAGATTCACCTTTCTACCTCCTTTCAAGAATCAGTTCAGTCCAAAAAAGAACTAATGATCCATGATCAGAGTTACATTAAGTTTTATTTTTTTTTAAAGACTTCATTTTTTTTACCTTTAGTTTTTCTTCTAAATTTTAAAGGATGACCAAATTTAGAGGAAGAGGTGATGTGATGTGATGTCTATAAAAGGGTTATATAGAGCCGCCAAATATGGAGGGGGTACACGACGGGCCCGGCGGTATTCTTGCTTGTCCCGTCGGGCCCGCCGGATTTCATATTAAACATGCCGAGCCTGCCGGGATTGTTGGTTGTCCCGCCGGTTCTACGTTTTCTACCGGTTTTCGTAGGTCATGACATTATATACTATGGGATTCAAAGTGGCAAACAAAGGCACAATGAACAGCCTGGGACATGTAAATTTACCAATAATTGTTGATGGAATAGTTTATCCTCATCAGTTTCATGTGGTCGAGGATACGAATCTTAACAAAGCAATTATTCTAGGAGTGCCGTGGATGCGCACTTATCAAGCCACACCAAATTGGCAGGATAATACCTTTCAACTCATGCTAGAGGACAAATCTTACGCCACACCATTTGTACAATTATGGGAACCTCTCCAATCAACACTTGCTCCAATCTAGCTATGTTCTCAAAAGGTGGTCAAGAAAATCTGGGTTAAAAAGTCCATTATGCAAACCAGACCAATGAAATTATGGATACCCAAACGAAATGGCAATGCAAGTCTACCCACGATGCATAAACCAAAACCAACCATTAACAAACCACACAAGGCTTCTATCAAGCAATCTAGGCCTATCCAATCACATCATAGACAATCACATCATAGACAACCAAAAGAAGTCAGTTGGATATGGAAACCGAAATCGACTCGCTCATAGGATGCCTCGACCCTGAAGTCCACATCAAAGCAACTTCAGTGGTGTCCAAAAAAAAGCCCTCAATCAAAAGACAATGCAGTGTCACAACTTCTCGATGCCATTGTCAAAGAATGAGCGCGTCTTCTACAAGTACTTTTGTTCGGACCATGCAGCTTCAATCTGACCCCACCATCAAAAGCCATTGAACTTATTGTTCAAAAGCCATATCTTGCACATCACTTTGTTACCCCATGCATATCTTCAATTCGCATTATAGAGCCACAATATACGGCTATGCATAGACACATACTTCGTACCCATGCACTTTGACACATGTTTGTCTGGGGCGACTCACTCTAGGAAGGGGGGAAAATGCAGCAAGATACTCATCATTTTGTATATATTGTCTTCTTTTCTTTTTCTTTTTCTTTTCCTTTAATAGTTTTTTAGAGCTTTTTAACTCTTAGCAGGAATAATCATGAGCCATATTGACACCATCAAAATGTTGGGTTAAGAATATGTATGTATGAGTGATTACACTAATTTTGGTAAATTTTTGACCAACTACTAATAATGGTAAGTAATTTTTCTTTAAATTTCTAGCACAAAAAAGCTAAAAACAACAAATAATCAACCGAAATTAATAACTTGAGCCAGAAAAGTCGGATTTGACTTTTGAAAGCAAATGTCGAAACTTTAAAGCAAGGGCTTCCAACATGGCAAATATGGAAAGATTCGGCACACAACGGATTTTGAGCCAACTTCTAAAGGATTAAAATTGCATATTAAAGGCCATTTGTCGACCAAATATCAGAATGAAAAACGGTTCGAACTGCAGGTGATATGAACAACAAGATATGATCAATGGAGGTAAGTATGAATAGGGCATTCCGGGTACATTGGGAACATATAGCCAATGAAGAGGATGTGTCATTAAATATCTAATATCTAACCAACCCAAATGATTTTCTCATATTAAACTGATCATTTAATATGGGATAATAAACGGGAACAAGGGTTAGCATATAGACATGTGCTTACGTATCTATCTCAACACGGGGCCAATGGTAAAGGGGCCCAAATGAGAGATGGCCTGTCAAAGAGCAAGGTTAACTAGTGAAGCCTAAAATACCTTAGGGTTAGCTTCATTAAAGACCTCCAATGGTTAGTGTTAAAAGTCCTTTAACCTTAAGCAAACTAGGGCTAAGAACTTAAGCAAGCTAGGGCTGTGCTGAAGGTGGGAACCTTAAGCAAGCTAGGGTTGTGCTTGAGGTGGGAACCCGACCTAAACTTAAGCAAGCTAGGGTTGTGCTTGAGGTGGAAACCGGACCTAAACTTAAGCAAGCTAGAGCTGTACTTGAGGTGGGAACTCCACCTAAGGTGCTTGTCATGCTTGATGACTAAGGTACTTGAGGTACTTGTCACATTTAATGAGGAAGTTGCTTGAGAAGCTTCCTATGCATGGGGGTAAGATGCTTGAGTCAAAAAGAGAACCTACATACTTAATGAGGAAGTTTCTTGAGAAACTTCCTATGCATAAAAATCTCAAAGTTAGGGGAATTCTAAAAGAGCACATGGGACACATGTCAGACCCTCACTAAACTTAACCACATGGTGTGCTTGAATGCTATTGGTTGGGCTAAAGAGGGCTCCAATGAGCTTCTACTTCCATCTAAAAAATATCTAGATATTTTCAATCTCTCTCTCTCTAAGGGGTAAGGAGGACACTTGTCAAAAGACTACCCATGTACTTGAGTGCATGTTGCATTGATTGGCTAGGGGGAGAGGGGCCCAATGATCTTGCAATATGTATAAAGGTCACCACTCGCCCAAATCAAGGAGGGGGGTGCTAGGGGGATATACTCCACACACACACTCATTTGCAAAGCCATTCTCACTTGGTGAAAGTTGAGGAACACCACCTCCTTCTCCAAGCTTGTGAGAGTGAAAGCCTACACCAACACTCTTGGCTATGGAATGCAAATCCACCCAAGAGTCATGCTTCAATGCTTAAGCTTGCCATCTTCTCCATCTTCATTACTATGCTATTATGTACGCTAGCAAGAAGAGTAATGATAAGTGAGGAACTATTTCTTTCTCCTATGGAATGTTTCTTCTTCCTCTTCCCTATCCTCATTCCCCGCTAGCTCTCTCCACCTTCGAAGGTGTTTGAGGCCTTGGGATTGAGGCTTGGGATAGTTAATGCTTTCTTCAAGTTTATGTTATGCTTGTGATGCATGAAGCTTTCCATATTCATTGCATCACCTAGGTTACAAGGAACACAAAGATTGTATGATACCAAGTCTCTCTTGATGGGAGAAACTATAATACAAATGCCTATTGGAGAGGGGACTAGCTCTGTGTGAATCCGGTCCTCAACTATTGTCATGTTCTCTAAACTCTCTCTCTCTCTCTTGCAAAAGTATTGTTCATGCCAAGTTAACTAAGTACCAGGTTTATGTTGCTACCATCAATTAAGTTCAACCGCTGTGCTCACAAAAAATCTCTCAAAAGTGCTTCACCTAATTTCCTAATTCCGCTACTCTCAAAGTTCATAGGCAATTTTCATTACATTGGTATGAGAGCATTTGGTTTCTCTTTTCTTGCTTAAGAAGAGAGGTCCTTAAGTAGACTATTAATGGTTGATTTTGTTAATTATATTAGGGTAAGTGGGACTGGGATCTATTATCGGTTTTGTTGAGCCCACTATGTGGGATATGGTGCACACCTCAGGAGCTTTGGACTTAATAATGGAGTCTTTTTAGACTTGCCTACGGCTTACCATTATTGAGCCATAAGAAGTCCGAAAGGAGCTATCCCTCGGCAACTTCGCTATGGTAGATTCACTCCACTACTCTCTATAATTAACCAATTCGAGCGGTGGGTGTAGATACTTAAGTGCCTATTTTCAAAGGCTAAGAGGAGTAGAAACTAAGGTTTTGAATTGCCAAAGCATACACTAAGTAAACACATAAGTTTAATTAGCATGGCTGACAATAACCAAGAGAGGAGAATGAACATTGATAACTTTGATTTTGCACATGAAGGTGCCAATGATGATGCCCCCATGTTTGTTAATTATCTTATCACTAGGTTGCAACAAGCTATGGGCAACCCCACTTTGCAAGCCGAATTTACTCAACAACTTCGTGCTTATGGGATTTCCTTTCCTCTCCAAGAGGAGAGAGATTTACAAGGCCTCTTGAAGAGACCCCCAAAATAATACTCTCTCCCATACGAGAGGAGGAATCCAACGATCAAGAAAGCAATGAATCCCTAAATTCCTCCAAAGATGTGGCTCCACAAAGAAGGAGGACTAAACGATCGCCAACTCCTCCCAAGAGGAAACGGTTAACCCATAGTTCTTCTCCTCGTCACTCCAAAAGGGAAGAGAGGAAACCAAGGAAGAAAAGGGCAAGAAAGAGGTTACCCTCCTCTCCTTCTTCTTCACCTTCCTCCTCTACCGATGAAATCTATGGATATTCTCCTAGAGAACATAAGAGGGGAGGACATCACAAATCATATCCTGCATGGCGAAGGTCACAAAAGCTCAAGAAGTTCAAAGAGGGAGGAAAGAGTATCTCTTTTCTCACCTATGATGGCACCTTTGGTGCTACCGACAAAGTATTGGCCTTCATCCAACAATTTGATACGGCCTTTGGAGACGAGGGCTTCACGGAGTCCTCCAAGCTACGCCATGTAACTATGCACTTCCAAAAATCGGCTCGTCAATGGTGGGCTAGCCTTCGAGGCAATGGTGAAGCCCCAAAGACATGGAAAACTCTATGAGTTTCCATCATGAAGCAATTCCTTGCAAGTGATGCAAAGGACAAAGTGGTCACCGAATGGCAGAGTTTAAGGCTTCTCTCTCATGAGTCTATCCACAAATATATGGACAAGTTTTGGGATTTACATCCCAAGGCTACTGTCTTTCAAAAGATAGACTTTGTTGAGAAAAAACAACAATTTTGTGTGGGATTACCTGAAGAGATGTCCGAGTATGTCAACTCTCAACGGCCTGACTCTATCAGCGAAGTAATCCACCATACCATGGTTGCTTCACGCATCAATTTCCAACAAGGGGTTAGACGGAATGTCAAACCCATGGAAAATAAAGACAAAAGTGATGCAAAGGGAAAAATTAGTGCCCAAAATATTTCCCACGGCCATTCCAACAATAACAACAACAATCGGTCCAAGGAGAAAGGAGTTTACAAAGGTAAAAATAAACTCTCTCCTGAAGAGCTTGAAAATTTTCGCAAGGATCACAAATGTTTTAAGTGTGGGGAGCAAGGACATGGCTATCGTTCTTGCCCCAAAAGAAATGCTCGCAATGAGACTCCTAGAGCTTCCACTATCGAAGGTCCAAAAGAGGATACTCATTGCAAAGGATGACCTCTCTCCTATGCTTGGGGAAAGGTAAGGGAGCATGATGCTTTTCACCCAGGTTCTACTCTCAACTTCAAATCAATGGAGTTGGCCACCAAGTTAGGCATTCAAGCTTTTGAGATAGGAGATGTTGTAACTGCCGATGCCGCTTTCAAGGGACAGCAAGCCTCCGTTACTCCCTTGATTGGGAAGTTGAGGCTTCATGTCCAAAGCTATGTCGACAAAGAAGACTTCTTCATCTCTCCTCTCCAACATGAGAATGCTATCCTAGGGATACCATGGTTCAACCACATGGCTGCCAACATGAAGTTCTCTGAAAGGAGAATCTACTTCACCTACAAGGGAAAGAATATGTATATAGATGCTAATGAGTCTGGTCGTACTATACCACTTGTAAATCCTCTCGCGCTTGATAAATTAATGAAAAGCTCAGTTTATGCGTACATGATTTTTGTCATATAATCCCTAAAAGGTCCTAATGTTTCATCAAAGGTGAATGGTAGGAATCAAGAAGAGCTAGACTTGTCTAATTTTCTAAAAGGATTCCAAGATGTGTTCATTGATGATATCCCTATGGACTTACCTCCAAAACGAGGGTATGATGACCATCGAATTGAGCTCCTATCAGGAATCTCACCGCCTAACAAACCTAGTCATGCCTTTTGGCTTCACTAATGCACCAACTACATTCAATCGATTAATGGAGAAAATTTTTAGACCCTACCGCAAATTCACTGGAGTGTTCTTTGATGATATCATCATCTACTCCAATTCCTTGGAGGAACACAAGCAACATCTCCAAGTGATTTTTCAAGCATTAAGGGAGAATAAGCTTTTTCTCAATAAAAAGGAAATCAAATTTTTCCTTCAAGAAATTCAATACTTAGGTCATATTATCTCTCGAGATGGTATCCGTATGGCTCCATCAAAGTTGGAGGTAATAAAAGCATGGCCTAATCCAAGGAATCTACATGAGCTAAGAAGCTTTATTGGTATGTGTGCATACTATAGACGCTTCATAGCAAAATTCTCTCAAATAGCAGGACCATTACATGACTTAACAAAAAAAATGTTAAGTGTTCATGGACTGCTAAGGAGCAAAGTGCTTTTGACAAGCTCAAAGAGAAGCTTATCTCCCAACCAGTCCTTATGCTTCTGGATCTCTTAAAGCCATTTGAGGTCCAATGTGATGCTTGTGGTGATTACCTTGGAGCAGTCTTGCTTCAAGAAGGGCATGCCATAGCATATGAGAGCCGAAGGCTCAACACGGATGAACGCGTCTTAGGCATTTATGAGAAAGAACTGATAGTTGTTCTACATGCCCTAGACACATGGAAGCACTATCTATTGGGGACCCCATTCATCTTACGAACAAACCGTCAAAGTCTCAAGTACTTCATGACATAAACAAAGCTTTCCAACAAACAAATGAGGTGGGAAATTTTCTTTCACAATTTAATTTCCACATTGCTCACATTGCTGGTAAGCACAATCAAGTGGCTGATGCACTTTCACGACGACCAAAAGTTACTGTGTCAATAGCAACTCACAATGATCTATCTTCTATGATAGATGAGTATGCTATTGACCCTGACTTTAAAGACATAATGCCAGCCCTTGCTTTGGGGAAGAAAGAGGAACCATTCACCTTGCAGGGTGGTTCTCTTCTCCATGGCAATAGGCTATGTGTTACCCACTCCCTTCGTGAGAAAGTCATGTATGAATCCCATGCTCCTCCCTATGCGAGGCTGATAACTGCCTTCCAAGCACACCAAATTTGCAATGATCCGGGCTTAAGCCTGCAAAGTATACGTATGGAGCTTGCTCCTAGCCACAAAAAATGCAAGAAATGTTTCAGACTGTGCCATTATGTTTCACCTACCACGATTTAGTGCCCCTTTGCTGTGGTACAAGAGCCGGAAGCCGCCCTAATCATGATTGGGGATTCTTTTGCATGCAATCTTGGAAAGCAGGAAAGGATCTATGATGGTTGCGACACCGTGGATCGCCCTATTTTGGGAACTCATTGTGGAAGGTTACTACTACATGCAAACAATTCTTATTGTGTTTCTCTTGTTTAGTGTGTCGTGCGCTCTTAGTTCTATACTCTCTGCTCCTTCATCTCATCGCCACCATGACAGCTTCTCTCCTGCAATGTATTCCTTTCACGCCTGTACAGCAGTTATCGCTTCGACGAGTGGACGCATGGCTGCAAGACTTGCGGCTGCGTGTGTTCGCCAACCTGGATTGGCAAGGGATCCCAGTTCACCCGCAGGCAGCATGTTTGATTGAGCAACTTGCTGCTGGCGATATGGTGGTGTTGAATAATCAGTAGATTTAGTTGACAGCAGAAAGGGTCTCACGGTGTTGCTGTTTGCCCAACGATGGCGTGGTGCGCGCCTCTCATGTGATCCCTACTGCTGATGTAGAGCAAGAATTTGGTTTGAAAGTCAAAGGCGAGTATAAGCTTTCAGGGTTGTCAGATGTAGCAACCAGGGATGCATATCGATGGTTTCTCGAGGCGATTTCGCTGCAAGCCAAAACCTATACCATTTCGACCCGAGCAAGAAATGTTTTGCATTCGGCCAACTTTGGGCCAGTAGCTTGGGCAGCGGTGGTCAGAGAACGCCTGCTAGCGGAGTGCCAAAGAGTGATGGCACAATTGGGGAGGAATACCCCAACCAATACAAAGGTTGGCCAACTGCTCACATTGATTTTTCCTTTAAGAGAAGTTTTTCCTCGGTCCTCTCTGCCACTTTGAAGATGATCGCTTGGTGGTCCAAGGCACTAATGCTCCTCTGTCGCAAACGCAAAACTTGGCAGTGCCGGCTGAGAGGGAAACACAGCAGCAGCATGTGGGCACTGGGGATTTGCCTAGTCCATCGACAGCAGTGGTATCCTCTGGAGCCCAAGAGATGGCCACTGCAGGTGCAGGATCAGCAAGCCGCAAGCACGGCAGGGAGGAGCAGCAATTTTCTACACCACCTCCGGCGACGGCATCTCTTCTTTCGGAGGATTCTGCGGTGGCTCGTTGGCGCCGCCAAATGCAGGAGAGAGTGGGTAGTGCTGAGGACGGGCTCTCCGGTTGCGGATGTTCCCGCTCAACCGGAAACTTCTGGCGCTACCAATGCGGCTGCCTCGACGAGAGGTACTCTTCCCGCAGCGCTACCTTGGGAGGCTACGGCAGCGACCCCCGCTGACCAATTGCAGGCATGCGGCACTTTTTTGAGCAGACTTGCAGAGTCTATTCGTGCGGCCTGGCCAGCCCCCGCCACAGAGGGAAGAGTTAATGAGCCGGAAGCGTAGGTAGCGGCCTCGCAGACTCGCATTGCCGAGTTGTCCACTCAAAATGAAGAGCTGACTGCAACAACTCGCCAACAAGGGGTAGAAATACAAATGTTATGAGGGGCTAATGCTGAGTTTGTGGCCTCTATTCAACAGGAACTCCTCCAGTTGAGAACGCAGCATAGCCTAGCCTCTTACTTAGCCTCGCACTTTGGTGATGTAATGATCAATATGAATGACTTGGATGCGTTGGCAGTGGAGATGCAAGAAGATCTCTGAGTTTTTTTGGATAATCAATTACAAAGCTAGAGCACACGCTTGGCTGCTGAGGTGAGAGCACAACCATCCACTCAGCAGGTTGTGGTGCAACACCCCGAGTGATCCAACACTGACAGAGGTAAGAGTGTTGTTCCCGAGGGTTTTGATGTTGCTGATTGGGCACAAGCTACAGAGGATTGTGCTGAAGCCAAAGCTCATGTATCTCGTTTGCAAAAAATGATTCGTCGATTTCGTAAGGAGTGGCGCAGGGTCTGTTTTTGGGTGGAGACCTTAACTCATTCTTTTTCTCTCAGTCTACCACCTTGCCCTCCATTTTGGTCTTCTCTTAATAGATACCTTTCTCGCTATTATCCCTTACATACACCTCTTGCTCCTCTGCCACAGGCGCCTCAATCTATTTCTTTGCCAATGCAGTTTATTCCTCGGGCTCCCTGGCAGGAACATATTGAGATAGATCCACGTCTTTTGAATGAGGTCTATCGGGCACATACTGCAGATTCTAGAGGCTTTGGCTATATTGATATTTCATCTTCACCAGAGCAGGGTGCAAAGCCACCACCGGAACCTTCCAACCGAAGGGGCTGAGTGTGGGTTCGCGCAATCCACCGTGCGTGCCAGGTGTTACGACATTAGCCGCACATGCGGTCCTGCGGAGGTCTGGACACTGCGGATCAGGGGTATGCGGTATGCGGCGACCGTAGCAGTAGTTCTTCATAGGATATCATGGGATAGGAGTGTGTGCACCGTTCCCGATCTGCGTTGGAGCAGCGGTTGTATATGGAGGGGCATACCTGTCTTTTGATGTAACTTAACCAATCTCTATGATATTCATGGCAACTACTGTTGTAACTCTGTGTCTGGAATAAAAATGAATGAAGCAAGAGGTGTTCTGGGCCTGTGTACTGTGTACTTCCTTCTCTTGTCATTTTTATATGTTGATGTTCATATAATGTAGTTGCGGGTAATCATTCTCGTAATGCCTATTGCTCCTGTGAGGGCAATAGCCATTACTCTCTCTCTCTCTCTCTCTCTCTCTCTCTCTCTCTCTCTCTCTCTCTCTCTCTCTCTCACTTTTGACCACTAGCTACCTCTCTACACCTTTGCACCATAGCCTTCGGGGCCATTGGGACTACTACACCTATGTTCTATCATGCTTCCATGATGTCTAAATTGATTATACATATTGCACTGCTAAAAGAGGCCCAGTGGAGCCTCGTCTCAATATCTCCAAGCATCAGGCAAGTGCATGATTCACACTCATGAGAAAAGCCGCTCTATTTATTTATTTTTACACATGAAACATGCAATTCCTAGCCTTGTGAGAGAGAGAGAGAGAGAGAGAGAGAGAGAGAGAGAGAGAGAGAGAGAGAGAGAGAGAGAGAGAGAGAGAGGTCGAATACAACCTCATCTCAACATATCTTAACATCAGGCAAGTGCATGATTCACACTCATGACAAAAGGCACTCTATATTTCTAAAAAACTACATGGCAATTCCTAAAAAACTATATATATATATATATATATATATAGAGAGAGAGAGAGAGAGAGAGAGAGAGAGAGAGAGCAATCAAGAAAGTTTGTGCCAAAAACTAGCCCCAATATTTTCTATTTTAGAGGAAACCCAAGTAACTCCTCATACTACAATCGTAAACATAGAGCTCATTACCTCATTTGTGTTATTCTAAGAAAGAAATATTGCATGAGACAAGTAAGGCCCCTTGACATGTCCACATGTCAATGAACTAGACTTTTCCTCTTAATCACGGGCAACATAGCTATCCAAAATGGAGAAGGAAATGGGAGAGCCAATCTATTGCAACGGGGCAGGAAACTCTGATAGCCAATCTACCAAACTTCAAGCTTCCTCTCCTTCTTAATGTATGTAGCCATGATAAACACATTTTCTAGCACCATAGAGAGAGATAAAAGAGTCCAAATGTAACCTCATCTCAACATTCCCTGCTATAAAAGAAGGCATCCTGTATTTCAAAGAAAAAACACATGGCACATGCAATTCCTAGCATTGTGAGGTATAGATAGATAGAGAGAGAGAGAGAGAGAGAGGGGGGGGGGGGGGGGGGGAGAGAGAGAGAGAGAGAGAGGTAGAGCGGTCAAGAAAATTTGTGACAAAAACTAACCCAAGTGATTCCTCATATTACGGTGGAAAACGTAGAACTCCTTACCTCATTTATGTTATTCTGAGAAATATTGCATGAGACAAGCAAGACCCCTTGAAACTCTTGCTCTTAGCATAGCAGTCAAAAAAAATGGAGAGGGAGCTGGGAGAGCCAATCTATTGCAACGGGGCAAGAAACTCTGATAACCAATCTACCAAACTTTAAGATTCCTGTTCTTCTTCATGCAGGTAGCCATGATAGGCACGTTTTGTACCACAATAGGAAGACCCCATTACGGGGCAGGTTTTGAATGTCATACGGGCAATGCTAATAGACTTGCCGATGAGTCTTGATACCTAAGCATACTATTTCAATGTGAATTGGGAGAACCAACCTACAATATTTGGAGAAGGAATTGGAAAAGCCAATCTACCACACTGGGTGAGAAAACCACAAAACCACTCTTACCACACTTGGGTGGTTCAACCTTTCTCTCCTTCTTCATGCAAGAACCCATGAAAAATCTGTTCTTGATGTCATAGAGAGAACCAATGATAGGAGATGCTAAATAACCTTCAAGAAGTCTCACAACTGAGTCTTCAACTCCAATGGTGTGATTTTATATTCAATTTATCCTATGACGTCTATTAAATTTAATATATCTTACTGATAGAAGAAGTGGGAGGATGCGTGAAAGGAAAGGTTTGTTAAAGCAATAGAAAGGATCTATCAAACAAGCCTTGAACTCATGCGCACTCTTTATTCCTTCCTTGGGTATAATACTCCAATTAATATGATGTGTTGAGGGTATTATATGCTTGCATTTGGAAGTTAGTATGGATAAGGAACTTCCCTACCTTAAGTACACTACTTTAATTAATACTATGATGTATTGAGGATATTTTATGCTTGCATTTGGGAGTAACTAAAATGATAAAACTTATGCACTCATTATGAACTTAGTGTTTTCTCTGTTGCTTGACAGAAGCATTTATGAGGACAAGGGACACATGCCTTTGTCTTCCTGAATCTACAAGTCATTCCTCTCATGTGCGTGCACGCCGAAAGGTTGCACGAAATTATCGACGTCAACTTGCTATACAACGTACGATATACTTGCTAAAGGATGCCTTGCCATGCTCAACAAATGGCCATGGTCATGGTAGGAGTCCCTACACATTTGTGGAGGGTTCTATCCATGGTGATGTTACTATTCCACAAGTTCCTTTGCAAACTGTCATGCAAGGACAAGGACGAAGACAACACACTCTCACTACAACAAAAGAAGGTGTTATCGACGCAGATATCGACGCAGTCCGTCGCTATGCGCATCGCTATCCGCGTCGTTGTGAAACCAGTCGCTATTAGCGACGCTGATAGCGACGCGTATAGCGACGTGCATAGCGACGCGTATAGCGACGACCATAGCAGAAAATGTTTTTCTTGGACAGAGGGCAGGTAGCCTGGCCTGTGCCGAGTTAAAAGATGGACACAGCCACAGCCAGACTTCCTGCCCTCTGCCCAAGAAAGCGAGCAGCACCAAAATATCAACCATGCTCCCGCGCGCAGAGATTTCGGCAGAGTTCCCTTTGTTTTTACATAAACTTTTCAAAAAAAACCATATCATGTATACGCCTCCTACATGCTATCCATGTAGGATCTCACATGAGATTTAAGGCCAATGAAAGACAACCGTACCATGGATTAGAAACTCACAAACTCATAGCGAAAGGTGTCGAAGCCTCCGCTGCCAAGATGAGATGTCCCCCTAGTCATCTGTCGTACCTGCGCGGCCTCACGCTGCTGTCTGAACCGCGTGGCCGTTGTCCGCTCATCCTCCCTGATCTGCAACCACGTCTCGTGTGGGATGCCCAAAGGCTTCGACGAGCTGGTCCTGAAAGCCTTCCGAGCTGCATCTCGTCGATGTTTGATGGTGTCCCGTGCAACACCCTTGATCCACCGCGCCGAAACAACGGAAGAACCCGGAGCAGGCTGGTACTCTCTCAGGATGGTCTCCACTATGTAAGTGACTTTTTCCTTTTCTTGCTGATCCCAAGACGTCAGAATGCTGGTCAAAAACTGCAGCTCCACGAGCTGGCGAATCCGCTGTCGCATCTCAGTCCCGACTCTATCCATGTCAACAGAACCATCTCCCCGTACAGTATAGAGCTTGGAGGCACTAGGATTGTGTGCCCCCCAAGGTGTCCGAGGTGTGCCAAGAGGTGTGTCGAGAGGTGTGCCTGGGTAAGACGGGGGTCGTGAGCGAGGAGGGGTTGAAGCATCTGTGGACCCTCCTCCATAGCAACCACCACCTCCACCTGACGATCACCGAGATCGGCGAGTGCGCCTGTGCTATGGAGATGAGGACTTACCCGCCTTTGCCCCACCCCTAGGTGTCGAAGCGGCCGTGATGGGAGAAGAAGGCGTCATACCCATAGGCGTCCTGAACCCCGTAGGCGTCCCCCCCCTAGGCGTCGGTCCCTCGGGTGTGAAGCCCGGAGGCGTAGTACCCGTGCCTCTGGCTACCCAGTACTGAGAAGCCTCTGCCATCTGAGCAGGCGTCATCTGTGTAACGAAGCCCATGAATGCATCTGCACTCATGAAAGCGGGATCTGGAATCTCGTCTGCCATACTAAAGTCCTGCACAAAGAAAGTAAAATAAAGCGTCACAACACAGTTGTTTAAATTAACTTTAAGCTTAATTTTAAATCAAAGTCTTCACACAAACACTTACAGGCCTAGGCCTCGACGAGTGAGGCATCATCGATAAGATCTTGCACCGTATCATCGTCTATCTCTAATTGCAAATATAACTCTATCCCAACTCGTTCTGGCAGATTGTCTTCATCCATTGCATCTTCATCTACAAGTGTCAATTCTGGCTTGTCTGCGTCATCCCTCGTATATTTGTCAGCTTCCTCTGCCATACCTTCGTCCATCTCATCTAATGTCACAGTAGTATGGACGTCGTCTGACTGACTTTCCTCCAGGAGATCTTGCCCTTCAAATACTTGTTTATTTCTTGGAGCAACCTGAACCACAAACCACCATTGTCGCTCTCGAGGGTCCGGTACAAAGACCACTTACTCGCAATGTTCGGGGAGAGCAAATGTGTCGCTTGCATCTGTCCAAGTCTTTGTAGAATCTATTTGCACAAGTTTGTTTCCATCTCTGCATACCGTTGCATTGCGACCAGAAGTAATCACCTTGAACCACTTCACATCCAACAAAAACATCTCAAACCGCCTGAAGCTTACTTTCAGGATATCTGACATCAGACCACAGTAATCCAGGTTGCTAGTGCTCTCATTCATGTCTCTAGCAGTGGCCCTGCTCTTTTGCATGAAACTAACCATTACCCCATTGTCAAACGTGTTTCTTCTACTGTCAATTTGTTGTGTTCTGAAATGCTTTCCATGTGACCACAATGCCATGTATGTATGATACTTCCAGTCACATCCAATAGCCAGCTCTTCCTCTTCTAGAGATATGGGTTCTCCGATCTGTCGAGCTACTCTCACTGTCTTGTCCAACCATGCCATTGTAGGGAATTCAGGTAGAGGAGCGAGATAGTCTGGCAAGGGTAAGCCTCTAGTCGTTCGACTTCGCTTGAAATCCTGTCGCTCTAGATTGCGTCTCTCTTTCTCTTCTTCGTACCTTTCAAGCCATTTTTGCATCGGCGCTGAATTTAGTATACAGAACTTCATGATCTTTTCTCGCATGGCCAGGTTCATTTTCTTCGGCACCCCTTGCCCTTGCGGCTCCTCTCCCACCATTCTTGCATCCTCCTCATCGCTCCACAGTCGAGGCATTTCTGGGTCAGAAACGGATAGAAATTCGGTCATCAATACAAGAGACTCTTGCACCAGCCATCCTTCTGCCATGCTCCCCTCTAGACGCGCTTTTTGGCGAACAAAACCCTTAAGTGTTTTCATGAACCGCTCTAGAAAGAACATCCAACGGCTGTGGACTGTACCTGCCACTGCAACCTCATCTACTACATGGACGAGCAAGTGCATTTGGATAGTTAGGCAGCTCGTGGGTAGATACTTCTCAATCATGCAAACTTCCTCAATGGAGTTAGCCCTTGCGACTGCAATAGATTCCTTCCGTATCTCCTTGGAAGAGATCCACCGCACTAGCTCTGAAATCTTGTATATGCACGTCCACACTTCCTCCGTTAAACACCCCTTGATCGCAATTGGAAGAATGAATTGCAAGAACTTATGCCAGTTGTGCGATTTCAACCCTGACAGTTGATCGTCATGGGTGAATGCTGTCTTGAGACATCGCATATATCCTGTTGGCGTCATGAACTCTGAAATCACCCTCTTCACTTGTCGCTCTTCGTTTTTTAGCAATACACATGGCGCTCTTGGAAGTTTTGTTTGACTAGTTGCATTGGTGAAAGGCCACAGCTCTGGCATCTTTCCAACCGACTGCAAATCATCTCGTGAAGCTCGATTGTCTTTCATTCCCATGATTGTCTTCCAGAGGAGCTCTCCCACATTCTTGAATATATGCATTGGATCCAGCAAATGGTTAATTAGTAGATCACCCCAGTACGGCAACGTATGGAGAATGGACAAACGTTTCATTCCTGGAACAGGTTGCCCCTCATGTTGCTCCCATCGGCGATGCCACTCTTGTACATGCATAGGACGACATTCGACGTGACCAAGCTGGCCTTCGCGCAAGTGATGGACATCTGGAAGATAACGGTGGTGGCCTTGATAAATTGTCTTTCGAAGAGAGGTAGAATAGCGCACATCCAAAGACTGCCCGCAAATTGGACATGCATTGTATCCCGAAGTTGTTAGTCCTGCATATATCAAAGCATGAATCAGGCCAAGGTAAAGGTCTTGCGAATAGCGAGAATTTTGTAAATCAATAACCATTACCAGAAGCTTCTCCGTATCCTGGCCAATCATGCATAGTCCACATAAGAAGTCCATGGATCCTTGTATGCTGTTGTCCTACTGGTTCAACCGCATCTGCTATGTCGATTCCATGCCATAACTCCTGGAGCTCGTCAACTAGTGGAGCTAGATAAACATCCATGTTTTTTGCCTTGAACTTACCAGGTACAATCAAGCTTAAAATCAAATGACCCTTCTTGATAGCAAGGCACGGCGGGAGGTTGTAATTGATAAGGCACACATGCCAAGTGCTCCATGACGAGCTTCTCAAGCCAAATGGATTGACTCCATCCATTGCCATGCCCAAACGCAAATTGCGTGGTTCACTCTTAAAATGTGGCCAGGTATCTTCAATGTGCCTCCAAGCCTTCGAATCAGTGGGCACCCTAAATGTTGCGTCAATGGATCTATTCGTAGAATGCCACCGCATCAACTTTGCAATGGAACCACAACAAAACATGCTTTTTACCCTAGGAATAATAGGGAAATGCCGCAACACTTTAGCTGGCACTGTCTCGCCAACTGCATCTTGTTTGTAGCGCACTCCGCACTTAGGACACGACAGACAATCTGCGAATTCATTACGAAAAAGAATGCAATCATTTGGACATGCATGAATCTTGTTGTAGTCCAAGCCAACTGAGGTCAGAAGTTGCTTTGCGTCTGGCCTGGAGGGGGGCATTTCATTGCCAGCCGGGAGAAGTTTCTCCCGCAATAACCTGTTTAAGCCACATTAAATTGAAAAGCTCTCCGAGCACATCACCGTTGCAATCGAAAAATCTCTTTTGTAAATTACGTACCTAAACAAAGCAGTGACGCTTGCATCTGACCACCCGTACACTGACTGAAGATTCAAAAACGCCAGACAAGTACGAAGCATAGATATTTTGGCGCCTTCATAGATTGGTTGACGTGCCAACTTCCTCAACACGTCTTCAAGAGATAGGCGCACAGCTTCTGGTGCTGCTTCGTTCGCGTTCTCCTCGCTTGTCTGGAAGAAGGCATCCAGCATCTCCTCCATGCCATCGTCTTCTGTCTGTAAGCCCTTTTCTGCTTCCATCTGTAGCTCTATATTGGTCGGACCTTCACGCATAATCTTTTTTCTCTCTCTCTCAGATGTAGGTGCTATGTCGCGGAAATCAATGCCCGTTCAGTAGGAGTCGTATCGCAGATTCTGTACGGTTTCTCTAGCAAACTCTCTGTACTTGTGCACATGCTCATTACATATCCTACACTTGTGCATGATTTGATACTTGCAGAGTGTGCACGAGCATGCAATCTTTTCCTCCATGTTAGTTGATGACGTTGCCATCTACAATGATTATGAATGTTGTTTTAATATATATATATATATATATATATATATACTCCTCACAATGTAAACTACCTCGCATTCTCTAGTCTTGCCCAATCTCCGTACACCTCGGTCCAGAGGTGTACAGAGATCAGGACCACCGGGTCAAAATCTCGTCTTTATTGGTCAAATCCTATATGGGTAGACACATACGTGCACTCCCAGGTGTACATGGCAATGCATGTAGCAGACAAAACCCCTTTGCCTCTTTTAGTTCAATAGTTTCTTCTCTGTCTACGAACCCACCTGCCTCCATTCTGAGGTAGCCTGTCAGAGAAAGCTTTCCAATGCCGCACTTGATGAATCATATATTAAAGCATGACCATTTTTGTCATTTTTGTAATGTTCCGTCTGTTTGCAATTTTTTGCACAGGTTTTTCCAAGGATATTATGCCCATCCTGGTGTTTTTTTCACCACATGCACAAGCCATGGAAGTTCTCAGCCCAATGAAAGTTTTCTACCTGATTGTAAACCGGACGGGGCCTCCATGTCCAAGCCAAAAGATAATGTGGAGATGGATGAGCAACTTGAGAAAGATTCAGAAGCCTTGCATGGTTCTTGCTCAAAAAAGCGATCTCGATCTCACTCTCGCTATCTCTCTCTCTCTCTCTCTCTCTCTCTCTCTCTCTCTCTCTCTCTCTCTCGCTCTCGTTATCTCTCTTTCTCTCTCTATTTCCTTATTTTCCTATCTCTCTCTCTGTCTCACTCTTCACTTCCCTACCTTTCTCTCTCTCTCTCTCTCTCTCTCTCTCTCTCTCTCTCTCTCTATATATATATATATATATATATATATATATATATATATATATATATATATATATAACTCTCTTTCTCTATCTCTCTATTTCCTCTCTCTCTCTCTCTCTATCTCTCTCTCTCTCTCTCTCTCTCTCTCTCTATATATATATATATATATATATATATATAACTCTCTTTCTCTATCTCTCTATTTCCTCTCTCTCTCTCTCTCTCTCTCTCTCTCTCTCTCTCTACTTACCTCTCTCTCTCTCTCTCACTCTCTACTTCCCTATCTCTCTACTGATCGAACGAGCGACTGAGCTAGGGAGATCTAGACGTCCACAACTGCGGAGGACTACACAACATCGACAGAGGCTGCATAAGAGGATCTAGCTAGGTCACTTTGGCTCGATATGCATAACGCCCGGTCAGACTACTGACCATGGAGGAGATTGATGAGATCCGCCAGCGAGAGCTGTTGGATCTCCTATGATCTACCTATCCCAGCTAGCTGGTTTAGCCGTTTAGTCCATACCCAGCAGTTTAGGATTCCATAATATTTTATTTTGTCATCTTCTTACTCTGACTTTGTATCAGATCCATCACATTGTAACTTTCTTGTCTCATGTCTCATAGGTCACTTTGGCCTTTCGAAGACGTTAATATAACATTTCATTTCATTTCTCTCTTTAATTATTTTTCTTTAATTTTAATTTCCTAAGCATACATTAATTCTCTCTCTCTCTCTCTCTCTCTCTCTCTCTCTCTCTCTCTCTCTCTTTGATTACTACACACACACACACATTTCTCTCTCTCTCTCTCTCTCTCTCTCTCTCTCTCTCTCTCTCTCTCTCTTTCTCCTACACACACACACACACACCTCTCTCTCTCTCTCTCTCTCTCTCTCTCTCTCTCTCTCTCTCTCTCTCTCTCTCTCTCTCTCTTTCCTACACACACACACCGCTCTCTCTCTCTCTCTCTCTCTCTCTCTCTCTCTCTCTCTCTCTCTCTCTCTCTCTCTCTCTCTCTCTCTCTCCCTCTCCTACACACACACACACGATGTAGAGAGAGAGAGAGAGGGGTTGGGGGGGGCATAATACCTGCGCAGCAGGTGGAGGCCAAGATTTGAGCAGAGCACAGGCGAAAATGGCCCCTGCTGCTCGCGGGTTTCGCTTTTCCCCCAAATTTTTTTGCGTCGCTATACGCGTCGATATAAGCGTGGGAAATAAAGCCTTTCCACGTGTATATCGATGCACAATGCGACGCATATATCGACGCGTATATCGACGCCCGCTAATTTCGTCGATATACGCGCGTCGATATCTCCATGTTGTGTTGTAGTGTCTTTCATGTTTGGATGCGACAAGAAGATATCGTCGACAACGGGCAAGGCAACGCACCTCCAACATAAGACAACAGCGCCATCAACATGACGGACACTTTTGCCCTCTCATAGATGCTCAAAATGAGGAACAAACAGGTCCCGTATGTTCATGACACATCACTTGGAGGAATTGCTTGCATTCTACATCCTATACATGTCTACGAGGTGTCCACCCTTCCATGCTACCATTGATACATGTCTCATTGCTTACAGATCATACAGGAACCATGTCCTCCTTTTGTGAGTTTTGTGATGCACGTCTTTGGCCGTGTGAAATGAAGAAGGAAAATACACCATCAATGGGAAAATATTGTTGCGAAGATGGGAAAGTATCCCTCTTTCCTCTTGCAAGACCGCCAGATGTATTGGAGAGGCTACTCACTAATAGTGATGCTTTGAGTAGGTCTTTCAGAAGAAACATCAGGAGTTACAATAGTGTTATAACTTATGGCATTTGCATCTCTTGGAGCTACCATTGATGAGACATTGATGGGTAGGTTTGCTGCATATTGCTTTCGTGTACATGGCGGTGTATACCATCGAATTGGTTCTTTGCTACAACATGAAGCAAAGGCTCCTAAATTTGCACAGATATATGTATATGATACTGAGCATGAGGTTCGAAATCGTATGAGTGCCTTGGATGGTTTGAATTTGTCCACTCTTGAAGCATTATCAATGATGATGCGATCATGTAGTTCGTATGCGAATGCCTTCTATAATGTTGGTAGAATGTCACGTGACAGTACTGGTGTGGAGATCAAAATGACAATTTGTGAGAATAGAAATACTTCCAGGCAGTACTTGATACCTGTTGGCAATGAGGTTGCTGCGATTATGCCAGGTCAAGGGGATGTACAAACAGTTGGCCATCAAGACATTGCCAGATACATTGTCAAAATGGAAGGCTGCAAAGGATTTCAAATCTACACAGGTCGTACATGCCACTATTGTATGTTCTTCTCTTTCCACGGAGAGAAGATGGATGGCATATCAAGCTTCCTTATGATAATGTGCATGACCCTTCGGATGCCTTGATTGGTCGACAATGTGTCACTCAAAGAGAGTACTATGCATATCGGCTACAGATTCGTGTTGATACAGAGTCATGCTTGCTTCATGGGGGTCGTTTACTTCAATAATTTATGGTTCATGCATTTTGTGCCATTGAGGAATGTCGTCTTGCATTGGTCCGTACAAATCAGCAGAGACGTTGAGGGCATAATTGTATGCAGGCTTGGTTGACATGGTGCATTTGCCTGGGAGTGATGTTGTACTTGGACGGTCTGTAGGTCGAAGAATTGTCTTACCCTCATCTTTTATAGGCAGCCCTCGGCACATGTACCAATTGTATCAAGATGCAATGGCAATTGTGCGTGCAAAGGGAAAGCCAGACCTATTTTCACATTCACGTGTAACCCCAAATGGCCAGAAATAAATGAGGCGTTACTTCCAGGACAGGTTTCTTCTGATTGAACAAACATAACCACCAGGGTTTTCTTCTTGAAACACTCTAGCATGATGAAGTATATCTTAAAGAAAGATATTTTTGGGAAAGTGGTGGCTTACATGTCTGTCATGGAGTTCCAAAAGAGAGGCTTGCCACATTCTCATACATTATTGATTCTAGATCCTCGATGTAAGCCTCAATCAACATTTGACTATGACAAAATGGTTTGTGCAGAGCTGCCAGATAAAAATCGATTTCCAGTGCTACATGATATCATTGTTAGTTGTAACATTCATGGTCCATGCGGTGAGATCAATAGTTCATCTCCTTGCATGGTTGATGGCCGATGTATTAGAAAATATCCACGTTCATTTTGTGAGCAAACAAGCATGGATAATAATGGCTACCCCATTTATGTGCGACGAAACAATGGCTTCACCGCCAAGGTTAGGGGTTCTACTATTGATAATCGATGGGTTGTGCCATATAATCCTGTTTTGTCAACACTATTTAATGCGCATATCAATGTTGATGTATGCTCGACACTTTCAGCCGTCAAGTATGTCTATAAGTACATCTACAAGGGGCATGATAGGGCAACTGTAAGATTCCATACATCGGTACGTGATGCAGAAAGGGAGAACATTGATGAGATAGACATGTACACGGATGGCTGCTATGTATCTGCATCTGAGTCTGCTGGAGAATTTTTGAATATCCTTTGCACAATGACGCACTAGTTGTTTAGAGATTGAGCGTGCATGTTCCGGCTGGTCAAATGGTGACTTTTCGAGGTAATGATAGACTTAATGATGTATTGCAAAGAAGACCACTTTGACAGAGTGGTTCACATGAAACTTGGAGAATCCTGAAGCAAACGATAGTTTGTACATTGATTTTCCTCAAAAGTGGTTGTGGAATTTGGGTTCCAAGAAATGGACAAAGAGACGTCGTGGGGACACTATTGGGCGGATGTATTTTGTGCAGCCCTTTGCAGGTGAACGATATTATGTCCTTTTGCTTTTGACTATTTGTAAAGGATGTAAATCATTTGAGGATCTACGCTCCACAAATGGTGTATTGTTTCCAACATTCAAGGCAGCATGCATTGCAAGGCGTATCTTGGAAGATGATGGGGAATGGTTCGGATGCATGGAGGAAGCTTGCATTACACATACAGGCTTGCAATTGAGACATTTGTTTGTGACCATTCTATTGTTTTGTGAACCCTCCTCCCCTCATCTCCTGTGGGAAAGATTTTGACTTTTTTGTATGAGGACTATCAACACATGTTGGAGATGAGATATGAGTCTTTAGATGGTTGTACACAAGTTGCTGAAGGGTATGCATTGAGAGATTTTCATAACATTCTTGGTACTTTTGGACGAAGTTTAACTGGATTTCCTGGAATTCCAATGCCTGATGAATGCTTTGTGACATGTGATGAAAATAGCTTGCTTTTCCAAGAGCAATGCCTTGACACAATGCAAGAGCTATCCGTGTCATGTGAAATGGAGCAGAGTCTAAATGAAGATCAAAGGATTGCTTTTGAGGCATTGTTGCATGGATTGACTATTGATGGTGGGGCTATTTTTTTCCTAGATGGTCCTGCAGGGACTAGGAAAACTTATCTGTATAATTGTTTGTTGTCACGTGTGCGTGGAGAAGGAGAAGTTGCATTGGCCACATCATCTTCTGGTATTTCAGCATTGCTATTGCGAAATGGACGCACTGCACATTCTAGATTTCCCACATGCATGTTATGTGTCAATCCAAGAATCTTAACACGGTTCCATAAGTGCGATCGACAAAGTGTAGCATCAACAATGTCATCACACGCTCCCTGGAACACCACTGGTAATCTCCCCCAAGAAGCAACACTTTTCCACCAAATGGATTTGTTGAGCACATGATATCTTGCAAAGACCTGTCCAAAGCTTCGAAGGCATATCGATGCATCGTAGGAGCCTCATCCCACACAATCAACTTGCACATTCTAAGCAATTCAACAAGTTGACCTTGAACAGGGATATTGCATGTGCTACAACTATCAAGGTCCAAGGGTATCTGAGGTGGTGATGTTGCAAATTCTGCCTTTAGAGAATGGCTTATGGATGTAGGAGATGGGACTTTGACAATCGGTGATGAACAAATGATAGAAATCCCCCGTCACATGGTGCTTTATTCATCCTCATTGGATGTATTGATAGGTTGCATCTATTTAGAAATTGATAAAGATGTGGTCCATGTAGAATACTTCAAAGAGCGGGCCATCCTTGCTCCAAAAAACTCTGAAGTTGATATTCTCAATGCTAAGGCCCTGTACACAATGAAAGGTGATGTTGTGCAATACTTTAGTGCTGACTCTGTGGCGGAAAACTCGATGCAAAATCCTTTCTTATACTCTGTGGAGTTTTTAAATAGTCTCACCTTGGGTGGTGGATTTCCAACACATTGCTTGGAGTTGAAAATGAATGCCCCAGTAATTCTACTACGGAACATTGATCCAAGTCAAGGTCTATGTAATGGGACACGCTTGGTGTGCAAGGCATTTCATGCAAGAGTTCTGGAGGCAGAAGTTACTACAGGCACACGGGTAGGCACTCGGGTTTTCATCCCTCGAATATGTTTTGTGCATTCTGGTACAAAGTTTCCATTCGTTCTTAGACGGAGGTAGTTCCCAGTTAGATTGGATTTTTGTATGACGATAAATAAGTCACAAGGACAAAGCATTGCCATTTTGGGCCTATACTTGGTGACACCGGTCTTCACTCATGGAAAACTGTATGTTGCATTGTCACGTGCACGTTCAGCCATTGGAGTGAAGATTCTCCTGCGTGACGTTCATGTACACGAAACAACTGCACTAACAACAAACATTGTGTACCATGAGATATTAAACAATGCCATATGAAGGTTCCAATCCTTCTTTCTGTATGACGATAAATAAGTCACATGGCCAAAGCATTACCATGTTGAGCCTATACCTGGTGACACCGGTCTTCACTCGTGGACAATTGTATGTTGCACTGTCACGCGCACGCTCAACTGTTGGAGTCAAAATTCTCCTCCATGACGTTGATGTAATTACAAAACAATTGCACTAACAATAAACATTATGTACCATAAGATATCAATCAATGCCATATGAAGGCTCCAATCCTTCTCATCGTTGTCTTCTTCTTTGTATATGTTTCAAATCATAAAATATTTTGTGAATTAATTTTCTACCTCTCTCCATAACATATACTAAACTATGTCATGTGAAGGTTTTGTTCCTTCCTCACATTGTCTATTTTGTGGTTTCCATTTGGGTATATAGATCATGGATCAAATGACTTACATCTCCGAGGTGTCCTTTCTATAAAATATAGAAGATCATCCACATCTTGGTATGTTTTTGTCCACCATTAAGACATGATGTGGAGACTTATTGTGTTATCTTTGGGACCTTGATTTTTTTTTTTCATTATTTTAAGCAGAGCCACTTTTTTGGTGTACACCTTTGCCGCACAAAAAAATTGTTAGGACCATCCGCAAGCACTACAACACCAGGTGTGTGTGCATGAAATCAGAAATTCACTTGGCATAAAGTAAGATTCATGGTTTTTTTGTTTCCTTATGTGTTACGGACATTAGGAAGTTGCCATCTATCGATATCTTTACATTGCATATTTTGGCATACTCCTCCGACGTTGAGTACGATGTCTGCTCGGTAAGGAAGGAGTGTGTGTCTTCCCAAGATGAAGATGATGCTCAATGGTTTGATAGATATGAAGGATACTCCGTTCCCGATGATTGGGAGTACCTCCAGAGTTCTAGGTTTGCTGAGTTGATCTACCAAATCTACTTGCCTAAACAACTTGCATGTTTGGCAGTACCATACATAGCTGCAATAACTGGTATGTGTAAATTGTTGTGCTTGGTGCTTCAATTGTATTATTTAAAAAAAAGTCTCCCTTTTTTACTACTATTGTTTGTTAATCCAAGAGATAATCAACCTTGGGATGGAAAAACGATCCTTAATTTAGGAATGGAGAAACTCCAAGCCGATTGCCAATTGCATGATGAATACGCTGATATTACCTCTTAGATCATTTGTGGCATGATAATGTCCTTGATTGTGTTTGCTTTTGTGACAAACATATCAATAGCTTTGCCATGCTTGTGATCCATTTTAGGCAATGTTCTTTGAAAATCTGGATACATTTCTAAATGTCTTGGTGTTTATTATGACTTTGTAATTCTATGCAATAGAGTTTTCCACTTGCTATTTGAGTTTGAGGGATCCAAGATATTAGGTTCATATCTTAGAGATCTTTGTTTAAGCACAACAATTCTATGCATTGATCTTCACGTTTGCGAGAGGATAGGTTGCTATGTTGAGAGAGAGAGAGAGATGTGCAATAAGGAAGAGAGAAAATCATGCATGTTGCTTGAGGAAAACATTAAAGTCTCTCTGTGTCTTTTCCTGAACTTGCACCTCTTATGCTTTGTGTAGATTATGTTTTTTTGTATGATAAGATGTTATGTTCGTAATATTGTGCAAGGGATTGCTTCCTTTGTGGTAGTTGACACATAGTTCAACTTTATATGCATTGTGATGTACTTTTTAATGGTACAACTATGGAAAACATGAATAACAATGCCATCATTGAGACCGAGTCAGATGGTATTGAGTCCACTCCTCCAAGGTTTGCCAATGTTCGAGCGGCAAAGAGAAGTGCTCGATGCGTGGGATCCTTTTCTATTAATCTTGTGGAAAATGGTGGGAATCATGAACTCATGGCTGCATTATGGGACTTCTTTGTCCGTAGTGAGTCTAGACAATTGGACTTTGAATGACACTTGGAAGCACTTTTGGACGTGGCTCAGCAAGTGAATGGCCAACAAATTGTAGACCTTCGCAATGAGGTGCGTTTATGTGCACAATGCTTCAATGGAGGAATGACCCAGGTTGAGGAGAACCAATTCAACATGCTGGTGCGCATGGAGAAACAATTTGAATCAATGCAAAGCTCACACATGCCCAATAGGGATCCAGGTCCAAATTGATGCGCTTAAGGACCAGGTCCTTGCTTTAGAAGGAGAGGTAACCCGGCTCAAGGTCCATCTGAATTGATTGAATGCATTGATGACAAAGATGGCTCGAGCTTCTGATGGTCGTGCTATATAGCAATGTTCAACCTTGGCTACTAGAAATAGTTGAAGCACGTACTTTTGTGTGTTAATTTGATTCACTATGTTGATGTACTAAAGCATACCTTGATTTGAACGTTGGTAGGATAAATTAGTGAACATGTTGTTTTTTTTTGTTTTATAATTGTGTTGTTTGATCTACATGGCATGAAGCCATAGAGTATACTTACATTAAGTTTTGAGACTTTGGTTGAGATGATATTTTTGGTCAAAACAATATGAGGAACTACCTTTGTGGCTTGGGGACATAAGGTAGCATGTTTTTAGAAAAGCGGCTTCCATCGTTACAACTATGCTTAGCTATGTGAGCTTCAAGGATGTTGCAATGAAATACTTGGAAGCTTGATAGATTCCATGATATTTTTCCACTATCTACATTTCATTCTAAAAGTTATCTTTAGGTTTACAAGTAGAAATTGTCTTACTCCTTTAGATTTGGTTCACTTTCTGCACTCTCAAATAATTGGGTAGCACTTTCCAGACCCCATTATTAATTCGTAATGACCATTGTAGACAACTTCAGATTGGGGCCATGCACATCAAAACACTTCAATGGGATATTTTATTGTATTGATGCATATGCACGTGCCTAAATTTTGTTTTCTCTTTGCAAACAACAAAATTCCTCCTATGAAACCCTTTGCTTTTGGAAATTAGGGACCATTGAGACCCTGTTATGATGTGTATCCACAAAGTATGTATAATATATCCTAATTGTGGAAGGTTCAAACAAGACCATAGAGTTTGTGGGATTATTTTTACAAAAGAATCATCGATGTATGATAGTGTAGGAAATTTGAATGTTATTATAGTTATTAAATATTACCAATTGAAACTCCACCAAAGCATCCTTTGCCAGTAACTATTTTGTTTGATTGTTTCCTAAGAGTTTTGACATTTTGCATGGAGTGGAAATGTAAATCGTAAATAAGAGCTGTTGGTGTTTGAAGGTTTATTGGTATTGCATTTGAAGTTATTTTCTTTTCTTAAAATCTCAAAACTATGTGTTGCCTCTGCTTTAAGTTGTTGCATATGCGGGATATTTTTCATGTTTTTCCATCTCATTATGTGAAAATGTTGAAATTTTAATACATAAACGTGTAGATTTGTGTAGCTCTTTATGCATGTCTATGAGTGATCAAGAACTAAGATTTTGTTACAAATTTCAAAAGTTTCAATGGTATCAATAGTGTGCTCTTTTGGATTACACCAACATGTGGATCGCATACTATAGTTTCTATGTTGATTCAATTCTCTATAACTTCGATTGTCATGAAAATATGATGTTATGATGTTTCTTAGATGGGGTTGAAATATTGTATTTATAGATGCCACGTCAAAGAAGGCATTGGACAGTGTCTATGTTTAGCTGGATGCTTCATTATCTGCCGTTTATTATCTATGGTAGGATCTAAGTATATCCTTTGAAAATTTTCCAGCTTGGTGTTCAAACTAACAATTTTCTCATTTAGATCCACCTGGTTGGAGAGGCCCACTTAGTACGCATGATGTAGTACACATTATTGAAAGCTTTGAAGTTGTTAGGTAAGGAACACCAATGGAGCACAATGCTTTTTTTAATATTTTTTGGTTATTGAACTTATTGTAATTAATCAATTGGCTTGTAGAATCACTATTATCGTGATAACATTTTAATGGAAGTGCATAAGTTTTTTGGAGGACTCCAAGGGTACTTTCATATCAGTGTGGCTTTGAATCATATCAGCTCGCATACGGGTTCGTGAGCTTGGAGATCGCTTGCCGGCCAATGCAAAATACTCTTATAGGGATAAATATGAGAATTGGAGGATTGTATTATACACCGTGTGTGAGGGACGTTGTCATTTTGGTAGGAGCGTTCATTGTGTGGGTTCATGGATTCTACGAGCACCAAATGCAACATCCCGAAGGTTGTCGTTTTAAAGTTGTAGCTGTTTTGTTAGTTAAGATTTAGTGGCTTGCAAAAAACTTTTTCTTTAGAGACGAATATTAGGGTTTACAAAAACTACTTATAGTAATGGAAGTGGATTGTTGTTTTTCTTTTAGTTTCCCTTTTCCTGTCTCTCTCTCTCTCTCTAAAGTTAAAAAAAACCATGTTCTTATTCTACTCTCTCTCTCTCTCTCTCTTCATCCCCCCCCAAACCTCATGTGTAGTCTTTTAAGTTTATGTTATGTAGTTGTTATGTTCATTCAATTCTCTATGCACTTTCTATTGTCTCACAAAGCTAGTGTGATTTAAGTTGATACCATAATGCATTATTGCACATAATAAAGCATTTAAGATATGGTTGTCACTACCTTCAATTGGATGCATAAAAAATACTTACACATGTTATCTATACTATATATTAAGGAGACTGGTCAAAGTTTGCTGCATCCGGTGAGTTCCGATTTATATGAGTGAGGGGGAGAGGAGGAGAGAGAGAGGCCGCCGAAGGCGGCCGACCGTACTAGTCCTTTTAAAGAAGGCGGGAGGGGGGGTTACACAAAATTTAATGATACTCCTTTTTGGCTGCAACAACACACGAGTCACATACTAGTTACCATAAGTCCAATCATCCATGCAACAGCCAATGCACGTTCTCTTCAAACTTTCTTTTCATTTCCTAAACTCACCCTTCATTTTCGCACTTAACATGTTTTGGAAGACTTTTTATTTTTTTTTGGAGATTGAATCATTGTAAAAATAAACCTTGATATTTCGCAGTTAATATGTTTGGAAGACTTTTTATTTTTTTTTGGAGATTGAATCATTGTAAAAGTAAACCTTTGTAGGTATTTAGAGTACATAAACTTCATATGTGGATTGGGCCATGGATGACGGCCACAAAAAAGCTTGAAATTCAAACCACAAGTCAAGTGCTAGCAAGCAAGCTCCAACAGGAGTGTAGTAGGCCTAGCAGAAGAAAGGAGGAAGCGAGGAGACAGGCTCGGGCCACGTCAAGCAGAGAGCAAGCTTCAATGGCGATGGGGTCGTCCTGTGTAAGCTCGCCGTGTGCGGCGGCAAGGCAAGCAAATGGCGCCGCGTCTGTTGTCTGGGGCTCCTCCAGCATTCATGGCATGACGAAGGCTGTCAGTCTTAGAGAGGCCTGCGCTCTTGTAAGCAAACGAGTGCCTGTCAATGGCGTCCGCGCTACCCTCACCATCGAACCCTCCAAGGCGAACACCAAAAGGAGCCAGTACGAAATACAGACCCTCACTGGTTGGCTTCTCAAGCAAGAACAGGCTGGCACCATCGATGCCGAGCTCACCATTGTTCTGTCTAGCATCTCTCTCGCTTGCAAGCAGATCGCTTCTCTTGTTCAACGCGCTGGCATTTCCAACCTCACTGGTGTGCAAGGCGCCACCAATGTCCAGGGCGAGGACCAGAAGAAGCTCGATGTCGTCTCCAATGAGGTTCGTGCAAGAAGTGCGTGTTTTTGTGTGAGCAAGAATGCTAGGCGTGCGTGCGTGCGTGAGAGAGAGAGAGAGAGAGAGAGAGAGAGAGAGAGAGAGTGAGTTTTAACGTCGTAGGAAACTATCCCAAGAGACCTTAAAGATCTAGCCGACAAGGAGAGTTGAACTCAAGACCTCTAGAATAAGAGGGAAATGGTATAACCAATCTACCACACTTGGGTGATAGAAAGGTTATACCATTTTCCTCTTTTTATTAGCGTGCGCACACACACATCCACACTCCCAAGAAGAAGAGAGTTTTAACGTCGTAGGAAACTATCCCAAGAGACCTTAAAGATCTAGCCGACGAGGAGAGAGAAGAAGAAGAAGAGAGTTTTAACGTCGTAGGAAACTATCCCAAGAGACCTTCAAGATCTAGCCGACGAGGAGAGTTGAACTCAAGACCTGTTATTCAAGAGGAAAATGGCATAACCAATCTACCACACTTGGGTGATAGAAAGGTTATACCATTTTCCTCTTTTTATTAGCACACACACTCACACTCACACCCACACACACACCGGAGAAGAAGGAAGAGAGAGAGAGAGAGAGAGAGAGAGAGAGAGAGATGGAGAGATGGGATGTGATACTATATGTGGCAATGCGATGCAGTTGAAATATGGGCTTGAGAGTGAGTGCAGGTGTTCTCAAGCTGCTTGAGGAGCAGCGGTCGAACGGGTATCATAGCATCAGAGGAGGAGGACACTCCAGTTGCGGTAGAAGAGAGCTACTCTGGAAACTATGTAGTTGTATTTGATCCTTTGGATGGCTCCTCCAATATCGATGCTGCTGTCTCAACTGGCTCCATTTTCGGCATCTATCGCCCAAATGATGAGGAATGCCTTACCAATCTCGACGAAGAGTCGACGGTGAGTTTTCTGCATTGTTTTGCTTTTGAATGTTCCAATGTCTAGATACAAGGCTATACTTCTGTTTTGCACTCCAGTCTCATCTTTCATGAAGGAGAAAAGTTAGATGTTTACTGACTTTCAGCTATGGCTGAAAAACAGCAAAATTTTGATATTTATTTGCCTTTCTTGCACCCTTCATTCAAACGTCTGTATCTTTTTTCTATGTTGCAGCTTGACCAGCAAGCGCAGAGATGCATCGTCAACGTCTGCCAGCCAGGTAGCAACCTTCTTTCAGCAGGCTACTGCATGTATTCAAGCTCCGTAATCATGGTGCTATCTGTCGGAAAAGGCGTCTACGGCTTTACTCTCGACCCCCTTTATGGCGAGTTCGTCCTTACGCATTCTGAAATCAAAATCCCAAGCAAAGGCAAGATCTACTCCTTCAATGAGGGCAACTATCAGCTGTGGGATGACAAGCTCAAGAAGTACATGGATGCATTGAAGGACCCAGGATCTTCAGGGAAACCTTATTCTGCCCGCTACATTGGAAGTTTAGTGGGTGACTTTCACAGAACAATGCTGTACGGGGGTATTTACGGTTATCCTCAGGACAAGAAGAGTAAGAACGGTAAGCTCCGCCTGCTCTATGAGTGTGCGCCAATGAGCTTTTTGGCAGAACAAGCTGGTGGGAAAGGCTCTGATGGGCACAAAAGGATTCTTGATATCCATCCTGAACAGGTTAGTGCTATCTCATGTACATTCCATTGTGCTTGTTTCTATGTATGGGTAGCTATGTGGGTGTTGTAGTTCTATGCTCTCATATGTGATGCGCACATCAAGGTTGCATTCCAAATGTGCATTCGCTAGTCTTCCCATAGTGTTACACATACACATACACATACATCTGTGTATGTATGCATGCATGTAAGGTTGTGTACATACGATGTATACATGCATTTACATTTATGCAAGCATGCATAAGTAGACATGTACGTCTATTTGTATTCAATACCTAACAAATTTTCATACTAGTAGTGATTACCCAAAACTTTTTCTTCATACTGTATTTATTGCACCTATCCACCTTGGCTCACATTGAAGAAGCATAGGATGACTCACATTTGCTGGGTATTTGCATCTTTCCACATAATCTAGAAACTTTTTTATGAGTATCAGTATTCGAACTTTCACGTCGTAACATGCATCAATTTGATTTTTCAATCAAGCTTTTATTGGCTCTATCAGGATGCCTGTGCCAGAATACTGTTCACATTTATTGAGATGTTGGCATCAAAATGCTATAATGAGGGCTTACTTGTTTGTGTGTGTGGATTGTTTTGATATAAGCAGGTTCATCAAAGGGTTCCCCTCTTCATCGGAAGCACCGAAGAAGTCGAGAAACTCGAAAAATACCTTGCCTGACTGGCAAATTGTAAAGTGAGTTGGAGTTGAATATAATTGTAATATCCATGTAAGCAGAGTTTTGTGCAGTTTTAGAGCATTCTGGCTGTGTCCGGTGTTTGGAGTTTGTCCTATTGTCAATCTGGAATTTGGAGTTTGTAGCTATTGTTCATTTTTTAACTCCATCCAATGCCAAAGGCCCACATCTGTGGACAGTCTTGAATAGCCTCACATTGTGATATGCACTTACAACTTTGGCCACCAACTTAAAGGAAAAGTACACCTCCGCATGATCGCCTGCTAAACCAATGGACATGTCGAGGTATGTATGTAGATTTAATTTCCACCAGTGCGAAGTCCTTGAAGGAGAAAAAAAGGCAGTTTCTATCATTGTCTGTATATAGGGCCTGAGCTGAAAGAAATTGAAGTTGCGACATCCAATAAAACTTAAGAAATCACACAAATATGCTCTCCTTATTTGCAGTGGATTACCATTAGACATGGATTTTTATCAGATGGAAGGAGCCTTAAAATCAACAACCAATGTATATTAAGGCTATTTGCAGATGACATTATTAAATAAACCTAAGTCTTTTTCCAATGCATCTATTGTTACTGACATTCTTGAAGTCACAAAGATGGAAAGAGATAGGCATGCAATACGTGATTGCTACAACTTATTCAAATGTTTTCTAACAATCCAATCAACCACAGAAAAGAAAATTACGCCAAAAATCGCACCACTCACAAGAAGTATCCCCTACCCCCAATCGTACATAGCTATGTATGCGGTGCCTCCCTCAGAGAAGCTCATGATGTTGAAGTAAGCCACAATGTGGGAGTTATTGTGAGAATTTGTCCAGAACTTCTTGTGAGTGGAGGTCTTAAAAGAAGTTCCCGCCATGGGATCGATAGTGGACGACGGAAGGTGGGGATCTCTAGGCGGTCGGACAACGAAAAAGAACAACAACAACGAGTCATTCCCATGGATTCGAGCTCAGACGGGTGCAATGGCAGCCCAATGAGCGAACCGGACGCGCGTTTTTATTTCGTTGAAACTTAAGCTTGTCTGAGTTTACACCTCGGATGTCCGAGTTTGCTTTTTAAACATTGAACGACTTTGCGTGTCTCTGCTTTTGTGCGTAGAGTTCTCCTCGATGGATCCCACGACGGGTCTTCATTCAAGCCACCTGCTCTCTCTCTCTCTCTCTCTCTCTCTCTCTCTCTTTGTGCCTTGTGATACATGGCATTACACTATCTAGTGTCCCTTCCATGGAGCACGTCCCTTGTAATTTATGGGTCTATCCTAGGCCTTCCATGGAGTATGTCCCCTTACGATTCAATTGCTATGGTTTTCTTATTAGGATACAAAATCAATCAATCAATCTCTCTCTCTCTCTCTCTCTCTCTCTCTCTCCACTCTAAGCATATGTACAAATATCTTCACAAAAGGAAAAGTCCAGCTAGAAACACAGGCACATGGAAACGTGGCAACTTTACATCTTTTGGTTTCAAAAAACTTACAATGTCTGATGGAACAAAACACAACACAAAAAGATATCTTTAGATAGAAGCACAAAGTTAAACTTGGGCATTTTTTGTAAAAGTAAAATGTGATGCCTTGATGCCCAAATATTCTCAGTGCCCTATCCAGTATTTACATAGTGCACACCCCGAGAGCATGCTCTTAGTCCTCATATGAGCCGCACAACATTGATGGGACAAGGCATTCATGAAAGCTGGAGGCCTCATACAAGATTACTCTCCCACCGATCAAAGGATCAACTGTATCTCGTGATCCTTGTCGTGAAGTGAGTGGCAATATTGATTGACAACACTGGCATGCTCCATGATCCACCAACAAGGTCTTGGTGCAACAATGGTGGTAGTAAACTTGATTTTGCTTTGTAAAGTGCACTCACTTATGGCGCCTTTGATGCTTCTTCCTAAGCATGCCTATTTATCTTGAGGGTTGAGTAGGCACCGTTGTGATTGCATCTTCATTTGTAACTCTTCATTGTCCATGGTCGAGTCCGGTGGCTATCACTTGTCCCTATGATTCAATGTCCTTGTGCACCCTTTCATCCGAAATACAAGAATAAGCCAATCATACTTGTCTTATCAATGTTGTAGGTTGAGGATATGCGATTCATTAAAAGCTCAACGGGAGCTTCAAGTATGGAGCTAATTCTCTTTTGTTGGTTTTCCATGCCATCTCCTTAGCAGTGTCAACAATTGGGAGATTATGACGAAGATGAGGAAAGAAGTCTCTCATTATTAGTCACATGCCATATATGTGCTTGCCCAATTTGCACAATCACAATAGGAGTGTTGCAATGTGACAGGGTACCATATTTGTGGCATGACATAATGAACACCTTGAATAGGAGGGCCGCTTTCTCAAGCACTTCAACCATTGATGGGTCACTTGCATATCTGCAAAGCATTTGTTCTTCACGTGACAAGCATGTTGCGACTTGTCATTCCTGTACATGTTGTGTTTACTTGAATCAACTACAAAAGGAAAAGTAGTATAAAGACACACTCATACACAATATAAACCCAAGCAAGGACATAAACCAAACCCCATCAAGGTTTCCACAATATTACTAGTTGCTCTTCTTTAATCAGGATCATCATCATCATTGTCATTATCTTCTTCTTCTTTCTTGTAGAATGAATGTGGTTTTGGATCAATAGTGTCATCCCCTTTGTCATCTTTGTCTTCCTTGTCATCTTTATCCTCTTCCTCATCTAACTAATTGTCAATTTCTTGTTCTGCTTGAAGGTGATGACGGATGATCACTTGATTATCTAGCATAGTGGTGTACCTTGAAGTAGCAGCCTATCTCTTTTGAATCACTGATGTCTACCAATGATTGATATATATATTTATCAGTTAAACCCCGTTTCAACACATTGTTCATAGTCATTAAGTTGTCTATGCTTGCTTGTTGTTAGCTCAGAAGTAGGTCAAATTTAGATGTTTTGCTGAAGTTCTTTGGCTAGAGTTTTGTTATGTGCTACCACATTGTTGTCTCATTTACCAATTCTTTAGATTCTTGTCGCAGCTCTTTGATCTCTTTTTGTGATAATATCCTACTTCATGTTTTTCCTTTAGCAAGCCTTCTAGTTGGCGAACTTACCATTTCCATTGCTAGTTACTACTGATTTCTTTTGCAAGCTGTTTTTGCATACGACTAATTTTCTTAGACTCCTTGTTAGCTTGTGCCTCGATTGACTTGGCCTCAACATTGACTACAATGTTCCACCATGTCTAGATGGAGGCAGTGTAGCCAAGTGTTACTGACTCAACATCATTCTAGTCATTGTTAAATTGTATAACAAGAGAATCATAGGGTAAATGGTGAAGATCAACCAGGTTGTCAATGTGAAACTACCCTTGAGGTGGCTTCTTTTGTAGAGCTTGTAACGTATTATGCAATCTTTTGAAAAGAATGGTGGGAGTGCTAGTTGTTCCTTGCATTTTTTTTGCCTACATTGTGTCTTTAGGCTAAAGATTTGTTTTGGGGTCCTTATATATTTCTATGGCAATTTTCAATGTTAGCAACATTCAGACCGGTCAAGGGGACGATGGCATTGCATTTTCATTATTCCCCCACAAGCTTTGCTAACCCTTGAATCACTTGTCCTTTAGGTTGAATCACTTTTCCTTCAGGTTGAATCACTTGTCCTTCAGGTTTCTCTGCAAACCCTTGAATCACTTGTCCTTCAGGTTGATCTAGTGTGCCCTTCCCTTTACCCTTGATCAATTCCAAAAGATCTTTCTGGTTAGTCATGGTACATTGCTTCTTTGCTACTGGTTCAAATAAACCCTCATGATCTTCTTTCCTTTTTAGGGGTAATGTCAGAACCTCGGTGTGAGTTGGTTCAAAATTTTGCTAGTATGCAAACTACTAGTAAACATACCAAGATTTGAACACCAACTGATGTTTTAATTTTCCATGTTTGTGCTAGAACACTCTAAAATATGATAGTTCTTAAATCACACAGGTAGGCTTCATCCATAGCCCATGCCATAATGCACCGAACGCTTTGTAATGGAAATGGCCTATGAACTTAGAGAATAGCGGAATTAAGAGAATTAGAGTGAGCAACTTTGAGAGCATATATGGTGAACTTAATTGGTAATAGTAACTTAATCATAACACTTAATTAACTAGGCATGAGCAATACCTTTGCGAGAGAGAGAGAGAGAGAGAGAGAGAGAGAGAGAGAGAGAGAGAGATTTTAGAGAATATGACAACAGTTGAGGACCGGATTTATGTGGAGCCGGTCCCCCCTCCAAAAGGCATTTGTATTATAGATTCTCTCATTAAGAGAGACTTGGTACAATACAATCTTTGTGTTCCTTGAGACCTCTTTGGCAGTATGGAGATGGAAATTTCATACACCAAGCTTTTGTATAATATCAACAATCAATCTTAGCTTGAAACAATCAAGAACTCGTGAACATCATTAGTCTTTGTGTTCCCTAAATCATTTGAGTACATGAGGATGTATACTTTTATGCATCAACTTGTGCCTAAAGAAACAATTAATCTTCCTTGCAATACAATCAATCTACTTGCATTAAGTAACTAATCTACTTGCAATAAACCATTAGCCTTCTTGCAATAAGCATAACATGCACTTTGTGGAAAGCATTAACTATCCCAAGCCTTAGTCCCAAGACCTCAAACACCTTCGAAGGTGGAGAGAGCTAGCAGGGAATGAGGGTAGGGAAGAGGAAGAAGAAGTATTCCATAGGAGAAAGAAATAATTCCTCACTTATCATCACTCTTCTTGCTTAGCATACATAATAGCATAGTAATGAAGATGGAAAGATTAAGCATTGAAGCATAGCTCTTGGTTGGATTTGCATTCCATAGCCAAGAGTGTTGGTGTAGGCTCTCAACTTCTCAAAGAGCTTGGAGAAGGAGATGGAGCTCTTGCACCTTGTCTAGCACACAATGAGAGTGTTTGTGAGTGTGTGTGGGTGAGTATACCCCCTAAGCAACCCCCTAGCTTGCTTGGGTCGACCCCCCCTTGTAGCTCATGCTTGAAGCTCATTGGACCCCTCGAGGCCTAGCCAATCATAAGCAGGAGGCATTACAAGCAGCAAGGGTAGCCTTGAGACAAGTGTCCCCCTTTCCCCTTTGAGAGAGAGGACTTGATAAATGCAAAATCAATTAATTAAATCCCCTAAATTATCATTGGACCCCTTGGGTGGCCAACCAATAGGCTTCAGGCACACAATGAGAGCAACATGAGGAGGAACTTGACAAGTGTCCCTTTTGCTTTCTTTGTACCATGCATGCCTTGTATGAGTGTGTGGGTGTTCTCTCTCATCCCCCCTCATGTAGGGCTCACCCCCTCCTTGTAGGGATTGAATATTTTTTGACACCTCAACCCCTCATGCATAGGCCCAATTCCCACCACAAGCTTGGCCCTTAAGCACTTTAAGCTTGGGCTGGGTTCTCACCTCAAGTGCAACCCTAACATCTCAAGCATGTCAAGCACCTCAAGCATCTCAATCATTAAGCACCTCAATCAACAAGCACCTCAAGCACCTTAGTCATCAAGCATGACAAGCAGGAGAAGCACCTCGAGCTGGGTCGGGTTCCCGCGCCTCAAGCTCAGCCCTAGCTTACCTAAGGTCAAAGGACTTTTACACATATTATTGGAGGTCTTCAATGAAGCTAACTCTAAGGTCTTATGCTCCATTGGTTAGCCTTGCTCTTTGATAGACCATCTCTCATTTGGGCCTTTTTACCAATGGCCCCGTGTTGAGATAGATCTAAAAGCACATGTCTATATCTTAACCCTTGTTCTCGTTTATTCTTCCACATTAAGTGATCAGTTTAATATGAGAAAATCATTTGGGTTGGTTAGATATTAGTTTTTATGACATTACCTCTCTCTTGAAATCATAGTCGTCTTCGACTATGAGGTAGATATGGTAAAGTCTCACCCATTAGTCCATTGGTCTTAGCGGGTAGAGGATCCATTTTTACCCTACGACATCATTCCAGAGTGGATGACTAATCCACTTGGTGCTTGAGAGACATTGTCTGCCGCAAGCATGTCTACTCTTTTTAGTCATATCATACTTCCAAAGTAGAGTGACAAGTTCTACTTGGTGTTTGGGAGACGTAGTCACCACAAACATGATCCTAAGTATGCATACTTCTTAAAATTTGTGCACAAAACATAAAAAGAGAGTCTTATAAGACAAAAACATGGATCATTTAAAATGAATTTCTTTTAAATTTGCTTACTCTTTTGTGTCATTGTAAGAATCATTAACAAGGTTCATATTATCCTTAAGTTATATTCTTTTCATGCATTTAGCATCTTTGAAAGGATAATTCTTAACTTAAATAAGATACTGTCCGTAGTCTTACCATTTCTTAATACCTTGTGCTCGTGTCAAAGGATGAACTTGGGTTGGAGCTCATTTGCTTCATCCTCGATCTTTGGTGGGTCTTCATTTATAACTTCTTTTGGTGGCTCTTCCTTAATAAGGCTCGAATATGCTCTCATGAAAAATGATATATATGAGCCAGTAGTTGGGCAACTTAAGTTGATAAGCCATTTAATGAATGGGCTTGAAATTTTAGAAGGGGCCATAGTATCTTTGTGCTGACCTAGCATAATACCTTTAATGGCCATATATATGAGCCAGTAGTTGGGCAACTTTAATTGATAAGCCATTTAATGAATGGGCTTGAAATTTTAGAAGGGGCCATAGTATCTTTGTGCTAACCTAGCATAATACCTTTAATGGCCCGGAGGATTCTTGTGTATAATTTGCCTTAGATGAGCCTTGGGGAAGTTTAGTAAGACCCAACTTTTTTTTCTTTTTCTTTAAAGGATAAGGCTCTTTTGTGCCTAATGGCAGGAGCCTTTTTTTGCCTAGCTAATAGATGGATATAGCCTGTTTAATCTTCTAAAAAGATTCGTTTTGATCTCGGCTATACTCCTTTGCAATGAAGATCTTCCCAGGTACCTTAAGCTACAAGGGACTTTTGGATCTTCCGTCTTTAGCCTCGAAAGGTACTTTCCCCTTAGAAGTATGTTCATGTTATTAGAGACATACTGTTGTTAGGGTAAGTACTTCTCCCATTTTGAGCATTGATCTACCTCGAATCACAAGCTTTTAGTAGACCAAGGATCATTAGTTTTCTAATTTTCCTTTTGGCCATCCGTTGGAATAGTAGGCCAACATAAGAGGGTTACTCTAGTTCTGATAGAGACTCTATCAGAAATTAGTGGTCATGGTAGGATTTCTATCCGACACAATTAGATGTTGGCAAGTCATGGTCCTTCTATCATACTTCATATTTTGGTATACCATACATTTTGAAACATACTCTTGTATGTTATCGTTTCTTGGTAAGCCAATACAAGTATGCTTTTACTCCTAGCAGAGTAAATTTGAATTCCTCTTTGCCCCGCATATGGGAGGAGCATGGGAAGTGAGGAAGATATAGCCTATTGAGGTATGGAAGATAACCATCCTCTAACGTGAGTGGTTATTTTTCTTCCATTTGTAAAGGATATTATCATATCCCTAAAGCCTGGGTTAGAAGCATTTTTAACTATCATAAAACATAGTTCATTGTAAGTTGCTATTGATACCCTATCTACCCTTGGCCATCGGGAAAGTGCATCGGCTACATGTCGTGCTTGCCAGTAATGTGAGCAATGTAAAATTTAAATTGCAAAAAGAAATTTGCCCACCTCATTTGATTGTCGAAGAGCTTGGTTCGTATCATGGATGGAGTCCGCAAGAAGTACTTCCATGTGTCAACGGCATGTAAAAAAGCTCATAGTTTCTTTTGTATATGTCCAAAATTCACTCATTGGATTTGAGTCTTTGAATCTTGTATTCTATGGTATTCCCTTCTTAAAGCAAATTTTTGCTTGAAGGCATGCATCCAGGCATTACATTGGACCTCAAATAGCTTTGAGAGATCCCCGTAGTGTAAGCATAAGTTAAGAGATAAGTTTCTCTTTGAACTTTTCAAAAATATTTCTCTCTCTTTGTAGTCCATGTACACTTAATGTTCTTTTTTGTTAAGTCATTTATTAGACCTGCTATAAGCATGAATTTTTCCTATGAAGCATCTCTAGTATGCACTCATACCTTTAGAGTTTCACAACTCATGTAGACTCCTCGGATTAGGCCATCTTTTTATTACCTCTACCTTTTGTGGATCTATACAAATACCACCTTTTGTGGATCCTCTACCTTTTGTGGATCCATACAAATACCACCTTTAGAGATAATGTGACCTAATTATTGAATCTCTTTTTAAAAAATATCCACTTTTCTTTTGGTTAGAGGAAAGCGTAACCTCTCTCAAAACTTACCAGTTCATGTTATTGCCTTTTGAACTCCTCTTGTGGAGCTTATAAAGCTCAATAAGGAGGCTTATTAGGCAGTGAGCTTCGTGGTAAAAGCTCCATTGCATGGTCATTGTCCCCTCATTGTGGAGATATCTCACGGGGGTATCATCAATAAAAACATTTTGGAATCCATTTAGGAATGTAGACAATTCTAATTCCTCTTGATTCCCGTCTTTTTTTATTGTTATTGGTTGAAACATTGAATTCATTTACATACTTTCTAACAAAAATCATGTATATGAATATATAGATTTTCATTAACTTGTGAAAAGCATGCATATTTACAAGGGATACGATACTACCCGACTCATAAACATGTATGTACATATCTCCTTGCTTAGGAAAAACAAAAGCCTTTTGCTATGAGCATCCTCTTTTGGAGTTTCCAACATAGAAACTCAAGGCGAGTTGTTGCGTGCATTTCTTTGGGGACAAGCACGATAGACATGCCCTTGCTGTCCACACTTGTAGAATTTGTTATCCTTACGATAACACTCTAGCTCTGTTGGAGAGAGTCTATTCTTACCTTTGTAGACTCCTTTCTCCTTAGCTTTGTTATTGGTGTTGCTAGAGTTGCCTTTGGAGGAAGTTTGAGCATTATTCCTCCCTCTAGGCTCATTTTGATCCTTCACTTCCATGGGCTTAGAGTTTTTCTTAACCCCTTGTTGGAAATTGATTTGAGATGCGACCATAGTATGGTGTATGACTGCCAATATGGCATTAGGCCTTTGTGAGTTAATATACTCGGCCATCTCTTCAAAAAGTCCCGCACAAAATTGTTGCTTTTGCTCCTCAAAGCCTATCTTTTTGTAGACACTCGCTTTGAGAAGTAAATCCCAAAACTTATCTACATACTTCTGGATAGACTCGTAGGGAGAGAGTTTCAAGCTTTTCCATTCTGTAAGGACATTGTCTTTAGTGTTGTTTGCCAGAAATTGTTTCATGATGGAGGCGCTTAAAGACTTCCATGTCCTTGGAGCTTTCCTTTGGGCTCGTAGGCTAGCCGACCATTCACGAGCGGAGCTCTGAAAATGCATAGATACCTGACGCAGTTTAGAGGACTCCATGAAGTCCTTATCACCAAAGGCCATATCAAACTGTTGGATGAAGGCCAAGATCTTGTCCGTAGCACCAAAGGTGCCATCATAGGTAAGAAAAGTGGTGTCCTTTCCTCCCTCCTTGAACTTCTTCAGCTTCTTGGACCTTCTCCATACCGGATAGGACTTGCGATGGCCTTTCCTTTTGGGCTCTTTGAGAGAAGAGCCGCTACCTTCATTGGAATATGAGGAAGGTGATGAAGACGGAGAAGAGGGTGACGTCTTTCTCTCCTTTTGCTTCTTTTGGTACCTCTCTTCCTTTTTGTGATAACGAGGAGGAGGACTTTTCGGCAATCTTTCTCTCTTGGGGGGAGTTGGAGATCGTTGAGGCTGCCGTCTTCTTGGAGCCACATCTTCAGAAATATTGGGAGACTCGCTTCTTTCTCCTTCTCTTGGGGAAGGCTCTATAGTAGAGACTTCACCTTTCTTCTTGGATGGAGGTAAGCCCGTTAGTAATTGTTTAAGCGCTTCATATGGGTTCTCCTCTTCTCTCACCGTAGAGAGCCCTCTCTTAGAAATCTCTTGAAGAGACTTCTCAGGTGCTCTCTCTTTTGGGGGAGTTTGGAGAATCCCATAACTATGAACTTGTTGGAAAACTTCACCTTGTAGGGCTGGGTTTCCCATAGCTTGTTGCAGCTTAGAAACAAGACACTTGATAAACATGGGAGCATCATCATTAGCACCTTCATGTGCAAAATCAAATTTATCAATGCTCGTTCTACTCTCTTGATTATTGTCAGCCATGTTAACAAAATTTATGTATGTACTTAGTGTATGATTAGGCAATTCAAACCTTAGTTGCCACTCCTCTTAGCCTTTGAAAATCGGCTCTTAAGTATCTACACCCATGGCTCAAAGTGGTTAATCATAGAGAGTAGAGGAGTAGGTCTAACATAGCAGGGTTGCCGAGGGTTAGCTCCTTTCGGACTTCTTATGGCTCAATAATGGTAAAGCCGTAGGCAAGTCTAAAAAGACTCCATTATTAAGTCCAAAGCTCTCGAGGTGTGCACCATATCCCACATAGTGGGCTCAACAAAACCGATAATAAATCCCAGTTCCACTTACCCTAATATAATTAACAACATCAACCATTTATAGGCTACTTAAGGACATCTCTTCTTAAGCAAGAAAAGAGAAACCAAATGCTCTGATACCAATGTAATAGAAATGGCCTATGAACTTAGAGAATAGCGGAATTAAGAGAATTAGAGCAAGCAACTTTGAGAGCATAGATGGTGAACTTAATTGGTAGTAGCAACTTAATCATAACACTTAATTAACTAGGCATGAGCAATACCTTTGCGAGAAAGAGAGAGAGAGAGAGAGAGAGAGAGAGAGAGAGAGAGAGAGAGAGAGAGAGATTTTAGAGAATATGACAACAGTTGAGGACCGGATTTATGTGGAGCCGGTCCCCCCTCCAAAAGGCATTTGTATTATAGATTCTCTCATTAAGAGAGACTTGGTACAATACAATCTTTGTGTTCCTTGAGACCTCTTTGGCAGTATGGAGATGGAAGCTTCATACACCAAGCTTTTGTATAATATCAACAATCAATCTTAGCTTGAAAACAATCAAGAACTCATGAACATCATTAGTCTTTGTGTTCCCTAAATCATTTGAGTACATGAGGATGTATACTTTTATGCATCAACTTGTGCCTAAAGAAACAATTAATCTTCCTTGCAATACAATCAATCTACTTGCATTAAGTAACTAATCTACTTGCAATAAACCATTAGCCTTCTTGCAATAAGCATAACATGCACTTTGTGGAAAGCATTAACTATCCCAAGCCTCAGTCCCAAGACCTCAAACACCTTCGAAGGTGGAGAGAGCTAGCAGGGAATGAGGGTAGGGAAGAGGAAGAAGAAGTATTCCAAAGGAGAAAGAAATAATTCCTCACTTATCATCACTCTTCTTGCTTAGCATACATAATAGCATAGTAATGAAGATGGAAAGATTAAGCATTGAAGCATAGCTCTTGGTTGGATTTGCATTCCATAGCCAAGAGTGTTGGTGTAGGCTCTCAACTTCTCAAGGAGCTTGGAGAAGGAGATGGAGCTCTTGCACCTTGTCTAGCACACAATGAGAGTGTTTGTGAGTGTGTGTGGGTGAGTATACCCCCTAAGAAACCCCCTAGCGTGCTTGGGTCGACCCCCCCTTGTAGCTCATGCTTGAAGCTCATTGGACCCCTCCAGGCCTAGCCAATCATAAGCAGGAGGCATTACAAGCAGCAAGGGTAGCCTTGAGACAAGTGTCCCCCTTTCCCCTTTGAGAGAGAGGACTTGATAAATGCAAAATCAATTAATTAAATCCCCTAAATTATCATTGGACCCCTTGGGTGGCCAACCAATAGGCTTCAGGCACACAATGAGAGCAACATGAGGAGGAACTTGACAAGTGTCCCTTTTGCTTTCTTTGTACCATGCATGCCTTGTGTGAGTGTGTGGGTGTTCTCTCTCATCCCCCCTCATGTAGGGCTCACCCCGTCCTTGTAGGGATTGAATCTTTGACTTTTTGACACCTCAACCCCTCATGCATAGGCCCAGTTCCCACCACAAGCTTGGCCCTTAAGCACTTTAAGCTTGGGCTGGGTTCTCACCTCAAGTGCAACCCTAACATCTCAAGCATGTCAAGCACCTCAAGCATCTCAATCATTAAGCACCTCAAGCACCTCAATCAGCAAGCACCTCAAGCACCTTAGTCATCAAGCATGACAAGCACCTTGAGCTGGGTCGGGTTCCCGCGCCTCAAGCTCAGCCCTAGCTTACCTAAGGTCAAAGGACTTTTACACATATTATTGGAGGTCTTCAATGAAGCTAACCCTAAGGTCTTATGCTCCATTGGTTAGCCTTGCTCTTTGATAGACCATCTCTCATTTGGGCCCTTTTACCAATGGCCCCGTGTTGAGATAGATCTAAAAGCACATGTCTATATCTTAACCCTTGTTCCCGTTTATTCTTCCACATTAAGTGATTAGTTTAATATGAGAAAATCATTTGGGTTGGTTAGATATTAGTTTTTATGACACGCTTTCTTAGAGACATAGATGGGATTGTTCTTTAGAGTGAGGGATTTTGCAATTGGAAAGTGCTCACTTCTTGAGGGGTTGAGATCTTAGGGTTTTAATGATAGAATAGTTTAAAAATAGTAGCAATCAATTCAGTGGTCATTTGTAGCTAATGATTGTTGATGGTGAGAGTTGTTGTTTTTACGTTGAATGTGTCTACCACCTATTGGATGATAGGCATATCAATCGGTACTTTAGAAACCTCCATGCGCTTAATCATTCCCCATCTTGTGAGTAAATATTTCTCCTATTTTTTAAACACGTATTTATCAATGGGTTGATATGATCTTTTAGGCCCTTCTTCCTCTGTGGATAGGATTTATAGCCTTTGAAGCTTTTTCGTTAGCCATAGATGGATTTTGGTGTGTATCTTGATCAAAAAACGATGAAATAACTGGATTTCTTGTGGTTGAAAGTATGATAGTGATGTGAGCTAGTGTGTTGTTATTTAAGAAGGTAGTAGCTCTTGAGCGGATAATATAGAGTGGAAAGACTACATGGTTGCACAAGTGTTTGAAGATAGTGAGTTAGGGTCATAAAAACATCGCATAATGGTTCTAATTCTAGCCATCTAGACACACTTTGTTATCGCCTCCAAAAAAGTATTCATTACTAACATGGTAGGCATGTATTGGTTGATTGCACTAATGATGATAGATTTTTCCCCTCAATAAATTTTGCATTTATTTCACCATTACTTATAATTAGTATGGGTTTGTTTGATCAATACATATGTGTTTGAACACATGATTGAGGTTCCAAATTATTTGAGGTCTTGAAATTGTGTCTAACATTTTCTAGCTTATTTGAAGTCTGAGAACTCTGGTTGATCTTGTTTGGATCAATACCTACTAGGAATAATTCAGCTGGTTGAGTCTCATATTCAAACTGATCATTTAATTTTCCTAGAAGTTTGTATGGAGCCAAATAATATATTTTGATTTTTAAACCATTGTACACTCCAGGTAATATTAAACTAGATAAGAATGACTCCTACTGGCAGCTTCGATATTATATTGCAGGCGAATCTCCCCGGATGTCTTTCCTAGCTTTCTCTGGCGCACACAGAGAAGCAAAACTCAAGCCATTCCTAAAGATTTGAACTCTGATAGACTCAACATCCAATCGCTGTGCTAATCACCAGAGCAAGGCACAATTGTTGCTTCAAGCTTGGAACCGGTAATAAAAAAAATACATTCAACCCCCTCCCAGCCCCTTCTCCATCTCAAGCGTTGCCGCCTCTTGCTGAGGGTGATGTCGTAGCCTTGCTGCTTAGGCCTATGGGATGACCTTACCCACCACGTCTGCATCTGCGTCTGGTTGCTCGAGGCATCCACGCAAGATTCCATCCGTAATTTATTTTCCAAAATGGGTAGCACATACTTGTGCCATTGGAAAATACACAATCAACCTCATATGGTTCCTACCAAGAAATTTTAAGGTTTGGCTATTTAGGTCCAAGTTTGGATTGATAAAGTAAGACTAAATCTTCCTTTTGAAATTCTCAAACCTTTAGCTTACTATCATGCCAATGATTTCTTCTTTGCTACACCACCTCTTATTCCAACATTGCTCTTTGTTTGATTTTATCCAACTTGAGTAAATCAGCTAGTCTTTCATTCAGATTGGTGTTATAATCTAGACCATGCTCAATAGCTAGCCTTAAATTGGAAACTATGAGTTTTAATAGAACCATTTCCTTTGTTCATTAAATAATCCTAAATGGTTGCATTCGAGCAATGTTTTTGTAAGCTATTCTCTATGTCCATAGAGCCGTCTAAAGCTTGAGATTCCAGTTATGAGGTTCCTTCTAGAAAACTTTCATTGGAATTTTCTTGATGGTATTTGTGCTGCTTTTGACCTAAACATTACATCTGAAAAAAACTTAAGTTGTTGAATTTTGATGCTTTATGGAAAATATTTTTGTCAAAATGTGAATGTTTCATAGATGAAGTGACTACCCTAATATGAAACTATCTCTAGCGAACATCTAGTGATAGATGATGTATTCATAAATGAACCAAGCTATGGATTTTGCTAAGTTATTTGGAAGTGCTTTGTCTTTGACCCACTTGCTCACATAGCATGTTTCCATGACTATTGACTTATTTGGAAGTGCATCTAGCAAGAGATGATGTTTTCTGGATTTTGTTCTGCTATTTGGAAGTGCTTTGTCTTTGACCCACTTGCTCACATAACATGTTTCCACCATGACTATGTTCTTGTTCTTTCAAGATGTTACCTTCTTGAAGGGTTCCATGGAGTCTAGTCCCCTAGTCCCCACTTAATAAATACTCCTAACAGCTTGATGGTGGTTAAGGGTGTCATATCTAATGCAATTGGTATGCCACCCTTTGGCAAATATCACATGTTTGCAAGAAGTCCGAACATCTGCCATTATGCTTGGCCGGCATAGTCCAACTTGTAACTTTTTTTTATGAGTAATCAGAGAGGAAAAATGTCCTCCACATATCCCAACTTGAGCTTCACCAATAATGTGCATTCTATCTTGAATTGATACACATCTCCTTAAGACATCATTTATCCCCAATTTGTAGAGACATCCTGGACAATTAGTGTGAATTTTAAATAAAGCCTTTGAATACAAATGCCTTTTTACTGGCTAGAGACCAATCTTTTGGTAGACTCTCTTGTTGCAAGAAATCATAATTTTTTTGCCATTCAGGAATTGATTATTTTGTTGTTGTTGACCAAAATAATTCAACGTCCACCATCGGCTCATCCCTTCGTGATGTTGATGAGATTCCTTCAGTGCTTCTCGAATTTTTTTTAGCCCCACAATGTGTTTTTCCAGTCTTATGAAATATTTTAAATCCAAACTCCAATAAAAAAATCATCCATTTGATTAGCCTTCCTTGGATGACTACTTTGTTGACTAGATATAACAAGGGTCGACATAAAAATGAAATAATTTGCAGAGCAGATAATGTCTAAACTTGGTTGCATTTGAAAACCATTCCCAAGGCTTCCCTCTCTATGGTAGAGTACCCCTACTTTGCCTTGCTAAATCTTCTACTTGACAAATACATTGGATAATCTAATTTTCCTTTAGGTTGTGCTAATATGGCACCCATTTCCATTCTAGATGCATCAACATGTACATGAAAAACCACTTCTCAGTTGGGTTGGCGAAGTACTGGTTTTGTGCTTATTGTTGTTTTCTCTAACTAGAAGGTTGCTCCACATTCCACAGACCAAACAAACTTGACATCTTTTTGCGTTAATGCATATAAAGATTATGATTTTTCCACAAACCTATGGACAAATATCCTGTAGAAATCAATATATCCTAAAAAAGAACTCAATTCATACGCGTTGGAAGCTGATTTGGCTTGGTGGATACTTTTGATTTTGTGATTTTGTCTTTAACCATCCGAATACCATTCTTGAAAAACACATAACCTAATAGCTATGCCTTCCATACGATGCATATAGCCTTAAAAGGGTTTAGACATATTCTCTTCTCTCTGTATCTTTGAAAAACCATTTCAAGAAATAGTAGTTGTATTTCCTCTATTGAGTAGATAGTAAAGTCGTCCACAAATAGAGTCAAGAACTTATGCAAGAATTCACTAAAATTTTTCATCACAGACCTTTGAAATGTTCTTGGAGCATTGCATAATCTGAATGGCATTAGTAAATACATAAAAGCTCTTTATTTAGTAGTGAAAATTGTCTTTGCTCCATCTTATGGAGCTATTTTCAACTGATTATAATCAACTGATTACATCTCATGACCAATAATTTCATTAGGCATCATCAATGAATGGTAAAGAAAATGGATCCTTGGTTGTTTGTGCATTTAACTTGCTATATCCACATATATTTTGATCTCACCATTCTTCTTTGGTACTACAACAATAGGGAATAACTAGTCACTTCTTTCTACTTCTGAGATAAATCTAGCTTTCAAGAGGTTATCAATTTCTTCTTTTACCTTCTTTGCACAATTGGGATTCATCATGTATCTTTACAGTATGAATAATCTAGCATCAGATTTCAGTGGTATCCAATGTTGACATACCTCTAGATTGATTCCTTATAGATCAATGTATTCCGATGCAAAAACATCTTTGTATTTCAAAACAATTTGTTTAGCTTTCTCCTTGATAGATAGCTTCAGATGTTTGTTGAATTTATTGATCTTGGGTCCTACGTTAGTCCCCAAATTCTATTCTTCAACTTCTTGGTTATCAAGAAGTAGCCAATTACGAGTTTTTAATGATCTTGGGTCCTACGTTAGTCCCCAAATTCTATTCTTCAACTTCTTGGTTATCAAGTAGTAGCCAATTACGAGTTTTTACTCCCTTCCTTTTGATCAATGACTCTGCCTCTTTTTTTGTCCTTGTGCCAATTTCATATTCATTGTGCAAATAATTTGAACTTGCATGTACATAATTTCCTTATGATGCTAAATGACCATCTCCCTCCGATGATTGTGCATTATGGCTTTTGGATTCCATGTTAGCATTGTTGAACTAGACCCTAGTGATTAATTCTTTATTTATTCTAAAGCTCTACCATCCATGGATAATGATTTCTTCCCTTCGCTCATTTCTATAAAACTTTCAAGATATTTTTGTTGATGTTCTTGAACAATTTTTTAATTCAAAGGACATAATGCGTAGCTTTTTTTTCTATTTGAAAGATCTTCATAGAAGGATGCATTCTCTCTATTTTCTTTGTTCCATATTTTCTTCACAACTCTTCTAGTCTCATTGCCTTTTTCCAATTTGTACTGTTGTTGGTTTGGATCTAAATTCTTTGAGGTGGTCCCTATAGTGGAAGTGTCTCGCTTGCATAGTCATGAATGATTCCAACATTCCTTAACCAAGCTCTTCCTAACAAGATGATATAGGTTCCTTGTGCATCCATGATAAAAAAAATGGTTTTAAACTTTTCAGATCCTAACCATATCTGAACATTTTCTACCAATCCAATGGCTTGCATGATTCTCTGATCAGCAATTTGGATTCAAAATGGAGTTGTCTTCATTTCATGAATTCCCAGATTTTGCCTAGTGTGTTCTTCCATAGTACATCCAAGCTCTTCCTAACAAGATGATATAGGTTCCTTGTACATCCATGACAAAAAAAAATGGTTTTAAACTTTTCAGATCCTAACCATATCTGAACATTTTCTACCAATCCAATGGCTTGCATGATTCTCTAATCAGCAATTTGGATTCAAAATGGAGTTGTCTTCATTTCATGAATTCCCAGATTTTGCCTAGTGTGTTCTTTCATAGTATTCACACCAGCTCCCCCATTCAATATGACTCCAATTGTTTCCATACCTTGTAATCGATTTGTATGATTTGCACCTCATCATCTTTGATGTTTGACTTGTCCATTGTCATTGCTTCAAATTCCTTTTGCCTATGCATTCTGATAACTTTCTTTGCTTTAGGCAAGGTCTTCATAATATGATCCAATTCTATTTTTCTTAATTCTCTCACAAACCTACACATATATCTCGTCTTGTTCATTCCTAGAGCTTGTATCAATAGTCAAAGATCTCCCTTCTAGATAACTATCTTCATAATGCCATGTTTGTGGTCCCCTTCTTTATCTCTTTGTTGATGGATCCTTGAATGAAAAATCACTTTGTTCTTTTTAAAATTGTTCTATTTCCACATCCAGTATTTTTATTAAGTATGGAGCCTGATTCACCCCTTAAGCACACATTTGTAAGGCCCCAGTTATGAGGGGAAGCCAATGGCCATCATGCATGAGAAAAATCTCGTAAAAAAACCAAACCTTCAAAGGTCAAAAGATTCCCATTTTTACGAAATATTATGGCCGGCGGACTATGGCCGAAAAGCGGCTAAAAAATGGTCGATTGATGGATGGTAGTCAATGGCTAGTTGGTCCGTGGCCCGAAGGCAATGGCCGGTTGGCCGGTGGTCAGAAGTCTATCACTGGGCGCCAAATTCAATGGCTGATGGTGGTCGGTGTTCAATGGGCATTGGCCAAGTTTTAGATTGATGAGAGAGGGTAGCGCATAGAGGCTCCTTTTAGCATATAAAAGGAGGCCTCTTCTACACACAAAACAATTGTAAGGTGTGATAGAGTGTGTGTAAAGTGGTGAACGAGAGTGAAGCAAGTCAGGAGGTCCATTAAGGGTTGCTAATCCCTTTGTAATTACTTCAAGTTAGAAGTGAAAAGCCATTGAGGGACTACTTTCTCGTGAACGTAGCCCACACTTGGGCAAAACATATATTGTGCGCTCTCTCTCTCTCTCTCTTCTCTATTATCTCTCTTGTGTGTAAAGATTATCTCTCTCTAATAAGTAAACTGCTCTAATATCTACTTAGCTACTCCTTAATCCCTAACAATTTCAACATTGACCAAGTTGGCTTGGAACACTTCTTTCTCACCATTTTAAATACCATGACTAGTTTTTGAGAGTTGTGTTGTCTGGGCTGCTAAAGTCATGGGTGAAATATTTTAAATGGTTTGGCCTCTGAGCATTTGGTTTTTTAGACTTCCTTCTCTCCAGATCGTGAGTGATCTAAGCAACCAAAACCCTATGCTCCTGCCATGTATCCACTTCTTTGGCTTTCCCCTTGGCTTTCCAAATAGTCCTTTACTTCTCCCCATTTCGAATTTCTTCACTCTACTTTGGTTTACTAAGTGTTTTCTCTGGTGTTTCCTTGATGAAAACACCATAGCTCCGATCAATGATCACTCTCACTAGTACTGGTTTGACTATGTTCGACTATCTTCACTTAGCCACCTCAACCTTTACACTTTTTGGATTGTGCTAAGAAATATTCATTTATGCCATAGGTGTAGCAATTGAAGTCTCATTTGTTGAAGTCCCTTCTCCCTATGCCTCTACCAGAGAAGTTCTAATATCTTTCCCTTCCAACAATTCCCCTAATAGGATCTCCATTCTCTTGGCTCTCAATAAACACTTCTTTGTTAATAGGCTCTGGATTGGTTACTGCCATTAATGATACATTTTCACGTTATTTAAAATGACGTATTCTAATTTTTCAATTATTCTGGATGTGAAAATAGGTTGCATAGTACGTTGAACACACTCATCAATGCGGTGCGATTAGACTACACACTAGGTTTCCACTTTCCTTTATGACAGCCTTCTCTTTGAATTTAAAAAATTGCCTGGACAATTCCTCAATCTTCCTAGTCCATGCCCCTTTCTTCCTTGTTTTGAAAGTTTTGGCTTTTTGCTTGCTTTGAAAGTTGAAAAAGTAGTTTTAAGATTAATGGTCTTCTCTCTTCTTCTTGGTTTGACAAAATAGTTAGTGTGTGTTTCTCAAGGTGTTTCCCGTTCCTTTGCTCGTTGAGGATTTGAAATTGATTCAAAATAATTTAATTTATGGTTTACTGATTCACTAGTATCAACTGCTACCTTTGGGTTGGCTTCCCTGGTAGTATGTCTGGTGCTATGTGAATGGTGGTGTTGTTGATATATTATTGAATGTGCGCTTCTAGAATACTTAATTTTTTTTGGAATCTCTCTATGGTTTATCTTCCTTGTTGTCTTGGTCTAGTTAAATTTCTTCACCCTGAGAGAAATTATAAATTCTATCAGATTCTTGCTCCAACCCTTCAATAGCAGTACATATATGATTTCCCTCCTTGGCAAATGCTATGGTGGTTCTTTGACCTCTTGTTGGACGTTGTACTTGCATAGTGTTTGGATGAATAACTCAAAGTCATAACTGGGAGATTGGATTTGTCAAGAGCTATAAGCTCACCACCATGATCACCAAAATGGAAAGTGTTGGAGCTTAACAACTCTTCCAAAGATAGACTCGGAGTTCTTTATTAATAGCAAATATGAATACCATTTGAATTAGTAAGATGATCTACTAGTGATTTAGAGTCTCAACTATTATATGGCTAGATTATATGGCTACATACCTTCCTCTCCCAACCACGATGTGGACTCTCTATTGCGACGCTCATTTCAGCCATTTTTGAGCATCGAGAGTCGCTTATGAACTCCACTCACACCACGTGACATGTTCATTTGGTCCCATAGGTCATATTTGACCTCCCAGGACAATAATAGAACTATCTCTCTCTCTCTCTCTCTCTCTCTCTCTCTCTCTCTCTCTCACACACACACACACACACACACACACACACACACACACACACACACACACACACACACACATCCCTGTCCACATAGAGTAAAACTGTAAAATCTTGGATAGATTCCGAGCTTGCCTTGAAAAAATATATGCATTGTCATGCAGTCCTCTCTCTCTCTCTCTCTCTCTCTCTCTCTCTCTCTCTCTCACACACACACACACACACACACACACACACACACACACACACACACACACTAGCACACACACATTCAATCACACCTCTCTCTCTCTCTCTCTCTCTCTCTTTACCAATATCTTTTGCACTTTGCCCCCTCCCACCTTATATTCCTCTTGCCACCCCCCCCCGACCACTGCTGACTCTCTCTCTCTCTCTCTCTCTCTCTCTCTCTCTCTCTCTCTCTCTCTCTCTCTCTCTCTCTCTCTCTCTCTCTCTCTCTCTCTCTCTCTCTCTCTCTCTCTCTCTGTGGCCCCCTTCCACCCCATATCCCTCGCGGCTCTCCCTTCATCGGATTTCCCCATTAGTGATATGACTTGTGGGAAGGTGGTGGCGAATATCCACACATACAAATATGCACACACATGTATATGTATACATATGTATGTATACATATCAATACATACATAATATATAAATAGGTGTGTCTATACATATGTATATACATACATACATATATACATACACACACATATGTATGTATGTATGTATATCTATAAGTGTGTGTGTGTATATAAGGAATGGTATAGGAGAGGGATGCAATTAAGCAAGGTGATGGTAGAGAGAGAGAGAGAGAGAGAGAGAGAGAGAGAGAGAGAGAGAGAGAGAGAGAGAGAGAGAGAGAGAGAGAGAGAGAGAAGTACACAAGAGAGAGAGAGAGACAGAAGTACACAAGGGAGGGAGGGAGAGAGAGGGAATGGGTGAGAGAGAGAGAGAGAGAGAGAGAGAGAGAGAGAGAGAGAGAGAGAGAGAGAGAGAGAGAGGAAATAAGTAGGTTAAAATGACATGTGGAGGCCAAGAGCGGGAGAGAGGGAATGGGTGAGAGAGGAAAGAGGACACGACAATGAGAGAGGGAATAGGTGAGAGAGAGGAAAGAAGTAGGTTAAAATGACATGTGGAGGCCAAGAGAGGGAGAGAGGGAGAGAGGGACTGAGTGAGAGTGAGGAAAGAAGTAGGTTAAAAAATGACATGTAGAGGTCAAGAGAGGGAGAGAGGGAATGGGTGAGAGAGAGAGAGAGAGAGAGAGAGAGAGAGAGAGAGAGAGAGAGAGAGAGACCAAAGACAAGCCAACGAAACGGCTAGACAAGAACAAAGTTATGGATCTCCTCGATCAACCTCACCGCATACAGAGCAACAAGACCTTCCCATGCCTAGCCCACCACCATCATCGATGGGCAAAGACACCAATGAAGAAGCGGAGCCTGAGAAAGACAAAGATTCTGAGTCCACCCAACAAGCAGAATCTACACAAGAGGCTGACCAACCCGACGGACAGAAAGAAAAAGAGACAGAGCCGGAACCGTAACCGGAACTGGAGAAGGCAACAGAAGATACTCAAAAGCCAGAAGAGGAAAAGGCAAGTAGATCTAAACAAGAGACTGATAAGGAAGCAGATGAGGAAAAAGAGTCTACCGTTGCACATGCTGCAGAACTTGAGCCAGAGAAAGAAGAAAGGACGGCACCTGAAGAGACAGCAAGGTCTGATCCAACACCATCTACTTCCACTCAACCAGAAACTTCCGAGGCATCAAAGTCTCAGGATACCCAAGAAGAAGACCGACCATCTACCTCTACACAAGAACCACCAACAGTTATGATGCAGCAAGAAGCTACACATGATGCTGCAGGCACATCCCAGCTGACAAGACAGGAGGAGTGGCAGTCAAACGACGAGGTAATCGTCCAAGTCAATGAATATGCACGGCAGATGTAGGAAATCACGGAGAGACTGCGTTCAGCAGCATTAAACCGCAGCACAAAGGCCAAGGAACTTGAGATGGTGATCGACACTCTCCAAGGAGAGTTAAAAGACAGGATGACTGTCATCATTGATCTTCAAAGGCAGGTGCAAGAGCTGAAGGCAGAAGCAGAACAGCATCAGTTAGCCAGAAATAGGCAACAAAAAGAAATGGAGGAGTTAGGTGATCTACTCACCAAACTATCTGATGCCTGCAAAGCAAAAGACAAGCAGCTGACAGAATTTATGAATGAACTTCTTACAACATCTTTGTCAGCTCAGAAAATTCAGGTGCAATTAGATGTTGCCAATGCTTCTCTGTAGTATTCTGAACAGAGGATCAATGATCAAGCCATTTTCTTATGGCAAATCAGAGAAAATCCAGTGTGGCCTTGATCAAAGGAATTGACGAAGTGTATAAGGCACTTGAAAAGAAAAACAAAGACCTAGAATTGGAATTAACGCTAGAACAATCACAGCGCAGGGACCTGGCACTAATGCGGGTTCAGAGAGAGGAGGAGCTCCTAAAGGAGATAGCAGAACTCAAGTGGATTAATCAACTTCTCAGAGATGGGAAACCAGACATGCAGGAAAAGGCAGGCACCTCAGAGCCGCCACAGATAGACTTACCCTCGGTCTCATTTGCTGAGTTTGAGACACAGTCCACAGCAGAGCCGAGTGGTGATGAAGATTTTCATATTAACATCACGGATGAAGACACAGTGCCAATGGTCCAGCTATCAAAAGCTCAAGAAGGCGCACTAAAGGAGAAGATCACCCTAGAGGTGGATGAGCAGTGGAAAGCCGCAATGGATTTGGAGGTGAGAGTTTTACACTCTTTCAACGTCACTCGGCTCACTCCCAATCAAATCAACGCTCAACGGCACCAACAATCCCTTCCGTACACTCTCATCAAAGTGGAACTATTATAGGTGAAAGAAAGGTTGTACAAAGATATGCAAGAAGATGGCACAGATAAAGACCACCCAAAGTGGAGGTTAAGCTGGCTGAACAAGAATCGAAGATACCTGATTCTGTTCACAAGAGCATCTGCAGCCCTTCATAGAGATCCAACCTTCTGTCATGTACCCAGAGTAAGGACATGGCAAGCGCATGAAGCACTGCAAAAGAAGAGGCCAACTTGACTTAACTTCCCCAGGCTGCCAGCTCTAGAGAGAGGACAGCAACAACAGAGGAATACATGGTGAAAACCCTAACGGGCGCCATGTCTTTCTTCAAGAGTCTGCCAGGTCTCTCATGTGCCATGTTATGTAAGATCTGCAGAATGTTGCTAACATGTATACAAGTTTTTAATGAGCTTGAGCAAACAGGAGCCCCATGGCTATCATTCTTGGAAGGAAACAAAGGCTTATGCTACGATCTAAGTGTGCAGTCTTCAGAAGAAGTCCTTTACGCATTCTATGCCAGATGTATGTTCTTTCCATCGAATAATATGATGGCCTTTGAAGAAGCAATCTACACTGGATTCTTCACCTGGCGAACGAAGATATTTGCACAGGTGATCAGCAACTTAACATCTAGGTTTGTAGGCTACTCAACGGGAAGCTGAAGAATAAAGTAACAATGCAATTTTTGCAAGTACCCGACAAAGAAAGAAGAATCAGATACCAGAAGGCATTGGACGTGATTAAAGACCGCCTCGCCAGCCGTCAAACCGAAGACTAGTTCAGCCCATAAAGCTGTGTCAAGGGACGACACAGCCGAGGAGGGGGGGAATGTTAGCAGCAAGTTAATACGGACATCATTTTTCGGAGTTCTCTTTGTAAAACATTTATTCTTTTGATAAATCGGGAATATTGTAACTCCTATTTCTCGGATAAACTCTATAATTAATGAGTCGGGGCTACAAGCTTCCAGATTGTATCAGCCAGTCATTTCCCAGCTTTGGTAGAACTCTAGATTATTAGTTTTGACCACCCAAAAACCTTGGCTGAGGTATAAAAGCCAATTTTTGTAAGTTTTTGGATAAGAAATACACAGCGTGAGCTAACGGCGCTCACTTCTCTCCTTCTTGCGCTTCCTACTCCCTCTCCGGTTGTCACATTGCGATTACGTTTGTTGCATTGCAACCGCAGGTAAGAGCTCTACGCATTGACGTAAGCAGCGCACAGTATTTCGTAGCTTTTGGCGTCGCCGACCCGCGGCCTAATTTCATCATAACTAGGAATTTACACTTTTAAATTGCAAACTAAGCATAGGCGGGGTATTGGGGCATTATTGCTAAGCATTTAGATGCATTTTGGGTCGAAAAAGACTAGATCAAAAATCCACTGCTGTTAATAATCGCGATTTTGGAACTTGACCTAAAGTGGGGTTTGAGACCATAAGCATGTGTGCTTATGTCTTATAAACTTGTCCTAGAAGTTTCGTTACGTTTGGATGTCATTTGATGCTATAACGGATGTGATTTGCTTGCCAATGAGCGATTGGCTTTTGGTGATTTCAGTCACTTGAGTGTAGCTTGAGTTAGATGCGAGTTGTTAGTTTTTTTCTAAGAGATTGAAAACCTCTTGTACCTTCTATGCACTAGTCGAGTCAACTTCGTCCCATGGTTTGACAAATTAATCGTGGTTCTCGCTAATACTCCAATAAGATAGGATGGTGAGGTTAGACATGCGTCCCATATCCTCTTTGTCCACATAGCTTTGGACCTGGAGCCTCAATTTCCCGATTAAGGGAGTGACTGAAGCTTCTTGCCCCTTGCAAGCACCGTCTGCGCGGGTAGGACATCTCCCATCTTGTAAGCTTGTATGCCTAGCTTGGTGGCCAACTCTGCGGATATGAAATTGTGATTAGAACCACAGTCAAAGAGAATAAAAGCATCATGTTATCTTACCTTTCCCCAAGCATGACATAGAGCAGATCCTTTGTGGTGAGTTTCCTCCTCTTGGATTTCAACCAAGGTAGCTCTAGGAGGCTCATGGCGGGTGTTCTTTTGGGGACAAGCGCGGTACCCATGCCCTTGTTTGTCGCACTTCAAATAGCAGTTATCCTTGCGATAACACTCAATCTCTTCAAGACAGAGTTTGTTTTTACCTTTGTAAACTCCCTTATCCTTAACTTTGTTGGAATTTCCCTTAGGAGACTTTTGAACATTTTCCTTCCCCTTAGGTTCATTGGAACCCTTGTTTTCCATGGGCTTAGAATTTCTCTTAGCCCTTGTTTGGAAATTGATTCGAGAAGCCACCATAGTATGGTGTATAACCGCCGATATGGTGCGTGGCCTTTGGGAGTTGACATACTCTGCCATTTCTTCAGCTAAGCCCGCACAAAATGGTTGCTTTTGCTCTCCAAAATCCAGCTTTTTGAAGACAGTGGCTTTGAGTTGTAAGTTCCAAAATGTGTCTACATATTTGTGAATCGATTTGTAGGGAGAGAGCTTCAAGCTTCGCCATTCGGTGAGTACTTTGTCTTTGGCTTCGGTGGCCAAAAACTGCTTCATAATGGAAGCTCTTAAAACTTTCCATGTTTGTGGAGCTTTACCATTGGCCCGTAGGCTAGACCACCATTGCCTGGAAGACTTTTGAAAGTTCATTGCTACATGGTGTATCTTAGAGGACTCCGTGAAGCCCTCATCTCCAAACGCCACATTGAACTGTGGGATAAAGACCAAGAATTTGTTTGTAGCACCAAAGGTGCCATCATAGGTAAGGAAAGAGATGCTCTTTCCTCCTTCTTTGAACTTCTTGAGCTTGGACAACCTCTTCCACGTAGCATAGGATTTCCTATATCCTCTTCTTTTTTATGGTTCAAAAGTTGCACCATCACTTTCTTCAGAAGATCAAAATTTGAGGAAGATGGAGAAGAGGGTGACCTCTTTGTCGCCTTTTCTTGGCTTGATCTTCTTTGTATGCACTATCATTTTCATAAGAGGAAGAGGATGAAGAAGATGGAGAAGAGGGTGTCCTCTTTTGCGCCTTTTTCTTCTCTTGCTTTTTGTCATTCCTCTTTGAAATATGGTGTGGAGGAGTGTGTGATGGTCTTCTCCGTTTTGGAGGTGATGGAGAGCGTTTAGGCCGCCATCTTCATGGAGCCATCTCCGTCGAGGTGGCAAGAGACTCACTTCTTTCTCGTTCCTTCGGTGGAGGCTCTTGAATTCTCTTTTGGGAAGGAGACGCATCATCAAGAAGCAAATTTTTGAGCCCTTCGTATGGATCCTCTTCTTCTTCCCGAATCGGAGAGAGGCCTCTTTTGGAAGTCTCACAAGGAGGCTTCCTAGGTACTCTCTCGTCATGGTGGGGAGCTTGGAGAATTCCATGAGCACAAAGCTACCGTTGCACTTCACTTTGGAGGGATGGATTGCCCATAGCTTGTTGAAGCCTAGAAACAAGGTAGTTAACAAGCATAGGGGCATCATTAGTAGCCTCCTCATTAGCAAAATGAAAGTTATCAACATTAATTTCACTCTCTTTACTATTGTTAGCCACTCTAACAACTTTTAGGTGTAATTTGGCACTTCAAGCCCTAGTTGCTACTCCTCTTTACCCCTTTAGAAAAAGCACTCAAGCTACTGTACCCGTGGCTCGAATACCATTAATTGCAAGCAATAGAAGAGAGGGTCGTTCAGCACCAAAACAGCACCGGCTCCTGTCAAGCTTCTAATAGCTCAATAGTGGTTAAGACGAAGGCAAACCCCGTAGGACTCCACTATTAAGACCATAGCTCTCGACGGTGATGGCCCGTTATGTGCACAAAGGCAGGCGCACTGCAAGGCTAAAAAATCCCTATTCTACTTGCTCACATGCAATTATTAATACCAACCATTTATAGCTAGCTTGAGGACCTCCCTCCTTGAGCAAGGAAAGAAAAACCTTGTGCTCTGATACCAATGTAACATTTAATGGCCTAGTAACTTGTGTGTTGCGGAAAATAGCATGAACATAGTGAGCATTTCATTAGAATAGATTCCTAATGAGAATAACAAGAGTGCTTGGGTGGAAAAGCAACAAAAACTATAACACCTAGTTAGATAGCATGAACAATACTTCAAAAGAGAGAGAAATTAAGCTATTGACAAGAGTTGAGGACCGGATTTACATGGAGCCGTGCCCCCCCCAAAAGGCTTTGTATTATGGTTTCTCCCATCGAGAGAGACATTTTACAATACAATTCTTTGTTTTCCTTCAATACTAGCTAGTGCAATGAAGATGGAAACTTCAAGCACTAAGCAAAACACTTATCAAACACAACATCAATTCCCTCACGGTCTTAGACCCAAGACCTCACACACCTTCAAAGATGGTGAGAGCTAGCGGGGTATGAGAGTAGATTGAGATGAAGAAGGAGTAGTCTTACGAGAAAGATGTACATCTCACTCACATTAGCATAGCTTCGCTTAGTAATTAGCATGGTAGAGGAGATGAGCATGCATTGAATCTTGGCTCTTGGTTGGATTTGCGTCACAAAGCCAAGAGTTGTTGGTGTAGGCCTCCCTTCTCACAAGCTTGGAGTAGGTGATAAGCTTTCCATTAAAACTTGAGAAGGAGAGAGAGAGAGTCTTCTTGCTTCACACATGAGTTTGTGTGAGTGTGTGTGCATAATACCTTGAGAAAATCAGTCCCCTCTCTTTCTATTGGTCGACCCCTCTTGCTATTTGCTCATGTTGCAACCCTATTGACCCTTTCCAGGCTTAGCCAATGAGTACTAAGAAGCATAAGTGATAGCCTTCTGACATTTGTCTCCCTTTCCCCTTTTGTGAGAGCTTTAGGTAATTAATAAATGCAACTAAACCCTCATTGGACCCCTTTGCCTCGTGGCCAATAGGAATTAGGCAAGCCATTGGGCTACTAAATGCTCATTGGACCCCTTGGGAGACTGTCCAATAGTCTTCTAGAGAGCTTAATTCTTATTGGTTCTTTTATTAAGTGTTTTTAAATTAATTAAACTAGATTTACTCTAGTCCAATTCTCATTGGTCCACCTCCATGGCCATCCAATAGGATCTGAGTACACCTTGTGGGCATCTGGGCTAGGGAGCTGACATGTGTCCCTCTTTCCCCTTGTGTAAAGGAAGCTTGTGAGAAGTGTGTGTGTGTGTATGTTTCTCTCTCATTCCCTACTTCCAGGGCTCGCCCCCTCCTATGTAGGACTCATGAAGACTTTTTGAGACACACACAAAGCATCCAATTTCCCTATTGTTTGACCTTTGGACACAACCTTTGAATTTTGGAACCTTAGCATTTTGGAAGTCTTAATGGGTTGAACCTTAGGGTCTTTTAAGCCCATTGTTGCACATTGCTCTTTTGCAGATGGCCCCCCCTTTGGATCCATATTTTCCCTCCTTTGGATCCCTACTGTGGCCGGTCTGCCAGCTTAACCAATATTCTAGCTTTTTCTCCCTTGGTACTTCCCCATATTAAATGATCAGTTTAACATGAGAAAATCATGTAGGACAATTAAATATTAGTTATTATGACAACTAGACTGAACCTGTAGTAGCTGGGAGTCAAAACTGGAAGCTCCAAATGGTCGAGCACTCACAGCTCAAGACCAAAATTGTAGAGCGAAACACGCTCGCGTGATGCACCACCCAAAAGGGAAAACACTGCACGCAAATCCTGAGTGCTTCAAGCAATCGCAATCTCGATCGCACCAACGATGCGCATAAAACTGTTTGGAAAATTTCACCAGAGTTTCATCAGCAAAACGGCTACAAAACTAGTAACCAAAGTGACTGCATGCTCAAAACCATGAGCAATCAAAGCACATCAAACTTCACACTAAATGCATGCACCAATCTCCACACTTTGCATACATCATTGCAAACACCTGCAAATCTAGTACACAAATACTTGCTCTACCTGTGACTGCCAAAAAACATGCTCGAGGCATACATTACCGAGCTCAAACTACAATCACATGAGTCTCCTTGAGCATCAAACCACATAAGGCATACATCGTATCCTCCCACCTGTGAGGAAACTTGCAGCAAATACTACTCTCACATCCGAGAGCAAAATATGTGTGGAATCCTCGATACACAATAAACAATTGTTGCTGCAAAAAATTCAGCACTCAAAATTTTAAAATTTTGATACAACCAGTGCATCTAGAACGTGCCAAAACCCCAAGGTAAACTTCTGGATCACATGTATCCGAGTCCGAGTGTGAAAGATATGCCAAAAACCTTCGTTTTCGGCCCAAAAACGTAGCATAAACTATCAAAAGAGAGCTGAAAAATGCAGCTTCTGAACCGTAGCTCGAATGAGGTTTCTGATTGCACGAATGGCTCTGAAAGGGGGGTAAAACCCTATCACACCTGATAGAAACTCTCTCAAAAAGCTGAATTTGCCGATGCCGAAGTCGAAACTCTGTTTGCCCTCTCAAGAGTGCGTGCGCACGGAAGCGATCTCGGGAATGAAACACGTCGCTCTGATACCAGTTGTGAGTGCGCGGATGCAGTGTGCGTGCGGAGAGTGCTAAGGGGAGAGAGAGAGAGAGAGAGAGAGAGAGAGAGAGAGAGAGAGAGAGAGAGAGAGAGCACGACACAGGATGTGGGGTGGAGCTCCCAAATCTCAATGTGTGAGGACTATGTGAGAATGTGAGTGAGAGCTCCTTATTCTTTGTATGTATAAAGAATAAGGAGATGAATGTGGGCGGTCGGACACTGGCCGACGAACACGGGCAAAGCACGGTGAGGTACACCGCCTTTACCTAACATATACTATTTTTCCTTTTGTAGTTGATTCAAGTAAACACAACATGTACATAAATGACAAGTCGCAACATGCTTGTCACGTGAACAAATGCTTTGCAAATATGCAAGGGACCCATCAATGGTTCAAATGATTGAGAAAGCAGCCCTCCTATTCAAGGTGTTCAGTATGTATGCCACAAATCTGGTACCCTGTCAAATTGCAACACTCCTATTGTGATTGTGCAAATTGGGCAAGCTGTACAAGCACACATATGGCATGCGACAAATATTGAGAGACTTCTTTCCTCATCTTCGTCATATTCTCCCAATTGTTGACATGGCTAAGGACATGGCAATGGAAAACAAACAAAAGGGAATTAGCTCCGTACTTGAAGCTCCCGTTGAGCCTTTTAATGACATGGCCATGCAACGCACCCTTTCATCACATATCCTCGATCAATGTATGAAGACTTGAAGAGTATGCTACATGGATTGGGGAACATATCCCAATCTTGTGATGACGCGCATCTACAACATTGATAGGACAAGTATAATTGGCTTATTCATGTCTTTCGGATGAAAGGGTGCACAAGGACATGGAATCATAGGGACAAGTGATAGCCACCTGACTCGACCATGGACAATGGAGAGTTCCAAATGAAGATTCAATCGCCTACTCAACCCTCAAGATAAACAAGCATACTTAGGAAGAAGCATCAAAGGTACCATAAGTGAGTGCACTTTGCAAAGAAAAATCAAGTTTACTATCACCATTTTTGCACCAAGACCTTGTTGGTAGATCAAAGTGTGGAGCATGCCGATGTTGTCAAGCAATATTGCCACTCACTTCACTACAAGGATCACGGGATACAGTTGATGCTTTGATCAGTGGGAGAGTAATCTTGTATGAGGACTCCAACTTTCATGAATTCCTTGTCCCATCAATGTCATGCAGCTCAGATGAGGAGAAAGAGCATGCTCTCGGGGTGTGCACTATGTAATCATGTTAATATACCATGTGAGTTCAGTATTAGGGGTATTAGAATGCAAAGCATTTCCATTTAACAGAGATACACTGAAAAGAGGATTTTTTTATATTCCATTTTGGAAAAAATCCTAAAATAAGGGGTCATTTTATTCATTCAAACATGTTAAAAAGGGGGGTTTTTTAATTACCCCACAAAGTCACATTATATAAAAGGCATCACATTTTACTTTTACAAAAAATGCCGAAGTTTAACTGATGCATGGAGGTATCCTCCCAATGTATTTGTGAGATATTGAGCAATTGACTTCTTAGAGATAGAGAGAGAGAGAGAGAGAGCAAGCAAGTACAGGTGGCTTGAATGAATATCCCGTCGTGGGATCCAACAAGGAGAACTCTACGTAAAAAAGCAGAGGCATGCGACGCCGTTCGATGTTTAAAAAGTAAACTCAGACATCCGAGGTATAAACTTTGACAAGCTTAAGTAAGTCTGAACACACATCTAGTTCAACAAAATGAAAACGCGTGCACAGTTAGCTCATTGGGCTGCCACGACACCGTCTCAGTTCGAATCCATGGGGACGACAGGTCGTTGTTGTTTTTTTTCGCCGTTCGATTGCCTCGAGATCCCCGCCTTCCGCCGTCCATCGTCGATCCCATGGCGGGATCTTCATTCAAGACCTCGTGCCATTTAGTCATGAGGGTGGTCGGTGAGGACTTTCAATAACAGTTTTGAGTTCTAAGGGCCTGTTTACACGCTGCCAAAAATGGTCCATTTCTGTGAAGTTTAGTGGCTTTGAATGGTTGGTGGTGGTCCTCGCTAATGCTGCTCACGTCTCGATAATGGTGGTCACGCTTGGAAAGTTGAAAACCAGCTTGGATATTGTGAAAAACACCGTTTAGGTGTTTAATACCACCTCGAACTTAGGGAATACCATATGAGGGCTCAAAAAGTAGCATAAATGCCACTACTTCACATCAAGGCTTCAAAATGAAGTCCCTGTGTGTGGCCACAAGACTTTGCCACTGCAGGCCAGAAATGGGCCATTTTTGGCAGCGTGTAAACAGGCCCTAAACATTGCGTTAAATGCAAACCATGAGAGAGAGAGAGAGAGAGAGAGAGACTCCAGCTGATTCTAATATATTCACACGTCTCTGAGCGGTGAAGTGGAGGAGGACGTGAGAGAGGACGTGTCCATCGTTGATTTGTGTCTTTTCCGGTAGAATCCAGATTCCAGACGCGTTTAATTATTACTGGGCGGGCGGCGAGCAGTGTGAAAGAGATAATCATGTAGATATTAGAGCCGTGGCACTGTGATGGTTTAGTAGAGGAGGGGAGTGGGTGCAAGGTTGCGTGCATAGCTTTGCTTGCTGCCACAGCAAAGAGCATCAACAGCGCCAGAGCAGAAGCGAGATTGCAACGCATCATCTTCTCCAAGTAGTAGTCTGAGTGCGCGTGAGAGGTGTAGTTGCTTTGACAGCATTTCCTTACCCACCATTTTGGGCCTGCTTTAATAGAGTGGGCGGGCGCCCAGAGCTGGCAGAATAGGCAGAGCCAAGAAGTGCTGTCAAAGCCACATCGCACTCGAATAAAAAGTTGGCCGCATGGAGAAATTTGATGCGCTCTCGCTTGCGCTCCTCTCAGTGCTTGCGGTGGGCGCAGCGGTGGTGAGCGTGCGGGCAGGCGACGCAGAGCCGTTGCAGGACATATGTGTCGCGGATTTGAACTCAACGGTGAAGGTGAACGGGTTTGTGTGCAAGGCGGCCGAGCTGCAGACAGTGGATGACTTCTCCTCCGCAGTCATCAGCAAGCCGGGAAACATCAGTAGCAAGCTGGGCGCGCTGGTGACGCTGGCCAATGTGGCCAAATTCCCAGGACTCAACACCTTCGGAGTGTCCATGGCCAGGATCGACTACGCGGTGAGCGGCCTCAACCCTCCTCACATCCATCCGCGCGCCTCCGAACTGCTCTTCCTGGAGAAGGGCTCTCTATACGTGGGATTTGTCACCACCGAGAACAAGCTCTTCGCGAAGACTATCGTGCAGGGCGACCTCTTCCTCTTCCCCAAGGGCCTCATCCACTTTCAGCTGAATGTGGGTGATGAGGCTGCCGTGGGCATCGCCGCACTCACCAGCCAGAATCCTGGCACATCGCAGGTGGCGCGTGCCACGTTTGCCTCCATGCCTCCTATAGAGTCGGCTGTGCTCTCCAAAGCCTTCCAGATTGGTGATGGCGAAGTGAAGCACCTGATGGAGGTCATTCGCAAGACTTAAATATAGCCAAGCTGCCTGCCGGACCGGACGGAATGTTGTTTTATAACCCTGTTTTTCCTGCTGTCTTTCTCTCATCATTGTGACTACCTATACCTTACATCAAGGATTTAATGAAACAAGTTTTCCAGGTTTTGTTTTTGGTTTTCCCCGGGCCCCCTAACTTTTGAGTCACAACTTTTAATTCTAACGACCCTTTCACGCACAGGCTATGGCGTAAATCTAAAGTGTTTTACACTAATTTTTTCAAAGTTTGTAGGTTTTCTCATCTTAAACTATAAAATTTAGAGGTAAATCTCAGAATTTGTAGGTGGAGTTACACTAAACTTAGGTTCTTTTCGAGCACTGGTCCAAGAAAGTCCCTAAACGGCTACCCTTCCTCTTTGTAAAGAGAAGTACCAAGAGAATTTTGTAAATATGATGCAGCATATGGAAAGAAACTCCTATAGGGATGACCATGTCCGGAATGTGGAGGAACTTCACATGTATTATGTATGCATATTGTTGCACATTAAACCCTCGTAGCATGACCATACGAACAACCTCCCCAATGGGCAAGGATGATACACCCATCGTGGACATGGTTGTGACCTTCAAACCCTATCCACTATCTTCTTGCACAATAAATACTCCTATTTGACAAAAGCAACACGTATGAACTAATTTTGAAAGGCCATGTCCTCGTGTTTGTTTGTTTTTTTTTGCTTTCTAAAAGAAACCTTAGTGTTGTACTCGGTTAGGGAGACTTTCATTGTTTTCAGTGCAAGATAGTGCAAGATAGAGACTTACTTTAAATGTTTATTTCACTTTCATTTCATATCTCGACATGTCTTATTTTCTTTTGCATTCTATTGTTTTAGAATGCTAACTAGTATGTGACCCGTGCGTTGCCGCGGCTACATGTGCGTCAATTCAAGCAACCATTGTTTTACTTCCCTTCAAAGAGAGGGCAAATGTCCATGATTCTCAATAAGATTTTATAGCTCTTTAATACACTTGTGCATCAATCACCACTCAGTAACTACTTCTAGATGACAATGTATAACAACACACAAGGTCTAAGCGCCCTCCACATTCGCATCAATCAAGCACAAAGCTATCTTTTGGATCAACACTATGTCTACCTTTTTAAGTGTAAGATCAAACAACTAATGAAGTGTAGTTACTCTCTACATTCTTGTGGATTGACCAAGGACAAATCTCCTTCTAGTTGGTCATGCCAAGCTCTAACATACTACTCCTACTCATGGCAAGTTTGTCCCTTACCCATATTTTATACCATAGGATCTATTCGGCTTAGCTCCCACTCCCTTAAATGAGAGAGAGAGAGAGCATCGAGGCACTACATGGAGGAGAGTCTCTTTTTGTACGCGAACTATATCTTTTAACAATTTGAGAGTGCGATCATCATAACTTAAATGAGTGCTCAACGTTTGATCACATCAAATTTGCTTTATCCACATTTTGGCCCATACCATGTCCTACATACCTTTCTCTCCTAGCCACCTCATGGATTCAACTTGTCAGTGGCCTCCCTTATATCCATAGTCTTCAAGCATGTTACATGTTGTACTCAGTCCATAGGTCAATTTGATCTTTAAGGATAATCTCTCTCTCTCTCTCTCTCTCTCTCTCTCTCTCTCTCTCTCTCTCTCTCTAACCTTTGAGGTCATTGTGTCCCCCTCTCCTTGTATAAGTATGTGAGCATGCAAGCCCTTGAGTTCAAGAATCAACATTTTAGGTCTCTTACGATCTCCTTCTTCTTCTCTCTCTCTCTCTCTCTCTCTCTCTCTCTCTCTCTCCTTCTCCTAACATGCTATGCAACATGACGACTTGTTGCCAACAACGTTTGGATTGGATAAGGTTTGTTTAAACTTAATAGCTGAGAGTCGAAATTAGTCGGTCTCAAGATTAACAGGTCTCAGACCACGTCAGTAGGAAGAAAACTGTCTCTCTCTCTCTCTCTCTCTCTCTCTCTCTCTCTCTCTCAGGCTGCATGTTTAGTTTGTATTAAAATGAAGCATGTGAGAAAGAGCCTGGTCACGTGTACCAGCGAGCCTGCTTTTTGCCTAGTCACGAGCCGGCTCCTCTCTCTCTACCTATCTAATCGTAGTAGTTAAGAGCCTCGAAAGGGGCACAGCCTTTCACATGGTTGACTTTTGTTTCCCTCTTGGTTAGCAGGAACCTACTCATCACTCAGTCAAATCAAACAGTTATCTTCAAAAAGGCACCGATTTTCTTGACTTGCAAACAAAGCTGGAAGGCTATTTAGCCGTTCCAAAGTGACCAACGCTAAATGTAAACAAAATGGCATGGAGGCAATCCTACATTGGAGGCACATGCATGGAGGTAGCCCTACAATAAGAGACCGGAGTTATCATTTCTAGAGGGAGGCAAAGGGTCCACATTAGGTATGCAACACCAAGGAGGATCCAAATGAGCAAAGGATTGCTAACTCCAAGACCAAGGCCAATACCCTCGACTGGCAATGATCATCCTCCAATGCAATCACATCATTGGGAAAAATCTTTTTTTCAAACATACATAATTGCTTTCCTTTGATTTTTCAAGAAGAAATCTAGAAAATTAGGTTTATTTTGTAATTTTTTAGACTATTTTTATCTATTTTGGGGCGGAATATCTCCTTTTCCCCTTGAAATTGAAAACACCATGATAGTAAGTTGCGACACATTTTTCCCAAACACTGAATGGAAGACCCGCCTTGCACAATCGTTGCGTGAGCACTATAGCAGCAGTCAAGAGTTCGAGATGTGAAAACTTGAGAAAGCTAAAAATCTTGGATGATCACGTTGGAGCTCTAAACATTGTAGCATCCATTGAATAGCAAAAAAAAGACGAAGAAAGAAACACACACACACACACACACACACATACGTACGTTCGAGGCAGACCAACTTATCGACGTGTGGTACAGCTCGCTATTCGTTATTTTTCCAAGCTGCGAAGTAGGGCCATCCTTTACAAAAACAAAAGTAATCACCTTTCAAAATTGAAAGTTGGACTGAAACTCTATGGCCTTGCTAAAGAGTTTAAATAATATAAATATATATGTGATACTAAGTATTGTGACTTTTTGATAGAACTAAGAAGTCAAAATTATGTCTTTTCATTTTCTACCATTATGTACTTACTACTTACCCTTCACTTTCACATTTCAAACCAAATGATTTCTGAGTTACCTTTCACTTTTACATTTCAAACCAAATGTTTCTTAAGTTCTTGAAATGAAGGAGAGAGTGACACATGGATGCCCTCTCCTTCCTTGAAAATTTTAAGCTCAATTATATATAGTATAGAAGTGAAACTTCACTTGCATAATTCTAGTAAATTCTATGGATACACACACACACACATATTAATGAGTTTCTTTAATTTCACATTTCATTCCACAGCCTCACATGGCTTGACTTTTCTTACATTCTATAACTTAATTCTAGTCAAGATTTAGGAAAGTCTCTTTTATTAAGCGGTTGTCGACCGAATTTCCTTCCCACAAAGAAGCAAACCGGAAATACTAGCATAAATTTAAAATTTGTAGGATTTTTGAACTATTTTCTCATATATTTCATCAGTTTTTCTTCCCTCTACCATGGTTTGCAACCAAGAAGTCTCCATTTTCAACCAACTCAAGGCTAAGCTGAGGCAATCCTTTCTTGAACACTGATTCTACTTAAACTCGACCTAATGATTTTATCACGTTCTAATTATTTTAGAAATCCATCGTGATTCTTTCACTTGTTTGTTAATCGAAGGACATGAATTCTAGTCATCTTTACTTAGGTACTTTTGAAAGAAAAAACCAAGGATAATTTTTTTTTCCTTGAAGTCATTGCGACCATGGTCTTTGAGCCATAAATCACATGGTGTATGTGTGTGTGCACGCACGCATACGCGTGTGTGCACATGTACATACCACACACTTATACATCTATGGTGTGTGTGTGTGTGTGTGTGTGTGTGTGTGAGAGAGAGAGAGAGAGAGAGAGAGAGAGAGAGAGAGAGATTTTGTATGCCAACTAGAAGACCATACTAGCTTCTTCAATCTATAATCAATTAGAAGACCACTCAATCACATCATCATCTAGTGTGTCCAATGTCCAATACAAAAGATAATGTAGCAAGGGCGAAAACAGAGTTTGTATCCTACTTATATTTTCTATCCTAATGGAGATACTCCATGGAAGGTCCATTGGCCAATGTAAACCCAAGCATTACAAGGAAAACACACACACACACAAAGAGAGAGAGAGAGAGAGAGAGAGAGAGAGAGAGAGAGAGAGAGAGAGAGAGAGAGAGAGAGAGAGAGAGAGAGAGAGAGAGAGAGAGACTTTTAAGCAAAGACATTCACAAAAAGCTTTGGGAAAAAATGAAATGCAACATTTGGCAAAGACATTAACAAAACCTGCATACTCTTTCTCATAGAAAACATGGCAGCACTCATGTCATCCAAAACTTAGTAACAAGTTAAGAGATCATGTAAACCTAGGCAATAGAGAGAGAGAGAGAGAGAGAGAGAGAGAGAGAGAGAGAGAGAGAGAGAAAGAGATACTTTGATATCGTCCTCGAAGGTCAAATATGACCATGGGACCAAAGTTACATGTGATGTAGTATGTGTGTGACTGATGAGTGATTCTTGATGCTCCAAAATTGTGGTGATGAGAGTCATGTTGGAGAGCCCACACTGTGGCTAGGAGAGGAAAGTGTGTAGGTCTAAGTCATGGCTAAAAATGTGAGGAAAGCAAGTTTGGATGTGACCAAATTCAAAATCTCGAATTTGTAGTGAGCAAAATGTGCACAATCGATTCTCCATTGCCCCAACACCTTATTTCTCATTCGAAGGGAGTGGAAGCTAAGCCGAATGGCTGCGATAGTGCGTATTGTTGACCAGGGGATATTCTTAAGCATGTAAGGGTGAGTACGGTTTTCTCTTTCAGCGAAGAACATGGTTTTGTAGTTGGTGGCAATATGGGTAGTGTAATGTATGAAGCGTGACCCATCGAATTCCTCCCAAGACGTGATATATTGGCATTGTAGAAAAACTTTATTCACTTGGGAGTCTACTAAGGCATCATGTAGAAAGTGTAATGAATCCCATCTTTGAAACCACTTCTTTATGTCTTGCATCCATCCCGTGCTCAAGATCTTGCTTTTATGCATCTATTGAACTTTTTTTCTTGCTTCCCATGCAATTGTAGTAATTCAAGTTGAGGTGGGTTTTGATGAATCTTTATCAAATACCCCACAACCCTTTCCATTCCCATAACCCCAATTGGAAGAGATCTTAACTCAAGAATTAGGAGCATATATGGTGTTTGTGTCTTAACTTGGAGAAAGTTTGTAAGAAAACGCTTTTGGACATTCTCAAACTCTTTCCAAGTAGACTTTGTGATGCTCCCACCCCACACTTCAACTCCATAAAGAAGAACCAAGAAGAACCGGTGTCACCAATGTGTCAAAAAGGTACTTGAGAACCCAACAGTTGATGTTTCCTACATTACACATGTTCTAAAATGCATAGTATGCTCTCTTTCTGCCTTCCAAACGATGCATAGCACATTCATGCCGCTCGTGAATGGTCGCAACCTCAAGGCCAAGGTACTTAAAGCTCTCAACAACTTCAAGTTTCTCATTGTTGTACACAATGCATGGATTCTCCTTATGATTGGTTTTCACAAGCACAAACTTTGTTTTGGATTTATTCACAATCAACCCACTATGCAAGCAAAAGTTCTCAAGGACAACCACAAGCTTTTGTGCATCCTCTAAAGTGTGTGGTAAAAGCACTACATCATCCGGATACAACAAAAGCATGATTAGCGGCATTGCAAATAGTATCCTCTTCAATGCCTTCTTCTTGCATAAATCAAGTACCATTTGTTCCAATTGATCGATGACCTAACACAGTTGGTGATAACGGACATCCTTGTTTAACCCTAATTCCTAAAAGTCCTCTTCCCATGCGCAATTGACACATCACCTTCTCATATATTCAAGAAACCGCAAGCATAAACTCACTTGGCACTTGGAGTTCTTCCGTCCTTCGAATTTCGCATTTTTCATAAGCTTGGCAAGAACCATTGTGGTGTTGATTTCCTATCCAGGAGTATGGATGGTTATTTTGAAGCATCCCTAAAAGATGAGCCAGTGGATGCAGAATTGTTTCAGATGACGGTTGAGGAGACAAAAGATCCAAAGTTGTTTGATGTGTATCAGTTCCTTTCTAAGGGAGGATTCCCAGAAAGTTGGACTCAGAGTCAAAAGAAAGCCTTGATTATTAAAAGTCTGAAGTTCACAATCATTGGTGGAACACTTTACAGATTGGGGGTTGATGGGGTTCTTCGAAGATGTGTGTCATGGAAGGGGGAATGCAAGTTATTTCAGAGGTACATGATGGAGACTTTGGAGGACATTTTGCCACTGATGTTACTTACAAGAGAATTTTACAGGCTGGATTGTGGTGGCAAACTTCAATATCAGATGTCATAAGTTTTTGTAAAACTTGTCATGTATGCCAGCGGATGGGCAGACCCACGGCAGCAGATATGACTCCTCTAACTCCAGTGCAGCCGTTGGGAGTATTTATGAAATGGGGTATGGATTTCATGGGTCCGTTCAAGAAAATTCCTCCAAGGAAGAATAGATATATATTGATGGCCACCTGTTATGTCACCAAATGGGTGGAAGCAAAGGCTCTTCCTAACAATACCACGAAGTCCACTGCTATGTTTCTGGTTGAAAATATTATCTGCCGATATGGATATCCTGTGGAGATTGTGTCTGATCAACGGACCCACTTTATAAATGATACTATGGACATCTTAATGGAAATGTTATCAGTCAAGCATCAAAAATCCACATCATATTATCCTAGATGCAATGGGTAGGCCAAGAGCAGTAATAAGACTGTCAAGACCATTCTCACTAAAATTGTGTAGAAGGAGCCACACCATTGGGATTTGAAGCTCCAAACCGCTCTCTGGGCATATAGAACAACTTATAAGGTCACTACTGGACTAACACCATTTACAATGGTTTATGGCACTGAAGCTGTTGTACCAATGAAATTTGTCATTCCCAGTCTCAGGATGGCGATAGAGTATCGATTGGATTTCCAATCACAATCTTAAACAGAGGCTCGAGGAGTTGACACAGTTGGACGAGTTAAGACAGAGGCTATGTTGAAACAAGAAATTGTTCAGCAAAGAAGGAAACACTGGCATGATCGACGCATAAAAGTCAGGGAGTTTCAGAAAGGAGATTTGGTTCTTCTTTATCAGTCGAGACTGGGTCCTAACTTAAACCAAACTTGAAAATAGCTTGGTCTAGTCCTTATGAAGTTGATTGGGTGTTCTTCAATTGCACAATAAGGCTCAAAGATTTATCTGTATTATTGTTGCCAGGTGTTTATAATGGGGCCAAAGTCAAGCTATATTACTCAAATGACAAAGAAACTTCTAAGGATAATGATACCGGTTTTCAAGGAATTGAAGGCTAGGAGAATTCAGAATCAATTATTTTAAGTCTTTTTCATGTGCAACCAGTACCAGAGCCAGTCAAAGGGACAGAAAAGGCTCGGCACGACAAAACCACGTCAGCAACAGAATCAGTAAAGTGTCAGAGCCAGTATCAGTTCTTATGGGGAAAAGGGTCAGTTGGAGTGTCGGTACTAATCATTTCAAGGAACATGGAGATTATTAACCAATGCATGGTTGCCACGTCAGTAGCGGTGCACAGACCTCTAGGAACAGTAAGTACTGGAGCTTTTATGGTGCAGATGCGTATAATAGTAAGACGAGTAGGCATTTTTCCTCATAAGTCTCTTGCACGACGCTTGCCTGCTCTATTACACATTCGCCATCGCCAAGCTCTGAAGCTTCTTGACTACAACCATAAACTTCTCCATCTGACGCATCGGACGATTGTTGTCCGTATTTACCAAACACACCTGGATACGGATTCGAAAAGGCTCGGCACGACAAAACCACGTCAGCAACAGAATCAGTAAAGTGTCAGAGCCAGTATCAGTTCTTATGGGGAAAAGGGTCAGTTGGAGTGTCGGTACTAATCATTTCAAGGAACATGGAGATTATTAACCAATGCATGGTTGCCACGTCAGTAGCGGTGCACAGACCTCTAGGAACAGTAAGTACTGGAGCTTTTATGGTGCAGATGCGTATAATAGTAAGACGAGTAGGCATTTTTCCTCATAAGTCTCTTGCACGACGCTTGCCTGCTCTATTACACATTCGCCATCGCCAAGCTCTGAAGCTTCTTGACTACAACCATAAACTTCTCCATCTGACGCATCGGACGATTGTTGTCCGTATTTACCAAACACACCTGGATACGGATTCGAATACTCAAGTAAGTCCTCTTCTGCTACACACTCATTGTCTTCACAGTGCATGGGTAGGAAGAAACAGTCAGAAAAGATGTAGGAAAGCCTAAAAGAGACCTCGACACTTGTGGCTGTTGCCAAAGCCTCTTTACCACTTATTCCTTACAGTAAAATATAGAGCTATGTGTTTACTAAGCAAGCAGAGGAGTTGCTACAATTGTGGGATTTACATGTGGTCGTGCAAGCCACAAAATGAGTTCGAGACAGCTATCATTAGAAAGGTTCTTGATTCCTTCAACGTGGATGACGGCAGTGCTGCAGTACATGGCAGGAAGGTGTCAGCAACTCCCAGAAAACATTGCTTTTTCCTTCAGAATGCTGAATGATCCAAAGCCGACTGTTGCAACTGCTGAACAGATAAGTGCAGCTTTGAAGGAAGATGAGGCAACCAAGAAAATACAAGGTCAGTACACAAGGCGTTCCAGTAGCAGGTCTTGATGTCCCTGTGGCTTACAGGTTTGTGACAGAAGCTATAAGTATGAAGAATAACCCCACTTATGTTTCAGAGAAGATGTTCCCTATGCTACTGGCAAAGAATTTAGATGCCAAAGCTTCAATCAACCTATGCCAGATTCTATTGCATAATGTGCTTCAGCAAATAGGAAAGTTGAAGTCTCAGACGGTTTCAAAGCATGGTATGTCTGGTAGTTTTTTTATTGGGCAGCTTCTCCTAATGCTCACGACCAGGTATGGATGGCTTGGAGTCAAAAGCCTATTCCAACCATGAACAATGTTGATTTATCCTCTGATGAAGAAACCCCAGGAAATCAGTTGGCTCTCACAGGTCAGAAGAGAAAAGCCACAAAGGTGGAAGCTGGGAGTTCTACGCGACCAAAAACTACACTGGCCAAGAGCAATGCTTTCTTGAAGCAGCTGGAAAGTCATGCCAAAATTGTCCCTACTGACAAATTTCCAGCTGGCCAAACTTCAGTTGGCCAGTTGGACCAGCTTCCAGTAAAGATTCCTTTTGGAACTAGCTAGCAAGTGCGATAGAGTTCAACCAACCCCAGTGCAGGGACAAACCAGCTAGAAAAGGCCAGTGCTGAGCAGACAGCAACTCATATTGATAAAGGGAAAGGTCCGGCACCTGCCAGTCCAGTTATTCAAGCTCATATTCCTTTCAGTGAACTGGCTTTAGCCTTAACCAAGAAGGACAGATTACAACACTTGCAGGCTCATCCTCTCACAGGACGATTAGTCCTGCATAAACCTGACTTTACCACACTACCATATATGGCTCCTGTCACAATTTATGAGCTAGTTGCTTCTGACCCAGCGACGGTCATGGAAGGTTGTTCAGTACTGATCCAGTCATCCTGGAATACGATTGTCTATGCCTTGGGACAAATGAGTTGAACTAAAGGACAGTGAGCCGCACGTTGAGAAGTTGAAACGGGATATAGGGGATCAATCCCTGAGACATAGTGTTCTTGAAAATCAGTCAGCCATGACAATTCTGACATTGGAAAACAAGCTGTCAAAGCTTGAGTCTGAGAAGAAGAGGATACATGACGAAAGGGCGGAAGCTGAGAGAGCTACTGACAGGTTTGAAACTATGCTGAGAATGAAGAGAGTTGAGTTCAACTCGTTACTGACCAGCCACACTACATTAAAAGCTTCTTTAACAGAGAGATATATATATATATAATAATTTGGTTGAATGTATAGCCATGGCTTTTTCAAGCTTCCAACCAACTTGAGTTCATTGTATCAATTCCCCCACACAACCCCTACTACAGGTATCAGAGCAATCCAATCTCGATCCTCGCTTCTGTCATCGCGCGTGCAGCCCTCCCAAGCGGGAGATGGAAGCTTTGAGAGCTTGAGGCAGTCAAGAGCAATAGAGGAAAATTTTGGCTATGAAAGCAGGCAAATCGGAGCCAACCTTGCAAGAAGAAAATTCAAGGCAAGTGAGCTTGAGGGCTTCCAAGTCATATTGGGTGGCCAGTAACGCGAGCAAAGAGAATCGACAGTGCTGCATAGAACAAAGGGCAATATATGTATTGATCTCAACACACACACGGGCTCGTCATTCTCTGTTTTCCTGCAACTTAAAGCTCTCGAGCTCGCCATCAACCAAAGTCTTCAACTGTCGCGAGTGTGTAGCCCTTCAAAATCGGGACAAATTGCCCCAGCTGATCAACTTTCTGCATCATTATGTACTACCAATCTTGGTGATACTTGTTGACGCTACCTGTACACACAGTCACACTCTGTGTTAAAGCTGCAGCAAAGTAGGGCAATCCGGAAACGAACAAGCTTGGAGGGGAAGCACTTTATGGCAAAATCAAGCAGCTTCTTCTTTTGAGAAGCAAATCGATGCAAGTGGCTGCAGTGCCGTTTTACACACACACACACACACACACACGAGCACTTCAAGCTTTGATCAGCCCCCACAGATTATGCCACAAGGCCAAGGCGATCAGCCCTGCACCTTCACTTCATGCCAAACACTAAGACTTCATCAATTCAACAATCAACGGTTCCTGCTCATTTCGACCACTGAACAGAATGCTGGCAATCCCTCGGTTTTTTATTTCTCCCTTTGTTTTTAGCCTTTACTTTTCATTAAAAGTAAAGTCTTGTTCTCACCCCATTGTTACTCTGACTCATTCTCACCCAAACGGGTTTTCCACAAGCAAAAGGTGCATAAGAGTTTTTTGGCTCAAGCCATTAGGAAAGGCTCTTTTAAAACTCTGCAAGCTCGTGTTACTCAAAAAAGGCAATCCCTAGCTAAGCAAAGCACTGCGTCAAGCTTTTGAGCATTTATTCTTGTACTTCAAGCCATCCTTTTTCCTTCAAGGATTTAGTGAAGAGGTACTTCTCAGGAGAGAAGAGTGACTTCACACAAATCAAAATTGTTAAGCTCGAAACTGCACTATTTTGTAAAAGGGGCAAGACACTGCCATAGAGAGAGTCTCTCTATCGGTAACACCACGTCCCTGGTATCTATCACGAGTACTTGCACCATGGAAGAGAAAGGAATCATAAAATTTAATGGGGAGGGTTTCCATACCAGGCAAACTAAGCTAAGGGGATACTTAATGAAGAAAACATTATGGGCCGTAGTAAAAACATCTCTAAGTGATCACGAAGGCACACAAACCTGAGCTTCTACCACACTCAATCAAGAAAAGGATGAACAAGCACTTGGTATAATAATTACTGCACTCCATGACAATTATGTACATTTTATAGATGAATGCATGCATGCATATGAAGCCAGGCGAGTTCTAGAGGAGAATTTTGGAGCTAAAGCAAAACGTACTAAAGTTAGCTTGAAAAGGCAACTTTACAAACTCACTATGCTCGAGGGGGAAGACATAGCCAGTTTGGTCAATAGGCTTAAAAGAATGATTACACAATTGACCTACATTCAATGCGAAGTAGAAGAAGACGACAAAGCTGCAGTCCTCCTTAGTGCACTTCCTTCCAACTATGACCATATAGTCACAATTCTTAAAGAAAAGGAGCCAACACCAACACTTCAAGATGTGGTAAGCTCACTTCAAGCAGAAGAAAGGAAGCAGAAAAATCCACCTACACTGACAAATGGGGCTTTTATAGCAAGAGAAGGTGAATCATCCATAGATTTCATATCATCTTCCGATGTCCGAAAATACTATGACTATGGTAAAATGGGTCATATAGCTAAAGACTGCTATATCAATAAATTTTGTAGCACTTGTGGAAAGAAGGGGCACCCTACTTCTAGGTGCTATTCAAAAGTTCAAGATAGCAGCGGCAACAGTAACAACAAAGGCAAGAAGCCAGTGAGAGGAGCAACACATATAGTCCAAGAAGAAGAAACTGAGGATGAAGGGGAAATTTCTTTCGTTACACATGTACTTTGAAGATTTGTTTCTACTCTCTCTAGTTCAAGGGGAGGTATTTTTCATCCTGTGTGGATAGATCTTGTCATCCTGTGTGGATAGTGTCATCATGTGTGGATAGTTGGGTCTTCATTATGTATGACATGCCCAAGGGGAGGGTTGAAAGGTGGGCATGGGAACTCCTTCGACACCTAGTTCAATTTTGATGTGACACATATTACATATATGTGTGTAGCCTTTTGAAAAGGCACTTGGAGATATGAGCTGCCAGATACTGGTTGTGAGACCTTTTGTCTATAAACACTTTCTTTTGTATATGAATGTTAATAATATATGTTGTAAATATATTATATGTACACTATGGTCTATTGAGTGTGAGTCTCTCTCTCTCTCTCTCTCTCTCTCTCTCTCTCTCTCTACTGTGTATAGCCATGGCTTTTCAAGCTTCCAACCACCTTGAGTCCATTGTATCAATTCCCCCACACAACCCCTACAGTTACTGCAGTAACTGCTAGAAGGCTATAAATAGGACCCATTACATTCGGGCTTCTTGCTTCTTACTCCTTACCTCCTAGTTCTCTTGGCTTAAGCTTTGAGAGTATTCTCAGCTACAATCTCTTCGTCTGTAACTTCATCCTGTAATCATTTAAGCTTCAATTAGTTATACTATGTGTTGATTGTCTCTATACTATGAATATGAAACACTTTTCAATTGTCCAGTCTGTCTCTCATTCCAGTCTACTATTTCAGTTCAGATAACTATTTCAGTCCGGTCTCTAGTCTCCATTCTAGTTTAACTGACTGAATTGACGACTTACCAATAGCTCTAAATTCCAACACTAGAATCAGCTATCTAAAGAGATCAGCTCCAATTCCAAAGAGCACCTCTCGACCGGAGCTTCCGCCAGTCAAAACATGCACTGTAACCTCTTGTCCAGGCTGGAATAGCTGCTGCAGTTTCTACCACCCAAGAAGCCCAAGTCTTGGGCCACCAAAAATACCTCGTGCCCACTAGGCATGGTGAACCAATATCCCACAGGCATCACTGTTAGGATGGTCTCTTGGAATGTGTTTGGGTCACCTGGTTTGAGCATCTTCTCAGGATCCATGTCCACCTCAATGTCATCATAGTAGCTACTACTATTGGTGTTGTTGAACCGATTTTGAAGAGAAGGAAATGAGCTTAGATGGAGGATTTCAGGTTTGCTACATAGTTTTGAAATATGCCCTCCAATAAGGCCTTTGCAGAGAGGTTTCTTCTCCATCGCACATCCGTCGTAGACATGCTGGGGTGCACTCGCTTCCATGACACGCGCTTACCCATAGCGGCACCGGCCTCGAAGCTGCTCGTTGAAGAAACCACAATGTTGTACTTTGTTAATGGTGAAGGAGTACGAGCGGAAGTGCGATGCGAGAGAGAGTGCAAGAAGAAGAGCACGACGATATGGTGAACTCGCTCTGTTGTAATGTGTAGAGCATAGTGAGTTCTTATTAGGTTTTAACAAAAGAATATGTGTACATACCTGGCGGCCCGCCCACTTACCTGGGCGACCACATTGGGATTTATACCCCAAAAACCTCCCACTTAAAGTCCAATGTGGTACTTGAAGGTTGAGAGAAGCTACTATACAAGCTAATATACAAGAGATGTAGAGAAGTGATGTACTACCCTACACCTAACTGCTAGCGAAAATGCGCAAATCTCTCTGAGGGAAGTCCTTTGTAAGTAGATCAGCAGGATTTTCTGTGGTGTGAACTTTGACAAGATGAAGTTGCTTATCCTCGAGCATTTCCCTGATGAAATGATACTTCACATCCACATGCTTTGTCTTTGAGTGATAAACTGGATTGCGAGCCAATTGTATAGCACTTTGACTATCAGAATATAACACAGGCATCTCTTCTTTGATTCCCAAATCTGTTACTAGTCGATCAATCCAAATTGATTCTTTGCATGCCTCTGATGCTGCAACATATTCAGCCTCTATAGTAGACTGAGTAACACAATCTTGTAATCTAGAACGCCATGATACTGCTCCACCAGCCAATGTAAAGACATTACCCTGACGTAGAACTTCGGTTGTCTAAGTCACCTGCATAATCTGAGTCTGTAAAACCCTTTACACTTAGCTCCTGACTCCCGTAGCATATACGCATACTCTTTGTAGCTTTCAGGTATCTCAATATTCCTTTCACTGCCTCCCAATGTTTCTTGCATGGGTTTGACATGTATCGACTTACTACTCCCACTGCAAATGCACTGTCTGGGCGAGTAGCAATCATTGCATACATCAAACTACCCACTACAGACGCATATGGAATATTATCCATTTCAGCCTGTTCTTCCTCAGACATAGGACAATCTTGTTTGCTAAGTTTCACATATGGTGGCAATGGAACACTCAATGCCTTTCCCTTCTCCATATTGAAACGTTGCAAAACCTTGTCAATATACTCTGTTTGAGATAACCAAATCAACTTCTTTGATCTGTCTCTCTCAATGCGTATACCAAGTATATGACTTGCCTCACCCATGTCTTTCATGTCAAACGATTTTTCCATCTTTGACTTCAAAGCTGAAATTTCTTCCAAGTGCTTGCCAGCAATCAACATGTCATCCACATACAAAATAAGAATCATCCAACTGCCATCCTTAGCCTTCTTTGTATATAGACAGTGATCGAACTCACTACGTTTGTAGCCTTGAGAAAGCATAAACTTGTGGAACTTATGGTACCATGCCCTCGGTGATTGTTGTAAGCCATAAATTAAGACTCTTTAACAACTGGCATACCAAATCTTCCTTGCCTTTCTCAACAAACCCTTCTTGCTGCTGCATGTAAATTTCCACATCTAAATCACCATGCAAGAACGCTGTCTTGACATCCATTTGGTGCAACACTAAATCTAATATGGCAACCAATGCAAGAAAGCATCTCAATGTAGTCATCTTGACCACCGGAGAGAAGACTTCATCAAATTCAATTCCTTGTTCTTGCTTAAAGCCCTTGGCAACAAGCCTTGATTTGTGCTTTGGCTGACTATCATGAGCGGTGATTTTATACCTGTAAACCCATTTACAAGGTAGAGCCTTTTTGCCCTGTGGTAATTTAACTAGCTTCCATGTCTGGTTTTTATGCAGATCTCTCATCTCTGACTGCATGGCCAATTGCCAATTCCCGGAGTCCTTCATGTGCACTGCTTCCTTGCAATATGAAGGCTCATTGCAATCAGTCAACATGACATAGTTCATAGATGGAAAAAACCGATCAGGAGGTCGTGAGATCCGTCCCGATTTACGCAAAATAGGTGGCTAAGGCTCAGCCACAACCTGTGGTTCCACTCTATCCTGTCATTGCTCCTCTTGAGCCCTAACATTTTGTCTTGCATGTGTAGGTCCATCTTCTTGGAAGAAAACTCTTCTAATCTCCTCAACCCTCTCTGGTTTAGAATGATATTTAGCTTCATTAAAGTGAACATCATGCCATGGATAACCTTTCTGGATTCAGGATCCCAAAGTCTGTACCCCATCTCACCAGAATTACCATAGCCTAGAAAGATGCACTTTCTACTCTTTGGCTCAAGTTTGTTCCTAAATTCCTTTGGAACATGAGTATATGCCTCACAGCCAAAGACTCTGAGATGCTTGTATGAGGGCATTTTGCCTGACCATACCATCTCTGCCACTGAATCCTTCTGCAAAACCTTGCTAGGAGATCTATTTATAAGATGAACAACTGTTGATACAGCTTCAGCCCAAAACCCATTTGGCAGTTGTGCATTAGACAACATACTTCTGACCTCCTCTTGTATGGTCCTATTCATCCTCTCAGCAACACCATTTTGAGGAGGATTGTAAGGAGCAGTAAGTTCATGTTTTATGCCTTTTGACTCACAAAAGTCCTGAAAGGCCTTTGAAACATACTCTCCACCATTGTCAGTGCGTAAGCATTTAAGCTTCTTGCCACTCTGATTCTCCACAAGTGTCACAAACGTTTTGAAAACACTAAACGCTTCATCCTTGTGCTTGAGAAAGTAAACCCATACTTTCCTCGAGTAATCATCTATAAATGTCATAAAGTAAGAAGCTCCCCCTAGAGTAGGTTAGGCATAGGTCCACACAAATCACTATGAACAAGTGCCAACTGTGTATCTCTTCCACTGCTTATATGCTTATGTGGCTGTTGTGTTTGCTTACCATACAGACAATTTTCACAGAATTCAAAATCATTAAATGACAAGCCAGGCAAATAACCAGAACGAGACAAGATTTCCATTCCCTTCTTGGACATATGTCCTAACCGGCTATGCCACAAAGAAACGTTCGGCTACTCGGTTACATTGATTACATTTTTAGAGACATTTGATACATAAATCATGTAAATTCCTCCAGACTTTACTCCATGTGCTACTGTCATAGAACCCTTGGATATCTTCCACATGTTCTGTCCAAAAGTGGTGACGTAGCCAGCATCATCAAGTAAACCTGTGCTGATCAAGCTCTTTGTAATTGCGGGAACATGTCTCATGTTCTTCAACGTGAAAGAAGAGCCATTCTGAAACTTCAATTGAACATCTCCAACACCTAAGATCTCATATGTCTGCCCATTGCCTAGCCGAACATGATCTTTAGTAGTCACATAAGAGGTAAACCACTCCTTGTTTGGAGACACATGAAGTGATTCCCCTGAGTCTATAATCCAGTCACTCAGTGCATTTCCATCAGATGCTTTAAGAAGAGCTGAGTCCATTGTATTCTTCAAGAAGTAGATGTCTCCTGACACTAGACTGTCATCCTCTGCAACAGTGTTTGTCACATTTATTTCTTGAATCTTCACTGAGGACTTGTTCTTCTCACCATGGTCTTCAGCTTTCTCTTTTCCTTTTTCTGCTTTCCATTCTCTGCAGTCTCTTTTCATGTGAACCTTCTTGCCACAATGGTAGCATTCTATGTCACTCTTGCCTTTAGCACTGCGGGACTTGCTACGAGACTGATTCCTCTTTCCACCTTTGTCCTTTTCTTTGGTCCTTCCCCTGACAACTAAGGTTGTTCCTTTGCCTTTGTCCATTGTCTTTCTATTGGTTTCTTCAGTAAGCAGACTGCCGTCTACACCTGCTATGGTCAAACCATCTGGAGGTGCAGAATTACTCAAAGCTGTGCGAAAAGTGTCCCAACTTTCCGATAATGTGATCAACAGGAACATAGCTCTAACAGGTTCATCGAACTTGACACCTTGAGCTGACAAATGACTGTAGATGGTGTTGAATTCATTCAGATGATTGGACATAGGTGTCCCTTCTTTCATCTTCAAGTCAACAAGCTTCTTAAGCCAGTATACCTGTGAAGCTGCACTCTGCTTCTCATAAAGATCACTCAGCTTTGTCCATGCTTCATAAGCCGACATCTCGTCTGATACATTGAAGTAAACGCTTTCTCCAAAAGTCAGCATAATGGTAGAAAGTGCCAATTCATCCATTTCGCTCCATTCATCTTCGTCCATATCTTCTGGTTTTATCCCCTTGAGCTTTATAGGTTTTATCTGCTTCTTTTGTACCAACACGTGCCAAATCTGCTTCTTCCACAATGGGAAATTGGTTCCATCCAGCTTCTTGATATTGTAAAGAGCAGTGTCATGTGATCCAGCCATAACTACGCTTCACAGTAGTTTACTTTACTGGGAAAAATTCGGCAAAGTTTACCCTGTAAACTGACCTCTGAACCAATATCAACCTGTAAATGAACCAAGAAAGCTTCAGATTCTCCAGAAATTTCGGCAGAGTCTCCTTTGTAAAATGGCTCTGGTGTACTAAGAAACAGCTCAAAAAACCACTGTCTCTCTAACATTGTAAGCTATGGGTAAACCTGTCCTGCACTTGTACTGTCTCTCACTGTCCTGTCACTGTCCTATAAGCATAGACTGCAACAATGCCTCAACGACAGTAAAGCAAAGATGCAATCCCAATTGTCTAACTCACAGTCATTACATCATAGCTTCCTATCTAAGGGTGCTCAAGGGATCGCTCCAAGACCTGTATCACCGAAAGGATCTCAACATTCGAGAATCCCCCAGCTCAATAAAACCTCACTCGACCCTCAACAAAGGCTGTAGTAAATCTGACAGTGCATAGACTTCCCACAAAGTCATACATCCACAAATTTCCCACTGTATGTTGTAACCATTGCAGCGGTTGTTTGTTGCGTGACTCACAGCCAGCAAACCCTCAACAGACATACATCATCTTTGACAATACATCACATGTGGAAGTACCTGCAATGTCAAGATGAAATCTGGAATATCAAGCAGCAAACACAAGATACCTGATGAACTAGTGGATGTCGCCTACAATCTGTGTGTAGGTGCGCCCGTGTCGTATGTTACACGCCTCCAAGAACTATGAGCTGTCCTTCGATGTGTAGACAGCCACAAATCAGCACTTCGGGAGTGCCGATATCCTCAGCACCTGCAGTCCTAGGCCGAAACCCCAAATTTGCAGAGTCAGATCTGCACCCGCCGAGACCACATAGTCGAAAATGGCATGCGCAGAACTTTGTTGAAGCCAAACGGTGGCCGAGATGACCTCAGAATGAAATTCTGAGAACACCAAACCCTACGGGCTCTCCCACTGGATTTGGGGCCGTGTCTTCGCGTGTCGAATCTCACTCCAATCTGAGCAAGTGACTCTAGCTTCCTGCAATGCTGTCCCGAGCCTCGATCTGAGCTCTGATACCAGTTGAAGGAGTACGAGCGGAAGTGCGACGCGAGAGAGAGTGCGAGAATAAGAGCACGACGATATGGTGGACTCGCTCTGTTGTAATGTGTAGAGCATAGTGAGTTCTTATTAGGTTTTAACAAAAGAATATGTGTACATACCTGGCGGCCCGCCCACTTACCTGGGCGACCACATTGGGCTTTATACCCCAACAAATGGGGCACCCAAGCTCTTCTCAAAAAGTTTAGCACATCCTTTTGTAGATGAAATAAGCAAGCGTGTTGCGTATGCACTAGCAGGACAAACTTGCTGCTCAGCATCAAGAAGCACTCGAATGCCACCGCAATACCCAAAGCCTTTCCTGCTTTTGGCTTTGATTAAATATCAGGGAGCTCACCATCGTAGCAGCCAGCTCGCGGTCTCCAGTCACCACAACCGCTTGACCAAAAAGACTGTCAATGCATTTTGCATGCGGAGTTATACCCTCCACCATTGCTGCAATAGGCTGCATCTCTACCATTGTGTTGCACGGACATATGTGCTTGCAAAAGTGCAAGCAACGTATGATAGCTTTAGACCACATGATGGAGCCCCCAAAACCTGCATGATTTGCTGTGCTAGTTAGTTCTACCAACACGAGGGCAACCACCCCGATGCTTAACCACTGCCCATGCTTTTTGCACATTATAGTTGTGAAACCCTAGCAGCCCTGATGCCTACTAATCACAGAAACTCTCTCTCTCTCTCTCTCTCTCTCTCTCTCTCTCTCTCTCTCTCTCTGTGTGTGTGTGTGTGTGTGTGTGTGTGTGTGTGTGTGTGCACTGAGGGTGGCACGGTCTACAGCGTTCATCTGAGGGTGGCACAACCTGCAGCATTCGCCTCTCTGCATGAGACACCTCCTTAATCTGTGCCTCTGCTTCTCACATACCTCACTTATGCAACAGACAACTTTCACAACAAACTTACCCGCATGAGCCTCCCCCCCCCCCCTGGTTTGTTGCTGCAACCTGTCCGCACCAGCGCGGACTGGTTGCAGCAGCAAACCAGGGCTGGGTAGGGTCATGTGGGCAGGGTCCTTTTTAAAAAAAAAAAGCTTCAAGCAAACCAACTCGGCACCACATGCAAAGAAACCATCACAAGAGATACTTTTCATTAGGAGATCATTCAACTCTATTGGGCAACGATTTCAAAGCACCATGATGTAGGGCGGACCACAATACAATGACTTCAATGTGATGCAAGCATTGCAAGGGATTTTTTTTTTCATCAAGGAAGGGGTTAGGGCATTGGATTGCAACCAGAGAGAGGTTGGCATGTAGAAGAAACAGCTCTGCTTCGATGATGGTTGGTCTTGTTTACGTGCTACTGCAAAAGATTCGACACGCTTTTGAAGTTTTAAATCGCCATTATGTGAGTTATAACTAGAAGATTCTTCCAATCTTCGTTGAATATCCTAGGACCTTGGATGTTTTGAGGAGTGAGGGCACTCAGAGCATAGGAGACTATAAGAAATTGTTGCTTCATGAATTTACCTCTCCATCTAGTAGGAAAATGCACCTGAGACTTGGGCCTTTCCTATGCAAAAGAAATTGCATTTGGATTTCGGGTTGGATCGCTTCTATTTAATGATCACGATAGACTTGTTAGGCAAGAAATTATCCTCACAGAAAGTGGTTCTAGAAGCAAAATGATTAAATCAAGAAGCCTTTTGGAGCTCCATGTAAGACACCTCTTCAAGCTTTATTTTATCCTTAAATTTTCAATTAGGAGGTCTTGTAGACTTAAGAGGTAGCTTAGAAGCCAATACTACATACGTTGCTAGGAAGCTTAAGCGAGACGTTTACATTTGGTAATTAGTGAACTGGAGCTTGCCACACCCCTTGTACTACCTCTTCTCAAAACACCTTGCCGCTTCACTTTTGTCTTGGACTTCTCCCTTAAAATATTTTCTAAGACCTCATGCATGTCACCAGCTATGATTAAAAATCCAAAAGAGAACAATCTATTCCCACAAGGTTAGGCAGATCTTTTCCATTATAACTGTGACTCTGTTAATTTGTCTCTCCAGAAAAATTATCTAGTTCTCTTCAAAAGTATCAACTTCCAAAGGACCACTCTCAATGTGATGAAACCATTTTGAAAGGAGCTCACAACCTCCTATGCTTCCTTGATTGATTTTTTTTTTAATTTATAGGCTGGAGCTATCCATTCAACCCTTTTCATGGTCTTGTCCATTTAGAAAAGCTCAAATTTGCACTTGCAAACTTCTATTAGAAGTCGATGTTTGTAAATCTTTTTGAGTAAAGGAGACTTTAGGAATCGACTTTTGTCACAACTGAGCAAATCAAGAACTAAGCATCTAGCTGTTTCACATGAGCCTCATAGAATGGGCCCTTCTCTTTTGTTCTTAGCAGACCTTCACATGGATTAATTGTTAGTCAAGTCTCAAAAAAAGCAGTAAACAAATCATACCTCAAGAATCTCATTGAGATGGTCATGAGGCAGTTGGGTATGCTTGCATCCACAATTTGATTCTCTCATTTCCTCCACCATTTTAGTGCCAAGCTGGCAAGGGGAAAGGGGAGGGCAGCTCAAGGGTGCTGCATTGTGAAGCTGAGAGAAGAGAGAGAGTATGCTTATCTCTGTTCGCTTTAGGCACTTGTATTCTCTTGCTTACAAAAGTGGAATTGTTTTAGGATTTATGAAAGGACATGGGGACTGAACATGCTAATCTCCACCCAGCCATGCCCTATATAGGCCCTTGGCCTGCTAAATATAGGGACCCCTTGACTGCATATCCATCCTAGCCCTTGTCCGTGACTGGTCCTACCCTTGTCCTGACATTACTCCCCCCTTGGAGAAGCGTTTTCGTCCGCGAAAACACAAGTGATGGTATCTTTATAAGAATACTAATGTCTTCTACTCATGGATCCAACGGTTCATTTGAGCGGAACCCGGTTCAGTAGGAGGTTCAATGAAACCAAGAGTAACATCTTGATTTTCTACATTGTTGTCCATTTGTAACCATCTGATGGTACCGGTTCCTATCCAAACATGGTGTGTAGACTCCATTTAGAATGCTCATGAGCATGGTAAACGAGTTTATCACAACAAAGATGTACCAAAAAGAGTACCTCTTGTCACTTTCCATGAAAGTAACTTGATGACATAACTCATCAGCCAAGTTTAAGTCCTTGACTTGTTCCCAATTTTCATCATCAGTAAACAACCCCACCCTAATGAGTGTTCAAGGTTGAGAACTTGACTTATTCATGAAGAGACTACCTAGTCGCAACATACGTTAACTGATAGTAAGTAAACTCCAAAAAGAGCAATAAATGCTTATTAATTGGATTACTTGGTGCTAATGTACGCACTTTGCATATCCTTTTAGCCCAAGGTTATGCTTTGTAATATGCCAATCCCCTTGGATACTGACAATACTGAGGTGTGTTTCCCCCACGTTTTACAGACAGTCTTCCTAGACGACTGGTAAATGGGAAATCACAATAGCGTATAACATTGTTGAGGAATCAACAATGTATGGAATAACCATCATGGTTAACTTGAAAAATCCACAAACACCCAAACCGAGCCATGACTTCTATTGGTGAATAGTAGACCCAAAAGTAATCTCATAGAGATAGTGCACAGAGAGTGCAAATGCTTCATAAGCAACAACCTGAGGAATATGCATGCCGTTCCAAATCAGCCTTTGCTAAACACTAGGGCCCATAACACCTAGTGTGCATGCATTTAGCAAGAAACATATCCGAACCTGTATATCCATGGTGATCTTTGCCAATACTTATGGCCAATGTGATGTGCGTAGCACACATTAAAAAAGAATGTAAATAGTTCTGAAAAGAAACTAAATACTTTCAGTTGCAATCTTTTGCAAGCCTTGCTGAAACGTCTGAATGGCAATAGAAGGTGAAATATTGATCACTTCTAGGTATAGACAATGAAACTTTTTCATGGACCACTTATAGCCTTGCTATATGTATAAACAACCATTTGTAATGTTTTTTAGCAATACTTGTAGCTGAACAAGTCATTCTAAGTATCCTACAATTTTTGGCCCTTGAAATTGCTCCTGATACGTCGTGCTGAAAATGGTCTAGAAAACAGATGTGACCAGCACCTAGGGACTTTTTCGTGACACATAATTGAAATAATGGCACCAGTGTCAGTCCAGAGACTCATATTCTCCACATGTGGAATATGTCTCATGTAAGGATGTGTAAAAAAGAACATCCTTCAAGTACAAGATGTACTTGTGTGTGGAGGTAACTGCAAATACTCTACGACGGGAGTGAGAGGGACCCTCATTATCCTTGCTCCACATTGTCTAAATCGAACTCCTTGAGTTCCTAGACCATGTTGTATCCCATGTGACAACATGTGCCAAATTGAACCCTACAAGTAGGTTCATAACAGCATAAGGCAGAAAGAAAGATTGGACACTTGGCCCAAAATACTTTGTGCCGACATGCCCTTGGCATGGCTCTGTAACATTCAAGCGTACTTATACGTCTTGAAAGACCAAGCAAAGCATATTAAAAATGGAATAACACCAAATCAATAGATGCATACGTGGAGATTTGAACGTAATGTTCACTTACCTGTATTCAAATGGAGAGGAGTATGTCCCCTACCTGAAAAAACAAATAGAATTGCACTGGGAACCCTGGGTGTTGCCTTCGCAATCCAAACCCGTTGGGTAGAAGCTACGTAGTCAAACGCCTTGGTAAGACCCTTTGTAGAACTGCTCAACTAGCAGGTAACGGTAACCAACTTAGTTAAGCGTGTACAGAATGATGAGAATCAACTTAAAAAGTTGAATTTTTCCGCTACCGCGTGGTAGATTGTGGAATTCTTTCCTTGAAAGTATATAAGAGCAAACTGTGATCCTCAATGCATATGGGGTGATTTAGTAAGCAGCCGTTGGGTCGTACCCCAAAACTGTGATGCCATAGACAGTCATAGTGCTATAGAGAGAGCAGGAGACCCACACAAGTGAACTGCCGAGCTCTTATGGACATCAATGCTGTCACAACTAATTGTTGCAGCTATACTTTCTTGTAGAGATCTGTTGCTATGATTTGAAGATTAGTAGAAACTCAACTTGAGTGTCGCACTGAAAACATGTAGTGCAAAAATGACACCCTAAACATCCATAATGACAAGACTCTTCCTTGTCAATTAACGTCAATGTGTACTCCACTGGGTAGAGTTGTTCGATCTTGAGAACAATCATCCAAGGAATACCAATAGGTGGGTCTTACCCTTGGCCTGACAACGGCTCTTAGCCTATTTGGCTCATAGTCCTTATGCAAAATAGTGTTCAATCGACGAACCAATGAAGACTAATTTGAGTAGCATCTTGGCCACATGCTAGCTATGAGTTAGAGCACCTTGGCTCAAGCTGACTCATGAGCAAAACATGTATCAAAAGCTTCTTATAAGATTTTCATTTTTTCCTGAAAGAGAGAGATAGAGAACGAAAAGAAGAGCATGCTGGGCGAAGGAACTTTCCTTAAGTTTTTAGAGTGTGTGCCCAAGCTATGTGCTCGTACACATCTTAGGCCTGACTTGTAGCTTATCGTATAAGCATTCCCCAGTTTTCCGGTATGACTCTCGCATCGAGAGAGGTAATAGAAAAACACAAAACTCATTCCGATCCACCTACCTTGCAGGGGTCGTGATTGCCTGTGAAATAAGTCCTAGAATTAGGCTCCTTGGGGTGTTGTGTGTTGATAGCAACCAACAATCATATGATACAATCTATCCTTAATCTGTCCTTGACAGAGTTGCGAGTGTGATAGTGGAAGCGTAATTGCAGGAAGTGGGAGAATTGAATCCACCTCACTAGCATGCCTTGCATGCAGAATTGTAAGCCCTTACGGAGAGTGATGGCATCAACCATGAGAACCAAAATCATAAGTGTTGTGCACAGTTTAGATTGGTAGGGATTCTCTGAGTGATATTCCCTATTTTTCCAATTCCTCGAAGCCTTGCTTCATATGAAATTGCCGATGTGCACAATGACAGTAATTGCCAAGTAAGGTGTAAACAGGGAAAAACCAAAAAACTTTGTTGGCTAACCTGGTCGTTGTTGCTGCAATCAATTGTCATGAAATTTTGAAGAAAAAACTCATTCCAAAACGGCCCATAGCTATATCTGCATAGATGCCCTCGTATATCCTATACACCCGTTTGGCACATAATGAATTAACCTGCAATATGAAATATCCTGCAAACCCATTGCCTATTTCTTCCAAATTTTGTATGCTCATAGCATATTCCACACATGGACAACCTCAATGCACGATGTATAAATTCAAGCCTTGCTGCATAGAACTATGTCTGGCCTGATTGCCAACAAATGCTATTGATGACAGATATCATAGTAAAGAGACTCGACCTACATAGCATGATTATTGTTGTCCTTGACCACTTAGGTTTGTTGTGAGCGAGTCAAACACAATCAAACTTTCCTAGGAACCATGTCCCTACCCAAAAACAAATCAAAAAGGCAAAATAATCGACATCGCAATATGTAACCAGTGGTCGGCTATGTCGAGCATCTGTATACTCTTGTTCAAAACGAACAATAGGCCTTGGCATGCCAACAGTGCAAAGTATCTAAGATCATCCTGGAGGGTATCTATTTCCTGCAAGAGAAAAGCACGCATATAGCTTAAAAACGCATAAAAATACATGGATCTCAAACCTTAAGATCATGTGTTGTCAATGCGTCCTGCTTGATGTCAAGTATAATAAAAGCCATGATTCTGGTACATAACCTGTGGATCTATCACCATATTGGCTTATAGCCTTGACAAACACTAAGATGATGGCAATGTCGATCTTCTGTGGATAGCAATTAAAGCTTTGAAAAATTCCCCTTCAGAGGACCGTGTCCTCATCAAGACTGTTGTGAAGCAATCATTGAAACGGCCCTTTCCATGCCCTATAAAATTGAAGCCGTGCTTTCAACCTGTTGATTAGTCCTTAGTCTCAATAGAAACAGCTAGCCGGCCATGCCGACATCTTTGCTTACATGCCACAGGCCTTGCTTGTACCGGCCATCGAAGACTTCTATATAGAAAACTCCGTTAGATATGAAGCGATTGTCTTTAAGATCATGGGTTCACATTGTTAGCAACGGAGAATAACCGGAAGCCATGCTTCCCTTGAATCCATCGTTGGGTTGAAGGAAATAGATTGATAATTGTTTGCATGTCAATAGATCTCGGCGATAGCGTCCAAGCCTTGCATGAAGCTTGCGGGAGTTTGATACCCGCCCCAACATTGTCGAAGTTTCTCCGACTCTTGGTTTTACCGGAAGATACCAATGATCCACCATCTCATAATCCATTCGTGTTCGTGTTCGAGGTCAAGCACTTTCTTCACCATCGACTGATGATCTTCTGCATATGTCCATGGATGCACCGTGCAGGCGAGTTGCATATGGCTTGGGTAACACATCGGAGCTTGGCCTTGATGTCCTGTAAAATTGTTCCTTTGAATTCTTCATAGTGAAAACCAACTGCCTACCCAAGAGTGCTGAGGGCATCATTCATCGTCTTATGAGCCCGGTGCGGGGGCCTTGCATGCCCTTGCATGCTTGCCGAAAACCGTGGGTGGCCTTCCTTAGCTGGGGGTACCCAAGATTAGGGCACCCATGTGCAAAGGGAACTTTTGAAAAAATAAATAAAAATAAAAAACATGGTTCTGTAGCGATGGCAGCCGCAGCGAAACTGCGCGAGACAGAAACGGCAACGGAGATGGCCCTCTGCTACGAACCGGGGCTCAGCCCTGTGTCAAAAAGGGTCTCGTGTTGTCTTGTGATCTTAAAGGGATTGACCCCGCCCATTTCTGTGCAGATCCGCCCATGGATCCCTCCCGCTCAAGCGGTCGTTTCCACGGCCATACGGCTTCCACGGCCCTACCACTCCTCAGCCTTGTGTAGGGAAACCTTCCCACGCAGTCCCTCTGTCAAGGCGGCCTTGTCCTCAGCTTCACCGAATCCCTTCTCGTCCTGCTTAGGGCGCTTGCCCACGGCATCGCGGCTCCTCCCTTAAAAGAGGGCTTGCCCACGACCCGAGAGAGAGAGAGAGAGAGAGAGAGAGAGAGAGAGAGAGAGAGAGAGAGAGAGAGAGAGAGAGAGAGAGAGAGAGAGAGAGAGAGAGAGAGAGAGAGAGAGAGAGAGAGAGAGAGAGAGAGAGAAAATCATGCCTTGAGAAATCCATCTTCTCCCCACCATGGCCCCACCCTCCTTCCTCCTCTCCACCTTGCTCTGATACTAGTGAAAGGACATGGGGACTGAACATGCTAATCTCCACCCAGCCATTCCCTATATAGGCCCTTGGCATGCTAAATATAGGGACCCCCTTGACTGCATGTCCATCCTAGCCCTTGGCCGTGACTGGTCCTACCCTTGTTCTGACAATTTAGGAGGTTCTTGGATAGCATTGTAGGCTTTCATGGTTGTGTGTTGACTTCTTTGCAAAATCTAGGTGCCAAAGTTTTGGTGGGCTATTTTTGCGAGGAGGTATGCCACATGGAATTGAACTATATATATGTTTCAAGTATGAAAAGATTGCTTGTGTCTCGAGTATTCAATCTTCATAATGGTTCTAAAAATATCACATTTTAGGTTGATTAAGTGTCAGATTTGCGGTAGTGAAAGTAATGTGCATGGCATAATTGTTTTCGTTCACTATTGTTTCCCTTGCATCAATTTGCTCGGATTTATCTTCGCTCAGATTTTTTGGCTCGGTGATTAGAAACCCTTCACCTAGTTGGACACCATATTTTTAATGCATTTGCTATATTATTTTTTTGAGCTAGTGTAGTTATACTTTGTGAAAGTCCTAATTCTAGAGTAGCAAGTCCATCCCTTGAGCTATAATTCTGTCGTGACATTTGTAAAGACCCATGTGATACGGCCACTAGCCATTTAGAAAGCCATAATTATAAAAGTCAATAACCTTAATGTGAAAGAGAGGCTTATCTGCTAGAGAGAAAGGAGCTTTTTTGTATGTACGCTCAAGCGGCCAAGCAACTACAATTTGTAATCATCATAACTAATGATTGGGTAATCCGTTTTCACCAAAACTTGCATTGTGTTTCTCTTTATTTGCTCTTTCATTTAAGTGTAAGCATTGCTAATTTTTTTTATGATTTGCGACTATGCAGTTGTGAGCCTTAATTGCAAGTTTCAGTGCTTAAATCATTGTTTTTTAACATTTTGACTATTGAAGAGTGTTCCTAGACCATAGGGCTACCTTTCTGGATATTTTTGTTCCATTTTTTTAGGACCTTGATCATGATGGATTGTGATTTTGATACCCAATCAGATTGCAACCAGATATAGTAGGACAATTCCCCTAGAAGTCTTAGACCTCCTCCTAAAGTTTCCTTGCATTTTGAGTCCGTTCGATTGTCAAAATGGTGTGATGACCTAAAGCAATGAGAAAGGACATAGACAAATTTCGTAATCATTGAGTGGTGGTTTGCTTGTTGAGTGATGTGTTTGCTTGTTAGGTTCACTTCTTGAGGACTGACAACTTCAAAGCGTTTGTGTCCCGTCTGAGTCGCTTCCTTGATTATTGACATTATGTTAGTGCCAGAGACATCTATGTTGCAGACATTCGATCGCAGCGACCCGCTAACAGAGTGTCTGAAAAGCTCTACTATGAAATGCACAAATGTGACCTCATGGAATGCAATCAATGTAGCTCGTTGCTCTTGGTCCCCTTTCACAATCTTCGCTACATATAATTGGTCTCCAAATCCATCTTTGAGGAACTTGAATTGGCCATGATGTTGAACCTACCCTCACCAAAATTTGCAATTGATATGAATTCATGGCAAAAGATATAGAGCACATTAGAGGCAAGGATACTTGTATGCATCGATGGGGAAACTAGAGCCACCATCACTAGTGTGCTTGAGCATGTGCAGTGATAAGGGGTTCATCATTAGTGCATGGGTGCTTGCCCTTTCGTACCAGCTTTGTGTGATCCATGAAGCCTACTTGAGTCTTCACTAGTAGCTCAAGTGAGAAACTCTCACCACCTGGCCAGTCATTTGCAAAGTTTCATTGACTAGCAAACCTCCTATCTCAAATCTCTATGCTACTAGATGCTTAGCCAAATTTCTAAAGTAAAGCTCTGTATGCATCCTACCATATGCTTTCAATAAAGGGTATGTATGCACTAGCCTTGGATGAGATCAAGAGGTGGTCCTTTGAAGCAAAAGAAGCTACAAGCGTACAAAATCCTCTACAAATTGGACAAGTGAAGTAAGCAAGAGATATAGAAAAACAATTTCCTTCAAATGAATTACAAGTTTATGTGCGATACATTGCGGCCATATAGAACATGCCACAAATCACACTATAGACGGTGGAATAGTTCCTACAAAGCAAGCGACTTGGAAGCAAGCAACGGGCGACCTAGAAATTCAATATTGTATGTGGGTGGGGTCAGTTAGAGCCCCAAAGGCAAAACCTATAAATAAGGCCTTATTATTTAAATTCATCGAATTACTTTGCTCATTTATTACTATGGTATTAATACTTCTAATCATGAGTTCCACTCTTTTTGTGTTTGCAACTTATCTAACTTTGTTTAACTTGTAATTAAATCTTTTCCGTATTAGATCATGGCTGAATATATGGGGAAAAGAGGACCTAATGTGGTCAAAAGCTGAGCACTCAAGTAGTGTGTGGTACTCACTCTCTCGCACTTGACGAGGGCATAAGGTGCAAAGTCGATGACACTCCTCGCCATTGCCCCAACGTCCTGTCTCGCAGCGTAGAGAATGGGAGCTAAGACGAATGGAGGCAATGGTGCGGATCGCACTCAACGGGATGGGCTCAAGGATGTAGGAATGGGTTCGGTTACCTCGTTCCGAGAAGAAGAGAGATTTGTAGTTTGGGGCAACGTGTGTGGTGTAATGGCTGAAGCGAGAACCTCCGGATTTCTCCCAAGCCGTGATACATTGGCGTTGTAAGAAGGCCTCATTAACTTGGGAGTCGATCGACGCATCCTTGACCAAGTGACATGCATCCCATCTTCCAAACGATTTCTTGATATCAAGCATCCACCCCGAACTTAGTATTTTGCTCTTGCATGTCTTTTGAACCATTTGACTTGCTTCATATGCGATTCTAGGAAGTCGATGCAAAGGGCTACGTTGTGTCTTACGCATGTACTCCACAACCCTTTGCATGCCCAAGACCTCAATGGGAAGCAATCCGGACTCAAGAAGTAAGAGCATGTAGGGTGTTTGTGTCTTGACTTGGAGAAAGTTGGTGAGAAAATGCTTTTGGACATTCTCAAACTCTTTCCAAGTAGACTTCCCGATGCTTCCACCCCACACCTCCACTCCATAAAGAAGCACCGGTGTCACCAATGTGTCAAAGAGGTACTTTTTGAGAGCCCAACACTTGATCTCTCCTGCATTGCACATGTTCTCAAATGCATAATAGGCCCTCTTTCCGGCTTCCAAGCGACGCATTGCACAATCCTTCCATTTATGATTGGATGGAACCTCAAGGCCAAGGTACTTGAAGTGATCTACCACTTCAAGTTTCTCATTGTTATATACAATGCATGGATTTTCATCATTGAGGGTCTTTACAAGCATAACCTTGGTTTTGGATCCATTCACGATCAGCCCGCTATGTAGGCAAAAGCGTTCCAAGACACTCATAAGCTTTTGTGCATCTTCTAAGGTATGTGCCAAGAGCACTACATCATCGGCATAAAGCAAAAGCATGATCAAAGCATTTCCAATCTTAACCTCTTCTATGCCTTCTTGCTGCATAAAGTCAAGAACCATGCATTCCAATTCATCAATGAGTAGCCCAAAGAGGGTTGGGGAAAGTGGGCATCCTTGTTCGACACCAATAGTGCTTGCAAAAAATTCTGAAATTCCATCTCCCATACGTAATCGACATATCACTTTTTGGTAGATGCGAAAGACTGCATGCGTAAATTCTCTCGGCACTTGAAGACTTTGCATACGTCTCCAAAGATTTCCTCGCGGTATCATGTCAAAAGCTTTCTTGAAATCCACAAAGCAACAATACAACTTTTTTCCTTTCAATCGAGACGCTTCCATAAGAACTCGAAGAGTGACAAGGTGATCAATAGTGCTATGATGCTTTCGAAAACCTGCTTGGCCAAGTGCACGTTTGCCATTCTTTTCAGCCCATTCACTTATCTTCATCTCCATGATACATCCAAATAACTTTGCCATTAAAGAACCAACCATTATAGTGCGATAGTTGTTCACATTGTTTACATCTCCTCCTTTGTGCAAAGGTTTGATCCAATTTGCACTCCAATCATGAGGCATGCCATACTGAAGTGCAAGGTTAAACATATCGCATATCCAATATCGTGTTTTCTTGCTTGTCCATTTAATCATTTCACCCTTGACACCTTGAAGGTCACCTGCCTTACGAGTAGCAAGTTTCTCAAGCGCGCATCATACATCTTCAATGGTAAAGAAGGGAGACATAAATGGAAGGGAGCTACAACACTCCATCTTATCAACATTGGGTTGCTCATAGAGATTCTTACAATGCATATACATATCCTCAAGAGTCAAGTCACCAAAGCTCTCAACGCGCTTGCCTTTTAGATTTTGCCAAAACTTGCCACATGCATGTGCTTTCTCTTGTGCTAAAAGAAGTTATTTTTCGACTTCCCACCTTCTCCTCTTCTTTTGAACAAGTGCTTTGTATGTGTGTGAACATTCCAAGTAAACTTTCTTGTCTTTGATTGCATCCAATCTTAGCAAGTGTTTTCGGGCTTGACTACATTCCATGTCAAACCATTTCTTCTTGGTGCTACCCTTCTTAGACCTTTTGCAAGACATGTGTTTCACCGAAAAGCATTCCTTCGCACAAGAGAAAATTACTTCTTTGAAAACTTTCCACTTGCATTCTAATGTTGGGCTCTCTTGATGCTCTATCATGCTTAACATTTGGTCCACCATATCAGCATATATGAGTGCTCGTTTGAAGTCTACACGTAGGTACAAATGATTCACATCATGATTGGAGGCTACATGCTTGGGTCGTTTACCACACTTGAGGTCAATACATAACATCCTATGATCCGATTCCGGATTCCATTCACCAAGTGTAAAGCTTTGTATGCATTCTAGAGTGGCTTCCGAGAACAACATATAGTCAATCACGCTAGCACCGTTGTGCTTTCTACATGTAAAGTCATTGGTGCCTTGCCATAGAGATACACCATTTGCAATGAGCATTCTGGTACTATTGCACATATGTAGAAGTGACTTTCCATAGTGATCCACTTCTTTTGCATCATTAGAACTTCGATTATACATGTATGAGTCATCCATTCTTCTTGAGACATGCGGCATGTCTACTTGTTGTGTGTCGTGTTGTAGCATATTTGTGCGAGCATTCATGTCTCCAAAAACAATGACTTCACCTTGATCCTTGTAATGAGCAATGTCTTCCTCTAGTTCAACAAAGGGCTGATCTCTATCCATATTCAAGCAAGCATAAAAGTTGGAGTCATAGTGAGGAATGTAGCAACCGGCCACAAACATGACTTGACCATTTGGTGGGCTGATTTTCAGCCATAAGTAGCGTTTATACTTATCTTCTTTGACAATGGAAATATCTTTCAAACCCTTTTTGGTCATACATGCTACGCCTCCTTGGCCTCTTCGTTGCTTTGCATTTTTGGCCCACATCAAAGAATGCACATCGTATTTGTCAAATCCAAGAATTCGTTGCGCATCATGCTCCCATGTTTCGACAAGAAGTATCACATCGGAGTCATTGGTAAGCTCATCAATGCCAATTCCCGCATTCCATGGATACCCGTTACAATTCCAAAAGCTTATTCGCAATCGTGAGTTGGTCTCATAGATCATGTGTTCCTATTTGTTGGGTGGACTTTCATCCTCCTTAAGTGGCTTTTCTTCTTGAGGTGATACCTTAACCTTCTTGCTTCTTTCCTCATATGCTTTGCGACGTACATTTTGTTGCATAATAGTGCGATCCTCATATACATTACAACCTGTTCCTTTGAGGTAGATCCAACCATTGTCAAGGATGATCTTTCTCTTTACCTCATCAGCCATGGTACATACGATAGGTCTTTCTCCCGAGCGAGGGACTCCTTGTTTTCCAACTCGATGTGCACCATAAGCCATGATTCCTGACATGCCAAAGTGTGTAGCAAAAAACTCTTCAATAGAAACTGCAAGAGATTGGGGTGTTTCCATGCTTTCCTCCTTGATTCCACGAATGACGATGTTCTTTGAGCGTTTTTGTCGTTCGTGCAATTCTTGAGTGTCCACATTCTCTACATTCTTTGCTTGGACAACGGCTTGCGTGATAGGAGATGTAGAAACCACATTATCCTTACATATATCAGCCCATGATTTGGATGCATTTCTCATCTCACATACATCATGTCGTATTGTATCTATTGTTTCCTCTTTCAATACATGATCACTCTCAACTTTGCTCAAGCGCTCTTTCAATACATTCATGTCAACAAGAGAGCGTTTACATTCTTGAACTTCATTCTCAAGATGCATCAAGCGTGTTGTTTGCATTTCAAGAACCTTCTTGAGGTGCTCATTCTCCACAACGAGAACTCTTAAAGTACCATTCTCCATTGCAAGTGCGCGCAACTCTTCACCTTGTTTGTTGACGGTTTCTTGTAACGAGATCAAGTAAGCCATGATCATTGCTTCCGTTGTTGTAGATGATGTGGTTGGATTAGCATCCAAATTCCTTGGAGATTTTGCATCATTCTCCATGGCGAGTGTGGCTTTTCCACCCTTGCGAGTTTTGTCTGACATTGCCTTCAAGTCGGCAACAAAAACGCAAAGTTCTGACAGTTTTTTCAGTTCTGAGATGCTGTTACAGCAAAGCCTTCCATTACACAGAAAAATTCTGTCTTTACATCAATGCGTAGAGGGCTTCGTGCTCTTCGATTGAGGCTATAGATCACCTAAATCGGAGTTCGGATGAGCAAGTTATGGTCAAAAGAGTGAACTGCTGTCTACTAGGTCAAAAACGACTGAGAGAGAGAAGAAGAAGAAGAAGAAGAAGAAGAAGAAGAAGAAGGAGAAGTAACTCTATGTGTGTGTGTGTGTGTGTGTGTGTGTGTGTGTGTGTGTGTGTGTGTGAGAGAGAGAGAGAGAGAGAGAGAGAGAGAGAGAGAGAGAGAGATAGAGAGAGAGAGAGAGAGAAAGAGAGAGAGAAGAAGAAGAAGAAGAAGAAGAAGAAGAAGAAGAAGAAGAAGGAGAAGTAACTCTGTGTGTGTGCGTGCGCGCGCGTGTGTGTGTGTGTAGTAGACATAGAAGAGAATTTTAATGTCACAAGAAACTAACCCAAGAGACCTCAAACGATGTAAGTTGAGCTCAGGACATGTTATTCAAGAGAGTTTGTGTGTGTGTGTGTGTGTGTGTGTGTGTGTGTGTGTGTGTGAGAGAGAGAGAGAGAGAGAGAGAGAGAGAGAGAGAGAGAGAGAGAGAGAGAGAGAGAGAGAGAGAGAGAGAGAGAGAGAGAGAGTCCAAAGGTATTCGTTATAAATTTGCTTCAGGTTGAGATCATCAAAACAGCCCAGCAAAGGCCAGCCAAAGCCAGCAGATAGCCAACATCCCTAGAGAAACTCATGTATCCAATATTATTAGTTGAATCTGCAGATAAGTTAAATTAGGTTAAGTTACATCAATCTTGGTAATCATTCCTTCTAAAAATCAGTAAATAAACCAGTCAAAGATAGAGCAGTAGATCAAAGTAGTATCCAATATGCAACACTCAAAAAAGCAACCCTAAAGTAAGCTCGAGTAATTGCCAAAAAATTAGAATAGCATTCAGATGGGTCAATCAAATGTAGCAAGAAAGGAGCAAATGTTATAAGCATATATGAGCCAATGCCAGCTAATGTAGTCCCATGCATATAAGGAGAAGTATTACCCACACTCTTTTTTTGAGGTGAAGTGTCCAAAACCTCCATAGTTTCCAGAATTCTCTCTTTCTTTTACACCAGTAGACCTTTTTCTTTATCAAATGAGTTTAATCAACCTTAAGCAATCCAAAACATTGTATATAAAATTTCACTGCACGCTATTCCTCTCAATAGCCCCGGACTTCAAAAGATGAAGCACCCGCCTAATAGTAAAAAGGAGATCAAAGTATAGAAAATTTGCAACACATCCAAGTACCATTAGGGAAAGCATCAGATTCAAGTGGTAAACACAATCTGAACATCAGCCCTCAGAGAGGTTAGATTTATAACGTTTTTATTAGCAATGTTCCAGGCCAAGCCACTCCCAATTATCTACACTCAACAATTGCAAAGAACAAGCTTTCAGCAGGATGGCCATACTTGATCATCTGAGTATCAAGGTAGTCAACATGAGTGCCTTCCTCAACCAACCAGATGAGGAATCAACCTAGCAATCTTAAAAGTCAGGGCCAGATAGTGACCAGCCATACCATGCATTAGATTCAATGAAACCTAAGCCCGGAAAGTCAAATCAAAGCCTGCATACATTTTAAGGTAGTACCCCTAAGAGCCAGATGAATTGGAATGTTTTATGCATGAAAATGGTCAGATCCTAGCAAGATAGCCAATGCCAACCAGTCCCTGGTTGTAGGTAAAAAGCATACCATATAAGTTTACAGAAAAAATCCCATTTTGTGCTTCCAGTCACCAGTGAGCAAGTAGTTTCCCAAGTCCTACTACAATAGCTGTAATAATGCCAGCAAAAATATCAGTAGGCAAAAAAATATTATCTCTTTGCCTTCAGCAACCAAAAGGACATAGAGCATCCCCCTTTGCAATCAAATTTCCAAGGTAAGAGCAAGAAGCAATCCCCCCTATATTACAATATCATCGAAGCCCAATTAGATCAGGCCAAATTATCTAGTATTAACTCCTCCTTTTTCTTCTTGAATGTAACATCATCAACCGTAATTATCAGAATAAAAAACCATCCATCTTTTATATGTCAACAGAAAGAAACTCCTGTCATGGAATAGTGGTAAATGTGGGAAAACTGCAAAGTAAGCCCTACAGATAGTGAATAGAAAACCTTGAAGTAGAAGCCCTGCAACAGTCAGCACAATAGCAACGAAAAAGGGTAGTTACTACAGAGCCAATCCTCAACTAGTCTTGCAGACTTTCTTCCACACCAAGAAAGTAAATACCAAGACCTCGTCTTAGTGAGGGGAAGAGCCCCTCACCTTATATGGTAGAAGAGGCAGGGAGGTTTTCCAAAAATGTACTCATATGCGGGGGTGCTGCATAAGCCGAGAATCACTCTTCCATAACAGCTACACATCTCTCCATGTGAGGTAGGCAGAGACCTCGAGCCAGGTAACCGCAAATTCCATCTCGGTTAGCAGAGCAGGTGTAATGCATGCCGCGACACAATGATACAGAAATGCATCGAATAAAAACATCATACACGCCCAGGTAAGGGCTTTAAGAGGGTTTTAAGTGAAATTGGTAGGAGCCAGGGTAAGAGGTGATACCCATAAGGTAGTATTTTACTCAACCATGCAAAAAGTAGGTTAGCAGTACCAATTCTGAGTTTTTTTGAAAACCTTTAGGCTATGAATGGGTATACTATGGTCAACTACTGTGACAAGGTAATCTCTTATAAGGCAGCAACTCAATTTAATCCCTCGAGCTCAGAAATTTGGATGATACAGTGATTCCGAGTATAGTCAACAACTCCCTCCAGATGAGGTGCTAGAGAAACCACAGCCCTAAGGTAGTAATTTAATATGTAAAGCTTAAGGTAAAATCCCCTAAAGCCACAAGTCAAAAAATAGTTTGAGTGCAACCGGTTGGAGGTCATATATTGTGGCCAGAAATAGTGATTCAGAACATTAACCGAGCCCCATAGATGCTATCTAGGTCAGAAGTTGTGACCAAGTGTGTGTGTGTGTAGCTATGGTCAGCTATTGTGACACTATGTGTGTGTGTGTGTGTGTGTGTGTGTGTGTAGTAGTAGTAGTAGTAGTAGTAGTAGTAGTAGTAGTAGTAGTAGACATAGAAGAGAATTTTAATGTCACAAGAAACTAACCCAAGAGACCTCAAACGATGTAAGTTGAGATCATGACATGTTATTCAAGAGAGTTTGTGTGTGTGTGTGTGTGTGTGTGAGAGAGAGAGAGAGAGAGAGAGAGAGAGAGAGAGAGAGAGAGAGAGAGAGAGAGAGAGAGAGAGAGAGAGAGAGAGAGTCCAAAGGAAAGAAAGAGCAATGCCTTTTGCTCTTTGCCTTCTGTTCCTCTTCCAAAGGGCAGGCCTTGTGAAAATAAAAATAAAAAATTACAAGGCCTGCCCTTTGGAAGAGGAACGGAAGGCAAAGAGAATTACTTCAATGTGCAAGGGAGGGGTCGGAACACCATTGAAGAAGGCTTGTGGCATCAAAGATAGTGGTATCAAATGTTCAGTGCTTGCATGCCAAAGATGGATCTGAAGCTCCAAAAAGGGTTGATCACAAGCCAGCAAGTCACCCAGTTCTCGACGTCGGGATAGTGATATCTCAAAAAGCGACAAATGAATGAGGCATGCTTACAAGAGCATGTTTTGAATTCACATACAAATGTGGTCAATGGTTGAATTGTACATAAATTTGCTTGGTGAGTTGTTTGTGTGTAGTCGTTTTTGTGGAAGAAGTCATGCAACCTCTTGTACTCACTGCTTGTCTGGTTGGCGTGAATATTGAAGTTCCCAACTACAATGCTTGTAATGCTACTATCGATGCCCTCCACTACTGCTTGCAACATTGAAAGAACTATATGTGTCAATGCCCTGTGTGACTTGTATACATTGACAACGTGGATGTTATTGCTAGCAGCCAGGAAAAAGAAGGCTTCCATTATCTCAATTCCTGGAGAAGAAAAAAGGTTTCCACTATGCAACTTGATGTTGTGTTTGTGATACATTGATAGACCATATCCATTGTGATGATGTATGTGGTGGAAGTTTTGTCCAAGCAAGTTTTAATCATTTTATTTTTTTGTTTTGGAGACAAAGGATTGTTGATGAGATGAAGCTGCAATCATTTTTATGTGGCCGATGTATTTTTGGATGGACAACACATTTAATGATTGAATTATATAATGGCTATCCTCTAGAAAATTGAGTGGCTCATTCAAGCGCTTCCAACATGCACTCGTTTGGAGACGTTCGAGCTCTTTCAGCACTGAAGGGTCACTTCGAATGTGGGTGTTGAGTATCGGGCTTGGAATGTGCAAATTGGCAGGGTCCTTGATGCGCGAAAGTGCAGTGTAGACCAAACCATGGGCTTGTATGCCGACGACAGGGTCAAAAACCACAGAACTCATTGTCAAACCTTGTGATCTGTGGATCGTGTGCGTATTAGCAGGCTATATTGACAGCTGCTTTCCTAGACACCACGTTGAGCTGATTCCTGCCAACTTGGAACTCTTTTGTTGTCTCAAATATGGGTGTCCAATGTGTCTTAATGAGGCCATTTAGCAGATGCTGATTTTGAGTTCTTTGCTTCTCTCCTATTATTCTGTCAAAGAATGATATCCATGCCACATGAGAATTTTCATTGTTGTCTATTTTTTTGAGGATTCCATCTGCCCCATTCACGAGACCATCCACAACGTCAATATTTCCAGCGAAAAATTTGACTATCATCTTGGGCTTTAGCTCAAGATTTGTGGCCAGTCCTGCAGCTAGTTGAGAGTTATTTGGAATGAGAAGGTTCTTTGAGCATGTTTTGTGTGGTTTGTCATGTGCCTTGATGACATATGGATTTGTATGGAGCATTCAGAAAATCTTTTGATTATGTTCGGGTTTTCAATGCGTTGGCGAAAAAAAGATGCGGGGTTGTCACAATATCAAAGCTCTTGTTTGTGTGTGCAGTGTTGATGCATGCCAGGTCGTGCTTGCTTTGCTGTGCAACTCAGATTTGGTTCAAAATCCTTATGAGTGCTCTGTTTGATTTTCGCATGGGTGACATGATCTCGCAACACTTTATGTGAGAGTTCCAAAATGAAGGTGCTAGGATATCAAATGTGTTGTTTGTTGAATACCCAATGATCTCGCACAGGGCTTGCCTGGCAAAGGTCGCCGCAAACAATTACATCCAGATCACCAAATGGATGAGTGTGGTCATGCTTGATAGCCCGGAGCCTTGTTTCTATAACATGAAGCAATCTATTTCCTATAAAAGAGGCCTCATTGAAAACAACTAGCTTGAGATTCACATATGCTTGTGAGAGAGTGCTTAGGGTATCATTGGACAAAGTGTTTTTGTCATTGAGCATTAGAGGGAGACGCAAAGTTGAATGGATGGTCGTTCTACCAAAATTAAAAGCCGCTTTGCCTGTGTAGGCCATTAACAATGTTGTTGTAAGATCAATATTGTTTTCAATCAATGTACTGTAGTGTCGAATCAAGCCTTGCACAATAGCACGCAGTGCAAATGTCTTGCCAGTACCAGCACCACCTGTTAAGAAAGGATGGAAGGAATGTTCGATTGTATTCTTTTTCTTGTCATGATATCATCAAAAAGTTGACTTTGTTCTGCGTTTAATCTCATTACAAGTGAATGGTACTCTTCATTTGGGATGCCAAGAAGGCGTGCTGATGTTGCAATATTTGTATTGTGGGGTCTACTTGCTGGCAAGTCGAGACCGAGCTTATAAGTAAATGTCTCTTTGTGGGCTTGCCCTGTGGAAGGAGTAGACAAGGATTGTTGTTCGATACTTGCCAAGATCTCAAGTTTAGTGAATTGTTTATTGGTTTCAACAATTGTGCCAATCAACGCTGGACTCAAACCTATCGCTCCATGTCACCATGCCTGCATTGAACTCAGTTTCATTGCATGTGAAAGGAAGAAAGAGCAAAGAAAGCTCAAGATAATGTCTCTCGGTGACAATATCCTTGTTGAAATCTGCATGCCTGATCACACGAGGTCTTTTTTCTCTTGCGTTGGACACCACGTGAATTTCTAAACTAGCTAGAAAATTTAGCCAAGCATAGATGTGCCAAATGTGTATGCCTCTTGGTGTATTTAGTGACAATATCATCAAAGAAAAAGAAAATTTGTGTGTCATTGGGGTCGAGCATTTCTAGAGTAGCACGTCTTTTTAACAACAACGTCCTCTGTGATTGAAAGTCTGCATTGATGAAAACAAAGTCTCTACTAGCACTAGGCAATGGCAAGGAGAGTGCTATATATGTTGCTTGTTGGCTTGAGATTTCTTGGCTATTGATCAAAGCACTCCCAATCTTCTTACGGTGTTCCAATGTGGGAAAGTTATTTTTTTAACAAGTATCCAAGCCATTCTTTATTGCTTTGCTTGTTGTCAAATTGTGTTTGGTCATGTATGATGTGAAATATGTTGCATGCCCATAAGCGTTGAAAATAAATTGGATATCAATATTTCGATCCCATAATGGCACAATGATTTGTTAAAGTTATTTGTGTAGATGTCCTTTGGGTGGCACTTGAGGAGAAGGGTAGGTTTTATGAGTGTCGATGAAAGTGTCTCAAGGTATGATGCCTTGTCCATTGACAAAAAGTTCAACCATTCATCAAATGTCAATGTTGATTCATGGCCAATGTTTGTGAGCGCTTCGTCCCTTTGTTCTTTGCTTGCAAGAAGTGCATTTTTTCTCGATTCACTTTCTTGAATTGGATGGAGTATGGTTGTTTTCTTCATAGGCGAGCGTGGAAATCCAAAGAGACAAGCTTTTCTATGGTGTCTACAAGTCTTTCAATGTGCATGGGTTTGAACATTTTTGAGCCCGCCATCAGTTCTTCCTTGTCCATTGAAATGTATATGTCAATGAAGGCAATGAATTCACAATCATCATCCACACCAAATTGTGGTGCATTCTTTATCCAAAGAATCCCATGATCATGCTAGCTACCTCTATGCTGGAATTCAGTCACAAAAAAGAAGTCTAGGATTTTGCCGAGTATCACAGTGTTGTATTTGAGATCTTTCTTTAAAGCTTTGAATCTATGGACATAGTAGCGAGCTTTTGTGATAGGATCATCATGCACTAGAGCATGAATGTAATTGAAAAAACTTTGGAAAGCACTTTCTTTTATTTGGGATTGAGGCATGCAAGACATTTGTGTAGAGATTCCCATGTTTGCTCAGCACATGATATTCTAATAAAGAAAGTCCGTTGGCCAACTTGTGGAATCATTGCAAAGACATTGCATCTAATCTTTTCTTTGTAGTCATCAGATGTGCACAAGGCCTCAAAATCACAATAGTCAAGTTCAAATTGGAGCACTTTTTCAATGTTAGTGTTTCCTTGGACGTCGCTTGCAAGAAACTCTCTCCACGATAGTTTTCCCTTGCGCACGCAAACCCATATGGAATCTAAGACCTTGCCAATGATGATTTTCATAACCTTGAAGAAAAGGTTATCAATGTCTAATGAAAATCGCCTATCTGTATGTTTGAGCTCCCATTGAGAAATTTTTTGATACTTAGTCTTGGCAAGTTGGGCATAAGTTCTCTTTTTTCCAAAGAATAAAGCTGTAAATGATAGTTCCTCACATGCATCATCATCAAACAAACTAAGGGGACTAAAACCTTCACATGGTGCAACACTATGTGCATGAACACTAGGATCAACTTCTTGTTGTGAAGAGTAGACACCGTACACAAGAGTATCAGATCCATCCATTGTAGTTTCTACACCCTCATCTCCACCATCCATAGTGACATCAAGTGCTATTTATAAAATGGATGCCCAAGATTCACTCATCAATACATTATGATCAACATACAATGGATTTTGAACCAATGACACCAATGCTCAAAGCACATGACATGGACGAACGGATCCACTAAGATATGCATAATTAAACACTAGTTTTTTCATTAGTTCAACAAGAATTGTTGTGTGCTCATTCGCAAAACGGGGTAGTATCCTTTGAACCTTGTACAAATCAGCCATAATATTCACAACACTTCCATGCAACCCATAATTACCTTCGTAATTTAGCTCCCGTATTTGTGCGAACAGGATGTGGAGTGATACAAGGTGTCGCTCAATGGGATTTAAGTTTGTGACCTGCTCAATGCTTTTGATAAACTAAAAATCATTATTCATGAAAAAGAGGGTAGTTAAATTTTCCCCTAAGCAATGCTTACAACCTACACACATTTCACACTTGCACATGCGGTCAATGAACATTTCTCTAAAATGGTTTGGAGCCAAGATAATTCTCTTTGAGATAATTGATGTAGGCTCTTTCCAAAGGCAAGAGAACCACAAAAAACACAAGTAAATGATGGTGTCTTGAGTATCTCCTCTAAATACCTCAATCTTTTTTGTCGCGGTGGGGAGTGAACAATCCCTTGTTCAACACGCAAGTTCTTCCACAACGATTAAACTTTTGTTTGAATTTGCTTCATGGTGTAGGGGTGTACCATCTCAATGTGGAATTTAGAAGCTATCTCAATGGCATTGGACTATGGATGGGAGTGAATAAGGGCAGTTGACTTTGAGGCAAGTTCTTTTGACCACACACAATGCTTTCGCTTTGGAAACACTAGCTTTTGAGGAAATATAATGTACCAAAATTTATTGTGAAAATTAGAAGAGCATGTTCCTCTAACTTCCATAGGGGTTGATAACAAAATATTCTTTCAAGCAATTATCATCAAACATATGGACGATGCATGCCTCTCTTAATACACGACACACAACAAGAATCAAATGAGAAGATAATGACAAAGATGTCGTTCGACTACTCAAACAAGAGTGCAATGTGCATAAAAGTGCAGATCTTTCCCACATATGGCCTCAATGATCATACTCGCTATTTGGGAGCCAAACAGAAATAGTGTCTTTATGTCCACTCTCTATATCTTCCATGACAAGCTGGATAATTGAATCTTGCAACATATTCAATGTCCACTCTCATGACCAAACATGAAAAGAAGTGCACACAATACACCTTGATTTTGCTTTGAAAAAAAAGAGAATCGATTTGAACCTTCTGTGCATTAACTGTAAAACTCGACTTTGATGTAAAGATCATATTGCATGGCACAGAATTGTATGGTGGCTGAAAATAGAGCTGCAAGTAGCGGCTATACGATATGGGGAAAAGAAAATCAACAAAATTTGGAAAGTTAGAGAGAAAAATACAACCTAGCAGGTAATCAACTACTCCACCTCCGGTTTGTAACTTGTCACAAAACCTTGCTTATCAATAGAAAATGGGTTTTACAAGATTGCGAGCGAGTTTTTTCGAGCTACGGAAAACATGAGCGAGTCCCTCAACAAATTTGTTTGTGAATTAGAGAGCTTTTCAAATGTGATAAGGAAAAACAAACATAATAAGTGTAATAACACTATGATAAGTGATCAACTCCTTGTCCTCTTAAGGGTGAACAAAACTTACAAGTTTGTGCGGGTATGTTAGATGGAAGAGGACAAGAGGGTGGATCTGCAAGATCCGCGGGAAAGGCTAGAGGGATGTCTATGAACGATGCTCCTCTAAAGTGCACATCATATAACTCTCTCTCTCTCTCTATGTCTCTCTCTCTCTCTAGTAAGAACATGACCTCTACCCATATCAATCCACCAAGAAAAATGCTCAAGATCCTAGAGGTGATGAATGACCGATGGATACATGCTTCCCTAGCCACTATCGGCATAAGTCCGAGAGCGTGTAAGCACAGGCATGGCTATTGTAATGTGGCTCATGCTCAAAAGATGAGCAAAGTATTTGCAATAGGAATTATAATAGGATTCTCAAAGCAAGTATGAATATGAACAACTCTCAAGTGAAAGATAGACACGGATCTACTATCACCTATAAACTAATTGTTCAGATGCCATGCGATAGTACTCAATTTTCTTCATAGCTTGCAGATCCATATTCTTTGTTTTATTTTCCAGTGCCACTTTAAGTGGAAAAGATATTCTAAACCCTCCAATAGTATCTCATGGTGCAACTAGGCGGGATATCAATCCCTCTAGGCAAATCAACATAGTCAACAATGAGCTTGTCACGGACCCATTTCAGAAGCTGTTCGGCTTCTCCAATATGCCCGAGCCTTTTTTTTTACATATAAGAGGCATTTTGCATGGGAGGGGGTTGGGCCTCATTTTACAAACTAGGAAGGGGTTTGCATGTCCAGGCAGGGGTTAACCATGCATACTTGGTGTAACTCAGCCCAAATGGGCAGAGTTTACCAAACCGCACCGGATAAATATTTCAGAACACATGCTCGACAATTGTGGACGTTGACAACGTTGATTACTACATAGGGAGCTAGGTTGAAGAGGCACATGTTTTGGCCTTGAAAACTAATGTGAAACTCTCTTGTGCAAAACACCTCTAGATGTGATCCAATTTAATCAAGAAGAAAATTTTAGAAATATATAACCAAAAATTATCGCAAGACTGTCTGGATCTGGTGTCGCTGGTGGTGGCGCCACCCCATACTAGAATTGGTCCATACCATAGTGGATTGGTTTGGACTAGGTGATAATATAGCTTCCTATAGCCTACTCAAGCCGATTAGGGACACAAGTAGAAGTCTTTATAAACTACAAAGGATCAAGCCGGTGGTTTGCCCATGTAGGCGCTGTGACCACAATTGCACCTAGCCATGGGTTACATTCAATCCTGCAATTAACGGGTTGCCTCCATAACCTTGCCCACCATCCCCACAACACCCCTTCCCCTCCAAAACCTCCCCCTCAGCTATTGACACAACTGTTGCTTAGAAACTTAGACTGTCATAGCGTTTAGAGAAAGGCCGATCTCTCTACTCTCTCTCTCTCTCTCTCTCTCTCTCTCTCTCTCTCTCTCTCTCTCTCTCTCTCCATCACCCTTGCAGAGTCCATTTCTCCCCTGCTTCTGTCATCACCCTCGCACATGCAATCTCTCTCTCCCACAACGCCCTCGGTGTCACACTCCATTGTTAACAAGCCACAAATTTCTCAGAAACTCCCTTCAGTATAAACTTGCTCTCGGAATTGAAATCCTTACAATATTTTTATGTCATGTTCAATTATCATAGGAACATTTCTACAAGCCTCTTAAATGCAAAAAAGGAGCATTTTAGGTTGTCATCTCCATGACGGAACTCACAATATCCCCATCACCATGACGGAACTCACAATATCCCCATCAACTACATTTGTGCAAAGCTGCGTTGACAGTCTTTGACCTCGACACACGTGCAGCCTGAGTCACGACCAGCTGAATGTCTTTGGGCTCAATACCAGCTTCTTTAACCTCAACATCCTCATCGACTTCACTTCATAAGCTATTGACGGTTCTACTTTTGAGACTCCAGGTGCCTTGAACTGCGCAGCGCCCTGAGTTTGCAATTGAGAGCGCTTGATTAGATCCTCAATCTTAGCCTAGAAACTTGCAAGCTCCGCTACGCTCTTGGCCATATTCATGTTGCTGCAACTTCACTAACTCATGAGGGAGCGTCTTTCTCTCGTATATCATGCTATTTTCACATGCTCAGCCTGCTGGAACCAGTCTGCGTCGGCGCGGACTGGTTTCAACAGGTTTCAGAAGGTAGAGGCAAATGCGATTTTATTAAAAAAACAAAAAGCGTACATTGTATATTGCACTATTTTATTTAGCATGGTAAACGTCCTGGAACTAGTCCGCGCCGGCATGGACTGGTTTCGACAGGTTTCAATAAATGGTGGCAAAGTGAGAGGCCCTCAAAAAACCTCCCAAGAGGAACACACACTGCATAGAAAAGGCTTTGATGACATAACGTGTATTGCACTGGTTGCCAATGCAAGGAAAAAAGGCTTTGGCAACAGAATGTATATTGCACATGAGTCTGTGGCTAGCATCCTTAAGTGCCAATTTGCTAAGCTACTTCAAAAAGACAATTGAAGAGCATGTTGTTGGAACCAATCTTGACGTTAATAAGACAAGTGAGTTGTTGTACATGCTACATTGATAAGAATATAATCATGGACATACGAAACATAATCATTGCCAATCAACACATTGAAAATGATGTAGAAGACTGGGTATGCTTGCATGCACAAAAGGTACATTTAAGGCGTAGGTTGCAAGCCCAAAAAGAGTTAAAGGAAGGTGACTACTCGTCCAGGCTCCCTTGATGTTGATTGCTATCGCAAGCCTGCAAGAAAAAGCACTTTGCCTACGTGTCCCAATTAAAAAGAACATGTCCATTAGCCTAAAAAAAGGTCCACCATGTCAAACTCTAAAGAATTTTCATATGCAATAATTTTTGCGCTTTGATATGCTGCCCATTTAATGCAAGGCAAGAGTTTCAAGGGGAACCAAGCTTTGGTTGATGAGGAAAGGGATTTTACATGAGAGGACAGAAGACCTTAGCTATCTATGGTAGCACTATTCTATTGGGTCAAAGACTAGTGGCGCATTTTAGGACACACCTAACATGCTATGTCCTCTCACTTTGTCACAAGAGCATGTAAAGCTTGAGCATAGAGAAAATAATATGGGAGAGCATGTTTATGCTATTGATCATGAGGTTTCTCAGTTCTACAAGGTTGTTATGTCTACTTCTCAATCGCAAAGTGACGTCAGCTCCAAGATTTCACCAGTATTTAAGAAACCAGATCTCCAGAACAACAAGATTTAATGAGATTTCTTGATAGTGTGACTCTACTATCTAACAAGAATTGAGTGCAACAAAGCTTGGAAATTGTCAAGAAAGCAAAGGGTATTAAAACAATGGGTCTTGAGTCAATTTTCCTGGGTCCTCAATGCATCACATGTGTTCCATGTCAGTACAACTGGGTCATTGCAAAAAGGGGTTACTTATGTTGTCACCCTTGTCAAATTCCCTCATTGCACTTGTTAAAATTTCCAATGTTAGGACAACAAACATGCCAATATTTTCCTTGCAAACACATCTACTTCATGTTCTTTTACGTCCTTGATTTGGACCCCATTGCCCATGATCAGTTTGTGCATCAAGCTACACTCACAAAGGTGGAGTTGTTTCAAGCTTTGGTAGGTATCTAAGTGGCCTCATAGACTTGCTTGAAGTTTTAGAATCAGTTTATCAGGTTTCACATATTCGCTTGGAAATTGGCTTCGCTCGGCTTTGTTTGCTCGTTAATTGGAAAGCCCCTAGAAAATATGCCAATTTTCTTGAGGGTAAGAAAGGTCACTTCAAATAAAAAAGACCATTGTCATACAATTGCAAAAAATTGCTTGAAACCATGAGCATCTCGTCCACAATTCTACCATGACTCACAACAGTGATTGCGTTTTCGTCGCAATCCACATCCCGTGTGTGCACAACAGGGATCCGCACAACTTTAATAGCTTTATTGCATGCAAAGCAAAAGGGATGAGAGCTATGGCGACTAGCTTGCTTGCTCTTGCATTCACCACAAGTACTCAAGCGCAAGACTATTCACATTGACAATCTCAAGGGTGCCAAATACCTACACAAAGAAAATAATACAATAAGTACATAGAAGAGGACAAATGAACTTAGAGCAACTGAGGAGGACAAATGGACTTAAAATAGGCTCACCTTGCTTCCAAAGCCCAAAAGTGCAAGCTGTTTTGAATGTATATCTTTGAAGTGAGAAACCATATTCTTAGGCAAAGGACATAGAATGGTGTAGTCAACAATAGACAATCTGTTGGAAAACTGCTTGAAAACATTGAGATTGTGTGCAAGGCATGCGCAAAACCTGTGCTTGCTAACCTCAGTCACCATACGATGGTACTCAGAAACTTCTAGAAGGAACAAAAACAAGTTGAAAAGAAACAAGCCAATTAGAGACCAACAAAAGATAACAAACAACAAGAGCTAATGTATACTCACACTTGCTCTATTGTCAAAGGCTCTGGTCCATCAACAATGGTCAAGAAGGAAGAGCTTGTTGTGTCACTCTTAGCAAAGCTTTCTACTTGCACAATAGTGAATGCAATTGTCGGGAAAATATCTCCCAAGGAAGAATTTCGATCAACCTAGTCCTTTATCTTATGCTCAAGAAACAATAGCGAAGTAGATTCAAACGGTTCAGCTTTCACAATAGAGGTAGTCACATCAACATATAAAGCATATGGAGAAGTCTCTCCATCATTTGGAGTTCTTTTTTTGATGGATGCACCTTCTACACGCACAAAATCATTTACTTTGAAGCAATCAATGAATTGAGAAGTCTATCTTTCACTAACCACAAAAGTGACAATGTGATGAGATGCACTATCAATCAAATCAATTTTTAAAAACCTGTTGTGAGTGGTTTTTTGGACCTTGTAAGTTCCATATTTGACCAACACTTTCCCCTCAAAAGCAAACCGAGAGTGTGCAGGCTCAAAGATCTCGGATATGAGAAGAGAACCCAAAGCCTTTACTATAGAAAGCTGAGAGCTCAAAATTTTAGCGAAGGGTTCATCTTTAGCGAAGTCTTGAAAAGCTAATTCTCTTGGAGAATAGCAGACTTATGTTTACCTCCGCTTTCACAAGACCTTTGAACACCCCCAGAACTACCTTGGCCTGCATCCAAATCATAATTGGATACATGTTTAGAGGGTGACTTTGGTGAGACTATCCTTGGTGATGCCACGATGCTAGCAACAACTCGGGGCATGCAACCGCTAACTCCTAGGTGGACTCGCAAATGTCAGAGACGTTATTGTTCAACAACACATCTTTGCCCACATCTAAGAAAAATCAAAAGTTAATTCAAGAGATTCAAGATCAAGGATGCAAGATCAAGTGAGAAAAGCCAACCATCCATGGAGGAATCCATCGCAGTATGCAATTAGCTTGAGCTGTGAGATCATCAGAACTCTATTGGCCTCTCTCTTGCACAAATATAAGTGCTAGAAGAACATCAGGTTGGCAGAGCCAAGAAATGTTAGCTAGACTACTATATAGTCCTGCCGAGTGAAGCTGCTAAACAATATCCACCTCTTTGAGAGCAAGTTACAAAATATTAAAGCTAGAAGTATGCAATACAAGCACTATAAAACCTTTGCACATACATATGTATATATGCTAATATCTCTCAATAGTGCTTCCAGAAGCTCCCTAAGAGTAGCACAACAAGAGGTTTTCTATATATCATTACAAATCTAACATAAAACCAACCCTCTTAACTGCACGTCTTCAATAAATATTATTGGTAATGATATGCACGAGTGCATGAATTAGAGAGAGAAAGAGCGAGCCAAGAAGAGAGAAGAGAAAGAAACACATGAAAGAGGGGCAATTATTTAGCTCTTGCAAAAATTTATTGCCCCAAGACCAATAATCTATCACCATATCACAAAGTACTTTTTATTATTACCATTCTTATATACATGGAAGAGTAAGGAACCGAGAGAAAGAAAAGTGAGTGTTGCAAGTGGACTATATTGCAAGGATTTTATCGTGAATTCAAAAATCGACAAAAAATGGTCTCCTCAACCATAATTTTTGGATTTGTAAACATATACACTCGAAGGTTTTTTTTGACAAAAATATACTAACATAATTAAACATTACAATGCTTGAATTAAGGGCGCTTTATACATCTAAATAGTTTCCTTGATGGCATTTAAAAAACATTGCTAACGACCATTGGAAATTTTGTCCCAACCTAATCTACTTGCAAGACCATCCCTTATGTCCAGCACAAAATAAAGGATCTCTCGAAATCCGCACGCAATAAAAACCCCATTCATATAGTTCATGTCTGCTTTAGCCTTGCTCAGTCTAGTGTGCAAGCACACTTTTTGATAACACTCAGAAACAAGTCTCGGCTTAAAACATACGACCATCATGGCAAGGATTTCCTTCATAATATAACCTAGTATGTGACTAAGCTATACAGCCAATTCAATAATAAATGCCATGCAGACACCAACGTGGAATCAACAGGCAACAGGTGATAACAGTTCAACACACCAAACAAATTTCGAAACTCAAATCTTTGCAAGGTAAAACTGCACAATTCGACAAAATTTTGAGTATTATACTAATTAAATTCCATTCCTTTCTTTTCTTTGGACTAAATCTCTCTTTCTCTCTCTCTCTCTCTCTCTCTCTCTCACACACACACACACACACACACACACACACACACACACACACACACACACACACACACACACACACACACACACACACACAAAATAGCTTGAGTTCTTTCTTCTGACTCACAAGGGACAAAAAGAAGCAGGGCCGATAAGTATTTTTGTGGCTCCTCATCTACATCTCTATTAAACCACCCATTACGTGATCACACAAACAGCTATCGCAGTAATAGCAGGTGTTTGGGCGCTCTGTTAAGGGCAAAATACGAGTTGCCAAGACCAACCCATACTCCCGTGTGCGTGGAGTACTGTTAAAATAACCTCTTAGTTGATGACCATAACTTCTATACAAATAGATCTTTTGAGATGGAAGGAATTGGGTTAGCAGGTATAACCGCTCTGAAAAACTTGGCTTCATTGAATGTTCTACGTAATAATACTGTGGCCCTAGGCCCAGAGCTTCTGTAATCATAGCCAATCTGATATTGTTCCTAAAATGCTCACGACCCCAAAGTGTTACACGAGTCACTCGATCTTTGTATGACCACCATTTAGTCTGGGAAACAGAGGTTCCTAAGTGTGGGAATAGATATAGTTCATAACAGAGTAATGTTGTTCTCCGTGTAGAGTCACCTGATTGATAAAGGTGTGCTTTTGCTATGGAAAAAACCAGTTCTTGATTGTAGGCCATTTTTTTAGCACTTTTGATATGCAAACATGCGGATATGTATATTACCCTTGTACAGTTACTCCTTACTGCTACCTTTGATTGGTTTATATATTAGTGTCTTCTGGCTTTTATAGACTCACTTTCTGACTTTGAATCAAAATTGGAAGTATGAATTAATCAAAAAAATGTGTTGTTAATATGCAACATATCGTACACTGTTTAGTTCCTTGCTGGATACTGTACCCCAGTTATTGGATACTTGACTTAAGCCGAGTATATTGGTTTGTGGATAGCTAGGATGTGTGGGATAAAATTGAGCCTGTTTTTTTATTATTAAAAAGCTTGATAGTCGATTCAAACCGGGTATCGACTGCATTGGGGTTTCTAGTTGGTATTCTGTATGTGACTAGATATTTATTTGATGTGACCTTGCTTTAAGGTAAATAAAAATCTCTATATACTGTACCCAGTTGCTGGATGCATGACATATGCCGAGGATTATGGTGTGTGGATTTTATATTGGGATGTGTGGCTAAACCTGAGCCAGGTTAAAAAAATCTCGATGGTCGAATTGAACCGGGTATCGACGGCTTTGGTGTGTCCAGTAGGTATACATTATAAGACTAGATATTTTATGATGTGACCTTGCTTTAAGGTAAATAGCACATCTCTCTCTCTCTCTCCATTTACACTCTGTAGCGTATTTTTACCTCTCTGTTGTGTCGGGCTGCCTGCAACACGTCTTGTGCCTGCGCTAGGGTTGAGGTGGCTTGTGAGTATAGTCGCATATACTGATGTAAGGTCAGACCGGATCTTCAGCGGGGACTATCCCTGAGTATCTGGCCCGTATGGGTGGCGTCTAACTTTGTAGCAGGACTGTGACAGTGGCGGATCTCCTCCCAATTCGCTTCAGCAATGTATAAAAGCCCCCTAAAATTGTGAGTACTCTTACTCACTTGGCATCGTACTGTATTCACTTGTGTGCATTCTATACTGTGTGGGTGAGTGGATACTTCCTACTGGGTGCTCAATCATGCCGAAAACGAACGTGAAGGATACTGTGGATGCTTCGTCGTCTCCTAATCTACAGGTTTTATAAAATTCCTTGTCTTACATTTGGAATCTCTGTAGCTTCGCTGTAACTGGTTTTTTGAAATTCTTTTAAAAAAACCAGGTAGTCTGTTACCGTATATTTAACCTAAAGCTAATATGTCACTCTGAAGCTTTGTTGATGAAATGATTTGAAAATTTGGAAACTTGTTCCGGATACTTTTTATTGGTCTTTTGGAGATTAATGAATGTGTAGGTACTCTTTTGCTGCTGTGTGACAATTTGGAAATTATATATTTCTTTGACTAATGATGGTCGATGTCGTAAAATAAACAAATAATTAAGTTGCAACCTGGTTCTGGAAACTGAGTGAAAGGCTCGGTTAAACTAAGTATTGCATGGATTTTTGTGAATGATGGGAGTTGTATGCATGGTTGCCGTTTAAAGTGCCGTAAAACTGGTCTATGAGGAAAATTCTGTTTTTAAAAAAAAAATTGGGGGAAACTGCCTGTTAAGAGGCCGTTTTTGCTACTAAGGAAAGAGTATTGTATGTACTTTTTAGAATGGAATTGTATATTGGTGCGAAGATGTTAAGATTCGGTTAAAAATTTGCTCAATAGATTAAATTAACTCGTGTAAAAATTTAAAAAAACCCAGAAACTCACAAATAAAATGAGCTGTAATGATCATATAATGTGGATTTGATATTTTGGATTACGGCTTCACTAATTTACTGCTGTCCTGTGTATAAAATTACAGTCACTTGATAAATTTAAATCTCTTGGTAAGGTTCCTATTGCATTAGATCTGCAGTACACTTGTTTGAGGGCACTTTATACTGGTTTCTGTAAAGGCGTCCTGACTTCTCTTAGTGCTTGTTCTCTTATTCATGATAAAGCTAAGAGTTGCTACACATCCATTATTGAATATGAGTGGCAATACATACTCGGTTTGTATATTGAGCTAAAGTATTGCAGCACATACTGGATTTATTAAAACTGGTTCCAAGATTCTGGTTTTTTTCACATAAGATGATGTTTCTTTTGATACTGTTCGGTAAATTACCTTTACTTCAACTGGGGAATTGAGTTATATATGGCTTGGCTGGGTTGGAACCTTGGCTATTATATAAAATTTGTTGGTCTTCATTTGCTGGATTAAAAAGAAACACTCAAAAATATAGAAGCTGACTCTAACCTAAGCATCTTGCAGTATATACAATAGTGCTTCTAGGAATAGGTTATAAAATCCTCGGTTTTATGGAAAGTCGTATAAACTCCCTTTTATACGGATCTTTTCTGGTTTTTTATATTTCGTATCTGTCTCAGCCCAGTCTGATCGAAGGACTGACTCACCTAGTGCCTTATATTTTTTTAATTAAAACAACTGTCTATTTCTGGCTAGTGATACAATATAACAAGACATGACTTGATAAGCATTAATATTTCTTGAGAAATGTAGTTTTTTTTAAAAATATATATATCAAAAGATTTAGAAAAAGATGGTTAAAAAAAAAGAGAGATATATGTATATTAAATTGAGGAATGAACAGGTACATTGCTACTTTATGGTGTGCAATTTCCTTTATCAGATTGGCAAAATTTGCCAAAGAATGGTTTATTTCAAAACTAAACAAAATACTTGTTAAGAACAATATGTTTTTTTTAAGGTGACATGGATAACAACTGGGATGCCCTGCATCACCTGCGTACAGTCATGTGCTAACGAACTGTTTTCTTGTGGCTATGGGTGCAGGTGAGGGCTACCTTCCTTGATTAAACTGTCGAGTTCTTAACAAATGGAGGATATCTTAATGTGACACAAATTTTCCCAGACTTTGGGTTTATGGATTCTTGAACTATATCTTGTTATCTTCATTACCTTGTACAAAATTTATTTTCAACTGCAAATAAATTATTGTGCAATACCACTGTACTTTTCTAATTCATGGTCTGTGAATAGCTCGTGTTCGTTTGCGTATATGTATTTAGATTTAAAATTGCTACACACACACACACACACACACTCACATACTCCCTCTACACAATATATATATATATATATTTTAATTACTTTTGTTGAGTCGTTCAAATCTCTCCCTCTCTCTCTCTCTCTCACTCACACACACTCACACACACACACACACACACACACACACACACACACACACACACACACACACACACACACACACACACACACACACACACACACACACACACACATACACACACACTAATGTATTTTGGCTTTGACGGAATCAACCATGCTATGTTGCATACATTACATCACCCATATTTCCCCCAACTAAAAAACCATGTTCTTTGATAAAAAGGGAAACGTACTCCTTCCAATCTGCTTGAGACTATCCCCTTGTCAATGATACACACTATCTGAATCATTCGGCTTGGCTCCCACTCACCTTAATGTGACATGGAACATTGGGGCAACGGAAAAGATTCACATTAATTATGTATGTTATGCTCACTGCAGATTTGAGAGTATAAGAGCCACACACTACTAGAGTTATAAGCTTTTGCATTACATGATAGAATATGAAAGGCTATGAACAGGGATGCAATGTGTCCAATGCACATGCTTATTCCACATCCACCCTCTTCAACGTACAATAATGAGAGATATAGGGTACACAAGAGAGAGAGAGAGAGAGAGAGAGAGAGAGAGAGAGAGAGAGAGAGAGGGGAGGGGGGTGGATTACATAAGAAAATATTGAGAGACGTGGACATAGATAAATTGAGACGTTTCTCAATACATACAAAGAGAGAGAAAGAGAGAGGGGGGCGGAGAGAGAGTGTGTGTGTTTTAGAGGAGGGACAAAGAGCGTGTGTTTTTTTATAGGGGGGATAGAAAGAGGGATGAATAGATTGTTAAGTATGGAGTCTGATTTACCCCTTGTAATTTTTTGTGTTAAAAATGCACATTTGTAACGCCCCCGTTTCAGCCAAAAACAAGACCATAGCATACATCAGAGAGGATTCCACCAAGATTTTCTCTAAGACAAGAAGCGAGAGTGAGATATGTCTTTATAAGAGACTGCAAATTGGTCAGATGGGTGACTGAACCAAAACAAATGAGACCATTTCAAGTGGCCCAATATGTTAAACAAAGTACAATGGGTCATGGGATCCATATGCTCATATATCACTCTTCAAAAAAGTTTTGACAGTTAAACAAGTGGCAGATTTTCACACCCAGTATGAAGGACTTGGGTTTACATTGGAAGGAACGGCCTTGATGTGGTTCAACCACTAAGTAGAGATGATTTTCCACACATAGAACAACTCTTGCAAAGGAGTTCTCTAAAAGGGGATCAAGCACAACACGATATCACAAATTTACGCATTCAAACAGTTCTAAAGAGAATGAGAAAGTGAAGGAAGCTTTGCTTCGCTTCAAACATTACATAGAGAGGTGTCCCATACAAGAGTTACCATAGGATGAAAGATTGTGAATCCTCTTCATAGAGAGCTTGAGAAACGAGAATCTAAAAAAGGACCTTCATTTGAAAGGATGTATGACATTTGAGCAAGTCAGCAGAGAAGCTCTATATCTAGTTGACAATTGTAAATCCTATGGAGAGGTGTCTAAAGATGCCAAAAATTTGACTAGTAGTGCCTCCTCTACAATGAGCAAATTCACAACAAAGCATAATGTTCAAACTCCTATGGTGCTAAGCATTGATCAAGTTGTGAGAAGCATAAACCAAGCTGACAAAACATGAATGTACGACAGTTACAATTGAGAAAGTGTGACACATGTGGAGGGGATCACCCCACCCCATGGTGTAACACTCAATTGAGACCACAACATATGTTAGCGCACAAACCACCTCTTTTGAATGAGGGTAGAGTAGTATTCAACTACACTCAACCAACATATGTGCCACAATCCATAAGAAGTCATTACTCCATGGATGAGAACACGCTCATGTTCATAGCCAATCAAGAGTATGGTTCAAAGACCATTCATACCATGCAAGAATAATTGGCTACATCACTAGCCGCACAACAAATAGGACCATGCTACGAGTGTGGAGACAATCATTGGGCGAGAAATTGTCCTCATCAAGCAAAGAATGTGGAGATATTTGGATATTGTTTATAATGTGTTGTGACACATATCATTCCTCATTGTCCAAAACACCCAAACAACAAGGGAAAAACAACAATGAATGTTGTCAGAGTGATACCTTCTACAAGTGGATCTGAGGTGAAACCCATGATTCCTATAAATGTGGTGACTTAAGCTCAAGCTCAAGAAGCTGGCAAAAATGAACCCGTGGAGGATGAACGCAAACTACTTATTCAAACAAAAATTGAGAGCTTATCAATGAGGACCCAAAGAAAATTGTGGAAAGCCAAACGAAATAAAATAAAAGCAAAAAGGGTAAAATAGAAACCGCCCTAGAAACCACGTTATAGCAAACCAAGGAGCAATTAAAACAAGAAAAGGAAAACAAGGAATGAATGGAGAAAGAGAAAATCCAAAATATCATCTGGAGGTTCAATCTTGGTAGAAAAAGTTAATGAGCATTTAGATGCCATGATGCAAGCCTACGAGGCAAGATTAAAGAGAAATTAGACACTAGAACAAAGATTGTTGACATATTCGTATCCAGAACTTGAAAATAAACGATTACAAATGTGCCTTTTGGAGGGGAGACCGGCTCCATGTAAATCCGGTCCTCAAGTGTTGTCAATAGCTTAATTTCTCTCTCTTTTGAAGTATTGTTCATGCTATCTAGCTAGGTGTTATAATTTTTGTTGCTCTCTCCACCCAAGAACTCTTGTTATTCTCATTAGGAATCTATTCTAATGAAATGCTCAATATGTTCATGCTATTTTCCGCTACACACAAGTTACTAGACCATTAAATGTTACATTGGTATCATAAAGTTTGTTCAAGCTTGATTCTTCTTTAAGACCTGCTCATAATGCTCAGAATCCAACAACCTATCTAGCTATACACATTGCAAATATAGAAGGCTTTCCTTGAATGCATCATTGGGCTCTTCTTCAAGCTTTAGCATCATCTTCAAAGCTGGTATCTCCACCTCAATAGGAAGTAAAGACTCTTTGCCAAAAACTAGATGGAAGGGAGAGAAACCATTACCTGATTTGATGGGAAACCTGTAAGCCCATAGAGCACAAGGTAGCTCTAAGTCCCAAGTCTTCACATTTTCTCTTGTCACCTTTGTAAGCATACTTATGATCTCTCCATTGAACCTTTCATTCATGCTATTGCATTGGGGATAATATGGAGTAGTAAACCTGCGATGCACATGAAGTTTCTCATGTAGATAATCCACCAGCTCTCCCCTGAAACCTGGACCCTTGTCAGAAAGTAACTCCAATGGCACGTCAAACTTGCAGCAAATATCTTCATATATAAATAAGGAAACATCTTTAATCGTGATGTGCTTAACAGCTTTGTCTTCGGCCCACCTGGATAGATAGTCAACAATAGTAATAAGTATGTAACATTTGCCTCTAGCTGTCATAGGAAGAGGACCTATTCCATCAATATCCCACTTCTCAAACACATCATAAGACACAATGGTGCCTCTAATTTCTGATTTGAGAAACCTATTTGCCATGCTTTGACACTCTTTACAAGACTTGCACCAATGATGAACATCACGTTGAACGCTTGGCCACACATAACCCTCCTGCAAGACTTTATGCAAAGTGATCTTTGAAGCAAAGTGACCACCACAAGAACCCTCATGATTCTCCTCTAAAATTTTGTAAATTCCTCTTTCGAAGGAACTTTTCTCATCACAAGATCAGCCCCCTTCATATACAAGGCATCACCAAGTAGCACATACCTTTTGGCACGACGTAGGAAGGCGTACTTTTTTGACTTCTCCAACTCTGATGGAAGCATACCTGTTTGTAGAAACTCTTCCTCCCTCTCTAAAGTTCCCTTCCCAAATAAAGAGGAGAATCAGCCCTTATCACATACAATTTCCCAATTGAAGCTTGCGCCGCACCATGTGCTTCTTCATTTTGAGACCTATCCACATGCCTTAAACTCCAAGCTTCAAAAATCTTAAACAGATTCTTCACTTGAAAACACATATTTTTCAGCCTTGGATTCTTACTTTTCCACACCCCAAGTACTTGCTTAACCACCAAAAGAGCATCACCTCTTACCCTCACACGCAGATGCCAAGCTCAAGGCAAAGGTTGAGACCTTTCTCCAAAGTAGCATACTCAGCTTCATTGTTGCTTTGTGCTGTAAGCTTCAAACTCCTTTTAGTTACCAAAGAACCTTGAGGATCATAAATTACAACACCTCTTGAAGCTTCACCATGCGCTTTCCTATAAGAGCCATCAAAAAACAATAGATAGGCATTGTCTATGTTAGGAGCTTCCATGTGTTTCTTCTTCACTGCATCCTCCTTAAGAAGAAGAGGGCTTTACTTATAAATAAGAAAATTAGCCAATGTAGCCCTTGTACTCTCCTCAACAAGAAAAGAGAATTGGAATTCCTGTAGCTCCACAATCCACTTCATAAGCCTCTTTGACAAAGTAGGGCTATTCACCAATTGAGGTAAAAGAGTGTAGCTAGTGAGGAATGTGAATGGTTTTGGGAGAAGGTAGTGCCTAAACCTTCTACATGTATAAATCACACTTACCATAATGAGCTCCACCTCAGTATAGCCTCTTTCCACCTCTAGCTTCACCCTACTAGCACAATAGATAGGCTTCATGTAGTGGGAGTTGTTACCTCTTTGAAGAAGCATAGCTCCAGTGGCATCCTCACCTACTGATGGATTGACATAAAAATCCTTATCAAAATTAGGAGCTTGCACAATAGGAGAGAACCAAGAACCTCTTTGATACCTTGAAAAACCTCTTCACATTCATTTGTCCATTGTAGAGGATCCAACGTTGCTACTTGTTGTAGAGGATAAAGAAGTTGAGAGGACAAAGGAATGAACCTTGCCATATACTTCACCTTTTGAATGGAAGTTGAAAGTTGCTTTGTATCTTTAGGTGATGGGAGGAGCACCAAAGCCTTCACTTTGTCAGGATCCGCTTCAATTCATTCTCTAAGACCATATTCCCCAAAAACTTTACTCTTGGTTGAGCAAGATGACACTTCTTTGGATCGAGTTGACCTCCACTTTCATCATATTGCTTCAATGCCATCCCAAGCTTTACACAATGATCCTTTCTGAGCTATAAACACAAAAGTCATCAATAAGATCCTTCACAAACTTGCCAAGAAAGGGAGAGAACACCTTATTGACGCGCTTTTGATACCACGCACAACCATTCATAAGACCAAAAGGAAGCACACAATAACAAAAGCATCCCCATGGTGTGATAAATGTGGTCTTCTTTTGATCTTCTAAAGCCAAGGTGAGATGAAAATATCCAGAGAATCCATCACATACACTATACCTCTCATGCCCAGCAATAGAATCAAGTATGTCATCCATGAAAGGAAGGGGGTATGGATCCCTCTTCATGGCTGTGTTTAGAGGCTTAAAATCAACACATATCCTCCACTTTCCATCCTTCTTGGGTGTGAGAACAACATGACTCACCCATTATGTAGTACTCACAGGACATATGAAACCTGCTTCAAGAAGCTTGTCTACTTCTTCCTTTAAAGCATTAAGTTGTACCTGTCCCATTCTCCTTAGCTTTTGGCGTACGGGCTGAGCTCCTTCCTTGATTGGAATGTGAATTTCCTCTCCCTTAAAGCCTCTAATTTCCTCATAAGAAGTGATGAATAAATGGGAAAATTGTTGTATCATATGTAGGTACTCACCCTTCTCATGACTAGTCAAGTTAGGAGACAACATACCTTGTATCAGCTCCTGTTTGCAGGGATTTCATTAACGTAATCACGATCAGGTGATTACGTAAATAAATCTAGTATTTACACAAAAAAATCATCTGATCACGTTAATTGTTAGCGTGACTTTGATGACGACCTGCAAAAACCTATAGAGCCGGTTAGCCCTCCGGGCTTTCATAATTTCCCTGCGGGAACCGCCGGGCTATTTCGATTTCCCGGCGGGCCCGTCGAGCTAATGCAGTACCCCGGAGGTCCCGCCGAAAAAACGAAAAAGCCCGACGGCGTAATTATATATAGTAAATAGTGTGCTAACCCCGGTCTTTTAGCTAGGAAAATCCTTGGGGAGTGTATCCGAGTGCCGGGTATGTCATCTCCTTGTGATTTGACCTAAGGTTACAGAGTCACAGGTCCTTTTTTGGGCCGGACGTGATTCTTAATTCGGTAACCACTTCTAAAAAATTTTAATTCATTTACCGACATAAAGGTACGAAACCAAAACAACTGAAAACTTGGGGAATCATGCTCATTGCGAAGAAGCCATTGGTCCAAATGAGGGCTGTAACTGGTTTTGGAAGATGAGCATATGTAAATGTCTACTTGATAGTCAAGGGTCGGAAGTCCTCTACTAGTGTACCAGGCATATAAAAATCCTTGAAGTCTTATATTTGAGTTGATTACAATATAATAGCTATAATCCTTGATTGGGTTAAAATAACTTTTATATATTGAATTGGTTGCATGGGTGGACTACAATCCTTCAGTGAGTACAAGTAGTCCCCAATTGGGTGATTATATTGAAGATTTATTTGCGTTAGTTCATGCATTGGTTTATACAGAGATTGTATTATTTATTACGATAGATTATTAGTGCATGAAATGACCAATAATATATTTTATTGCTTTCATTTGTTTTTGTAGCAAATGAAATTAGATGTGTCTTATTGTTTGCAAATCAAAGTGGACATATAAATAATCATTATAATAATAATTGCATAGAGAGATTCATAGCATTGTTATGGTTATTATGCCATGTATAGATTACATTGCAATGTGTATGGTTGCTCACAATATAGGTGATCGATATGTGGATTGACTAGCGTGCATTGAAAATCTCATATTGTGCATCATGGTTACTTTCATATTGAAAGGTTTTTAAATTATAATATATATTGAAAATAAAAAAATTGGTTTGTAACATCTTGTTCTTTTCTCTTCAGTTTTAGTTTAAAAGCAATGGAGCAAAATGTGGGCACAAGTGGTACAAAGAAACCAAAGAATAAAAAAGCTCATGGCAAAGAGTGGGATTATGCTCACAACATATGCGGCCGATATATGGAGTGGCAATGTAAATTTTGTCACACAACAAAATGGCAGTGCACCACGTATTAGGGATCATTTTTTGGGTAGCGCTAAAAACAATTGTAGAAAATGTGAACATTCTCAGGCACCTGCAGTTGCAAAGCGTTTGAGAGAAGAGCTCGCCAAAAAGGGTGGCAAGAAACGACAGATATATAGCTCTGTGCCTTTGAATCAAGAGTTCCCAGAGCCAAATATTAACTCCGCAGATACTGTAGTGACACCAACTAACCTTGAAAAGAAACCTGCGCAAGGAGAGGAAATTCTAGGCAGTATTCCTTTAAAACGTCACAATGAAGGTGGAATTTGTCAAATGCGTAAAAAATCATTACATCAAAGCTTTTGAGTGCAGTCTCTAGAAGAAGCACAAACAGCACTCGCCAAAGCAATATTCTTTACTGGAAGTGCTATGGTCATGGTAGACAACAATCATTGGAAGGCTGCTTGGAAGAAAATTGGTGAGTTTGGTCCAAGATTTTCAGCTCCTTCTTATCACACGATAAGAAATATTTTCTTGGACAAATGTTACATCGAAGTCAAAGAGCGTGTTGGAAAAATAATACTTGGGAATATTTCACTTTCAGTGTGTACGATTGTGAGTGATGGTGGCTGGTCAAATGTTCAGAGAAGACCGTTGATCAATGTAATGCTGGTTTGTCCAAGGGGAGAAACGTTTATAAAGGCGATTGATAGTTATGGTGCAATTAAAAGTGACAAATACATTTTTGAGGTCTTGATTGATGTAATTAAAGAAATTGGTGTTGAACATGTCATTCAAGTTGTGATGGACAACACAAAGAATTGTAAAAATGCCAGTAAATTAATAAAGAAGTGCTTTCCATACATTTTTGCCAATGGTTGTAATACGCACAGCTTGAACTTGGTGCTGAAAGATTGGTACGCTAGCGAAAAAACCACATGGTTCGCCAAAATAATTGATACAGCACGTCAGGTTGTGAAATTTATCTTGAAACGATAGAGAGTGGTCGATTTGTATAGGATGTGCATGTCAATGATGCAGAAACTTTTTGCTGAAACTCGGTTATGCACACACTTTTATACCTTGGAATCACTTCTCCGTAATAAATGTGTTGTGATTGACACATTCAGTTGCGTGTCCTTTGATGAATGGCAGCTTGAGCAGAAAGAAACAGTGAAGGATAAAATTACATGTCTACGTGCCAATGTAAACAAGGTTGCTTGGTGGAGGAGTGTAATGGATGCATACCATGTAATGATGCCCGTTATGTCTGCGATCCGTAATCTTGATCAAAGGGCGCCAAACTTGGGCAAAGTGTGGATGACATGGTGGTCAATCCAACAGAGTCTTGAAAATCCCGAAGAGGTGAAAGATTCTGTAGTAGATAAGGAGTGGCGATTACCATTCTCTGGCAAACAACAAAAAATTTTGTCTAAGTATTTTCATGCAAGGTGGAAGAGCGCTCATAGTCCACTCCATAGCGTGGCTTACATGCTCGATCCAGAGTATTGGAATTTAGATCTGATGTCCAATACAGAGGTTGTAGGCGATTTCTATCACGTGGTCAACACGTTCTACTCCAACGTTCAGGACCGAATTGATTGCATCAAAGAAATGAGTGCATTTAGATTAAAATAAGGTTCTTTTGTGAATGATTTTGTACAGGTAATGGCAAAAGAGCAACCTACATGGAAGTGGTGGATGATGAATGGTGGAGAGAATTACTCTACCTTACGTCCTCTTGCAATGAAAGTACTCACACAATGTGCAGCAAATTAAAGTTCAGAGAGAAACTGGAGTATGTACAATTATGTTCACAACACTATTCGCAACAGACTATTAGCAGACAGAGCAGAGAAATTAGTTTATATGTATTGCAACGAAAAGATACTGAATCACATCGAAAGTGCTGGCTACGAGGAGGAAATACCAATCTGGTTGTATGATTGTCAAAACGAAAATGAAAAGATTTCAATGTTGGTATATCTCAATGCATTGTAGACGAAATAGAAGAGAATTTGATAATAGATGTGGAGGTTGAATTACAAGGAGAAGCACAATACTCAGACTTGAACCAGCTAACAACTCAACTGATTCAATATAGCTTGAGAGTAGAATGAGCAAATGTCAAAAAGCATTGTAAAAGACCTTGTATTCAAATATGTTTTGAGTAATTACAATGCTTCATATTCTCGATAGTACATAGGTTATCGCGATATTACATAGTTTGTCGATCTCAATTGTGTTGCCCTGAAGCAGCATCTTGCTCATCAAATAGATTTCTAATTGTGCTAGGGGTATCTGGGAGTGCTTGCTTGAATTTCTATTCGTTTGCCATGCCAAACATAATATACATTCCTTGTGGAATATCTCGTGAACACATTGCGCATCGACTATTGTTTTGCATCAAACGAATAAGACAAACTAAATGATAATAGTGACCACATATCAATGTATAGTACCCACTCCATCCATCAAAATTCTTGTAGCAAACTGGACGGGAAGATGAGGATGCATATGAAGTAGACGAGGGGACCAAATCCGGATGCAAGACAAGGTGGCTGATGTGTGTCCCTTGTACATGTGTTGGACTCACTCGCTGTGTTAGGGTTTGAACGTCCTGACTTAAGCGGTGAATGCATATGCTTTTCTCCATCCGGACTTGTGAGGGTTGCGGTGTCTGGGTGGCTATAGAAAGACGTGTTATTTCTGCATCTTTCTCTGCCAAATGTGTCGTGTAAAAATCCTTCTCTTTCTCTAACTGTAGGTTGGCGCCTTCCACTATCAATGCCAACTCATCTCGGGTCAAAGTGACACAACTCTCCCTTAAATCATGAGTGGCAACAGTTGTCTCCTTTGACAAGAAGTCTACTGGTCGCTGTTGCACAAAGTGAACATATAACATTTTGGCAAAATATAGCGCACAATCTGCATTGTGTAGGGGATGGCCATAAACCTCCAAATAAATCCTCTCAGCGTTATCTTTGATACCATCATGCGTGCACTTCGAAACATTCCACCTTCCTTTCTTCATCTCTGCATCCTCACATGGCCATATTGTCTTGATCATGTCCTTTGTCACTTCTTTATTGATCTCTTTCCACTCCATATGGTTTGGATTTTCCCACTTTGAGAGTTGACGAGCAGTACGCGTCGCTTGTTGTGCCAACATGCCATGTGCCAGAGACTTCATGCGCTGAAATGCATTAACAGCCGGTTGTTGTTGATCATCAGGCAATGATTGGGTGCCAATATCTTGTTCTTGATTGGCCATTTTCTCTTAGAGCTGCAGTCAACAGAGTGGCAAATATTCAATATCATTGGAAAATATATATTCTCACTCATTGGGACACTGCGCGGAATCCACTAAAAACCACCACTTCAAATGCGACTAATTGAACCACAAGGCAAATTTGATATATAGACAGTTAAATGACAAATTTGAAATGATTAAAGATAATTGACTCAATTAGGTGAACCACTTCAAACCAGATAATACACTTCAATAAAAATTTGAATACACTTGACAAGACATCTGTATCATAAAAATGTTTAAATCGGATAAAATGATGGTGCAAGTTCAACAAGTGGACGTTGCATAGGATTAAGGTCTGTCTTTAACTGTTCTTTGAAAAACATCAAAAGGTCAGAAGAATTCCTTCTTTGGTCCCTCTCTTTTAACTTCATCCAACAATCTACTTTAATTCGAATAGCCCTCATAACATCTTCATCCAGGTGGTGAAAAACATCGTCTGGAAAACAAAATTTTCTAGCTGCAATTAAAAAATTTGCCAGCATGTCGAACAGGTAGCCCAATGCATAAATGTCGCTGGCTTTTGAGTATGCATCTGCACACCGTGGATCGTATAGTTCGGGAGAAATCCACGGTCACTTAGCCATCTCGGCATTCCCTTCTCTCTGTGCATTCAAAAGTGCTTTGTCCGACTGTGCGGTTGGAGACAAATAATTATTTGCTACGCGCTTAATAGGTGTTCTCAGCATCATACCCCAATCAATGATACCGACATGGGGTTTATTGGCACGAGTAAAGTCCAACATTACATTGAACGGGTGTAGGTCACTGTGCACTATACCGGCTTGGTGGGCAGCCGCAACGCCGTCGATTAAGGCATGACAAATTGCCGGCATCTGCTCGACCACTGCTTTGATCCGCACCGTGTCTATCTCGCTTACAGGGTTGTTTGCTACAAGCAATGACCTCCAGCCGTGGTGTAGCCTGTGCATGTGTCGTCTGAACAATCCGTGAGCGAACAGTAAGCGGCACATCATGTCGCCCACAGTACCCCCATTGTAATATGGAAATATTTTGATAAGGAGACTCTATAGTAAACCCAATGCACCTTACAATGGAGGGGTGAAGCGTTTGCATTCCCTGCTCTGTTTGAAAGCTTTCAAATTTTGCCTCACTCCCTCTCTTGTAACATCTTCCCACATATGTAATGTGGTCTTGAAAAAATGAGATGCCTTTGATAGTGTACAATGTGCACACACCGAAGGAGCCAGCTCAATTCCTCATATCTTCTACCAAGGCTTCGTGAGGGATGCTGACAAGATGAGCACACTTTGCATTCAAAGCAGTACGCATGATTGTGCCGGTGCCGCTGGCATCGGATCGACCTCCCAAAGCTGCTTGTATATCTTGTGCCATCTTCAATCTTTTGGGTAAAGCTGCTTGGTCCTGTGCTTTCACACGCTTCATCTTTACCTTCTGTTCTTCCCACAATTTATTCTAGAGCTCTAACTTTGACATGTCACAAGCAGGTGGGACATCTTCCTTTAATTCTCTGCAACATACTTTCATATTGCCCAACACTGTCCTAACTTTATGGTGGGGGTCAAATTCTCGTATCCCAGCTGGACTCAACAACTTGTATTGGCCTTCAAGTCGCAACCTATGCTCTGTGTTCTCCCATATAGCGCTAGTGATGTCTTTGATGTAGACATCGCTTTCACTAATCTGTTGTATGCGGTCAACTGCACATGATGAGATTGCCAAAATACATTCTTTACGAATGGCACACATAATACATTTCTTTTGATCTGGCATCATATTTGCACTGGACAATACAAAAACAACATATCAAATACAAATTCATGGTTGCGAATGACACTACCACTCTCACACTATCTCAGGTAAACTCTTAACCACCACTTGAAGACTTTAACAAATGTTATGAAAATATTGATAAAAATTGAATATAATCTTCACTTAAAATTGCAATCTGTTATACGTGTAAAAAGCAGTTCAAACAAATGGTTTATAAGAACTTAATTCAGATGAAACAATACATGTTAACGGTCTTTAACATTTTAACATATATTGAATTTTGTAACTTATATTTTTCTCCGTGCGCACATACTAATTCAAACAAAGCACACACCGACTTAAAATCTTCAAAACATTTAAAACATTGGAAGTATACAAATTGGACTAGCAAATTGTGTTCATACACTTTTTTACATAGCATTTATGTAAATGTAGCAATCAAAAAGCGATGATAATTGATGCTCTTTAAAAAGATATAAAAGAATAGTTAACATGAAAATTGTATGTATTTAGATTTTTGCAGAGAATTTATGTAAATGAAGCATTAAAACTAGCGATAATGCTTGAGAGTCCTTTAAAAAGATTAAAAATGAATATTAGACATGCAATTTGTGTGCAAATATTTTTTTACATGTAATTTATATAAATGGAACATTTAAAATAGCGATGATTGATAAATAAAGTATTCTATATAAATGACACATTTAAAATAGCTATGATTGATGAATAAAGTATTCTATATAAATGCAACATTTAAAATAGTGATGATTGATGAATAAAGTATTCTATATAAAAATAGAACATTTAAAATAGCGATGATTGATGAATAAAGTATTCTTTTGAATATGATTAGCTAGTATATAATTTCAAATGGACAGTTAAAAACAACAAAATCAAACAATTCATACATTTTGTATATGAAATACTCTTCACAGCCGCGTTACCGACCAAGTATTTCATATACTTAATACTTAAAAAATTAACTGCACATGCACATACAAAATATATGACGTTCATACGGCCGGGTTAACGACCTGAACGCCACATTTATGCAAAAACATATGCTTCTAACAAACGACACTCTATTAGCCGCGTTACTGATCGAGTGCCTCCTGAATCTAAGGAAAAACAATGGCCTACATACGAACATCTCTTAGCCGCGTTACCGATCGATGTCCATATGTTTTTTGGGAAAGGGGAAGGGAAGTTGACTTACCATAAGGATACTAGATTCGTCACGTTACTGACGTAGTACTCAGACAGTAAGACAATACTTACCACAAGGACACCATCTTCCCCGCGTCACCGAGGTGATGCCCCCGTGATAAGCACTGTTCCGGAGAACAGCTTACACACACACTCCCATTGTGTGGTAAGGTACCTTATACTTGCGGCGCACTACAAAAAAAGGCACGCTACCACACAACGTATACACACACACACAACACATACCCGGATCGTGTGGTCAGGTACTCTGCTGCTGCCGCGCACTGCGACGTAGAGCACACTTCCACACGACCCCCTCTCTCCCTCTCTCCTCTTTCCTCTCAACGTACCTGCAAAGGTGGCGCAAGCGTTCTCTCTCTCTCTCTCTCTCTCTCTCTCTCTCTCTCTCTCTCTCTCTCTCTCTCTCTCACAGAAGGGGAAAGCGGTAATACACCGAGAGGGCCAGATCGGGCCCGCGCATATATAACGCAAACAGCCCGCCAGGCTTTTTTGCCTCGGCGCGCCCGCAGGGAAAATTATAAAACCCGGCCGGCTGCCGGGGAAACAAGAAAGCCCGGCGGGAGTTTTGTGGGTTTGCAAGTCACCCTAAACCGGTTTCTGTGTGATCATGTTTACTGTGATCATGTAAATGTGTCAATAAGACCTTGTGATCACACAAAATTTGACGTAATTACGTAAATATTAAATCCCTGCCTGTTTGACATTAGGTTGAACTTTGGGTTGCATCAGCTCTTCAATTTTCTCATAAGGACCAGAGATATCCTCATTCTCCATAAGGCCAAGAAATCTTTGTTTCTCATCATGCTCTTCTTCAAGAAACAAAGAGGAAACATCTAGATCGCTATCGCTGCTATCTTCCACTTCACTGCCATCATCCCCATTGTCTTCTTCTTCACTTGAGTACTCTTCTTCATCACTTTTCTCATCAAAATCAACATCCAAAGATTGCTTGCTAGCCATGTCAAACCTCTTCACCCCTTCTATCTTCCACTTCACTACCATCATCCCCATTGTCTTCTTCTTCACTTGAGTACTCTTCTTCATCACTTTTCTCATCAAAATCAGCATCCAAAGATTGCTTGCTAGCCATGTAAAACTTCTTCACCCCTTCTATTGTAGAGAGTGATGGTACCATGTCCCCAATCCTGTATAGCTTTGGTTGGCTGTAACCATGGTCTTCCAAGGATGAGAGGGAAAGCACCAATACCCACGGGCATAACATGGAAATTGAACAACACTTTAACATCAAATACATCCACCTCCAAGTCCTTTACAACTCCCAAGCACCTCACCCTTGAGTGGTTGGAAAGCTTTATGCAAAAACCTGAATTCGTCACCATGTTGAGTCCCAACTTTGATACACAAGCGTGAGTAATAACACATACCTGTGCACATCCATCAATATAAGCCTCTCCAATGCACTTCCTCTTATGCCATGCATCCATAGTAGGGCATATATCAGGTAGCTCATTCAAAGATAGGACTCTCACTGACCCCCTTGCAGGCTCCTTCTTCATGGGGTTGACTACGCGCTTCCATTGCCTCTTTACCTCGGGGCACATTTCCATGAGTTTCCCAAAGGTAACATCAGCCACCAAATCATGGTTGTCCTTCTCCCAAAGGAAATGGATGCATTGTAATGTTTCCTAGGTTTTCTCTTCTTCTTCTCTTTACCTGTACCTGTTTCACTGTTTCCCTCTTTTATGGTTGGGACTTGCATCACTCATGTCATGATCTCTTGTAACCCTCTTACCTATAGGCATGACAAAAGCTCCCGAATGATCCTTTTTCTTCTCCAAACGGATTATGCTTACCACTTTTGTTTTGCCCTTCTCTTCTGTTGTCAAACCACTTGGTCCTGCTCCCCCTTTAATCTCAATACCATAATCTTGAGCTCGAGAAGAAATTTGTGGAGGAAGAGGAAACATGTCACCACCCATTCTATTTGGTTTGTCACATTGAGGGATTTTATGACCCCATTCACCACAATTGTAACATTGAAACATATCCCCTCTTCCAGCCATGCCTCTTCCTCTACCACCTGTAAAACCCTCATTGCTTCCATAACCACATCCATATCCATAGCTTTGACCTCTTCCACCTCCATCATATGCACACTAAGATTCTTCATAACACCTACAACCTCTTGCATCTCATTGCAAAAAGCATTCACACCATGAGAAGCTTGTTGATCATAACCTGGCTCCCTAATGAGGACCCTTTGTTGCTCTATCGCTTTCACTTCAACCTTTGGCTCGAGATTGATTCAAAGTTGATGAAGACGCTCTGCTTTCCACTCTTTATTCTTGGTAATTTTGACTACTTCCTCAAAGGTCCTTGGCTGCTTAAGCTCTACTTCAAGCGTAGGTTACTCCTCAAACTTGCAAGAAACCTATCCTTCTTCAACATGGCTGGAGGAATTTCAGCCCCTAAAGATGTACACCACTTTGTCCATAATGTATTGAATGCCTTAAAAAGTCTTCTATGGTCTGGCCTTCACCTTGTACCAAGCCTTGAATAGACTGCCATACCTTTTGTGGGTCTTCCACCTATTGAAAGTGTGTAAGAAAAGAATGCCTTACCATTTCATAAGTCATAACTTGAGGAGGTTGGGCTGATTGTAGCTCCTTTTCGTAGCGTTCCAACCATTCCCTAGCATCTCCCTTCAAACAGAAGTAGAAGATTCGTAGCACCAACGCTGGGGCTTGCTTGTCAACAAGAAGGCAAGCAAACTCCATTATCTCAATGAAACCTTTGGAACTTTTATTTGATTTTCCACTAAACTCTGGAAAATTAAATGCCATGTCTTCTAAAACCTGTAAACTGAAGGTAACTTAAAGCGATTCCTCGGTGGCGGGCACCAAAACACTGTTGAGAAACAAACAAACTGAAACACCTCTATAGTGATGTCACCCAAGAGCGTTTAAAGAGCACTACAACAAAACCAAAAGCTTTGTAAAATCCCTTTGAAACACCACAAGTATAGCAAGAGTAGTCCACTTGGGAATTTACTGGCCGGTCGCTACCCACCCAAGAGATTATGTCACATAGGAGCAAAACCTTGCCAAAGCATGGATTTACAGCACACGCCGACCAATGCATATAAAGACAAGGGCCTCCCCTTTCACCATTGAACACCACAAACCCACAACTTCAACATCAATTCCACAATTCCTAGATACATGCCCTCGCAATCTGCCTGCACACAATTTGCCACTAGGCTGCCATGGCCATAACCTTGCACAGAACTAGTCGTAACCTAAAGAGCACAACTCCAATTGGGGCACTTTAAAGCTTGAGAGAAAGCTTTGAAAAATGACTGGTGAGAAACCTGAAGATGACCAAATTTGAATCTACACGCCACCACATGCAAAATTGATGCGAACAGGGAGCTGTCCCAACACAACTACACATAGAGTAGGCAAGGCAAGGAGAAAAACTGCAAAACAGAAACCATCAAGGAGGCACAACGAGCTCAAACCTGCAACTTTTTGGAGTTTGCCTGAACTTTTTAAAGTTTTTACATGAGTTTAAGTTATATACAAGTCCCCCTTCAAAAAACTCACTCACGGGCACTTACAATAGCCCGACAGCTGTCACTAGACTAGCGACTTGCAGTGCATGTACATGTGCTTGGTAAAGCAAGGTAAAAACCCCACAAAAAGAAAGCCCACACACCATTTTGACATTAGGCATCATGTCCATATGTACAAATTTACAAAAAACAGGGTGTCAAAAATGCGCCCAACAATGTGCCAACACATGGTGCTATAAGAAACTCTACAGATAGCTTAAAGTCTCTTTGAATATTCCTATAGCACTACATACCGACACGTGATTGTATAGGTAGCTCCAAAAATTTCTTGAATTACCCTCTTTGAAACTTCCTTTAGCACCACATGTCGACACGTGGTGCTACAGATAGCTCCAAAACGCACTAGTAAAATTAACATCTTGAAGCTTCCTAGAGTAGCATGTGCCAACACGTGGTGCTACAAGAAACTTCATAAAGCATTTAAATTAGCCCTTATGAAGCTTACAATAACACCATGTGTCAACACGTGGTGCTACAAGCAGCTTTGCAAATGGCTTAAATCCCCTTTGGATATTCTTATAGCACCATGTGCCGACACGTGGTGTTACATGCAGCTCCACAAAGTACTTAAACTAGTCTCTTTGAAACTTCCTTTAGCACCACGTGTCCACATGTGGTGCTACATGCAACTCCACAAAGCACTTAAATTAGCCTCTTTGAAACTTCCTTTAGCACCACGTGTCGACACGTGGTGCTACAACCATCTCCACAAAGCGCTTCAATTAGCCTCTTTGAAAATTTCTTTAGCACCACATGTTGACACGTGGTGCTACATGCAACTCCATAAAACACTTAAATTATCCTCTTTGAAACTTTCTGTAGCACCATGTGTCGACACCACGTGGTGCTACAAGAAGCTCCACAAAGCGCTTAAATTAGCCTCTTTGAAACTTTCTTTAGCACCACGAGTTGAGACGTGGTGCTACATGCAACTCCACAAGGTGCTTAAATTAGCTTCTTTGAAACTTCCTATAGCACCACGTTCCGATACGTAGTGCTACAAGCAGCTCCACAAAGCGCTTAAACTAGCCTCTTTGAAAATTCCTTTAGCACCATGTGTCACCATGTGGTGCTACAAGCAACTCCACAAAGCGTTTAAATTAGCCTCTTTGAAAATTCCTTGAGCACCATGTGTCGCCATGTGTGCTACAAGCAACTCTACAAAGCGTTTAAATTAGCCTCTTTGAAACTTTCTTTAGCACCACATGCCGACATGTGGTGCCAGAAGCAACTTTGTAAATGGCTTAAATCCGCTTTGTATATTCCTATAGCACCACGTGTGGACACGTGGTGCTACATGCAGCTCCACAAAGTACTTAAACTAGCCTATTTGAAACTTCCTTTACACCATGTGTCGACATGTGGTGCTACATGCAACTGCACAAAGCATTTAAATTAGCCTCTTTGAAACTTCCTTTGGCACCACGTGTCGACATGTGGTGCTACAAGCAGCTCCACAAATCGCTTAAATTAGCCTCTTTGAAGCTTTCTTTAGCACCACGTGTCGACACGTGGTGCTACATGCAACTTCACAAAGTGCTTAAATTAGTCTCTTTGAAACTTTCTTAAGCAGCACGTGTCGACACGTGGTGCTATAGGCAACTCCACAAAGTGCTTAAATTAGCCTCTTTCAAAATTCGTGTAGCACCACGTGTCGACACGTGGTGCTATAGGCAACTCCACAAAGGGCTTAAATTAGCCTCTTGAAACTTTCTTTAGCACCTCGTGTCGACATGTGGTGCTACATGAAACTCCACAAAGCGCACCTCTTTGAAACTTCTTGTAGCACCACGTGTCGACACCTAGTGCTACAAGAAGCTCCATAAAGCACTTAAATTAGCCTCTTTGAAACTTCCTATAGCACCATGTGTCGACACGTGGTGCTACAAGTATCTCCACAAAGAACTTAAATTAGCCTCTTTGAAACTTTCTTTAGCACCACGTGTCTACATGCAACTTCACAAAGCGCTTAAATTAGCTTCTTTAAAACTTCCTATTGCACCACGTGTCGACACGTGCTACTACAAGCAGCTCCACAAAGCGCTTAAAGTAGCCTCTTTGAAAATTCCTTTAACACCACGTGTTGCCACGTGGTGCTACAAGCAACTCCACAAAGCGCTTACATTAGCCTCTTTGAAAATTCCTTGAGCACCATGTGTCGCCACGTGGTGGTGCTACAAGAAACTCCACAAAGCGCTTAAATTAGCCTCTTTGAAACTTTCTTTAGCACTATGTGCCGACACATGGTGCCACAAGAAACTTTGAAAATGGCTTAAATCCACTTTGGATGTTCCAATAGCACCACGTGTGGACATGCAGCTCCACAAAGTACTTAAACTAACCTCTTTGAAACTTTCTTTAGCACCACGTGTCGATACGTGGTGCTACATGCAACTCCACAAAGCACTTAAATTAACCTCTTTGAAACTTCCTTTAGCACCACGTGTCGACATGCGGTGCTACAAGCAGCTCCACAAAGCGTTTAAATTAGCCTCTTTAAAACTTTCTTTAGCACCACTTGTCGACATGTGTTGCTACATGCTACTTCACAAAGCAGTTAAATTAGTCTCTTTGAAACTTTCTTAAGCACCACCTTTCCACACGTGGTGCTACATGCAACTCCACAAAGCGCTGAAATTATCCTCTTTCAAACTTTCTATAGCACCACTTGTCGACACGTGGTGCTACATGAAACTCCACAAAGCGCTGAAATTATCCTCTTTCAAACTTCCTGTAGCACCACTTGTCGACACGTGGTGCTATAGGCAACTCCACAAAGGGCTTAAATTATCCTCTTTGAAACTTTCTTTAGCACCTCGTGTCGACATGTGGTGCTACATGCAACTACACAAAACACTTAAATTAGTCTCTTTGAAACTTCTTGTAGCACCACGTGCCGACACGTGGTGCTACAAGCAACTTCACAAAGCGCTTAAACTATTCTCTTTGAAAGCTCCTTTAGCACCATGTGTTGCCACGTGGTGCTATAAGCACCTCTACAAAGCGTTTAAATTAGCCTCTTTGAAACTTACTTTAGCACCACGCGTCGACACGTGGTGCTACAAGCAACTTTGCAAATGGCTTAAATTAGCCTCTTTGAAACATTCCTTAGCACTGTGTGTCGACAGGTGGTGCTACAGGCAACTCCACAAAGCGCTTAAATTAGCCTCTTTGAAACTTCTTGTAGCACCACCTGTCGACACCTGGTGCTACAAGAAGCTCCACAAAGCCCTTAAATTAGTCTCTTTGAAACTTTCTTTAGCACCACGTGTTGCTACAGGCAACTCCACAAAGTGCTTGAATTAGCCTCTTTGAAACTTTGTGTAGCACCATGTGTCGACACGTGGTGCTACAAGCAGCTCCACAAAGCGCTTAAACTAGCCTCTTTGAAAATTCCTTTAGCACCACGTCTCACCACGTGGTGCTACAAGCAACTCCACAAAGCTCTTAAATTAGCCTCTTTGAAACTTTCTTTAGCACCACATGTTGACACATGGAAAAACTTCCTTTAGTACCACGTGTCGACACGTGCTACTACAAGTAGCTCCATAAAGCGCTTAAACTAGCCTCTTTGAAACTTTCTTTAGCACCAGGTGTCGACACATAGTGCTACATACAACTCCACAAAGCACTTAGATTAGCCTCTTTGAAACTTTATTTAGAACCACGTGTCGACACATGGTGTTACAAGGGTCTCCACGAAGCTCTTAAGTTAGCCTCTTTGAAGCTTCCTATAGCACCACATATGGACACGTGGTGCTTCACGCAACTCCATAAAGGAATTAAATTAGACCTTATGAAGACTCATACAGCACTATATACGAACATGTAGTGCTATAGAAAACTCCACAAAGATATTACATTAGCCTCTTTGAAACTTCCTTTAGCACCACGTGTCGCCATGTGATGCTATGGGCAGCTCCACAAAGCACTTAAATAGCCTCTTTGAAACTTCTTTTAGCACTAGGTGTTGACATGTTGTGCTACAAGAAGCTCTACAAAGCTCTTCAATTAGTCTCTTTGAAGCTTCCCAGAGCACCAATAGGTGTCAACACATGATGCTACAAGCAACTCCATAAAGTGCTTAAATTAGCTCCTATGAATCTTCTAATAGCATCATGTATCAACACGTGGCACTACAAGCAACTCCGCAAATGGCTCCGTGAATTTCAACCCTATAATCAGACAAAGACATTTGTTTATGTTTTAGAGAGAGAGAGAGAGAGAGAGAGAGAGAGAGAGAGAGAGAGAGAGAGAGAGAATATGCGCATCATGGTTCCCTACAATCCATACATGAAGGTTACAGATAGAGAAAGTGGAGATTAGTATTTATCCTTTGCAATGTGCTATTATCATCCATTCTCAACTTAATGTCCTCTAATAGACAGCACCTCTATCTTGGCTTGACTAGAGTGTAAGAACTAAATAAAAACACATGTGTAAATGATTATTAAATTAGGTAGAGGTGTCTTGATTAGTTGGGATTTTCAAAATTGTACATTCATGATTTCTGCTCGGGTTAGTAATTGCTCGAAAAAACTCGCTCTGGATTTGGGATTCCTCCACATTAATAATATCTGCCTATGCGGTTCATTTGACTAACCATATACCCTTACATAAGTTTATGGGCATATAATAATTGAAATAAACTCATCAAAACAAACCATAAATCATACATAAGCAGATCGATTAACTCACGACGTCATATGGTACTCCCCCTTGGTAGCACCCCTACACGCGTAGGTTAACCCGATTATGGAATTAATAACTCGCATACTTGAGGTGATAATGGAGACCTAAATACATTTATCATCAAGTTTCATCAATCTTTTCAATTGGTTAAGTGGGTTTTCCCATCCCGGTGAATCTTTATAGTGGTTCTCCAAGGAGCCTAGAGTCGAAAAAATTGACTTACCAGTGCAGTGGACAACAAGTTGTTTTTTGTTCATATCTCTTGTCATAAAAACTAATATCTAACCAACCCAAATGATTTTCTCATATTAAAGTGATCACTTAATGTGGGAGAATAAATGGGAACAAGGGTTAAGATATAGACATGTGCTTTTAGATCTATCTCAACACGGGGCCATTGGTAAAGGGGCCCAAATGAGAGATGGTCTATCAAAGAGCAAGGCTAACCAATGGAGCATAAGACCTTAGGGTTAGCTTCATTGAAGACTTCCAATAATATGTGTAAAAGTCCTTTGACCTTAGGTAAGCTAGGGCTGAGCTTGAGGCGCGGGAACCCGACCCAGCTCAAGGTACTTGTCCTGGTTGTCATGCTTGATGACTAAGGTGCTTGAGGTGCTTGAGATGCTTGAGGTGCTTAATGATTGAGATTGTTGAGGTGCTTGACATGCTTGAGATGTTAGGGTTGCACTTGAGGTGAGAACCTAGCCCAAGCTTAAAGTGCTTAAGGGCCAAGCTTGTGGTGGGAACTGGGCCTATGCATGAGGGGTTGAGGTGTCAAAAAGTCAAAGATTCAATCCCTACAAGGAGGGGGCGAGCCCTACATGAGGGGGGATGAGAGAGAACACCCACACACTCACACAAGGCATGCATAGTACAAAGAAAGCAAAAGAGACACTTTGTCAAGTTCTTCTTCATGTTGCCCTCATTGTTGCCTGAAGCCTATTGGTTGGCCACCCAAGGGGTCCAATTATAATTTAGGAGATTTAATTAATTGATTTTGAATTTATCTAGCCCTCTCTCTCAAAGGGGAAAGGGGGGGCACTTGTCTCAAGGCTACCCTTGTTGCTTGTAATGCCTCCTGCTTATGATTGGCTAGGCCTGGAGGGGTCCAATGAGCTTCAAGCATGAGCTACAAGGGGGGGTCGACCCAAGCAAGCTAGGGGGTTGCTTAGGGGGTGTACTCACCCACACACACTCACAAACACTCTCATTGTGTGCTAGGCAAGGTGAAAGAGCTCCATCTCCTTCTCCAAGCTCTGTGAGAAGTTGAGAGCCTACACCAACACTCTTGGCTATGGAATGCAAATCCAACCAAGAGCTATGCTTCAATGCTTAAGCTTTCCATCTTCTCCATCTTCATTACTATGCTATTATGTATGCTAAGCAAGAAGAGTGATGATAAGTGAGGAATTATTTCTTTCTCCTATGGAATACTTCTTCTTCCTCTTCCCCACCCTCATTCCCTGCTAGCTCTCTCCACCTTCGAAGGTGTTTGAGGTCTTGGGACTGAGGCTTGTGATAGTTAATGCTTTCCACAAAGTGCATGTTATGCTTATTGCAAGAAGGCTACTGGTTTATTGCAACTAAATTAGTTACTTAATGCAAGTAGATTAATTGTATTGCAAGGTAGATTAATTGTTGCTTTAGGCACAAGTTGATGTATAAAAGTATACATCCTCATGCACTCAAATGATTTAGGGAACTCAAAGACTAATGATGTTCACGAGTTCTTGATTGTTTTCAAGATAAGATTGTTGTTGATATTATGCAAAAGCTTGGTGTATGAAGCTTCCATCTCCATACTGCCAAAGAGGTCTCAAGGAACACAAAGATTGTATTGTATCAAGTCTCTCTTAATGAGAGAATCTATAATACAAATGCCTTTTGGAGGGGGGACCGGCTCCACATAAATCCGGTCCTCAACTGTTGTCATATTCTCTAAAATCTCTCTCTCTCTCTCTCTCTCCTCTCTCTTGCAAAGGTATTGCTCATGCCTAGTTAATTAAGTGTTATGATTAAGTTGCTACTACCAATTAAGTTCACCATCTATGCTCTCAAAGTTGCTCACTCTAATTCTCTTAATTCCGCTATTCTCTAAGTTCATAGGCCATTTCCATTACATCTCTTAGCTCGTGTGTGATTTTCATATGAAACCAAAGAGAGAAAATGTTCCAAATGATGTGTTTTATCTCTAGTATAAAGCGTTCCGGCTGGTTCATAACGGTTTGTGAGTTATAGCCAAAACAATGTTCCTACCGCTTCTATGACGTGAAATGAAAAGCGCTTTTTCTGCACGCATGTGATCATAAACGGATTATGTGAATAAATCAGCATGTTAAACATGATGAAATAATCATGGGGCAACTTCATATGTACTCGGTTAATCCATACATGCACTCGTATACGGAAAAACAATCACCGAGAGGGTGACTACTCAGACAATGACATAGAGAGAGAGAGACATGATTATGGCTATGGAGTTTAGAGCCTCTCACCATGCTTTGGAATGGATTAGGGGTTTTTGAAAGGCTTCTTGCTTTGCCGCAAGAGAGTGGTGATGAGAGCTACATAGAGGTATTCACCATGAGAGCTTCTCGAGAGCGCGTACACTGTGAAACAAGAGTCGAGATAATAAGCAAGTAGAGAGAGAATATCCTTCTTCTTCTTCTTCTTACCGTATACAAGAGAGAAGAGCTTATAGAGATGGTGATGAAAAGCTTGCACCATTCCGTATAATAGATACGTATAGCCTTGCGGTAGTAGACGTAACAGACGACACTGAAAACTGAGGTATCTATGCCAATTTATAACTTCTCCAACTGCTCGGAGTGTACCCCAAGCTACAAGTAGTGCCAGAGTTTTTGGCCCAAGAATAGCTGCGCAGCTTTGGAACTTTCCTAAAAACATGCCTTTGCTTTTGGTGGTCAACTCTCCCACTTACCGTTCAATTTTTACAGTAAAATTGGCCAATCTAACAGTATCAGACCAACTAATGGAACCTTAGCTAGACTATACCACACTGTGATGTCCTGACATAATTATGACTTTCCCGTACTACCTCGGTGTATTTACGGTACTGCTTTTTATAAAAATAATTCTCATAAAAATCTCGTTTGGTCCCGTTTTTGCTCTGGGTGATCATTTTTAAATACGACGGAGACTAAAATTAATATTTTTATATTTAGGTCATCCTAAAAGGCACATTGCTTTTCAAAAACGACGAAAGGCACAAAAAGCTAAAAATAGCGTAAAAAGAAAAAAAAGAAAAAATTTCTAAAATTGAACCAAGGGTTCCTCTCGTCCACTGGAATAAGAAAGCGGACTCGCTTTGCACTAAAAGCCACTAAAAATTCATAAAAAAGCTAAAAATAGCATGAAAAGCACTTGAAAAGCAGATTTTTATAAAATTGAACTATAGCTTCTATGGAACACGTAGATTAAGGATCCGACTTTGCTTTAGACAAAAAAACATCTAAAAGCATGAAAAAGCTAAAAATAGTGGATTTTTCCAAAACTGAACCAAACGTTCGTCTAACCTACTAGAACATGGAAACGGCTTTGCTTTTTACTTTAGAACTTTACAATAATGTCAATTAAACATCTTTAACCCAAAATTTGACGAAATAAATGTTGAAAGCTATTTAAAAGAGACCCGAAAATTGAGGATATTACATCCTCCCACACTTGAAAAACTCGAGGTGTCCTCACCTCGACATGAAATTTGGATAATTTAATCTCATTACATCATTACGTTCCCAAGTGGCATCTTCCTGAGGATACGTTGACCATTCAACAAGGTATTCCATAATGGTCCGACGATTACATAGAGGCTTAGTTCTACTTTGAAGTATTACTTTGAGAGATACTTCAAAAGTTCAATCAGTAGAGGTAGATAATAGAGAATCATCAAGAATGTGTTGCGGATCAGGTACATACTTCTTGAGTAAGATGACATGAGAAACATCATGCACTTTTATGTGTGGTGGTAACAAGAGTCTGTAAGCTTGATCATTAATCCTTTCTGTGAGTACAAAAGGTCCACAATATCTGGCACTAAGCTTCTTACACTTACCCATTGATAAAGAACTACGTTTTGTTTTTACTCTCAGACTCAATACCATATTGTCCTCTTCAAACAGTTTGTCTGAAGCTCGAGACCGCTTCCCCCCATCTCTCTTGCCTGTGGCCCCTGCGCCCAACTTCCCTCCATGCACCACTCTTTGTGTGTAACATCCAGTGAAAACTATATCAAACATATTTTCTGAAATAAAACATTTCAAAAAGGCACCCTCATTTTATGCACAAGAGGTGCTTGCTGGCTCATGCTAAATATCACAAAAATCATGTCAAGTTAACATGCTTTTACCCTACAATGCTATCCCAACTATCTAGTAAAGAGGACAGTATTAGGAGAGCTCGGACTTCATCATCAAAGATGACTTTCACCATTGAAGTTGACTTATATTGGTGTTAAAATCATTGAAATATTCTATAACCGAGCAAAGTCTACCATTTTTAAGTTGAACAGTCGCTTCATGAGAAAGGGGATTTAACATTTGAGAGTTTTTCATTTCAAGTTTTTTGGACAATTTCATCAAACTTTTGAGTTTTTTCAATCAAACATGTGTCATAGCATAAAGTATCTATTCAATGTAATTTTCAATCATCATAAGACTCCATATATGTGTAGTGGACAGAGAGAGAAAGTATAAATTCTAGAGAGATAGTATCTATGCGCATTACCATTAGAAGAAGAGATTATAAACCCTAGAGAGAGAATGCTTCTCTTCTAAAATCCTAGAGAGACAAAGTAAAATTCTAGAGTTGTATATCATGCACATCAATTCAAAGCTTTTATAACTTTCAACTAGCCAAATAAACCCTAAACCTTGAATACATTGGTGAGGTATCAAAATTCCGGCAGTATAACGACGTGAAAATGCAAACAAAAAAAATCCCTTTTCCACAACTCATGCCATTAGAGTCAAATATGTTTGCACAGCGCATGCCATCAGAGTCAAATAAGTCCACAATATATGCATGCGATAAAGTCAAAAATCATGCCAAATAGAGATAATACCATTTCCCACAAGATTGAGCTTTTTGAATCAAAGTAAGTTTGTAGATGTAAGTACATTCACTAATCTACCACAGGATAGGACCAAAATTAGAGTACAAAAAAGAGATAAATTTCATAAATGTAACGGTCACTCTAAAAGGTAAGTAATTTTCTCCCAAATAGCTTGCAAGTTGCTTCTGTCTTTTGTTTGAATTTTGAAATCCTATGTTGCATAAACATTTTTTTTTGAAAGATAGATGATAACAAGTGGAATAAACTAAAATAAATGCAAAAAAACACTTTAGTACCATAGAGAAATTATCTAGTTTAGTGAAAGATGCATACCAAACCAATAGTAATTAAATGCGGGGAGAAATCCTCCTTGGTTGTCCGAGAATAAAGGCAATATCCTTGGGTAGAGGGTTGGCTGATGAATAATCATGTGCTCCTTAGGTTCAAGTCCGAGCTCTTTTGTGTACACATAATACATATGTTTGCATGCCAAAAAGGATTTGTTTTTCTTCTCTCGCTTTGAAAATCCGAACACGTGCATGCTGGACTCCCTTTTCTATGAATCTCATAAATGTTTTCAGTAAGCACTCAAAAAACTACATGCTCTTAAGGCTTTTTCACTTCATCCAAAAATAAAGCTGTCATACTATTACATGCTTCTAATTTCTTCATGGCCTCTTTAGAAATTCCTTGCCTCCACTTTTTCTTCCGTGAGCTGCCACCACCTTCTTGGTAATCACCAGCCGGAGGTTGAGCATTTACCATTGCATTCTCTGTCCTAAATCCACTCTGATGCAGTGCTACAAGTTGGGTTTCTCTAAATGATTTGTTCACATGATTTCTTTTATAAGCTTATCTTTTGGATAAATTTTCAGCCCTATTTTGTCCAGGTTTTTTCTCATTTGTCCCCACAAATGTGGTCTAAGTTTTAGAAGTTCTATGAGAGTAATGTTGCATCTGATAAGAGAGGACATCAAATCATGTAAGCTTTTTGTGTTCGTCATCTGTGGAATTGGATTCCATTGGGATGACACAATTCTCACTTTGAATTTTTTTTCATATCTCCCTACAAAGGATGGTAAGGTCCTTATGGTCATCGGTTTACTCTCTATAGATACTTCTATCCCTGCATCTCCATAAAATGACTGTATATCCCTAGGATAGATCTCATGAGCCATGTTGACCCTCAGGGATTGGTGCTGATAGCAACGTGACACTTTTGTCTTTTCTATTCCTAATCGTCTCCCATAGTGATTAAGGACACAGATCATTCACTTGAGGAATTGGTGGCATCTCAAGCGATTTATCCTCATTCGTTGTGTTTTCAACAACCCGCTTATCCAATGGTCATTCTTTCTCTATTAGTGTGGGTTTGCTCATGTTGTCTAGATTCTTAGTGCAATATTTGAGTAGGCAATCCCATCCACAATGGTCACGTAGTCGAAGGCGTCTATTTTATTGGACAGTGTTGTTTTCCTTGAGTGCACTTGTGTTTACCTTTTCTAGCACATGCACGACTTGCTCAGGGGTTTTCAAGGTTTTTGGGTGCATTAGTCCTTGGCCAGTCTCTATGAGCATTTTGCACATTTGCATTCGTTTAGTTTCTATTTCAGGATGGATAGGTTAGCAATCTTTGTTCCAAGTTTTGGTTGTTCTTCAATCTTGCCTGATAGGCCTACAACATAGTGTATGTAAATGATTGTTTACCTTTTCAACCAAAACTGATCCACTTGATGTAGTTTTTGACTTTTCCAATTTCTTGGAGTGTTCTTTGTTCTCCTATTCACATTTGAGTTGGTCTTTTGTCTGATTTAGTTCTGTCTCCAAGGATGTCTTTTCCATTATCCTCTTTGCTTTCAATCTAGCTCGTTTGTCTTTCCATGCTTTTGTTGAGTCCTTACTAACCCATATTCAAATTTGGTTTGTTCTGGAAGCTTCAAATCATTCGCCACCGGCTAATTTTGGCTACTCCCTAAGCTTGCACCCTAGTTACCACTTTGATTGGAATTGTCGGCTCTGACTTGGATCTCTTTGAGCACAGTAAAATTCCAATGACATGGACGGTCACTTTTTCCAGGTTTTTAGGATTCTTAGCACAATGTTGAAGTAAGTGATCTCTTCCACACCCATCAAAAAATCCAAATATTTTTGTTCGTTAACCCTTGTGTGGAGAAACTCGTGCCCAATTTTCACCTCCACATTCAAAGCATGGACCTTCCAAATAGGCAGCTGGTGGTGCTCCCATTGGATGTCCTGTCCTAGGCGAATAACCTCTACGCTTGTAGTTAAGGTTTTCTATGAACATGAGCGTATTTTGGTTTCTAGCAGTTTGAGACACATATGAAGGTTCCATAGCTTTGTCGGTGCTGGCCCAAAATGGACTATCCTTAGTATCATATGCTACACCATCGAGCTCTCTCACATGGCTTTCTGCTAGTTTCTTATAGTAAACAGTTGGTGGTATCATTGGTTGAATTATGAGTTTCTCAGCTGACTATGTGTATCAAAAAATAGCTTGATTGTCATGAGAAAAAGGTGGCTTGTCCCCTCCTTGTGCTGCATTATTGGGTCCAATCTGGTACCTCAGAGGTTGTGGAAATTGTTGCACCGCTGGAGGTCCATATGGACTTTCCCTTACATAATTCTAGTTAGAAACACACTCATTCGTATCTTGATTGGTGTGTTTCTACTCAATGGAACACCACTTCAATACTCTTGGATCATTGACTCCTTGTGGCTACTGAGGTCTTAGATTGAGATTTTTTTGGTATGTTTGGTTCATCTGCGGATCACTTCTCAACCACTTGATCCACGTTTTGTGTGATTGAAGTAGGAGCACTATGTTTTGTTGTTGATTTGATGGCTGTAGGAGGAACTACTCGTGTTTGTTTCTACATCCTCCGTTACCTCTTCGTATGTCTTACAACTAGATACATCACTTCCTTAGTGACTTGTTCAAATGTTGTGCATGCTTTCATGTGTAAGTCCTTGAGAGTTTTGTTTCTCAAGTCCTCTATAAAGAAAATTGATAAATGATCGTCGTGCAATAACTCTTGTACTAGACATATTTCACAATATTGTTTGAAGCGAAGTGAAGCTTTCTTTACCTTTTCATTCTCCTTCTGCTTAAAAACATAGATTTCGGAAACCATGTTGTGCTTGATCTCCCTCTTAGAAAATTCCTTCACAAAATCTTGCAAGAGTTGATCAATGTTCATGAATTTTTGGTTGTTAAGTGGCTAGAACCAAGTCAACACCATTCCTTCCAATGTCAACCCAAATGCTTCATACTACGTATGGAAATCCATGACTTGTTCCACCCTTAAGACTTGCTTAAATATGGAAACATGTGCGTATGGATCCCTTGATGTGCTATACTTTTTGTTCACACATTTTGCCACTTGAGAAGGTCACATTCTTTGAGTTTTTTCTACCATTCTCATTATTCTAAGTTGTCCTACCACTATAGCTCTCCTCTCATACCCACTGATAGGTGCCCTAGAGGGAGTTTGGTCATTATCATCTCCTTTGGTCTTGCGTCTCTACCCTGGGTTCTAATATCAGGCACCCTTGTGTTAGAAATTGTGTATGTATCACTACCTTGATGCATGGACATAGGAATTCTTAAACTCAAAGATCCCATCGGTATTGGCTTAAAAAAATGTGGTCAACTAAAAGAATCTTCCACTCTGGTTCTAGGTGGACTCACTCTCGTAGTTTTTGGCCTTGTTGTTTTAGAGACGTCAGGTCTATGAATGCTTGGGGTGACATATTACTGATGAAGTGGCCCTCCAAAGTATGTATATCCCTCCATCTCTTTGATGCTCACCACGAAATATTTTCGACCATCTTTGTCAAGCATGATTATCTACATATCCCTTTCCACTTCGTACGTGAACAGATACAAATATTTTTGCTCTGTTAATTGTCTCACATGGGGTTCATCACACCTGTAGTAGAGCATTTTCTCTCTATGATTATATTTGGATAAATCCACATGCGTGTTGTCTGTGTTGACATGAGTAGCCACGCTCACTCACCTAGGCTTGGCATTAAGAATGCCCAGCTTTTGCGGCTTCTCCTCAAGCTCGACATCAACTTTTTCTTGTGTTCCTGTCACATCCCCACTTGTCCACAATAAAGGGATTATGCAAAACTAAGTACATATGTCCTTCCTCATCTAGGTATTGATCACCAATGTAATCCACATGCATTATGAGCTTAAGTGCACTTAGTCTCTCTTCTATTTTCACGCAATAATGATCCATACCATCTCTATAGATTTTGGCACCCTGTTGACTTTCAAATTCATATTGTAGGTAACAAAACTTTCATGGTTGGTGTAGTTTGTGATGGTACCACTCCCATTTTGCTTTCCTCCTCCAGGCATTGATCGCTACTGTAACCCACGGGCACTATGAGCTTAAGCGCACTTAGTCTCTCTTCTATTTTCACACAACAATGATCCATACTAACTCTATAGATTTTGGCACCCTGTTCATTTTCAAATTCAATTGTAGGTGCATAAGTTTCATGGTTGGTGCAGTTTGTGATGGTCCCACTCCCATTTTGGTTTCCTTCTTGAAACTCACACTTTTGCATCCCTCGACCATGTAGGTACAAGAACTCTCTGAAGAGGTATCAAAAAGACTTTCCTCTAAAATCAGCTCTAAGGTTGGCAAAGTCTTTTGATTCATGCTTCCCTCTGTAAAAATATGACTTGGATGATCTGCAGCAATAGGGTTTCTAGTCTGATAAAGCTTGTATGATCGCAAATATATCAAGAAAATTATGCTTGCAAAACCTTGACCTACCTCTTATGGTGCATTCAACCTTCCAATAAATAGAAAATTGAACTACAAACTATGATTCCACAACTTGTACAAAAATCACTTGGTGGCTGTAAGTCTACAACTGCTCAGTTAGTCAAAATCTGTTTGGAGCATAATTTTATCGCTCTTTTGACACAAAACACTATTTTGCTTGTAATATGCACAAATCAAATCCAAATAGAATCTTGAAAAGACAACTATGCTCCTAAGGGCTAGTGCTAACTTGATACCAATATAAGCACACTTTGTGATAGGGGTCATGGATCGTGATCCATCTACCTCAGTGTCAGAATGTATTGAAAATTGGCACATAGGTCCTCACAGCCTCTTGGTCCCTACCATGTGGTTTTTATGTGGTTTGATTCCCTTTAGATTACCCAAAAGTCAATTCCTAGGTTTGTTTTGCAATTTTTGGTCTTAAATGACTCTTGCCCTATTTTGACCCACTTCTTGAAGTTTTTTGTACCCTTTCTTTTGGATAAGGTGTTTGTATTGGTCTTTACTACAAGGCTATATGGTCTCTATCCAAACATTTAGCAGGGGGATGTTGGAATCAGGATTGCAGGAGGGAAACACACACAACTTGGAGAAGATGAAGGAAGCTCATGTCACACAATAGACATTATATTACTTAATGTGCAATGGAAAGATAAGATAGCCCTAGAGTGATGGGGGTCTATACACATGAGGGCAAAAACCTCCTAGTGAGGGAGAAAATGCCTCGGCATTCCTAAGTGTGTTCACACACATCACAACCACATGTATAAGGTAACAAATCCCCCTTGTGAGTGATGCGGTGAACAAGAGCTGGCACATGAAGTATAGGGAAGTTCCATGCCCTAAGGACATGATCAATCCACAAACGGGAGCAAGCCCAAAGCTTTGCGGAAAGCTTCAAACTTATCACAAGACAATGCCTTTGTGAAAATATCTGCGAGGTTGTCATGTTGGTAGAGGGTGAGCTAAACATTTCAACAATTCTCCACAAACATCACCATCAACATTTCACCTTCCCTTCGAACTCCTAGTACACACACATGCGCACACACACACACACACACACACACACACACACACACACACACACACACACACACACACACACACACACACACACACACACACACAATAGGATTGATTAACAAGGATAGGCTAACCCATCCATACATGGTTGTGCCCTCTGCCATGGTTGGTACACTTTAGCTACATTATCCATGGACTATTCCAAGCATACATTGGCAAACAACCCACTTCGAACACTTTGACCTACTCTTTGGCTAGGTTGGACACGTCATCACACCGTAGCTCTTCATTCAATAGGTCCTCATCATCACAAGGCATGAGAGAGGGTTTCCCAACCCCCTAGTTCACAAAAGGTATGTGTGCACATGCATCACACTCCTCTTCGACCTTCACCTCACTTGTATGCACCTGGCAGTTACCTACTACCACTTCATCCACATGTAAAACATCATAAACAACATGCCTCAAAGATATAGACTTTGTCTCCCAAGTGCTATATGTGTCCAAAGCATTGCTAGAGCTCAAACAACCTTTGTCCTCTTCTTTGGAACTCATCACTTTTGGCATTCAACCACCTTCTTTATTGCCTGCTCTAGAATCGACACCTTCTCTCTAAACCCCTTTACCATCTCCTTGCTCAAACTCTCTTGATCAAACACATTGAGAGGCACTTTGAACATGCTTCTTTGTAGCCTTTGAGGCCTTTTTGGCACACACAGCATCTCCTCTAATCTGCAAACACTTCTACCAGCTTCCACTAAATGCATATCCACACAGGGAAAAGCCTTTACCTCTTGAGACATGTCTATCCACTTCGGTTGACAGTTACGAGCCACAATTGCAAACTGCAGCAATCTTGCCTCCATTTTCATCTTCATCTTTTGACTGTTTGCTCTAACAACTTCATCATAACTCTTGGGTTCTTCATCATCCACCTTGTCTTGAATTCAAGGATGCAGGCAAGCTAGGAATTTATCCAGCTTGAAACAATTCACATAGACCACTTGGGTGACCGCAACCAAATTGCTCTACTTCAAACTTATAGACAAAAGCTTTAAAATATTCACTTACTTCTTTTTGTAGCCCTTTGATCTTCACATCCGCTTCACCAATGGACACCACCTTGTGAAATTTGCATATAATTTACCCTAGAAAACGAATCCAACCCTGCTTGTTTACATCTTCAAGACAACCAAACCAAGCCTTCGCTTTACCTTGGATCACCAATGGCACTGTTTGCGCGTTTTCTTCATAACTTTGCATCTTCAATGAGAACAACTAAAAATCCGCCATCCACTCATCCACATTTTCATCACCATTGAAAATCGGACTAGTATTTTGCCACATCTTTAATCACAAACTCATCACCAAGGAGAAATCAGTGTGATCCTCCCTTGGGGCACTAGAAGATGGAAAGGGGAACACACAACACACAACCAAATTTCCTCTCTATAGCCCAGAGCTTCCACGACACCCCAATCCACTAGAAAAAACACACAAAACAACACAATTCAATAAGCAAATCACCATTTTCACACAACACAATGCACACACTTGTTGCAGCACCACAAAGCAGTCCAATCATTCCAAACTATTCAATGCACTACCTTCTACTCACACAACACCTCTCTCTTTTCCTCTTTGCACAACACGACCTCGGGGGGGAACACTTGCCAACACATGCCCAAAGACATACGCACACAAGCAGAGGAGAGAAGGGGAAGAATGGCAAAGATGGATTCACTTCATAAAATGATTATTTACAAATCTTTCTCCAAGCCGGCACACTCCTAACCTTGTAGCCCTCCTGGCTCTCTAACAAGCTCCACTCGGCTCAATAGCCTCCACTCTACAAGACACCCTGACCCCATCACACAATGGCTAAAAAGCCTTGGCTCCAAGAGCCTCTCACAAAAGGTGGGAACTCTCTTTTATGGGGGGTGACAAAATCTTAAAAAAGAAAAAAATTGGTTTATCCTAGGTAGTGTAGTTCAATTGAGCTCCATTTTGGTATTTTCATTGCATTCCCTACACATGGCACTTCATTTTTAACAGTACATTGCATGTTGATGATAGGTTGACAACATCCCACTTCTAGCTCCATGTGCAACACCTCTTTGCCGCCAACTCGCCTACATTCCATGCTATAAAGGCATAGATTATGAAGAGACTTTTGATCCCACTTGTCGTATGACAACTACGCGTTTTCTATGTGCATTGGCATTTCATTTTGGTTGGGTACATCAATCAAACATTGTTACTGTTTTCTTGAATGGTGACATATTTGAGGAAGTTTACGTAATGCAGCCTTGCGGTTTTGTCAAGAAAGGACAAGAGGACAAAGTGTGCAAATGTAAGAAAGATTTGTATGGGTTGAAGCAATCTCTTCATGCTTGGTATGAGAAGGTTGATACTCATTTGGTAAAACGAGGCTTTTGTAACAGTCCAACACAAAGCACATTGTATGTAAAGCGTGAGGATGATGTACTTCTCATTGTGGTTCTCTATGTAGATGATTTGATGATCATTGGACCAAATGAGAGACATATTGCTGAATTTAAGGCTGATTTAAATGCTACTTTCAAGATGAAAGATTTGCAACTGTTGCATCATTACTTGGGTATAGAGTTTAAGCAATGTGATGGTATTTCCTTGTATCAGAAAAGCTACATAGAGACATTGCTATATAAGTTTGGACTTGAGGATTGCAAACCTATTGCCACTCCCATGAAAACAAGTTTGAAGTTGAGTCTTCATGATGTTGGTGATCCTACCGATGTTACTCTTTACCAAACTGTTGTTGACTGCCTCATTTATGTATGCAACACAAGGCCGGAGTTTTAGTTCTCTCTCCTTGTTGTTGCACTAATGGGTCATATTGTAGCTTATGTACCCCACCCTCCAAGCCTTGGACACGGCATGTGGTTTTTTTTTTTGCAGTGACACGTGGTAGGACCTCAAGGATTTCCCCTCCAAGGCCTTTAAAAAAAAACCACAAAAACTTTGAGAAATTTTTTTCTTCAATCCTCTGTCAGTTGGTGTGTGATGAATTAATTCTCCAGCCGTTAAGTCGGTCGAAGACAATCACGAAGCTAATTGTGCTGAAGTAGCCTATGATGGAGAAGTTTCCAATGCAGCAAGTGATCTCTATGGTGAATGGAGGAGAATACCAAGGTGTGGCCTCGTCCAGATTTTTTAGAGAGGTATGTGATTCATGGTTGAAGGGTATGCTTGTGAGTGTAGCTGTGTAGTGGGTTATTCATCTCATACAGAGTTCTCTTGAGCGGATTTTTGTGTTACATGGTTGGGAGGGAGGGTCAGGTATGCATATGGACCGGGATGGTGTACAATGTGGTGCTCTATTTGAAGTAAGTTTGAGACAAGGTGATGCTTGGAAATGTGAAGGGATGCTAGGTGCATTGTATATGCATGGTTGGCTATGTGCTTGGGTGCAACACTATTTGGAAGTTATTGCAGATGGATGGGTGTGCTCAATGCCAACTATTTGATCCTGTGGTTCAACAATGAAGGAGGTTGGGAAGCCCACCTAGCCAGGAGTTGGAGTCATCAAGAATAATACTTTGTACATATGGTAGCGGTTTTTTTGGTTTGCTCACATTGTTCTCTAGTTTTGCAGTTCTCAAAGTTCAATAAGCATGTGTGTGGTAGAACATAAATGTTTAAAAAGGGGTTTGGGCAATGACGTTGCATCCAAACTTGTTTGATGCTATAAGGAGGGCGAAGAAGTGCTATGGGTGTCTATAGATGCATGCCAAAGGGGTAAAACATGTATGAAGGTCAAGGGTAGACAAGTGGTTGCATGTGTATATGCTTTATGAGGTCTTTTGGGCCAAGGTGCCCTATCATGGTGCCTATTAGATGCAGCTGGTTGAAGTTTCCACATTGCTAAATGAAAGTTCCAAAGGTGGTCCTCAAAGTGTTCTCCAAGGTGGTCCAACGTAAAACTTATCAATTGGAGCTATGGTGTGTGAGATATGGACATTTGAAGAAAAAGGTGGTTTGTAGATCCTTGAAGGATTAAACAGGGGCACATGGATGGTCGATTGGGGTGTCTCATAGGTCTAAAGTGCTCACATTATGGAGTGTTTCTTGGTCTTTTTCAGATCGTCAATTGGAGTCCAGATGGCCAAGTTATGAACATATGAAGTTTTACTAGGGGCCTATTATGGGATGGCTTGACACCCTCAGAAAGTGTGCCATTAGGTGATTTTCCAATGCTAGTGCTTGGGGAGGGGTGAATTCATGTGTGTGAGAGAGAAAGATGAAAAGTCAATAGTTGAAACTGCCCTACAAGGGAGTTCCCATGCAAATTTACTAAAATAATCTTGGAGACTTGTCCAATGGAGCAAGACTTAGTAAAATGGGTAATTTTTTTTATAAATAGCTTAACACTAGAATGGTAACATGACACTTTTATGTCCTTGGACACTTTTGTGTCCTGTTAAGTGACCATTTTGCTTGAATTATTTGAAGAGTAAGAAAATGTATTTTTAGGTGCTATATATCCACAAAGTTGCCTTATGAGCTGAAAAAAACTTGGCATTTTTTTTGGAGTATCGATTTCACCATTAACCTTACTCTTGCACAAGATTTTAAAACCTAAACTGTGTGAAAAAACGGGTCCTGTTTTTGGCTTTTTTACAATTTTTGCAACTATACCACTCTAAACTTCATGTTTGTGAGGTTTAGATTGATAGAGGATAAGCCTTCATAGTTCTCAACATGTTTTTATGCTTGTAGAGAGAGCTAAGTGTTAAAATTGAAAGTTATGACCAACTTACAAGAATTGCATAATCATGTTTTTTGGTCAAAATTAGCACTTTTATGATTTTTTTTGGTGGCTTTCTTGATATCCAATTTCAACTTTGATTGTGTAAGTGTAATGTATAACATAAATCTAATCTTCCTTGAGTTTTGGGGGACCTAATACGCTATATAGCATAATATATGATGATGGTTGAGTTTTTTGATTGCTGAAGAATATGAGACATTTTAGAGTAGCAAGTATAACTTTCTCAATATTGCTAGTTTCTTAGGCCAATTGTGTTTATTTTGTAGGTAGTAACCATATCTAATCATAAAGTACAAACTTGGATAGATATTGAGTAGTTTCTATGGGTTTCTAGAGGTCACAATGCTAAACCCAGTTTTTTCATGTTTGTTGTATTTAGCACTTTATCATTGCCCCCAAGGTTCTTCTTAGTAAGAGATCCATTATCCTTTTGACATGCTCCATGCATCCTTTTGAATCCAAAGGCCCAAAGGGAACTAAGAAAACATGTATATAGTATCTGTATTGAGCGTGACTATAGAAACTTTGATGATAGGTCTACAGAATGGCAAAAATGCAACTTTTTTGTACCTATTTTTCTGCCCAAAAAAAAAATAGTGAGGTAAAAGCAACCATATGTTTTGATCACCAACCCATTGAAGTTAACGGGGCATTTTATCTCATGTCCTACAGAAATCCCCACTCTTATTTATATGCAATCAACCGTAAGAAATTGTTGTTTTGGGCAAAATGCATTGGTCCAACAACTTTGGAGGCTTGTAGTGACCAAGGGATGAGAAATCTTACAAGTTTCTCATTTTTTTCATATGTAGTAGTCCTTGAACTATAAGCTCATGAAAGGATTTTTCAAAATGAGTGGATCTACCATGGTTTTGGAAAAATTTTCCAAAACCCTGAAAGGACACTTTTATGTCCTATTAGGTTACCAGTCTAGTGTTAAGAGAGCCCATTTTTGGGTCTTTTGGAAGAAGTGTGTTCTTGTAGAGCCAAGAGGGAGGTTCTACCCCTCTTTGTGAAGAAGATGGCCATGTTACGCCCTAGAAAGGTTATACATGGTGTTTTTGAATGGAATTGAACCTGCCCTCGTCGATTATTGTGGTGTCATCTTCCTCCTTCCCCCCTTTATTCTTTGCTTGCCTCTTGGGTGTGTGGTGTCAGCAGCCTGTGTGAGCGTTTGTGCCCCAAAATCTATTAGTGTGTGTGTGTGTGTGTGTGTGTGTGTGTGTGTGTGTGTGTGTGTGTGTGTGTGTGTGTGTGTGAGAGAGAGAGAGAGAGAGAGAGAGAGAGAGAGAGGTTTTTGTGTTGTGGATGCACTAGAAGTGGGCTAAATTGGGTTGTATGTTGGTTGGTGATCTTGTAGAGCATGTGTGCGTTTGTGTGTATGCAAGCGGTGTTTTGCTAATGGAAATGTGTAGTTTTAAAGGTGTTTTCAAGAGAAGTGGGGTGTTGTGAGTACCTTGGGCTATAGAGTGGCAATCTAGTGTGTTTTTGGTTTGTTCCCATTCCACCTCTCCAACATGCCACATCCATCACAGATGCACTAGTTTTTACTTCCAATTTGAGTTCAGAGGTGTTGTTAGCTCTTGAAAAATGCTATGCATCGAATTGAATCTTTGGCTCAGGTGCCAGTTTTCATGCTACTCCTCACAAGAAGTGGTTCTCCAATTATGCTTCTACACATGGTTTAGTTAAGCTTGATGATTCTCATAAGCTTGAGATATGTTGCATTGGAGATGTGAAGTTGTGTTTGTGCAATGGTGGTGAGTTTATACTGCTAGGTGTTAGACATGTGCCAAAGCTAAGTAAGAGATTGGTTTTAGCAAGATAACTTGATGACCTTGGATATACTATAGTTTGGAAATGGTTCCTAGATAATAAAAAAAGGTAGCTTGGCCATGCTCAAAGGCCAAAAGTCTAGCTCATTATATTCTTTGTATGTCTAGTGTGAAAGAGAACTCTATCTGTGTACATGAGCAACCTTCTACTAAGTTGTGGCATAGCTGACTTGTTCATATGAGTCAAAATGAAGAAGGTATAATCTTTTGGCTATATCCTTATGTTAACTATTTTGAATTTACTTTGTGTGAGCATTGCATATACGGGAAATAGACTAGGGTTACCACTTTCTCATTAGATAGGAAGCTAGGAAATCCCGTAGATTTGGTTCATAGTGATGTATGTGGGCCTATGCCACATAAGTCTTTGGTGAGAATTATATTTTATGACTTTTATAGATGACTCTAATAAAAAGGTGTGGGTCTACCTCTTGAAGAGGAAAGACAAGGTCTTTAGTGTCTTCCACAAGTTTCAAGCTATGGTTGAGAGCCATTCAAGAAAGAAGTTGAAGGCTTTGTGCACTGACAATGGGGGAGAGTATGTCTCCACTGAGTCAAAGACTTTTGCAGAAAAAAAGGCATTAAAAGATAGTATACTACACCATACACACCTACTCAAAATGGAGTTGCTAAGTGCATAAATAGGACTATGCAAGAGAGGGTCACTTCCATGCTAGCTATGGAAAATTTACCTCAAGAGTTTTAAGGAGAAGCTATTGTGACAACAATTCATATACTTAGTAGATCACCTACTACACCATTGAACTACAAGATTTTACAAAAGATGTGGACATGCAAGTAGCCTAATTGTGATAGATTACATGTACTTGGGTGGTGTGAGGAATTTGCACATGTGCCTAAAGAGCTTAGAAAGAAGTTGGATACCAAGTCACACAAATGCATTTTCACTGGCTATGGTGAAGATGGAGAGATGGGTTATCGTCTTTGGCATCGGGATCTTAGAGAGTTATTCGCAACTCACAAATGATCTGTAATGAGTCAAAGATGCATAGACGGCCTGTGAAAGAGGTTGAATATCACAAGTGATATTTGAGGAGTCTCAAGACCAATTACACAAACAAATTAGTCTACTAGCAATGTACCAACCACTAGTAATGCTCTAGAGGAAGCTAGTGATGCTTCTAAGAGAGCTGAGTCTAGCAGTTAGACAATAAGGAGATATAAACATGTATATTGTGCCCTTGAGCACTTTTAGCTAGGGTTAGGAGATCCTTCTTTCTACCAAGGGGCTATTTAGATAGAAGATAGCATGATGTGGGAGCAGACAATACAATTTGAGTATAACTCAATTATGGCTAATGATACTTGGGAAATGATAGAGATGCTAGAGGGAAGAGAAGCCTTGCCTTGCAAATGGGTGTATAAGAAGAAGTACACAGTAGAATATCTCGAGCCTAAGTATAAGGCTAATTGGTTGCTAAGGGTTTCAATCAAAAGAAAGGCATGGATTTCAATGATATTTTTTCTCCAATGGTAAAGATGACTATGCTACATTTTGTGTGTGGACTCGTAGCCATTGAGGACATGGAACTTGTTCAATTGAACGTGGACAAATTTCCTTCATGGGGATTTTAATGAGTATTTCTACATAAAATAACAAAGGGTTTTGAAGTCAAACTTGAGAAGCCTACTAGGATAGAACTAGTGTGTAGATTATGTAAGGAATTGTATGGACTAAATTAGGGCTCAAGGCAGTGGTACATGAAGTTTGACAAGTACATGCAATCCCAAGTGTATGTAAGCAGCTAGGAAGATCAATGCTTGTATACCACAAAGTTGAACAATGGTTCAATATCATCTTGATACTCTATGTTGATGATATACTCATTGCTAGGAAGTCTAAAGATGAGATTGCTATCTTGAAGAAGTCACTTAGCATGTAGTTTTCTATGAAGGATTTGGGAAATGCAAATCGATTTCTTGGTATGCGGATCGAAAAGGATAAAAACATGGAATATTGGAGTTGTCTCAAGAAACAAAAATGTATACCCACAAGGTCTTGCAAAAATGTTTCCGAAGGAGCAACAAGTAAAAGCCCTTGCTTGTATTGCATGGGAGGGGTTCACATCCTTGACAAACCATTTTGGAGGAGAGCTCTGGATAGGCATCTGCGCGACCCTAACTTTCGATCCATTTTGAATATCCCAATATCTAGAGTACACATATGCACAATGCATGCACTTTGTAGAATAATAGAAAAACTAATGTTTCTCTACATCTGTTTTGCCTGGACCACTCGACCACTATCTGCGAAGCAAAGGGCAATCTCGGATTTAGAGACGGCCTTCTCAAAAATGGGTTTGCACGGAGGACATGTTAAGATAGAGTAGGATGAGAAGAGATCAAAAAATGAACGGGATGTTCCAAAGAAGCTATCCATTGGTGGTTTGAAAGCCCAACTCTTCCTTTCAATGCCCACAACTGGACGACAACGCAAAAGACAAAGTGCAAGCATTAAGATACAACAGGTGGAAAAATCTGCACAATGTTGTAGTTGACCATGCAGACAACGGTGCAACAAGGACTCGCAAAGTGAAGGTATGGAAAACTTTGGACGCAATATTTAGGTTTTGCAAATTGAAATCATGGATTGATGGCGACTATACAAATTTCCAAGAAGCCGTGGAGACCTACCACAAAACATTCATAAGTGCATAGACAAATCAACATATTACTCACTACATGGTATTGTAATTTGTTTGAAGAGATGACAATATTTTGAAATGCGCATACTCATCCTTATAATGTCTACATGCTTTGTGTGTATAACATTATCTGTAATCACATGCCTTGGTTTGCAAAGCAATATGGTAGCTTGGGTGTTTGGTCTACACAGGGAATGGAAAAAACCCACTACCAAGCTTGTACTGATTATTTCAGTCACACTCGACATGGAGGTGGTGCGGACAAAGCAAATAGCTTAGAGGAGCTACACCAATGGACGTATCAAAAACTAATGCGCAGGTCACATCACAAGGAACAAGTCAAACGGTGAAGAAAGGCCATGTGGTGAGATTAGCCAAAAAACGGCGAAGAAAGGAAATATGGGAGTTATCATCTGTGGCTAGGCAACATGCGGATTGGCGGCTACAAAAACAACATGTCCGAAGGGTTTGGACAACACCGTTGCAAGTTATGCCATAACTCTCAGCCATGGCAAGATCCAAACAACAAAATTAATGTATCTAGAGAATCGATGTAATTTCAACTTTTCATACACTGTGAATGATGGTTGCAATAAAAAAATTACATTGCAAGACATTGTTACATAATCAATCGAACTTTGATGCATAAAACAAATACATTCTATTTAATTCTAGTCATCTGGAAATGATACATAATATTTTGGCATTTTGCCCTTATTTGAAGGACTCTCTTCCTGGTGCCTTGGTCTCTTTGAATGACGCGTTTTGTCATCAACATCTGTCACAAGAACGTTGAGGTCAAGCAATTGGGTCTCCTCAGTTGCCTCAACCTGCGGGGCCTCTTCTATAAGTTGAATGATTGGCTGATTTTGTTTCAACAGATCATGTTTTCCATATTATGGCTATTGGCATGGGTATGTGATTCCACAAGCAAGACCATAGGTAGTGTGTGTCAAAAAGTAGCAACTGTCACTACAACATAACCCAAAGTTATCAACGCCCTATATATCGACACCCGTGTCTTTCCACGTCCATATCAACGTTCTTACACTTCGTCGATATGTGCGTCGATAACTGCGTCGATATGCCCGTGGATATTAGCGTAGAAAGGTAGAGTTTTCCACGCATATATTGACGCACATATCGACGGACATATCGACGCTAAGAATTTGGGGGGGGGGGGGGGGGGGGGGGGGGGGGGGGGGAAGCCGAACCCGCGCGAAGGGGCCATTTTCGCCCTCAACGCGTGCGTTCTCAGATCTTGGCCGAAACCTATGCAACAGGTATTATGGCACTCCCCCCCCCCCCCCCCCCCCCCCCCCCCCCCCCCCCTCTCTCTCTCTCTCTCTCTCTCTCTCTCTCTCCACATGGTGTGTGTGTGTGTGTGTGTGTGTGTGTGTGTGTGTGTGTGTGTGTAGGAAAGAGATATAGAGAGAGCGGTGTGTGTGTGTGTGTAGGAAAGAGAGAGAGAGAGAGAGAGAGAGAGAGAGAGAGAGAGAGAGAGAGAGAGAGAGAGAGAGAGAGAGAGAGAGAGAGAGAGAGAATTATGGTTTGTGTAAAAATTTAAAATTAAAGAAAGAAATGAAATGAAATGTTATATTAACTCTTCAAAAGGCCAAAGTGACCTATGAGACCAGAAAGTTACAATGTGGTAGACTGATACATATGCGTGAAGGTCCGACCATAGAGCCAAGGATGGAAGCAGAAAAAGACTTACAGACAGAAGACGACGGCATGGAGGAGATTGTGGATGCTTTCTTCCAGACAAGCAAGGAAAACGCTAACGAAGCAGTATCAAAAGCCGTGCGCCTATCTCCTGAAGACATGTTGAGGAAGTTGGCACATCAACCAATTTATGAAGGCGCCAAAATATCGATGCGTCGTACTTTTCTGGCGTTTTTGAATCTTCAGTCAGTGTACGGGTGGTCAGATGCAAGCGTCACTGCTTTGTTTAGGTACGTAATTTACAAAAGAGATTTTCCGATTACAACGGTGACGTGCTTGGAGAGCTTTTTAATTTAATGTGGCTTAAACAGGTTGTTGCGGGAGCAACTTCTCCCGGCTGGCAATGAAATGCCCCCCTCCAGACCAGATGCAAAGCAACTATTGACCTCAGTTGGCTTGGACTACAACAAGATTTATGCATGTCCAAATGATTGCATTCTTTTTCGCAATGAATTTGCAGATTGTCTGTCGTGTCCTAAGTGCGGAGCAATGCGCTACAAACAAGATGCAGTTGGAGAGACAGTGCCAGCTAAAGTGTTGCGGCATTTCCCTATTATTCCTAGGATAAAAATCATGTTTCGTTGTGGTTCCATTGCAAAGTTGATGTGGTGGCATTCTATGAATAGATCCACTGACGCAACATTTAGGGTGCCTGCTGATTCAAAGGCTTGGAGGGACATTGAAGATACCTGGCCACATTTTAAGAGTGAACCACGCAATTTGCGTTTGGGCATGGCAATGGATGGAGTCAATCCATTTGGCTTGAGAAGCTCGTCATGGAGCACTTGGCCTGTGTGCCTTATCAATTACAACCTCCCGTCGTGGCTTGCCATCAAGAAGGGTCATTTGATATGAAGCTTGATTGTACCTGGTAAGTTCAGGGCAAAAAACATCGATGTTTATCTAGCTCCACTAGTTGACGAGCTCCAAGAGTTATGGCATGGGATCGACATAGCAGATGCGGTTGAACCAGTAGGACAACAGCATGCAAGGATCCATGGACTTCTTATGTGGACTATGCATGATTGGCCAGGATACGGAGAAGCTTCTGGTAATGGTTCTTGATTTACAAAATTCTCGCTATTCGCAAGAACTTTGCCTTGGCCTGATTCATGCTTTAATATATGCAAGGCTAACAACTTCGGGATACAATGCATGTCCAATTTGAAGGCAGTCTTTGGATGTGCGCTATTCTGCCTCTCTTAGAAAGACAATTTATCAAGGCCACCACTGTTATCTTCCAGATGGCCATCACTTGCACGAACGTCAGCTTGGTCGCATTGAATGTCGTCCTATGCATGTACAAGAGTGGCGTCTCCGATGGGAGCAACATGAGGGGCAACCTGTTCCAGGAATGAAACGTTTGTCCATTCTCCATACGCTGCCGTACTAGGGTGATCTAATAATTAACCATTTGCTGGATCCAATGAATATATTCAAGAATGTGGGAGAGCTCCTCTGGAAGACAGTCATGGGAATGTGTAATGGCTATTGCCCGCACTGGAGCAATAGGCATTACGGGAATGATTACCCGCAACTACATTATATGAACATCAATATATAGAATGACAAGAGAAGGAAGTACACAGTACATAGGCACAGAACACCTCTTGCTTCATTCATGTATATTCCAAACTCAGAGTTACAACAGTAGATGCCATGAATATCATAGAGATTGGTTAAGTTACATCAAAAGACAGGTATGCCCCTCCATATACAAGCGTTGCTCCAGCGCAGATCGGGAACGGTGCACACACTCCTGTCCCATGATATCCCATGAAGAACTGCCGCTACTGCCACCACATACCGCATGACTCCTGATCCGCAGTGTCCAGACCTTCGCAGGACCGCATGTGCGGCTAATGCCGTAACATCTGGCATGCACGGTGGATTGAGCGAACCCACACTCAGCGCCTCCGGTTGGAAGGTTCTGGTGGTTGCTCTGCACCCTGCTCTGGTGAAGAGGAAATATCAATATAGCCAAAGCCTGTAAAATCTGCAGTATGTGCCCGATAGACCTCATCCAGAAGATGTGGATCTATCTCAATTTGTTCCGGCCAAGCAGCCCGAGGAATGAACTGCGTTGGCAAAGAGATAGACTGAGGTGGTTGTGGCAGAGGAGCAAGAGGTGTATGTAATGGATAATAGCGAGAAAGGTATCTATTAAGAGAAGAGCAAAATGAAGGGCAAGGTGGTAGACTGAGAGAAAAAAGAATGAGCTAAGGTCTTCACCCAAAAACAGACCCTGCGCCGCTCCTTACGAAATCGATGAATCATTTTCTGCAAACGAGATACATGAGCCTGGGCTTCAGCACAATCCTCTGTAGCTTGTGCCCAATCAGTAACATCAAAACCCTCGGGAACAACACTCTTACCTCTGTCAGTGTTGGATGACTCGGGTTGGTGCACCACAACCTACTGAGTGGGTGGCTGTGCTCTCACCTCAGCAACCAAGCGTGTGCTCCAGCTTTGTAATTGATTATCTAAAACAATTCGGAGATATTCTTGCATCTCCACTGCCAATGCGTCCAAATCAGTCATGTTGATCATTACATCGCCAGGGTGCGAGGCTAAGTAGGAGGCTAGGCTATGCTGTGTTCTCAATTGAAGAAGTTCCTGTTGGATAGAGGCCACAAACTCAGCATTAGTCTCTCTTAACATTTGTATTTCCGCCCCTTTCTGGCAAGTTGTGGCAGTCAGCTCTTCATTCTGAGTGGTTAACTCGGCAATGCGAGTCTGTGAAGCCGCTACCTGCGCTTCCAACTCATTGACTCGTCCCTCTGTGGCTAGGGCTGGCCAGGCCGCATGAATAGACTCTGCAAGTCTGCTAAAAAATGTGCCGCATGCCTGTAATTGGTCAGTAGGGGTCGCTGCTGCCGTAGCCTCCCAGGGTAGCGCTGCGGGGAGAGTACCTCCCGTCGAGGCAGCCACATTAGTAGTACCCAAAGTTTCTGGTTGAGTGGGGACATCTGCAGCCGGAGAAGAGCTCGTCCGCAAAGGAGTAGCATTACTCACTCTCTCCTGCATTCGGCGACGCCAGCGAGACACCGCAGAATCTTCCGAAACAAGAGATGCAGTTGCCTGAGGTGGTGTCGAAAATTGTTGTACCTCCCTGCCGCGCTTGCGGCTTGCTGATCCTGCACCTATAGTGGCCATCTCTTGGGATCCAGAAGATACCACTGCTGTCGATGGACTAGGCAAATCCCCAATGCCCACCTGCTGCTGCTGTGTTTCCCTCTCAGCCGGCATTGCCAAGCTTTGTGTTTGCGAGAGCGGAGAATTAGTGCTTGGACCATCAAGCTATCATCTTCAAAGTGACAGAAAGGACGCAGGGCGAGAGGAAAAACTTCTCTCAACGGAAAAATCAATGTGAGCAATTGGCCCACCTTTGTATTGGTTGGGGTATTCCTCCCCAACTTTGCCATTACTCGTTGGCATTCCGCCAGTAGTCGTTCTCTGACCACTACTGCCCAAGCTACTGGTCCAAAGTTGGCCGAGTGCAACACATTTCTTGCTCGGGTCAAAATGGTATATGTTTTGGCCTGCAGCCAAATGGCCTCGAGAAACCACCTATATGCATCCCTAGTTGCTACATCTGACAACCCTGACAGTTTATACTCCCCTTTGACCTTCAAACCAAATTCTTGTTCTACATCTGTAGCAGGGATCACATGAGAGGCGCGCACCACGCCATCATTGGGCAAACAACAACACCTTGAAATCCTTTTTGCTGTCAACAACTGAATCTGTTGATTATTTAGCACCACCATATCGCCAGCAGCGAGTTGCTCAATCAAACCTGTTGCCTATGGGTGAACTGGGATCCCTTGCCAATCCAGGTTGGCGAACACATGCAGCCGCAAGTCTTGTAGCCATGCGTCCACTCGTCGAAGCGCGAGCTGCTGCACGGGAGTGAAAGGGACACATTGCAAAAGGGAAGCTATCATGGTGGCAATGAGATGAAGGAGCAGAGAGTAGAGCACTAAGAGAGAACGACACACGAAACAAGAGAACCACAATAAAAATCGTCTGCATGCAGTAGTAACATTTCCACAATGAGTTCCCAAAATAGGGCGATCCACGGTGTCACAACCATCATAGATCCTTCCCCGCTTTCCAAGATTGCATGCAAAAGAATCCCCAATCATGATTAGGGCGGCTTCCTGCTCTTGTACCACAACAAAGGGGCACTGAATCGTGGTAGGTGAAACATAATGGCGCAGTCTGAAACCATTGACCGGCACAGAAATAACCTCCCCCCTTAAATCCGCCAAATAAAAAGAGATGGGTCCGCACGCTTGAAAAATCCAGAATGGTCCTGACCACCGTAATTTAAGCTTCCCTGGCATCTTCCCGAGACGGGAATTGAAGACAAGGACCAGCTGTCCCCGAACAAATTGCCGTGCTTTCGGGTGATCCAGCCATTTTTTCCGCCTAGACTGCAGATCTTGCAGCACCGCAAAACTATGCAGCCGCTCTTCATCCAATTCGTGCAAAACATCCAATCGATAAATCATAGAATCCTCCGGAAGAAGCCGATCCACAATCAACATCCGCATACTCAGAATCACATGCTCCACTGGAGTGATTGTCTCCATGCCAAATGCCAACTTAAAAGGATTCAATCCTGTTGCCACTTTATAAGCTATCCGATAGGCCCATAAGGCGGAAGGAAGTTTCACATCCCAATCCGTCCGATGCATATTCACCAACTTTGTTAAAATCCGAATCAATTGTTTATTAGTTGATTCTACTTGCCCATTCGCCTGAGGATAATATGGAGAAGATTTCGTGTGTAATACAAAATAGAACCGTAGCATTCTCTCCATCACCTTATTCAAAAAATGACTTCCCCTGTCACTAACCAACTCAATAGGGCAGCCATATCTAGAAAAGATATCCTTATATAAGCATCCCGCCATAGAAACTGCAGTGTTGTCTTTCAAAGGCCATGCCTCCACCCATTTGGTAGCGTAATCCATGGCTGTCAAGATATACTTATTTCCTGTGTGAGCTGCCACTGATTTAAAAGGACCAACAAAATCCAAACCCCACTTTTGAAAAGGCTCCAAAGGCAGAACTGGCTGAAAAGGCATTCTGGACCGTTCGGTAGGTTTCCCCAACCGCTGACACACATCACACTGTTGCACATAATTTCTCGCATCCTGAAACAATGTGGGCCACCATAATCCAGATTGGAGAACCTTTCGAGCTGTGATTAATGCTGCAAAGTGACCTCCCACAATACCAGTATGGACTTTCTCTAATACTTCTTCCTGCTCCTGTGGTAGCACACATCGGAGTAACACCTCTGCCACTGTACGATAATAGAGCTTCCCCATAATAATCTCAAAATTCTGGCTTCTGATAGCCATACGTTTCCTCTGATGGCTAGACAAGAAAGAAGGCATTTCGCCGCTGTCGAGAAAATGAAACATCTCCTCATACCATGTAACATTTAATGGCCTAATAACTTATGTGTAGCGGAAATTAGCATGAACATAGTGGGCATTTCATTAGAATAGATTCCTAATGAGAATTACAAGAGTGCTTGGGTGGAGAGAGCAACAAAAAGCATAACACCTAGTTAGATAGCATCAACAATACTTTCAAAAGAGAGAGAAATTAAGCTATTGACAACAGTTGAGGACCAGATTTGCATGGAGCCGGTCCCCCCTCCAGAAGGCTTTGTATTATGGTTTCTCCCATCAAGAGAGACATTGTACAATACAATTCTTTGTGTTCCTTCAAGACTAGCTAGTGCAATGAAGATGGAAGCTTCATGCACTAAGCAAAACACTTAATCAAACACAACTTGAATTATCCCCGTTCTCAGACCCAAGACCTCACACACCTTCGAAGATGGTGAGAGCTAGCAGGGTATGAGAGTAGATTGAGAGGAAGAAGGAGTATCTTACGAGAAAGATGTACATCTCCTCACATAGTCACTCATATTAGCATAGCTTAGCTTAGTAATTAGCTTGGTAGAGAAGATGAGCATGCATTGAAGCTTGGCTCTTGGTTGGATTTGCATCCACATGCCAAGAGAGTGTTGATGTAGGCTTCTATCTCACAAGCTTGGAGTAGGTGATGAGCTCTCCATTAAAGCTTGGGAGGAGATAGAGTATTCTTTCTTCACACATGGTCAAGTGTGAGTGTGTGTGTGTGTCAATGCCAAGCAAAAATCAGCCCCCTCTCTCTCTTGGGCGAGCCCTAGCTGCTAATTTGATCTGGATTTTGCCTCATTGGACCTCCCCAAGTCAAGCCAATAGGTATTAAGCAGCATAAGTGATAGCCTTCTGACATGTGTCCCCCTTTCCCCTTTTGTGAGAGCTTTAGGTAATTAAATAATTAAACTAAACTCTCATTGGACCCTTTTGCCTCCTGGCCAATAGGAATCAGGCAAGCCATGGGGCTTCTGAATGCTCATTGGACCCTTTGGGAGATGCCCAATAGCCTTCCAGGAAGACTTAATTCTCATTGGTTTTTTTTATTAAATGTTTTTAAATTAATTAAACTACATTTACTCTAGCTTAATTCTCATTGGTCCACTTCAAAGGTCTTCCAATAGGAATTGGGCACACCTTGTGGGCATCTGGCCTAGGGAGCTGACATGTGTCCCTCATTCCCTTTGTGTAAAGGGAGCCTGTGTATGTGTGTGGATTTCTCTCTCATCCCCTACCTTTAGGGCTCGCCCCCTCCCATGTAGGGATGTGCAAAGAATTTTAGGGCACACACAAAGCATCCAATTTTCCCTAGGGTTGACCTTTGGACACAACCTTTGAATTTTGGAAGTCTTAATGGGCTGAACCTTAGGGTCTTTTTATCCCATTGTTGCACATTGCTCTTTTGCAGATGGCCCCCCCTTTGGATCCCTATTTTCCCTCCTTTGGATCCCTACTGTGTCCGGTCTGCTAGCTTAACCAATATTCTAGCTTTTTCTCCCCTGGTACCTCCCCACATTAAATGATCAGTTTAATATGAGAAAATCATTTAGGAGAATTAGATATTGATTATTATGACATTACCTCTCTCTTGAAATCATAGTCGTCCTCGACTATGGTGTAGAGAAGGTAAAGCATGTTCATGAGTCCTTTTCTTAGCGGGTAGAGGATCCCTATGTTACCCTACGACATCATTCCACAATGGATGACTAGTCCATTTGGCGCTTGAGAGCCTGAGGCTGCCGCAAGCATGTCTGCACATTAGTCCTATCAATCTTCCATAGTAGAGTGACAAGCTCTACTTGGTGTTTGGGAGACGTCGTCTCCGCAAACTTGATCTAAGCATGCATACTACTTCATTTTTGTGCACAAATAAAGAAAAAGAGAGTCTTATAAAACAAAAATTTTGTTCATTTTTAACATTTTGTACATTTGCTTACTCTTGGGAAGCATTGTAAGCATGGACAAGGTTTAGGTTATCCTTTAATTGTATGCCTTGCATCCATCTAGCATCTTCAAAAGGATAATTCTTAAACTTAATAAGATATCGTCGGATAGTCTTACCGCCTCTTAATACCTTGTCTTCATGTCGGAGAATGGACTCGGGCTACAGCACCTCCTCTTGGTCCTCGATCTCCGGTGGGTCTTCCATAGTTGGTTCTTGAGGTGGCTCTTCTTTGTAAGGCTTTAATAGGCTCACATGAAAAGCATTGTGTATGAGCCAATGATTGGGCAACTTGAGTTGATAGGCCATCTCATTGATTGGCCTAAGAATCTGAAAGGGACCATAGTACCTTTTTGCTAGTTTAGCATAGTACTTTTGGTGACCCGTAGGATTCTTGCCCGTCGTGTGCCTTAATCGAGCCTTGGGAAACTTTAACAAGACCCAATCGTTTTCTTTAAAGGCTTGGGCTCTTCTGTGCTTGTCAGCAACAGTCTTTTGCCTTTGCTGTGAGATAAAGATAGCATCCTTAATCTTTTGGAAAGATTCTTGTAGGTCTCGGCTATACTCATCTGCAGCGAAGATCTTCCCATGTACTTTAAGTAGCAAGGGACATTTTTATCTTCCCTCAATTACCTCGAAAGGTGCTTTTCCCGTGGAAGTATGTACAATGTTATTGTAAGCATACTCCACTAAGGGTAAGTACTTCTCCCATTGGGATCTTTGATCTACTTCCATTACATAGGCTTTTAGTAGATCGAGAATGCTTAGGTTAGCTATTTCACTTTGGCCATCAGTTTGCGGATGATAGGCCGAAGAGAAGTTTAGCCTTGTTCCTAAATTCTCAAAGAGACCCTTCCAGAAATTACTGGTCATTCTAGGATCTCTATCCGACACTATGGACATTGGCAAGCCATGATATTTGAAAATTTGTGAAATAAAGAGGGTTGCCATTTGATGGGCTTTGATAGTCTTTTTGACAGGTATAAAATGAGCTTGTTTACTAAACCTGTCTACTATCGTCCATATTCCCGTATTCCCATGGATAGACTTAGGCAATCCAAAGATAAAATCCATGGATATGCTCTCCCATGGTGAATTAGGGATTGGCAAGGGTTGAAGCAATCCAAGTTGCTTCCCTCTATCAAATTTTGTCTTTTGGCATACTACACATTTGGAAACATACTCTTGTATGTTCATTTTCATGGTAGGCCAATAGAAATATGTTTCAATTCCCTTTAAGGTAGACTGAATCCCTCTATGCCCCGCATAAGGTGGAGCATGAGATTCATACATTACTTTCTCACGTAGTGAGTTAGTAACGCATAGTCTATTGCCATAGAGAAGATAACCATCTTGTAAAGTAAATGGTTCTTCTTTCTTCCCTAATGCAAGGGCTGAAATCACATCTCTAAAATCGGGATCAATAGCATACTCATCTATCATTGAAGATAGATCATTGTGAGTTGCTATGGAAACCGCATTCACTCTCGGCCGTCTTGAGAGTGCATCAGCTACTTGATTATGCTTGCCAGCAATGTGAGCAATATGAAAATGAAATTGCGAAAGGAAATTTTCCCACCTCATTTGTTTGTCGGAGAGCTTGGTCTGCGTCATGAAGTACTTAAGACTTTGGTGATCCGTTCGTAGAATGAAAGGAGTCCCCAATAAATAGTGCTTCCATGAGTCTAAGGCATGTAGAACTGCAAGGATTTCTTTTTCGTATATGCCTAGAGCTTGCTCAACAGGGTCAAGCCTTCGACTCTCATAGCCTATGGCGTGCCCTTCTTGGAGCAAAACAGCCCCAAGGCAATCACCACAAGCATCACATTGGACCTCAAATGGTTTTGAGAGATCCGATAGTGTAAGCACAGGTTGAGAGATAAGCTTTTCTTTAAGCTTTTCGAAAGTATTGTTCTCCTTAGCAGACCATGTATACCTAACACTTTTCTTTGTTAGGTCATGTAATGGTCCCGCAATTTGTGAGAACTTTTCTATGAAGCGTCTATAGTATGCACACATACCTATAAAGCTTCTTAGTTCATGAAGATTCCGTGGTTTAGGCCATCCTTTTATTACCTTTAAATTGGATGGATCCATTTGGATGCCATCTTGAGAGATAATGTGACCTAAATACTGAATCTCTTGCAAGAAAAATTCACTTTTCTTTTGATTAACATAAAGTTTATTCTCTCTTAAAACTTGAAATATTACCTGGAGGTGTTGCTTGTGTTCCTCCAATGAATTAGAGTAGATGATAATATCATCAAAGAACACTCCAGTGAAGGTTTGATGAGGCCTGAACAGCTTCTCCATCAAGCGGTTGAATGTGGCTGGTGCATTGGTCAAGCCAAAAGGCATGACAATGTATTCGTAAAGACCACATGTAGTACGAAATGCGGTCTTTACAATGTCTTGATCAACTATCCTTATTTGATGATAGCCACTTTTTAGGTCAACCCTACTGAAGTAGGTCGATCCTTGTAGCTTATCAAATAGGTCTTCTACCTGTGGAACGAGAAACCTATTCTTGATAGTGATCCTGTTTGGTGCTCTATAGTCGACACACATACGATATGTGCCGTCTTTCTTTTGCACTAATAGCACAGGTGAGCAAAATGGAGATGAGCTTGGCCTAACCATACCCTTCTCAACTAACTCATGCACTTGCCGCATAATCTCCTCTTGTTGAGCTTGAGAAACTCTATAAGGAGGTTTATTAGGCGGTGAACTCCCTGGAAGAAGTTCAATTGCATGGTCATCATTACCTCGTTTAGGAGGTAGCTCACAAGGGATGTCGTCAATAAAAACATCTTGAAACCCCTTGAGAAAATTGGATAACTCTAATTCCTTTTGGTTGCTTTTATTTTCGTTTGTTAAAGCATTAGGTTCATTTTGAGAATCTTTAACAAAAATCATGTACACGGAAATAGAGCTCTTTATTGACTTGTTGAAAGCTGGTGTATGTACAATGTGGATGGTGTTACCCATTTCCTTAGCATCTATATACATGTCTTTTTCCCTGAACTTAAAGGAGATTCTCCTTTCAGGAAATTTAACATCGGAAGCCAGGCGGTCAACAAACCATGGTGCCCCTAGGATTACATCCTCATGCTTGAGAGGAGAGATAAAGAAGTCCTCTTTGTCCACATAGCCTTGGACATGAAGCCTCAATTTCCCAATTAAGGGAGTGACTGAAGCTTCTTGCCCCTTGAAGGCACTGTCTGCGGGTAGGACATCTCCCGTCTCGTAGGATTGTATGCCTAGCTTGGTGGCCAACTCTATAGATATAAAATTGTGAGTAGAACCAGGGTCAAAGAGAATAAAAGCATCATGTTCTCTTACCTTTCCCCAAGCATGGCATAGAGGAGATCCTTTGTGATGAGTTTGGTGAGTCTCCTCCTCTTGGATTTCAACCAAGAAAGCTCTAGGAGGATCTTGGCGGTCGTTCTTTTGGGGACAAGCGCGGTACACATGCCCTTGTTCGCCGCACTTGAAACACCGGTTATCCTTACGATAACGCTCAAGCTCTTCAAGAGAGAGTTTATTCTTACCTTTGTAAACTCCCTTCTCTTTAGCTTTGTTGGAGTTGCCCTTAGGAGACTTTTGGACATTGTCCTTCCCCTTAGGCTCATTGGAACCCTTGTTTTCCGGGGGCTTATTATTTCTTTTTGCCCCTGTTTGGAAATTGATTCGAGAGGCGACCATAGTGTGGTGTATTACCGCCGATATGGTACGTGGTCTCTGGGAGTTGACATACTCCGCCATTTCTTCGGTTAAGCCCGCACAAAATTGTTGCTTTGCTCTCCAAAATCCAACCTTTTGAAGACAGTGGCTTTGAGTTGTAGGTCCCAAAACTTGTCTACATATTTGTGGATGGATTCATTGGGAGAGAGCTTTAAGCTTCGCCATTCGGTGAGTACTTTGTCTTTGGCATCGGTGGCCAAAGTGGTTCAAGGTAATTATCGCAATGCAACGGTACGCAGAGATGGAAACAAACTTGTGCAAATAGATTCTACAAAGGTTTGGACAGATGCGAGCGACAAATTTGCTCTCCCCGAACATTGCGAGCAAGTGGTCTTTGTACCGGATCCTGGAGAGTGACAATGGTGGTTTGTGGTTCAGGTTGCTCCAAGAAATAAACAAGTATTTGAAGGGCAAGATCTCCTGGAGGAAAGTCAGTCAGACGACGTCCATACTACTGTGACATTAGATGAGATGGACGAAGGTATGGCAGAGGAAGCTGACAGATATACGAGAGATGACGCAGACGAGCTAGAATTGACACTTGTAGATGAAGATGCAATGGATGAAGACAATCTGCCAGAACGAGTTGGGGCAGAGTTATGTTTGCAATTAGAGATAGACGATGATACGGTGCAAGATCTTATCGATGAGCCTTACTCGTCGAGGCCTAGGCCTGTCAGTGTTTGTGTGAAGACGTTGATTTAAAATTAAGCTTAAAGTTAATTTAAACAACTATGTTCTAATGCTTTATTTTACTTTCTTTGTACAGGACTTTAGTATGGCAGACCAGTTTCCAGATCCCGCTTCTATGAGTGCAGATGCATTCATGGGCTTTGTTACACGGATAACGCGTGCTCTGATGGCAGAGGCTTCTCAGTACTGGGTAGCCAGAGGCACGGGTACTATGCCTCCGGGATTCACAGCCGGGGCCTCCGGGGGGGGGGGGGGGGGGGGGGGGGGGGGGGGGGAGGGGACGCCTATCGGTACGACGCCTGCTTCTCCCATCACGGCCGCTTCGACACCTAGGGATGGGCGGGTACGTCCTCATCTCCGCAGCACAGGCGCACTCGCCGATCCCGGCGATCGTCAGGTGGAGGTGGTGGTTGCTGTGGAGGAGGGTCCACAGATGCTTCGACCCCTCCTCGCTCACGACCCCCGTCCTACCCAGACACACCTCTCAACACACCTCTTGGCACACCTCGGACACCTTGGGGGGCACATGATCCTAGTGCCTCCAAGCTCTATACTGTACGGGCAGATGGTTCTGTTGACATGGATAGAGTCGGGACTGAGATGAGACAGCGGATTCGCCAGCTCGCGGAGCTACAATTTTTGACCAGCATTTTGAAGTCTTGGGGTGAGTAAGAAAAGGACAAAATCACTTACATAGTGCAGACCATCCTGAGAGAGTACCAGCCTGCTCCGGGTTCTGACGTTGTTCCGAGGAGGTGGATCAAGGGTGTTGCACGGGACACCGTGAAACATCGACAAGATGTAGCTTGGAAGGCTTTCAGGACCGGCTCGCTGAGCCTTCGGGCATCCCACACGAGACGTGGCTGCAGATCAGGGAAGATGAGTAGACAGCGGCCACGCGGTTCAGACAGCAGCGTGAGGTTGCGCAGATACGACAAATGACCAGGGGAACATCTTATCTTGGCAGCGGACGCTTCGACACCTTTCGCTATGAGTTTGTGAGTTTCTAATCCAATCTTAACTATGGCGTTTTTTAAAACACGATGAATCATGTATTCTTATTACTTTGATTTTTGTATAAACGCAGAATATTGCGATGCATCGAGCCCCGACACATCAGGAGGAGTCAGATGGATATCGCAGAGGTATCTATGAAGTATTGAATGATCTTGATGCTTCAAGAGAGCCTGTAGACTGGGAGGCCTTATAGTCTGACTGATCGCTTGAGGTATGCAGGTTGTGACGCCTAGTCATCAGTGGAGTGGATTTCATATATATGCTTTGTGAGACACAGACACGCTTCTGTGTCTCCTTTTGTATAGACATATATATATGGTTATGATTATTGTTCAGACAATTATTGTTTTCCTTATGGTTATGTTTATTGTCATTGTCATTGTATAGACATGGTTATTTCTCCTATTCTTGTATAGACATAGTTATGGTTCAGGTTTTGTTTATGGTTATGTTTAACTTTCTGGTTATGCTTATGGTTATTGTTAATTTTGTTTCTGGTTATGATCAAAGTGGTTATGGTCGGTTATGGTTTTAAGTTATGGTTATGGTTCGTTATGGTTATGCTTTTAAGTTATGGTTATGGTTTGTTATGGTCATTCGCCTTAAATCTCATGTGAGATCCTACATGAATAGCATGTCTTCTTCGAGTAATGTAGCATTTCATAAGTCATGTGTACTCTCATTTGCAGAGGATGAGGATGGTGTCAATGTTGTTGATGGAGCACTTCTCCCCATCTCTGTGATTCCAAGCCTTTCCTGTAACGCCCTGAACTCCGACTCTATTGGAAGCGTCGCGGCACATGAGGTTGCATCCTTGTATATCATTGCTAGTGCCTTGGTTGGTTCGATAAAAGTCACCCGCTGTTACATGAGCATCCATGACAGAATACTTGTCATTGGCAGGGTCAATTATACTGCCATCCTCTTGTAGATTTTGAGCTACTATATCAAGGAAGTAGTCCTCTCTCAAGCCAAACAGTTCCATAATTTCATTGAGCATTCATAATGATGATCACCGATGGGGACGGTAGGGAGACATTTGCTGGCAAAGCTCCCTCTGACAGCTGAATATTTTCTAAAATACACAAAGCACCATTAGGTGGTTGCTCCAACTCGTCACCAGTGACTGAACGGTGACTACTCTTGACCTCCTCTGATGTGTCCCGGTGATTGTCCAGATTAACATTCAAAAAGAGTATGAACCCAACATAGTATTCTGCAACTCGACACTTTCAATTATGTATGGGACATCTGATGTCATTCCTGTAAGACTGCAGTGGCAACTTGAGGCTGCTTCTATAGAAAATATCTTTCTTTAAATGATCAAAAATGATATCCTTCATATGAACATATCGACAACCCTTAAACTCAAATGTGCCGCTGATCGTCTGTTGATCGTATGTCTGATAAAACTCTGAAAGAAAATGTGATGCAGAAGCCAAAAACTCTTGCAATGAGAAGGAAGGATTGAAAATTGGCTTGAATTCCTACTCCCGCTGTGCTGAAGCCCAACTCTATAGAGAAAATGGTACAGCTTGTCTTTGGGTGCCTCGTTAGAGCAAGAAAACTCCTTCTCTATCTCGATTTGAAATGGATCCATTTATGGAGAGAGGTAAGAAAACTTGGGTTGTTGGTTAGGGTGAAGGTAGGAAGGCACTGGCTAACACTAAAGAGTACCAAGGGAGGACTAACTGGCCTCCTATATATAGACTCCTCAAGAACTCGAACACATCATTTCAACCACCCTTATGATTGCATTAGATCCGGTGCAATGAATGCAACACAAAGACCGAGGCAAACTCCACCATCCCTATGACACGTGTCCTTCATGCGGTGAATGTTGTAGCCTTATGATTGCATTAGATCCGGTGAAATTAATGAAACACAAAGACCAAGGCAAGCTCCACCATCCCTATGACACGTGTCCTTCATGCGGTGAGTGTTGTAGCTATATAAAGCACCTTGACTGCACACTCTAGAACTTTCTCACATCTACACAATGTAGGCCCTGAGGTATGGAGGACAAGAAGAGAGGAAAGGTGAAGCTTTCCCAAAAGATGATGGTGGAAATGAAGGAGGTAGAGAAGACGATAGTTGAGGAAAAAGCACTTAGAAAGGAGCTGAAGAAGAAAAACCAAAAGGCAAAGGCTGAGGAAAACAGCACCGTAAAGACCGAGGACAAGAAACCACCAACGATAAAGGAGAAAAAAGAATAATTGAAATGGAAAAACAAGATTGTGCTTTCTTGAAGTTGTAATGGAGTCCTTGAAGATAATGCAAATGTCTTCATCTATTGTTCCTTTGTCTTTGCCTCTTTGTTTCTTTTTTTGGTTAATGATTATGAAGGAAGAGCTTTAATCAAAATGTTTTGCACAACAATGCGAGTGGTAGGTTTATGTCACACAACGTTGACTTGCATGTGTTGTGCATCGATGGAGAAATGTGGTGACACAACACGATAGGGAGCTCTCTCCACGATATGGATAGTCCCCGCCCCGTTGTGACGCGATATCCAAATGTCGCGCCACAGTGATAGGAAGGCGTGTATAAGATATGTATGGTGCCTATCGCGTTGTGACGTGATATCCAAATGTCACGCCACAACACGATAGAGATGTATGTCCACGACATGTGTGGTCCTTATCGCATTGTGACACGACATCCAAATGTCGTGCCGCAACGCGATAGGGAGGCATGTCCACGATATGGGTGATCCCTATCGTGTTGTGATGCGATATCCAAATGTCGCGCCACAGTGCAATAAAGAGGCGTGGTTGGTCCCTCTCGCGCTATGATGCACCTTTAAGAGTATCGCGCCACAATGCAATATGGAGGTCTGACTGCGGTACACTCCTGCTACTCGCGTAGTGCCATAAATTTTTTTATTGTTGCGACACAACACGAGGAGGTGGTTTGGTTGAACAAGGCACATCCCCTATCGCGTTGTGTCACGACAACCACATTGTCGACCTCTTGCCCCAGTCAACATGCAGTATGCCATGTGTCGTTCATGCGATGACACACTCTTTCCAATGATGATGAGTGACCCAATTAATTGTGGCCGTCACACGTTTGGTAATGATGATGATGCCCTTGATGATTATATAACATTTCTACTTTCGAATATCCCACTGCTGTTTGACGACTGTCCTGACCTCTCAGAATCAGCTTTTGCGAAGTAACCTTCTCATCGCTAAATCTTCTTCTTATTCTTCCCCACAACGCTTTCCAGGGTAAACACTTGTTTCCATGGCTTGCACGAAGCAGACCGCAAGGAATGTTTACCCCCAAGACAACCAACCTTCATCCTTAAGAGTTGGAGGCAAAACCAACCCTGCCTAATCTTTGGGCAACAATGCGTAGTCGGAGGTATGAGCAGAACCGAAGCGTTCTGCTTGCGCTGGGCAAACTCCAAAGGCATGTTTCTCTTGCTATTCCTAAGATACCCTTTCAAAGAGTAGTTTGCCAAATTTTTGAAGGCGTAAATTTGGATTTTCTGTGGGCCAAAGGTGCAATGGGTTGCCTCCACGAGACAGCCCGAGGACTTTCTGATCGACCTGCCCTCAGACAGCTATGTCCCTAGATCTCATGCCCATAGAGTGACACTGATGCCTCGAATATCAATTCTTTTAGGCTGCTACAATTTAGGTATGGCAAGACACTTGCTATCTGACAAGAGAATGGACAACATTTTGGCAATCCCTCCAATAACCAAAGTGAAGGTGACGGATGTGAGCACCACACATCACACGTACATAACACGTTTGAATGTGGAGTGGACCCAAGAGGCACTTGTGGAACAGCCTTCGGAGGAGTCAAATGAAAGGGAGATGTTATTAGCAATTGACCAAGCTAATAATGACACTACGTTTCCTTGGCCCAGCTTTTGATGTAGCACTTCATGTATGGGGCCAAATTTTAAACTTTCATTTTGGCCCTCATGAGATAGGTGTTTTTCAAAATAGTGGGAGGGAGCTTACAGACCAAAGTATCAACTTCGGTCTCTGGTATGTTAAATTATTTTTGCAGAGGTATTTATCTGATTTTGGCTTATTAGAGATCCTCATCAATTAATTTTCTCAATTTGCAGCATGCTAGTTTCAAACCTTGCATGGAATCTATAATCCGAGGTAGCCATTTTGGATGCACAACTATCAGTCATGCTTACCTCGGAGGACACTTCCCTGATTGAAGTCACTGATTGGTTTCAACGAGTAAACATGGACATGGCGAAAGTTTTACTTCTAGCTTACAACAAAAAGCAAGTATTTTTTATACCGCTAATCTTCAATATTTTGTATACTACAAATAGCAAACTAGTTCCTATTTTTGTGCAATCAGTTCACATTGGAGCCTTGTAGGCTTAAACATTGAGCGCAAGCGTTGCTACCTTGCAAACTCCTTGTTTCTTGATTTTGCAATTTCAATGCAACGTGTGGTCACCATATGCTATGTATTGCAGGTCTGTTCAAAACCTTATTGTTGCATGGGAAGAATTGACCCAAGATAGTGTTTGGGATTCTGAGTTGCAAGGTTCCAAAGCAAGATGATGCGCATTCTTGTGGATGGAGAGTTCTTGCAAATGTGGAGCTTCTTCTGGAATGCATTTATGATGAGGACCATAGAAGTGTAAGTGCAATGTTTTGCTTTTGTAATCCTTGCACACATGATTTCTTTCAAATACATATAAAAGCTATGGAATTCATTTGCAGGCAAGGAACCGGGCAAATTATTCGAACTTGCATGTGGAGGCATTTAGGACGACGATCATCCAGAATGTGATCAATCTTGTGGAGACTCGTCCTGAAGGAGTCGCCGATGCATTTATCGTGCCACCACCATGACCACAACCTCGGCCTCCACCTTGGAGGTACAAAGCAACACCTCCACCAATGATAGACCAAGTGCCCGGACATGCCTCCCCTCGTGTTCCTGACCACTCGATCTCTAGTATTTTTGTAATACCCAATTTTACTGAGGAAGATGATGCCATTGCACAATCTTTTCCTCAATCCCAAGCCCATGACCCAACCCCCAGTCCGTCTCATGAGGCTTTGCATCCTAATCATGATAATCAAGCTAGGGGGAGCTCCCCTCAATTGTAAATGAGAGCTACTAAGATTTAATTGGATGTTATTACAATGTACATTATTAAGCGCAATGTAAAGACAACTTGAGTCGATTTTGAAAAGATAATTGCTCTCAGACTTTATTTGCAAGAAACTCCTTAACAATCATTTTCGCATGAATGTAGATTGCAAGCTTGCTATCAACAACTTTCTATAATATTCGTAGTACAAAGCAACGTGATATATTGTGTGATCCGCCTTCTTCAATCAAGAGTTGGATTGCACTAGAAACAATCGCTCATCCTTTATCTCTGCGCACAATGTCTTCTTCTCCTTTCTCTGAGACACCTGCACGACAATTAATCGAACAGCTAGATTAGACCAATATTTTGTGATGATAACCAGTAGGGAAATAATTAATGCAACATTAATGTTTACATACAAAACATACTACCTTTTGCATGTTGCACTCGAAAAGAAATTTTGGAGGCAAGCTTAGGTCAACCTCATTCTCCAAATCCTCATGCACTTGTCGTACTGTCACATTGCCTTGAATGCTAAGAACAGTTAGCAGATCAGGTCCACACCATACCTTAAGCATTCTAAAAGGATTGTTAAGGTCATGAATTAAATCTTGGTCCAAATCTACCAGATGACCATTCACTCGATGTCACCTTATGTAGTGGAAGGAAGCTATGAAATTTTGAGAAGCTATCATGCACTTACACACAATAGAATTCTTATTTACCTTGCATAAGACGCCATCAAAATCATGGACATCCCAAGATTCATCTAGAAAATCGAGGCATTTCTCTATCTTAGAGAGTAGCATAGTTCCTGTCTTCCTAATCTCTTCATCATGGAAAAAGTCGATGAACACATGCATGGACATGAAGATTGAAGCACATACCAGCCGACTAAGAATATTTGGTCTTAAGCACTTTTATATTTTCTGATGGAGCTTTAGTATGAAACACTCAAAGGTTTCAGATGAAGGGACTGGCCACTCTAGACTGTCCTTCGAAGGAACCGGGAGATATTCTAGAGTGCCAAAGCCAAGCGCAGAACGTGGAGCATTATAAAAGTGGTCGAAGAAAAAAAACCCCCTTTCAACCAACACTCTTCGTGCGCTGGTGTTATAGATTAGCTCTCCCACAGTTGCATGGAATGCATAAAAAATGCCAATAATGCGATTCACCGGCTGATAGTCTTCTTTGTTGGAAGGATAAATATATGCAACCGACAAGTTAAACACACAATACATGAGTGACCATTATGGATGTAAGAAAACTTACAATTAAGAAAACTTATAACTTGGTCGGTTTGTTGATAAATTATGGATGTAAGGATAAATATATGCAACCGACAAGTTAAACACACAATACATGATCGGACCATTATGGATGTAAGAAAACTTACAATTAAGAAAACTTATAACTTGGTCGGTTTGTTGAAAATCCTATCGGCGTTGTTCGTAGACGCAACTCGGAGTGCATATATGCTTGTTAAATGAGAACCTCTTTGACTGTTTTGCCCGTTTGTGACAAGAAAAAGTTATTCACCCTACCTTTATAGCTGTTCACAAACTTGTTGCCTGTGCGCTTTCTCTTCCTTGTCTGCAGGAGAACCCAGCTTCCTGTAATGGTGGTGGAAATCCATCGACCGTTGTCCAAATCGATGCTATTGAAAATTTTAACAGACTTAATACTTGCGGATGGTCATAGAAGTTTTCTGTTCTCCATTACTGATTCATCTATGTATGACAAGATGCACAACATATATGTGAGAGGGGGAATGTTCATTCCATGGCTTGCTCAACCACCTACACGATGGCATCTGCATTACATTACTTGGAGCCCATTAGCTCCACTCATCATCATCGACATCATCTGCATTACATTACTTGGAGCCCATTAGCTCCACTCATCATCATTCGCATTAGCCACTTGCTCCATAAAACACCATTGTATGTTGTTCGTATAGATTGCAGACATACTCGGACTAATTGAGGCTATATAAATAAATTACTCTGATGTGATCCCCATTCATCTTTAGTCGGCATAACAATTTGTTTCAGGCTACTTTCCTATCCCCCAACTATGCACACATGCCAACTTGCTAACCATCTATCCAACATTACTCAATGTTTCTACATCTGCACTTGCATTAATATGTGTAATTTTAATGTTGTGTCTCTCTTTTCAACCCAAATTATGTCTATTCTATGGTAAAATGTCCATTGCCTAATGAAATTCAAGGTCTTTCAGTCTTTCTTGCCTCGTTCTGTTCTCAATTCATCGACGGTCTTTTTTCACATTCTCACATTCTTTTTTCGCTCCTCCTATCCTTCTTACATACTTAACGAAGCACTGTAAACATTTTTCCATGAACACTAACAAGGTCATATGTGCTTGTAGAAATGTTTTTCTTGGAACACTTCCAACATTTGAGATTACTAGGGGCCCTTGATCCCACCCCCATGCCTAAGGTAGCAAGAGCTGAAGGAGAGCCAGCTATGACACTATTTGACACCTCCTTTTTGGAGGGAACCTACATTCCTAGATCGCTATTGATCTTGGAAGGTGATGATGCATTTATTTGGGGGGAGGGGAGGGGTGGGGATCAAGTTGGACCTCCCGACATCCCACTCTCGAGGTGAATGCATTACCACTGTGGTGGCACACTCAATTTGTTGAGCGCTCATAGTTTCAAAGTTCATACCACCAAATTGCAATGGACATAACTTGTGGAGTCCAGATTGAGTTCACATGCAAGCCCACTATGTGTTTGCGTTCGCTCGGGTCACACTTAATTCCCATTATGATCAACGATTGTAAATTTTGCCAACACGCTATGCCAATCTTCAATCGTAGATCCCCTCCAAATTAGTTGCAGCTTCTTATGAGGAAGGAGGGCCAGAGTGTCACATTCAGTCGTTTTTGTACTTTTGACTAGACTCTTTTTTCCCGATGTGGGAGACCAATGACCATTGAGAATGTGAGTGCCAGGGGCCATAACGAACAAGGACCAAAGGGCGGTCTACAGAGTCAAGAAGGAAGTTTGAAATGCGTGGGGGAGAGAGAGAGAGAGAGAGAGAGAGAGAGAGAGAGAGCACAGCTTCGCGGAAGTGGAGAAGTCAAGAGCAGGAGGGATGCTTTCAATACGCAGGCGGCCGGGTGTGTTTGTGTGTGTGTGTGTGAGAGAGAGAGAGAGAGAGAGAGAGAGAGAGAGAGAGAGAGAAGAAGAAGAGAGTGCGTTGCGCCGGAAGGGGAAAAGTCAGAAGAGAGGGAGGTTGCCGAAATCAAAGGCGCGTACCCAGCACGTCCCCGTGCCCCGCCTCTCTCTCTCTCTCTCACACACACACACACACATCCACGCGCATTCTCGTGTATAAAAGGGTCCGCTCGCCTTCCAATTTGTTACGCTGCGCTCTTCTTCATATTACACAAACACAAGCGAGACACAGAGGCCCTGTCCATCGACCTCGTCAGAACAGAGAGAGAGAGAGAGAAAGAGAGAGAGAGAGCGCCAGAAGCCGTCAGCTGTAGGCCGGTACTTGCTGTAATCCAGCTAATGGGCATGGCTGGCCAGAAGCAATCTTTGGTCCTTGTCTCCTTTGTCATGTCCATTCTCGTCTCTGGCATATCAGGTTGGTGTGTGTGTGTGTGAGAGAGAGAGAGAGAGAGAGAGTGCGTGTGTGTTTCAATCGCTTTGCTAACCTTGGTTTTGGTCCATTTTGTAGCAACCCTCCTGTGTGAGGATTTGCCTATCGACCTCTGCGCATTCGCAGTGTCCTCTAGTGCTTCACGATGCATTCTCGAGAAAGAAGTGTCGTCTCAAGGCAAAGTTGAATACCAATGCCAGGTTAGTCCATTGGCCTTTCAACCTGTTGGAAATGCAGAGATGTTTGCTATATGCAACCACATGTATGCATCTCTAAATGTATGTATGTATGGTCATCATGTGGATTAATTTTGCATACATGGATGCAGACATCAGATGTGAGTGCAAATGAGTTTGCCGAATGGGTGGAAACCGATGATTGTGTGCATGCTTGCGGCATCGACAGACAAACGGTAGGACTTTCATCCGACTCATTCGTTGAGAGCGGGTTTGTCAAGGCTCTTTGCTCCATTGACTGTCAAAATGGGTGCCCCAACGTGGTAGATCTTTTCGAGAAGCTTGCCGCTGGAGAAGGTAACAATCCCACAAATGCAAAGTAGGTCCATATTGCTTATACAAAGGCTGCATTGATATTGCAGTATGGGTGTGGAAATGTGTTGAAGCAAGTTCGACATATTTAATTACATTCAATGAGTGCATATAGATGTTAATTAGATTGATTTAATCTTTCAATTGATGAATGCAGGAGTTTCTTTGAGCCGGGTATGCGAAGTCCAATCCATGGGTGCTGCCCGGCGAGCAATGAATGAGGTTGAGAACTCTCACTTTGCTTCTCTCTCAGCACACAGCCTCAATGCTTGGGAGGCTTCCAATGCGGCACTCTCGCCTTTCGGCTCGTTGAATCCGCAGGGGAGTCTAGACACAACAAGCCCTGCTGCAGCCCCTTCACAAATCTAAATTCATCCCATCTTCTTGCTCATGAAGCCAGGTCCTCATACAGTCTTATTGGATTTATATGGTATTTGACATGATGCGAACCCTAGCTAAAGATGGATCAATTTTCCCCTCTATTCACCACCCTCTTTAGTCAAAGTGACCATCCTACTCCTATGTATTTTTTCAAGAGTGGAGGAGCCTGATCATCTACCAAGCCCTCCCCTACATCTTTTTATAGAGACAAAATGTGTTCCTAGCTCCATGTTCATTGATATTCTATGTGATTTCTCTTATTCTTTGCACCACCTAATGAACATTCTTTGCCATTTCTCTCATTCTTTGCAACACTCTATGTAGTCGATCATTTTGTAATTGCAAATGCTTGTGGAATGTTTCATAATGGGCATATTGCTCGAGGGGTTCACTAGGCTAAATATGCTATGTCTGTCTTTCCAAAATCCCTTATTCGCGAATTTTTAAAGGAGAATCATAAACCCTTTTCTCTTTAAATTTTTCATTTTTTGAGATTTGTAAAACTAATAACCTTTTGTGTAATTTTTTCTTTTAAATTTTAAAGGATTATAAATACCCTTCCGTTGATCTCACGTCACAAATTTTGTAAGTGAATCCCCCAAAGAATATTGTGGCATTGCAACTAGGAAATACTCATCACATAGAAGGTTTTTCACTTAGATTCACATCATCATGACATAAAATGTGTGCATGGTAGGCCGCTTGGTAACACATAAAGTATGCATCCATATATTGTTGCATGAATTTCCATCAAAACAATTGAAAATTTGGTCTTAGATACTTGCATCGATAACATGTCTTGCCAAAAGTTGCATGAATATCCATACAATTTTCGCCTCATTCCACTCAGAGGAAGGACTTATCACATCACTAGAAATATAGCAAGGCACCTACATCATGCTTTTTAGTAAAAGTCTTACTCCTTGCTTTGAATTGCGAAGCAGCACCATTAGACCACACCCAAGTCACTTGACATATAGCCTTCACTTTTTAGCCACTGATTATGCAAAAGAAAATACTGCACAAACAAAGTATGATGTGTCTTGTCATCAAAGATGTAGAAGTGGGTCATCTTTTGAATGGTACCAAGTGCATCACGTAAGTATGAAATGTGAAACAAAATCGTGAACTGAGTGGAATAACAATGCATTGACTAAACCTCATTTTGCACCTTGAAATAGTAATTCTCTGCAAAATCCACTACAAACATTGCTACATTCTCAAGAAAGTTACCCAAACACTCCTTGAATTGTTGAGCTTTCCATATGTACACGTAGTTGTGTTTGATGAAGTTCCCCAATTTGCTTTGAAGCAAGGAAATGAAACTCACCGGATTAACCTACTGAATCACAAGGTCTTTTTGGGATTTTGTGTTACCCTTCTCATCCATTTTTTGTGTAAGAACCTCGTCAAAAAACTTCACAAATATTGTAGAGATAACATCACTCTATTTGCCTGGCCACAACGAGAGCCTTTCAATGTCATAATGTTTGCATGTTCCCAAAAGACATTTTCTGCGGTGATAAGCATTGTCAATGGGCTTTGGATACAATACAAACTCCCATGTCTTTTAAGCATGAAAAAGTGGCATTGGATATTGTGCATTGCGCTATTCCATCACAAAAATTCTAAACGAGACACTTGTAAAAAGCATGACATTCCATGTAGCCCATATCTAATCTGGTGCATCTGATTGAAGGCTTCCTTGAAGTATACAAGCTAAACATGGTATTCATAACAAGTGTTGGGGTCCTTCAATTTGCATATGAAGTATGACTTCGGACCCGCAAAGCATCTAAAGGAGATTCTAATGTTAGGATGAGCCTCCTAGAACAACATGTAGAAGTCTCTCTGTGATATAGAAGACACACTTAAAAATACTATGAAGTTCTGGAAATTCCTTGCAAGCATAGTAAAACACTTCTGGGTAGCTGTAAGATGCTCTTAGAAGCACTAAGAAGCACATAGAGTCACTCACAAGCACATAACAACACTTGAAAGCACTTGGAAGGACTTGAAAGCATTCAGAAGAACTTTCAACCACTCGAAAGCTTTCAAACGCACCGAGAAGCATTGAAAAACATTCAACAACACATGGAAGCACATGACAACAATCAAAGGACTTTCTTCACAAGCACTTTGAAGCACTTGGCGTTTTTCATGAGCTTCTTAAAGCATTTTGAAGTATTTGGAAGCTTTTGAAAGCACTTGAAAGTACTCAAAGCATTCGACAATACATGAAAGCATTTGGAAGCACAAGAAAACACTCAAAGGAATTTCTTTAAAAGCACTTTGAAACACTTGGAGTTTTTCATGAGCTTTTCAAAGCACTCTGATGTATTTGGAAGCTTTTGGAAGCACTTGCACTCAGAAGCATTCAGAATACCTTGGAAGCACTTAGAAACAAGCTCTTGAAAGCACTCAAAAGTCTTCAAAATCACTTTCAAGTGCTTGAAGCCTTTGGAAGCTTTTTAAAGCACTAAGAATCAGTCAGAATCACTCACATCATATGGAGGTACTCGGAAGCACTTGGGGAATCAAAATTGAAGCAATTTGAGGAATTTGAGAGCACTTTGATAATAGTCGAGGCTCGTAGGACTTTGAAACACTTTTCAACAAATGGAATTCAATGAAAGCACTTAGTGAGGAGCACTTAGAAGCCCTTGGAGGCATGTAAACATCTATGAGAATCTCTTAAGTACCATAAAGTATGATCAAGCACTTATTGCACTGAAAATCATTATAAAGCTTTGTGAAGAACCATAAAGATTGATTAGGTACTGTAATGCACTAACAAGCACCCTTTGGAAGCAACTAGAAGCACTCAAAGTCACTAAGAAGCATTTGTAATCATTCATTAACTTGTAAAAAGTGCTATAAAAGATGGTAACTCACAAGAATGGATTGTTAAGCAGTGGGAATACCTTGAAGCATTTGGAATTATTAGGGAAAATTTTGAAGCACTTGGATGCACTCATAGGCAATCATGAACGGTTTGAATCATTTATCAATTTCTGTTAAGCACTATCTAGCACAATTGAGTACTATAATGGAATACCATACACAGGAAAATAGTTGGAGGCACCTTCAAGCACCGTAAAGCATTTTGAAAGGTTACAAGCACATAGTAAAGCACCTAATAACACAAAGTAAAGCACTATGGCACACTCTCAAGATGTTCGGGCTATGTTAACCGAGCCGACATCATTTAACACGAGCTACTAAAGGAATTAGCCTTGAAAATCCACATTAAGGACACATACAAAGAAGTATTAAAGATTGGAGTTACATATCTGTACATTTTTTCAAAATGGTAATGTATTGTAATTTTCCAATGAGCTACTCGGCTAGGGCCCTTTACTATAAGTCATGGATGGCTGGCCAATCAATTGTTTCGGAAGCACAACCACCTATCATCAAGAATTTCTAAAAAAATTCTTATAATGGAATTGGCCTATTTAACTTGAGAGTAGCGGAAATTAATGAGAGTACCTTTGAGAATGACTTTGTGAGCATAGCGGTGAACATAATTTAAGATAGCAACATAATCATGGCAATTAGTTAACTTGGCATGAACAATACTTTTGCAAGAGAGAGATTTTAGAGAGCATGACAACAATTGAGGACCGGATTTATGTGGAGCCGGTTCCCCCTCCACCAGGCATTTGTATAATGAATTCTCCCATTAGGAGAGACTTGTTACAATACAATCTTTGTGTTCCTTGTGACCTAGGTGATGCAATAAAGATGGAAAGCTTCATGCATCACAAACATAACATAAACTTGAAGAAAGATTTAAACATCCCAAGCCTCAGTCCCAAGACCTCAAACACCTTCGAAGGTGAAGAGAGTTAGCAGGGAATGAGGGTAGGGAAGAGGAAGAAGAAACATTTCATAGGAGAAAGAATTAGTTCCTCACTTATCATAACTCTTCTTGCTAGCATATATAATAGCATAGTAATGAAGAAGAAGGAGATGGAAAGCTTAAGCATTGAAGCATGGCTCTTGGTTGGATTTGCACTCTATAGCCAAGAGTGTTGGTGTAGGCTCTCAACCTCTACTTGCTTGGAGAAGGAGAGGGAGCTCTTCCACTTTGCATAGCACACAATGAGAGTGTTTGTGAGTGTGTGTGGGTGAGTATACCCCCTAAGAAACCCCGTAGCATGCTTGGGTCAACCCCCCCTTGTAGCTCATGCTTGAAGCTCATTGGACCCCTCCAGGCCTAGCCAATCACAAGCAGGAGGCATTACAAGCAACACGGGTAGCCTTGGGACAAGTGTCCCCCTTTCCCCTTTGAGAGAGAGGGCTTGATAAATGCAAAATCAATTAATTAAATATTCTAAATTATCATTGGACCCCTTGGGTGGCCAACCACTAGGCTTCGGCACACCATGAGGGCAATATGAGGAGGAACTTGACAAGTGTCCCTTTTGCTTTCTTTGTACCATGTATGCCTTGTGTGAGTGTGTGGGTGTTCTCTCTTATCCCCCCTCATGTAGGGCTCACCCCCTCCTTGTAGGGATTGAATATTTGACTTTTTGACACCTCAAGCCCCTCATGCATAGGCGTAGTTCCCACCACAAGCTTGGTCCTTAAGCACTTTAAGCTTGGGCTAGGTTCTCACCTCAAGTGCAACCCTAGCATCTCAAGCATGTCAAGCACCTCAAGCATCTCAAGAACCTCAAGCATCTCAAGAACCTCAATCATCAAGCACCTCAAGCCCCTTAGTCATTATGCATGACAAGCAGGACAAGCACCTCGAGCTGGGTCCGGTTCCCGCGCCTCAAGCTTAGCCCTAGCTTACTTAAGGTCAAAGGACTTTTACACACATTATTGGAGGTCTTCAATGAAGCTAACCCTAAGGTCTTATGCTCCATTGGTGCTAGAAGCTGGACACACCCTACGGAAACTGACTTCTCGGCAGAGTATCATTTTTTTGTAATTATTCATTTATTAAGAAAACTCGACATTTCACCTTGTAAATATTGGGGCTTATAGAAGTTTCCAGATTGTATCCCAGTTTTGATAGTTAGATTGAGTAGATGGTTGATTTGGAACTTTAGGGTTTGAGAATTGTAAGGTATTTATAGCACTTTTTGACCTTAATGGAAAACCTTTTGTCATTTTGAAAAAAAAGAAGTTTTAAAGTTTGCGAGTGAGCGTACTGTATACGAGAGAGAGTGTGAACTTCATCTTGACACTACGTGTGCACCGGTGGTCGGAATCGAGTGCAGCATGTTGCCCCCGATGAGAGCTACGCGCCGATACCTACATTGTGCGCATACGGTCCGGTTTTGTGAGCTCCTTCTACGAGCTTCATCTGGTGATTTGGTGAGCATACGTTGTACGATTTTGCATTGCAGCATATCCATGCGTTCACATTGAGTAGAGCTACACATTAGGCACTTTAGATATCGGAAATGAAGACCTGCAAATTTCGGCCAGACATCCTACGTGATTTTGCACCGCATCTTTTGGGTTGGGATTTTGGTTCATAGACCTTAGAGAGAGCGACCTATTGGTGTTAGTAGGGTCTCCTTCAAGTTCTGTGGTGTTTTGAGATTGTTTGATGGGTGTTCGGCTCTAGAAAGCGTTGTAGGAAGTTCCCTCTTATGCACTCTGAAGGCTGTGACCTAGACATTGGGTAGAGACCTTTGTAGGAATTAGTTAGGAGTCGGTCGAGTGTAGGTTGACACCTTATAATTGCTTCCACGCGCCTGTGGGTCCAGCTTCGTCCTTAGCTAACAAATCTTGTTAGGTGAGTTCTCGCTGTGCTGACGTCCGTCGCGGCATATCCGTCTAAGATTGGTGCCGCTGGCGGGGACAAAAACCTTAGGTAGGTGACCGAGACTAATCCTTGAGAATAGGAACTTTTGGCTTGCCAAGAGTCTCGTTTTGCATTTAGATAGGACCAGAGGGTGGAGGACTCTCTAGGTCTTAGAGGGAGTCTAGGAAGCGTGTGTCTGGCCTAGATCCTTTGACTTAGGTAGATTTAGGTAGACAAAGATAGTTTTAGGTATTAGTTGAGTTTTTGAGTAGGAGTTGGAGTGATAGAAGCGGTGAGAGGAGAGCTTGAGAGTCCGGAGAGGCCAGAAAGCAACCAAAACACCATTATCACCATTTCATATGATGAGTAGGAGTAGAGTAGGTAGGACATCATGATTCAAGATCTAGAGCACTTCATGAATGTATACTTGCTTGGTAAATTCATTACAAGTTTGTAAAAGACGCAAAAAGAAGCAAAGTGTGTTTGAAAGACTAAGTGAAGTCCAAAAGTTACTGTGAGTGTTTCTGATAGAGTTACAGAGCTTCAGGAGCATTTCTGTCAGGAAAAAAATTAATTTCAAGCCAGGAGACATCCTACGCCGCGGAGGATGTCTACAGGCTAATCTGGTGGGAATTTTGGGATTTTGAGTTGACCAGTGAGTTTAGAAGGTGGGGTTTACCCTATTTCCAACTGGAAAGTGGAAATTTGACCATATCTTGACAGGATAAGGCCAGATACACTGAAATTGCCAGACATCCTACCCAAATTGTGTCAAAGCATTATTTTAAGACCAAAACCATATGATGGCTGTATGAGCATGATTTGCATGATATTGAGTGACTGAGAGGGGTTTCATCTCATTTGGGTGAGAAAATTTGGGTTCAAAGCGGACTTTAGCACTTTTGACTGAAAAAGGCAAGAACAGCTAAAATTGGGGACTTTTGAAATCCAAACCAAAATCTAAGCATACCACTGGGTTGCTGACATCAAGGGGAAGCTGTGGGTCAAGTCTGGGGTCAAGGAGGTCAAACAGGCCAAAAATACATCCTACGCGTAGGATGTCTTCTGTGTGATTTTACACTCCAAACCTAATTTTGAGCATACCCAAGTGATCAGCAACTCAAGGGGAGCCTGTGTTTTGAATTTGAAGCCATTCTGATGAAAAAGACATCCTACGCGTAGGATGTCCAAAGCAAGAAATAGAAGCCAGATACTGATTGTGGGCATAGTAAGGTGTTATATAGCCTGAGCAAGCCTTCTAGTCAATTTTGGTCCAAATTGGAGTTGATTAGACTGATCAAGATCAGCAACAACAGGCTGTCGGAACAAATTTTTGATCCATTGACCAGCTTATAGGTGTCCAAGTCAAAAAGTAAAAATAGTTGTGGACTCAGCACAAAAAGGGGAATCATAGTGCAAAAATCCAGGCAAAACAAAGCAGGAGACATCCTACGCAAAGGATGTCTACTGAAGAGAAAATTTGACTAGGCTTGGACAGTGAGATTCCATTTGGCTTAAGGGTTCCAGAACTTCTTTCAGGAGTGAATTTGGACCTTGTTTGTCCATTTGATGGAGAAAAGACTGAATTCAAACTTTTTCACGTAAATTGAGCAACATCCGAGGGAAGTACAGTTCCAGATTAGCAGACTTAATCCAGAATATCAGCAGTGTATAAAATACAGTAGTGGTTGATATTAACTCTCCAGTTATACCAATCATTACTAAGATAACCTCTAGCAGATAAATGCTTTGATTCGATTGCCGAAATTAAACGCTTGTGTACAGGTATATTCAGCAGCAAAGCAAGAAGTTGTGCGGAGACTAATCCTTTGCTAGGTGAGTGGTTGGATTTGTGGTAAATTGCATTGATAAGTTTGATGAATTTAAGATCAGGAAGATACATTTTTAGAGACCAGAAGGTGGTAGGTGATCAAGGTAGCTTAGTGTCCACCAAGGAGAGTGTAACTCAGGCAAAGCTAGATCCTCTAGCACCGAGGTGGCATGCACAATCACATTAGCCGAACTCCTAAGGTTACGACCAAGCATGTGGACCACAGTAGGTAAATGCCTAGAAAAATTTGGAGTGAAAGACCCCACCTTGAGGCTACAGGAAGGGATTAGAGAGTTGGACATGCCTCAACTAAACACTAGGCTAGTACCATTAAACAAGGTTGGAGAATATTGCGAGGGAGAAGATGGAAACACCACGCTACCAGTAGAATTCCAAGGAGTAGTTTCCAAAGCTATTCGTGACAGTGGAGCGGGAGTTGTTATTCGTGACAGTGGAGCGGGAGTTGCTATCGCCACCAAGGAAATCTGGAAAAAATGGGGAAAACCAGCTTTAAGAGCTACCAGAATAAAATTGCAATTGGCAGATGGGTTCATGGAGAAGCCTCTAGGACTCTTAGAAAAAGTAATTGTCACTTCGTGTGGAATCGATTATGAGCATACATTTGCAATAGTCAATTTCGACAAAAAGAACAATTATGAGATCATCTTGGGAAGACCATTCATGCGACAATTGAAGATGGTCCAAGATTGGGGTTACGACCACATATACCTCAGACATGGTGAGGGAACAACTAAAATACACCTAAAAGACCATAGTTACAAAGATGTGAACCAAACACCTGTGGAAGTGTTTGATTCAGCTACAGTAGAGCAGGATCGGATTTCCCAGCATGGTTAGGGCAACAAAAAGAGCTATGGATGTACGGAGCTTCACATTGTGGAAGCTTAAGAAGGGAGGAATGCGTCTTAGAAAGAGCGATTGAGGACAAGGAGTATATTCCTGAACCTTTCCCTGAAGATGCCTTGGAACCTCTAGAATGGGAACACATACTAGCAACATTGGATGTCTGTACCATTACAAATAGTCCAACAACAAAATTTTGCGATAAGGATGGCTATGATGTGCTACCCTACTACATGGTAAGCATTATACCCGGAGAAGATGAGACGATAGAACCACCAGAGCAAAAAGAGTTTTATAACTCCTCTGAACATCTAAAAGTAAATGATGATGCAGATAATGAGTGTTCAGAAACCTTAAGTGAGCATAGAAGGAAAACCGAAAATATCAGGTTTTATGATTTTGCTAATCATCACCCTAGACGCCAGGAACGCTATAGGAAGAAACGAGCAGGAAACAAAGTCAGAGAGAACCTGATGCCTAGGATAAAAGGTAAAACTCACTATTTGATGCTTGTAAAAGCAGAGGATTGTATAAAAGATCAAATATCAGGAAGATTCTCAAAAGATCGAAGGGAAAGAACGCGAGAGGAAATAAAACAGGTATGAAAAGCTAAAACAGAAACAAAATTACAAAAATCTCAAAAATAAAAAAAAGAAACAACAAAAGACCAAGAGTGGACCAAACTGGAGCGTAAACAGAAATACCAAGAACTGAAACGGTCTTTACGCGAGATATGGACTACTGAAGAAGATAGTGATGGTAAAGGGGAGTCAGAGAAAGGAAACATGAATGTACCATCACACTATCGGAAATTTACCATCCAGGACAGAAAAATCATCAGGACGCCACCAGCCACGGAAAGAACCAACCAAGAATCTTACGATGGGCCAAAAAATGTAAAAAGGATAGACCTCGCGGAACCTGATGAAAAGCCTCATCCGATCTATATAGCAAACGATTTAGAGCATGAAGAAGAAGAACGGCTAACACAAATTCTCAAGAAATATAAAGATGTGTTTGCATGGTCCTATAAAGACCTCAAAGGAGTTGATCCATCGATATGCCAACATACAATTCCTTTGAAATCGGATGCAAAACCTAGCAAACAACGTCCTTATACATACAATGATACATTTGCTAAACGAATCAAAGAGGAGATTGATAAGCTGATGGAAGCTGAATTTATCTATGAAATTGAACATACAGATTGGGTGTCACCCATTGTGGTAGTTCCCAAAAAGAACGGAAAACTGTGAGTGTGTGTAAACCTCAAAAAGGTAAATGTAGCCACCATAAGGGATAATTATCCCTTGCCAATCACAGAACATGTACTTGAGCGGGTGGCCGAAAAACGGGATTATTCCTTTTTGGACGGGTTTTCAGGATACAACCAGTTGGCAATTGCAAGGGAGGATCAACCCAAAACAGTGTTTGCCATAGAATGGGGAATTTATGCGTATCGAGTTATGTCATTTGGCTTAACTAATGCCCCAACTATCTTCCAAAGGTTAATGACGTACACGTTCAAAGAATACCTGAGAATATTCTTAGAAATATACATGGATGATCTTTGTGTACACTCTCTACTACGAGAGGAACATATTGACCATTTGCAAAAGGTCTTTGAAAAATGCAGAACATATCGAATCTATCTTAACCCGGAAAAGTGTATCTTTATGGTTAAGCAAGGCCGCATCTTAGGACACATTGTCTCAAGAAATGGCATAACCACTGACCTAGACAAAGTCAAAGTCATAGTAGACCTACCCAGGCCTACGAATGCGAAACAAGTGCAATCCTTCATGGGACACTGCGGATATTATTGAAGATTCATATACATGTATGCAGTCATTGCACAACCTCTGTATCGTTTGCTAGTCAATTTCGATTGGACCGAGGAGTGTGAAACTTTATTCCAAAAGCTGAAGGAAAACCTTATACCAGGACCTGTACTTAAAGCACCAGATTGGGAAAAGATATTCCATGTTAACATTGATGCTTCTGCATATGCAATCAGGAGTATTCTGGCTCAACATGGAGACGGAACAATGGATTTTCCAGTTTGTTATGCAAGCCGGCAGTTAAACAGTGCGGAAAAGAACTACACAACCACAGAACGAGAAGGGTTAGGAATGATTTATGCTGTAAAGAAATTTCGGCATTATTTTCTCGCAAAAAAATTTGTGTTCTTCACAGATCATCAAGATCTTTTGTATCTGGTAAATAAACCATGCAATACAGGGAGAATTGTACGCTGGTTTATTATATTTCGAGAGTTTGATTTCACAGTGGTGGTCAAAAAGGGTAAAACCCATCTACGAGCGGATCATCTTTCAAGGATACACAACGGGGAAGCTCCTGAAGGAGTAGATGATGACATATCAGATGCTTATCTTTTCAATATTGAAATGATACCCGAATGGTCTCAGGAAATTGTTAGCATTCTTTCCTTTGGAAGTAGTTTTGATAATATGAAATACAGATGCAAACAACAAACAATTCGACAACCAAAAAAATTCCAATTGATAGCAGGACGGCTGTATCATCTAGGATCGGACCAAATCTTATGATTATGTATAAATCCGGAAGAATTCGAGTGCTACCTTGAAGAAGCACATGTCCAGGATTGTGCATTTCATTGTTCAACAGTGAAAACACACCAGAGACTGAAACAGTTAGGGGTTTATTGGCCAACCATGTATGCGGACACAAATTCTTATGTTACCAATTGTACTACATGTAGTGCCAAACGACCAGTGGATCACGCAACATTGTTTCACGTAAACATTACACCTGCATGGAGTCAATATATCATTGATTTCTTAACCACCAGGACATTTCTTGAGAACATCACAAAAGCAAGAAAAAGGGCTATAGACCTGGAAGCTCGCGACTTTCAGTTAATTGGAAACCAACTCTATAAGCGAGGAAAGGACAATCAACTTAGAATCTGTGCAAGTGAAAGTGAATACCTACTGATTCTAGAACATGTGGAGGCCATTTTTCGGGCGATAGATGGCAAAAATTGTCTTAACCGCCGCAGGAATATGGTGGCCTACATTGCATATGGATGCTGAAGAGTTTGTAAAGCATTGTGATGCATGTCAGCGCACCAAGGTGCCGATAAAGAGAGATGAGATGCCACTATGGCCAATGATGGGAGCAAGAGCACTTGATAAATGGGGAATTGATTTTGTGGGACCTATCTCACCCCCTGCACATCGCACCGATACCCAATATATCATTATGGCTACGGACTATCTCACAAAATGGGTGGAAGCCAAGGCAACACAAAAAGCATATGCACGGACCACTGCACAATTTTTGTATGAGAATGTTTTTGTACGATATGGTTTGCCAATAGAAATTGTCAATGATCGTGGGACACATTTTCTTAATTAAATCATTGAATATATGCTAGAGGAATTCATGGTCATACATAGGAAATATGCTCCATACCATCCACAGCCAATGGACAAGCTGAGGCCACAAATAAAACACTATACACGGTTCTCACTAAAATACAGTCACAGCCAAGAACAGATTGGGATCAACAGCTACACTCAACACTATGGGTATACAGAGTAGCTTACAAAACATCGATAGGAACCACACCATACAACATGGTGTTTGGCCTAAATGCTATACTACCCATAGAGTTTTTAATTCCAACTCTACGAGTAGCGAAACGCTTAGAATGGACAAGGCATGAGCTCTCATCAAGAATAGATGATCTTGAAAAGCTAGATGAACTCTGCTTGAGAGGTGTAGCTTCAATCTATGCTAAAAAGAGAAAACAAAAAGAGTTTTTTGACAAGCATGTGCGCACTAAAGAGTTCAAAACAGGTGATTATGTACTTGTTTATACTTTGAAGCAACATGCCAAGAAACTTAAAAAGCGAGGGATGGGACCCTTTGTGATTAGTGATCTATCACAAAGTGGAGTTTTCAAGATTGCTACATTAGCATGTGAAGAAATGCCAAACTGGATTAGTGGATGTCGATTGAAGAAATATCATTTACCACTCACACAGGATATGCTTCAACAAATACATCAAGGAAAACAACGAATGAAGGAAAAACAGAGAGTACGAGAAGAAGCTCAAGCAGAAGCAAAAGAACGCATTGCAAAACGAAAACTTATGCGACAACAACAACAAAGTGGAGCACCATTGCGAATCAATGCCATTCGAAAACACAGAGGAGCCAATAATTGTAGTCAAACTGGATAGCATCAAGTTGAATCAACGGCATTGCTTGATTCTGGAGCTCAAGCAAATTTGATCTCTTACGGATTATACCAACAGCTCAAACCATATGTCAACTTCATCCTACTCCTCAAGTGCTGGAAAGTAGTACATCACACTCGTTGAAAACATTGGGCTAGACTATATTGCATGTACAAGTACATCAATATATTTACCCACACAAATTTTATGTAGTCGAGGATGAAAGCACACAACACCCAATGATGTTGGGACAACCTTGGCAAAAAGAGTACAATGTGCAGATAGATTGCAATGCGAATGCAGTCAAAATTCAGCATGCACAAGAACAACAGGTGATAGCCTTTGCTCAGCAATATCGAAATAATCAGCTGCAAGCAATGCAATCACTCGAAAAAGAGCCAAAAGCAAGAATGCCACCAAAGAACAACATGATACCCAAGGCCAAGAGACAGATAAAAGCCAACCATGCTAACTACATACATATGAAGTCACCGACCGCAATGCAAAGATGTAGGTTACCAAAACAAGGGAAACAAGTATGGATGCGAAAGGAAGGAAATGACATGGTAGACAAACAACAATGCAACGAAAGAATTCAACCGAAGTAGATAGTTCAACCAAAAACCAAGGTCATAAAACAGATATGGATCCCAAAGAAAATGCTCAGCAATAACCCAAATGTTACTCGCATTTGGATACCGAAACAAAAGCAAAAGGAACTCCGTTCAGTACAAGCAAGAACGGAAGGCAGACAACTGCATTTGAAAAAGGACAACTGACTTATGTGGATACCAATCCGCAACAAAATAGTGGCAACAAAGGAAGTAGCAAAACACCTACAAAAACTGGCAAAAACAAGCTACCAATGGAAAGCAAAAGAAATACGGTCCACGGCCATTCCGGACAAGCCAATCCTCTCCATAGAAACAACTACGGCTATATCAACAGTAGCGGCAAAGCGGTTACCTTCTGCAAAAAGGACAATTAAACAGAGAGCAGTAGAGTTATAGCTGTTACTTGCAAAGAAAACAGGAAACCTCGACAGCGAATGCCAATAAGCATCTTGCTTATTCCCTTCTCTTGCACAACATTAATTTTTCCATGCATTGATCGAGTATGCATAAATTAGGGCCACATTAATCGGCCAAGCATTAGCACAAATTTTTCAACCTATGCACGGCACATACTCCGAGGCGATACCTTGTCGTCCGAGAGGACTCTGGCTAGGAGGGGGAAGGCATTCTCAAATGCGGACTCAATGGCAGAAAAAGTAAAAAAGGGCATGATTTTCGACTATTTTAAGGGTTGTTATTTGATTGCGAAACTTTCCAGACTAACCCAAGTACATATACCCTTATACAGTATGTATCTATAGTTATATGGGGCCAAACGCCAAATCAAGCCCCTAGGTGTGTGTATATAAGTAGAAATAGCCATTTTTCGGGCAAAAGATTGGTAAAACGGAGGAATCCGGCCATAAAAATTGCATGTGAGTGTATATAATGTTTTGCGGTGATGTTTGTAATTTATTATGATTTTTGGGGATTTTTTGGGTTGGATTTGCTATTTTCCTTTTAATTTTGCTAATTTTCGGCAAAAAACTTCAAAAATACAAAAATCAAGTGAAAATCGGTCGTAATGAAAAAAAAAATATGGGGATGATCAGTGACTATAGGACAACCTATGTACAGTGGGGGTGCAATTATGAGATTGGAGCGGAAAGTGTGTTTTGGCCAGAGTTTGACCGAAATGCCAAATTTCTGGTAAACAGAGCAAATGGAGTCCAAATCAAGAAATTTTTGAGCCTAAACCGCATCTCGCAAGAAGATGAGAGCACATGTCAAATTTCATGAAAAGTGGTTCGGGGACCTCTATTATAAGAAATTTTCACTTCATTTTTAGCTTATTTTCACTCTATTGACCTTTTGGAGAGAGCTTCTGCCACCTAGAGAGAACGGACCTTCCAGCAGCTTCTACGACGCGCACGACTACCCAACGGATCTTAGACATGAGATTTAGGCTCCCCACCTCGAGCTTTTTGCGCATGTTTGTCGTTTTGTCGCGAAAACTAGCGTAGGGTTTACACACAAAGCGGGCGGTAGAGACCTACAAGTAGAGGCGGCCACCTAATGGCTAACCCAAAAGCAATGAGACTTCATCGGCAGCTTACCCTAGCATAGGAGACCAGTCTTGGAGGCCCAAAGGTAGTAGAAAACCATCGGGAAAAACCCTAATTCCTAGAATCCCGCAAGAGTCCACCAAATGGGAAATCGGCGAAAGGCGCCCAAATGCTACCAAAATCCATGGGTAGGAGCATCTCGACATGCTCGACAAGTCTATGTGGCCCACATCACCAAAAACTAACCCAAAGTGGCACTAAACTTTAGAAACGGCATCAGACACACAAAGCGCCAAATAGCTCTCGCGGCCAAGCCGCATGCTTGTTTGCCACCAAACTTCACGACCAGCTTTCCTAGACCATCAACAAGCAAGTCCTATGGTGGTAGACCACCACAAATCATCGAAGATATGTAAACGCAACCACGGGTGCTTCTAGAGCGACAAATTACCAAATGAAGCTCCAGTGAAGCCAAAGTCGACAAAAACCATACGGCAAGGATCCTCAAGGGATCGGGAAGCTATGGAGACCAACATCAAGAAATTTCATCGCCAAAAAGCACTCCAAAAGTCAGAAAACGGCTCGGAGGCTCTGAAATCCACACAGGGAGTTACTTTCTATCCATTTAACTTTTTTGTTGAAATTAGGCTTAAAAGGGACTCAGGGGGACCAAGGACAGACACTAGTGGCACTTTCCATAAAAAAATCATCAAGAGACATCCTACGCATAGGATGTCTCAAGGGAATTTATGGGCACAGATCCTAACATTTTTCATCACACACATTTTTTGAATGACCTTTACATGCTAGCCACCAAGTTTCATCAAATTTGGACCAAAATTGACCTCATGCATGAAAAAACGCAAAGTTAGGGCATAGAGGCAATAATGGGCCATAGACCTACCAAATCTTGTCCAAATCCCATGAAACTTGCACAACACATTCACAAGCACATAACCAATCCATCTGTGTACTCACCTGCAAAATTTGGTGAAGTAGAGTAGGATGTCTATTTGACATTTTTGACCTACAGAGGTTGTTTTTTTACTCCAGATCCAATCACATCATCTTCAAGAGCTCATATACCAATTTTGAAGCCATTCTAATCATTTTTTACTCCCAACACCTTCAAGATACACTTTTGGAGCCCAAAAACACTACATAGGCTCTTACAAGCATCAATTCTTGTCCAAATCCAAATCCAAGAGCATGGCCATGTTCCATAGGCCAAGGACTGCACACAGAACAAATCCCATGCCATTTTGATGAAATAGACATCCTACACGTAGGATGTCTCCAGCATAATTTAGACCTTCTATGCAAAGAGTGACATCATGGGAGCCAATACCATGGTGCAATGAGCCCATATATCAATTTTCAACCAATTTGGACATCACTTGCTACCTGTTATGGACTTTCTACCCAATTTGTGACCTAAAGCCTGAATCAGCCCAAAAATTTCACTTTTTGATGTCCAAATCCATATCCAAGCACATAGCCATGTTCCATAGGCCAAGGACTACCAGCATGTCAAGTATCACCAAATTCTGATGAAAAAGACATCCTACGCGTAGGATGTCTAGAGGGAAATTTTTGGCCAAAATTGCACTGTGAGCACATGCACAGTTTCACAAGTTCCTTTTAAGCTTTATTTTCAATTTTCAAGTCATTTGGATAGATAAAACTCAGTTTCTTAGCTAATATGGAAAAAACGCTAACTTCGGACTACTGAGTGTAACAGGATCTATGGCAGCCCCGCAAAGTCACCGACAAAGAAGAAAAGGATGACCATTAAGGATTACCTAGAGGAAGTCATACCAGAAGGAACACTAAAGCCCACCAGCACATGGATCCAAGAAGATATGCTAGAGTCCAATGACCTAAAGATCTACCAAGGAGTGTTCAAAGACACTGAAGGGAATGTGATCGAGCTACCAATGCTACCGCGGGAACTCAATGAGTTTATAAGAAGCAAGATGGCCAAGTACTTGGAGAAGATTGATCTCCACAACTATTTTGAAGCAGTGCCAGCGGGGGTTGACATAAAGAGAGTCTGGGAATGTGTGACAACAATAAAAGAAGATGGAGTGGCCAGAGTAACCGATCTGCAAGGCAGGCTAGAAACAGAAATAGTCATCACCGAGAAAGTTGTAGTAGATGCACTAGACCTCTCCAACAAGGGAGATAGTGTAATTAAAAGAAGAGATGATGTCAAGGTGTACATTGAGAAGACAGGTAACTACACTTGTGAAGATATTGCCAACCCAAAAGTGGCAATCATGAGTCAGTTGTACAACCAATACTTCCATATGTGTACGAAGCGGCCACAAAAGTACAGAATGCTGCCAGGAGCAATTGCCACAACATTCACTTGGGCAATGGTGAAGAGAACTCCAAACTAATCAATTATGCAGCATATATACATGACAACCTAGTGAAGATGGGTAACAAGAAGCCCACATATATTGTGCTAGGAGAACTAATCACGAAGGTGATTTATGGTGCATTGCACGCAAAAGGAAGATGGCTTGACCCCCCATCACAGAACGATTGGTTGAGGCTCAAAAAAGACAAAGAAGATGAGACACAAAAAGCACCAAGGGTTGCCACAAGATTGAAAAGGCGGCTAGAGCCTATTCAAGAAGAGCAGCCAGAGCAAAAGAACGAAAAGAAAGAATTTGTCCAAATGCCGGAAAAAGAGACAAAGTCACAAAAAGCGGCAAGACTAGAGAGGCTGATGGAGAGCTTCAGAGCAAAAAGGGCCCTTAAAGGCGATTTGAGTGAACTTTGGAAGCCGTCTCTAGAAGCAATGTCGGGATCATCCCAAAGGGTGCAAAGGGACATATTTTAAGATTACATTAAAAATTTTGAGATTCTTGATGCCGCATCAGAAAATATTCCACATGTACTTTTTACAGAGGAGGAAGTGGAGCAAGTACGACAGAAACTGCTAGATGGGCAGGAGAGACAAGAGAGAGAAAGGAATACAAAGGCAGACCGAGATTTAAAGAAAAAGCTTACATCTCTACCGGCCAGCCCTGAATCCAGCCTACCACCCTCACCACCTCCTCACAGCCCTCCACAAGAAGATAAAGAGAAGAAAGACGACCACGAAGGCCAGGACCAGTCCAAGAAAGAACAAAGCCAGGAGAGGAAAGAGTTTAAACCCAAGAGTGAGGAGCCAAAGCAACATGAAGAATACATCACATTTCTGGACCTATTAGTTGCAGGATACACAAAAGAAGAGGCTGCCACAGTCGCATTCGACTTGGAAAGCATAGGGCCTAAGGAGAAAATGCAAAGCATCAGGTTAGTAGAACTAAAGGAGATGGCCACAGATACAATGGACCTGCACCCGCCCTCCAACGATTGGGATGTGGTGATGACAAATTTAACCGGGTTAAGAGCGCAGTCCATGGCCTCAAAAAGTGAGACGACAACTCTCAAGGCCACTGAAGTGAAGATAAAGCTCGAAGTAGACTCTTTACAAAGACAAAGTCAAAGGCAGAAAGAGAGAGAAGCGGAGCTACAGGCCAGTTTAGCAAAGGCATTGCAAAGATGCCAGGAAATGGAAAAAGAAAATCAAGCAGCAGCCCAAAGAATACAAGGAGTCGAAGAGGAATGTAAGCAACTCAGCAAATCGTTGATAGATGCGGAGAGAGAAAGGGATAACCTGACCCTACAGCTGGTTGAGGAGTCCAAAGAAGTTGAAGCAATGTGAAACGCCAAAGAAAACGCAGAGTTAGATCAAGAAGCCAGCCAGGATGAGGTCCTTGAGCTCAAGGACTAGCTTAAAGTGAAAGATCAAACCATCCAGAGGCTACGGGAATCTCCTGCCAGAGTTAGAGCTACTAGCTCGACTCACATCACTACGGAAAGCCTAATTTATGAAGAACAAATGCAAGAACTTCAGAAAGAGCTGACTCTAGAGAAAAAGCAACGATTGATGATGGCAGAAGGGTCAATTGTTATGCAAACACGAATGGAAGAATAACAAAAAGCCATGCAAGAGAAATTAGAAAGTATCAAAAGAAAGCTCGAGGAGGCGGAGAAGATAAACGCCGAGTTGAATGACCTCCTCGTGAACATGGGAGAAGAAGCTGAAACAGAAAAACAAAAACTCCTAAAGAAGATTGAGGAGCTGAGAGGACAACAAACCATAGAGCAAGAAGGCACAGGGCCAGCAGCCACTGAGGGCATAGATTTAGAAAATGTGGCAGATCCTGTGGACACACCTATCAAGAGGAAATCCTAGTAGGATCCTCTCAAGAGCCACAAGATCTGACACAGGAAGATGAAGAAAAGCTGCGTAAAGCAATAGAGGTGGTGATCAGAGAGACGACTAAGGAAGCCTTGGAATGGGAGCAGAGGATTTTCAAATCCATGACCATCCAGAAGATTGACGCCAACAACCTCAGGCGCGAATGGCTTCAGCCCTCTCTCCCATATCTTTTGCTAAAGTATGAAGCCGCCACCATCAATAAGAGGATTAGAGATGAGCCGGCAGTGCCACTCTACAACGCAGATATCTCCTAGCCAGAAGGGGTCAGGTTAATAGTTGACTCTCAGCCAAAATGGAGGAAGGCGTGGCTGACGAAGTACCCACAATACCTAATCCATTTGGTAGAGGCACCCAAAAATATCAGAGACAACCTCAGCTTTTGTCCTCTACCAAGGAACAGGACGTGGAAGGCCTAGGAGATATTACAAAGGAGCCAACCCAATTGGCTGAATTATCCTAAGCTGCTGGGCGTGAAGGCAGGTGAGAGAATAAGTGTCCAATACATGGTGAAAACCCTAACGAGCCCCATCAAATTGTTCACTGGCTCACTTGACCTTACGTGCCTCATGATGAAGAAAATTTGCAAAACTCTTTTAGCAGTATTTGAGACATTCAAGCAAGGCCAGGTGACAGACAATATCTTCTTCTTCCAAGATACTTACAAATGTGCCTATGATCTGTCTGATCAGCCTTCCAAGGAGGTGATGCATGCGTTGTATCAAAGGATAATGTTTCTGCCATCCTATCACCTCCAGGCCTTTGAAGAAGCATTCTACACTGGCTTCTTCACCATAAACACTGATATTTTTGGCCCAACAATGATGAATCTACATGCAAGATATGAATCGCTGCTCAAGATGCGCGATACCATAAGATGAAGAAGCAGCTCAACGGCCATGTCGGGGACGACATGAGCAAGGAGGGGGGGAGTGTTAGAAGTTGGACACACCCTACGGAAACTGACTTCTCGACAGATTATCATTTTTTTGTAATTATTCATTTATTGAGAAAACTCGACATTTCACTTTGTAAATATTAGGGCTTACAGAAGTTTCCAAATTGTATCCTAGTTTTGATAGTTAGATTGAGTAGATGGTTGATTTGGAACTTTAGGGTTTGAGAATTGTAAGATATTTATACCACTTTTTGACCTTAATGGAAAACCTTTTGTCATTTTGAACAAAAAGAAGTTTTGAAGTCTGTGAGTGAGCGTACTGTGTACGAGAGAGAGTGTGAACTTCATCTTGACCCTACGTGTGCACAGGTGGTCGGAATCAAGTGCGGAGAAGTGCAGCGTGTTGCCCCCGATGAGAGCTACGTGCCGATACCTACATTGCGCACGTACGGTCCGGTTTTGTGAGCTCCTTCTACGAGCTTCATCTGATGATTTGGTGAGCATACGTTGTTTGATTTTTCATTGCAGCATATCCACGCGTTCACATTGAGTAGAGCTACACATTAGGCACTTTAGATTTTGAAAACGAAGACCTGCAAATTTTGGCCAGACATCCTACGTGATTTTGCACCGTGTATTTTGGGTTGGGATTTTGGTTCATAGACCTTAGGGAGAGCGACCTATTGGTGTTAGTAGGGTCTCCTTCAAGTTCTGTGGTGTTTCGAGATTGTTTGATGGTGATAGCCGTTTTTCGGCTTTCCATAATTGCCATAGTAAGCTACGTCACCCTATCAAATCACTCAAACACTGTGGCTATGCCTACCATTTCACTGTACATAGGCGTGTGTGAGTTAGGGAACTTTTCCCAGATCTTCTTAAAAACCCTTAATTAGCTAGTCACTGGGCTAGTTGAGCCAAAAAAAAATTTTAAAAAATAAAAATAAAAAATATAAGTATATTATGGCCCATTTGTGTGTAAATATTTCATTGTATATAGGGCCTAAATAAAAGGATTTTTCATAATTATTTGGTATTTATTTAAATATTTCTACCTATGGTGTGTTATTTATGCTATGTACATTGACTCAACATTACCATATTTTTTCTTACCATTTTGCGTACTCTTTATTCCATATAAAAATAATTTCATGCAAGCTTCTCTTATTTTTGGTGTAACTCCATCCCAACAAAAATCCAAAAAAACTAGTTTATTTATGTGTATATTTTTTCACTATTGTCATTTTTTTTTCCACTATTGTCATTTTTTCCTTCCTACATCTATTCTCTATTACTCTCATAAATTAGACCACCAAAAATATTCATCTTTTTAGGGTAGACTTATAATGAGAGAGATTTATTTTGACCCCTTTATATTTTTTCCACCTATATTATTTATATTTGACATGTACATATTTTTAAAAACCCCTCAATATTTGATTTTCTTAGTTGTACTATTCACTTATATCATGATCTCAATAATATCTTCAATTATAGACCTACCAAATAAGGTCAAGGATATGTGGCATGCATGTATGCACTATGGGGGGCTCACTCTTGGAGGTATTCAAAAGAATCATCCAAAGAAGGACCTCATAAGGACTTTGTGCAGTGGAAAAAACAATCGGTTTTGCTGAATTTTTAAAGATCACATGCTCCCCGAATTTGAAAAGGTGATTTTGCCCATGCTATGCAGCCACACTCCCTCTTCCACTTTATCATTTTCCTCTTTCACACACACTTCTCCACTCATCATCCCTACCTCTCTCACCACTCCTCTTTGCACCCTACTCACCTTCTTCTCAACCTTGAAGAATAAGAGAAACCATGGTGAACTCATGTCTCCTACACACACTTCCATTCCAAAATTGACCACCTAGTCTCATTTTTCCGCATCCATATTACCCATATCTATAATAAAAAAACCACAAAATTCAGCCTCTTCTCTTGAAAGACAGCATCATGGTGATTGATTACTCATGTTCACTTACCTTGGCTTCCAAGGAAGGTCAAGAGTGGAGAAAAAACGTACCGTCAAAGCTAGTGGACCGTCAACAAGCGTCAAAATTGACCCTACTCAAGACACTTGGAGCATCAACATTGTAAGAAATCCATGTTTTCTTACCTATTACGAGTTTTTTTCCTTATTTGTATCCTACATGGATACTCCCATTGTAAATATCCAATTCCATTTGTAAATCAATAAAAATACTAACTCTACTAATTTACTAACACTAACCTACTATGAAAAGTCCTATCACCTCTACTTCTCTCCTCTCTCTCTTCTTCATCTATCCACACTAACTTCTTGATAATTCCAAGCAAAAGAAATTAGATAATTGCTGAAAATCTAACCCAAACATGGTTAGAGGAGTAACCCTAGCCTTCAAAATTGCTATAAAAGGAGGGTGTAGCTAGCACAAATGGGAGAGCCATAAGCAAGAGCACTATGCATATAGCTTGAGAAGCCAAGCTCAACCTCTCTAGAAGGAGCTCTTGAGTGGAAGCTCATTGTCTTATGCATATGCATATGTTGTATTAGTGGTGATTAGCAAGGGAACTGTATGCCATTGTAAGAGACTCGAGTGATCATTCAATTGAGACTAGGAAATCTATCATTTCTCCTACTAGTGTAAGCCCAACATTTGCTAAATCAAGGAGAGTGGATTTGGACTAAGCTTGGATACTTTGTCTCTCTTCCAACGTGAAGTAATGGACAACAATGATGTGTAAGTGTCTTGGTGTTTTTTTAAAAAAGTTCTTGATAGCTTGTCTCTGGGTGTTATCATCAATTTAGCCCCATAAATCCCACATACTGTAAGAGGGAGACAGGGTGGAGAGGACTCCCCTGGCCTTAAGACAGTGATTGGGGTGGCTTTTCTTGTGATGTTATTTACTCAAGCTATGTTGAACAAATACTAATCTCACTTTGATTGGTCGTGACAGATTTGTAAGAAGGTATTAATGCAATAAGCATCCCCTCCCCCTTCTCTCTCTTTCTTACATATATAATTGTGTTTGCTTGATCACGGTCGATACATGTCAAAGCAGCCCGAGCACTCACTCTCTCTCTCTCTCTCTCTCTCTCTCTCTCTCTCTCTCTCTCTCTCTCTCTCTCTCTCTCTCTCTCTCTCTCTCTCTCTCTCTCTCTCTCTCTCTCTATGCGTCCTAGTTCGCATCCAAAACTAGGTGGTGCCCCAAATTTGTGTAGGGTTAGGTTGTGGGTTTGTGTGTGTGTTTGTTGTTTTTTCCAACCCCAACCCAATTGAGCAGCACGTGAGCCTAGAAGGGTGCTTAGAGGCCACTCTTCTTGTTGCCCGCCCCAGACCACCTCAATGGGTGTTTGGCTCTAGAAAGCGTTGTAGGAAGTTTCCTCTTATGCACTCTTGAAGGCTGTGACTTAGACATTGGGTAGAGAGCTTTGTAGGAATTATTTAAGAGTCGGTCGAGTGTAGGGTAACACCTTATACTTGCACGCGCCTGCGGGTCGAGAGCTTTGTCCTTAGCTGACAAATCTTGTTAGGTGAGTTCTCACTGTTCTGACATCCGTCGCGATGTATCCGTCCAACAATTGGTTAGCCTTGCTCTTTGATGGACCATATCTCATTTGGGTCCCTTTACCATTGGCCCCGTGTTGAGATAGATCTATAAGCACATGTCTATATCTTAACCCTTGTTCCCATTTATTCTCCCACATAAAGTGATCAATTTAATATGAGAAAATCATTTGGGTTGGTTAGATATTAGATATTAGATTTTATGACATTACCTCTCTCTTGAAATCATAGTCGTCCTCGGCTATGAGGTAGAAGAGATAAAGCCTTAGTCATTAGTCAATTTTACTTAGCGGGTAGAGGATCCCTTTTTACCCTACGACATCTTTCCAAGATGGATAACTAATCCATTTGGTGCTTAGGGGACATAGCTGCCGCAAGCATGTCTGCTCTTTAGTCCATTTCATTCTCCCAAAGTAGAGTGACAAATTCTACTTGGTGTTTGAGAGACATCGTCATCAAAAATATGATTCTAAGCATGCATACATAGTTAAATTTTGTGTGATAAAAAAGAGGACTAGTCTTATAAGACAAAAACATGAGCCGTTTAAAACAAATTTGTACATTTGCTTATGCTAATGTAGCATTGTAAGAATTGACAAGGTTCCTACTATCCTTAAGCTGTATTCCTTGCATCCATCTAGCATCTTCAAAAGGATAATGTTTGAACTTAATAACATACCGTCAGATAATCTTACCATGTCGTAGTACCTTGTCTTCATGCCGAAGGATAGCGTCGGGTTGTAGCACCTCTTCTTGGTCTTCAACTTCGGGAGGGTCTTCAATAATTGGTTCAGTTGGTGGCTCTCCTTTGTAGGGCTTAAGTAGCCTTACATGAAAGGGATTGTGTATGAGCCAATGGTTGGGCAACTTGAGTTGATAAGCTGTCTCATTTATGGGCTTCAAGATTTGGAAAGGACCATAGTATCTTTTCGCTAGTTTAGCATAATACTTTGGATGGGCGGCGTAGGATTTTTGCCCGCCGTTTGCTGTAATCGAGCCTTAGGAAACTTGAGTAAGACCCAATCATTTTCTTTGAACATTAAGGCTCTTCTATGCTTATCAGTAGCAACTTTTTGCCTTTGTTGAGAGATGGATATAAGCTCCTTAATCTTTTGAAAAGATTCTTGTAGGTCATGGCTATACTCATCCGCGGGGAAGATCTTCCCATGTACTTTGAGTAGCAAGGGACTTTTAGGTCTTTCCTCAATGATCTCAAAAGGTGCTTTTCCCGTAGAAGTATGTACGATATTATCATAGGCATACTCTACAAGAGGTAAGTACTTTTCCCATTTTGAGCATTGATCTACTTCGGTAACATAAGTCTTGAGTAGATCGAGTATCGTAAGATTGGCTATCTCACTTTGGCCATCCGTTTGTGGGTGATAGGCCGAAGAGAAATTCAATCTTGTTCCTAGATTTTCAAAGAGACCTTTCCAAAAATTACTGGTCATTCTAGGATCTCTATCTGACACGATGGATGTGGGTAATTCATGGTGCTTGAAAATCTAAGATATGAAGAGAGTTGCCAGTTGATGTTCCTTAATAGTCTTTTTGACAGGAATAAAATGTGCTTGCTTGCTAAACCTGTCGACTATTGTCCATATTCTTGTATTCCTATGGATAGACTTGGGTAACCCAAAGATGAAATCCATGGATATACTCTCTCATGGTGAATTTGAAATATACAATGGCTGGAGTAATCCAGGTTGCTTCCCTCTATCATACTTGGTCTTTTGGCATACTACACATTTTGAAAAATACTCTTGTATGTCCACTTTCATGGTAGGCCAATAGAAGTACGTCTCTACTCCTCGGAGAGTAGGTTGAATACCTTTATGCCCCGCATATGGAGGAGCATGGGATTCATACATAACTTTCTCACGAAGCGAATGGGTAACACATAGCTTATTTCCGTGGAGAAGATAACCATCCTGCAAGGTGAATGGTTCCTCTTTCTTCCCCAAAGCAAGGACTGACATTATGTCTCTAAAGTCAGGGTCAATAGCATACTCATCTATCATAGAGGATAGATCATTGTGAGTAGCTATAGAAACCGCATTAACTTTTGGTCGTAGTGAAAGTGCATCGTCCACTTGATTATGCTTACCAGCTATGTGAGCAATATGGAAATTAAATTGCGTAAGAAAATTTTTCCACCTCATTTGTTTGTCGGAAAGCTTGGTTTGCGTCATGAAATACTTGAGACTTTGGTGGTCGGTTTGTAGGATAAATGGAGTCCCCAATAGGTAGTGCTTCCATGTGTCTAGGGCATGTAGAACAGCTAAAAGCTCTTTCTTATAAATTCCCAAGACTCGTTCATCAATTGAGCCTTTGGCAATCACCACAAGCATCACAATGGACCTCAAATGGCTTTGAGAGATCCGGAAGCACGAGGACTGGTTGGGAAGTAAGCTTCTCTTTGAGCTTATCAAAAGCATTTTTCTCCTTAATAGTCCATACATACTTAACGTTCTTCTTAGTTAAGTCGTGTAGTGGTCCTGCTACTTGAGAGAATTTTTCTATGAAGCGTTTATAGTATGCACACATACCAATAAAGCTTCTTAGCTCATGTAAATTTCTTGGGTTAGGCCATGCTTTTATTACCTCTAACTTTGATGGATCCATACGGATACCATCGTGAGAGATAATATGACCTAAGTATTGAATCTCTTGAAGGAAGAATTCGCTTTTCTTTTGGTTGAGAAAAAGCTTGTTCTCTCTCAATGCTTGAAAAATCACTTGGAGATGTTGCTTATGTTCCTCCAAAGACTTGGAGTAGATGATGATATCATCAAAGAACACTCCAGTGAATTTGCGATAAGGTCTAAAATTTTCTCCATCAAACGATTGAACGTAGCTGGTGCATTAGTCAAGCCAAAAGGCATGACTAAATATTCATAAAGACCAAATGTTGTGCGAAACGCGGTCTTTAGGATATCTTCATCCACTATCCTTATTTGATGATAGCCACTTTCAAGGTCAATCCTACTGAAGTAGGTAGCACCTTGTCAAACAGATCTTCTACCTGAGGCACGGGAAATCTGTTTTTGATAGTGATATGGTTTAGTGCTCGATAGTCCACACACGTACGTTATGTACCATCTTTCTTTTTCACTAAAAGGACTAGAGAACAACATGGAGAGGAACTAGGCCTCACCATCCCTTAGTCTACCAATTCCTGTACTTGCCTCATGATCTCCTCTTGTTGAGCTTGTGAGACTCGATAAGGAGGTTTGTTAGGGGGTGAGCTTCCTGGAAGGAGCTCAATGCGATGGTCATCATCCCCTCGTGTTGGAGGTAAGTCCATAGGGACATCATCGATGAACACACCTTGGAATCCTTTTATAAAATTAGACAAGTATAGCTCTTCTTGATTCCTACCATTTACATTTGATGAAACACTAGTATCTTTTAGAGACTCTTTGACAAAAATCATGTACGCAAAAACTGAGCTCTTCATTGAATTATCAAAAGCAAGAGGATTTACAAGTGGAATAGTGCGACCACGCTCACTAGCATCTAGATATACATGTTCTTTCCCTTGTAGGTGAAGTAGATTCTCCTTTCAGGGAACTTCATGTTGGCAGCCATGCGATCAAACCATGGTACCCTTAGGATAGCATCCTCATGTTGGAGAGGAGAGATGAAGAAGTCTTCTTTGTCTAAATAGATTTCGACATGAAGCCTCAACTTCCCAACCAAGGGAGTAACAGAGGCTTGCTTCCCCTTGAAAGCTGCGTCAGCCATTACTATATTTCCCATCTCAAAAGCTTAAATGCCCAACTTGGTGGCCAACTCCGTTGATATGAAGTTGAGAGTAGAGCCAGGGTCAAACAAGATGAAGGCATCATGCTCTCTTACCTTTCCCCAATCATAGGAAAGTGATGATCCTTTGCAATGAGCATCCTCTTTTGGAGCTTCGATGGTGAAAGCCCTAGGAGTCTCATTGCAAGTATTCTTCTTGGGGCAAGAATGATAGCCATGTCCTTGCTCCCCACACTTGAAACACTTATGGTCCTTGCAAAAATCTTCAAGCTTTTCAAGAGAGAGTTTGTTTTTACCTTTGTAAACTCCCTTCTCCTTGGACCCATTGTTGTTGTTGTTGGAGGTGACTAGGAAAGAATTTTGAACATTGGTTTTCCCCTTTGCATCATTTTTGTCGTTGTTTTCCATGGGCTTGACACTACGTCTAGCCCCTTGATGGAAATTGATGTGTGAAGAAAACCATGGTGTGATGGATTACTTTGCTAATAGTACCAGGCCGTTGAGAGTTGGTGTATTTGGCCATCTCTTCAGGTAATCCCGCACAGAATTGCTACCTTTGCTCGGCAAAGTCTATCTTTTGAAAAAAAGTAGTCTTGAGATATATCCCAAAACTTGTCTACGTACTTGTGGATAGACTCATGAGAGAGAAGCTTCAAGCTGTGCCATTCGGTAAGCACTTTGTCCTTTGCATGGCTTGCAAGGAATTGCTTCATGATGGAAACTCGTAGAGTTTTCCATGTCTTTAGGGCTTCACGATTGCCACAAAGGCTAGCCCACCATTGAAGAGCTGATTTTTGGAAGTGCATAGCTACATGGCGTAGCTTGGAGGACTCTGTGAAGCCCTCGTCTCCAAAGGAAGCATCAAATTGCTGGATGAAGGCCAACACTTTGTTGGTAGCACCAAAGGTGCCACCATAGGTGAGAAAAGAGATACTCTTTCCTCCCTCCTTGAACTTCTTTAGCTTTTGTGACCTTTGCCATGTAGGAAATGATTTGCGATGTCCTCCCCTCTTGTATTCTCTAGGAGAATCGCCATAGCTTTTGTCGGAAGAGGAGGAAGGTGAAGAAGAAAGAGAAGAGGGTGACCTCTTCCTAACCCTTTTCTTTCTTTGTTTCCTCTCTTCCCTTTCGGAGTGACGAGGAGAAGGACTATGTGTTGATCTTTTCCTCTTTGGAGGAGTGGGTGATCGTCTAGACGGCTGTCTTCGTGGAGCCACATCTTCAAAGGAACTTAAACTTTCATTGCTTTCTTGATCTTTGGATTCCTCCTCTCGAATGGGAGAGAGTCATCTTTTGGGGGTCTATTCAAGATGCCTCCTAGCTCTCTCTCCTCTTGGAGAGGAAGGTAAATTCCATAAGCACGAAGTTTTTGAGTAACTTCGGCTTGCAAAGTAGGGTTGCCCATAGCTTGCTGCAACCTAGTGACAATAAAATTCACAAACCTGGGGGCATCATCATTAGCACCTTCATGTGCAAAATCAAAGTTATCATGTTCATTCTACTCTCTTAAATTATTTTCAGCCATGTTAACAAAATTTATGTATGTACTTAGCGTATGCTTTGGCAATTCCAAACCTTACTTGCCACTCCTCTTAGCCTTTGAACTTCTTATGGCTCAACTCCATTATTAAGTCCAAAGCTCCCAAGGTGTCCACCATATCCACATAGTGGGCTCAACAAAACCGATAATAGATCCCAGTTCCACTTACCCTAATATAATTAACAACATCAACCATTTATAGGCTACTTAAGGACCTCTCTTCTTAAGCAAGAAAAGAGAAACCAAATAATTTGATACCAATGTAATGGAATTGGCCTATTTAACTTGAGAGCAGCGGAAATTAATGAGAGTACTTTTGAGAATGACTTTGTGAGCATAGCAGGTGAACATAATTGAAGATAGCAATATAATCATATCGATTAGTTAACTTGGCATGAACAATACTTTTGCAAGAGAGAGAATTTAGAGAACATGACAACAATTGAGGACCGGATTTATGTGGAGCCGGTCCCCCTCCAATAGGCATTTGTATTATGATTTCTCCCATTAGGAGAGACTTGTTACAATACAATCTTTGTGTTCCTTGTGACCTAGGTGATGCAATAAAGATGAAAAGCTTCATGCATCACAAACATAACATAAAATTGAAGAAATCTTTAACCATCCCAAGACTCAGTCCCAAGACCTCAAACACCTTCGAAGGTGGAGAGAGTTAGCAGGGAATGAGGGTAGGGAAGAGGAAGAAGAAACATTTCATAGGAGAAAGAATTAGTTCCTCGCTTATCATAAATCTTCTTGCTAGCATATATAATAGCATAGTAATGAAGAAGAAGGAGATGGAAAGCTTCAACATTGACGCATGGCTCTTGGTTGGATTTGCACTCCATAGCCAAGAGTGTCGGTGTAGGCTCTCAACCTCTACTTGCTTAGAGAAGGAGAGGGAGCTCTTCCACTTTGCATAGCACACAATGAGAGTTTTTGTGAGTGTGTGTGGGTGAGTATACCCCCTACGCAACTCCCTAGCTTGCTTGGGTCTACCCCCCCTTGTAGCTCATGCTTGAAGCTCATTGGACCCCTCCAGGCCTAGCCAATCACAAGCAGGAGGCATTACAAGCAACCAGGGTAGCCTTGGCACAAGTGTCCCCCTTTCCCCTTTGAGAGAGAGGGCTTGATAAATGAAAAATCAATAAATCAAATCTCCTAAATTATCATTGGACCCCTTGGGAGGCCAACCAATAGGCTTCAGGCACACCATGAGGGTAACACGAGGAGGAACTTGACAAGTGTCCCTTTTTCTTTCTTTGTACCATGCATGCCTTGTGTGAGTGTGTGGGTGTTCTCTCTCATACCCCCTCATGTAGGGCTTGCCCCCTCCTTGTAGGGATTGAATATTTGACTTTTTAACACCTCAAGCCCCTAGTGCATAGGCCCAGTTCCCACCACAAGCTTAGCCCTTAAGCAATTTAAGCTTGGGCTGGGTTCTCACCTCAAGTGAAACCCTAGCATCTCAGGCATGTCAAGCACCTCAAGAATCTCAATCATCAAGCACCTCAATCATCAAGCACCCTTATTCATCAAGCAGGACAAGCACCTCGAGCTGGGTCGGGTTCCCACGCCTCAAGCTCAACCCTAGCTTACCTAAGGTCAAAGGACTTTTACACACATTATTGGAGGTCTTCAATGAAGATAACCCTAAGGTCTTATGATCCATTGGTTAGCCTTGCTCTTTGATAGACCAGCTCTCATTTGGGCCCCTTTACCATTGGCCCCGTGTTGAGATAGATCTATAAGCACATGTCTATATCTTAACCCTTGTTCCCATTTATTCTCCCACATTAAGTGATCAATTTAATATGAGAAAATCATTTGGGTTGGTTAGATATTAGATATTAGATTTTATGACATTGCTAGCTCAATATCTTCAAATAAGTCAGTTCGAAAGGAAACCAGTCAAAGATGGCTACCAAAGCAGACAGGTGCCCAAGTCAGGACAAAGCAATCCAAGAATTTCTCTACACAAAAGATTTGGATACCTAAAAGGACCCCTCGCATTAAAAAAAATTCCTGTGGATTCCCAAAGTTCGACTACAAGGCTTATCTCCACAAATGCAACAACAATCTTTTCCCATAATTATTGCAATTCATACGACCTACTCAAATTTCAAAACCACAAACAGTTAGATACACACAATTGTGGATGCCTAAACCTAAGACAATGTTGTAATTGACAAAACAAAAGTGGATTTTAAAGAGAATAAATTCAATGAAAGCCCCAACAAAGTCAACACCCACTAGAATGGTAGGGCGGCCTAAACCTCAACAACAAACCCACCGAGCTAAAGGACACTACCTTCTAACTACCACGTTTGAATCTTCGCATGTTGAAAAAGCTTGGTTTTATGCTAAACAGAGAAAAAATTGCATTTTTTCTCCGATCTCGGCATCACTAAGTAATATAGGCAATGAAAGTGTCAACCATGTCCAATCTAGGGTTAAAAAAATATGTAAGAGGAAACCCCATAAAAAAGGAGTCTACACATCCCACATGACGGAATTTTCCCAGAATCAGAGTCTGAAACTAGTCCCAAGCTAGTGTGTGTTGTCCAAATTAAAGTGAATAGGGATCAACAACCTTAAATCATCACTACATTTAGAGTTCATATATGGAAGTCAAGGAGAAAATCATTGTAATGGAAGAGGCCTATGAACTTTGAGAATAGCGGAGTTAGAAGAATTGTTTGGTGGATACAGGCACATATAGGCGTATGCACACCAAACCCTGTAAACACTCTATTGTTTCGAAGAAAGCCATGTAATTCAGCCTAGGATGAGTTGTAATCATGATGTAATTAGACAATACCCTTTTTACTCCTCTGAATCTACACCCTTGTAAGAGGCCGGATGGTCGTGGAAAAGCCCCCTTAACTTTTAAAGTCAAAACCCTTAGTTTTGAAGGAGATTTATCATTAGTTTTGGAAGGATTAAAAAAATGTGCACTTTGGAGACCTCTTGCTGCCTCAACTTGTAATCTTCTTTTCTCCTAAGCTGGTAAATCAGAATTCATTTCCGAATAGCACATTGCGTTCCTTGTCTCTTGCGCTACAATCTAAGTGTAATCATTTTCAATCCTGCTGTGGTTTGCAACGCATTGTTTGTGAGATAAATGCATTGATTTGGAGGTTAAAATGGTTGTTTTTTTATGTTTTGACCATGGATACGTGTTTTTATGCTTAAGGAAGACCTTTCCAAGTACTCCTGTTTCAGTTTTTTGCACATTTTTTGTGATGGATCGTGATTTATGTACCTTCCCAGATGGTGATAGAACTTGGTAGGATTGAGCCCTTAAGTTTTGTGATACCTCTCCTTAAGTTTCGAGGTGTTCCGGATTCATTTGGATAGCGAAAAGGCGTGATGACCTAGAGTGGTGAGATTGGATGCATACTGATTGTCTGACTAGGAAGTGGTTGATTTGCTTGTGTTGTAGAATGAGTAGCCCCTGAGTTCATTTTGGTGAGATTGACACTCTCATTAAGTCTCCGTGCCCCATCCCAAGTCGCTTCCTTGCATATTGACATTATGTTAGTACAAAAGAGCTATGCTGGAGACGTCCATTGCGGCCACCCGCTAGCATTGGCGCTGCTGCCGAGGAAACCGATCCTTAGGTGGTGAATGAATCAGTGTACAAAAACAAGAAAAAATCCTTCCTTCAAGCTTTTGATACCCGTTTTGCTTACACATAGACAGTGAAGCAGCTAGACGTAGGTTTAGTGCTTGATAGAGACTGGACTCAAAGACTAGCCAATGCTATTCCTTAAGAGCAAAGAAAGTTGTGAGTGAAGTACAAGATAGTATTTCGTTCTTTGATTTTTCACATGCTTGGAAAGGGTTGTTCCACCACACACTTTATTATTATTTTCGTACTGTTAAGTTCAGTTATGTTTGCAGATTCATTTCAGTTTATAGGAGTAGGTTAGGAAACAAATTACACCATCATTTGGGGCCAAAAGGATCAAGGGAAAAACTGTCAAAAACCTTATTTTGGTGTTGAAGACCATAACTCTGAAAAGTTGAAGAAGTGATGGTCAGAGCTTCAAAACTAAACCAAACCTAGCAAAACTTTCAAGAAGGAGATAAAAGCATTGGCTGAAAAAGACCGTGCAAAAAACTTTCATATTGCATGTCCAACATGGATCGCGATCCATGTACCTTTTGGGCAAAATGTGCTGAAACTATTTCCTTTGCTTAGAATAGGTTCTCAGAAATCAGAACCTTGAGTTTGGTCAGAGCAAAACCTTGAAAAAAGGAGAAAACAATGAAAAACTAAACTTTTACTTGTCCAAATTCAAAAAAGGATTGGGATCAACTAGAAGCAGGGAATCAACAGAACCAAATTTCATGTAGAGTTGCTTCCCAACATGGATCGCGATCCATGTTCTAGGTAGACATCTGACAATGAGATTTTATCAGTGTCCTCTTGATTACTAAGTGAACAACTTTTCCAAAAGGAGCCATAGACAAAAAGTGAAAAAAGCTGGTCAAAATACCAGAAAGGGAGCTATTTGCAAAAAACCGTAAAACAGACACAAAAACTTGCTTCTCACTTGGAAAAAACTAATCAAATCCAAAAAGACTTGGGGAATAGCATCACCATACCTTGTGTGACCAGCTCACAAAGTTTCAGTCCAAAATCTGGCCAAACATGGATCGCAATCCATGTACCTTTTTGGAATTTTAAGCTAATAAAAGGCAAGCAAGGAAGTGATAACAATTGAAACACTTTCTCCCAAAAGACCCTTATCAGAAAATTTCAAATAGAGGGAAAAAGGGGGCAAAAATTAGATCAAGGGAGGAAACCACTGAAATAAACCCTAAACTTGACTTTTGTCTGCCCTAAAAAGCTTTAAAGCATCCAAAAACCATAAATTCAGTGTATTTTGACACAAAGGAACATGGATCGCGATCCATGTTCCCCTGACACAAATCGATACCAAACATGGATGGAATGGATTGCTACTGTGTTAAGTTGGAAAATAAGCCGAGTGAGTTCAAAGACCTTGTAGATGTTGATTATGACAGGGATAGATATTTCGACCGAGAGGGAGTAATGTACCTAGTGGTTCATAACCCTTTTATTGTGGATAAATGGGGAATGACTGGCACAAAGGACAAAGTAGATAGTGAACTGGCCGATGCACCACCCAAAATGGAGAAACAAAATGTGGTACTCAAACGCACCAATGAGACAGAGTGCCTTAACACAGACAACACATAAGTGGGGCTTTATAAGTTCAATAATGGAGAACAAACAATCTATTACAGATGTGACGAGCCCCGCATTAAAGAATTGATAGATCGAAAAAACTTGTATGTTTACACTACATGGAGAGCAGAAGTATTTAGGTGGTCAAAATGGACAAGTATGGCCAAAAGTACTCTCCAATGGATCGAAAGGAATTAGAGAGATATACATATTTTGGAGGACCACTCCACCAATATTAAGTAAATCAAAAGAGATAAAAACCACGACTACCCACACCAGACCTGAGACTGTAACCGTGAGCCCCTTGAGAACCAAGATAGAGGATTCTTATGGACGAACGAGTCCCAAAAATAGGATCTTTAGGATCAACGACGTCTAGGGCTTCCATGAACACACATAGAGGCAGTATTATTCGTGACATTACTTACACCACTGGAATCCCTCCGGCTATTACACGAGATCAACTTGATGAACTTATAGCGGATAGGATACCACTGCTAGTACCAAGAGGAGATTATGAACCTAGAGAAGACACACCGGGCGGACTAGGAGTTGTTAGAATGGTTGCAAAGGCCAGACGTATGTGACCATATCAGGTGGCAAAATGCGTACCCAAAAAGTATAATGGATCCGGAGATTCATATGCCCATGTTCCAATCTTCAAACAAGTGTTGATAGCGGAACAGGTAACTAATTTCCACACTCAATATGAAGGATTTGGGTTGACATTACAAGGTATTGCCTTGACTTGGTTCCAACCATTAAACAGCTTGGAATTCCCAAGTATTGAGCAACTTCTCTGAGAATTTGTTGAGGAATTCTCAAAAAGAGGGATCAAGAATAACAATGTCTCCTAGATCTATGCATTTAGGCAAAAGGAAAAAGAGAAAGTGAAGGAAGCATCGCTTTGTTTCAAGCAGTACATAGAAAGATGTCCTACTCAAGAAGTACCTCAGGAGGAAAGACTATCAATCCTTTTCATAGAAGGACTGCGAAATGACACGCTAAAAAAGGACTTGCACTTGAAGGCATGTGTAACTTTTGAGCAAGTCACAAAAGAGGCGTTGTATCTTGTAGACAACTGCAAGGCATATGGGGAGGTGACTGAATACACAGATCATGGAACAAATAGCCCCTCTTCAACCACTAGTGATTCCACAACAAAATTGGGAGGGCAAAACCCAACTGTTCTGGATGTTGATTGAATGATCGAGGAAGTGATCAGGAGGAAAAACCAAGGAAACAGGACGAACCCAAACACACGACAACCGCCCACCCGAAAATGCAATACTTGTGGACGAGATCATCCAACCTAGTGGTGCAACCTTCAACAAAGGCCAGGAGCAAACGCACAATGAATATTGAAATGGTATGCTACATAAAAAAAATGGACAAACCATGAAACTGACGAGTGTTTCTATAGTCGGAACTATGTTAGAGAGAGACAATATCGACCACATGGAGGGCAACAACTTCTGCCACCTCCAAGGTACCAAGTGGGGCCAAATAACGCAATCTTGGGGTAGGAAAAATCTCAACCTGTGTTGGGACGTCAACCTCCCTTACCCCAGGAAAATAGGCTATGGTAAGGATTTCTCAACCCATAGAACCACCTTTTAATCAGAGTATGGTCCAACTAGTCTCATATCGAGAAGATGCAGACAATACTTATGAGAGGGGATTTGATGGGAATGCATGTTCTCCAGAGGGACATAATCCATGGATAATTCTAGAAGAAATGCCCGAGCCCTCATACATAGCACAGCCAACAAAAACCAAAATCAGAGCTACAAACTTAGGGGCTACCCTCCTAGAACATGACAACCAATGGGAGCTCCACAAGCTTCTCCACCACCTGTAGGACCATGCTATGAATGTGGCGGTGATCACTGATGGGCTACATTTTGTCCAAACAAAGGAGAATGGGTGAAACTTTTCGGATTCTGTGATGGATGCACGACCGACCATCTCATTTCACATTGTCCAAAAAACCCTAAAAACAAAGGAAAAGCAACCATGAACAAAATGGGGATTGTGCCAAACTCGAGTGGATCAGAAACAAAACTGAACATTCCAATAAACGCGGTCACTAGAGCTCAAGCACGTGAGGTAGCAAGGAACGTCCCAGCCAACCAAACAGAGATAGACAACTTGTCTGTCCAAACCCCTAGAAAATCTTGGAAGGCAAAATGAAACAAGATGAAAGCCAAAATGGAAAAGGAAAACAGTGCCTTGGAAACCAAATTGCTGAAAACAGAGGAACAACTTCAAAGGGAAAGAGACCTGAAGGGCAATAAGGAGATAAAAATACCATTGGATCTGCCAATCAGGAGGGTCAGTCTTGGTAGACAAGGTGTTCGAACCTTTGGACGCAATTCTGAAAGATTACGAGGCAAGATTAAATCCTAACCAAACCCAAGAGGATAGGTGGTTAACGTACCCTCATCTAGGCTATGAGAAAGAGAGGCTAAAGATGTGCAAGGAGCTCATCCAAGCCGCTCAAGCGCTTATGGAACCATCAGTTCCTATGGCTCCAAAAACCGCGGTACTAATCCGAGAAAAGATTCACGAGCTAGAGGGGCAGGAAATTGAAGACAATAACCTACCAAATCCTGTAGATGAAACACCATTGGATACGAGGGAGGTAGCCAATACAACAGATGGAACGCATTCTCAAGTAATTCCAGAGGTAGAAGAACAATGGCCTCAAGAGCTATGGGAACAGATCAGAAATAGAAAAGATGGAAGTTCCACACTTGTGTCAGCTCCTATCCCAAAAATCCACCTGGAGCATATGCTCTACCCAAATGACATCAGATCATTGTATGGCAATGTAGGCACAACAATGTCAGAAGATAGTAAACCACAGTCATTGAAGACTTTACCTTCATTTATTGGTAATCCTAAAACTCGATCGGAGGCAAGGAAAGTCCCATCTCAATGGAAAGCCAATCCTAAGATGATGGATACGAAAACTCTTCACGAGCTGATGTCATCCCCTATCCGTTGTACACTGACTCTGTTAGAATTACTGCATATCAGACCGCATCTTTGGGAAAAGGTCATAAAGATTTAAAAAAAATAGGGCTGGTAACTCCTTCACCCGAGGTTTCTCCTAACACACTAAAGACACAACCCTTGAAACAAACTAAACATGAGCCAGTACCAGTAAACAAGGTAGGGAATTATTGTGAAGGTAAAGAAGGAAATACTACCCTACCGGTGGAGTACAAAGATATTAAGTCGATAGCAATCTTACATAGCGGGGCTGGAATAGCCCTAGCTACCAAAGCCATGTGGAAAAAATGGGGAAAACCTGCTCTCAGAAAGACGAGAATGAAACTTCAATTCGCAGATGGGTATCTGGAAAGGCCCATAGGCATCTTGGAGCAGATAGTAGTAACCACTTGTGGGATTTCATATGAACACACATTCGCTATTATGAATTTCGATGAGAGCAGCAATTTCGACATCATACTGTGGGCAGACCATTCATGCGTCAGCTCAAAATGGTGCAAGATTGGGGCTACGACTGTATCTATCTCAGGAACAAGGATGTCACTACGAAAATTAGTGTCATAGATCATAGCTATAGAGATGTAGAAAGAACCCCAAGAGAAGACTTGCATTCCACAATTGACCAGGAAGGAGGAATACCCGCTTGTCTACTACAGAACAAAGCTCACCAGCGGACAGGAGAATCTTCGAAATGTGGAAGTCTAAAAAAGGAAAACTGCATTCTTGATAGGACTGCACAAGACGAGGCATACATACCAGAGCCTTTTCCAAAAGAGATGTTTGAACCTTTTGGATGGCAACAAATACTAGCTACTCTTGATGTTTGTGTAAACAAGGTGACCCTCACCAAATTCTATGATGAGGAAGGGTATGATATCATTCCATTCCAGATGATGGGTGTCAACCTAACTCCGAAGACAGAGGGGGAAGTCCGTGACAAGGACGAGGTGGCCGAGTGCCGATGCATAGTGGACGAAATCTCTGTAAGAGACCTTGACCAAACTGATGAAGAAGATTTCCAAGACTCTACTGATAAGATGCTAGAGGATAATGCAGATGATGAACTATCTAGTAGCTCAAGTCAAAGCATCAAACGGAAGGATCGACGGGTGATCTCTAATGATTTCCAAAACAAAACCCTTGAAGACAACACAGGTATTGAGATAAACACAGAAACAACCAAAACAAGCACAACGAGGACTCAGTACCTCTATTAATTAACAAAACATAGTACTTAAGATTAGTAGAAGCAACTGACTACCTCAAGGACAGGATATCAAAGAAACACATGAAACCTGACTCAGTACCTCTATTAATTAACAAAACATAGTACTTAAGATTAGTAGAAGCAACTGACTACCTCAAGGACAGGATATCAAAGAAACACATGAAACCTGACTCAACCAAAACCAAATTGAAAAAAGCAAACACACAACAAACCAGAAAAAGAGAAAAAAACCAAAAAATCGATTAAGTTGTCCAAAATGGAGCGCAAAGTCAAATACAATGAATTGAAGTGAGCCTTGAAGGAAGTTTGAACAATAGAAACGGAAACTAATGAGGAATCCAATGACGATAAATTCGATGCACCTTCCCACTATAAGAAGTATACCCTTCAGGAAAGGAAGATCGTGGTGCAAAAACCCAAACGAGATCCCAAAGAACCAGGAATTTCATATGATGGACCTGAAAACATCAAAAGCATCAACTTAGCCAAACCAAGTGATGACCCTAAACCGGCATACAATGCCATGGACCTTACTGAAGAGGAAGAGAAACTTCTAGTCGATACACTCAGACGATATAAAGATGTCTTTGCATGGACATACAAAGATCTAAAGGGGATAGATCCTAAGATCTGTCTGCACACAACTCCCCTTAAGAGTGATGTTAGACCATGTAGACAACGTCCTTACACGTACAATGAAACTTTTGCCAAGAAAATTAAGGAGGAGATACACAAACTAAAGGATGCTGAGTTTATCTACGAGATTGAGCACACCGATTGGGTGTCCTCAATTGTGGTGGTACGTACCCAAAAAGAATGGAAAACTGCATGTTTGTGTAAACCTCAAACAGGTAAATGCAGAACCATCAGGGATAACTATCCACTGCCAATAACCGATCATGTTATTGAGAGGGTAGCAGGAAAATAGGCCTATAGTTTCTTGGATGGGTTCTCAGGATACAACCAGTTGACGATCAAAGCGGAAGATGTTGCAGCATAAGACAGCTTTTGCGACAGTGTGGGGTGTGTTTACCTATAGGGTAATGCCTTTCGGCTTGACCAATGTCCCGGCTACATTTCAAAGACTAATGACCTACGCATTCAAATAATATCTCAGACAATTTCTAGAGATCTACATGGATGATCTTTGTGTTCATTCTCATCGACAAAGTGACCACATCACTCATCTAGGAAAAGTCTTTGAAAAATGCAGAATGTATCGTATTTTCTTAAACCCGGAAAAATGCATCTTCATAGTAAGACAAGCTAGAATTTTGGGCCACATTGTGTCCAAAAACGAAATTTCAACTGATCAAGAAAAGGTACAAATAATTGTTGCACTACCGAGACCAACGAAGATAAAAGAAGTACATGCATTTATGGGGCATTGCGGGTACTACATGCGTTTAATATATATGTATGTTGTAATAGCTAAGCTATTGTATGCCCTCATAACTAAATTCAAATGGATGGAGGAATGTGAGCAGGCTTTCCAAAAATTGAAGCAACAGTTAATTTCGGCTCCAATTTTGTAGGCCTTTGATTGGAGCAAAATCTTTCATGTCCATGTGGACGCATCAGCCTATGCCATCGGGTGCATATTAGCACAGCCAAGAGAGAAGAAAATGGATTTTCCCATTCGCTACTCTAGTCGGCAACTAAACAACACAGTGAGAAATTATACCACCACGGAAAGAGAGGGTCTGGGAATGATCTATGCTGTCAAGAAATTTAGACACTACCTTCTAGCAAACAAGTTTGTCTTCTTCGTGGATCATCAAGCACTGCTATATCTAGTAAACAAACCTTGCAACACTGGAAGAATTTTTCGCTGGTTTATCTTGCTGCTTGAATTTGACTTCACAGTGGTAGTAAAAAAGGGACCACACACAAAAGATCAGATCATCTTTCACGACTATTTCATGGGGAAGCACCTGAGGGTGTCGATGATGACCTTCCTGATTCATATTTGCTTTACATTGAAATGGTACCGAGATGGAGCGAAGAGGTCATCCCTCTACTCACAATTGGCTCATTGCAAATAGAAAGACAACCATCAATTATCCATCAAACACAAAATCTCCAGCTTTTAGCAAGACGGTTGTACGAACACGGTAAAGATGGGATACTAAGACTATGTGTACAGTCGGAAGATACCACCTACTACCTCAAACAAGCTCATATACAAAATACGGGATTTCACAATAGTGAAACACAGACATGCCAATGGCTACAGAGACTGGGTGTCTACTGGCCAAACATGGCACATAGTGTCCATACATATGTAAAATCTTGTGATAGTTGTATAATGCAACCGCCAGTGGAACATGCCACCATGTTTTGCGTAGTACAAGCACCTAAATGGAGTGCTCACATAGTTGAGTAAGTTAAAAAACCAAACCTTTCCAGTGGAATGGGGCAAAGCAAGAATGAGAACTATTGCAGAAGAGGGCAAACACTATCTGCTCATTGCCAACCAACTGTATAGGCGAGGAAAGGACAAACAACTACAACTGTGTGCTACAGAAAGAGAATATTATGTTATCCTAGATCACGGACACTCACAACAGCCAGGGGGACACTCTCTATTGATAAAACGGTAAGGCTTGTGCTACACCTAGGCATATGGTGGCCAACCCTGTTTATGAATGCAGAGACATATGTCAAACGATGTGATGAATGTCAATGCACAAAACCGCCCTAAACAAGAGATGAAATGCCATTGAGGCCAATGATGGGCGTACGTGCTTTTGCCAAATGGGGCATTGACTTCATTGGTCCCATCATACCTCCAGGATACAGGACTCACGCACAATACATCATCGTAGCAACATACTACATGACGAAATGGGCGAAAGCAAAAGCAGCCCAAAAAAATGATGCAAGAACTACAACTCAGTTCCTTTTCAAAAATGTATTTACGAGATATGGACTACCAATCAAAATAGTGAGCGATAGGGGATCACACTTTTTGAACGACATCATTGAAAGCCTTCTTGACGAATTCATGATGGTCCATCACAAATCTGTTGGAATTAGGGTTGTAGAGAAATGCACACAGCTTGGAGAAGACAAAGGAAGCTCAAGGCACACAATAGAGAGTGTGTTACTTAGTGTGCAATGGAAAGATAGATAGCCCTAGAGTGATGGTCGTATATACAATGCTCGGGGGGGAAAACCTCCTAAAGAGGGAAAAAATGCCTCGGCGGTCCTAGTGTGTTCACACACATCACTACCACATGTATATGGTAACAAATCCCCCCTGGAGTGATGCGGTGAACGAGAGCTGGCACATGAGTAAAGGGAAGTGCCATGCCTTGAGGACATGATCAGTCCACAAAGGGGGGTAAGACCAAAGCTTTGCGGACAATGCCTTTGTGAAAAGAAACGGACTCAAATTGCTACGGAACTTTTCAAGGAGGCATAATAGGCCTAGGGACACTATCCTACATAGTCTGATTGCAATCCAGACAGGTACCAAAATCATGACCCATAATGATCAAGGTCCTAAAAACTGCAATAGAACTATCCAAAAAGGTTTCCCTATGGTCTAGGAACACTCTCCTATGATCGAAATGTCAACAAAAAATCATTTTTTCATTCAAAACAAGAGACTCAGCTCACAGACAGGAAGTTGCAGACCACAACAAAATTGAGAACGATTACACTTAACTTAAAGAACAAGAGACAATGAACACAATGCACTTGTCGAACTCAAAATTTGATTACCAGATCTTGAGCAAAATGGATTACAATGTGCTTCAAAGTAGCTCCTAGTCATATGCTTAGGGCTCTTCCAAAACTTTAGATCAGGTAAAAAGTTTGCGTTCAAACTTGAAAATTTGAACTTTATACCTAGGGCTTAATTGGCCAATAGCCAGCTTACAAGGCTTTTAGCTCAGGAAAAAAGGTTTACAACTTATGTTTTAAGTGTCTTAATAAACATCTGGCCCAAAAATCACGACTCCTCTTTTTTACAAGGATTTCTTGAAAAAATAATATGATTATTGAAGATCTTGGCACGACACATGGCCGACTAGGAGGGTGCTTGTTGGGTATATTTTCTAACAAGTTATAAATCAAATTGATGGACTTTTAGGTGTGAAAAACATAAAGAGAAGTAGTCTAATGGCATCACTTATGCTCTAAAACTCATCTCCCATCAAACTATTAGCTTTTACACCTGATTATGGCATCAAAACATTGAGTTTACAATCACAAAGTGTAGTCACGAACTTAAACAAAACTGATATGTTTTTAGGGTTCAAGCCAACCAGCTAAACACCCATCACCAAAGTAACTGTACTAGCCTTCTCTATTCTTTTTATCATATAGAACAATAAGTAGTAGTGAGGTAATTCCAATCCTCAATGAGACCCAACACTATATGTCTACTCTTCTTTTCCCTCGCACTCGACACACATGACACACTCTTCAAGTGGTATCAAAGCCAAAGATTGTAGTGCTCTCCTAGTGTTTCCGTCTTCTTGGAAAGCTTCACATTGGCAATGGATCAAAGCTCGGAGCTTCCATACCTATAGAGGCATTGTGAGCTTGGCACATAGAGCTCATGCATCAAGGTGGCAAGGGCTCCTCCACAAGCCACAAAGGGCTAAGATATCGAGCTTTCTATGAGCTCAAAGAGAGAGAGAGAGAGAGAGAGAGAGAGAGAGAGAGAGAGAGAGAGAGAGAGAGAGAGAGAGAGAGAGAGAGAGAGAGAGAGAGAGAGAGAGAGAAGCAAGTTTCTCAACTTAGGGCAGATTGACAATAGGTCAATATTTTGGACATAAATTGAGCTATAGAACTCCGATTCAAAAACTTTTTGTTATCAAAACAGAGATTGCTTTCAACTCTACAACTTTGTAGAAAAACTTGTCAGCAGCTAGTTTGGGCTGTAAATATGTCAAAAATTAAAAAACACAAAAACTATTTTTTAAAGGATTGATTCTGCATTTGAGTTGAGTAAGAGAGGAGAGAGAATGTAGAGAGAAAGAGAGAGGAAGAGAGAGAGATAGCTTCATCTAAGATTTAGTATTGAAGGCCTCTAATACACACACTCTCAACAAAAAAGACAAAGGAGATTCGACTGGAAGAAAGAGGGATTGTGTGCATAGTACGACGCATACACACACACATGCATTCCAATTCTTGGCATCGCCAACCTATTTTCCTAGCTTGTAGCAACAACGAATTCTCCTCCAACAACGACATGCATAGGTGAGGTGCCTCTTCCATAGAGGAGTGACACTCGGTATTGGCATCGACTTTGGTGACATCGACTACTGGTTTTCACATGCTCTTTGGAATTGTGGAGAGCGAGACAAAGGGAGTTTGTTGATAGTGAGAGGTGGGTTACAAATTTCTATTAGTAGTGTTTCTATGCATTTTTGGAGAGTGGATTTTGATTTCCATATGCGTGTTTGTCCATGATGTATATTCTATGTGGTATGTCTTATGCATAGCTGTTGACAACTTCTCAGAGATTGCTCTCAGATGCAATTTTACACACAAAGGGACAGTCTCACAGGTTCCCTGCACACAGCTAATCTATGAGCATCTTTGCCAGTGATACCCATTATAGTTCCAATGGGAGTTTTGGTTGCATATGGTTTACATGTTACTAGCGCTTGAGAGTGTTTATGCTTTGTTGGGAGATTTTTACTCCCCATAGGGAGCTGGTTCATGATTGTTTCTTGCATGCTTGCGCTCTTGTAACTACTTGAAATGGTACAATGTTTTCATTTTTCGATCTACTGGGTAGCTGAACAATTCCTAAGAAATTCATTGTGATCTTTCTGACTTGATTTGGGTTTTTTTAACAATCGAGGATCAAGTGAATGATGCCAAAATCAAGGAAATAGGCATTCACTTGGGTGATCTCCGTTTGAGGACATTGTTTGACCAAGTGGGTGTCACGGCTTTTGTGACAATCTATCTCTGGTTGATGAGCTTCTTCTTGCAATTCAGCTTGGTTGTAAACAGTTTTTGACCTTGATAAGCCTCTGTCAGCAATGAACCACAATGTCCTTTTGTCCATCTCGTATCTTCTTTCTTCAAGTAGAAATGCAAGAGGTGGAGGTTGTACCGGCCTCACCAGTCCATGTGTTTCTCTAATATTTTGTCTCTTTGAAGGGCAGTACCCACTTTGGTTGTTATAACACATTGTAGTTGGTACTAGCACTTGTTTGTTAGTTGGCTCTATTGTCAACGTGTATCTCATGTCTATAGGAATTCTAGCACCTAGTAGTGGAGGTTGTTGTCCTAAGATATGATGTGGCCTTCAAAATCCTACTGGACCTGGCGCATTGCCATAGCGTATCTAAGTGGCGTAAGTGCTACTAGAATAGGTTGAATGTCATAAAATCTAATATCTAACCAACCCAAATGATTTTCTCATATTAAATTGATCACTTAATGTGGGAGAATAAACGGGAACAAGTGTTAAGATATAGATATGTGCTTATAGATCTATCTCAACACGGGGCCAATAGTAAAGGGGCCCAAAAGGGAGATGGTCTATCAAAGAGCAAGGCTAACCAATGGAGCATAAGACCTTAGGGTTAGCTTCATTGAAGACCTCCAATAAATGTGTGTAAAAGTCCTTTGACCTTAGGTAAGCTAGGGCTGAGCTTGAGGTGGGAACCCGGCCCAAGCTCGAGGTGCTTGTCCTGCTTGAGGTGCTTGTCGTGCTTGAGGTGTTTGTCATGCTTGACGTGCTTGATTAAGATGCTTGAGGTGCTTGACTGGCTCCATGCTTGAGGTGCTTGACTTGCTACATGATTAAGGTACTTGAGGTGCCTTGAGAAGCTTGCCTGAGATGCTTGTGGGAACACCCCCTAGTTCAAATGCTTTGTCATGCTTGGTGAGTAAGGTGCTTGATCACCTAAAGTCAAAAGCATTCCTACAAGAGGGGGGGCGAGCCCTTTTCCTCGAGGCTAGAGAGAGAACACCCACTCACACACACAAGGGAAGCCCCAACTTGAAGAGGCAGCAAGGACACATGTCAAGCCCCTACCCATGTTACCTTCATGTGTTGCTTGAAGCCTATTGGCTAAGCTTCAAAGGGATCCAATGATAAATTACATGAATTATCTAATTGTTTTAGCATTTATCCAGCCCTCTCTCTCAAAGGGGAAATCATAGCATAACATGAACTTGAAGAAAGCTTTAATTGTCCCAAGCCTCAGTCCCAAGACCTCAAACACCTTCGAAGGTGGAGAGAGCTAGCAGGGAATGAGGGTAGGGAAGAGGAAGAAGAAACATTTCATAGGAGAAAGAACTAGTTCCTCACTTATCATACTCTTGTTGCTAGCATACATAATAGCATAGTAATGAAGAAGAAGGAGATGACAAGCTCAAGCATTGAAGAATGGCTCTTGGTTGGATTTGCACTCCATAGCCAAGAGTGTTGGTGTAGGCTCTCAACCTCTACTTGCTTGGAGAGGGAGATCTTGCACTTTGCATAGCACACAATGAGAGTGTTTGTGAGTGTGTGGGTGAGTATACCCCCTAAACATTGTGCCTTAATAGTCTTTTTGACAGGAATGAAATGTGCTTGCTTGCTAAACCTGTCGACTATTGTCCATATTCCTGTATTCCCATGGATAGACTTGGGCAATCCAAAGATCAAATCCATGGATATACTCTCCCATGGTAAATTTGGAATAGGCAATGGCTGGAGTAATCCAGGCTGCTTCCCTCTATCATACTTGGTCTTTTGGCATACTACACATTTTGAAACATACTCTTGTATGTCCACTTTCATGGTAGGCCAATAGAAATACGTCTCTACTCCTCGGAGAGTAGGTTGAATACCTCTATGCCCTGCATATGGAAGAGCATGGGATTCATACATAACCTTCTCACGAAGGGAATGAGTAACACATAGCCTATTGCCGTGGAGAAGATAACCATCCTGCAAGGTGAATGGTTCCTCTTTCTTCCCCAAAGCAAGGGCTGACATTATGTCTCTAAAGTCAGGGTCAGTAGCATACTCATCTATCATAGAGGATAGATCATTGTGAGTAGCTATAGACACCGCATTAACTTTTGGTCGTCCTGAAAGTGCATCAGCAAATTGATTGTGCTTACCAGCTATGTGAGCAATATGGAAATTAAATTGCGAAAGAAAATTTGCCCACCTCATTTGTTTGTCGGAAAGCTTGGTTTGCGTCATGAAATACTTGAGACTTTGGTGGTCGGTTCGTAGGATAAATGGAGTCCCCAATAGCTAGTGCTTCCATGTGTGTAGAGCATGTAGAACAGCTAAAAGCTCTTTCTCATAAATGCCCAAGACTCGTTCATCACCATTGAGCCTTCGGCTCTCATATGCTATGGCATGCCCTTCTTGAAGCAAAACCGCTCCAAGTCAATCACCACAAGCATCACATTGGACCTCAAATGGCTTTGAGAGATCCAGAAGCATGAGGACTGGTTGGAAAGTAAGCTTCTCTTTGAGTTTTTCAAAAGCATTTTGCTCCTTAGCAATCCATACAAACTTAACGTTCTTCTTAGTTAAGTCGTGTAGTGGTCCTGCTACTTGAGAGAATTTTGCTATGAAGCGTCTATAGTATGCACACATACCAATAAAGCTTCTTAGATCATGTAGATTTCTTGGGTTAGGCCATGCTTTTATTACCTCTAACTTTGATGGATCCATTTGGATACCATCTTTAGAGATAATATGACCTAAGTATTGAATCTCTTGAAGGAAGAATTCGCTTTTCTTTTGGTTGAGATAAAGCTTGTCCTCCCTCAATGCTTGAAAAATGACTTGGAGATGCTGCTTATGTTCCTCCAAAGACGTGGAGTAGATGATGATATCATCAAAGAACACTCTAGTGAATTTTCGATATGGTCTAAAAATTTTCTCCATCAAACGATTGAACGTAGCTGGTGCATTAGTCAAGCCAAAAGGCATGACTAGATATTCATAAAGACCAAACGTTGTGCGAAACGCGGTCTTTAAGATATCTTCATCCACTATCCTTATTTGATGATAGCCACTCTTAAGGTCAATCCTACTGAAGTAGGTAGAGCCTTGTAGCTTATCAAACAGATCTTCTACCCGAGGTACGGGAAATCTGTTTTTGATAGTGATATGGTTTAGTGCTCGATAGTCCACACACATACGGTATGTACCATCTTTCTTTTGCACTAAAAGGACTGGAGAACAAAAGGGAGAGGAACTAGGCCATACCATCCCTTTGTCTACCAGCTCTTGTACTTGCCTCATGATCTCCTCTTGTTGAGCTTGTGAGACTCGATAAGGAGGCTTGTTAGGTGGTGAGCTTCCAGGAAGGAGCTCAATACAATGGTCATCATCCCCTCGTCTTGGAGGTAAGTCCATAGGGATATCATCGATGAACACATCTTGGAATCCTTTTAGAAAATTAGACAAGTCTAACTCTTCTTGATTCCTATCATTTACATTTGATGAAACATTAGTATCTTTTGGAGACTCTTTGACAAAAATCATGTACGCAGAAACTGAGCTCTTCATTGACTTATCAAAAGAAAGAGGATTTACAAGTGGAATAGTGCGACCACGCTCACTAGCATCTATATACATGTTCTTTCCCCTGTAAGTGAAGTAAATTCTCCTTTCAGGGAACTTCATGTTGGCAGCCATGCGATCAAGCCATGGTGCCCCTAGGATAACATCCTGATGTTGGAGAGGAGAGATGAAGAAGTCTTCTTTGTCGACATAGCTTTGGACATGAAGCCTCAACTTCCCAATCAAGGGAGTAACGGAGGCTTCTTGTCCCTTGAAAGCTGCATCAGCGACTACTATATCTCCCATCTAAAAGCTTGAATGCCCAACTTGGTGGCCAACTCTATTGATATGAAGTTAAGAGTAGAGCCAGGGTCAAACAAGATGAAGGCATCATGCTCTCTTACCTTTCCACAAGCATAGGAGAGTGATGATCCTTTGCAATGAGCATCCTCTTTTGGAGCTTCGATGGTGGAAGCTCTAGGAGTCTCATTGCGAGTATTCTTCTTGGGGCAAGAACGATATCCATGTCCTTGCTCTCCACACTTGAAACACTTATGGTCCTTTCGAAAATCTTCAAGCTCTTCAGGAGAGAGTTTGTTTTTACCTTTGGAAACTCCCTTCTCCTTGGACCGATTGTTGTTGTTGTTGTTGTTGTTGTTGGAAGTGCCTTGGGAATTATTTTGAGCATTGGATTTCCCCTTTGCATCATTTTTATCTTTGTTTTCCATGGGCTTGACATTACGTCTAGCCCCTTGATGGAAATTGATGCGTGAAGCAACCATGGTGTGGTGGATTACTTCGGTAATAGTACCGGGCCGTTGAGAGTTGATGTATTCGGCCATCTCTTCAGGTAATCCCGTACAGAATTGCTGTCTTTGCTCGGCAAAGTCTATCTTTTGAAAGACAATAGCTTTGAGATTTTTCCATGTCTTTGGGGCTTCTCCATTGCCACGAAGGATATCCCACCATTGACGAGCTAATTTTTGGAAGTGCATAGCTACATGACGTAGTTTGGAGGACTCTGTGAAGCCCTCGTCCCCAAAGGCCGCGTCAAATTGCTGGATGAAGGCCAAGACTTTGTCGGTAGCACCAAAGGTGCCATCGTAGGTGAGAAAAGAGATACTCTTTCCTCCCTCCTTGAACTTCTTTAGCTTTTGTGACCTTCGCCATGCAGGAAATGATTTGCGATGTCCTCCCCTCTTGTATTCTCTAGGAGAATAGCCATAACTTTCATCGGAAGAGGAGGAAGGTGAAGAAGAAGGAGAAGAGGGTGACCTCTTCCTAGCCCTTTTCTTCCTTTGTTTCCTCTCTTGCCTTTCAGAGTGATAAGGAGAAGGACTATGTGTTGCTCTTTTCCTCTTGGGAGGAGTAGGCGATCGTCTAGACCGCCTTCTTCGTGGAGCCACATCTTCAGAAGAACTTAGACTTTCATTGCTTTCTTTCTCTTTGGATTCCTCCTCTCGAATGGGAGAGAGTCTTATTTTGGGGGTCTCTTCAAGAGGCCTCCTAAGCTCTCTCTCCTCTTGGAGAGGAAGGGAAATTCCATACGCACGAAGTTGTTGAGTAATTTCGGCTTGCAAGGTAGGGTTGCCCATAGCCTGTTGCAATCTAGTCACAAGATAATTCACAAACATGGGAGCATCATCATTAGCACCTTCATGTGCAAAATCAAAGCTATCAATGTTCATTCTACTCTCTTGATTATTGTCAGCCATGTTAACAAAATTTTATGTATGTACTTAGTGTATGCTTTGGCAATTCAAAACCTTAGTTGCCACTCCTCTTAGCCTTTGAAAATTGGCTCTTAAGTATCTACACCCACGGCTCAAAGTGGTTAATTATAGAGAGTAGAGGAGTAGGTCTAACATAGCAGAGTTGCCAAGGGCTAGCTCCTTTCGGACTTCTTATGGCTCAATAATGGTAAAGCCGTAGGCAAGTCTAAAAAGACTCCATTATTAGGTCCAAAGCTCCCGAGGTGTGCACCATCCCCCACATAGTGGGCTTAACAAAACCGATATTAGATCCCAATTCCACTTACCCTAATATAATTAACAACATCAACCATTTATAGGCTACTTAAGGACCTCTCTTCTTAAGCAAGAAAAGAGAAACCAAATACTCTGATACCAATGTAATGGAATTGGCCTATTTAACTTGAGAGCAGCGGAAATTAATGAGAGTACTTTTGAGAATGACTTTGTGAGCATAGCGGGTGAACATAATTGAAGATAGAACCATAATTATAGCACACATACCAATAAAGATTTCCGACAAACAAATGAGGTGGGCAAATTTTCTTTCGCAATTTAATTTCCATATTGCTCACATAGCTGGTAAGCACAATCAAGTTGCTGATGCACTTTCACGACGACCAAAAGTTAATGTGGTGTCTATAGCTACTCACAATGATCTATCCTCTATGATAGATGAGTATGCTACTGACCCTGACTTTAGAGACATAATGTCAGCCCTTGCTTTGGGGAAGAAAGAGGAACCATTCACCTTGCAGGATGGTTATCTTCTCCACGGCAATAGGCTATGTGTTACTCATTCCCTTCGTGAGAAGGTTATGTATGAATCCCATGCTCCTCCATATGCAGGGCATAGAGGTATTCAACCTACTCTCCGAGGAGTAGAGACGTATTTCTATTTTCCTACCATGAAAGTGGACATACAAGAGTATGTTTCAAAATGTGTAGTATGCCAAAAGACCAATTATGATAGAGGGAAGCAACCTGGATTACTCCAGCCATTGCCTATTCCAAATTCACCATGGGAGAGTATATCCATGGATTTCATCTTTGGATTGCCCAAGTCTATCCATGGGAATACAGGAATATGGAAAATAGTCGACAGGTTTAGCAAGCAAGGACATTTCATTCCTGTCAAAAAGACTATTAAGGCACACCAAATGGCAACTCTCTTCATATCTCAGATTTTCAAGCACCATGGATTACCCACATCCATTGTGTCAGATAGAGATCCTAGAATGACCAGTAATTTCTGGAAAGGTCTCTTTGAAAATCTAGGAACAAGATTGAATTTCTCTTCGGCCTATCACCCACAAACGGATGGCCAAAGTGAGATAGCCAATCTTACGATACTCGATCTACTCAAAACTTATGTTACCGAAGTAGATCAACGCTCACAATGGGAAAAGTATTTACCGCTAGTAGAGTATGCCTACAATAATACTGTACATACTTCTACGGGGAAAGCACCTTTCGAGATCATAGAGGGAAGACCTAAAAGTCCCTTGCTACTGAAAGTACATGGGAATATCTTCGCCGCCGATGAGTATAGCCGTGACCTACAAGAATATTTTCAAAAGATTAGGGAGGCTATAGCCATCTCTCAACAAAGGCAAAAAGCTGCTGCTGATAAGCACAGAAGAGCCTTAATGTTCAAAGAAAATGATTGGGTCTTACTCAAGTTTCCTAAGGCTCGATTAAGGCAAACGACGGGCAAAAATCCTACGGGCCATCAAAAGTATTATGCTAAACTAGCAAAAAGATACTATGGTCCTTTCCAAATCTTGAAGCCTATCAATGAGACGGCTTATCAACTCAAGTTGCCCAACCATTGGCTTATACACAATGCCTTTCATGTAAGTTTACTTAAGCCCTACAAAGGAGAGCCACCAATTGAACCAATTATTGAAGACCCTCCCGAAGTCGAAGACCAAGAAGAGGTGCTACAACCCGAAGCTGTCCTTCGGCATGAAGACAAGGTACTACGACATGGTAAGATAATCCGGCGGTATCTTATTAAGTTCAAAAATTATCCTTTTGAAGATGCTAAATGGATGCAAGGAGTACAACTTAAGGATAGTATGAACCTTGTCAATGCTTACAATGCTACATTAGAGTAAGCAAATGTACAAATTTCTTTTAAATGACTCATGTTTTTGTCTTATATGACTAGTCCTCTTTTTAATTGTACACAAATTTAACTAGTATGCATGCTTAGAATCATGTTTGTGATGACGACGTCTCTCAAACACCAAGTAGAATTTGTCACTCTACTTTGGGAGAATGAAATGGACTAAAGAGCAGACATGCTTGCGGCAGCTATGTCTCCCAAGCACCAAATGGATTAGTCATCCATCTTGGAAAGATGTCGTAGGGTAAAAAGGGATCCTTTACCCGCTAAGTACAATTGACTAATGACTAAGACTTTATCTCTTCTACCTCATAGTCGAGGACGACTATGATTTCAAGAGAGAGGTAATGTCATAAAATCTAATATCTAACCAACCCAAATGATTTTCTCATATTAAATTGATCACTTAATGTGGGAGAATAAACGGGAACAAGTGTTAAGATATAGATATGTGCTTATAGATCTATCTCAACACGGGGCCAATAGTAAAGGGGCCCAAAAGGGAGATGGTCTATCAAAGAGCAAGGCTAACCAATGGAGCATAAGACCTTAGGGTTAGCTTCATTGAAGACCTCCAATAAATGTGTGTAAAAGTCCTTTGACCTTAGGTAAGCTAGGGCTGAGCTTGAGGTGGGAACCCGGCCCAAGCTCGAGGTGCTTGTCCTGCTTGAGGTGCTTGTCGTGCTTGAGGTGTTTGTCATGCTTGACGTGCTTGATTAAGATGCTTGAGGTGCTTGACTAGCTCCATGCTTGAGGTGCTTGACTTGCTGCATGATTAAGGTACTTGAGGTGCCTTGAGAAGCTTGCCTGAGATGCTTGTGGGAACACCCCCTAGTTCAAGTGCTTTGTCATGCTTGGTGAGTAAGGTGCTTGATCACCTAAAGTCAAAAGCATTCCTACAAGAGGGGGGGCGAGCCCTTTTCCTCGGGGCTAGAGAGAGAACACCCACTCACACACACAAGGGAAGCCCCAACTTGAAGAGGCAGCAAGGACACATGTCAGGCCCCTACCCATGTTACCTTCATGTGTTGCTTGAAGCCTATTGGCTAAGCTTCAAAGGGATCCAATGATAAATTACATGAATTATCTAATTGTTTTAGCATTTATCCAGCCCTCTCTCTCAAAGGGGAAAGGGGGACACTTGTCCCAAGGCTACCCCTGTTGCTTGTAATGGCTCCTGCTTGTGATTGGCTAGGCCTGGAGGGGTCCAATGAGCTTCAAGCATGAGCTACAAGGGGGGTTCAACCCAAGCAAGCTAGGGGGGTTCTTAGGGGGTATACTCACCCACACACACTCACAAACACTCTCATTGTGTGCTATGCAAAGTGCAAGAGCTCCCTCTCCAAGCAAGTAGAGGTTGAGAGCCTACACCAACACTCTTGGCTATGGAGTGCAAATCCAACCAAGAGCCATGCTTTAATGCTTGAGCTTCTCATATCCTTCTTCTTCATTAATATGCTATTATGTATGCTAGCAACAAGAGTATGATAAGTGAGGAACTAGTTCTTTCTCCTATGAAATGTTTCTTCTTCCTCTTCCCTATCCTCATTCCCTGCTAGCTCTCTCCACCTTCGAAGGTGTTTGAGGTCTTGGGACTGAGGCTTGGGACAATTAAAGCTTTCTTCAAGTTCATGTTATGCTATGATTGTGATGCATGAAGCTTTCCATCTTCATTGCATCACCTAGGTCACAAGGAACACAAAGAATGTATTGTAACAAGTCTCTCTTAATGGGAGAAATCATAATACAAATGCCTATTGGAGGGGGGACCGGCTCCACATAAATCCGGTCCTCAACTGTTGTTATGTTCTCGAAATTCTCTCTCTTGCAAAATTCTACCTTGTCACGCCGCCATGACAACGAGGCAAGCCCTTCCACATGATTTTGAGTGCAAGCAAACCCAAAAATAGAAGCTAGGTGCATGCAAAGAAAAAGAAAAGGGGAGCTGAGCCCAAAATAGAAGGGGGTACAAGCCCTTGACAAGGGCCAAGTTTTTGGAAGCTCTCAAGGAGAGGTTTTTTTCCTTTGGAAGTCAAGGATAGGGAGCTTCGTTTTGGAGAAGGAGAAGTTCGGATAGAGATCTAGAGGAATAGTTTGGATTTGAGTGGGCTTTTTGAGTTTTTGAGATTGTCAAAGTTTCTTGAGTGCTTGCATCCGAGGATGAGAGTTAAGGTGGAAGACGGTGCTGATACCTATGAAGACATGGTGTATCTAGCCAAGGTGAAGTGAAAGCTGGGTTTGTTGAAGCCTGCAGATTATGTACATGTTGCAAAGCTATTAGAATATTCTATGGTTCAACCAAAGGCAGTTCTAGTTGTGCGAGATGCAAAGCCCATTGAGTTAAGGCCAACAATTGATTATGTTCCTTGGAGGTTTCTAGTTTATGATGTGCATGTATTAGTGATGGAAGAGCTTGTCAAAGAAGATAAGCCCCTTGCTAAATTGAGCCAGTGTGACAAAGAGATAGCAAGTGTTGGGTTTCTAGAGCAGATTAAAGAGGTAGAGCATGTTGTGGAAAGCTTGTATGAGAAGATAGCAGATTGCAATCAAGTTGCAAATATCGAGGGTTCAAAAAGGGATGAGGAAAGTGTGCAAAGCCTAGATAAAGGTCAAGCATTTGTGGAGCAAAAGTGGTTGAAGATGCTGATACTGAGTCATTGTATGATGCTGATGAAGATGGAGAGGCCAGTTCCGATTTCTGGGAGACAAGCAAGGAAGATGGACCGGATGAACCCACATCCTATGGCGAGGAGACCAAGTCTGATGAGCCACGTGCTGGTAAAGGTAAAGCTACCTGATTATGTGTCTAATGATGTGGTCATAGACAATGTGGAATAACAACAGGTTGAAGTGTCAAAGAAAATGAGAGAAGATGTGCTATCAAAGGGAGCAAGCAGTGCTCTACTATCGGCCATGCTGATTAAGGTAGCAGTAGAAATGGCTATGGAGATGCAATTGGTTCAAAGCTTTGCAAAAGAGGATAAATTTGAGTCTAGGGATAGCCAAGCTGGCCTACCAAGTGAACAGGAGGACGATCATGAAGCAAAAATCGAAGGGGTTGGGCATATTTCTGATGCTCATGATCTGCTAGGTGTTGACCAAGGAGAGGAGCAGTTGGAGGTGCCTTTGGTCTACCAAGATGATGTTATGGACACCACAGGACTTTTGGATCAGGTATGCTATAAAACTGAAGCTGATTGGGGGCTTTGATGATGCCGAGGATGCCATGGATGAAGAGATGCAAGTGCTTGTGGGATAAGGCTTTGACCAGGGTACATGTGATGTGAGGGTTAGTCCCTGTATAGGTGGAGAGTCTAGTGCATTAGACATGTTCTATGGATAAGTAAAGAGATGTTGAGAGTGAGTCCAAGATGTCAAAAGAGGTATGCAATACCTAGTTGAAATATATGCTTGTCAGTGAGGTATGTTATCTGCCAGATGCGGGGTTCCATGGAGATGAACTCTGCTTTACATGGTTGGGAGGGAGGGTCATAATTGTTGGTTAGTACATATGGTATGCTTATAGAGTCAAGTTTGTCAATGAGGCAAGTAAATGTGCGAAGAGATGATAAAGTTCTTTGGGCATATTGGGTGCATGGATGGTTGCGGACATGGGTGAAGCACTATTGGAGGGTACTGCAGATGGATGGAGGAAATCATTGCAAGATATTTGATCCAGGCGGAGACTATGTGATGTAGGGGGTGGGGCAACCCACTTTGCGGTTTGGCAGTAGTGTACAGATGTTATTTTTTTGTGGTTTGCTCATAGTTTTGAATAGTGTTTGCTAGTTTTTGCAGTTGGTAGAAGAATAAAGCTGTGTTTTGGTTAAACATGAATGTTCAGCAAGGGGGTTGGGCAATGATGGTACATCCAAAGTGTGCCAACCCTAGCAAAGGGCATAAGTAGTGATATGTATGTTGAGAGAGGCTTGGCAAAGGGCTAGAGCAAGTGGGAAGAGCTCGGGTAGGCAAGTGGCAGCGAAGATGTATGCTTTATGTGGTTTTATAGGCTAAGTGGGCTCCAGATTGGTCTATACAGGATGGTAAGTGAAGGATGTACAAAGTGTTGTTTTTTGGCTTGAGGATGTAGAGATTGAAGTGCTAAAGGAGCAGGTTCAGACAGCTCATCAAATGGAGCCACACTATGCAAGATATGGTGGTTTGAAGCTAAAGGGGGTTACAAATTTGAGACAAACAGAGCAAGTGATGCCAGGTAGTCTGAGCTATGTTGGAGCTATGGGTGTGTTGTGCTTGATTTATGGAGCCTATTGGTCGTTTCAAATCGGTAATTGGAGACAAGATGAGAGAGTTATTGCCAGATGTTTCATTGGGGGCCAGTTCTATGCCAGTTTGTTGGTCTCCTCGATCGATGTGCCAATAGCGGGTTTTGGAACCTCGCCAGGGCTTCTATGCAAAGTATGAAGCATACAGAGTTAACAAGAAGTGATGTCATGGTGAACAAAGTCCGGATCAATCAAATACCTCAGTCTGGAGTTGGCGGAAATTGTCAGTAGGGTGGTAGACGGTGCTTTTTGCCAATCTTGATGCGTGTTGTTCAAGGTCCTTGGACCATGGGAGTGCGGAGTAAAGTGGTGGAGTTGAAGCACATCAATGGGAATTTCCATGGGATGTTACGGTCCCGACCATCAGATAACAAAGCAGGAGACTACAATACATTGAAGTTGAGGGGAAAAATAAATAAATAAATGATGGTTTTTGGTGGACTTTGAATTTTTTGAGGGGCCAATTCTTCCGGTGTCTCCACGTGTCTGTGGAATAACCCACATACGGGGATGAATAAGAGGATTTCATGCTTTATATACTGCATTGTGAGTAGTCCACTAGCATCACATGAGGGAGAGTCCTCCCTTGGGAGCTCATGGCAATGGTGTTTGTCTTTCGGGTGCTGCTCTTGGCGGTGTTGGGCGCGTTGAAACCCTTTGCACGGCTCTTGAACTCGCTGACTTGCTATCGACGGCCATTTAATGCAGTGCATAGATGACATGGCAATGCCGTTCTCACGTGGGCCTACGAAGGCCGTGGCCTTTTTGAGTTGAGGAAGAAAGTGGGGGCTCCCACTACCTTGTCACGCCGCCGTGACAACGGGGGAAGCCCTTTCACATGACTTCAAGTGCAATCCAACCTAAAAATACAAGCCGGGTGCATGCGAAGAAAACGAAAAGGGGAGTTGAGCCCAAAATAGAAGGGGGTACACGCCCTTGACAAGGACCGAGTTTTTGGGTGGTCTCAAGGAGAGGTTTTTTTCCCTTTGAAAGCGGAAGGAGAGGGAGCTTTGTTTTGGAGAAGGAGAAGCTCGGAGAGAGCTCTCGAGGAACCATTTGGAGCCGATGCGGGCTTTGACAATAGTGTTTTTCTTTTCTTGCCGGTCTCAAGAGGAGGACAATGTGGAGGTGAATCCGAAGGTTGCCCAAGTTTTTGTTGCTCGTCATGTTCATGCTAACGGAGCCTTTGTAGTCAAGGTTTGATGGCGTTGTAGATTTTTTTTTTGCCGCTATTGAAGAAAACCATATCATAATTTGGTGTCATTTATTCCGCTTTCCCCCCTTCTTCTCTTTGCTCTATTCCAAAAGTTTGGTGCCGGTGTCTGAGATGTGTGTGCCTCCCCGGACCTTTGTGTGTGTGAGAGGGAAAGAGAAAGTGGTGTGTGCTGTGGCATGATCATAAACGAGAAAAATATGGTGTGGTCTGTTGTTAGTTGTGCAAGGTTTGAAGGTGAACTCTAGTGGATTGGGGTGCAATGATTATTATGGGCTATAGAGAGGCGTGCTATTTGTGGGCTCGGTCTGGTGCCCCCATGGAGGAGTGCACTGATGCTCCGATTTGAAGGTGAAGGCGGTGTTTGAAAGCCAACAGGCGGTTGGCGGATGGTTGAAATATTTGGCGGTTGTGCATGAAGATAACAAAGATGATGGAGCCAAGATTTGGACCTATATTTACAGGTGTTGAAGACTTTGAAGATTGGTTAGCAGATTTTGAATTATGGATGTTGTTGATGCATATGTTGACGAATGGGGAAAATTTGTGAATGGGCCCGCTGCTGATGCACGGATGTGCAAATATTTGGTACGATGATTTGAAGGATGATGGTCAAAGGTCATGGCAGGAATGCAGAGGCAGTTTCCGGAGCGGTTTTGAGAAGTGATCACCCTGACAGAGGCTAGTGCAAAGCTAAAAGCGGTAGGCCAAGATGTAAGTAAAGATTTTTCCATTTTCTTTGGACAGTTTGAAACTTGTTGGAAACTATTAGAGATTGCCACTGGGATGAAAGGAAATCAGTTTTTGAAGTTGTCAAAGTTTCTTGAGTGCTTTTTTCATTCTTCTTCTCGTTGCTGTGTTCCAACAATCTATTGCCGATGTCTGAGACGTGTGTGCCTCCCCGGGACTCTATGTGTGTGTGAGAGAAAGAGAGAGTGGTGTGTACTATGGCACGGCCGTAAACGGACAAAATCTGGTGTGGTTTGCTGTCAATTGTGTGATTTTTGAAGGTGAACTCTAGTGAATTGGGGTGCAGTGATTGTCCGGGGCTATAGAGAGGCGTGTTGTGTGTGGGCTGGGTGTGTTCCCCTTTCCCCCCATCCAACGTCGCCTTCGCAATGTAGCCACCACAAAATGCATAGGGAGAAGAAGAATAAGACCTCACTCTCTCTCAACACACAACGTGCAGTCATGTATACTTAGTGGAGCTCAAAAGTTGATTCATTCAAAAAAATTGTATAAGGTTTACAAAAAATTGCTTTTATACCTCAGCCTTGAAGGTTTTAACTCACAAAGATTACCTCCTACCATCTACTATGGGGTTAGAGATTCTAGAAATTACAATCTGGATACTCAATCTAGTCCCAAAATAATTACAACAAGTTTGCTAGAATAAATATTACAAAAACTGGGCTCTTCCAGTGTTTTAGCCGTAGCCGTCAACACTCCCCCCTCCGTGTCCATGCTGTCCCTGACATGGCGGGTCTTGATCCCTTGATCTTGTAAATAATTCTCAGCCTTGGAGTCGGTGGAATCTCTGGGGCTTTAGCAGCTTCAAGTATGACTCGTACCTTAAGTTGCCCAAGGTGACTGTAGGGCCGAATTCTCAGCCTTGGAACGACCATGTGTGTCTGGCACGGGTGCGTCAGTATCCTCGTCCTCTACGTCAAGGGTGGCACGCTCTGAAAGTGGAAACTCCGTTCCCCCACCACTACCAAAACATGCGAAACCACAAGATCCACCACTGCTTCGTCTCTCACGGTGGTCGTTGCCCTGAGACGAGCGTCGATGCGCGCTGCTAGAGGAAGTCCGTCGACTATGTTCTGGCGAAGCCGGAGTGGAATGGAGTGGCGTAGGACCCTATGATGCCATGGGAGTAGGACCCTGCAATGGAATAGGAGTAGGACGAATGGAAGGGAGAGTAGAGGGAGGTGCCGTCGGTACGAGGCTCTGTAGGTAAGGAGTCCCTCCCTGACTCCCCATCGTGCGAGTCGGTGGAATCTTTGGGGCTTTAGCAGCTTCAAGTATGACTCGTACCTTAAGCTGCCCAACGTGACTGTAGGGCCGAATTATTTGCTATCGTATTAAGTAAAGAAGCTGGTGTTGAAGTCTTACTCAAAGGCTTGCACGTGGTATCTTGAACATTAGCATTTGGTAGAACAAATGTAACACCTCCGAGGATGGCTGCTTTGACAAATCAAATGTACTTGTGGTGACAGTGTCGCCTGGAGTCCGTCGCTTTGGACAATGCAAACGCTTCAATGCACACCAAGAGGGTCTTGCATATCTTTGTGATCATCACACACATCAAGTCGGGGGAGCCAATGAAAATCTTAATGGTGCCCTTCAAGGTTTTCACCATATAAGATACACTTATTCTCTCTCCTTTCTTGGGTGGTGGCATGTATGGGTAATTGAGCCAGGTGGGATGTTTCTTCAAGATTTTGGTGTGGATTACCCAAGTGTGTACGCAAGGGACTGGGATAAATAGAGTGTTATCCCATATGTTTTTGGAAGCTTCCACCAAGTACTTTAGAAATCCGGGGTACTCGAGGAGCCACACATTTCTCCACTTTGGTTGGGAGTCCACTATCTTCTTTGTAGTGTCTGAATCTTTGACATCTCCCTCATACACTGGCTTTTTTGCTTCTGCTTCAACTCTTTTCTCTATCACCAAAAGTTCATACTTTAGGAGAGGCTAGAGGAGTGAAGGCTGCATACATTCCTCCCTAAGCACATTTGTGGAAAACACTTGGACTCCTACTGAGTGGATCATTTGCTTCTCGCATTCCAAGAGTGCCTTGTGGTCTTCATCTATGGATTTTTCAATCAGAGTTTGGAGGCACGTCTCCTCGTCTGCACTTAAAGGTTGTTCTCCCTCCACCTGTGTATGTACATGTTCCTCTAGGTGCTGTAGGTCTTCTACACCTTCAAAAACCTCCAAGGACTCATCTCTTGCATTAATGCGGAGGTCATTGGGCCCTGACTTTATTTCCCATGTCCTTGCTTTGGCTACCTCTTTTTGTAGTTCTATTATCTGTTGTTGAGAAAGTCTATCTTTTTCTATAGCTTCATTTACTTGATCTACCAACAGATCTTGCAAAATTCCTAACTAGAGTTGGAGCTATTTTTTTTCTTTGCGGAGTTCTTAGTGTTGAGCCTTCATTCTCTCCTCTACGGCTAGGGACCCTTCTTCCATATGCATTCTTTGTCTTTGTTCTAGCTGTAATTTCTTTTTTAGACCAGTGATTTGTGCTTCCAAAGCTTGTATAGCTTGGCTATCTACTCCTGTAACTTCTCGTGCAGCCCTTAGGGTTGCTCTAAGTCTCTGTTTTACTGCTTCTAGCTCATCCTCCACTCTTTATTTTTCTTCCTCTAGACTCTTTACTTCACGCGAAACCTCCACCATTCACAGTGTCAAAGTGTCTCGTTTGCTTTCAGCCTCTATTAGTGTCTTACTAAGAGTCTCAAGCTCTTGTTCTGCTTACTCAGCTTTATGGGTCATCATTTGGATCGTGTTTGTGAGGTGATCACGTTCTATTTGCATATTGGCTTCTCTGTTTCTTCAGCCAGTGTTAGAGACCGCATTCTAAATATGTCCAGTACTTGATATGCAGCTCTCTCATCCTCTTCATTTGCTGCAACTAGGATTCTTGTTGATGGTCTAGGGATCGATGGTCTAGGGATCGGGCCTGAAAAGAGAACTTGGTGTCCCATACTCAGCATTACTCCTGCTAGAGGAGTTCTCCACGGACTGGTCAAAGGTTTCCATTGTGGTGCATACGGAATTTGGACCAACTCTGGTACTCTAGGCTGTGGGGATTGCCTTTCTTGTGCTCTCCTTTGCGTGTCTTGGTCTGCTTGCGGTTCTTTTGATCTGTCAGCTCTCACCTATTCTTTAGGAATCTCCTCCCTTTCTTGCTCTTGCATGGCAGCCCATGGTGGGGTTGGAGTGCCATACACCACCTCAGAAACCTCTATCGATGTGTATCCTTCTTGAAGGAGGTCTTCATAAGTGTTCCTTTCTTCTTTTTTCTTGTCTTTTGGTGATGGTGCTGCCTTTTTAGTCTTTTCTAGTGAGTGTTTTGGTTGGGATGTAGAGGGCTTTGGAATTGGAGGATGAGTAGAGGAGCCTGCTGGTGTTGTACTTTTTGTCTGCTCACCTTCTTTGCCTTTCTCGACTTGAGCCTCTAGCGTTTCTTTCAGCTACCTTGATATCTTGTACCTCCTCCATTGTGAAGGGCTCTAAGTTTTGCTCTTTGGTCACCTTTTTAGATCTTCATAGGCTCGGATATAATGATTGAACTGATCCTCCAACAATCTTCAGGAGCTTCCTTGGATCCTTGCTGGGCTTGGTATCCAATACTCCTCAAAGTCTTCTTTAAGTGCCCATTCTGCCTTAATTTGCTCAATCAACCTCTCAATTTGAGCGGCCTTTTGGCTATGTTTCTCTTTGGGCCTTGAGACTTTTGTCATCACCATCTTACCCTTCTTTCTTGGGGGCTCCTCAGACTCTTCCTCTTGTGTAGTCTCTAGCCTTCGTTGGAGTCGTGTGGCGATTGGTGGTGCCACTGCTATTTGTGGTTCATCTTCTGTGTCTTGCTTTAACTTCAACCACTCATTTAGGGTTGGTGGGGCAAGACATTGTCCTCTTGCATCGATAGCTTCATATGCAATCTTTGTCAATGTTTCTCCACCTCCAATGTACTTGGGCTTCTCTATACCCATGCCGACCACTTGCTCATGCATATATTGGGCGTAATTCAACTCTTTTGGCACATTGCTTCTCAAGGACCAAGTGATTGCAGTGGCCACTGCATGTGGAGGCGTTGTGTACTTTTGTGGCCGCTTGCTGCAAACATGGAAATATTGGTTGTAAAGCTTGCATATATTTGCAGCCCTTGGGTCTACTATGTCTTTGAATGTCTAATTGGGTTTCTTATGAGAGTAGACCTTTACTTCATCTCTTATTTCTCTAACGGAGCTACCCTTATTACAGAGTCCAGTGCATCTGCTATGATTTGAGGTGTAATCACCACTTGTGTCTTCTGTCCATCCAAAGCAGTAATCATTGCCTTGCCATCTTTCTGGATTGAGCTGGCTACCTTGTAGTAGACTCTTTGCACATCTACACCCATTGGTCGTGTTGTGAAGAAGTTGTAAAAATCTACTCTTTCCAGCTAGGTGATTGTTTCTTCTTTGTTTGCATACTCTAAAATTTCTCACAGATTCATTGGGATTTCCACTGTATTTCCTTGAAGGTCTTTGAAGGTTCCTAGACACACTGCCAGTCCTTCTCTTTCTAATGTTATCTCGTCAACCCAAGCTTTGGATGGTTTGAGCATCTCTTCTGGTAGTGTGTAAGGCTCACTGACTGCAATAATGTCCTTCAAGGACAACCTCTTCTTCTTTCATGGTGATCGGATGGCTTCCATTGTGATCTCACAAATTCTCCAAGTGTAACAATTAGCGTAATTCTCTAGATCTAGTGTCATTGCAATTTCTAACTTTCCAAATAGATTCAAAATTGAAACACAAGAAATTTAGGGCCTAAAGGTGCTATGCATGTGGCAAAAAGTGCATTTTGGGTGCAAATTCATGCTGTGAGACATCATACACATATGATGTCTAAGTGCTCAGAATGAAGTGATTTTTTGTATGTGCAAGCTCATAGCATATGCATCATGGATATATGATGCCTCAATTGAGTTTGGGTGTCATTTGGGCATGATGTGACCACTTTAGTTTTTTTCTTACTTTGGATGTGTATTTTGGCCATGGCTTGAGCAAATGATGTTACATGGGTTAAAACTTGATGCAAAGACTCATAAGCAGGTGGTATGAACATTGACTCAGCAAAAATCCTCTCAAAATAACATTTGAATACCTTTAGACATTTTATATGTATGATGTCTCTTGATGCAATTTTTCTTGAAAATCATGGGATAGGATGCCCATAACCTTTGCATAATGTATGTCGCTTCAGAATTGGATTTGGAAATGGATTTGTAGGTGGGAGGCCATAAAAGAAGTTTGTGCGTTCACTACCATGTGGATATATCATGGATAAATGATGTCCATTCATGGTGAAATTTGATTGGCAAGCTCATAAGGTTGTGATGGAATAGCTGGTAACCTCATAAGTCCTACACCTTGTCATTTTGTAGGGGTTAGACATCATACACGTATGATGTCTATTTCATCTTTTTTGGCTGAGACTGATTGTGAAGTTAGCTCAAGATGTGTGCATTGCTCTGATGTGCCTAAAATGGAATTTTGATGATGGTTCATGTGCCGAAGACCAAAGGTTGTGTTTTTGGATCCTTGATTTGCAAATGAGTTGTATGACAGTCAAGTCGTGCCCAAATGTGCCCAAACTTGGTGTATGTGATGTATATACCATGGAGTACAATTTTGGATGGTCAAAATGTTGATAGAACTCTTTTATGAGAGATCTAGACATTATACACGAATGATGTCTACACTTGTAAATCAGACATTTGAGCATAGGGGCATAATGTATGTGCTTAGTGCATGCTTTGTGCTTGTTTTGACTTGATTTGGAGCACTTTGGTTCTAAAGCCAATTTTTGAGATTTAGCCTAGATTTTGCGTTTTTGGGTATCAACCATCCTCCTTGGCTCCAAATATAATGAATTTCTGTGTACTTCATGTTTAGGGTATGCATAATGTACCTTTGTATTCATAGGAGTGAGTTTTATGCAAAATCTGGCTGTGAGACATCATACGCGTATGATGTGTATTTGATCAAAATCATATTTTGGTGGTGCTTTGCAGTGCTTTGTGCTTGTTTTCTAACCTTTAATTGCTATTTTTTTAATTAAAACTTTATTGGTTTAGTATAAAAACTCCCTATTTGGCATTTCAGACTCCGAAAGGGATTTCTTCACTTAGAGATGACTTTTCGCGGTAATATTTATTCTGAGCTTGTAGATGAAATAAAGCACCTTCCCATGGCTTCGGGGTATCATTTGGCGTTACTGATAACCTTTTTGGCAATTTGTCGCTCAAATAGCGTCTTTTTGTGACGAGATGGTCGGTGATGATTTTTCTTGATGTTTGACCACACATGTTGGTTGTCGATGATATGTCGATGATGCTCGTGAAGCTTGGTAGCAAACGGACGTACCGTTTGGCCGTGAGAGCCAACTGACACTTTGCGTGTCCAAAGCCTAATTTGTTTTTTGAACCATCTTCCGGTATTTTGTTCATGCAGGCATTTGCATAGGCTTATAGGGAACCTAGAGGAGTACTTATTCATGAAGATTGGCTGCATTCCGACTACTTTTTCTAGATTGTCTTCTGTAGGCTCCCGTGAGTTAGGGTTTTTTTGGCTGACCTAAATCAGCATAGAAGGTCATAGACTTGCTCCACTAGCCTAGGGTTAACCCCCCATCAAGTTTTGTAGCAATCGGGTTAGTGGTTATTGCATGGCAGTACCGTTTCGACTTCTTCTCGGCGATGCTCCATATCCCTTTTCGTTGGTTTTTGGCGATGAAGTTAGCGTAGAGCAAGTAGAGCTTATGGTGAGGAGCCTACCTCTCATGTATAGCATTGTAGGAAGCCATAGAAGATCTGCGCATTCTAGGTCTCTCTAGAGCTCTCTCACTTGTGAATAGTAGAAATGAGGTAGTAAGTGGGCTCAAAATATGTTATATCGAGGGTTCGCGGGTCACTTCTCATGAAATTTGATATGTGATACTATCTTGTCGCAAGGTGCACCTTAGGCTCAAAAATTTCTTCATTTGGACTGCATTTGTCCTATTTTTTTGAAAATTTGTCATTTCGTCCAAAAATTGCTAGAGTCGGGCTTTCCACAACTTTTCCATAATTGCACCTTGAATTCACCATATGTTATCCTTGACATGTTGATCACTCTTGTCTCTTTCTTTTGTCATTCCGTCTCCATCTCATTCGACTATCCTTTTTTTCTTTGTTTTTCTATCCAAATTAGCAAAAAATAAAAGGAAATTAACAAAAGTAACCCAAAAATACCAATAAATCAAAATAAATCCAAAATAGCATGATAATCTACTATGTACACTTCTTTCCATGTTTTTGGCTGGATGACTCTGTTTTTCTTAGTTTTCTGCATAAAAACTACTATTTTTACACACACACACACACACCTAGAGGCTAGAGGCTCATTTCTGACGTCTGTCCTCATCTCTTTGTAGACTCACACTAAATAAGGGCCTAAACATTTGGGCTTACCCAGAATTTTTCGCAATCAAACACAATAAACTTAAATCATAGAAAACAATGCCCTTCCAATATTTTCTAGGTCTATCGAGTTCGCATTGAGAATGCCTCCCCCCCTCCTATTTGGAGTCTTCTGGGACGACGGTGGATCGACCTTGTATGTGTCGTGCATGGGTCAAATGTTGTGCTAATGCACGCCATGTAATGCGACCTTATATGCATACTCTGTCAATGCATGGAAAATTAATGCTGTGCGAGATATGCTTATTGGCATGCGATTGTGAGCTTTTTTTTATTTCTAGTACCAAGAGTGGAGCGGGAAATAACAACCATTTGAGATGTTTTTCTCACTGTTTGATCGGCAATGGATGCTTTTGTACTGCTGGTGCCTGTTGCATTGTCTGTTTGACATTGTTGTCAAATCGGTTACACTCAATTGGCAAATGTACTTGGTCTTGTTGAACTTGTCGTAATTTCTTGGGTACCCAAATCTGCTTTACCCTTGTTTCTAAATCATATGGCCCGGATTTTCGTTGCGTTTGACGAATTCTTTCTGTACGGATTGACACATCGTTCCTCTTGAAAATCCAGATTTGCGATTGATTACTTTGTGTCGCAGTCAATTTCTTCAGCACCCATACTTGCTGATACCTTTGGTTTCGTTTTTCGGATCTGTTTTTGGGTTGTGTCAAGGTAGCTAGAGGTTTTGCATTCGTAATTTGTACGACCTTTGTTTTCTTGACCCAAACTTGCTTTTGTGCAGCTTGTGATTGGTTTGGTTGCTTTTGTTTGGTGGTTTGGTTGACTAGGTCCCTTGGACACTTCTCATATTTTCGCTCCGCAGTAGAAATGACTTTTGCCTTGCTCTTTGAAACCCATTGCTTTTTAAAAACTATTGGTTGGGTCATAATCTGTATTTTTTTTTAAATCAAAGCTTGGTGTTTATATTTTGACACAAAGGGAAACTCTTGATTTTTTTTTCTATACTGAGTGTTGAATGTATTTGAGCTCCAGTCAATTTGTGCGTTGTACGTTCTTTGCCAAGGTTGTCCGAGCAACAATGGATGTTGCACTGACATATCTTCTACCACATAAAACTTATGTGGATAGAGATATTGATTCACTTGTACATGTAGTGTGATCCATCCCATTGGCTTGATGGAGTGTTCCAAATAACTGTGAATTACCTGGCTTGTTGGATTAAGTGCTTACACAAGTTTTAGTTCCTTGTATAAGCTGTAGGAAAGTAGATTCCCTTGAGCTCCAAAATCTAGGAGTGCGTGAGTCTCCACCTGATTATCTCCAAGTTTGACTTGTATTATGGGATCCATATTATGCTCTTTGTATTAATCCACCATATTGATGACATTGATATGTAATGGCCGCCCATGCTGTTGCTATTGCTATAGAAGTTTTCGTTTAGCAATTCGTTCCTTTGCTTCGTCTTGAGCTTCCTTGACTAATCATTGTTTTCCTTGAGATCTTTTCTTGTCCGTGCGTATTTGTTGAAGCATATGCTGGGTTAGTGGTAAATGATAATTTTATAGCCGACAGATGCTAATCTAGTTAGAATTATTCACCATCCAATGTAGCAAGCTTGATGACCCCGCTTGGTGATAAATATTTGATCACAAAGTGTCCCATCCCTCGCTTTTTAAGCTTCTTAACATGTTTTTTTAACGTATAAACATGTTAAACTTCTTAACATGTTTTTTAACGTATAAACCAGGACATAGTCTCTCTTGCTTTAAATTGTTTAGAGCGTACATGCTTATCAAAAAATTCTTTTTGCCTTCTCTTTTGAGCATAGATAAAAGCTACATCCTTTAGGCAAAGCTCATCTAATTTTTCAAGGTCATCTAGCCTGGAAGATAGTTCATGGTCCGTTCATTGAGTTGTTTAGCTACTCTGAGTGTTGGGATCAAGAACTCCATAAGCAATATAGCATTAAGTCCAAACACCATGTTGTACGGTGTTGTTCCAATTGAGGTCTTGTATGCTATTCAATAAGCCCATAGTGTTGAGTGTAATTGTTGGTCCCAATCCGTCCGTGAATGTGTTACGATTTTGGTCAAGATAGTACATAGAGTCTTATTGGTGGCTTCAACCCGTCCATTCACTTCTGGGTGGTATGGAGCAGACTTCTTGTGGACCACCATGAATTCATCTAAGACATTTGCAATCACTTCATTGATGAAATGTGTGTTGTGATCATTGACAGTTTCTATGGGTAGTCCATATCTAACAAAGATATTTTCATATAGAAACTGTGCAGTGGTCCTTGCATCTGCTTTCTGTGTGGCCTTAGCTTCAATCCATTTTGTGAGATAGTCTGTAGCTACAATGATATACTGGGAAGGAGATCTATAAGCGGATGGTCAGATTGGCTGAAAAAAATCTATAGCCCACTTAACAAATGCTATGGCTCCCACCATTGGCCTTAGTGGCATCTCATATCTTCGTATTGGTACTTTAGTACGTTGACAAGAATCACATCTTTTGATGTATTCATTGGCATCCATATGTAAGGTAGGTCACCATATTCCTGTGGTCAAGACAAATTTTGACTTGGAACCTGAAAAATAGACTCCACTGATTCCTTCATGTGCTTGCTCTAGGATTGGCAAGTACATATCTTCAGTTGCACATATCCAAAGTTGATTGTCTTTCAAGGAGAAAATATGCTTGAACATTTCAAGAAAATAGAGAAAATTTGCAAAAATTGCTGATTATTTTGAAACATCAAATGATGTCCTCTTTCAACCTACCCATACTGGGGTAAAACCCCTTGCCTCCCTCACCTAAACTCCGCCAAAACTAGGAGAATTAGGATTTGTGTGCAAGGTTCAATGTGTGAATGCTCAGCTAGTGTGATTGGAGGGGTCAACCATGCCGTTGGTGCAGCCAGAGTGTGTCGACTCTAGAAGATCGCATGGACACATGCGTACAGGCAAGAAAAAGCATGGCAAAGGGATGATGCAGATAGGAAGTCCATGGGATGGCAGGTAGCAGCGGAAGTGTATGCATGATGCAGCTTATAGGCCAAGGAATGCTCCACAAGGGGCTAATTGGGGTAGTAGGTGAAGGAGATGCAAACTGCAGCTTGTGGGTCCAGGAATGAAGACCTTGAAATGCTGAAGGAACAGATCCAGACGGTTCATCAAACCGTGATACGGAGCCCAAGTTATTGAAGGCTAAAGTTTTGGTGGTTTGCAGATTCTTGCCGGACAAGGCAGCTGGGTACAGGTGGTCCAAGTGGAACTTGAGGTATAGATGTGTTGAGCTTAATTCATGGAGCCTACCCGTCTTTTCGGATTGTGGATCAGAGCCACGATTTGCAAGATATGATCATTTGAAGTTTTTCCGGGGGCCGGGTCTGAGCCCACTTGGCCGCATTGGAGAATGTTCCATCTGGCATCTTTTGGGCCTTGACAAAGTTCTAGAGTAGAGTGTACATCATACGGAGCCAGCAGGAAGTGACTGCATGCCAAACGGAGTCCGGAGCAAGGAGTTACAGTGGTCGGGAGCTGGGGTGCCTTTGTCCAAGGTTGGTCGCAGATGATTTTTTCCATTTTTGAAGCCCTTGGTTCGAGGACGCCAGGGGGTCGAAGTGCAGATACAGAGGGTGTGATTGTAGCCGGGAAGATGGAGTTTCGGTCAGTGTTTGCGGCTTGGCAACAGGAGGTGGGAACAGAGAATGGGAACCTGGCAAAGGCAGACAAAAACCAAAGTTTTTGTTAAAAAACAACAAAGGGTTTTTTCAAAGACTTGAGGCTTGAGGCATCTCGCGATGCCACGTTGGAGAGGGGAAAAGGGGAACACACCCATCACACAACAATATGCCTCACTATAGCCCAGGGTATACACAGCGCCCCAATCCACTAGAGTTCACCTTCAAAACTCAACACTACCCGCAAGCAAACCACTGCTTTCACACCACCATACGCACGCACGCCTTGCAATGCATTAGACACACTCAATCACTCCGCTCCGCTCAATTCACAGCGTTCCACACTCGCACAACCTCTCTCTATCTCTCTTTACATGACCACACTCGGGGGGGCACACACGCCGACACACACCCGGAAATACACGCACACAAGCAGAGAAGAGAAGGGGGAAGGGGGAATGACGCGTGAAACAGTAGGGAATCGTCTACTAGCATAGGCAATAGCATGTACATCCAACACCCTGCCTGCATGAACCTCGGCAATCAACACAAGAGCTCCAAAAGCCCTGGCAAGAAAAACCTCCTCCTTGGTCAAAAGACACTGGTCCCAAAGACTCTTGGCCAAAAAGCCCTTACAAATGAACATAAGCACCCTTTTATAGGTGTGTGCATAGGAGTCCTAAAAAAGAAAAATGGTGTGTGATTCCATGTCGTGCATCCCCTTTGGAGTTCTTTTAGAAATAACTTGCATTGCCTACACTTGGCTTAGTGTATTTTTGGAAACTTTGCATGCTACATCATGGCCCTTTCCCTTTGGCCGGCCAGACTTCTTTCTCCTTGGCCCTTGAGTATCCTTGGCCTTGCTCTTCACCTGCCCCTTGTCAGCTCACTGCAGCGGGACCCCTCCCCTTATGCCAATGCAATAGCGATGTCGCTATTGGGGGGGGGCCTTCCCCTCAAAAATTTTGTCCTTGAATGGGCGCGCGGGCACAGCCTCTTGGCTGCCTGCCACGTCAACACCAAACTCCCCTGACATGCGGCCGCCCACGGGCGCCACCGCCTCCATTTCCGCCAAAACCGCTGTTGTTTCGGCTACACAACGCCTGCGCGCAGTGCCATGCCCACGCCATAGCCTACGCTCAAGGGGGAGCTCTCCCTCCAACTTGTGATACCTTATGGAGGGCCACGGCCCAGCTCATATAGCCCGCCAATGGAACTTCCGCCTGCGCATGTGGGGCAATTTGGGCCACGTGCCACCTTCTCAAGCAAAGTCCGTTGGGCTATCCAAAATCCTCCAAAAAACCATATTAAAAAAAACCATTTTTTTGGGCCTCCTCTACAGCTGCATTCTCTTCTCCCATGTCCTATTGCCAAGCCGCAAAGCCCGGGTGAATCTCCATCTTCCTAGCTACAATCACCTTCTCTCTACCTGCACTTTTGACTTCTCGGCACCCTCGAACTAGGGCTCTCAAAAAAGGAAAAAAACATCTGCAATCCAAGCCGGTCAAATGCTCCCATTTTTTCCGACGGCTATATCTCCTCGCTCCGGACTCCGTTCGGCATGCAGTCACTTCCTGCTAGATCCATATGGTGTACACTCTGCTCTACAACTTTGTTGAGGCTCAGAAGATGCCAGATGACATGCACTCCAATGCAACCTGGTGGGCTCAGACCCGACCCCCGGAAAAACTTCCAATGACCATATCTTGCAAACCATGGCTCCGATCCGCAATCCGAAAAGACAAGTAGGTTCCATAAATCGAGCTCTGCACACCTATACTTCAAGTTCCACTTGGACCACCTGTCCCCATCTACCCTGTCTGGCAAGAATCTGCAAACCATCAAAACTTTAACCTTCAATAACGGCTCCGTAGCTCGGTTTGATGAGCCGTCTGGACCAGTTCCTTCGGCACTTCAAGCTCTTCATTCCTGGATCCCAAGGCTGCACTTTTCATCTCTTCCACCTGCTACCCCAACTAGCCTCTTATGTAGCCTTTCTTGGCCTATAAGACGCATCATGCATACACTCCCGCTGCTACCTGTCATCCCATGACCTTCCTAGCTGCACCACCCCTGTGCCATGCTTCTGCTTGCCTCTACACACCTGTCCATGCCATCTTCTAGAGTTGACACACTTTGGCTGCACCAACGTGGCGGGGGTAAAAACCCACATGCATAAGGAGAGATGCCAGAGCCACAGTACATATAGTAGGGCGTGGCCCTCCCATTAGCATCCAAGAGAGGTGGAGGGGAGCTCCCCTTGGGCGCAGCTATGGCGTCCACGTTGGGCGCTGTTGTGGTGGCGCTGCAGGCAGAGGCGCCGGCGATTGTGGGCAGCGACTGGCAAGGCGGCAAGGCGGTTGCGCCCGTGGGGGGCCGCATGGCGGTGGAGTTTGTTGATGATGTGGCAGGTAGCCAGGAGGCGGGTCCCGCGGCCCTTGGGGCACCAAAGTTTTGAGAAAGAAGGAGGGGGCAATAGCGACATGGCTATTGCCTCCCCCCTTCAAGTAAGGGATGAGCCCCACAACAGTGAGTGAGAGAGAGAATCCGGAGGCCTCCAAATGGTATAAAGCAAAGCTAAAGCCGGCCAAGTTGAGGGCCAAGTGGACAAAGCCAGATGCAAGACCAAAAGGAGGGAGATCCGACCGGCCAAGGTGGAAGGTGCAAAGGACAAGTGTGCACATCAAGCAAAGCTTTCCAAAAGCAAACTAGGCCAAGTGTTAGAAATGCAATAAAATACTAAAAGAAGCTCTAAATGAAGGCCAGGGCAAGAGAAACTCACCCTTTTTTCTTTTTTTGGGCCTCTTAGAGGTACCCCTATAAAAGGTTGTAAATGCGAAAATTTAAGGGATTTTTTTGCCTGTGTGAGTAAGTGAAAGCTTGAAGCTTGTGTGATGCCAAGCTTTCCATTGAAGCTGCATACATCGGTTGTGCTACTCTCTATGCAATAATACCACTCATTTGCCCCAATCTCGTGTGTTGCTTCTCCCCATCCCCCTCCTCTTCTCTCGCTCTTCGTGTATTGGTCATAGCTTGAAGAGGGTTTGCCTGCAGCTCGAGAGGTGGTACCGAGAGGGCAGATTAGGAGTGTCTTGTGATTCGGAAGGGTGAGTTGAGCAGCGTGGGTGAATTTGTGTTGTGGGTGTTTTTTGCAAGGTGTGAGGTAGTTGTTTTGTATGCTAAACCAGAGTTGTTAGTGCAAATAAGCCAATTTGAAGGTGTTTTTTGAGGGGAATCCCAATCCCCGAGCGAGCACTTCCGAGCAAAGATGAAATCGAGCAAGAATACACAATGAAAGGACCAGATCAACACCTTTTCCCCCCCCAAAACTCTTAGTGCATGCGGTGAGTGAATTTTATTTGCATAACCAAGACAATACATTTTTTTGCCATGCTTGTGACGAACCATGACATCTTCAAGGGAAAGATATCTCACAGAGATACATCTGCTGATAGAGGAGCCACCCCACAACAATGGATGAGCTCATATCCTTACCCCTGCAAGTCAGTCATTGCGGCACCCATGGAGATGTTCCACTCATCAGAGTTCATTTGATTCCCATTGGCAATGAACACCCCCCTTCTTTCTTGTATTATCTTCGTGGACTTAGCTGTTTCCATGATGTTCTCAAAGATCTGATAGTTCCTTGCCTTCCAAACATGTTTGAAGTAACAAAATGATCTCATTGGTGTTGCGATGAGTAGCACTTGTATCTTGAATGCCTTCCCTTCCAAGAAGAGATCATTCTTGAAGAATGCTATTTTCCAGGTTTTTTGAACCCATTTGCAAATCGTCCTTGCAAGGCTACTAATTGTCAAAATATCTTTGAAAAGGTGAGGGAAGTCTTCACTAGCCGTTCTACATTGCAAGCATTTATCCAAACCAGTTCCCCTGGTGCAAAGCTTTATCCCAGTCTGCATGGCTCCCTATAAAACCTTACATAAGAAGACCTTCGTCCCATGTAGTCATAGACTATATCAACACCTTAATAGTTCCTCTCAGAGGATAGGGTAGAAAAATAAACCCGTTCTATATCAAATAGTTTCAAAAAAAAGAACCATCCTTGTACTTTGATGCCTTCACACACACATTGACACATATTCATAAGCACATATATAAAATGTTTCTAGCAATGAGATAGTTAGCACTAATTCCAAGAACAAGTTGATAAAATTAACTCCAGAAGCTTGGGAAAATTCTATGGAACACTTTGGGCAAACTATTGATCGACAATACTTCATGAAATATTGATACATATTTACAAATGCATACGTAAAATATTGCTAACAAGGAAATCCTCAACATTAAATATGAGAACCTAGAAGGTGGTGCAAAAGAGTTTTTACTCGATATCTTAGACTTTGCATGCATTGAAATTAAAAAGAATTGGCAGTCCAAGTGGCGAGCTAGAAAATCTCTCTCTCTCTCATATAATATATATATATATATATATATATATATATATATATATATATATATATAGGTTGCTTGATTTGTATGCGACAGATCCCTCGCTTGTCTACTAATGCCATACCTCATTATTTTAGGCATGTGCCATTGTTAGGGTAAAGCTTAGCTTCTAATGGTGAGCTCAGTGCTCATTATTTTTGGCTCTTCACTGGTATGCTTTCTACTATAGCCGTACCTCGGTGAGAGTGCATGCTTTGTCCTACCCTGCCTTATCTCTATCTTGTCTAGTACATTGTCCTGACAGCATCACCATGACTCTAGCCACATCGATGCGACAATGCAAGATTGCATTTATCACTAAGCTTCCCAAGCTAGGTATGTTTGACCTTTTCATTGTTCGACATCTCAAGATAACCAATAATCGTGCAATGGAGATTCATGGCTGATGGGATAAGAGCAATCCATGCCTTGTTTTGGGCTAGACTGCCATTATTGAGATCATTGCCCGAATGGTTGCTCGTGGTGAATATTTTTATGAGGCCATAGCTACAAGGAGGATTGTTAGAAAGATTATTGCAAGCTCACGAGCTGGGGAAGAATTTCAAAAATACTTGAAGAAGTGATATAAGACCTAGTGCAAGGGGAAGGCAACATCATCCTTTTTTGTAGCTGAAGTGCAGGAGTCTTGAGAAGTGGTTTAGACAAGGCTGACATCTTGTGATGAACTTGATTAATGTATTGAAAGCCAATCTAGAAGGTTGTTGCACTGGAATGTCAATTCCACTAAGTGCAAGTACTCACTACCTCCGTAGACGAGGCTATCTTGCAAGGACTGAGGGAGCACTGTGAAGAGCATTGTCCCTTAGCAGTTTTTAATCGATTTGAAGTTCAATCTCATGTCATTCAAAAAATGAAGTTTCCATGGCTCAAAATGAAAAAACAAGAAAGTGCATAAGCTTTGCAAGACTCCAAAAGACCCAAACTACTCTACAATTATCATTGGGCTGTGCAATATTGTTCTCAATCCCTCCTAAGATTCACTCGCAGCCACCAATTTGAGCAAAGCAAGGCTTGTTGATGAGGAAGACCTTCCTCTATGAGAGCTCTTTTCGGGTCTTCGACAGGCTTCACGTCAATCTCACCAAAATATGTTGACACATAATTATGCATCACCTTTGCGCAAACCTCTGCTATTCATCCATGGGCATCTAAAAGAGAGTCGTATTTCCCAATTTCCTCAGCAACAAAATCACGAAACTAAGGAGATACCTTATTAGCAAACTCTGATGACACAGCTGTGGAGAGAAGGGGATTTCTAGAGGTGTTGGGTCCCTGTGGCCGCAGCGTTAGATCCAATCGTCAGCTTTCGAAGCACGGACAGTGCACCGACTTACGCGACGCATTTTGGCCATGACGAGCCTCATAGATGGACGACTAACAAGCAGGCACACGCATGAAAGATGTGGAGGCCGCCCCTCCTTACTCCGAACACACTGCACCACGAGAGAGAGAGAGAGAGAGCAGGCCAGCAACGCACCTCGCTGGACCTCCACTTCCACATGGTGCAGCTTGCGCTTGCCTTGTCTTTCATGCCAACAACAAAGAACCTCATTCCTATCCGCATAGATGTGGAGGTCTAAGCTCTCTCTCTCTCTCTCTCTCTCTCTCTCTCTCTCTCTCTCTCTCTCTCTCTCTCTCTCTCTCTCTCTCTCTCTCTAAATGCGACAGAGAAGAGCGAGCAATTACACCATCGCCAAGTGCAACTGCTTTGGAAGCGCTGAAGAGGGGAGCAGGAGTCTCTCTCTCTCTCTCTCTCTCTCTCTCTCTCTCTCTCTCTCTCTCTCTCTCTCTCTCTCTAAAAAAACCATCTGAAAGAGCGCGCGTCAGTCTCTCTCTCTCTCTCTCTCTCTCTCTCTCTCTCTCTCTCTCTCTCTCTCTCTCTCTCTCTCTCAGTGCAGCCGTTTTTTGACCTAGTAGACAGCAGTCCACTCTTTTGATCATAACTTCTTCATCCGAACTCCGATTTGGGTGATCTATAGCCTCAATCGAAGAGCACGAAGTCCTCTATGCATTGATGTAAAGACAGAAATTTTCAGAGTTATGGAAGGCGTTTCTGTAGCAGCATTTCCGAAGTGAACAGGTTCGACAAAATTGATTCTCATCTCCTATTTTACATACAATGTCTTCCGGCACTCGCAAGGGTTCTTCTTCTTCAACAAGGTCCACAACCATTGTGGAAAATGATCCAAAATCTCCTAAGTGTGGAGAAAGCAACACAACCACCCAACCAACGACATCGGAAACCATGATCATGGCGTACTTGGTATCATTGCAAGAGACCGTAAACAAACAAGGCGAAGACTTACGAGCACTTGCAATGGAGAATGGCACACTAAGGGTACTTGTGGTTGAGAATGAGAATCTCAAGAGGACACTTGAGATGCAAACAACACGTTTGATACAACTTGAAGAGGAAGTCAAGGAATGTAAACGCTCTCTTGTGGACTTGAATGCTTTGAAGGAGCGGATGAGCAAAGTAGAGCATGACCATGTATTGAAAGAGGAGAAATTTGACACTATGAGCCGGGATGTATGCGACATGAAAAATGTATGCACAAACAAATCTTGGGCTGATGTATGTGGTAGCAATGTGGTTTCTAATTCCTCACTCATGCAAGCTATGGTTCAAACAAAGAATGTTGAGAATGTAGATGTGGAGGAGTTGAAGGAACGGAAGCGACGTTCCAAGAACATTGTTATTCGTGGAATTCCCGAAGAGAAGTTGGAGACACCTCCTTCTCTTGCCATTGTTATTGAAGATTTCTTCAAAACCCACTTTGGCATGTCCGGAGTTATGGTCTATGGAGCACATAGAGTGGGGAAGCAAGGAGCTCCTCGCTCGGGAGAACGGCCAATTGTATGCACCATGCCGGATGAGACCAAGCGAAAGATTATCCTTGATAATAGTTGGATCTATTTGAGGAATACAAAATGTTTTGTATGTGAAGATCGCACTATTAAGCAACAAAATATGCGTCGCAAGGCATATAAGGAAAAGAATAATAAAAACAAGGAAATCTCTCATGAAGAAAATGTGCCCAAGGAGGAGGCAAGTCTCTCAAGCAAATAGGGTGCGTGACCTATGAGACCGAGTTACAATTGAAAATATGCTTTTGGAATTGTAATGGATACCCATGGAATGCGGGGGTTGGCATTGATGAACTAACAAGCAAAGCCGATGTTGTACTTCTTGTTGAAACTTGGGAGCATGATACACAAAGGATTAACGGCTTGGAGGATTACAATGTACATTCATTGATGTGGTCAAAGAATCTCAAGCAACGAAGAGGACAAGGAGGGTTACCATGTATGGTTAAGAAAGGATTGGAAGATTTTGTATCAATTGTGAAAGATGACAAGTACAAACGTTATGTATGGCTGAAAATTATGACACCGAAAAGAGCACCCATTTTTGTAGCCGGTTGCTACATATATTCCTCATAATGATTCTCCCTTTTATGCTTGCATGGATAGAGATCAACCATTTTCTGATTTGGAAGAGGACATTGCTTATTTCAAAGGTGAAGGTGATGTTATTGTATTTGGGGATATGAATGCTCGCACAAAAACATTGCAACATGATACTCAACAATTTGATATGCCATACATTTCAAGGGAGTTGGAGGAAGTTCACTTGTATGATCGTACTTCAATGGATGAGAAAGAGCCGGATCACTATGGAAAGTTACTTTTACACATGTGTAATAGCACGGGTATGCTCATTGCCAATGGTGTATCTTTGTGGAGTGGAACCAATGGATTTACATGTAGAAGACATAATGGGGATAGTGTGATTGACTATATGCTACTCTCTGAAGCCATCATGTATCGCATAAAGAGTTTTATGTTTGGTCAATGGACCCCAGAATCCGACCATCGCACCTTATGTATTGACCTTTCATGTGGAGAAGCAACTAAGCATGATAATCTCAGCCAAAGGAAAGAGAAGTTATCACTATGTATGGATTTCAAACGGGCACCAATGTACATTGAAATGGTTGAGAAAAAATTATGGATGACAAAGCTTCAATGTGATGCACCATTGGAAACTAAATGGGAAGCTTTCAAGAAAGCTATTTGTTCTTGTGCGGAAGAATGCTTTGCCATAAAGCATCTCCATGGTATCAACAAAGATAGATAACGCAAAAGGTGGTTTGATAAAGAATGTCAAGATGCTCGAAAGTCCTTGATAAAGCTTGATGCAACTATGGACAAAGACAACTATCAAAGTCATTTGCATACATACAAGGCATTGATTCAAAAGAAGAGAAGAAGATGGGAAGTAAAGCAACAAGAATTTCAAGTCCAAGAAAAGGCACATGCATGTGGAAGATTTTGGAGAAACTTGAGAGACAAGCGGGTTGAGAATTTTGGTAACTTGAGTCTAGTGGATATGTACACACATTGTAGGCAATTATATGAGCAAGAAAATTCTGAAAAAATGCCATTTTATGGTTCACTCCCATGTATGCCGTCTTTTTTTACTATTGAGGATGTATGCGGTGGGCTTGAAAAGTTGGCCACTCGCAAAGCGGGAGATCTTCAAGGTATCAAGCCGGAGATGATCAAATGGACGGGAGATTTTACCCATGAGTGGATGTGTGATATGTTCAACCTTGCACTTCAACATGGTATGCCTTATGATTGGAGTACTAATTGGGTTAAGCCTTTGCATAAAGGAGGGGATGTAAAGAATGTAAGCAACTACCGGACTATAATGATTGGGTCTCTTATGGCAAAGTTATTTGGGTGCATAATGGAGATGAAATTGAGTGATTGGGCTGAAGAGAATGACAAGCGTGCAAAGGGACGAGCGGGTTTTCGTCGATGCCATAGCACCATTGATCATCTTGTCACTCTTCGTGTTCTCATGGAGGAAAGTCGGTTGAAAGGCAAGCGATTGTATTGTTGTTTTGTGGACTTTAAGAAAGCCTTTGATATGATTCCACGTAACAATTTGTGGAGAAGGATGGAAGAACTCCAAGTGCCAAGTGAGGTTATTCTTGCGGTTTCTCGAATCTATGAGAAGGTGATTTGTCAATTGCGCATGGGAAGAGAAATTTCAGAAATTTTTGTAAGCACTATTGGGGTTAAACAAGGATGTCCATTGTCACCAACTCTCTTTGGTCTGTGCATCGATCAATTGGAACAAATGGTACTTGACTTTATGCAAGAAGAAGGCATTGAAGAGGTCACTATTTGCAATGCAGTAATCATGCTTTTGTTGTATGCGGATGATGTAGTGCTTCTAGCACACACTTTAGAAGATGCACAAAAGCTTATGGTTGTCCTTGAGAACTTTTGCTTGCATAGTGGGCTGATTGTAAATGAATCCAAAACAAAGGTTATGCTTGTGAAAACCAACCATAAGGAGAAGCCATGCATTGTGTACAACAACGAGACACTTGAAGTTGTTGAGAGCTTTAAGTACCTTGGCCTTGAGGTTCCATCCAATCACAAGTGGCATGAATGTGCTATGCGTCGTTTGGAAGCGGGAAAGAGAGCATATTATGCATTTGAGAACATGTGTAATGCGGGAAACATCAAGTGTTGGGTTCTCGAGAAGTATCTTTTTGATGCATTGGTGACACCGGTTCTTCTTTATGGAGTTGAAGTGTGGGGTGGGAGCATCTCAAAGTCTACTTGGAAAGAGTTTGAGAATGTCCAAAAGCGTTTTCTTACAAACTTTCTCCAAGTTAAGACACAAACACCATATATGCTCCTACTTCTTGAGTCGGGATCTCTTCCAATTGAGGTTATGGGCATGGAAAGGGTTGTGGAGTACATGATAAAGATGCGTCAAAACCCCTTACATCGACTTCCTACAATTGCATGGGAAGCAAGCAAAAAAGTTCAAAAGACGCATAAAAGCAAGATCTTGAGCACGGGATGGATGCAAGACATAAAGAAGTGGTTTGGGAGATGGGATGCATTACACTTGCTACATGATGCTTCAATTGACTCTCAAGTGAATGAAGCTTTTCTACAACGCCAATGTATTATGGCTTGGGAGAAATCCGGTGGGTCACGCTTCATACATTACACCACCTATATTGCCCCCAACTACAAAACCATGTTCTTCGCTGAGAGAGGAAACCGTACTCACACTTACATGCTTGAGCCTATTCCCTTGTCCGCGATACGCACTATCGCAGCAATTCGGCTTAGCTCCCATTTCCTTCGATGCGAGATAGGGCGTTGGGGCAATGGAGAAGAGTCAAATCAATTGTGCACATTATGCTCACTGCAAGTTCGAGAGTCTGAGTACCACACACTACTAGAGTGCTCAGCTTTTGATCACATCCGAACTTGCTTCTCTCACATTTTCAGCCATAACTTAGACCTACACACTTTCCTCTCCCAGCCAAAGTGTGGGCTCTCCATTGCGACTCTCATCACTACAATTTTGGAGCATCGAGAGTCACTCATCAGCCGTACACATACTACATCACGTGTAACTTTGGTCCCATAGGTCATATTTGACCTCCGAGGACGATTATAAAATCTATCTATCTATCTATCTATCTATCTATCTATCTATCTATCTATCTATCTATCTATCTCTCTCTCTCTCTCTCTAAAAAAACTGTCTGAAAGAGCGCGCGCTGACGCGCGCTCTTTCAGACAGTTTTTTTAGAGAGAGAGAGAGAGAGAGAGAGCAGGTTCACATGCTTAAGTCAAGGTTTGGGAAAAATATTTCACAAACATATCCAAAGAGGAAATTTTCAAAATAACATGCATCTTTTACAATTTACCTCTATTTGTTTGAATTTTCAAAGCGGATTTTATCCTTCTTTCCCTCCCTTTAATCGGCTATTTTAATTTCTCAATCGACTCAATGCTAAGAGACGAGTCTCATTGTATTTTAGCGAGATTAATAAAATTAAGAAAATTATGCCCTTGCACTTGAACTATATATTAGCAACATGAAGGGGGCGCCTCACTCTGTATGAATTCCGGGGCTAGCTAGCTAGTGTGTAGGTGGAAGTTACCGGCATGGCCGGTCGTGACCCTTTCATGCAGGTGTAGTGGTTGAGAATTGAGGTCGCTAGCAGGTAGTGCTAGGTTTGAAGCTTGCATGTGAAAACCATGTGGACCTTTTCGGTCAACTCCATGCTAGCCGGTTCATTTGACTGCGAGACTAGTTCCAACTGTACAATGACAAGCAAGCCAAAATATAACCAATGCCAATGAAGGGAACATGAAGTCGCGATCTGTGCAGTGCTGCAAATGCAGCTTTTTTTGTCTACATTACTAGTATTACGTGGCATTTGTGTTTCAATATAGGGCAATGGTTGCCGTTGATTCTAGAATTAGGAGATATTTTCCCTTTCTTCTCATTTTTGTCTTCAGCTACGAGCTAGCAGTGTTGCTTTTTAAGGATTGCTTTTGCTAAAGTTATAAATTTCTAGCAGGACTCGGCTCTATGTTGAGGTACACTTTTCCTGAACATTGGCTTCAATGGTTGTCCATTTGTGTGCAACTGACAACCAGCCATGTTACGTTCCCGTGAGAACTGCAAGCAATTGTGTGATTTAAATTTTGTGAGAGCATAAACAAATATATCACAAGTTTCACTTTGCTTGTCATTGTCGGTGGTTCCCAGCCTGCTCCTCCACTGCGCCTAGGAGCAGGGTCACAACTGGTTGCCAACCAATTTACGTCCTTTAAAAAAAAATCATCTCATGGAAAGTAAAAAAGTTCTCAATTGGTTTCCACCCTACCTTCACGTGAACTGGCCTAAAGAACTCTAAAAAATCGAAGAGGCAAGAACTCTTTCAGAGATTTTTTTTTCTTGGAGAGAGAGAGAGAGAGAGAGAGAGAGAGAGAGAGAGAGAGAGAGAGAGAGAGAGAGAGAGAGAGAGAGAGAGAGAGAGAGAGAGAGAGAGAGAATCCTGCAAAGTAGTTTGGTTGTGTTCATGCATTGGCTTGGTTTTCATGAGGGCTAAGACTGAAGTGGGAGAATGCGCAAGGTGAAGAGAAAGAGAAGAAAGATAAGGGAAAGATTGAAGTAGATCTTGTCATCTTTGGTCCCTCAAAGTGCAAAGGCTTTTTGTTGGAGATTCTCCAAGCTTGACGTTTTTTTGTAAAGACTTTTGTATCTGCTGAAAACAAATTGCTTATTGCCCTATTGATAGTGATAGTGTTTCTCTTTTTCTTTTATAAAGAGAGAGAGAGAGGGGGGAGAGAGAGAGAGAGAGAGAGAGAGAGAGAGAGAGAGAGAGAGAGAGAGAGAGAGAGAGAGAGAAATCTAAGCATCTTCTCTCACTTATTAGCACTCTTCCTGGTGGATGGACATGGTAGCTCTTGGTTTGGAAAGTCCCTATCATTTGCAAAACAATGCGTTGTCAATACGATGCAGCCCTTTCCCTCATCCAGCTAGCAAGATTTCCTTACCACCTTCTCTTGAGCAGAAACAAGCTCAAAAGAGACTGAAGTTTGTTGCAAACAAATTATGGCCTTCTTGACATTTGCTCGATTATATATTTTTTCTAGCAATGGTGACATGTATAATGATGACTAGATTTGAATAACCACGCTTTTGGGGAGCAATGGTGTTGACATTTATTGCCTAGGTTTAGAGAAAGATCTCTCTCTCTTTCATCTCTCTCTAGAAAAGAAGTATACATATACTTGAGCAACTCACTTAATAACTTTGCTCGGAACTAAGCTTTCTCGGATAAGTTTGCTCGATGTTTGGTAGAACCCTTTTTTGAGAGGTTAGGGGTGCTGTGGAATCCCCGGGCTATAGTGAGGCAAGTAGTTTGTGTGCTGGGTGTGTTCCCTATTCCCCCTCTCCATCTTCTGGTGCCCCCATGGAGGAGCTGTCTGATGCTCCAATTTGAGGTTCAAAGTGGTGTTTTTTTGCCGACAATGAGGTTGGTTGACGGGCGAGATATTTAATGGTCGAGTTTGAAGCTGACAGAGATGGTGGAGCTAGGTTTTGGCCCCATATTTACGGGCGTCGAAGATCCTGAGGATTGGTTAGCAAATTTTGAATTATGGTTGTTGTCGATGCGTATGTTGACGGATTCAAAAAGATTACAGACAGTGCCGTTGTTGATGCGAGGAAGAGCCAAGGTGTGGTTCGATGGCTTAGAGAGCAGTGATCGAGAATCATGGAAAAAGCTGCAGAGTCAGTTTTTGGAGCGGTTTCGAGAGGTGATTACGGTAGAAAAAGCCGGTGCAAAGCTGAAGGAGGTACGCCAGGATGTAAGTAAAGATTTCTCTATTTTCATTGAGCAGTTTGAAGCTTGTTGGAAGCAGTTAGAGATTGCTACTGGGGTCAAAAGCAATCAATGTTTGAAGTTGTCAAAGCTGTTAGAGTGCTTGCATCCGAGGATTAGAGAAAAGGTTGAAGATGGTGCCAATACCTATGAATACATGGTCTATCTGGCAAAGATAAAGAGCAGAAAGGTGAAGCGGAAGCTGGAGTTGGGAATGCTAAAGCTAGCAGATTGTATGCCTGTTGTTGCGGAGGTAGCGAAGTGCTCTTGGGTCCAACCAAAGGTGATTCCAGTTGTGCAAAATGCAAGGCCTGTGGAGGTAAGACCTGGTATTGGTTATGTTCCTTGGAGAGTGTCGGATTGTGATGTGCATGTGCCGAGGGTGGAAGAGCTTTTCAACAAGGAGAAGCTCCATGTTGAGGTGAACCAACATGCAAAAGCGGTAGCAAATGTGGAGGTTCCAGTATGGGTTGAAGAGGTAAAGCAGGGTCTTGTTGAAAGTTTGCATGCAAAGGTAGAAAAATGTGATTGAGATGCAGATACCGAGGGTTCAAAAGCTGGTGAAGAAAGTTTGCAAAGGGGTGAAGATGGTCAAGATTTTGTGGAGCAGCCAGTGGATGCAGATGCTAACATAGAGTAGGTATATGATGCCGATGTCGATGATGATACAAACTCGATTAGCTAGGGGACAAGCAAGGAGGATAGAGCGGATGAGTCCACATCCTATGACGAGGAGACGGAATCTGATGAACCCGAATTGGTAAAGGTAAAGCTGCCCTCTTATATGCTTGGTGATATGGTAGTAGCCCATGTGCAAGAAGAGCAGGGAACAGAGCAAACCAAGGTAGTTGATGAAAGCCAAAAGATGTGGTCTAGACCTACAGATGATGGAATGCAGGTGAAGGTAGTGTGTGGTGCCATGCTAATAGCTCTGCTGATGAAAGTAGCAGTGGAATGTGCCATGGTGGTGCAACATGTGCAGACTTTTGCCCAGAGAGATAAAGCGGCCATGTCTATAAAGGAATTGGAGATGGATGCGGTAGAGAACGAGTTTCTCTCTTCCTTGGAGGAGCCTGATGCAACGGTAGAAGAGGTGATTGAAGAGCAGGAGACTGAAACTGGACAGAAGGAAGTGTTGAGCGACCTTGAAGGGCCAATCGATGATGAAAGGCTTGATGACAGTGTAACTCAGTTCGAAGAGGAGGTGCAAGAGAGCATGAAGCCAGTGCAAGAGATGTGTTCTATGGCATATGGAGGAGGTTCCCAGGATGTGTCCTAGCTTTCAAAAGAGATATGCAACCCATGGTTGAAAGGTATGCTTGTAAGTGCAACTGTGCACTATGTTATCCATCAGATACGGGGTTCCTTTGAGAGGAGCTCTACTTTACATGGCTGGGAGGGAGGGTCAGAAGTGTTGGTTCGTACAGCTGATGTGGTTGTAGAACCAGTTCTTTCGGTTGGTTCGAGTAATCTGTTTGCAGATCCATATAGGTTGATGAGGCAAGATGATTTTCGGAGAAGTGCTAAAATGCTATGGGCCTTTTGTGTGCATGGATGGCTACGTGCTTGGGTAGGGCACTATTGGAGGTTGTTACAGATGGATGAAAGTGAACAGATCCAGGTGTTTGATCCAAGTGGAAGCTATGTTGTGCAGGGGATGGGGCAACCCACTTGAAGGTTTGGCAATAGGGTATAATAAAACAGTGTACATATGGTTTCAGTTTTCTCATAGTGTTCGACAAGTTTTGCAGTTTATAGTGGAATAAAGCTCTTTTGTGGTTGAGCATAAATGCTCTACAGGGGGGTGGGCAATGATGGTGCAGCCAGAGTATGTTGACTCTAGAAGATGGCATGGACAAATGCATACAGGCAAGCAAAAGCATGGCAAAGGGATGATGCAGCTAGGAAGTCCATGGGATGGCAGGTAGCAGCGGAAGTGTATGCATTATGCAGCTTATAGGCCAAGGAATGCTCCACAAGGGGCTAATTGGGGTAGCAGGTGAAGGAGATGCAAAGTGCAGCTTGTGGGTCCAGGAATGAAGACCTTGAAATGCTGAAGGAACAGATCCAGACGGTTCATCAAACCGAGATACAGACCCCAGTTATTGAAGGATAAAGTTTTGGTGGTTTGCAGATTCTTGCCGGACAGGGCAGCTGGGTACACGTGGTCCAAGTGGAACTTGAGGTATAGATGTGTAGATCTCAATTGATGGAGCCTACCCGTCTTTTTGGATTGTGGATCGGAGCCACGGTTTGCAAGATATAATCATTTGAAGTTTTTCCGGGGGCCGGGTCTGAGCCCACTTGGCCGCATTGGAGAATGTGTCATCTGGCATCTTTTGGGCCTCGACAAAGTTCTAGAGCGGAGTGTACATCGTACGGAGCGAGCAGGAAGTGATAGCATGCCAAACGGAGTCCGGAGCAAGGAGTTACAGCGGTCGGGAGCTGGGGTGCCTTTGTCCAAGGTTGGTCGCAGATGATTTTTTTCATTTTTAAAGCCCTTGGTTTGAGGACGCCGGGGGGTTGAAGTGCAGATAAAGAGGGTGTGATTGTAGCCGAGAAGATGGAGTTTCGGTCAGTGTTTGTGGCTTGGCAACAGGAGGTGGGAACCTGGCAAAGGCAGGCAAAAAACAAAGTTTTTGTTAAAAAACAACAAGGGGTTTTTTCAAAGACATGAGGCTTGAGGCATCTGGCGATGCCACGTGGCGGAGGTAAAAACCCACATGCATAAGGAGAGATGCCGAACCCACAGTACATATAGTAGGGCGTGGCCCTCCCATTAGCATCCAAGAGAGGTGGAATGGAGGTCCCCTTGGGCGCAGCTATGGCGTCCGTGTTGGGCGCTGTTGTGGTGGCGCTGCAGGTGGAGGGGCCGGCGATTTTGGGCGGCGATTGGCAAGGCGGCGAGGCGGTGGCGCCCGTGGGCGGCCGCATGGCGGTGGAGTTTGTTGATGATGTGGCAGGTAGCCAGGAGGCAGGTCCCGCGGCCCTTGGGGCACCAAAGTTTTGAGAAAAAAGGAGGGGGCAATAGCGATATCACTATTGCCTCCCCCCTTCAAGTAAGGGATGAGCCCCACAACAGTGAGTGAGAGATAGAATCCGGAGGCCTCCAAATGGTATAAAGCAAAGCTAAAACCGGCCAAGTTGAGGGCCAAGTGGACAAAGCCAGATGCAAGACCAAAAGGAGGGAGATCCGGCCAGCCAAGGTGGAAGGTGCAAAGGACAAGTGTGCACATCAAGCAAAGCTTTCCAAAAGCAAACTAGGCCAAGTGTTAACAATGCAATAAAATGCTAAAAGAAGCTCTAAATGAAGGCCACGGCAAGAGAAACTCACCCTTTTTTCTTTTTTTGGGCCTCTTAGAGGTACCCCTATAAAAGGTTGTAAATGGGAAAATTTAAGGGCTTTTTTTGACTGTGTGAGTAGGTGAAAGCTTGAAGCTTGTGTGATGCCAATCTTTCCATTGAAGCTGCATACATCGGTTGTGCTACTCTCTATGCAATAATACCACTCATTTGCCCCAATCTCGTGTGTTGCTTCTCCCCATCCCCCTCCTCTTCTCTTGCTCTTCGTCTATTGGTCATAGCTTGCAGAGGGTTTGCCTGCAGCTCGAGAGGTGCTACCGAGAGGGCAAATTAGGAGTGTCTTGTGATTCGGAAGGGTGAGTTGAGCAGCGTGGGGGAATTTGTGTTGTGGGTGTTTTTTGCAAGGTGTGAGGTAGTTGTTTTGTATGCTAAACCGGAGTTGTTAGTGCAAATAAGCCAATTTGAAGGTGTTTTCTGAGAGGTTAGGGGTGTTGTGGAATCCCTGGGCTATAGTGAGGCAAGTAATTTGTGTGTTGGGTGTGTTCCCTATTTCCCCTCTCCACCATGTCCGTCTGTTGGGGCTTGTGTACACTATAAACATGTGGAATGCCCCTAATATATCATTTTATTTTTCTCCAATTTGAAGCATCAATAGAATCGCTAATTCTCTATCTTGCTTCCTCTCTGTGACGGCCACACCTTTGGCATGATTGTCCCGCCCCCTCGGCCTAACCATCTTCATCACACACACACACACCATTTGTGCCTAGACAGTCGCCAACAATGTTTGAGAAAATTAATTTTTCCAAACACACCAAATTCCTTTCCTTGAATTTGCCATGAGAAAATTTTTGAAAATATGGTTATTTTTTCAAGGATTTTGCACTAGTTTTCTCTATTTTGGAGCGTAATTTCTCCTTTTATCCTTGCTCTCAAATGACATTTTTTATATTGAAAACGACACGATACTAAGCCGATACACATTTTTCCTGAACTCTCGTTGCCAACGAAAAAGTCTCTCTCTCTCTCTCTCTCTCTCTCTCTCTCTCTCTCTCTCTCTCTCTCAGCGTTTGCAGGCACACTGGCCAAAGACTCGATTTTCTAAACTATTTATTGTTGGCAAAGAGATAGGTCTCTCTCTCTCTCTCTCTCTCTCTCTCTCTCTCTCTCTCTCTCCTCTGTGTGTGTGTGTGTGTGTGTGTGTGTGCGCGCGCGCATTAGGAAAAATAGGAACCCTCTAGGGGCCCTTTGGGATTAAGGTTAATTAGAGGCCAGCCAATAAGAAGAGGGTGGTGGACACTTTCTATGCCCTCAAAAATGTAGGGGGACAAAGAAGTCTTACACTTCTTAAATGGGCTCTTACCTAGTGAGAAGGGGGGGGGGGGGGGGGGGGGGGGGGGGGCATATGGAACCTCCAACTTCCCTCCTTGTTGATCCGGTTATGAAAAAGTCCCAAAATTTTGAAATTTTTAACATTTTCAAAACTCAAATTTTATCTTCTTGAAACCCCCCCTAAATCTATTTTATGGTCAAAAAAGTATTTTTTGACCTCAAAAAGTCAAAACGTGCACCCAAAAACCCTAAAATTCAAATTTTTTTATTAACTTTTGAAAAAATCTTTTTTTACTATCCAGAGCTCCCTCAAAAGTAGTCCTTAGGCATGAAGTGATTTTCTTTCTGTAGAACCCCTTTTCCAACCCCTCCTTGGTTTCAACCATCACACTCATCCTCTACTCCAACACTCTCTCTCTACACCATCTCCATTGCTACAGCAAGGAAGCTCCTCTCTCCTCCCCTACCACCTTCCATTGCCACACCAAGCAAGGGGTATCCACCTTCGCCCCCCATTGCCACACCAAGCAAGGGTTAACCACCTTCTCCTATCACTTTATCCCACCTACATTGTAGCAACAAGCAAGGTCCTGCTCCTTCTACTAATTTTTTTTGCTCAACCATGGCCAACTCTACTTCGCAAAGGTGGCCAAAGGATGAGGTCATAGCACTTGCATGCCACAACACTAGAGGTATAGATGATGAGTGGGTGCCAAAACAGTTCACCAAAGGTGCTTGGGTATACATGCAACCATCTACTAATAGCCCTCATCGTGTGCCGAATCCTGCAAACTTGGATCATCATTGGAAAGGAAATCTCCTTGGCTTCAAGAACCGCAAAGACAAGGGGACCGTAGCCATTGTGCAACATGTTTTCTCAATGTCAAGCATGCAATTGCAACAACCACCTCGATTTCCAACACATTGTAAGTACATGTTTTGAGAATACAAAGCTAGGTGTGAAATCACAGAGTAATGTTATTATGGATTCATACTTAAGATTTGCCATGCATTTATAGTCATTTTTCCATCCACGTTGGTGGAGGAGCAGCCACTACATAGTCTCTCCAGCACATTCAATGCTATACATGCAGATATTGGAGCACCAATGTTCGCACACCTTTGCCCAACCAAACTGGTTCAAAGAAGGATTTTCTTCTATTCTCACTACTATATTGTGCCTACTTCTACACAATAGTTTGGAACGCTTGAACCCATCAAAGTAACTTCCTTATTACGTATGGAGTGGCCAGTGCCAGATTTGTGGTGGGTAGCATCTTTCAAGCAAAAGATGATAATAGATATTCAAAACTCACTCTTTGAAATACTCTAAAGCTTCTAGTTCTGTAGGCTTGAGTTGGTCTTTGCCTATTCATTGTTTTGTGCACATTTTTAAAGAGTTTGGATTTGTGGAGACTATCACAACGCTTCTATGTAAAGATGTGCATTATGAGGAATTAGGAAGGCTTTTAGAAGAGGACTGGGTTTTCGTGGAGGGCATGCACAATGGGGACCGGTACCGTTGTAAGGTTGGAGCTTCAGGTATTGGAATGCGCTATTTGAAATCCCGCACCTCCTTGTACATACGATTTCACTATGATCGTTGGATGAGCATGCTTGGAGTGTGGACTCCCTTACAGAGTGTAGACGGTGCTATTGCAAGCTTTGACATTGCAGTGAAGATGCCCAACGATGCTTTAGAGGCAATTCAAGTGAACAAGCATTGGACTCTCAATAATGTGCGAGAACATTTGGTTATTATGGGTTTTGAGGCCCTCAACAAGCACAATTTCGTTTGCAAGGTCACAAGGTGAGAAGCCTTCCACCACATTTTCAATACATCATAGTTTGTCGATCATTGGATGCTTATTGTAATGAATGTCCGTAGATTGGGAAGAGAATGGAAGAAAAATTGAAGATCGAGGAGGACTGGGGGATGGATGGAACTATGCTATCGCTCTTATAACTTTGTAACTCTTGCAATTTTGAAAACGATCCCCGATGTAATCAACATGATTTGCTTCGGCAAATCATGTCTTTGAATATAATTTTTTACATTGAGATGAGAGATCATTTTTTGGTGAAAGTGCCTTTTTTTTTAAGTCTTTAAAAAAGGGCCCATTATAAAAAGGGGGCCGCATAACTCATTCACTATTTTCACTTTTGTAACTCTTGAGCTCCTCCACTCTCTATCTACACCCCAGGCTAGACATAGACGCTTCCACAGCCTCTCCATCTGCACCCACATCCACCCCTTTGCCACGCTTCATCCTCTTCCTTGAGGACACCAAATACAAAGGGAAGTTGGACCTCCACACCTTTTTTACTCATCTCCTTGACCTTGACGCCATAATTGCCCTTCACATGGATGCAATTGCCCAGATTTTTGCGTTCATGGAGGAGCACATCATAAAATATTATGTATCTATCTCCCAACATGCAAGGATCTGGGTGCCTTGCGATCTTTTGTGCTACATACACAAAGGTGCTCCAAGCGATTGTGACGATTCCAAGAAATTGACACGACGTAGGCCATTTCTTGGACGAGCAAGCCCCAGGGGTGTTAGCGCTCAAGAAGCGCAAGTTGGGGGTGGAGTACCTTTCTCGGGTAGCAACATTTATCTTCTTGGTGAGCGAGGAACCTCATTTGGAGGAGCTCCGTTTACCACACCTTCAGGTTGGGTCCTTTATCAAGGACACCAAGGAGCAGGAGGTTATCCCCATGAACCTTGCAGCGGAAGGAAAGACACTTCGGCTCAAGTACCCCAGGGGGATTGAGGAGGTGGTTGAGAAATCCATCGTTGTGGCTGGCCCTAGTGACACTCTAGTGCCACTACCATTGACGGATGTGGCTATCCCAGAGGTAGAAATCAGCCGCTTCTCCTCAGTGGTAGTGGATGGGGAGGAGTATGTGTTTATGCATGATTTGGAGAAAGCATTTGGCTTTTGCATGGATGAATGCTTGAGCGTGCTATGAAACAGCACCAAATGTCCCTTAGACAATAGGCGAGATGCCCTAGAAAGCAAGCTCTTGCCAGTTGGGGACTCTATTCCTAACACTATTGCAGTTGTATGTGCAAAGGTCCTGGTAACAGAGCAGTTGCACGTGGCTGAGGAAGAATTCCAAGCCACGCAAGCCAAGGTTGAGGCTGCTAGGATGCCTATGTCATTATGCAACCTCCCATCTGATGATCCAAAGCTCATAGCTGCGGTGCATGCGAGCATTGACTTGGATGCAAGGGAAACAGGGAGGAGGACGACAAGGAGCGGGAGGTAAACTCTATCCTAATTTTCATGTTATTATTTTATCCTTCATTGTCTTTTTTCTCAACCTTCATGGGTTTATGACAGGATGTCGTGGAGGTTGATGATTTTGTTGCAAGGAAGGGTGGCAAGCGGACGGGCTTTGGACCTCAGTCTTCCCTTGCGCATTACCTAGGACAACTCCCCCCTGGTGATGTGGCCATTATCCATAATGAATTTACTCCCCAAGCCCATTTTATGACTTGGTCGTTGAAAGCTTTGAGCAAGTTTTTGTGTTTGAGCACCATTGCTCAAACTGCACATCTTGTGTTTCTAGTGTGTATATCCCTTGTATTCACAGCGTTTGGCACTGGCTTCCGTGGTAAAGTGCTTGATCCCAGATAGGGATACATGCTTCCATTGGCTCAAGTGACCCAAAGGCCATAGCACAGTCCCTCTTGACTGGGGAGTTGCCTTAAATGCAAGATAGGCGCCAGGAAATGGTCAAGAAAATTATGAACTCCTCAGAAACATGATGTAAACTCACCTTTTTTGTAGTAATAAACAAAATTCAAAATTGTCTCTCTATCTTGTAGATTCTTCTAAATGTGATTTGTCAATCTTGAAAATTGTTGTAATTGGTGATACGTTTCAATAAGCTGTGTCTTTTTTGCTTGAAGTAACAACACAGCGGAAGTTGGATGCACATGATACTAGAGAAAGTATAAAACACATTTGAGTGAGAAGAAGTGGTTTCTCTAAAGTAATGATGCAAAACCAATTGCTTTGAGTTAATTTATGTTTTTCAAGTATCCTAGGGGGTAGAGAAGCCTACCAAGTGCCAAAAAAAGAGTGGCCACAAGGGCGCGCAAATGGCCCATCCATCAGTTTTGGATGGGCCAATTGCGTGCCCTTGTGGCAACTGATGGATGGGCCATTTGCGCGCCCTTGTGGCCACTCTTTTTTTTACACTTGGTAGGCTACTCTATCCCCTAGGATACTTAAAAAACATAAACTAACTCAAAAGAATTGTTTTTGCATCATTACTTTGGATGGAGCCTTGTGGCCAGCCTTTTTTTGGCATATGGAGCATATCACTCAAGGACACTAGAAGAGGTGAAATTAACTCTGAATTTAAGTTCTCAATCACACTATCACCTGCTTTAGCTCTACCTAATACACCCCTGCACCAAAAGGCCCAATTACATTGGACATCTGAAAAATCTAAATTGATGTTGCATAAACACTTCGTTTCACAATAAGTTAACTTTTTTGATATCGTATGGGGTAGTCAAAGGTTGAAATTTCCAAAAAAAGGGTGCCCAAAAGGCTCCATCTAAAGTAATGATACAAAACCAATTTCTTTTAGTAAGTTTATGATTTATAAGTATCCTTGAGAGTAGAGAAGCCTACCAGGTGCAAAAAAAAGGGTGGCCACAAGGGCACACAAATGGGCCATCCAAAACTGATGGATGAGCCATTTGCGCGTCCTTGTGGCCACCCTTTTTTTTGGCACCTGGTAGGCTTATCTACCCCCCAAGATACTTAAAAAGAATAAATTAACTGAAAGCAATTCATTACTTTAGAGAAACCACTTCTTTTCACTACCTAATACATTCTCAGGGGGTTCACTATGTGTAAAAGTACCATATCACGTGCATTCAAGACATGTTTGTAAAACCCCTTATCTGTGAATTTTGTTAGGAATATAATGTACCCTTTTCTTTTAAAATCTATAAGTTTTTTTCAAATTTGAAAAAATATTGCCCTTCTGTATATATATTTCCGTAAGTTTCAAGAACTTAAAATACCCTTTTGTTAAGCTCACGTGATAGGTTACATTTTTATTAGGTGACCTCCCCTGGAATACATCCCTGCACGAAAAGGCCCAATTACATTGGACTTTTGAAAAACCTAATTTAATGTTGCATAGACATCTGGTTGCACAATATGTTAACTTCATTGATATACTATGGGTAAACATAACTTGAAATTGCAAAAAAAAAGGGTTTTCGCAAGGGCCACACATGGATAATAGACACAATAGGCACAATTGTTGATCATATTGTCATTGGAAAGTCATCCCATTACAAAGATAAGGTGTGCAATACAAAAAGAGGGGTAACTTCGGCTAATGCTCGAAGTCGCGTCGCAATCAACATGCAAGCTGCATATCTTTTGGTTGTATTATCACTCGCTTTGCATGAATGACGCATAGGTCGGTATCTTCCAACACCAAAATGATGTGGGCCTTTTGAACTTCTTGAATAGCCTCTAGCACTATTGCTTGCATTCTATACTGATTTCTATAGCTTTGAAGCACCTCCTTCACTGTGTGAGCAAAGGGGGCGCGTCGAATCAAAAGCTCTATAGTCTTCTGGTAGTGGTGGATTTTTGCGAATGCCCTTGCTATTTTTCAGTGCCGCTACAGTTGTCTTGGGGGCACTTGCACATTTGTTGGCTGGTGGCGTTTAGGCTTCTTGAAAAACTTAGACTTGCACCTGTTTACATGCTTAGGGGCTGGATCTGTGGCCTCTTCTGATTCATCCTCTTCCCTTGGCTCCCGATCTTGTGCTGTGGGGAGATCTTCTTGGTCTTGAGGCAGTGTCTTCCTCCCAACGGGCACCCGTGTGTGTGCGGTATATAAGCTCGCAGCCATTGTGGCTCACTCTCTGATTCAGTGTCTGTATGAACCACCTGAGTCCTGGATGGTCCTGGTTGTGATTGGTGGCGCGACGGCTCCTCCCTATCGGACTTTCTTGTTTGTTGGGCCTCTTCTTCTCTTGAGCACTGGGCATGCTGCTTCATTCTTCTTCTAGGTGTTTGTTCTTGTGGATGTGGAGATTCAATAGCCCTTGATGACTCTGGTGCCCTACTACCATGCCCACTGCTAGAAGAGTTCCTGGAACGGCCAAGTGTTTGTGGCCGTTTTATTGTGCCTTTAAGCTATGCCGGCTTCTCACATCGTTGGAGGGTGTTTTTGTTGGCATGCGGATGCTCTTTCGAGGTTTGTTTGGTGCGCGCCATTTCATATGGTAACAGCTCACCTATTCTTAAGAAATGAGTGGTTTATGAGAGCATGCAATATTTATAAGGGCCCATTTAAAAAGGGCCCTGTTCACCCTAACTTTGGAAAAAAATATTATTTTTTAAATGAACATGTCGTTAAGAGTTGGACCCTGCGTTCACATGTAGTGACTCGCGCAGAATCCACTTTGATCCTTGTCGCATTTCGTATCGCCGCCATGCAACATGCTTGGCGGGACCTTGCAACATTTTCCACTTGTTGCTATGCTCTTGACGACTCCATTTCCGCACTTCAATAGCAATCTTGGATTATCGGGCACGCTCCAGTGTGAGCTTACGAGAAAATGTTGTGCGAAAAAACCAGTTGAACATCTCATCCAAATAATTGGATTGCACCATTCCACCACCATGTCAAGTATTTTTGAAGTACACTCCCCTTGCTCGATAATGGGACTTCTCCATGCCTTGAGTCTTAAAATTTTCAAGCGATCTATACTTGTGCATAAAAAATGCACCATGCGCAAACAAGATATGATGTTCACATGAGTAAACGATCCACATTATTTAATAAAAACAATCCCTTGTAATAAATTCACCATGTAACATGGCTTACCATGTAATGTGTGATGTTATTTTTGCCCCAAGAAAGTGTGAAGACCTTGGTAAAATCCGGCAAGGCTTCTTGAAATGATTGGCGTTGTTCTTCTGTTGTGCTGTTAAGGCCCATAAGCTTGACCATTTTATCAAAATGTGCCCAAACTTGCTTGCTCTTGTTTGCAAGCTCGCCATTTGAATCATTGTCAGTAGTAGCTTTGCATAACTCCTTCCAAAGCTCCCAAAGGTTACCTGCCTGCTAGTTGGATATGTTTTGAGCAGCATATCGACTTGGCTTTCCTTGGGAAACTTTCTTCAAAAAGTGTCTAGTTTTTTGCCCACTCATTGACACTTGTTGAGCAATTTCATGGGCCTCCCCTGTGTTCTTTGCAGCAATGATAGACACATTTCCACCGTGACAGCCAATGGAATTTAAGAGTTCCTCCACTCTTTTGATCGCTTCCTGGGACTTTTCCAATGGTTTCATTGTGAAAGCATAGTCAATGTGGAGCTTCAATAGCCTTTAAAAAATGCACATGAATGCGTTTAAGGTACAAAAATGTACATTCGATAGAGGAAATGGAAACATTGGATGCCAAGCGTGGTCCTTTTGATCATGGTCTGGGGCATTGAGCATGGGATATCTCAGAATAGACGCTTCCCATTCTCTACCTTGATCTCCGACATCACGACAATCTAACCCTTGTTCTCCATGCCCTTGCCATGGAAGCATGGAACCGACCGTTGTATTGCTCTTATGTGATTTTTGTCCATTAGGTTTGTACCCAATATTTTCTAGGTCTATCGAATTCGCATTGAGAATGCCTCCCCCCCTCCTATTTGGAGTCCTCCGGGACAACGGTGGATCAACCTTGTATGTGTCGTGCATGGGTCAAATGTTGTGCTAATGCACGCCATTAATGTGACCCTATATGCATACTCTGTCAATGCATGGAAAATTAATGATGTGCGAGATATGCTTATTGCATGCGATTGTGATCTTTTTTTTATTTCTAGTACCAAGAGTGGAGCGGGAAATAACAACCATTTGAGATGTTTTGCTCACTGTTTGATCGGCAATGAATGCTATTGTACTGCTGGTGCCTGTTGCATTGTCTTTTTGACATTGTTGTCAAATCGGTTACACTCAATTGGAAATTGTACTTGGTCTTGTTGAACTTGTCGTAATTGCTTGGGTACCCAAATCTGCTTTACCCTTGTTTCTAAATCATATGGCCAGGATTTTAGTTGCGTTTGATGAATTCTTTCTGTACGGATTGACACATCGTTCCTCTTGAAAATCCAGATTTGCGATTGATTACTTTGTGTTGCAATCAATTTCTTCAGCACCCATACTTGTTGATACCTTCGGTTTCGTTTTTCGGATCTGTTTTTGGGTTGTGTCAAGGTAGCTGGAGGTTTTGCATTCGTAATTTGTCCGACCTTTGGTTTCTTGACCCAAACTTGCTTTTGTGCAGCTGTGATTGGTTTGGTTGCTTTTGTTTGGTGGTTTGGTTGACTAGGTCCCTTGGACACTTCTCATATTTTCGCTCCGCAGTAGGAATGACTTTTGCCTTGCTCTTTGAAACCCATTGCTTTTTACAAACTATTGGTTGGGTCAAAATCTGTATTTTTTTCTTATCAAAGCTTGGTCTTTATATTATGACACAAAGGGAACCTCCATATTTTTGTTTCTATACTGAATGTTGAATGTATTTGAGCTCCAGTCAATTTGTACGTTGTACGTTCTTTGCCAAGGTTGTCCGAGCAACAATGGATGCTGCACTGACATATCTTCTACCACATAAAACTTATGTGGATAGAGATATTGATTCACCTGTACATGTAGTGTGATCCATCCCATTGGCTTGATGGAGTGTTCCAAATAACTGTGAATTGCCTGGCTTGTTGGCTTAAGTGCTTACACAAGTTTTAGTTGCTTGTATAAGCTATAGGAAAGAAGATTCCCTTGAGCTCCAAAATCTAGGAGTGCATGAGTCTCCACCTCCTTATCTCCAAGTTTTACTTGTATTATCGGATCCATTGTATGCCATTTATATTGATGACATTTATATGTAATGGCCGCCCATGCTGTTGCTATTGCTATAGAAGTTTTCATTTAGCAATTCGTTCCTTTGCTTCGTCTTGAGGTTCCTTGACTATTCATTGTTTTCCTTGAGATCTTTTCTTGTCCATGCGTATTTGTTGAAGCATATGCTGGGTTAGTGGTAAATGATAATTTTAAAGCCGACAGATGCTAATCTAGTTAGAAATTATTCACCATCCAATGTAGCAAGCTTGATGACCCCGCTTGGTGATAAATATTTGATCACAAAGTGTCCCATCCCTCGCTTTTTAAGCTTCTTCACTTGTTTTTTTAACGTATAAACATGTTAAACTTCTTAACATGTTTTTTAACGTATAAACCAGGACATGGTCTCTCTTGCTTTAAACTCTTTAGAGCGTACATGCTTATCAAAAAATTCTTTTTGCCTTCTCTTTTGAGCATAGATAAAAGCTACATCCTTTAGGCAAAGCTCATCTAATTTTTCAAGGTCATCTAGCCTGGAAGATAGTTCATGGTCCGTTCATTTGAGTTGTTTAGCCACTCTAAGTGTTGGGATCAAGAACTCCATAGGCAATATAGCATTAAGTCCAAACACCATGTTGTACGGTGTTGTTCCAATTGAGGTCTTGTATGCTACTCAATAAGCCCATAGTGTTGAGTGTAATTTTTGGTCCCAACCCGTCTGTGAATGTGATACGATTTTCGAAAAGATAGTACATAGAGTCTTATTTGTGGCTTCAACCTGTCCATTCACTTCTGGGTGGTATGGAGCAGACTTCTTGTGGACCACCATGAATTCATCTAAGACATTTGCAATCACTTCATTGATGAAATGTGTGTTGTGATCATTGACAGTTTCTATGGGTAGTCCATATCTAACAAAGATATTTTCATATAGAAACTGTGCAGTGGTCCTTGCATCTGCTTTCTGTGTGGCCTTAGCTTCAATCCATTTTGTGAGATAGTCCATAGCTACAATGATATATTGGGCATGAGATATGTAAGCGGATGGTGAGATTGGCCGAAAAAAATCTATAGCCCACTTAACAAATGCTATGGCTCCCATCATTGGCCTTAGTGGCATCTCATCTCTTCGTATTAAAACTTTAGTACCCTGACAAGAATCACATTTTTTGATCTATTCATTGGCGTTTATATGTAATGTAGGTCACCATATTCCTGTGGTCAAGACAATTTTTAACCTGGAACCTGAAAAATAGACTCCACTGATTCCTTCATGTGCTTGCTGTAGGATTGGCAAGTACATATCTTCATTTGCACATATCCAAAGTTGATTGTCTTTCCAGGAGAAAATATGCTTGAAAATTTCAAGAAAATAGAGAAAATTTGCAAAAATTGCCGATTATTTTGAAACATCAAATGATGTCCTCTTTCAACCTACCCAGACTGGGGTAAAACCCCTTGCCTCCCTCACCTAAACTCCGCCAAAACTAGGAGAATTAGGATTTGTGTGCAAGGTTCAATGTGTGAATGCTCATCTAGTGTTTGGAGGGGTCAACCATGCCGTGTCTGTCTGTTGCGGCTCGAGTACTCTATAAACGTGCGGAATGCCCCTAATATATCATTTCATTTTTCTCCAATTTGAAGCATTAATAGAATCACTAATTCCCTATCTTGCTTCCTCTCTGTGACGGTCACACCTTTGGCATGATTGTCCCGCCCCCTATGCCTAACCATCTTCATCACACACACACACCATTTGTGCCTAGACAGGCACCAACAGTGCTCGAGAAAAATCATTTTTCCAAACATACCAAATTCCTTTCCTTGAATTTGCCAAGAGAATTTTTTTGAAAATATGGTTATTTTTTCAAGGATTTTGCACTAGTTTTCTCTATTTTGGAGCGTAATTTCTCCTTTTCTCCTTGCTCTCAAATGACATTTTTTATATTGAAAACGACACGATACTAAGCCGATACACATTTTTCCTAAACACTCGTTTTGCCGACAAAAAAGTCTCTCTCTCTCTCTCTCTCTCTCTCTCTCTCTCTCAGCGTTTTGCAGGCACACTGGCCAAAGACTCAATTTTCTACACTATTTATTGTTGGCAAAGAGATAGGTCTCTCTCCCTCTCTCTCTCTCTCTCTCTCTCTCTCTCCCCCACCCCTTGTGTGTGTGTGTGTGTGTGTGTGTGTGTGTGTGTGTGTGTGTGTGTGTGTGTGTGTGTGTGTGTGTGTGTGTGTGTGCATTAGGAAAAATATGAACCCTCTAGGGGCCCTTTGGGATTAAGGTTAATCAGAGGCCATCCAATGAGAAGAGGGTGGTAGACACTTTCTATGCCCTCAAAAATGTAGGGGAACAAAGAAGTCTTACACTTCTTAAATGGGCTCTCACCTAGTGAAAAGGGGGGGGGAGGGGGGGGGGGGGGGGGGGGGGCATATGGAACCTCCAACTTCCCTCCTTGTTGATCCGGTTTTGAAAAAATCCCAAAAATTTGAAATTTTCCAACATTTTCAAAACTCAAATTTTATCTTCTTGAAACCCCCCTAAATCTATTTTATGGTCAAAAAATGCTCAAAAAATCAAAACGTGCACCCAAAAACCCTAAAATTCAAATTTTTTTATTAACTTTTGAAAAATCTTTTTTTACTATCCAGAGCTCCCCCAAAAGTAGTCCTTAGGCATGAAGTGATTTTCTCTCTGTAGAACCCCTTTTCCAACCCCTCCTTGGTTGCAACCATCACACTCATCCTCTACTCCAACACTCTCTCTCTACACCATCTCCATTGCTACAGCAAGGAAGCTCCTCTCTCCTCCCCTACCACCTTCCATTGCCACACCAAGCAAGGGTTATCCACCTTCGCCCCCCATTGCCACACCAAGCAAGGGTTAACCACCTTCTCCTATCACTTTATCCCACCTACATTGTAGCAACAAGCAAGGTCCTGCTCCTTCTACTAATTTTTTTTGCTCAACCATGGCCAACTCTACTTCGCAAAGGTGGCCAAAGGATGAGGTCATAGCACTTGCATGCCACAACACTAGAGGTATAGATGATGAGTGGGTGCCAAAACAGTTCACCAAAGGTGCTTGGGTATACATGCAACCATCTACTAATAGCCCTCATCGTGTGCCGAATCCTGCAAACTTGGATCATCATTGGAAAGGAAATCTCCTTGGCTTCAAGAACCGCAAAGACAAGGGGACCGTAGCCATTGTGCAACATGTTTTCTCAATGTCAAGCATGCAATTGCAACAACCACCTCGATTTCCAACACATTGTAAGTACATGTTTTGAGAATACAAAGCTAGGTGTGAAATCACAAAGTAATGTTATTATGGATTCATACTTAAGATTTGCCATGCATTTATAGTCATTTTTCCATCCACGTTGGTGGAGGAGCAGCCACTACATAGTCTCTCCAGCACATTCAATGCTATACATGCAGATATTGGAGCACCAATGTTCGCACACCTTTGCCCAACCAAACTGGTTCAAAGAAGGATTTTCTTCTATTCTCACTACTATATTGTGCCTACTTCTACACAATAGTTTGGAACGCTTGAACCCATCAAAGTAACTTCCTTATTACGTATGGAGTGGCCAGTGCCAGATTTGTGGTGGGTAGCATCTTTCAAGCAAAAGATGATAATAGATATTCAAAACTCACTCTTTGAAATACTCTAAAGCTTCTAGTTCTGTAGGCTTGAGTTGGTCTTTGCCTATTCATTGTTTTGTGCACATTTTTAAAGAGTTTGCATTTGTGGAGACTATCACAACGCTTCTATGTAAAGATGTGCATTATGAGGAATTAGGAAGGCTTTTAGAAGAGGACTGGGTTTTTGTGGAGGGCATGCACAATGAGGACCGGTACCGTTGTAAGGTTGGAGCTTCAGGTATTGGAATGCGCTATTTGAAATCCCGCACCTCCTTGTACATACGATTTCACTATGATCGTTGGATGAGCATGCTTGGAGTGTGGACTCCCTTACAGAGTGTAGACGGTGCTATTGCAAGCTTTGACATTGCAGTGAAGATGCCCAACGATGCTTTAGAGGCAATTCAAGTGAACAAGCATTGGACTCTCAATAATGTGCGAGAACATTTGGTTATTATGGGTTTTGTGTTAGGAAATAAGACGTAGCTAAATAGATAATTGAGTAGATTACTTAATGGAGAGAGACAGATTTATATACACGAAATTATAGAGTAGAGAGAGAGAGTGAGAGAGAGTACACACGATATACGTGGTTCACCCAATGTGGGCTACGTCCACGGGAAAGCAGCCACTCAATGGCTCTAGTACTTCAAAACAAGAAGTAGTTTACAAAGGGAATATTCCCCTAATGGAGCTCCCGCCTTGCTTCACTCTCACCACCTCACACTCACCTTGTTGCATCAACTTCACACTATGAAATGTGTGTAGAAATGGCCTCCTTTTATAGGCCAAAAGGGTTGCCCTCGCTTATGAGAGACAGCCATGTGTAGCCGCCCTTGTGCGAATAAGTCCAAATCGGACCCTCCAATCCGCCCATGTGTGTCCGCCCTTGAGAAGACAAGTCCGCTTTTGAATTCGGCCACCGGCCATTGACTTCCGACCACCGGCCACCAACCATTGACTTCCGACCACCAGCCATCGGCCATTGACTACCGGCCACTGGCCAACCGACCGGTTGTTTTTCGACCACCTTCCGGCCACCGTCCGGCCATAATATTCCGGCGAAAAAGAATATTCCGGTAAAAAAAAAGTCTCGGGGGCCTCCGCCCCCGAGGCCTTTAAAGTTGCCCCTGATTCTTGTCCGTGAAAATTTTGGTTTCCGGTGAGTGATTTTCCTTCACACACGATGGCTTCTCCTCATAATGGGGGCCTTACAAATGCGCACTTTTACCACATAAAATTACAAGGGTAAATCAGGCTCCATACTTAACATTTTGAGGCCCTTCAACAAGCACAATTTCGTTTACAAGGTCACAAGGTGAAAATCCTTCCACCACATTTTCAATACATCATAGTTTGTCAATCATTGGATGCTTATTGTAATGAATGTCCGCAGATTGGGAAGAGAATGGAAGAAAACTTGAAGATCGAGGAGGGCTGTAGGATGGATGGAACTATGTTATCGCTCTTATAACTATGTAACTGGGGGATGGATGGAACTATGTTATCGCTCTTATAACTATGTAACTGGGGGATGGATGGAACTATGTTATCGCTCTTATAACTTTGTAACTCTTGGAATTTTGAAAACGATCCCCGATGTAATCAACATGATTTGCTTCGGCAAATCATGTCTTTGAATATAATTGTTTGCATTGAGATGAGAGATCATTTTTTGGTGAAAGTGACTATTTTTCTAAGTCTTCAAAAAAGGGACCATTATAAAAGGGGGGCCGCATAACTCATTCACTATTTTTACTTTTGCAACTCTTGAGCTCCTCCACTCTCTATCTACACCCCAGGCTAGACATGGACGCTTCCACAGCCTCTCCATTTCCACACTTCAATAGCAATCTTGGATTGTCGCGCACACTCCATTTGTGAGCTTACGAGCCAATGTTGTGCGAAAAAACCAGTTGAACATCTCCTTCAAATAATTGGATTGCACCATTCCACCACCATGTCAAGTATTTTTGAAGTACACTCCCCTTGCTCGATAATGGGACTTCTCCATGCCTTGAGTGCTAAAAATTTCAACCGATCCATACTTGTGCATAAAAAATGCACCATGCGCAAACAAGATATGTTGTTCACATGAGTAAACGATCCACATTATTTAATAAATACAATCCCTTGTAATAAATTCACCATGTAACATGGCCTACCATGTAATGTGTGATGTTATTTTCGCCCCAAGAAGGGTGAAGACCTTGGTAAAGTCCACCAAGGCTTCTTGAAATGATTGGCGTTGTTCCCTGTTGTGCTGTTAAGGCCCATAAGCTTGACCATTTTATCAAAATGTGTCCAAACTTGCTTGCGCTTATTTGCAAGCTCGCCATTTGAATCATTGTCAATAGTAGCTTTGCATAACTCCTTCCAAAGCTCCCAAAGGTTACCTGCGTGCTGGTTGGAGCTGTTTTGAGCAGCATATGGACTTGGCTTTCCTTGGGAAACTTTCTTCAAAAAGTGTCTAGCTTTTTGCCCACTCATTGACACTTGTTGAGCAATTTCATGGGCCTCCTCTGTGTTCTTTGCAGCAATGATAGACACATTTCCACCGTGACAGCCAATGGAATTTAAGAGTTCCTCCACTCTTTTGATCGCTTCCTGGGACTTTTCCAATGGTTTCATTGTGAAAGCATAGCCAATGTGGAGCTTCAATAGAATTTAAAAAATGCGCATGAATGCGTGTAATGTACAAAAATGTACATTCGATAGAGGAAATGGAAACATTGGATGCCAAGCGTGGTCCTTTTGATCACGGTCTAGGGCATTGAGCATGGGATATCTCAGAATAGATGCTTCCCATTCTCTACCTTGATCTCCGATATCACGACAATCTAACCCTTGTTCTCCATGCCCTTGCCATGGAAGCATGGAACCGACCTTTGTAGTGCTCTTATGTGATTTTTGTCCATTAGGTTTGTACCCTCGAGTGAAAAATGGACAAGGCATCAAAGAAGAAGCCCCTTGTTTGCAGCCAAGCAAACACTATATGGTCTTAAAGTCCCCACCTAAGTGCCACTCCACATCATAACTACCAAAACCCTCAACCTCCAACTTCTGACCTGCAATTTGGGAGTGTATTATTTCTGTGATCCATGGAGTTCTCTCAAAAATCCATGAAAGTACTCTGGTCTCTTTGGGCACCTCAATAGCACTTAAACACCAAATGTCTTTCTCTAATTTCACGCTAAAAGACGGGGTGGACCGAATCCCTTCGCTTGGTTTGCAAAAGGGCCTCGTTCATTAGAGTGACACTTAGCCTTTCTAACCTTCGGCCTTTCACTATTTGACACTCATCGAGTTTCAGCACAAAAGCGACCTTTGTGCCAAGCACTATACAATAAATAGTGACAAGACCTTAAACTTCAAAGTCTATGATAAGAACAATACCAAAGAAAAAAGTAAAGTGTGTCACCTTCTTCACTTAACTCGTAAAATCTAAGCATGTCTTGTTGAAGCCTTCTAAGGTCCACAAAAATATTGTTCCACATTGTGTAAGGGAAACCTTTCTCCGAAGGTCTTATCCAGATTGTTTCTTACCTTTTCCCCTTGTCTTTGTTGCGCACGAAGCATAAAGGGAAGTTGGCATTGTGTCCTCAATGTGTAGGTATGTCCCAATGCGGGAGAACACATCTTTGTTCGTGGCCTTCTTTGCGAGGTTGACCTTGTGAGGAATGGAAAATAGGTTTTCCACAATGCCATGCTCTTTGAGGACATCCTTTAGGAGTTGGAAAATAGCCTGATAGGCTTTGGTGTTGATTCCAGCCTCATCACAAGCTTGTTGCATGTCATCATCACTAACCACATTTCTCAATTTACACATAAGGTCCTTGGTGACTGCATCCTTAATTTGCTTGCCTCCAGGTGATTGTAAGATAAAAATCACATCCTAGGTATTGAGACAACTAGTGAGAAGGTTGACTCGATCATGTTGGCTTGTTCTACCGCATGCCTCTTGGATAAAGTTTCTAGCAACCAATAAAAATAAATGTTAAAAAATAGTGTGAAGTAATAAAACATCATGCAAGTAAAGACCAAATCACCTTGTGGCTGTCACTCATCGTTTGCGTGCTCCTCTCGAATGTGCAAGAGTTTTAATGGATAAATACGCGCGTTTGCATTCCCTTGCACCAAGGGGTGTTTCTTTCAAGTATGTGATGGTGTTGGCAAGCTTCTTAATGTGGGACTCCTTTTCTTGTATTTGTTGTTGAAGAGTTTCAACCACCCTCTCCGAAGAGGCAACACTCTCTTGTAATGTCGTCTTCTTGACGTGAAGAGCTTGACATTTGTGCATCCACATATGCAAAGAAGCACATGCACCCATACACAGCCGCTTGCAATAGCCTAACAAGCCTGCTTCTCCCCTCCCAAGAAATTGAAGAAATGTCAAAAGGCTATTAAAGGATGGATGGAAGCTTCTTATAGGATCGTAAGGGTACAAATGGCCGTCCACCCAAATGTCAGCATTGGTCTCACAAGCGGTGCGACGTTCCTGTGATGACCTTTGATCACCCTCACTAGCGGTCTTCGGTACAAACGCCGTGGGTAAGTTAATATGTATGCTTTTGGTGTGTGGTACTAGTACATGGTGGTGGAAGCAAACCATTTGTGATGTCCATGAGCACCATGGAAGCTGTTGCGTGAGGAAGCAAATGATGAAATGATAGAGGGGGAGGGGGAGGGGGAGGGAGATTGAGGAAGATGGGAGGAGAGAAGGAGGGAGGGGGGGGAGGAGGAGGAAGGTAGGGGCAGGGAGGGAGAGGAGAGGGAGAGAGAAGGGAGGAGGGAGGTGGAGGAGAGAACAAAGTGTTTTTTACTTTTTGGGGGAAAATATTTTTGAAAAAATGGACTTTCTAAGCTTGTGGGTTAAAAAATGGGTCAAAAAATGATTTTTGGATATGTATATATGTTGGGAGGGAGTTTTAAGTAAAAACTAAGTAAAAATGACAAAAAAGTTAAAGTCAAATTTTGACTCTTAGTGACCCACGTTTTTGCTGATGTGGTCACAACACCCCTATGCTTCCTTCACTTTAAAAAAGCTAGAGAGAGAAAGTAACCCCTTAGGTCCACATTCTACATTTGTCTAAAAAAAGGGCTAGAAAAGCCTACTCAAAACTACCTTCTTCAATGCCCTTGCCCCCTTAGCCCCACACAACATTAGCCTTAGTCCCTAAAAATTAGGATTCCTTACAAGGCCCATGCAAGGTTCATATTTCTCCTAATGGTGTGTATGTGTGTGTGTGTGTTTGAATTCAAAATCCCATCATTCAGAATCATATATTGAGAGACTTAAATACTCTTTAAAAAACATATTGTGTAAAGAACCATTTCTTAAAAGAAACTGGAGACTTTCTTGATACAAAAACAATCCATTACAAGATACTTTGATACATGATAAACTAGGAGTTTTAGCCGCAACTCCTATTAGATGAGAGCGGGGATCTTTACCTGCCAACCAACCACCATTACAATTAATGAGAACTAATTCGGACTAAATGGGTGACAGGTATCCAAGAAAACCCCACTGCTTGTTATCATTGTCACATCCCAGAACCCAACTATACTCCTAAATGTAGCTTATGTTTTCTTTAGCTCGTCTATGTAAGTAAGGTCTATTTCAGAACAGTTTGATGTGTTTAATGGTTTGGAGATAGGGTCCCTAATTGCTATTGGCTTGATTTTATTTTGCCTACTATGTGCAGCCATAAGCTTGTCCCAATTTGTTGTAACTTAAATGCATCCCGAGTAATTCTCATCCGAGCTATCTGTCTGTAACCTTGTTTAGTCAGAGAGAATTAGAAACATTTAGTTAATATCCTATGTTAGAGCCCCATCTTTTGCCCCACTTTATAAGTTATGAGTATACGCATATATATTTTTATGATTCCACCAAATGTTTACTACTATGGTATATACACCCAAGTGCTTATTTTGAAAAAACAACCAACGTCTTGCTAACTTGTGATACTATAGAATTACTTTCTAACTTGTGAGAATTTCGGCAGCATTTCCTTTGTAGCATTACTCTTTTTTCAAAAATAGCCAAAAGTAATCATTGTATCATTTATCCCTCACAGGAGGTTGTCATAATCTAGATGCTATATCTTTTACCAATACCATTATTAATGCTTACCAATTATCAAAGATTGTACATTACTTTTTCTAAAAAAGAGAGCCTATTTTTTAATCGACTTAAGTGCTTGCTCAACACGTATAGAGAACTTATGCACATATTCACAACATATGTATCCTGGTACTTGAACCGAATTTTCCGTTTTCATTTGTGTACTTGTAATCACTTTTATTACCCAAAACTTTGCAACTTCGTTAATGTATAGACTTCCAAAATGGTATCAATTTTAGGATGATGATTATTACTATGTTTTTAACACTGTTATATGTTATTGATAAACTATGCACATGATTGCATGTATGTGTATACATGCTACTATGTTGCCTATGTGAAATCCTTCTTCATGTGTTGTGCGGATCCAGTGTGTATGCCTATGTGTATGTGTATGCGTGTGTGTGTACAAACAATAATACTGCCATACTTTTTTTACTAAGAAATAGTTTTATGAGCATGCATGTGCTTGTTTGCATATTGTTTATATTGCTTAACTAATCTCTTACGTTATAATGGCAAGAATTATTTTACAGAAACAGTTTGATGCATACTAGCATGTACGTGAATGGAAATATAGATGCTTGTTCTTTCCCGAGGCTACGTATATACGTAATGATTTCATAATATCTAAAAGATGGTGCACTATACAGAGCCCATTTAAACCCTTATGCATATGATTGTGTGCATGTGTGTAATCGCCAAGCTACAAAACATGCAATTCCAAAAAAAACACCACTATTACCTTATGTGTCATGTCAAGGGGTGGAGAACCAGCCCATCATGTGCTTGTCTGGCTTGGAGGTTTACGAAGTAGCATTTGCTTGTGTTTGTAGTTGGGGGATCATGATTGTGCACATGCCGCAGCCGAAGGGGTAGTGAGTGCTAATCGCTAGCACTGTGAGTGTGTGTATGTAAGTACTATAGAGTGCACTTTACTATGTGTGTGTGTGTGTGTGTGTGTGCGTGCTACAGAGTAGGCAATCAACCTGCATTCAACCTTTGTGCAAGCTTTTCTTATAAGCATACATATGCATGCAGTGCTCTTTAATGAACCACACGTGCTTTCTTGCTTATCTAGGAAGGGTAAACCACCAACCGGATATTGCTGCAATTACCTACTTGTTGCCATATTGGATTATCACAAAATAAAAAATGCTATTATCCTTGAAAACTAGGGATTTTATTACAAAACTCTTGGTACATCTTTTGATGAGTTTCAAAACCTAAGGTCAAAGCTATATCTTGGAATTTGTTACAAGAAAGCCATATGGAAATATTTTTAAACAAAACCATTGAGATCTGCTTGTAGTTATCTTTCGTTTCTCTTCCATCATTCATCCCTTTATGACGTAGTTGCCTGATCCAAGTAAAACATCAGTACATTTTTGGCAACATGGTGTTTATTTCTCATTATTTGTACTTTTTAATTGTGAGATTTTTTAGAAGAATGTTCATCCAAATGCTAGTTATTTACCAAGTGGTTATGTCAATGGTATGTATGCCACATAGTGTGTGTGACATGGTCAATTCATGTTTTTTGGCTAAAGGTGGTGCCTTTTCAAGTTTATATAGGCATGGAGCTCTCTCATATGTACGCTCTCTATGGTGGTGTTGAGGTAGGTGAAATAAGTATCGAGAGAAGGAGAGAGAAGAAGGCTTAGACGGAGAGAGAAAAACATACTTTTGGAATGGAGATAGGATAGGGGTGTGAGAGTACCAACAAAAACGAGAGAAACACACACACACACACACACAGAATGCCAAAGTGGAAGCGGTAGCCGAGAGAGAAAATCATTTTCTCAATAGTCAAATTTTCATCCATCCAATGGTAGGGTCATAATATTCATAGCGCATAAATCAAGCATATATTCTTACACACTCCACTTAAACAGTTAGTGGTGGTCACTCATGGCACTAGTAGATGCTTTTTGAGATTTGGGACTACTCATGGCACTAGCATATTCTTTTTGAGAATTGGGACCCCTCGTGGCACTAATACATGCCTATGAGACCTTTCGCCACTCATGGCACTATCAGATGCTTTTTGAGACCATGCTGCTTCATCCTATATAAATGATATAGAGTCAAGCAGCATATGCAACACAAGTGACTCTATTGTGCCAATCAAGAGAGATTTCTTTATTTCTTTTGTTCTTATCACAAAGCCTATAGGGTATGCAATGAATTTTTAAGAAAATAAGACCTTACTTGCTTCCAGGCAGCAGCCCAATGCTCATGGGAAGAAGAAAATACATACGCAAATGTGCACACCAATCCAAAGCTTGCCTAGCTTTTGTTTAGCTTTGTATACATGAAACCATGGTTACGTTTCCAAACATAATCAAGACAAAAAAGCATGATTATATTGACAACCTATCAAAATTTCGGCAGCATAACGACGTGAAAATGCAAACAAAAAAATCCCCATTCCATACTTTCTTCCGTGCAACAGCCCAATGCTCACGAGAAGAAGAAATTACATACGCAAAAAAATATGTGTTGGTATATTACTTTGGTTAACCGAAAGCTCTCACCTAACTTTTGTCTAGCATAATAAACATGAAATCATGATTGCATTGATAAAGACGGTCAACACCAACAAGATGTCTTCAATCAAACCAAAAAAGTGGCACACAAGTCATACGTGGTCCCATACATATCATAGACTAGAAAACACCATAGACAATACCAATGTAGATTTCAATCAAGGGCAATGTGATCCGGGCACATATTATTTCCAGTTAGTCTCCTCGTCGCTATCTGCATCAACTACTGGAATAGCACTTACACATGGAGCCTTGAAGCATGAAAGATGATGCTGAAAGACCCGTGGATCACTATCTATGCAGAGGTAGTGTCTAGACAACTCAGTGCAAATATAGCCCAAGCCACTACATCTAGAAAATATATCAACAATGTAGGTGTGTTCCTCATTAAATGTCCGCACAAGCCAGATAAAAAAAGAAAAGAAACATGCGCATTTTTACTTTATGTAACATAGTTTAACAAGACATAGTAGGAATTGTATCTTCTTACCGAAAGAAGTCAAGGCTACGCTTGATGGCACCTCTAAGAGCGCATCCTCAAATGTACTCTCCGTCAGCACGCTCCACCAGTATTTCGGACTTGGCATCGAGAGAGTTGTTGTCCATGCTCTCTTTATCTCATCGATCGTAGATAGGATGTTGACCCTTATGATAAAAAAATCCTAGCAATAGTGTTTCCACCTTCAAATTACAATTAGAATGTGATCTAATTGAAGAAAACTACCAGCATGCTTTTTCAATTAGCAAATAACTTTACTTACTCTCTCAATCTCAATGGTCTTTCACACATAACCATCAGGATCAAAATAAGGATGGTGTGCATCATTTTGAATCCATCTCAATGGCATGGCTAGACACAATGCCAAAGCGATCAGTGGAGCTTATGTTGATGTACCACCCATTGTCTGCAACATACTTAGAAGCTATTATGGCCGCTTTCTTACTCAATTTTTGAGAGAATTGATTCCATGGAGGGACCTACATACTACGCATTGTTGATTTATTTAAAGTTCCAAAACTGCCATACACTAGAGGTGCCCATTGAGGTTTTGAAGAATGCATACCTCGTTCCGTGAAACTTTTTCAACTTTTAAATTTGTTGGAAATTCCGCAAACAAAAGAGAGGCCACTTCATTGCTCTTTTCCCCATCAACATTGCCTGAATGTAGAAAATCCAAGATCCTGCATACAATCAAACACATGTATTTCAAACATTCACAACACACACCACATACAGTCAATCTTTCTTCTCACATGTATTTACCATTTCTCATCATCGAGAGAAATTTTGTAAACATCTATCATGATGTCAATAACGGTCACATCCTAATCTATGGATGTCACATCCTAATCTATGGAAGGCACTGCATAATCTGAAAATAAAATATTTCATCAAGACTTGTTGAGTAGATAGAAAGTGATATTTACAAGCAAGTTTACCTATGGAAACTTGAGCACCTATTTTGTTCTTTTTAGGGGACTTCTTAGGTTTCTTGGATTTAACAAATTCCAATCGTTTCTTTATAGAGGAGATTGTACTAGTGTTTACTCTTTTTGAAGAGGTGGCTTTCTTGGAAGCCGAGCCAATCTCCTCAATACCCTCTTCATTTCTTTCAAGAATGTGCTCTAAAGTAAACAAGAATATGTTTCTCTCACAAACATAGTCTAAATAATATGAGCGCTTTAACACTTTTGTACTTTTTATAAATGCCAAAAAAAGACCTTTATCCTTCATCACGTGGGTAGGTGCCGCGAGTGTAATCTAGCCACCAAGGAAAATACTCAATTTCCCAAAGAAGCAAACCATGATCTCTCATCCATAGTGGATACATACACTCCTCAGAAGAGAGGTCCCTCTAACTTTCAACAACAATTGGCAACTTCTCCAACAAATTTTGATTGTAAAACTGAATTTTAACTTTATTTGAGCTCCTTTACCCAGTGACTTATAGATTATACAAACTCTACGTGCAAAACATAATATCAACCATAAAGATATCAATTGTATTACTTGAATAATACTCTCCTCGAAGATTCCATGAGCTCTGGAATTTTTTTATCCGACTCTTTTGTGTTGAGCTTACTCCAAAGCTCCATACAATATTTATCAATGTGCTCCCTGAACCGATGATGAAACCATGCTTCAAAGCCCTCTGGCAGTTCATCAATCATTTTCCCTTTGATCTTTAAACATTGATTCAAGATACTTCCCCAATACCATTCTTTATGCAAGTAAATTCTAAATTTCATGGCACTAATATAATGCTCAGAAGTAACATCATCTACACGGCAATGCATCAAAGAGTGCAATATTTCCTTTTTCCTATAGAGAAAACAATAAACAAACCATAAACGCATTGATTCATGTGATAATTTCATGTACATTTTTGGGCCAAGGATTATTACCTCTCCAATGATATTTTAGAAGTTGCCAAAGAGTGGACCTTGTCTCTTGTAAGGCCCACTTGATCCTTTTCTCATACCCAATTGAAATTAAATAACAAAGAGAAGAACCCTTGGCCATTGGCGGGGTTGGAAATGGCCAACATCTATGTTACATTTGCACCAAATAAAATTCAATCAATTTTGTAAACTTACGATTTTGTAATCCGATCAATCCAATCCAAATGAAATTTCAACTTACAATTTTGTAGAAATTTAAACACGAATGGTGAGAAGAGAAAGTGTTTACCTTATAAGCCCTTTCTTTGAATATTTTTTCTACTCTTCCTTTTTTGGCACTAAAATGGAACAAAATTATGCCTAGCTTTAGAAATTACATAAAAAGTATATTGTAATGTAAAAAAGTATACCTTCCATATAAGCATTGCTAATAATAGAGCAGGAGCGTTGTATCAACTCCCTTTAGATGCCTTGTTCTCGCAAGGAAGCTCTATCCATCGAATCCAATCTTGGGGAAAGTCTTTCATTAGAGAATCTTTGCTTGCCACAACTAGGTTTTGGAATAAGAAGATCTCCTGACCAAAATTTGTGCTCACAATGGTTCTACCAATCCTAAACCACAATATCTTAAATTAGATAGCAAGGAGACATTGACATAGTAAGCAACATCTTTAAAAACAACAAATGAGCCTACTCATTCTGAGAGCGCAGAGCTAGCATAAGCTCTCCCTCTGCACTTCTATCAACATGGACAAATTGACACTTGACAGAACAATGTCTCCACCTTATCATTGAAAATTCTACAACAAAAGGACAAATTAGATAGCATAGAGTAATCATGGCCAGGCTTCTTAAATGACACAAGAAATGGAGCTCCAAGCACAATGTATCCATAAATCTCAAACCTTTTCACTAAGCCCTCAGTGCATGGACCCACCGCTCTAATGGCTTCATTTTACATCAATCTGCAAAGAGGAATGTGAGGAGGTTCCCCACCTCTCTTTACAATAAAACCCTCTACAATATCCTCTAATATACAACCATTAACATCCTTTCCAAACACTGTAGGATAATCAGCAGGTTTAGCAACAATTGTCGTTGCTTCAGACAGGCTTTGGGCCACAACTCCACCTTGTTTAGCATTGAGGCGGTCCGGGGCGGGCAACAAGAGAGGCGACCTCTAAACACCCCTCAAGGCTCCCGTGCTGCTCAATTGGGGCTGGGGCAACCACAAGCACAACACAACAACAAACCCACAGCCAAACCCAAACAAGATAGGGGCACCACCTAGTTATGGTATGCGAACTAAGATGCAAGAGAGATTTTGGCACAACCAAGAAGATGCACCACACAACACACACAAGCAACCTCACACCAAGACACACATGAAATGGACCAGAGAGAGCTAGAGCAAAGGGAAGAGAGAGAGGAAAGGATCTTGCGTAATACCTTATTTGTGACTTGCAAATGGAGATGGTTCGTTATGATGCTATCATAGAACTTGTACAAAAATCACTCAATGCTTAGTGATTGCTAAACATTGCCAAAACACACACACACTGTCTTAGGGTGTGGGAGATCTCTCACCACAATACCCTCTTACAATGGACAAAAAAATGGCAATGAAAAACACACTAAAACACTTTCTAAAATCAAGATCAACCGATAAAAACTCAAAATACACAAGTCACCTTGAATTCACCAAACCGTATTGCACAAATGGAAGGACAAAGATTTGAACGTTGAATCACGCCTTTGATGCACCAAACCTCAATTTATTGATGATGAAGGAGCATATACAATAGTGGTTTTGAGATTTGTGAAACTCACGCTCTCTCACTTACAATGTGTAGCTTGAAGGCTTCTCTCACACCAAGAGTGAAGCTCACAAGTGGTTGCTACACCTAAGTCTCTATTCACGCATAGAGTGTTGGGGTGCTATGTGAGATATTGGAGGTTGTTTTACAAGAAGGAGAGGGGCCTATTTATAGGTTGGAGACCCCTCATTAAGATTATTGTAAATCCTAATTTACAAGCTAACAAATCAGGATTATGATTTTTTTTTAATATCAAAACATTGCGGGCCTTCTTTGTCTGCTTGAGTCATGGGTGTGGGCTCAAAAGAGAGCATTATTGATGGTAGATACGGTGAAAGTAAGTAAGGAGAGAGAGAGAGAGAGAGAGAGAGAGAGAGAGAGAGAGAGTTACTATACACATGTCTTGAGGTGAGGTGTCTTTTATGGCTAGGTCAATGCTATTTTGTGTTAGTATGTTAGTGGTTAGTGTTAGTAATCACTAGAAAGTTAATGTTACATTTACAATGGGTAGAATGGGTTGATTTGATGAAAGAAGAGGGGTGAATTAAAAGAGAATCATTGAGATGGTGAAGCTTTGAAGAAGCTTGAACTCACCCTTGTGTAGATTGTGGAAAAAATGACCGCTGGTCTTCTTCTTCTTCTTCGCTTCTTTACGCCGCCGCCACGGTTGACCACCACGATGAAAAGAGGATTTGTTGATGAAAAATCCTCAATTTGCAGAAGCTATCATGGTTAAGATGCTGAATTTTAGATATTTTAGGAGAGGTAAATGAAATTGTAACATAGAAGCAATAGAGAGAGACATGGAGAGGGTGTATGTATGTAGAGGTTCATAAAAGAAATATAGGGATGAGAGAGAAGGGTAATGGTGAAGAGGGTGGGAGAAGCCATGGAAATTGCAGGTTTGAGTGAAGGAAGGAGAGGGAGGGATGTGTAAGAGTGAGTAGGTGTGTGGAAGGGTGAGAGAAGACTAAGGGCTACTTGTGAGAAAAGTGGGCAGACTGGGGTCCACTCAAAAAATCATAGCTCACCGTTGGTAGCTCCAAAAATCATGAAAAAATTTGAGGTGATTATTCAGAGCGTAGGCTACATTTTCTCTTTTTACCACCGCTCCAAATTCGGAGTGGAGATAGGTGCCAAAATTCTCACCAAAAAGCCTGTTTTTTATGCCTGCAAAAGTCTTTTAGTGGCCCCCGCCTTTGTTGAATTTGTACAATGCATCCAAGAGTGAGCCCCTCCTTTGTCATATTATAATACAAAGCATCCAAGTTGCCCTTGACCCATGCATGGAGGAGGATTATTGGTGAATAAAGAAATATATACATGGTGGGACTAGTGTATGGACTATTCATGGACTTTATCTCAATGAGCACATGGTGTTAGAATAATGAGTAAAAATAATAATAAAAATATGGAAGAGTTATGGATATGGAAAGATATTGGAATCATATGATATGGTCCCTCCTTGAATTATTTTGGGTGAAAGAGGAAAAGGTATGCAAGTACATAATATAATAAACGTAACCAATGAGTAGAAATCAATTTTTTGTTTTCACGAGGGTGAGGGTGAAAATGTAGGAGTGATTTGTATAAAGGAAAAATATGAGGTTAGAGTATGTACATATTGGAAAAAAATATAATTATGGTGTAAGAGGATGAAAGAAGGTGTACATAGGTTTAATAAAACACACACCTAAGTAGAAATATTTAAATAAAATACCAAAATAATTATAAAAAATCCCTATATTTAGGCGATATATACAATGAAATATTTACACACAAAGAGGCCATAATATACTTTTATTTTTTTATTTTTTTGGCTCAACTAGCCCAGTGACTAGCTAGCTGAGGGTTTTTAAGAAGATATGGGAAAAGCCCCCTAACTCACACACGCCTATGTACAGTGAAATGGTAGGGATAGCCATAGCGTTTGGGTGAATTTGGTAGGGTGGAGTAACTTAGTATGGCAATTATGGAGAGCCAAAAAACGGCTATCATTAGCCCTCCCCCCACGATGATGGTATATTCATATACCATCATAAAGCATCTTTTCCAAAGAGAGTACTTCAGAGTCCTTGACAAGATCTTCATTGTTTGGCCCCTCGGCATTTTGACTGGAGTTACATTGGTGCTTCATGTAACAATACTTACATGAGACAGCGGCCTTTGGACAGATCTTTGGTAGGTCCTTTGGTAGAAGGCGACTCAAATAGGGCTTCAAGCGATACCCGTTTACCTTCCTGGAGTGCTCTTTACCATTCAAGTCCATAAGCTGATAGTAACTAGAATTGAAAGCCTTCTTGACTATGTATGTCCCTTGCCATCTAGTTTCAAACTTGGCATCAAAACGATTGTCAAGTCGATTGTCATACCTTAGCACAAGCTCTCCTTCCTTGATGCCTTTGTCCTTCAGTTTCTTGTCGTGCGTTTCTTTTGCTTGTGCGGCTTTCCTCTTGTAGCACTCGTATGCTGCTTCTCTTTTCCACTCAAGCTCCACTAACGTAAGAAGTCGATCCATCCATACCTCTTGATCATCTTGTGCTCCTTTGCCATGAAGTCGCATTGTTGGAATGTTGAGCTCGATAGGCTGCAAAGCCTCTTGACCATAGACCAAGTGAAATGGTGTGAACTCCGTGGCTTCCCTATATGTGGTTCGATATGTCCACAAGGCACCATCCAAGAAGTCATCCCATAATTTTGTCTTGTTTTGCACCATCTTTCTAATGATTCCTGCAATGACACCATTAGCCTTCTCCACCAAACCATTTGACTATGGGTAGTATGGTATGCTATGACGATGTAGAATGTGAAGCTCTTCACAAACTTCTGTGAGCAAGCCCTTCCTAAACCCTGGACCATTATCAGAAACAATCTCCAAAGGTGTGCCAAATCTGCAACAAATGTGAGTGTACACAAACTTGCTAACTGTCCTCTCATTCACTCTTGCCACACTTTGAGCTTCCACCCACCTAGTCATATAGTCTACAGTCACTAGAATGTAGAGTTTACCATTTTTTGTCCTAGGCAGAGGACCCATAGCATCAATGCCTCACTTTTCAAAGGGTCCATTTGCAAGCACTATTTGCCTCGGGCCATGCACCAACATTCTATTTCCATTTATCTGACAATTGTGACAGCTTTTACACCAATGTTGAACATCCACATGCAAGCTTGGCCAAACATACCCCACAAGCAAAATCTTCTTCACAGTTGATTCTTGGGCAAAATGACCACCACATGCCTCTTCATGCAAACCTTTTAGAATGGCTGGAATTTCCTCGATAGTTGGTACTCTTCTGCACACTTGATCTTTCCCTCTTTGATAGAGGGAGCCTTCTAGGAAGAGATAGAAACTTGCCTTCTTCATGAGTCTCCTCTTCTGAGACTTCGTGAAGTCTTGTGGAAACTCACCCTCCAAAATGTAGCCAATAATGGGAGCCAATGACTCCAATCCCTGGTATCTCAGTTGCTTGACAACTGCTGCCACCATGATGACCTGCACTTCTCTCTCAACACATGTAACTGCTTGTTGTGCAAGTAAATCGGCATCTTCATTTTGTTTCCTCGGAATATGATATAGTTGCACTTCTTCAAACTGATTAAACATCCTACGAATGGCATGAACTTTTGTCCTTAAGCTTTCATTCTTGCATGCCCAAATGCCTAAACTCTGTTTAACAATGAGAAGTGCATCTCCTTTTACCATGAGACGTTTTATCCCTTGGCCAATGCACATCTTCAAACCATGAAGTAGTGTGTCGTATTCTGCTTCATTGTTGCTAGTTGAACCTGGTAGATTGACCTTCTCTTTCATGACCACCTCTCCACTTGGGTTGAGCAACACTAGCCCTCCCCCTGATTTCCCTGTGGCTCGTCGAAAAGCTCCATCAAAGAATAAGGTAAAAGCATTGGGAATACTTTTTGGTGGTGGCAATGGTAGGGTCTTTACTTGAGGCACCTTAATTTCCTTCTCATGTACCCTATAAGTGAGAATCCCTGCCAATTGTGCATGCACACTATCTTCTACCTTGAAAGAGTATTGGAACTCTTGCAACTCCATAATCCACTTTGAGATCCTAGTACTAAGATTCATTTGAGATGACACCCAAGGGAACAAAGTTTCTGCAGTGAGAATTACAAAAGGTTTTGGTAGTAGGTAGGATCTAAACTTTCTCAACGCAAACATGAGAGAAAGCATCATGAGTTCTGCTTCTGTGTAGTCTCTCTCCAAAGCATTCATGACCCTACTAGCAAAGTAGATGGGTCGCATCCTTGTACTGTGGGGATCTTGTTGTAGCAACACAGCACCAATTGTTTCCCTTCCAACACTAGAGCTAACAAAGAATGTGTACTCCCAACAAGGAGGCATGAGTGTTGGTAGCTCTGACAAAATGACTTTAATGTTACAAAAATACTCTTCAAGCTCACCAGACCATGCAAATTCTACTTGTTGTGTCAACTTTTGCAAAGGATGAAGCAACTCCGAGGCTAAGTGAATGAAGCGTGACATATACTTCACCTTCTGAATGAAAGAGATGACCTCCTTAAGACTCTTCGGTGATGGGAGCTCAATAAGAGCCTTTGCTTTTGAAGGATCCACCTCAATGCATTTATAGGAAACCTTGTGACCGAGCAAGATCGCTTCATCCTCACCTATGTGGCACTTGTCGGGGTTGAGTTGACCTCCCATGTCGTAGAGCTTCTTTAAACCTTCTTCTACCCTTTGTAGATGCAATGATTTTGAGCTATAAATGCAAAAATCATCAATGAACACCCTAATTGACTTTCCAAAGAATGCTTGAAACACCATGTTCATGAAACGTTGGAATGTTGCAGGAGCATTTGTCAGACCAAATGGCATGACTCTAAAAGCATAACAACCCCAAGGAGTGATAAAGGTTGTTTTCAATTGATCTTCCAATGCAATACCTATTTGAAAGTAGCCTGAGTAGCCATCACACACAGTGTACTTCTCATGACCAGCTACCTCATTTAGTATCTCATCCTGAAATGGGAGGGAAAAGTGATCTCTTTTTGTTGCCTCATTGAGTGGACGGTAATCCATACACACCCTCCACTTTCCGTTTTTCTTAGGAGTGACAACAACGGGAGAGACCTACTCTGAATTCTCCACTGGATAAATGAAACCTACTGCTAGAAGCTTTCTTACCTCCTTGAGTAAAGCCTGCTCCTTGATGACTCCTAGCCTTCGTAGCTTCTGAGCCTTAGGTGTGGCCTCTGGCTTCAACTCAATTTTGTGTTGAACAGCATCTACTCCACGCACATCGGTGTAGTCTTTAGCAAAAAGCCTAGGAAATTTCCTTAGCACACATTTGAACTCCTCTCTTTCATCCTTTGTAAGTGTTGTAGATAGCATACCTTCTAGCATTCTTTCATCTTCCACTTTTTGGTTCTCTTGGGAACCTACCTCCTCCAAACCTTGACAAGAGGTCTCTTGGTTGGTTGGCTTAAACCTTACCCCCATGACTTCGATGGAAGACTCCTCTTCAGTAATGTTGCCGCTACTTTCTTCTTCTGAAGTGTTATCGGTCCAACCTTCTTCCGTCTCACTTTGAGATGATTCTTCATGGAGCTCCTCTTGGCGTTGCTCCTTCATGTCAAAGACAACCTTCTTATGATTTTCGTTCCTGCAAATTAGCTTTCCACTCTCCCAATCCTGCAAAGCTCGCATTTTCATTAGCTATGGTCTCCCTAGGATAAATGGGTAACCATTTCCTTTGGTAGACATGACATAGAAATCCACTGCCTTCTTAATGCCAAAGGCCTCCACAAAAACATTTTTACAAATGCCTACACACCTAGCCTTGCTATTGTTTGACATATTGACCTTAATTTCAGGTGTCTCATGCATGTGCATGCCTAGTTTTTCATGAGTCCCTCTGTCATGATGCAAATTTGTGCACCCCCATCCACTAGACCTTTCCTAACCAATCTCCCTTTTATGTAACAATCTAGCACAGGTGTAATGTCCTCATTCATTTCATCTTGTGCAATTTTTACAACAGGCACACTCTCTTTGACCTTTCTCCTAGTGCTAACTGCCCTTGTTAAATCCCTCCTAACTTGTGGACATAATGCAAGAAATTGAGGCCATGAGATATCAGGACCCTTACCTCTCATGTCTTCCAACAGGTTGTATGGAGCCATTCCATGTCCAAGAGGAAAGTCTTGGAGGTTGATATGACGTCGAGTCCTCTTAGCTTCCTTGGTCTCCTTTGCCTTCTTTTCTCGTCCATGGTCACTTTGTGATGTAACTCCTTCTTTCTCCTTACCTTTCCCTCGGCCACGCTTAATGCCATTTGCTTCCATGTCAACCTCTCTTGAATTTGTCACCTCTACCACATGCACGTTTGGGTCTGGCAAAGGTGGAACTCCTTCCACTCCTTGTGGAGGTGGTCTTGTTCCATTTGGCCTTTGTATAAGCCCTGGTTGTTGACTAGTTCCTTCACCTGCATTCATCACTGGGTAATTCAAGTTAGGTCTCCCTGGCTCCCCACGGGGCCAAGGACAATTATACATCCCATGTCCAGACTCACCGCAATTCCAACATTGCAAGACTCTCCTAGGTCGTGGGTCTCGCTTTTCAGACTTCTTTGCTTGTCCCTTTGGACCTACGGCTTGTGCAAGGTGAATTGACAAGTTGCTTAAAGATTCATTTAACTTCTCAATCACTTCCGCCGTTACCTCAGGAAGCTCCTTAGATGTTGATGCTTGTGACTTACCTTTGGGTCTAAGACCTTCTATTGGAACCTCCCCCCTTAAGCACTTGAGTTTCCTATATTTCTCAGCAGCCCTAGTTTTAGCTGCATCAAAGGTAGCAGGTGCACCCGCCTCAACTTTTACCTTAAGGTCAGGAAAGAGTCCGGCTATGAACCTCTCCTTCTTTAAATTCTGCACCATCACCAGGGTTAGCAACATTTCGTATCCATAGAGCCCAAAGACGTAGGAACTCTTGCTTGTACAAGTAGTAGTCATCTAAGTCTTTTTGCTTATGAGAAACAATGTCTTGCCATAATTTTTGAGTGTTTTGGGGATCAAAGAAGTATTTCTTGAAACGATTCAAAACTTCCGTGTAATTCCCTTTAACTTCCTCAGGCAAAGAGTCAAACCAAGTGCTAGCATCTTTCCTAAGGACCACCTCAAACATTTCTACACGTTCTTGATCAGTTACTATCCTCTTGATACGGCAAGACATCTTGAAATTCGCTAGAAATAATTCTGCATCCTCTCCAGGCTCTCCAAAGAAAAGAGGATATCCAGACATTTGGCGTTGGCTCTCCATTGAATTGATTTCAAAGTGACGCGTTTTTGTTTTTTCTTTCTTTAAAAGATTTACACAATAATATTTTCTAAATTGCAATCTATTCTACAACAAAATAAAAATATTCACATCAAATGACCTATGATAATCAATAAGAGGTAGAATGACAGGGTTTGGTGACGCGAGAATTTCTCCTACTCTTTGGGCACCAAACATGAATACCATACGTTGTTGAAAATGGATTTTTCTACTAATTGCAATGTTTACTCTAATGTGTGGAGTGAAATGAAAGGGAAAAACCTCTATTCCTGGGCCATTATCCATGGTCTATGCATGACCTAATTCTTAAAACAAAACAAAAATATAGACGTCCAAACTAAGGTCGTACCTAATGAGAGGCAAAATAAAAGGATTTACTGATGCGTTTATCTCTACCAACCTAAGAGGACCCAAAATTCTACGAATTACTCGCTGAAATTGCAACTTAGTACTAACAATTATGTGTACCTTTTTCCTTGCAATGGGAATGAAGGGATCATACAAATTCTCGTGATTCATGCAAGCTACTTGATTATGCTAAAGGTTGAGCCTTCACAAAACATACACAAGCCTGTCCGCCGTGGGGGCACCAAAATTAAGGCGGTCCGGGGCGGGCAACAAGAGAGGCGACCTCTAAACACCCCTCAAGGATCTCGTGCTGCTCAATTGGGGCTGGGGCAACCACAAGCACAACACAACAACAAACCCACAGCCAAACCCAAACAAGATAGGGGCACCACCTAGTTATGGTATGCGAACTAGGACGCAAGAGAGATTTTGGCACAACCAAGAAGATGCACAACACAACACACACAAGCAACCTCACACCAAGACACACATGAAATGGACCAGAGAGAGCTAGAGCAAAGGGAAGAGAGAGAGGAAAGGATCTTGCGTAATACCTTATTTGTGACTTGCAAATGGAGATGGTTCGTTATGATGCTATCATAGAACTTGTACAAAACTCACTCAATGCTTAGTGATTGCTAAACATTGCCAAAACACACACACACTGTCTTAGGGTGTGGGAGACCTCTCAACACAATACCCTCTTACAATGGACAAAAAAAATGGCAATGAAAAACACACTAAAACACTTTCTAAAATCAAGATCAACCGATAAAAACTCAAAATACACAAGTCACCTTGAATTCACCAAACCGTATTGCACAAATGGAAGGACGAAGATTTGAACGTCGAATCACGCCTTTAATGCACCAAACCTCAATTTATTGATGATGAAGGATCATATACAATAGTGGTTTTGAGATTTGTGGAACTCACGCTCTCTCACTTACAATGTGTAGCTTGAAGGCTTCTCTCACACCAAGAGTGAAGCTCACAAGTGGTTGCTACACCTAAGTCTCTATTCACGCATAGAGTGTTGGGGTGCTATGTGAGATATTGGAGGTTGTTTTACAAGAAGGAGAGGGGCCTATTTATAGGTTGGAGACCCCTCATTCAGATTATTGGAAATCCTAATTTACAAGCTAACAAATCAGGATTATGATTTTTTTTTAATATCAAAACATTGCGGGCCTTCTTTGTCTGCTTGAGTCATGGGTGTGGGCTCAAAAGAGAGCATTATTGATGGTAGATACGGTGAAAGTAAGTAATGGGAGAGAGAGAGAGAGAGAGAGAGAGAGAGAGAGAGAGAGAGAGTTACTATACACATGTCTTGAGGTGAGGTGTCTTTTATGGTTAGGTCAATGCTATTTTGTGTTAGTATGTTAGTGGTTAGTGTTAGTAATCACTAGAAAGTTAATGTTACATTTACAATGGGTAGAATGGGTTGATTTGATGAAAGAAGAGGGGTGAATTAAAAGAGAATCATTGAGATGGTGAAGCTTTTAAGAAGCTTGAACTCACCCTTGTGTAGATTGTGGAAAAAATGACCGCTGGTCTTCTTCTTCTTCTTCGCTTCTTTACGCCGCCGCCACGGTTGACCACCACGATGAAAAGAGGATTTGTTGATGAAAAATCCTCAATTTGCAGAAGCTATCATGGTTAAGATGCTGAATTTTAGATATTTTTAGGAGAGGTAAATGAAATTGTAACATAGAAGCAATAGAGAGAGACATGGAGAGGGTGTATGTATGTAGAGGTTCATAAAAGAACTATAGAGATGAAAGAGAAGGGTAATGGTGAAGAGGGTGGGAGAAGCCATGGAAATTGCAAGTTTGAGTGAGGGAAGGAGAGGGAGGGATGTGTAAGAGTGAGTAGGTGTGTGGAAGGGTGAGAGAAGACTAAGGGCTACTTGTGAGAAAAGTGGGCAGACTGGGGTCCACTCAAAAAATCATAGCTCACCGTTGGTAGCTCCAAAAATAATGAAAAAATTTGAGGTGAGTATTCAGAGTGTGGGCTACATTTTCTCTTTTTACCACCGCTCCAAATTTGGAGTGGAGATAGTTGCCAAAATTCTCACCAAAAAGCCTGTTTTTTATGCCTGCAAAAGTCTTTTAGTGGCCCCCTCCTTTGTTGAATTTGTACAATGCATCCAAGAGTGAGCCCCTCCTTTGTCATATTATAATACAAAGCATCCAAGTTGCCCTTGACCCATGCATGGAGGAGGATTATTGGTGAATAAAGAAATATATACATGGTGGGACTAGTGTATGGACTATTCATGGACTTTATCTCAATGAGCACATGGTGTTAGAATAATGAGTAAAAATAATAATAAAAATATGGAAGAGTTATGGATATGGAAAGATATTGGAATCATATGATATGGTCCCTCCTTGAATTATTTTGGGTGAAAGAGGAAAAGGTATGCAAGTAAATAATATAATAAACGTAACCAATAAGTAGAAATCAATTTTTTGTTTTCACGAGGGTGAGGGTGAAAATGTGGGAGTGATTTGTATAAAGGAAAAATATGAGGTTAGAGTATGTACATATTGGCAAAAAATATAATTATGGTGTAAGAGGATGAAAGAAGGTGTACATAGGTTTAATAAAACACACACCTAAGTAGAAATATTTAAATAAAATACCAAAATAATTATAAAAAATCCCTATATTTAGGCCATATATACAATGAAATATTTACACACAAAGAGGCCATAATATACTTTTATTTTTTTTATTTTTTATTTTTTTGGCTCAACTAGCCCAGTGACTAGCTAGCTGAGGGTTTTTAAGAAGATATGGGAAAAGCCCCCTAACTCACACACGCCTATGTACAGTGAAATGGTAGGGATAGCCATAGCGTTTGGGTGAATTTGGTAGGGTGGAGTAACTTAGTATGGCAATTATGGAGAGCCAAAAAACGGCTATCAGCATGAATATCTATGAGCTCCTCTTCTTCATGCACATCACCCAATATATTCTCCTTCTGACGGACATTGGAAGAAGCATCGTGCATTGGCCCTATGTTCTGTAGTGCCAGACCTTAATGTGTATCCTACTCCTAAAATCAAAAAAGCAATAAGACCACAACTAGCTTAGTATATAGTGACAAATTAAAAAAAGACCACAAATAGATTAATATAGTTGAACTTACTTTGAGAGATACCTATCCTACCATGTTTAGATGGTGTACGAACCATAATCTATCAACTATAATCAATAAACAACAAAAGTATTCTTAGCAACGACAATTCAAATAGAAACTTCAAAATTTTGGTAGCATAACGATGAATAATGCAAATTAAAAAAAAAATCCCATTCCGTACTTGCTTCCGTGTAGCACCACAATGCTCATGGGAAGAAACAAATACAAGACCACTTTGACATATGTGTAGCTTTGCACTTCAATATGTGTCAATGTGTGTGTGTACTACAACAAGTGTATTTGTGTTTTTGTGTGTATGCAAATGCATGATTGTAAGTGTCTTTGTGTGTGAGTATGCATGATCGTATTTGTGTCATGTATTATTGTGTGGTTCTGTGTGTATGCAATTGTATTTGTGTATGTGTATTACAACAAGTTTATTTGTGTTTGTGTCTGTGGTATGCAAATGCATAATTGTAAGTGTGCTTGCATGTGAGTAAGCATTATTGTATTTACGTCATTTGTTATTGTGTGGTTGTGTGTGTGAATGCAAGTGTGTGTGTGTGTGTATGCATTTCCTCCATAGGAGATTCCAATGGAGCCCCAATAGAGCTCTCCATACCTTGAAAGGCATGGTGAGAAGGCAGCGTGCCTTGAAAGGCATGCTGCTTTCTCACCATGTCTTTCAAGGCATGGGGGATCCCCAATGGAGCTCCAAACGGAGCTCCTCGCTCCATTGGGACTCCATTGGAAGCTCCTATGGTGGACCTACACGTCGGTGCACACACACACACGTGCGCACGCACGCACGTGCGTACGGAAATAGCCATTTGGTGCAAGACTTTACACACACACACACACACACACGCACCCATTTGTGTGAGTATAAAACGTGCACGCGCGCACACACACACACACACACACACGCACCCATTTGTGTGAGTATAAAACGTGCACGCGCGCACACACACACACACACACACACACACACATACACATACACACACACACACACACACACACACACACACACACACACACACACACACACACCTTGAGTACCTTCTCTTCTTCTTCTACTCCTTCTTCTTCTTCATAGAAAAACAGGCTCCTTCACTTTCACCTCACTTCATTCCACTTTCATTTCACTTTACATATATTATTTTTTATAAAATATATACATTAAATCACTAAACATGTATTATATTCATAAAATATATACAATAAACACTTATAACGAGAGTATATAATTAAACAAATTGAGCACATAACGATTATATATTTCAAGTATAAAACTCCTAGGTTTTCCATTCTTCTGGTTTTGTTAACCAACTCATATAACCGGTATAGCGGTATAGAAGAATAGAAGTATCAATACTAGTGCTACCAACACCAGTACTCGCACTAGAAGTCTTTTGACTAGTATTAATACTAGTATGCCAGTATAGCAGTTTCAATACCAATACTAGCACTGAAAGTCGGAAGAGCGGTACTTGTACCAGTACTAGTATACCAAACCTGTATCTATAACAGTATACTGGCACTGAAAATATGCAACTGGTACCACTACCAGTCCAGTGTATCAGTACTAACAGTATTGGTACTAATAGTACTAGTACTAGCACTGACTGATACCAGTACTAGTATACCAGACCTGTATCAGTACAATATACTCGCTCTTTGCAAGACTTATGGAATTACCTATCTCCTATATAAGACTACTAGTTTATACACCTTTTTGGCATTCTCGACATAAACAATGTCTAGAAACCAGTTTGCCAATAAACCAGTATAGCATTATAACAATATAGACGTGTAACAGTATCAATACCAGTATACTAGCTGACCAAGATTGCAGGATAGCAGTACTAGTACTACTAGTACCAGTACTAGCACTAAAAATCTGAGAGTGGTACCAGTACCAATACTAGTGTATCAGACTGTAAAAAGTTTGTTTAAAATTATGTAATTGGCTACCAAAGCCTCTTGAAATTTTTCTTTCAATTATAAGGTTATTTACACAAAAAGGTGTACCTATGTGAAATGGATAACAGCTAGTGTACCAATTTACTAGGATAGCAGTACCAGTACTGGCACTAGAAATTTGAGACTGGGACCAGTACCAGTACCAATACTAAGTATGTCAGTTGGTATACCAGTTTAGAAGTATCGCGATTTGAGTACCAGTACTAGGATATACCAGACCTGTATCAATACCACTATACTAGCTCTTTGTAAGACATATGAATTTACCTATCTCCTATATAAGACTACTAGTTTATACACCTTTTTGGTATTCTCTACATAAACAATGTTTGGAAACCAATTTGCCAATAAACCAGTATAGCATTATAACAATATAGACATGTATCAGTATCAATAACAGTATTATCAGTACTAGTACTATCACTGAGAGTTTGAGACTAGTACCAGTACTAGTATACTAGCTGAACAGGATTGCAGGATAGCAATACCAGTTCTACCAGTACTGGTACTGGCACTGAAAATTTGAGATTGGTACTAGTACCAACACCAACACTGAGAGTTTGAGACTAGTACCAATACTAGTATACTAGCTGACCAGGATTGCAGTACCAGTACTACCGATACCAATACTGGCACTAAAAATCTGAGATTGGTACCAGTACCAGTACCAGTGTATCAGACTATAAAAAGTTTTTTTTTAATTATGTAATTAACTACCAAAGTCTCTTGAAATTTTGCTTTCAATTATAAGGTTACTTACACAAAAAGGTGTACCTATGTGAAATGGATAACACCTAGTGTACCAATTTACCATGATAGCAAGATAGCAGTACCAATACTACCAGTACCAGTATATCAGACTGTTAAAAGTTTTTTTATAATGGTGTAATTGACTACCAAATTTTCTTGAAATTTATATTTCAATTATAAGGTTACTTGCACAAAAAAGTTGTACCTTTGTGACATGGATAGCAAGTAGGATGCCATGCATCACCTGCATACATATCCAATTCTAACAAAACATTGTGTTGTTTCTATGGGTGCAAGTGAGGGCTACTCTCTTTGGTGCAGTTTTTTTGGTGCTTTACTGTTTTGAAGATTGACAGCGGTTGATTTGAAGTTTGTGAAGGAGCTTCTTCCTTTTGGATGGGGTCTTGTACCAACCTGATGTTATTCATTTGTTAAAAAATCAGGCTATCTAAGTTTGTTTTGTATAATAAACCTTGTAGTTATCTGGGTACCTTGGTCTTTGAACATCTATATGTTGTACTGTGGGTAATATAAGTAAATAACTAAAACACACACAGACACACCCATGAGTACCTTCTCTTCTTCTTCTACTCCTTCTTCTTCTTCACGACAAAACAGGCTCCTTCACTTTCACTTCACTTCATTCCACTTTCATTTCAATTGTATTATATTTATAAAATATATACATTAAATAACTAAACATGTCAACAGTCAAACTCCATACCGCAACCCCCAAACCTCGTAGATCTCACCTTCCCGCAGCAGCAGATCCTCGCCACACGGTCAAATCAGCCAGTGTTTGCAGTTTCAGCCCGCTATTCGCAGACTTCAGCATTTGCGTGTTCAGCGCGTCGCCGTCGCATCGTCGTCATCGACATAGAGTCTGATTTCAGCAGATACAAGATTTGCAGATTTCAGCCCTTAACGTTTTCAGATTTCAGCCCGTCTTGTGGCCGTCCTCATTGTCGTCGACATCGTCAGCAAGACCATTGCATTTAGACCATTGTAGAGATTTTTGCAATCAAGCAAAGACTTCTCTCACCATCGAGAGAGAGAGGGGCCCTTGGAGGAGGGTTTGACAACATTCTGGTGTCGTATTCTTCTCTCTCTATCTCTCAGTCTCAGTACCTTCATTCACAGTGTTTACCACTTTGTTTGTGATCATGTGCACTCTCTCACTAAAGGAACGAAAGGCTCTCCCTTCCATAATTAAAAAGAACCCTTGAGCACAGTTCGGCGCACTCATCTTGAGCAAAGTTCAACATCACCTCCGCTGCACCTTACATTGCTATCAGAGCTTTGGCAGTGTTCTGTATCACTCAAGGAAAGAACCACAAAGAAATTTTTTTGCTTGTTGCGGTCGCACGTAACCCAAGTCCACTTGGGCGTGTCGATTCCTAATCGTGTTTTTGAAGAGTGACAGGAAACCCAAGAAAGAAGGGCTTGTCCAGCCTCCCCTTGTTTCTCTTTTTACTCATTGAGAGCGGAACGTGCACTTAGCGGCCGGCCAATCGACGTGAGGTGGGAAAAAGAAACCTTGGTGTGAGCGCAAGGCCTCCAAGGGGTGCACCCGCGGGAAAGAGTAGAGCTCAGGTAAGAGAAGATCCTTCTCTAACTAGATTGCAAGCTAAAGAAGAACTCAAGACTTCAGTGTATGGTCATCACCCAAAGCGGAATGGATACTTCGCATGGAGGTGATGAGCATGGAGAAGAAGAGAGGTTTTTCCGACCCTCCCCCCTCCCCATCTACGCCAAGGATTGCACCAAATCCTATGGAGGCTTCGGTCAAGATGATGATGGACATGATGTTACAACAAGAATTGCAATGCGCCACCTTGGAGCGTGAGCGCAAAGAAAGAAAGACAATTTTGGATCGCGAGCGTGATGAAAGAAAAGAATCAGATGATGAGCACAAGGAGGCTTTCAATTTTTGGGTTGAATGACTATATCAAGTTTGATGTCGAAGTCCTTGACCTCGTAGATCTCAACAAGGGGGTAGCGATTGCTCTCACACAGGAGATGAAGCACAACAAGGGAAAGCCTAAGGAGAACAAGTCATCTCAAAGTACCTCTCAGAGTTCTTAGAACCCTCGAAATGGTAAGAACGGTAAGAATGGTAACTCTTCTAACCAATCTTCCTCTAGTCTCTCTGAAAAGAAATCACAAAATGAATCCAAGCGTAAAGCTAACACAATTGCTAAACCTAAGCTCACCCCAGATGAAAAATCAACACAAGGAATTTTAGGAGGATACATCACGTCAGAAGAACAAATCATTTATTCTAAGGAAGGTCAATGTTATCATTGTCACATCAAGGGTCACATAAAAAGAACATGTCCTAAGATTGAATCTAGGGAATCTAAAGAACCCACACCCTCTGTTAATGCCATAAATGAGAACATGAGTGTGACCCAAGTTTCTCATGATCCTCTCATTGATGAGACTCTCTTTAAGTGTGATGGTCATGTGAAGGGTCAGTGTTTTGTCATATTGTTTGATCCAAGCAGTATGCATGATGTAATAAGTGACTCTCTTGTCGAAAGAGCCCGCTTGGAGGTTAGCAAGACATCTCCTTTCGAGGTGTCGGGCTTCGCTCCCGGCATGGACTCTCTCATTACACGAGAGTGCCTTGATGTCTTATTCACAGTTCAACAAGTGTCCTTCCGCAGAAAATTTGTAGTGTCTCCTCTTTCAGGATGTGATATGCTTCTTGGCATTCGATGGTTTCGTGACCATAACCCTCACATTGATTGGGCAGCCAATACTTTCACTTTCAATGCCAAAAGTGACTCTCCCATTGTCATTCGTGGGGAGCAAGTGGTTCATTCTTCATCTCTCATTTCTAATGTGCAGGCGAAGCTTGAAAAGAATCAGGAGAAGGAGACTCTCTCAGTCTTGTCTTCTCCAAAGCACGACACATATGTTTTGCATGATAAAGATGTGATTACTCACAATAATGATGATTTGCAGAATAAAGATGTGATTGTTCACAATAATGATGATTTGCAGAATAAAGATGTGATTGTTCACAAGGATGATGGTTTAGTTGATGCTTTTTATAGTGAAGCTAACCTCATTGCAGATTTGATCAATCACGAAGAACTGATCTTGGCTCTCGAGTCAAGATCTAAGGAACCCCCACAGGAAGTATTGTGTATGCGCATGATTAGTTAGTACGCATTGTTTGAGTGTTATATTCATGACGGTTTTGTGTATTTTAGTCACCGTCTTTATGTGTTCCCTTTTCATAGGCATGCCATATTGTATGATGAACAGGATTCACTCATGAATGAGCACGGATGTATGCGGATTACTTATGAAAAGATGAACTGTTTGCATTCGAGGAATTCACATTCCATGTCTCTTCCTTGGAACGACACAGTATCTGAAAGAGCATAAGAAGGATTGAGCATCAAGCATCGGCATTTCCATTGTGATTTGCCACAATTGATTGATTTGGATCAAAAAGTCAAGATTTGACCCCATTTTTTGTGTGTGTTTGATGAACGGTTTGGCACTCCGTCACTTTGTTCATCTGCATTGCATGCACAATTTTTTAGAAAGACTAGTATTGTCACGTGCACTCTAACCCTATGTGCATGTGGACAAGCTACTTCATGACAAGGGTTCAATTAGCTTAGCTTAGGAAGTGTTCTGGAACTTTTGTGAGTCTGTTCGCAGACCGTGCATGTCCAGACACTTAGAGTAGATGCATATCCTTTGGTTGCACATAGCATGATCATCAGATTACCATTAGAACCCATCAGGAGCATTTTTACAATGCCCATACCTATTTTCCCTATTTTAGCACTTATTATTAATAAGTGACTTTGTTGGGAAACTGGGTAGGGCAATTTGACTCAGTCAATATATAAGAAAACCTAGCGCTAGCACTTTCTAGCAGAAGAGGCAGCAGAGACCACAAGTCTGACATTGCACCTTCTCAGATCAGCCAGCATTTGCAAATTCAGCCTGCTATTCGCAAATTCTCAGCATCTATGTTTTCAGCGCATCGTCACCGCCATCATCACAGACATAGAGTCAGAATTCAGCAGATACAAGATTTGTAGATTTCAGCCTTTAGCGTTTTCAGTTTTCAGCCCGTCTCGTCATCTTCCTCATCATCGTCGACATCGTAGGTAAGTCCATTGCATTGTAGAGATTTGTGCAATCAATAGTAGACCGCTCTCGCCATAGAGAGTGGGGCCTTTGGAGGAGGGTTTGACAACATTCTAGTGTCGTATTCTTCTCTCCTATCTCTCAGTCTCAGCACTATCATTCACAGTGTTTACCACTTTGTTTGTGATCATTTGCACTTTCTCACTAAAGGAACGAAAGGCTCTCCCTTCCATAATTAAAAGGAACCCTTGAGCACAGTTCGGAGCACTCATCTTGAGCAAAGTTCAACATTCACATCCGCTGCACCTTACATTGGTATCAGAGCTTTGGCAGTGTTCTATATCACTCAAGGAAAGAACCACAGAAATGTTTCTTGCTTGTTGCGGTCACATGTAACCCATGTCCACTTGGGCGTGTCGATTCCTAATCGTGTTTTGAAGTGTGACAGGAAACCCAAGAAAGAAGGGCTTGTCCAACCTCCCCTTGTTTCTCTTTCCACTCATTGAGAGCGGACCGTGCACTTAGCGGCCGGCCAATCGACGTGAGGTGGAAAAAAGAAACCTTGGTGTAGCGCAAGGCCGCCAAGGGGTGCGCCAGCGGGTAAGAGAAGATCCTTCTCTAATACAAATTGCAAGCAAAAGAAGAACCTCAAGAACTCAAGAACCCAAGAACCCAAGAATCACAAGAACCCAAGTTCCTCATGAACTTAAGAACCTAAGGCTTCAGTGCATGGTCACCACCCGAAGGAGAATGGATACTTCGCATGGAGGTGATGAGCATGGAAGGGGCGAAGAAGAATTTTCCCCACCAAGAGGTTTTTCCGACCCTCCCCCTTCCCCATCTACGCCAAGGATTGCACCAAATCCTATGGAGGCTTTGGTCAAGACGATGATGGACATGATGATACGACAAGAAGCTCAACGCGCTGCCTTGGAGCGCAAGCGCAAAGAAAGAAAGGCAGAATTGGATTGTGAACATGAAGAAAGAATGGCAGTCTTAGAGCGTGAGTGCGAGCAAGCGCGCTTGGCGGCCGAAGAAAGAAAAGAAAAATTGGATCGCGAGTGCGAAGAAAGAAAAGCAGAATTGGATCGCGAGCGCGAAGAAAGAAAAGCAGAAAGAAGGCCGACTTGGAGCATGAGCGCGAGCAAGTGTGCTTGGCGGCCAAAGAAAAAAGGGTAGCCTTGGAGAGTGAGCATGAGCGTGAGCAAGCGCGCTTAGCGGCTACGGAAAGAAAGGTAGTTATTGAGCTTGAGCATGAGCAAACACGCGAAGCCCATCGAGCGGCAAGCCGAAGACAAACGCGCCGCCTTGGAGTTAGAGCATGAAGCGTAGAGAGACCGATGCATGAGAGTTGGTCCTACAGGTACTCACCTCGAACCCGAGCCGGCCAAAGATGTTGCTGGTTCAGGAAGTGGCGCAAGGTGAGATTCGGACTCCAACAACCCCGTCACCGAGAAGTTGACATTTAGTAAGTATGACGGTAAGATGGATACTACTATTATTTATTCTTGGTTGCATCAATTTCATGCTTACTTTGCGACAACTAAGAAGACAGGAAATAGCAAGGTTTTAATGGCAGCCATGTACCTTGTTGGTGATGCCATTAATTGGTACCACGCATGGCAAGAGGCATAGTTGTTCCCACACCTAGAGGAAGCCGACGGAGACGCTCCCCTTTCCTTCAATTGGGCCGCCTTCCAAGACAAGCTCAAGGCCCTGCCACCACAGTACCTAGCACGGTTGAAAGATGATTGGCGCGGTCCCAAGCAAAATGGTATGCCAGTTATGTCTTTCTCTAATCGTGTTCTGCAGCTCAATACCCAATTACGCAAATCGGATGATGAGCGCAAGGAGGCATTCCTTTATGGATTGACGAGTATATCAAGTTTGATGTCGAGGTACTCGATCCAATATATCTGAACAAGCCGGTAGCAATTTATGGATTGACGAGTATATCAAGTTTGATGTCGAGGTACTCAATCCAATATATCTGAACAAGCCGGTAGCGATTTCTCTCGCACAAGAGATGAAGCACAATAAGGGAAAGCCTAAGGAAAACAAGACTTCTCCAAGTACCACTCAGACTTCTCAGAACCCTCATAATCGGCCGTCGCCATCATTGTACCCGAATTCTTGTTTTTTGCTATGCATAAGTGGCTTTATGGTCTGCTTGGGTTAGTGTTTGTGTTGGATTAATTGCCATCATTCTTCTCGGCAATCTCATCTCGTGCATAGTGCCCGTGGAACTGGTGGCTCCGGGTCTTTTGTGTGTGTGTGCAGAGAGAGAGGGAGAGAGAGATTGATTGTGGTTGCAGATTGAGTGCGATTTTGTGTGCGTTCGAGGCGTGCGAGGTCTCCCGGTGTGAGTGTGTTTCCAGATATGGGTGCATTGGTGTCTGCGTCGGTAAAGGTGATTGTGTGTAGCCGAAGTTGCTCGTAAGCGAGGCTGTTTGGTGCAAGTTAGAGATAGTGTGATTATGTGTGTGAGTCTGTGTGGTTTGGGGTGTTGGATACCTGCTAGGTTATAGAGAGGCATCGAGTTTGTGTCCTGTGTGTTGTTCCATTTCCCCCATCCCAACGTCCCACTCGCTCCAAGAAATGTAAAAAAAAATTGTGTTGGATCCTGAAAAAACTATTGGAAGCCCAAGGCTACTATGAAGGAAATGATCAAATCAAGGTGCCAAATCATAAATTGTTCTCTTACCTGTCACCTGACCCATGTGAGCCCAATCCTGTAGCTCCAAAACAAATTGACGATCGCGGAAAGAAACATATCACACAAGGCTACACACTCGCTCCAGAGCTAGTTTGGTTACCCACGAAAGAAAGATTTGTTCCACCTAACTCAGGAAGTGGGAAGTCAAATGAAGCTTCTTGCTCTTCATGTAGTTCCTATACGAAAATAGAAGTTTTGATACAACCTCCACCTACCATTGTACATATCCATATAAACAAAAAAGAATTTTCATCTCCCATTGTAAGTTCACCACCTACAACAACATTGCAAATAAAATCATGGGAGAGTACCTTACCACCCTTGCAACTAGATGAAACGCATAGGGTGGTCAAAAACTATTGGTTAAAGCCTTCACCCATAACAACTTGGAACAATTGGTTTCAAAAGGTGATGTCATCAAATATCTAATATCTAACCAACCCAAATGATTTTCTCGTATTAAACTGATCATTTAATATGGGATAATAAACGGGAACAAGGGTTAGAATATAGACATGTGCTTACGGATCTATCTCAACACCGGGCCAATGGTAAAGGGGCCCAAATGAGAGATGGTCTATCAAAGAGCAAGGTTAACTAATGAAGCTTAAAAGACCTTAGGGTTAGCTTCATTAAAGACCTCCAACGGTTAGTGTTAAAAGTCCTTTTGACCTTAAGCAAGCTAGGGTTGTGCTTGAGGTGAGAACCTTAGGCAAGCTAGGGCTGTGCTTGAGGTGGGAACCCGATCTAAACTTAGGAAAGCTAGGGGTGTACTTGAGGTGGGAACCTGACCTAAACTTAGGCAAGCTAGGGCTGTGCTTGAGGTGGGAACTCCACCTAAGGTGCTTGTCATGCTTGATGACTAAGGTACTTGAGGTACTTGTCACATTTAATGAGGAAGTTTCTTGAGAAGCTTCCTATGCATGGGCGGTAAGATGCTTGAGTCAAAAAGAGAACCTACTCACTTAATGAGGAAGTTGCTTGAGAAACTTCCTATGCATAAAAATCTCAAAGTTAGGGGAATTCTAAAAGAGCACATGGGACACATGTCAGACTCTCACTAACCTTAACCACATGGGTGCTTGAATTCTATTGGTTGGGCTAAAGAGGGGTCCAATGAGCTTTTACTTCCACCTACAAAATATCTAGATATTTTCAAGCTCTCTCTCTCTCTAAGGGGTAAGGAGGACACTTGTCAAAAGACTACCCATGTGCTTGACTACAGGCTGCATGTGATTGGCTAAGGGGAGAGGGGTCCAATGAGCTTGTAGCAAGTAGAATTTTTGCCCAAAGCAAGGAGGGGGCGGGGGTTGCTAGGAGGATATACACCATCACACACACTCACTTGAGACACCATTCTCACTTGGTGAAAGTTGAGGAACACCACCTCCTTCTCCAAGCTTGTGAGAGTGAAATCTTACACCAACACTCTTGGCTATAGAATGCAAATCCAACCAAGAGTCATACTTCAATGCTTAAGCTTTCCATCTTCTGCATCTCCATTACTATGCTATTATGTATGCTAGCAAGAAGAGTAATGATAAGTGAGGAACTACTTCTTTCTCCTATGGAATGTTTCTTCTTTCTCTTCCCTATCCTCATTCCCCGCCAGCTCTCTCCACCTTCGAAGGTGTTTGAGGCCTTGGGACTGAGGCTTGGGATAGTTAATGCTTTCTTCAATTTTATGTTATGTTTGTAATGCATGAGGCTTTCCATCTTCATTGCATCACCTGGGTCACAAGGAAAACAAATATTGTATTGTACCAAGTCTCTCTTGATGGGAGAAACTATAATACAAATGCCTATTGGAGGAGGGACCGGCTCCATATGAATCCGGTCCTCAACTATTGTCATGCTCTCTAAAATCTCTCTCTCTCTCTTGCAAAATTATTGTTCATGCCAAGTTAACTAAGTATCATGTTTATGTTGCTACCATCAACTAAGTTCACCCGCTATGCTCACAAAGTAATCTCTTAAAAGTGCTTCACCTAATTTCCTAATTCCGCTACTTCGAAAGTTCATAGGCAATTTCCATTACATTGGTATCAGAGCATTTGGTTTCTCTTTTCTTACTTAAGAAGAGAGTTCCTTAAGTAGCCTATTAATGGTTGATTTTGTTAATTATATTAGGGTAAGTGGGACTGGGATCTATTATCGGTTTTGTTGAGCCCACTATGTGGGATATGGTGCACACCTTGGGAGATTTGGACTTAATAATGGAGTCTATTTAAACTTGCCTATGACTTTATCATTATTGAGCCATAAGAAGTCCGAAAGGAGCTATCCCTCGACAACTTTGCTATGTTAGACTCACTCCACTACTCTCTATAATTAACCAATTCGAGACGTGGCTGTACATACTTAAGTGCCTATTTTCAAAGGCTAAGAGGAGTAGCAACTAAGGTTTTGAATTGCCAAACATACACTAAGTAAACACATAAATTTAATTAGCATGGCTGACAATAATCGAGAGAGGAGAATTAACATTGATAACTTTGATTTTGCACATGAAGGTGCCAATAATGATGCTCCCATGTTTGTTAATTATCTTGTCACTAGGTTGCAACAAGCTATGGGCAACCCCACTTTGCAAGCCGAAGTTACTCAACAACTTCGTGCTTATGGGATTTCCTTTCCTCTCCAAGAGGAGAGAGAGCTTACTAGACCTCTTGAAGAGACCCCCAAAAGAAGACTCTCTCCCATACGAGAGGAGGAATCCAAAGATCAAGAAAGTAATGAATCCCTAAATTCCTCCGAAGATGTGGCTCCACAAAGAAGGAGGACTAAACGATTGCCAACTCCTCCCAAGAGGAAACGGTTAATCCATAGTCCTTCTCCTCGTCACTCCAAAAGGGAAGAGAGGAAACCAAGGAAGAAAAGGGCAAGAAAGAGGTCACTCTCTTCTCCTTCTTCTTCACCTTCCTCCTCTACCGATGAAAGCTATGGCTATTCTCCTAGAGAATATAAGAGGGGAGGACATCGCAAATCTTACCATGCATGGCGAAGGTCACAAAAGCTCAAGAAGTTCAAAGAGGGAGGAAAGAGTATCTCTTTTCTCACCTATGATGGAACCTTTGGTGCTACCAACAAAGTATTGGCCTTCATCCAACAATTTGATGCGGCCTTTGGAGACGAGGGCTTCACGGAGTCCTCCAAGCTATACCATGTAGCCATGCACTTACAAAAATCGGCTCGTCAATGATGGGCTAGTCTTTGAGGCAACGGCGAAGCATCAAAGACATGGAAAACTCTACGAGGTTTTATCATGAAGAAATTCCTTGCAAGTGATGCAAAGGACAAAGTGCTCACCGAATGGCGGAGTTTAAGGCTTCTCTCTCATGAGTCTATCCACAAATATGTGGACAAGTTTTGGGATTTACATCTCAAGGCTGCTGTTTTTCAAAAGATAGACTTTGCTGAGCAAAAACAACAATTCTTTGCAAGCTTACCTGAGGAGATGGTCGAGTATGTCAACTCTCAACGGCCTGACTCTATCAGCGAAGTAATCCACCATACCATGGTTTCTTCACGCATCAATTTCCAACAAGGGGTTAGACGGAATGTCAAACCCATGGAAAATAAAGACAAAAGTGATGCAAAGGGAAAATTAATGGCCAAAATTTTTCCCATGGCCATTCCAACAACAACAACAACAATCGGTCCAAGGAGAAAGGAGTTTACAAAGGTAAAAATAAACTCTCTCTTGAAGAGCTTGAAACTTTTTGCAAGAATCACAAATGTTTTAAGTGTGGGGAGAAAGCACATGGCTATCGTTCTTGCCCCAAAAGAAATGCTCGCAATGAGACTCCTAGAGCTTCCACTATTGAAGCTTCAAAAGAGGATACTCATTGCAAAGGATCACCTCTCTCCTATGCTTGCGGAAAGGTAAGGGAGCATGATGCTTTCATCCTGTTTGACCCTGGTTCTGGTCTCAACTTCATATCAATGGAGTTGGCCACCAAGTTGGGCATTCAAGCTTTTGAGATGGGAGATGATGTAATGGCCGATACCGCTTTCAAGGGACAACAAGCCTCCGTTACTCCCTTGATTGGGAAGTGTAGGCTTCATGTCCAAATCTATGTCGACAAAGAAGACTTATTCATCTCTCCTCTCCAACATGAGGATGTTATCCTGGGGATACCATGGTTCAACCGCATGGCTGCCAACATGAAGTTCCCTGAAAGGAGAATCTACTTCACCTAAAGGGGAAAGAATATGTATATAGATGCTAATGAGTCTGGTCGTACTATACCACTTGTAAATCCTCTCGCCCTTGATAAATCAATGAAAAGCTCAGTTTCTGTGTACATGATTTTTGTCAAAGAATCCCTAAAAGATCCTAATGTTTCATCAAAGGTGAATGGTAGGAATCAATAAGAGTTAGACTTGTTTAACTTTCTAAAAGGATTCCAAGATGTGTTCATTGATGATATTCCTATGGACTTACCTCCAAAACGAGGGGATGATGACCATCGAATTGAGCTCCTATCAGGAAGCTCACCACCTAACAAACCTCCCTATCGAGTTTCACAAGCTCAACAAGAGGAGATCATGAGGCGAGTACAAGAATTGGTAGACAAAGGAATGGTGAGGCCTAGCTCCTCTCCCTTTTGCTCTCCAGTCCTTTTAGTGCAAAAGAAAGATGGTACATACCGCATGTGTGTGGACTATTGCGCACTAAATCATATCACTATCAAAAACAGATTTCCCGTACCCTGGGTAGAAGATCTGTTTGATAAGCTACAAGGCTCTACCTACTTCAGTAGGATTGACCTTAAAAGTGGCTTCCATCAAATAAGGATAGTGAATGAAGATATCCTAAAGACTGCGTTTCGTACAACGTTTAGCCTTTATGAATATCTAGTCATGCCTTTTGGCTTGACTAATGCACCAGCTACATTCAATCAATTAATGGAGAAAATTTTTAGACCCTACTGCAAATTCACTGGAGTGTTCTTTGATGATATCATCATCTACTCCAATTTCTTGGAGGAGCACAAGCAACATCTCCAAGTGATTTTGCAAGCATTAAGGGAGAATAAGCTCTTTCTCAATCAGAAGAAAAGTGAATTTTTCCTTCAAGAGATTCAATACTTAGGTCATATTATCTCCCGAGATGGTATTCGTATGGATCCATCAAAGTTGGAGGTAATAAAAGCATGGCCTAATCCAAGGAATCTACGAGCTAAGAAGCTTTATTGGTATGTGTGCATACTATAGCCACTTCATAGCAGAATTCTCTCAAATAGTAGGACCATTACATGACTTAACGAAGAAAAAAGTTAAGTACTCATGGACTACTAAGGAGCAAAGTTCGTTTGACAAGCTCAAAGAGAAGCTTATCTCCCAACCAGTCCTTATGCTTCCGGATCTCTCAAAGCCATTTGAGGTCCAATGTGATGCTTGTGGTGATTGCCTTGGAGCAGTCTTGCTTCAAGAAGGGCATGCCATAGCCTATGAGATCCGAAGGCTCAACACGGATGAACGGGTCTTAGGCATTTATGAGAAAGAGCTGTTAGCTGTTCTACATGCCCTAGACACATGGAAGCACTATCTATTGGGAACTCCATTCATCTTACGAATAGACCATCAAAGTCTCAAGTACTTCATGACGCAAACAAAGCTTTCCGACAAACAAATTAGGTGGGCAAATTATCTTTCACAATTTAATTTCCACATTGCTGGTAAGCACAATCAAGTGGCTAATGCACTTTTGTGACGATCAAAAGTTAATGCTGTGTCAATAGCAACTCACAATGATCTATCTTCTATGATAGATGAGTATGCTACTGACCCTGATTTTAAAGACATAATGTCAGCCCTTGCTTTGGGGAAGAAAGAGGAACCATTCACCTTGTAGGATGGTTATCTTCTCCATGGCAATAGGCTATGTGTTACCCATTCCCTTCGTGAGAAAGTCATGTATGAATCCCACGCTCCTCCCTATGCGGGGCATAGAGGCATTCAACCTACTCTTTGAGGAGTAGAGACGTACTTTTATTGGCCTACCATGAAAGTGGGCATACAAGAGTATGTTTCAAAATGTGTAGTATGCCAAAAGACCAAGTATGATAGAGGGAAGCAACCCGGATTACTCCAGCCATTGCCAATTCCTAATTCACCATGGGAGAGTATATCCATGTATTTTATCTTTCGATTACCAAAATCTATCCATGGGAATACGGGAATATGGACAATAGTCGACAGGTTTAGCAAGCAAGCACACTTTATCCCTGTCAAGAAGACTATTAAGGCACACCAATGGCAACTCTCTTCATATCACAGATTTTCAAACACCATGGATTGCCAACGTCCATCGTGTCAGATAGAGATCCTAGAATGCCAGTAATTTCTAGAAAGGTCTCTTTGAAAATCTAGGCACAAGATTGAATTTCTCTTTGGCCTATCACCCACAAACGGATGGCCAAAGTGAGATAGCCAATCTTACGATTCTTGATCTACTAAAGACCTATGTCACAGAAGTAGATCAACGCTCACAATGGGAAAAGTACTTACCTCTTGTAGAGTATGCGTATAATAATACTATCCATACTTCTACGGGAAAATCACCTTTTGAAATCATAGAAGGAAGACCTCAAAGTCCCTTGCTACTCAAAGTACATGGGAATATCTTCGCTGCCGATGAGTATAGCCATGACCTGCAAAGATCTTTTCAAAAGATTAAGGAGGCTATATCCATCTCCCAACTAAGGCAAAAAGCTGTTGCTGCTGATAAGCACAGAAGGGCCTTAACGTTCAAAGAAAATGATTGGGTCTTACTTAAGTTTCCTAAGGCTCGATTGAGGGAAACAACGGGCAAAAACCCTACAGGCCATCAAAAGTATTATGCTAAACTAGCAAAATGATACTATGGTCCTTTTCAAATTTTGAAGCCAATCAATGAGGTAGCTAATCAACTCAAGTTACCTAACCATTGGCTCACACACAATGCTTTTCATGTGAGCCTACTCAAGCCCTACAAAGGAGAACCTCCAAATGAACCAATTATTGAAGACCCTCCCGAAATCGAAGATCAAGAAGAGGTACTACAACCCGAAGCTATTCTTCAGCATGAAGACAAGGTACTACAACATGGTAAGATTATCCGACGGTATCTTATTAAGTTCAAAAATTATCCTTTTGAAGATGCTAGATGGATGCAAGGAATCCAGCTTAAGGATAGTATGAACCTTGTCAACACTTACAATGCTACATTAGAGTAACCAAATGTACATGTTTCTTTTAAATGATTAATTTTTGTGTCTTATAAGACTAATTTTCTCTTTATTGTGCACAAATTTAAGTAGTATGCATACTAAGAATCATGTTTGGGGTGATGACGTCCCTTAAACACCATGTAGAAGTTGTCACTCTACTTGGGAGGATGAAATGGACAAAAGAGCAGACATGCTTGCGGAAGCTATGTCTCCCAAGACCGAATGGATTAGTCATCCATCTTGGAATGATGTCGTCGGGTAAAAAGGGATCCTCTACCCGCTAAGACAAATTGACGAATGGCTATGACTTTATCTCTTTTACCTCATAGTCGAGGACGACTATGATTTCAAGAGAGAGGTAAAGTCATCAAATATCTAATATCTAACCAACCCAAATGATTTTCTCGTACTAAACTGATCATTTAATATGGGATAATAAACGGGAACAAGGGTTAGAATATAAACATGTGCTTACGGATCTATCTCAACACGGGGCCAATGGTAAAGGGGCCCAAATGAGAGATGGTCTGTCAAAGAGCAAGGTTAACTAATGAAGCTTAAAAGACCTTAGGGTTAGCTTCATTAAAGACCTCCAATGATTAGTGTTAAAAGTCCTTTTGACCTTAAGCAAGCTAGGGTTGTGCTTGAGGTGAGAACCCGATCTAAACTTAGGCAAGCTAGGGGTGTGCTTGAGGTGGGAACCCGACCTAAACTTAGGCAAGCTAGGACTGTCCTTGAGGTGGGAACTCCACCTAAGGTGCTTGTCATGCTTGATGACTAAGGTACTTGAGGTACTTGTCCCATTTAATGAGGAAGTTGCTTGAGAAGCTTCATATGCATGGGGGCTAAGATGCTTGAGTCAAAAAGAGAACCTACTCACTTAATGAGGAAGTTGCTTGAGAAACTTCCTATGCATAAAAATCTCAAAGTTAGGGGAATTCTAAAAGAGCACATGGGACACATGTCAGACTCTCACTAAGCTTAACCACATGGGTGATTGAATGCTATTGGTTGGGCTAAAGAGGGGTCCAATGAGCTTTTACTTCCACCTAACAAATATTTAGATATTTTCAAACTCTCTCTCTCTAAGGGGTAAGGAGGACACTTGTCAAAAGACTACCCATGTGCTTGACTACAGGCTGCATGTGATTGGCTAAGGGGAGAGGGGTCCAATGAGCTTGTAGCAAGTAGAATTTTTGCCCAAAGCAAGGGGGGGGGGGGGGGGGGGGGGGGGGGTGCTAGGAGGATATACACCATCACACACACTCACTTGAGACACTATTCTCACTTGGTGAAAGTTGAGAAACACCACCTCCTTCTCCAAGCTTGTGAGAGTGAAAGCTTACACCAACACTCTTGGCTATGGAATGCAAATCCAGCCAAGAGTCATGCTTCAATGCTTAAGCTTTCCATCTTCTCCATCTCCATTACTATGCTATTATGTATGCTAGCAAGAAGAGTAATGATAAGTGAGGAACTACTTCTTTCTCCTATGGAATGTTTCTTCTTCCTCTTCCCTATCCTCATTCCCTGCCAGCTCTCTCCACCTTCGAAGGTGTTTGAGGCCTTGTGACTGAGGCTTGGGATAGTTAATGCTTTCTTCAAGTTTATGTTATGTTTGTAATGCATGAGGCTTTCCATCTTCATTGCATCACCTAGGTCACAAGGAACACAAAGATTGTATTGTACCAAGTCTCTCTTGATGGGAGAAACTATAATACCAATGCCTATTGGAGGGGGGACCGGCTCCATATGAATCCGGTCCTCAACTATTGTCATGTTCTCTAAATATCTCTCTCTCTCTCTCTCTCTTAAAAAAGTATTGTTCATGCCAAGTTAACTAAGTATCATGTTTATGTTGCTACCATCAACTAAGTTCACCCGCTATGCTCACAAAGTAATCTCTTAAAAGTGCTTCACCTAATTTCCTAATTCCTCTACTTCCAAAGTTCATAGGAAATTTCCATTACAGGTGATGACATCATTCCAAAAGGTATGATCTACGCAAGGAAGGGGGGAGTGTTTGCTGACACTCATCATTCACTCACTCCCCTCTTAACCGTCCTCCCTGATCTCTCAATCTCCAATTCTTAGGGAATGTATATATAAAGCCTTATACTCTCAAGACAAAAATAAAAAAGTAAAAGATCAAGAGTCACCAAACAAAAATCTGGAAACCTATGAGTTCTATATATAACACAAAATCATAAAAACACATTATACACAAGGACACGACCTTTTGACATGACCCTTCTAATATTTTCACTCTAACCATCATCTATCTGTGTGTACAGATATGGCTAGTATGATAGAGTCATCCAATCCTACCTTGGGTGAGAGATACCCTCTATACTTTGCACAAGTGTTTCACATAGTCTAGCCGATGATTGCATGTGAATATGTTTTGGTAGATATGCTAGTGTGTGAGAGGAATTTCGAGGAGTTAAAATGGCTGATATGTCTCTTCACCACGACTGGTCCATACTTAGTAGAGGACATCTCTCCGATTGCACAAACTTACCCTCTTGATCAAGATGACTATAGACGTCTAGTGATGTTCTTAGTGAACATTTGTGCCTCTAATGATGAGGAAGAGTTACATGATTACACGGATGGCACATATGGTCTCATGGATGATGACTTTGTTTTTCTCAACGATGATGAGGATAGGGTTTTAGCCTAGGGTTTCCCCCCAATCTCTACAACGATGATGAGGATAGGGTTTTAGCCTAGGGTTTCCCCCCAATCTCTACAATATCCTATTCCCTTGACTCTCTCGGGGGAGTGCAAATAATTAGGTTAGGGTTCCTTATGTTGTTTGAATGCTGTTTTCAATTTTTAGTAGTGCATCTACCAGTTTTCGTACTCTTGAAATGGCAGCCTTGGAGGTTCTTGCCTTAACATTCCGACAATGTTTACCAAAATGTATTGCCAGTTCGCGACATTGTATTGTCTTGAGGCAAAACATAATAGATTTTGCAAGGACAAGCAGCAACACAAGTAACAACCTTCTGGTAATAATGACAAGTTATTGTTGTCTTCTTTTCCATTGCAAGGTAGTCCTTCTTGACCTGTTTGTCCAAATATCCATGAAAATCTATACCATTAAATTCTTGTTCATTAATAGAATAAGGACATGTTGAATAATTGCATTGCATGCATTTTAAACAATGGCTTAGACAAACTGTGCATGCTATCGCCATGGTTGTAATAGATGAGAGAGTCCACAGTGACCATCAAAGCGTTGTTCCATAACTGACATTCGTTTTGTTCTATCCTGAGTTGCAGGCAACTCAAAGTACAAATTTCCATCATAATGTTGTGGAAGTTCAGCAACTTGCAAAGGAGCTCCACATAATGCTAATAGATCCTTTAACTTTTTTTCCCTTGGATTTTGTTGAATCCAAATGAAAATTGACTGAGTTTTGAGCTAACCTATTTCTTCACCACTACTTTTAAGATGCACAATGCTTAAAACCTCTTCAGATATTTCTTTATCATCTTCTTCATCACCAAATACCTGTATAAATGTGTCTGAATGAAGCAACTCAAACAAGCTCGACAAAGATCCATATATTAAGAAATGCTAATGACCTTCAACATCCCACTGTGGTTGCATAAGACTTTTGTTAGGCCACAATCACTTTCAACAAGAGAAGATAGTGATTGAAAATGTCAAGATGGAGATAGCAAGCTTTGCAAATAGTAAGCACTAAGCAACAAAGATTTTCCCCCTCAACTAAATTTTGTGGTTGACTATCTGATCACCAACCTTCCAAGTTATTGTCTCTTTCGTGTTGGAGATGCAAGAAAGCTGTGGTGGGTTGTTGGAGTCGAGGGCTTCAAGACAAAGTTTGTGAATATAAGATCAACTTAGAACAAGAGGTTAAGTCAAGGTGGTGAAAATTAATGAAGGTGAAAGATGGAGTTTACATTTAATCATTGCTTAAACAGATTGGTAGGTAAACAAAAAGACCCATGGATTTTGTGTATAGGATAGTTGCATAAGATATTGTGCATTAACTCAAATGGCTCAAAGAATAATGAAGAAGTGCATTTAAACTGGCTAGTATGTCATTTAATATATGACGGTTGTGAATGTATGTGCATTCAAACTGGTAAATTATAATTTTTAAATATGTACAAACTATAATTTTGTGCTTGCCAGTGGAATTTGGCGTCAAATTTGGTAGGCCTTTTAATTTCTAGATGGTGGTTCAAGGACTGCATTTAATGCAGTCTAATAGTGCCTCCAATTGGTGTGTGTGTGTGTGTGTGTGTGTGTGTGTGTGTGTGTGTGTGTGTGTGTGTGAACACAAGTGTATATGTTGATAGAAGTGTTTAATATATCTTTTTGTGTAAGTGTTTAATATATCTTTTATTATAAGTGTTTATATATATTTTGTAAGTGTTTAATATATATATATCTTATTCTATAAGTGTTTAGTTATCTGAAATATATAATTGTTATAAGTATTTATTGTATATATTTTGGGTTGCTTTTCTCACACTAGACTCTAGAGGCTTCTGTGAAGTTGCTGTCAAAGTGGAGGGGATGGTGTGGTGACTAGGGAAAACAGGGGAGAAAGAGAGGAGAAGAGGTGCAAAAAAGAGACACAAGCCTTGTGGGGCACAAACTTTGCAAGCAAGAGAGTACAAGACGCTAGAGTATTGCCAGAATAGCAATCTTGTCCACCAATGGCAACAAATGTGCGCAATTGCCATGAGTGTCCGCCAGGTCTATACAACATCCTATGGATATTCATCGTGCCCTCCGTGTTTGCCAGGCACAACTCTCTTCTTCAGCGACTCAAAATCTTGTCTTCTTCCTTTGTGTCATCCAAGTTCTTGTTGTCGAAGTTGACTGCATCCCTATGGTGTTTCACAAAAGCATCCCTGCATCAAGACTAGCACCCTTTATAGCTTTCTTTCAATTTAGAAAACTCGAAAAAGACTTCGACTCACGTCGCTTGCGAATCTGGAACATGCCCCAAATTGGCCAGCTGTTCGTACGCCTGGCGGTGAATCTCTCATTGTAACTCCTTGTGTGTGATGAAGATTTGGACTCTTTCTTTTTGGCATAAGTCGTCGTCTTTGGCTCTGCTTTGAATCTCATCAACATCTTGGATTTTAGCTGTCACTTCTTGTACAATTTGTTCATTGGTCGAGTCTGTATGTAAGGTGCAGTGGAGGTGATGTTGAACTTTGCTCAAGATGAGTGCTCCAAACTGTGCTCAAGGGTTCCTTTTACTTACGGAAGGGAGAGCCTTCCGTTCCTTTAGTGAGAGAGTGAAAATGATCACAAACAAAGTGGTAAACACTGTGAATGAAGGTGCTGAGACTGAGAGATAGAGAGAGAAGAATACGACACCAGAATGTTGTCAAACCCTCCTCCAAGGGCCCCTCTCTCGATGGCGAGAGAAGTCTTTGCTATTGATCGCACAAATTTCTACAATGGCCTAAATGCAATGGTCTTGCCGACGATGTCGACGACGATGAGGACAGCGACGAGATGGGCTGAAATCTGAAAACGCTAAGGGATGAAATCTGCAAATCTTGTATCTGCTGAATTTTGAATCTATGTTGATGACGACACGCTAAAAACACAGATGCTGAAATCTGCGAATAGTAGGCTGAAACTGCAAACACTGGCTGATCTAACCGTGCGGCAAGGATCTGCTACGGGAAGGTGAGATCTACGAGGTTTGGGGACTGCGGTACGGAGTCTGACTACTGAAAATGCAAAACGCTGATGCTACTGGGTGTTCTGTCGTCGCGGGGAATCTTCAAAACGCTAAGGAATCAGCAAGTTGCAAAAACTCTAGGGTTGCAGCTGCAAAAATGCTATGGATTGTGCTGTGGCCAGGCTAATCTGCATTGCTGAAAAAGGTTGGGGCTGATCTGCATTTGATGAAAATGCTGGTTGATTTTGGGGGTCTTGCTAAGAAGGTGCACTGTTAGACTTGTGGTCTCTGCTGCCTCTTCTGCCAGAAAGTGCTAGCACTAGCTTTTCTTATATACTGACTTGCCAAATTTCCCTACCTAGTTTCCCAACAAAGTCACTTATTAATAATAAGTGAAAAATGGATAAAATAGGGAAAGTGGGTTCTATGCATTGTAAAATGCTCCTGATGGGTACTAATTGTAATCTAATGATCATGCTGTGTGCAACCAAAGGAAATGCAAGTACTCGAAGTGTGTGGACATGCATGGCCTGCAAACAGACTCACAAAGGTGCCAGAACACTTCCTAAGCTGAAGTGAACCCTAGACATCAAGTAGCTTGTCCACATACACATAGGGTTAGATGTGCATGTGACATCCCCTCCTTTTCAAAGTGAGGTGCTGGCACCAAACTGTATAGCGTCAAGGGAGATCGCGAACAATGTCGGAATCCTGTGAATAACTCTTCGCCGACCCACTTTGATGCGTGGGTCGTGCGATACTTGAACTTCATAAAGGTCTGCAACGCTTGCTTCTTTGGGCCGCGCCGAAAGCGACAGTCATATGTGGCTGCTTCAATGGTCCAATTGTGTCTATGGACGTAGGTCCACCTTCATCAAGAAGCTCCGAGGAGGAAAAATACTTGTAAGGTGCAGCAGATGTGAATGTTGAACTTTGCTCAAGATGAGTGCTTCGAACTGTGCTCAAGGGTTCCTTTTAATTTCGGAAGGGAGAGCCTTCTGTTCCTTTAGTGAGAGAGTGCAAATGATCACAAACAAAGTGGTAAAAACACTATGAATGAAGGTGTTGAGACTGAGAGATAGAGAGAGAAGAATACGACACCAGAATGTTGTCAAACCTTCCTCCAAAGGCACCACTCTCTATGGCGAGAATGGTTTACTATTGATTGCACAAATCTCTACAATGCAATGGACTTGCCGACGATATCGACGACGATGAGGACGATGACGAGACGGGCTGAAAACTGAAAACGCTAAGGGCTGAAATCTGCAAATCTTGTATCTGTTGAATTCTGACTCTATGTCAGTGACGACGGCGATGACGACGATGCAAAGACGATGCGCTGAAAATGCAGATGCTGAAATTTACAAATAGCGGGCTGAATCTGCAAACGTTGACTGATCTGACCGTGCGGCAAGGATCTAGTGCAGGAAGGTGAGGTCTGCGAGGTTTGGGGTTTGCGGTTCAGAGGCTAACTATTGAAAATGCAAAACGCTGGTGCAATGATACTGAACTGTCGTCGGAAACTGCAAACGCTAGGGTTGGTCTGCTGTTCCCAAAACGTTAGGGCTGAAAATGTATCTGCTGCAGAAAACGCTAGGAGATCTCCTGTCGCTAGGCTGATTTGCAAGTTGCAAACACTGGGGCTGATCTACACTGAAGAAGAACGCCGGTCCCTGGTGGCTGAAAACGCTAGGTTGCACGCTGGGGGGTCTCCAAAAATGTATCTACTAGGGCTGAAAATGTATCTGGCTGCAGAAAACGCTAGAAGATCTGTTGTCGCTAGGCTGATCTGCAAGTTGCAAATGCTGGGGCTCATCTGCATTGGAGAAAAACGCCGGTCCTTGGTGGCTGAAAACGCTAGGTTGCCTGCTGGGGGGGTCTTGCTGAGAAGGTGCCTCTTCTGCTAGAAAGTGCTAACACTAGGTTTTCTTATATATTGCCCGAGTCAAATTGTCTACCCAGTTTCCCAACAAAGTCACTTATTAATAATAAGTGAAAAATGGCTAAAAGGGAAAATAGGTCTGTGCGCTATAAAAATGCTCCTGATGGGTTCTGATGGTAATTTGTTGATCATGCTGTGTGCAACCAGAGGATATGCATCTACTCTAAGTGTCTGGACATGCACGGTCTGTGAACAAACTCTCAAAAGTGCCAGAACACTTCCTAAGCTAAGCTAACTGAACCCTCGTCAATGAAGTAGCTTGTCCACATGCACATAGGGATAGATATGCACATGACATCTCCTCCTTTTTAAAGTGAGGTAATGGTACCGAACTGTATGGCGTTGAGGGAGATCGCCAACAACGTCTAGAATCCTGGAAAGGACTCTTCGCCGGCCCATTTTGATGCGTGGGTCATGCGATACTTGAACTTCATAAATGTCGGCAGTGCTTGTTGCTTTGGGCCGCGCCGAAAGCGACAAATTCATCTGTGGCTCCTTCAATGCTTCAACTTCGTCTATAGTCATGCGTCTACCTTCTTTAAGAATCTCCGAGGATGAAAATTCCAACACAAAAACATGAACATACCCATCCCATGTAAAGTGAATGGAAAAATTCTACATACAATGTAGATGAACATATAGACGGAGTGCCAAACCGTTCATCAAACACACACAAACAATGGAATCGAAACTTGTCTTTTTGATCTAAATTTATCAATTGTGGCAAATCACAATGGAAATGCCGATGCTTGATGCTCAATCCTTCTTGTGCTCTTTCAGATACTGTGTCATGCCAGCTCATTCATGAGTGAATCGTGTTCATCATACCATATGGCATGCCTATGAAAAGTTATCACATAAGGACGGTGGCTAAAATATAGGAAACCATCACGAATGGAACACTCGAGCAATGTGTGCTGACTAATCATACGCACATGTGCACACATAATACTTTCTGTGGGGGTTCTTGGGACCTCGACTCGAGAGCCAAGATCAGTTCTTCGTGATTGATCGAATCTACAATGAGGTTAGCTTCACTAGACAAAGTATCAACTAAACCATCATCCTTGTGAACAATCACATCTTTATCCTGCAAATCATCATCCTTGTGAATAATCACATCTGTATCATGCAAATCATGTGTGTCGTGCTTTGAAGAAGAAAAGACTGAGAGAGTCTTCTTCTCCTGATTCTTTTCAATCTTCGCCTTCACATTAGAAATGAGAGATGAAGAATGAACAAGTTGCTTCCCACGAATGACAATGGGAGAGTATTTTGGCATTGAAAGCGAACGTATTTTCCGCCCAATCAATGAGAGGGTTATGTCCACAACACCATCGAATGCCCAAAAGCATATCACATCCTGAAAGATGAGATACTACAAATTTTATGCGGAAGGACACTTGTTGAACTGTGAATAACACATCAAGGCACTCTCGTGTAATGAGAGTCGATACCGGGAGTGAAGCCCAACACCTCGAAAGAAGATGTCTTGCTAACCTCCAAGCGTGCTCTTTCGACAAGAGAGGGACTAATCACATCATGCATACTACCAGAATCAAACAAGACCATGTGTTGACCATTCACATGACCATAACACTTCATGAGAGACTCATCAATGGGAGGATCACGAGAAACTTGGGACACACTCGTTGTCATTTATGGGGCTCCTCTCCCATCATGCATCTGCAGTCGGGTGCTTCCCTTCCTATTCCTGGGCGACCCTCCTTTGAATAGTTTCATGGCTTAGGATAATCAAAGCCTTCCAAAAATACAGTGCCTTTTTTTTAGGGCATTCCCACTGAGCTTGAACTTCTCTCAAGGCCTCCAAAGGCGAAGCCGTAAAGGCCAAATCACAAAGCTCATCGACGGCTACATTTTAAGCATCCCTAAACATTCCGACAAGCAGAGCATAAAACCATCATTGACCTGCTACATGCCGTATGTGACATACACATCGTAGGTGCCTTTGTTTAAATCTGCATCTTGCACATGGCTAAGCACTCTGACACCTTCCTACATATTGCCATACACCTGCTGTTAGCACTTTCCTGGGTCGACATAGTTTGGTTGTACCATCATTGCCCACCCCCTCGTTGAGCATTCATGCTCAACCATAGTATTATTTAGATAAGATATCAGTGCATAAGAGGAAAACTGATAGATATTATTTACATAAGCATTAGATAGATAGAGAGAGATATTCATCTGATGTAGAGCCCGCCTGGGTCAAATGGAAAGCCATAGGCTCTCCCAAGCATAGTGTAAACTCCACCTGGATCAAAAATATGGCTTTGATCATCGTTATTTGTCTGTAAAACATAGGCAAGTATTCCTTGCTTTGCACCTGTAACTTTGTCAGCCAACCAGTTGTGTAGACCTTCATAGCAACATCCTTCAAAAATTTGTATACATGGACCATCCCCACACCCAAAACAAACACGCACACCCTGCATAGCTCCTACATCCTGCGTCTTCATAGCCAAATCACAAAGCTCATCGACGGCTACATTTTAAGCATCCCTAAACATTCCGACAAGCAGAGCATAAAACCATCATTGACCTGCTGCATGCCGTATGTGACATACACATCGTAGGCGCCTTTGTTTCAATCTGCATCTTGCACATGGCTAAGCACTCTGACACCTTCCTACATACTTCCATACACCTATTGTTAGCACTTTCCTGGGTCAACATAGCTTGGTTGTACCAACGTCTCTTACCAAGCTCCTGTTTTTTAGCACTAGCAATGGTTGCTAAAGAAGCTTTAGCGACCCAATTGTATGTTTTCTTTGTTATATTAGGATGGGTCTTGTGTGTCTCAAGCTTTATTTCAACTACAAAAGTTGAAGCTCTAGAGAGTTGGGCTATGGGGACATATGGTTCAACCTCCTGGACATGCAATGTTTTTGGTTTTATTTTCTTATGAGGAAATATCTCAGGATGGCTTGAGTGTAGGGCTAAGAGTTGATTTTTGCATTGTGACACCCCCAGTCCCCCAATCAATAGTGCATTTGGTGGCTATCATCCACGTGCATCCTAGGTTTATATTACCCTCCATAGTTCCAGCAGGGAAGACCAAAATTTCTTGAGCTACAACCCCATTGTCATAACTAACAGAAGTGTTGCAAATACCAAAACTCGCAATTTTTTTCTTGTTGACACCCTTGACTTGGATAGTACTCTTAGATAAGGATGGATTTCCCAACTGACACCACACTTCATATGACAACAGATTATATTTAGCACCCGTGTCTAGCAAGGCGTTATATAGCACTTTTCCATAGTCGCTATTTAGCTCAATAGGGTATCATAGAGGTGTGTTGGAGTCCAACCAATTATCCTCTATTTCAATGTGGAATGCATGTGTAACTCCCAAGTTGGCCTCTCGTTGGCGTCTTATACATTGTTGTCGCTCCTTAGCCTCAGCTTGAGCTTGAAACTTCTTCAACTCGGCTTGTGCTTTGGCTACTTTTTTTGATGCATGGCACATAGCTCCTCTTGGCTTAAAGGATCATGGTATCTTTTAAATCTATTCCCATTGAGGAACCCAATGGTTTCTACTCCATCAAGAGTTTCAATCCGAATGGTACCTTGTGGGGTGATTTTGCATACTCTATATGGTCCTTTTCCCGCATATTTTAACTTTTTCTTCTTGTTACACACTCCATACATAAGGACTTTATCACTAACATTGATATCTTCGTCCTTTAGATGACGGTCAAACCATTTCTTCCTCCTATCTTTCTCTAGAAGTGCATTTTGCACAATCAATTGTCTTTCTTCATCTAATCTCTCAAGGATATATAAGCACTCAACTAAAGTTACCATCCCAACCTTCTTGTGAAGCTTCACGCAGATTAGGAATTACAAACTCCCATGGCATAATTGCTTCTTGGTCATATACCATTTTGAATGGTGTACAATTAATAGCCACTTTGTAAGAAGTACGATAAGCCCATAGAGCTAAAGTCAAATTCATATTCCAATCTATGCGATGAGCTTCCACCATTTTGGTTAAGATAGAGATTAAGGGCTTGTTGGTACTCTCAGCTTGTTGGTTAAGATAGAGATTAAGGTCTTGTTGGTACTCTCAGCTTGGCCATTTGCTTGTGGATAATAATGTGTGGACTTATGGTGAGCTATCATGAAGTTGGTAGTGAGTTCTTTTATCACTCCATTTATAAAATGAGTGCCATTGTCACTCACAATCTCAAAGGGACAACCAAATCTTGTTATAATTTTCTCAAAGAGAAACTTGGCAATTGATCTTGCATCAGCCTTACGTGTCACCGTAGATTCCGCCCACTTTGTCACATAGTCAGTGGCAACGATAATATATCGAGATTGAGTGCTACGAGCTGCCAGATTAATTGGGCCTACAAAGTTCAAACCCCATTTTTCAAATGGTTGAGTCACTTTAATAGGATGTAAGGGCATCTTATCCTTTCATTGTGTGATCTTGTAACATTGGCACTCATCACATCCGTAAAAAGTGATGGATCCTTGAATAAGATAAGCCACCAATAGCCTGATTGCAACACCTTTCTAGCAGTTAGTTCCCTTGAGAAATTTTCTTCGTCTATACCCATGTGGGCTTCTTGCAGTATGTATAAATACTCATCCTCACGGGCACAACATCTTAGAATATCTTCCTTCCCGAGTTACTGCAATGAGAGTATAGGGTTTACATCCTTTTAACAGTTTTCAAGCTATGTCCTTACGGAGCTCTTTGGGTGGAAAACCATTAACTAGAAAGTTTACAATCTTCTCACTCCATTCAAGCATGGTCTCAACTAGAAATAAGGAAGTATCGGGCAATTTATCATCAACTCCAATAGGGGCTTCACCATTGGGTATGTGAGACAAATGATCCACCATGACATGTCTTTTACAAGGTCTCACCACAATGGTAAAATCAAACTCAAGAAGAATTAACAACCATCGTGTAATTCTTCCCGTGGAACAAAGTTTATTTACTAGACACAACAAGGCTTGATGATCAACATAGAAAACAAACTTGTTGGCAAGAAGGTAGTAGCAAAATTTCTTCACTGCGTAAATTATACATAAACTTTCCCGCTCTATAGTGGTGTAGTTTCTCTCGGCATCATTCAATTGACGACTTGCAAAGCTAATCGGGTAGTCCAATTTATGTTCTCCTAATTGAGCTAGAACACACCCAATAGCAAAGTTCGATGCATCAATATGCACATGGAGAATTACATTCCAATCGGGCACTCGTAGAATAGAAGCACTTGTCAAGGTCTTTTTCAATGACTCATAAGCATGGTTACACTCCGCGGTTGAGTGGAACTCAATAAGAAGCTTGTACAAAGGACGAGCTATCTCGACAAAGTTTAAAATAAACCGTTGGTAGTAACCAACATGGCCCATGAACCTTTGAACTCCTTTACTAGTTCGTAGGTGGTGACAATTCAGCAATGGCTTTAATTTTGCTCTCATCTGTGGAAATCCCATTTTTGGACCCTAAAATGACTCCATGTTTAACCCAAAATTAGCATTTGAAAGGTTTAAGGAGATGCGATACAATCTGCACTTCTCAAACACTTTTTGTAAACATGATAGATATTCTTCCGGTCAAGAGAAAGAAACACAAAGGTCATCTAAGAAACCTTCGCAAAACTCCCTCAAATATTCTCTAAAATCAGTGTTTATTAATCTTTGAAAGATAGCAGGGGCATTGGTTAAGCCGAAAGCCATAACACGAAATGCGAACACTCCAAATTCGGTTATAAAGGCTGTTTTAGCTTGGTCTTCTAGCACAATTGTGATTTGATTGTAGCCAAAGTACCCATGTAAAAAGCTATAAGCTTCCTTCCGTGCAACTCTTTCAAGCACATGTTCTGAATATGGCAAGGGATAATGATCCCTCCTAGTGGCGGAATTGACCTTCTTGAGATCCATGCACACTCTAAGTTTCCCATTCTTTTTCAGTACAATCACTATTGGAGACACCCATTTTGAGTGCTCAATAGGGTATATGAATCCGCATTTCACAAGCTTTTCAATCTCTTCTTGAATGATCTTTGCATACTTAGGATTCATTGGGTAGGGTTGTTGCTGAACTGGTTTAGCCATGCTATTCATGGGGATTGTGTGTTGCACCACGGAAGGTAAAACACCTTTCATATCATGATATGTCCAAGAAAATATATCCCTAAATTTCTTGAGAAGTTCTTTAAGTACATACTCCTCAATCTCTGTAAGATCTTGGGAAATGAAGACAGGTTTGGACTCCTCACCTGGGTATACTAATTCTATTTCCTTAACTAGTGGACCATCATAGACTCCATTGCTTCCATCTATAGGTTTTCTTTGAGCCTTTGTATACACAACCTTACGCTCCTCCATGGTGCAGGATTTGAAATGATCGGGTACAGGGTGTAAGTCTGTGGGGTCTTGTTGTTCTGTGGACTATGATTTCACTTCTGCTTCCTTTTGTTGTTGAGTTAACTCTCGATTTTGTCGTCTCCTTATGGTTTGGCTCAATTTTGGCTTCTCTGTAGCCTCTAGTTGTGCGATGTCAATGGGTTGTGGACTACACCACATAACGCTTTGAAGGTATTCACCCCAGTTATCTACCAACTTCCAATGATCATCACATGCCCCTATATAATTAATCCATTCTGCAGTAGATTTCTTTTCATTTATTCTAGCACGCACATTTGCCCGATATTGTCGTCTCTTATATCTCTTACTCTTCTTTTCTAATTTTTTATTACGACCGATCTCTAGTGAAGAGTCTCTAGATGAATCGCTACTTGTGTCTTCTTCTCCCTTGGATAGATTGTCATATAGAGTACCACTGGGCCCTGAATGGTTTTTCCCCACATTTGCACTAAGATTTAAATCAGATTATTTGTCCTAAAAGTCAATTTTAATTGATGATTTTGACCCTGAATCGTGTGGGCTATAGTCTTTTGAGACGCTACTCGTTCCAATGGCAGTCAAACCTTCATCTGGTAGGTCATCAGAAACTATATGCATTGCTTCTAGCATATTTAAGGGTACGCATGGTGGCATTTCATCCCCCTTAGGTGTTACCCAGGTCGTCCCCCTATTTCCCCAAGTGTCTATGGTTGCTGCTAAGTGGACCCAATCCACATTGTCAGACTCACTCATCCCAGGTAGAACATCCATATAAGCAGAATCTTCCCCAACATCAGTGTCCATTTTACATGTGTAACAATATTGCAATGGGGCCGAGTGAACTATGATGTCCGATCTATGATCAATTATAAATCTGTTTCCTAGAGGATGTGCTCGACCAGTTACAAGATCTACTCAAATGACATAGTGCTGGAATAGCAAGTAGACATGGTTTTTAGACCAGTCATGCACCATTTTTGCTTCCCTCATGAAAGGACGTCCTAAGATCATCTCAGATGCCATAGTGTGCTTGGAGAAATCCATGTCAATGAAGGTATTTCTTATTTTATGTCCAAAGATCTTGATCTTGAGATCTTTTAGCATTTCAATAGGTTTAACAATAGACCCATTGGCCATCTTTACTACTATGGTTGTGGTCCCAAGGTAAGGTCTTCCCATAATTTCCCATCCATTCTTAGTCACAATGCTAACCCTAGCATTAGCATCAAGGATTCCCTTCACAGTTAATCCCTTGGTAGTGATTGGTATGGTCGCATTGGATTCATCACCCTCAAAGTATTGTCCCAACTTGTTAACAGTTATTTCTATAATAGAGTTCTCATCTAGGTTGGGTTGTGGATCTAAGTGTTCCTCCTCTATTAGCATCTCCCTAGCTCCATCCATCTGTGCAAATTATGGTAGCCCGACTTTCAGTTCTCCATTGAGGAAATCTTGAAGAGCTAAGAATAGCTCGGGTCTCCATATAGTTTGGACATGATGGTGGTTTTGACTTTTGAAGCCATGAAATCCATCAATTTGGCAATGTTTAACAGTACCTTTTGGGCTTCACTACCTTGACGTAGGGAAGATGGGATCTCCATTTCTTCAATAGGGTCAGGTAGTCCCTCTCTAAACATTCTTTCCAACAAGATGTGAGTACGCCCACTTTCCCAAGACTTTAACTCACTTTCTATGTCATAATAATCAATATCTAATTCTCCTAAATGATTTTCTCATATTAAACTGATCATTTAATGTGGGGAAGTGCCAAGGGAGAAAAAGCTAGAATATTGGTTAAGTTAGCAGACCGGCCACAGTAGGGATCCAAAGGAGGGAAAATAGGGATCCAAAGGGGGGGGCCATCTGCAAAAGAGCCATGTGAAACAACGGGCTAAAAAGACCCTAAGGTTCAGCCCATTAAGACTTCCAAAATGCTAAGGTTCCAAAATTCAAAGGTTGTGTCCAAAGGTCAACCTTAGGGAAAATTGGATGCTTAGTGTGTGCCCAAAAAGTCTTTCTACATCCCTACATGGGAGGGGGCGAGCCCCAAAGCTAGGGGATGAGAGAGAAAGCCACACACACACACACAGGCTCCCTTTACACAAAGGGAATGAGGGACACATGTCAGCTCCCTAGGCCAGATGCCCACAAGGTATGCCCAATTCCTATTGGAAGACCCTTGAAGTGGACCAATGAGAATTAGGCTAGAGTAAATCTAGTTTAATTAATTTAAAAACATTTAATAAAAGAAACCAATAAGAATTAAGTGTCCTAGAAGACTATTGGGCAGTCTCCCAAGGGGTCCAATGAGCATTCAGGAGCCCCATGGCTTGCCTGATTCCTATTGGCCAGGAGGCAAAGGGGTCCAATGAGAGTTTAGTTTAATTATTTAATTATCTAAAGCTCTCACAAAAGGGGAAAGGGGGACACATGTCAGAAGGCTATCACTTATGCTGCTTAATCCCTATTGGCTTGACCTGGGGAGGTCCAATGAGGCAAAAGCCAGACTAACTTAGCAGCTAGGGCTCGCCCAAGAGAGAGAGGGGGCTGATTTTTGCTTGGCATTGACACACACACTCTCACACTTGACCATGTGTGAAGGGAAAATACTCTATCTCCTCCCAAGCTTTAATGGAGAGCTCATCACCTACTCCAAGCTTGTGAGATAGAAGCCTACATCAACACTCTCTTGGCATGTGGATGCAAATCCAACCAAGAGCCAAGCTTCAATGCATGCTCATCTTCTCTACCAAGCTAATTACTAAGCTAAGCTATGCTAATATGAGTGATTATGTGAGGAGATGTACTTCTTTCTCGTAAGATACTTCTTTTTCCTCTCAATCTACTCTCATACCCTGCTAGCTCTCACCATCTTCGAAGGTGTGTGAGGTCTTGGGTCTGAGAACGGGGATAATTCAAGTTGTGTTTGATTAAGTGTTTTGCTTGGTGTATGAAGCTTCCATCTTCATTGCACTAGCTCGTCTTGAAGGAACACAAAGAATTGTATTGTACAATGTCTCTCTTGATGGGAGAAACCATAATACAAAGCCTTTTGGAGGGGGGACCGGCTCCATGCAAATCCGGTCCTCAACTGTTGTCAATAGCTTAATTGCTCTCTCTTTTGAAAGTATTGTCGATGCTATCTAACTAGGTGTTATGCTTTTTGTTGCTCTCTCCACCCAAGCACTCTTGTAATTCTCATTAGGAATCAACTCTAATGAAATGCTCACTATGTTCATGCTAATTTCCGCTACACATAAGATTTTAGGCCATTAAATGTTACATCAATGTTGTCAAGGACTCTGAGAGACACTACCATGAGCTTTGCTTGTTGTTTTTGCCATTTATCAGCAGCGAGGCTGACTTCGAAATGTCCTCAACCTCTTGGAGACACAACATTGCAACAATCACAAAAGACAAACAAAAATTCTCAAGGCTTGAGCTACCAACACTTTCCTCCAAAAAATCCTCATCGAGCTGCCCGTCACAAAGCGAAGGTGAAGAAGGTTTTAATTATGAACTTAATGTCGATCTACCAACCTCAAGGCCTCCAACAAAGTCTCTACCCCTTCGCCATGTCCTTGCATTGCCTGCTCCCGAATACCAGTTCCTTGTCACACAATTGAACCAAGGGCAATGAGCACTCTACAATGACATCATGATTAGAAAACGCTTACAGCCAACAAAACCTATCCACCTATTCTTAACTGGAGGTGCAGGAACCGGAAAGACATTCACATTACGGACAATAATCCAAGGTCTAGTTCGGCACTACAACTCGACGATTGAGAGCGAGGTTGAGCTTCCAACAGCAATGCTGATGGCTTACACATGCAAAGCAGCCTTCACTCTTGGAGGAACCACAATCCACTCAGCATTGCGTTTACCACTTGTCTTGCAAACAAACATGACTCTCTCCTCAGAGACTTTAGCCGACCTCTCAACCCTCTACAAAAACGTCAAGTTAGTTGTTTTCGATGAAGCATCGCTAATAGGCAACAAACTACTTCGCATCATAGACACTCGACTACAGGCAATCAAACATAACCATCTAGAACCATTCGGTGGTCTTGACGTAATCTTTTGTGGAGACCTTTGCCAAGCAAGCCCAGTATGAGACCGTTGGATATTTAGCGAGCCAGACGCACCTGTTGAGATGCTTGCACCCTCTTTCTGGCATACCTATATAAAATGTCATGAACTACACGAGCCAATGCGGCAGTCCAACGTAGACTTTGTCTCTATCCTCAACCGAATGAGAAATGCAACACATACGAACGAGGACCTCATACACATTAACACCAACCACGCAAACAAGCCTTTCGACATATTCAAAACACCACATCTTTTCTTGACAAGCAACTTGAAGAATCAGCACAATCATTTTGTCTTCAAAAGCATGACCACACATGCATACATCATACGAGCGCATGATACCCACCACAAAACCTGTTCAAAAAACCTTGCTGTTAGCAACAACAGGGTTGACTTCAATCCTTGAGCTAAAAGCAGGAATGATAGTCGAGCTTTGTGCCGGCAACCTCAACGCCTGCGACGGCTTGGTCAACGGTGCCGATGGAATTCTAAAACATGTAGACTTCAGAGCAAACGCATTTATTGCATGGATAGCTTTTTTAGAGCCTTCAACTGGAACACACCAGCGGATAGTAAACCAGCAGCTATACTATGACGGCATTGACAGCCAATGGACACCAATACTGCAAACAACAAAAGAATTTCAGGTCGGCAAAAATATGCTAAACACTGTTTCGAGAACACAACTTCCTATCCAAGCAGCAAACGCACGTACCATCCACAGATCCCAAGGCCTGACAATGGACGCAGTAGCATTCGACCCAACCGGAATCAACACCCACGGCTTGGTATACACAGCCCTCTCTCATGTCAGGGACCCTGCAAACTTACACATTCTTAGCCCAATCCATCCTAGACAAATCAAGATTGATGCCATTGTGCTCCAAGAACTACGAAGACTACAAACAAATGCAAAATGGGAATACTTAAGTCCACTGCCTTCCACATTCAAGGGAAGCCATCATATTATTCACTCACTAAACATTGTGTCTGCTCAAAAATACATTCACCACACAAGAAACGATGTCACCTTTGCTGCAGACATCTTATGCTCCAAGAAACAAGACAACAGTCAACACATAACATACTTGCACCAGAATTCAACCACCTCCACCACTACAATGGATATGGCATGTCTATCTATTACAAACAACACTTCTCCTTGCGCTCTCAGGTACGTTCTCATCTCCAGGAATTGAAATCATCCAAGCCTCCTTTGCCGCCCATGACAAACTTAATCTCCACATCATTGTTGTCTACAAATCACCCAGAACCCCTGCCAACTCCTCGATTGCACTACTAGACACACTCACTTGAGAAACCCATCCCTCAATCCCTAGTGTCATACTCAGCGACTTCAACATTCACGATGACAGCGAAAACACTCAATACCGAGACTTGCACAACATGTTGCGGACAAGAGACTACCAACAAATGATCCATGAAACCACAACTATATATAACTCAATCCTCGACCATATTTGGCTTAAAAATGCCCCCCCAGCCTCAATTTGCGGAACACGATTCTGTTTTCGGTCTGACCACTCGTCAACACATTTTTGGCTTCCAAAATAATCCAAGCACCAAAAAAAGGTCTCCCTCTACAACTCCCACTCCGACTACTCAACATCAATAACCTCTCTCCCCCCTAGCCCCCCCACCCCATCCCGATTTTCTTTGCGCAAGCCTCCCTTCTTCTGCACGGTTTTCTACCTTCACTAACATTGACCGCCTTGCAATTCTCGTCTTCTCCCTCCACCACTCCCCTCAACGGCAGGCCTCGTGATTTTATCACTTGTTTGGGCCCCAATCAATTAAGCTAATCATCGTCTGTATAAAAATGCATAATCTTTTTTGTCGATTTCGCGAGCTCAGACTATAATGAAATTGTTGCTCGACTTTATGTTAATTAGAAGTAGATGGAGTGATGATAAAGAGGAATGTTTGTCTTAGTAAATTTCGCTAATAAACAAATGAATGAATTCTATTATAATCCTCTGATTCTTGCATAAGTGCGCGATTTTGGAAAATGTGATTTTGTTTTTTGCCCCAAGTAGTCCTCGACTGCTTTATTAGAGAAAACCATAAGGAGTTAGTAATTTTTCTAGAGAGACTGATCATTTTATTTATATATCTTTACTAATAATAATGGGGAAAGGGATTCCGGCCCCCTCCCCCGGCCACGTGTCAACACCTCCCTGCTTCAAGCAAGTGTTCCCTGCAGCGACACAGGAACAACATGAGAGAGAGAGAGAGAGAGAGAGGCCCCAACCCCAGTGGCGTGCTGTCTCGAAGATCAAATGAGAACATTTGGAGTTTGGGAATTTGGGGGGATGGAACATAGGAGACAGAGGTCACGAGACTACCGGTACCCCAAAGGGGAGAGAGAGAGAGAGAGAGAGAGAGAGCCCTAGCACATCGAGCTATTGCGGTCAGCTAGCCAACAAGGGGGGGGAGGAAGGTAGCCGGCTGCCATCGAATGATTCTTGAGCACAATAGGCTGCCTGTCGGAGGATCGAAGGTCCAAAAAATGCCAGCTAGGAGAGGAGGACGCGGGAAGAGACTGCAGGCGTGAAGAAAGCCTGCCGGGGAGGGTGAGCCTTGGGCTACACCGGCCAGCCAGTCATGGTCCGACCACAAAAAGTGGTGGCCACGTCAGTGCACGCACCTGCAGACCTCCTTTTAGCCGGCTGGTTGGAGCCTATGTGCTCGTTGCAAGAGAGCTTCGGCGGCTAGCTCTGAGGCTGACTTTGGTTGAGATGAGAGAGAGAGAGAGAGAGAGAGAGAGAGAGAGAGAGAGAGAGAGAGAGAGAGAGAGAGAGATAGAGAGAGAGAGAAACTTGGACTCCGACTCCCGAGGAGTCTCAAGGCTGCAAGCAGTAGCGCTGTGATTGTCAACATCAAGAACCGCCACAGTCTGCCAACACACTGCCCCTCTCTCTCTCTCTCTCTCTCTCTCTCTCTCCCCGTCCGTTGCTAGTGTGCTGCAGAATGAGGGTACAATGTTCAGGAAATTTCACTTTAGAGTAGCAAAATACCCCTCTAATTTGTGAAAATTCCCAAAATACCCCTCAAATTTCATAAACTCCCAAAATACCCCCAATATTTTGTCAAAACTTCCCAAAGTGCCCTTTAAATTTTCCAAAATTCCCAAAATACCCCTGGGTTGTGAGATTAAATTTCTCTAAAGATAAAAAACTTTGTTGCTTGCATAAGAAGACTGATTGTCTAGCAATACAAGATGCTAAAACTAGAATTTGAGTTGATTATGTAGGCCTTGGAGATGAAGGCACCGCTATCCCCCCCCTCATTATTTTAGACCTAATTTCCTTTGTAGGCACCATTAGAGAAGGCAGCGAGTGTGACTCTCTCTCTCTCTCTCTCTCTCTCTCTCTCTCTCTCTCTCTCTCTCTCTCTCTCTCACACACACACACACACACACACACACATAGAGGGAGAGAGAGAGAGACTGTATTACTTGCCTCTAAGAGTCCCTAGCATAATTTTAGACCTAATTTCCTTTGTAGGCACCATTGGACAAGGCAGCAAGTGTGACTCTCTCTCTCTCTCTCTCTCTCTCACACACACACACACACACACACACACACAGAGGGAGAGAGAGAGAGACTGTATTACTTGCCTCTAAGGCACCATTGGACAAGGCAGCGAGTGTGACTCACACACACACACACACACGCAGAGGGAGAGAGAGTGAGAGACTGCATTACTTGCCTCTAAGAGTCCCTAGCATAATTGACATCCTGGAATCTACTAAAACATGCTTCTTAAGCTTCACTATGTACGGTATCAACCATGGGACATGGCCCTTATAAATAATAATTGATACATTAAGCTTAATAAAGTGGTATACTGCCCTGTGTAAACCCGGCCGTGAAGGCGCTGTGGTGGTTTTTTCGCTTTGACACAACGCATCATAGGCCGCCTCCCAATCTCGGAACCCCAGGAGGGGATCGCTCCACTTGTGACACTCTGCTCACTACACAGTAATGGCAGCCTTCCTCCTTCCTCTATTTAAGAGGTAAGGACTCTATCTTATCTTGGACGGTTTTTTTGGCTTTAGCAAGTTGTCCAACACAGGATTACACATACACCTACTGCAAGGGAAGTTCTTCTGTTATGTGTATACTGGCTTCATTCAAACATCGTACAAAGATAATTCTAAGGCTGAATTGTTTTTGTACTTATCATTTCCTCTATTTTGAAGCCAGCTGTCTTTTGAATGTAAACGGTTCAATTATGTCTTATTGATTATGATAAAACAGCTACACACACACACACACACACACATAGTGTCACACACTATGTGGCATACATACCATTGACATAACCACTTGGAAAATAACTCGCATTTGGACGAACATTCTTCTAAAAAATCTCGCAATTAAAAGTACAAATAATGAAAAATAAACACCATGCTGCCAGAAATGTACTATTGTTTTATCTTGCACTAGGCAACTACGTCATTAAGAGATGAATGATGGAAGAGAAACGGAAGCTGACTACAAGTAGATCTCAATGGTTTTGTTTAAAAATAACGCCATATGGCTTTTTTGTAATAAATTCCAAGATACAGCTTTGCCCTTTGTTTTTGAAACTCATCAAAAGATGTACGAAGATTTTTTTTTAATGTTTTCAAGGATAATAGCGTTTTTTATTTTGTGATAATCCAATATGGCAAGTAGGTAATTGGAGCAATATCCAGTTGGTGGTTGACCCTTCCTAGATAAGCAAAAAAGCACGTGTGGTTCATTAAAGAGCACTGCATGCATCATATGCTTATAAGAAAAGCTTGCACAAAGGTTGAATGCAGGTTGAAGCCTACTTTGTAGCACACACACACACACATAGTAAGCTGCACTCTGTAGTACTTACATACACACACTCACAATGCTAGCGATTAGCACTCACTATCCCTTGAGCTGCGGTGTGCACGCACTCACGATCCCCAACAACAAACGCAAGAGGATGCCACTTGGTAAACCTCCAAGCCAAACAAGCACACGACGGACTGGCTCTCCACCCCTCGACGTAACACATAAGGTAACAGTGGTGTTTTTTTTTTGAATTGCATGTTTTGTAGCTTGGCGATTACACACATGCACACAATCATATGCATAAGGGTTTAAATGGGCTCTGTATAGTGCGCCATCTTTTAAATACCATGAAATTGTTATGTATATACGTAGCCGGGAAAGAACAAGTGGCTATATTTCCATTCACATACATGCTAGTATGCATCGAACTATTTCTGTAGCGTGTATTTTGCCATAATAACGTAAGAGATTAGTAAAGCAATATAAACAATATGCACACAAGCACATGCATGCTCATAAACTTGTTTCTTAGTAGAAAAAAGTATGGCAATATTATGGTTTTTGCACACACACGCACACACATACACACGGGCATACACACCGGATCCGCACAACACATGAAGAAGCATTTTACACAGGCAACACAGTAGCATGTATACACATACATGCAATCATGTGCATAGTTTATCAATAACATATAACAGTGTGAAAAACATAGTAGTAATCATCATCCTAAAACTGATACCATTTTGGAAGTCTATATAGTGACGAAGTTACAGAATTTTTGGGTAATAAGCATGATTACAAGTACACAAATTACGACGGAAAATTTGGTTCAGGTACCAAAATACATATGTTTTGAATATGTGCATAAGTTCTCTATACGTGCATAAGTTCTCTATATGTGCTGAGCAAGCACTTAAGTCGATTAAAAATAGGCTCTCTTTTTTAGAAAAAGTAATGTATGATCTTTGATAATTGGTAAGCATTAATAGTGGTATCGGTAAAAGATATAGCATCTGGATTATGACAACCTCTTGTGAGGATAAATGATACAATGATTCCTTTTGGTTATTTTTGAAAAAAGAGTAATGTTACAAAGGAAATGCTGCCGAAATTTTCACAAGTTAGGAAGTAATTCTATAGTATCACAAGTTAGCAACACTTTGGTGTTTTTTCAAAATAAGCACTTGGGTGTATATACCATAGTAGTAAACATTTGGTGGAATCATAAAAAGATATATGCGTATACTCATAAATACTTGTAAAGTGGGGCAAAAGATGGGCCTGTAACATAGGATGTTAACTAAATGTTTCTAATTCTCTTTGGTAAACACGATTATAGACAAACAGATCGGATGAGCATTACTCGGGATGCATTTAAGTTACAACAAATTCGGGACAAGCTTATGGCTGCACATAGTAGGCAAAAGAAAATCAAGCCAATAGCAATTAGGGACCCTATCTTCAAACCGTGTAAACACATCAAACTGTTCAAGACCAAAATAGACTTTACTTACATAGACGAGAGCTAAAGAGAACATAAGTTACATTTAGGAGTATAGTTGGGTTCTAGGATGTGACAACGATAACAAGCAGTGGGGTCTGCTTGGATACCTATCACCCATTTAGTACAAATTGGTTCTAATTAATTGTACTAGTGGTTGGTTGGCAGGTAAAGATCCCCGCTCTCATCTAATAGGAGTTCTGGCTAAAACTCCTACTTTATCATGTATCAAAGTATCTTGTAATGGATTGTTTTTGTATCAAGAAAGTCTCCAGTTTCTTTTAAGAAATGGTTCTTTACACAATATGTTTTTGAAACAGTATAAGTCTCTTAGTATATGATTTTGAATGATGAGATTTTAAATTCAAACACAAACAAATTTTCCTAGGATACCTTTGGTCGGGTATCCATCATATATTGAGAAAACTTAGTATTGGTATGACAATAATTTTAATACTAATGTTATGCTTAATACTTATATGGTGATTGATCCAGGATTTTTGGATTCCATCCCTCACCCATTTGGGGTATGGAGTAGAAGAAGACATTCTTATTCCACCGATTGGTACGCAATGTATAATTTCTTGTTTCAAAGTTGTAGAATTTCACAAAAAACTACTTGATTTGAGAAACAAACTATAGTACCCACCCTATCTCAGTTTTGAACAAAGCCTCTGTCAATGACTGGCTCTCTTTGCTTATTCTTTCTAGGAAAGAAAAAGAAAAGCTTTTAGAGACATTTGGTGCCTTCCTGGACAAACTACCCATTATTGATGCACAAGATAGTTCCGATCTTGATTTTTATTTCACTTCTTTACCCACTATTGTGAACAAATTGTATTTCATCAATAACCTCTCAGCTGTCCCTATAGAAATTAAGCATCCCAAAAGGGTTGTTAATCCTCTTCTAGATCTAGACCTTCTTGAAGAAGAAGAGAAGGTAGCTCTCATCATTTTATCAGATACTAATAATATACCCCCAGAAGAGCGGTTTCAAAACTTTTTTCAGAAGTAATCCCTCTTCTACCACCCAGACAAGTTGTATTGGATGCTATTTGACTTGAACACAAGCTCTGGGATTTTGAAATATTGAACGACTGGGCACCATTTACTATTTCCTCTCTAGACTTGCTTTGCAACATTCCCTCAGATATTGTCGAACAATGTAAAACCCTAGCCCTACATTATTCCAAACATCTCTTATCACATGATGTTCTCTTTGAGCTTAAGCAGATCAAACTGTCTGATGTGGGAGATAGAAAATGTCCCAGTTCTTCAATCATTGCTCACACCAAAGGAATTTCTCTTATGGGCAGAGCAAAAGATTAGAAACGGTTTCTAAGGAACTGTTGGAACTCTTATAGGCCTTTCTTCAAATGCCAATGCAAAAGGGTCGACCCAAATTCAAGTTGTGCTTCTTCAATCGTTTGGTTTAACCAACTTTTGTGGTATGTGTTCCAAAATTTACCAAGGTTCTTTCAATTTTCATCAGGGCCAGCACAAGTCTATGCGTTTATAGCTTGAGTAGCCTCATTTCCTTCAGAATTAAGGCATGCAATGATCACTTATTATCATTTCCATTAGCACATGCTAGTAGCAACTAAAGGACTAGTACTATACACACCAGGGACTCTATTTCTTCAAAAGCTACACAATACACCAATATTTAACACAATCAAAACCTTACTTAAACCTCCAAAAGGTAAGGAGCAACTGAAGAAGATTACACACACACACCAAGCAATATGGCATCTACAAGTAAGAAACCAAAGCAGTTCAGAGGATCTGAAGACTATGGAGATACTCCTAAAGCACTTGAATACTCAAATTCTGAAGACCATGTACACTCACTTACTATAAGAAATAATGGTTTGATGCATTTTGAACGCAATGCTAGAAAACATGGAAGATTTATTCACATTTTGTTTTGTAACAAATTTATGGACTTTATCGACCCTAAAGTGTTTTTTCAAACTATGATAAATGATTTCCACATTAACAAAGGCTTGTCTAAAATACGTGCTTGTTTTGGCTGAAAATAAACAAAGAACCTTAATCATACTCTGTACAAACCAGCTTCAGTTTTTACCGAAGATTTTGATGAAGTACAAGAATGTGGATGCCTAACACATAAACGAATTTCCAATTTTCTAGTAGACTTTGAACCCTTCGCAAACATGAAATCACCACAGACTATAACATAACCAGACACAAATTATTTAAAGAATTTATTAGAAAAGGATTAAATCACATCCCTTTAGTTCCTGTTAACCCCATCTTAGTAATAAAAGAACTTAGCAAAGCTTGGAAATCTCTGTGTACCCTTTTAGGGTGTGAGGATAGTAAAGCACATCATAAGTACAACCAAAGTTCCATTAATGAGACCTTTTTCCAAAAATTTACTTTTCACAGACAAAACCAAACCCCTTGGTATAAAAACACAGACTTGATGAATGAAATTCAATATGTTCTACATTACTTATTTATTTGTGGATTAGATAAATCAGCACAAACCTCAGTTTTTGTATGTGAGAAACTCATTCAGCTAGCAACACAAAGAAGATAAGAATCTCCTGAGTTCTGTCTTCTCCCCTCAAATGAAGAAGAATTTGTCAAGCCATAGGTTTTTATACTCAAGAAATTGGGCTAGAAAAACCAACAGATTTCTCTCTCCCATATCTTATGGAAAATTTTAAAATTCACAAAATGGAATTTAGACGGATCACCAATACACACAAATGTATATTTACTCCTACTACAACTTTGATCACTAAATTACTCAAGGGACTATTACATGGATTTATTGAATACACCAAAATCATGCTTAAGAAGTTACACACCTTTTCTGGGACACAGACCAATGGGTACTGGATGATCAATAATCAATATAATTTCTTGATTAATCTACCAAAACAAATGATAAACGTACACTCGTTTGACATAACTTCTTGTTATGAGGCTATAAAGGCACATGTTAACCCTCACAGACACCCTATCACCTACGACGGACGCTGTCGTGTTGTGACACGTACATAGTGAGAACCCATGCTACAAGATCTATCTTGTAATTTTTTAGATACATAATTATATTTCCTATAATGTACATATGCATATTTAAGTATAATAATAAGCCTTCTATCTCATCGTATTATTTTTCTCAAGGGTAACCTATTCTTACTTTACCACCATCAGAAAATACTATGGGAAAAGCGTCAATAGCTCTGCCTCTTTAACTTGGGGCAAAAAGAATTGATTCTTTATTTCTACTATCTCATTATCATCTCACACCATAGCTAGATCCTATATCTAGAGTAAACTCCAATATATATATATTCTATGTATTTTTCATATTTTTCTTATATTTCTTTTTAAATAGCTACTAGGAGGGAATCAAATCCTAGTGGGACACTAGGTGGCATGATTTCAAAGATACACTTATTTTAATGAATTATTGCGAGCATGATTACAAAACTTTGTCAAGGAGCAATGTCATGCTTTCATATGGCATGAGGTGTCCTTTGGAATCAAATGAAAGTCTAGGCTAAGGAGACCACAGGAAGACTTTTGTTGCCAGAAATGGACCCTATTTTGATGACTCTTTTACACAAGGTTCCAATCCGAATTGGAAAACGATTTTAAAATGAGAATCGTAGCTAATGAGCTGAATTTTCTGCCCATATTTTTACTTTTTTATTTGGAGCCACGGTGGAGGATATATGATCAAAATACTGGACCCCAGTCTGCCCACATCATGCAGGGACAACTCATTTCCAACTTTTCCAATTTCTGTTCACACTGGCTCCTCTCTTCTTGTGTAAACCCTTGGGGGTTCCCTTCACCTATAAAAGGGTACCTTTTCTTCCTTGAAAACCACTAAAGCATTCAAGCCATTGATGAGAGGAATTCATGAGGGAGTGTGTAGTAATGCTTAATTGTACTTAGCCATTAACATACGCCTAAGCCTACACTTTCTCCTAGAGGAAGACTAGCCATTCTTGCATGCTATCCTTGGAATATCAAATCTAATCAAAGAAGGTCGTGGACTTGGCGTATCAATCAAAGTTGAATTCTCCCCTCTTCTTCTCTCTCCATCAATAATGGTGCCGAAGGGTTTGTCAAGTAAGATGTGTTCTACATTGATGTTTTCTTGATTTCTTGTTGTTTTCTTTTTCATCTCTAGTCCGGCATATATATATATATATATCTCTAATCTCATCTCCTTAACCAAACCTATCTCTCTCACTCTTAGTAATTTATCCTCTCTACACATTTTAGGTTCTCCTTGCTACAGGTACATCTCTCCCCGCAGTATCCTTATTGCCTACGGGCAAGAATAGGGCTTGGGAGGGAAACTCTCTTCTCTTCTCTTCCCTTCTCTTCTCTCATATCTATATTTTGCACATACTAGAGTTATCCTAAATGAATAATGCACATGATGATAATTTCTATCGCTTTTACTCTGTACGATCTATTAGAATTAATGTATGGATTAGCCGTAAAATAGACTTTCAACAACGTATAGTGTTTCTCTTCGGCCCTGAAAGGCTCAATAAAATAATTCTATCACTGGATCCCATTATACTACCTCTCATAGACTATAACTTTTCTTTTGACGTAAGCGTAGTTATCTTGCTATGAACCAAGATGATTTGTACACACAATTAATCCCAATCACTAGACAAAATATATATATTATGGTAAGCACAAAACTACAATTCCAAAGAACAATTCGTAGCCTATTTGGTCATCCAAGATTGAATGCCATTAACTCATCTATTAAACCTTTCATACTACCCATGATACGATATGACCATAGCCTTGATGTTTTTATCTTTGTGTTGTTTTGACATTCTCTTTTGTGTTCTTTCTTTGTGTGTGTGAGTACAAGAGAGAAAGAGTGGGTCTTCTTTGATTGCACTTCTTTCCAAACCCTAGTCTTCATGGCATCTATGGTTTAACTCCTTCATATTTTTTTTTTTGAGTTCTCTCACAAACTCTCATAGCCATAAGCCCGGTGCTTTCCTTGCAAGACCGCAAATTTCTCGACATATTTTTGGTGAACCCGACGTGAACCTGCGAGGGTGAGAATTTGTGGGTAACCATGGGTGATCATGTTGAGCAACAGGGTATGCATTTTGACCCATCAACAAATCAAATGTTTCAAGCATTTGCAATGTTCATGCAACAACAACATGCCACTGAAAGAAGGGAGATTTCAGTAACGAAGGCCATACAAGCGGTCGTCAACAGAATGGATCAATTCAATGGCAAAGATGTAACCAAGTACTTACGCGAGTATGTGAAGGAGATGGAGCTGCATTGCGTGTCAGAAGGTGAGATGATTCAAAGCTTTGAGCTAGTTGTTGCTCCAGAAATTAGGGAGCATGTTAGGGGAATTAAAGATGGGCATGGGAGAAATTGGGAAGAACTCAAAGTAGCTTTAAAGGAGGAATATTTCATGGAGGACTCGGAGAGAGTGACCAAAAGGACATTCTCAGAATGGGTAGTCAAGCCAAAGCAATGAATATCAATAACAGAGCTACTTAGGGAATTTGAGTGACGCTATGCACAACTCACAAGGACAGAAAGGGCCACACTAGATGCAGAGAAGACAGATCTTTTCTTACAAGCTGCAGGTAAAGAGTTTCAAGAAAATTTGGAGCTTCTTCTTGAAGATAAAGATGCTGAGCAAGGACTAAAGACCGACTGGAATGAGGTTGAAGGTGCTGTCTCACTGCTTGCCAAACGACAAAGAAGAAGGGACAAGATGGTAGTAAACACTACAAGTCCTTCCACCTCAACTTCTGACAAAATGGTAAAGCCTACTTTTATCGCTCCTAAGTTTGATGAGTCCATGCTAGATGAGCTTGTGAAGGGAATGCGTGACTTGAAGGTGAAGCTTGCAAATCTTGAAGAAAAAGGCCAACCATCAGGGCCACTTCCTAGGCAAAGACAACAGCCCAAAGAAGCGTTTGTTAATAGATGTATTTGGTGTGATAGTACAGACCATGTAAGAAGGGATTGTGATGATTTTAGTGATGCTTTGTCAAAAGATGTTGTCTTTTTTAAGGATGGTAAAATCCAGTTTAGAGAGACAGGTCTATCCTTGAGAACTAACTTTGGGAAGGGGGGAATGCAAACCTTAGTTGAAGATATGGCAACTAACTGTGCCAGCTCTTCAATTGAGGCAGCTACTTATGGAGTAAAAATTGAGCACCTTAATGATGAAGAGGCGAGTGACCATCATGTTCAAATTTGGCCAAATATCATTGCAATTAGCTAAAAAGGGAAAGCTTACAAAAGAGATTCTACATGAAGCAGGTGATTGCATACTTCTAGAAACAGGATGGAATGATCTAGTGGACTCATTGTTAGTGCATGCCTACATTACAAAATGCCAACAAAATGAGGCGATTGTAGAAGAGAAGCGTAGACGTAAGAATGCTGATGAAGGACCATCAAAAATATCTTCCAAAAGTGGGGGAAGAAGCGACTCAATGCCTTTCCAAACACCCTCAACACAAGGAGCGTCTCCACCTGAAGTACTCATGGAGGAGTCTACAACAGGAAAGAAGAAAGGGCCAACAAAAGGTAAGACAAAAGGCCCAACTTATAAACTACAATCTAATATTGAGGTTGCTACAGATTTAAATAAAGTCTTGGAGGAAAGGATCTTGAATAGCAAGATTGAGTTTACTCTGGGAGAAGTTCTTGGCATTGCAAAGCGTGAATTCCATGAGGAGATCATTGACATCATCAAGAGGAAGAGGCAAACCCTTGCTGAAGTTTCTCGTCCACAGGTTGAAGGGGAAACCTCGAAGACACAAGGGATGCAGCTGCAAAATAAGGAGGATGATGGAGCTGTGGTAGGATGCTACCAATCTAGTGGGAGAGTGAAGCAAGTACATTTCTCAAATGATGATGAAGAAGTTGAAGATATTCCTAGGAGTTACTATTCACGAAGTCATTGGGCAAGGACTACTACAGAAACTTTGGTCAAGGTAGGTGATCTTGAAGAGCCATTTGTTGCCTTGATTGACCATGGTTCAGAAATAAACATAATGTCAAAGAGTCTCTACAACAAGTGAAAATGGCCGATGGACACAGATCATGGCTGGATGGTAAAAGTGGCAAACAATTCATCCGGTGAATTGTATGCAGCATGTCCAGGTGTGAAGGTAACAATAGGTGATGTAAAGATTGGCCAAAACTTCTTTGTACAGGATACATCTTCATATCATCTCATCTTTGGACAACCCTACATTGTGGGAGTTCGAATGGAAACAAAGGTAATGGATGATGGTTCAGCATATGCTAGGATACGTAGCAAAGATGGTAAACGACCTGTCCAATTTCTCACAGTTTGTGTAAACCATGAAAGAAATCGTGACAACCTCAGAGAACATCCTCTACCAAAGGTGAGCAAAGAGTTTCATGATCATAGAGAAATGATGGGTTTTGGCCAAGTACCATTGTAAAGTGAGATTGCAGTGGTACAGAAAGAAAAAGGGTCTCGCCTGATCCAAAAATAGGTAAACTTTTTCAGCGGGCTCCTTGGTAACAAGGAATGGATCAGTATGTTTTACAAAACTTGAAGATTTGAAGAGATGTGAGAGGCAATATGTGCATAATGTAAAAACAGGCATGAAAAAGAGTGGGTTGCTAGAGCCTACTGAAAATGTTTTGGGTTTGTGTGAACAAGTTTCTTTTGTAGATACTATGGGTGAGCTTGATGCTATAATGGGGTCTAATTTGCATCTTGAAAATGAAGTTGTGGAAGTTTGCTCTATGGAAATGTATCAAGTAATAGAAGCCTTTAAAGAAAGCCAAACAGTTGGCCAAGAAGTCCATGCTGAAACTAAATACAAGAGTATAGCAAAGAAGGTGAAACCAGTAGCTTCACCCTTACCACCCAACAACAGGGAAAAGATTGAGCAGGCTTCTTTACAACCAAGTTTGAGGAATCCTAAAAAGATTGGGCATACCTTCACAAAGGAGTCTTTTCAAGAGTTGCAGATTGGTTGCGAGGAGTTTCTAATACAGGAGGAGACAAAGTGCTTCAAAGAAATGCTTTCAAAGCATGGTAATGCTTTTGCATTTGATCCACATGAGATAGGATGTGTTGATCCTTCTATTGTAGCTCCAATGGTAATTTTCACAATACCTCACGTGCCTTGGAATCTGCGGCCTATTCCGGTCCCAAAGGCTCATTTGCCAAAGTTAGTAGAGCTACTGAATGAGAAAATCAAGATGGGAATCTTGGAGCCTTCTTGTGCTCCATACTCAAAAAGGTGGTTCACAGTTCCAAAGAAGAATGGTTCTCTACGCTTCATCCAAGATATGCAACGAGTGAACAAGGTGACAATTAGAAATGTAGGTACAAGTCCAATTGTGGATGAGTTTGCAGAGGCGTTTGCAGGGAGGGCAATCTACTCAATGGGGGATCTCTACTCAGGGTATGATCAATTTCAGCTTGCAATCGAAAGCAGAGACTTGACAACCATGAGAAAACCTTTGGGTTTGGTAAGGATGTGTACCTTGCCACACAGGGAGCAACCAACTCGGTTGCACATATGATGAATGGGATGAATAAGGTCTTACGTGACTTTATTCCTCAAATCACAATGCCTTTCATTGATGATTTGCCTATCAAAGGATGTGAAGAAAGTGACAAAGATGAAGCTTTGGATCTCAAGGGATATTGCAAGTTTGTGGTAAATCACATAAATGATTGTGATAAAATTTTGTCTAGGCTGAAAGAAGTGAATCTTATATTGTCAGGGAAAAAGTCTATGTTTGGTGTCAATGAAGTGCTCATTGTGGGGCACATGTGCGGGCCATATGGTAGGAAACCTTGTCCAACAAAGGTAGATGCCATCCAAAGAATGAAAGAAACATGCACTAGCATCACTGAGGTTAGAAGGTTTCTGGGAGCATGTGTCTTCTATGTTATTTGGATTCCACATTATGCACATGTAGGTGATCCTCTTTATCAGACAGCTGCTTAGAAAGAATCAAAAGTTTAAATGGACAGAAGCACATGTAAAATCCATGAAAAAGCTAAAGGAGTTGCTCCAGTCAGCAACGACTTTGAGAAAGGTAGACTATGAGTGTCAAAGGCCAGTAATTGTGATAGTAGACACCAGTCCTACAGGGATTGGATGGGCAATAGGGCAAGATGACAAAGAAGGACATAGGTATGTGGTAAGATTTGGAGCAAAGGTACTAAGTGCTCGCCAAAGAAACTATCCCCAGATAAAGAGAGAGTTATGGGGTATGGTTATAGCCTTGAAAAGTGGGAAAGAGTACCTAATTGGTGCATGTGTGGTTGTAGAAACAGATTGTCTACCACTTCTTGGGATGATTACAAGCTGCTCAACGCCAGACATTGCTATGTTACGGTGGATTGCCTACATTAAGTCCTTAAATCCCGAGTTTAAGCACATTATAGGTAAAGACAATACAGTGGAAGATATGCTATCAAGGGCAAGGTATGAAGATGAGTCACAAATGATTGATGAGGGAGATGATGTAGGCACAAAGTTCTATTCTATCTCTCATGTCAAAGGTAACAATGTCTGCATGACTAATTCACTTGAATTGTTCTTGAAAGATCTTTATGAAGGTGATTGGCTTTATATTGGAAGCTACTTGAGTACTCTAACAAAACAGGATGATTCGTCTGAACAAGAATTCAAGAGGATACGCAGGAAAGCATATGGGTACTTTTTAAGGGATGTTTACTTGTGGAAGCATCCTAAACACAAGGGTGCTACACCACAACGGGTTATCTGTAAAAAAGAGACTCAAGTAAAGCTCATACAAGAGTTTCATGAGAGTCTATGGGCTGGACACAAGGGTGTGTGGGCAACCTTCTCCAAGTTGAAAGAAAAATACTGGTGGAAGGGTATGTATAAAGATGTATCTCAGTTTGTAGAGTCATGTGTAACTAGTCAAATGTATTCAAATGTTCGACATCGTGATGGATTGCACCCTACATATCCACTAGCCATGCACTATAAATGGGTTGTGGAGCTAGTCACAATGCCTTTAGGACTCTGGCAGATGAGATACTTGGTTCTTGCACGAGAGGACCTAACTAATCAGGTTGAAGGAAGATCATTAAGAGCTAAAACCACAGAAGCTGTGTGCAAATTCCTTCTTGATGAGGTGATCTGCCGTTATGGTTGTGTGGGAAAGATCACTGCAGATAGAGGTGAGCTGGATGCCGAAGAAGCAAGGGAGTTCTTTTCTAGATTGGGAATCAAGATTTATCTTACTACAGCTTACAACCCTGAAGGCAATGGAAAGAGTGAAAGAGGGCATCCTCCTATCATCAAAGCTTTGGCCAAGGCTTGTGAAGGAAGAGTTGGTGAATGGCCAAAATTGTTACCATATGCTTTATGGACTGATCGTACAACACATAGCTCAGTAACTGGCTACATGCCTACGGAGCTAATGTATGGTCAAAAGCCAGTGATGCCGATTGAAGATACAATTCCCACATGGAATGTACTACCTTGGCACGAGGGGCTTAGTAGGGAAGATCTCCTTGCACTGCGTATAAGGCAGCTAGAGAGAAGACCTGGAGACATTGAAGCTGTAAAAGAACGACTCAAAAATGCAAGGTTGAAAAACAAGGACTACTTTGATAAGCGACATCGGCTCAGGAGCAAAGCAATTGACAAAGGTAACTGGGTTTTAGTATATGATAGTAGCCTTGATAACCAGCACACAGTCATGCGTAAGTTCTCAAAAAGATGGTTTGGACGGTATATTGTAAAGCATGTGAATGAAAATGCTACTTACAGCTTGTCTGAACTAGATGGTACAGAATTAAAGATTCCCATTGCAGGAAAAAGGATCAAAATGTTTAAGAGAAGAGGAGACAATGATCCAGAAGATGTTGATGAGGAAGAAGAGCAAACCACAGGTAAAGATCAAAGTGAAGATGAAGCTTTGGAATCATCCAGTGAAGAAGAAATCAAGGAAGATGTACAAGAGGGCTGACCTTACAAAGAAATAATGTGGCACATACCAGAGGATGTACAGGTTTAGAGGGGGTGGATGTCGTGTTGTGACACGTACATAGTGGGAACGCATGCTACAAGATTTATCTTGTAATTTTTTAGATACATAATTATATTTCCTATAATGTACATATGCATATTTAAGTATAATAATAAGCCTTCTATCTCATGCTATTATTTTTCTCAAGGGTAACCTATTCTTACTTTACCACCATCAGAAAATACTATGGGAAAAGCGTCAATAGCTCCGCCTCTTTAACTTGGGGCAAAAAGCATTGATTCTTTATTTCTACTATCTCATTATCATCTCACACCATAGCTAGATCCTATATCTAGAGTAAACTCCAATATATATATATTCTATGTATTTTTCATATTTTTCTTATATTTCTTTTTAAATAGCTACTAGGAGGGAATCAAATCCTAGTGGGACACTAGGTGGCATGATTTCAAAGATACACTTATTTTAATGCATTATTGCAAGCATGATTACAAAACTTTGTCAACGAGCAATGTCATGCTTTCATATGGCATGAGGTGTCCTTTGGAATCAAATGAAAGTCTAGGCTAAGGAGACCACAGGAAGACTTTTTCTGCCAAAAATGGACCCTATTTTGATGATTTTTTTACACAAGGTACCAATCCGAATTGGAAAACAATTCTAAAATAAAAATCATAGATAATGAGCTGAATTTTCTGCTCATATTTTTACTTTTTTATTTGGAGCCACAGTTGAGGATATATGATCAAAATACTGGACCCCAGTCTACCCACATCATGCAAGGACAACTCATTTCCAACGTTTCCTATTTCTGTTCACACTGGCTCCTCTCTTCTTGTGTAAACCCTTGGGGGTTCCCTTCACCTATAAAAGGGGACCTTTTCTTCCTTGAAAACCACTAAAGCATTCAAGCCATTGATGAGAGGAATTCATGAGGGAGTGTGTAGTAATGCTTAATTGTACTTAGCCATTAACATACGCCTAAGCCTACACTTTCTCCTAGAGGAAGACTAGCCATTCTTGCATGCTATCCTTGGAATATCAAATCTAATCAAAGAAGGTCGTGGACTTGGCGTATCAATCAAAGTTGAATTCTCCCCTCTTCTTCTCTCTCCATCAATAATGGTGCCGAAGGGTTTGTCAAGTAAGATGTGTTCTACATTGATGTTTTCTTGATTTCTTGTTGTTTTCTTTTTCATCTCTAGTCCGGCATATATATATATATATATATATATATATATATATATATATATATATATATATATATATATATATATATATATATATATATATATATATATATATCTAATCTCATCTCCTTAACCAAACCTATCTCTCTCACTCTTAGTAATTTATCCTCTCTACAAATTTTAGGTTCTCCTTTCGCAGTATCCTTATTGCCTACGGGCAAGAATAGGGCTTGGGAGGGAAACTCTCTTCTCTTCTCTTCCCTTCTCTTCTCTCATATCTACATTTTGCACATACTAGAGTTATTCTAAATGAATAATCCATATGATGATAATTTCTATGGCTTTCACTCTGTACGATCTATTAGATTTAACGTATGGATTAGCCGTAAAATAGACTTTCAACAACGTATAGTGTTTATTTTCGGCCCTGAAAGGCTCAATGAAATACTTCTATCACCGGATCCCATTATACTACCTCTCATAGACTATAACTTTTCTTTTGACGTAAGCGTAGTTATCTTGCTATGAACCAAGAGGATTTGTACACACAATTAATCCCAATCACTAGACAAAATATATATATTATGGTAAGCACAAAACTACAATTCCAAAGAACAATTCGTAGCCTATTTGGTCAGCCAAGATTGAATGCCATTAACTCATCTATTAACCCTTTCATACTACCCATGATACGATATGACCGTAGCCTTGATGTTTTTATCTTTGTGTTGTTTTGACATTCTCTTTTATTTTCTTTCTTTGTGTGTGTGAGTGCAAGAGAGAAAGAGTGGGTCTTCTTTGATTACACTTCTTTCCAAACCCTAGTCTTCATGGCATCTATGGTTTAACTCTTTCATATAGTTTTTGTTGAGTTCTCTCACAAACTCTCACAGCCATAAGCCCGGTGCTTTCATGGCAAGACCGCAAATTTCTCAACAACGCCGTATTGTTTATTTGGTAGAATCAGGCACCGGGCTTGTCGGTCCAATATGTGTGTAGGTGATCACCGATGAGAGGCACACCACTTACCTTCTTTTTACAGCAGTTGTGCAACGATCGGCCATTGTGGGCGCCCATGTGTGAATGGGCTGAACTCTTATAAAAGGTCCATTTGACCTAAAAATCCTCATTCTCTGAGGTGTAAGCTAAGAAGTGCTCTTGTTTTATCTTTGTCTCCTCCTTCTATGTGTGTGTGTGTATGCTAGAGAGAGAGAGAGAGAGAGAGAGAGAGAGAGAGAGTGATCGAGCATTGCGGTGAGGCTGTAGAGTGCAGTAGTTCCTTCTTCTTCACAGCACGGGATCCTTCACGACGGTAGCATTGAGAGGTGAGTGACACAACATTGTTCTTTGAGCTTGCTAGGATTCTCTAGCTGTGTGTTTGTAGCCTTTTGAGGCTCGCACACAGTGCACATGCAAGTTCCTAGCCTTCGACACGTATGGAAAAGCGTACATTTTTTGTGCCGCTACCGGGTACATCCTTGCATTAAGCTTGAGGAGCACTCAGTGCTACCTCTAGAAGCTTTTCTTCCATCTGTTTTCTGTTTTTTGTTGAGTTCTGTGAGAACTGTTAAGTGACTCTAAAAGGTAGATTAGCAGGTTTTTGTCAGATTCTGTTAGTAATTGTAAGCTCTGTTAGTGCTGGATTGTATTGATTTTTGTTAGTTTTGCAAGATCTGTATTGTGTAGGTGTTAGTAGAGCTGTTAGTGAGTGTAGACAGTGAGAAGTAGAGTAGACAGTGAGCAGCAAAGTTGACTGTGTGTGAGTGTGCAATTTTGTGTTAGACAGTTAATTTGTTGTTAATTAGTTGTAAGGAGAGTAGATAGAGCTCCTAAGAGCTGTTGTGTGTGAGTGGGAGCTTGGCGTCCACGTGGCCACATTATCCTCAAAAAAAGTTTTTTTTGGAAAAAAATATTTGAAAAAAAATTATAAATTTTTTAGTAAAAAAATGCTTCGGATATTTGGAACTAAGAAGAAATTCGGAAATTAAAATTAAAAAATATTATTATAAAAGGAAGGGATCGAGATCTTTGCCCAAGCCCAGACCCAGGCCTCAGTCTTATACTACGTACTCACACTACCTTATATATAAAGACTAGGATCTCAAGTGAAGGGAGGGCATGTGGGACAAGTTCCTCAAGTCCTCCACCATCCCCTTCACACTCACCCTTTGGACTTATTAATTCTAGCCCTCTCCCCACCTAAGAAAAGACTAATTTTAGGATTCCGAGGGTTATATGTAATCGAATCAGGGGCTGTAAAGCACGGCCTGTCCCTCTAGCCAAGATGCTCGTTTTGAGCTATCATACGCCATATTCCATGGCTCAGTTTAAAAAAAGGACCAAAAATACAAAAAACATTGGGTTATAAACACCTAAAAAACTAGGTGAGCGGCCTTTATGGGCACTCACCAACACCTCTAGAGTGTTGAGGTCACATGCATCTACGCTCTGGTCGTGTACTAGAGGACGAGCACATCGAGAGTGTCTCCATCACGCGAGCACTCATTATTCCTCTACCTTAGGCTCTAGGCTCTCAGCGGGAACCCAAGGTAGTACCACTCAGGACCCACATATTGTCTCTAGTGACTCTTCCTCTAACTACGAAATCATGGAGGGTTACCCAATGCCTAATTTTGATAGCTCAAGACAAGGCATGCATGCTATGGATCCACGATCCGGGCCGAGCGTGCTTAGCCGCTTGAAGGAAACCTTTAGTAGAGCCACTCGCTTCGAACATGGAGCTAACAATGTAAATGAGGAGGGTGGGGAAGTAAATTTGCCATTCATGACCAACGTAGACCCCATGCTCCTCGAGAGTGTGCACGTGAATACTCCATTCACTGCACCTCCTGACTCTTTAAATCTATTCCCCTCAGGTTATATTACTTAATGGTAGAAGCCTTGCCGAAGTGCAAGAGGTTGAGCGGTATATCATTGCGGCTAGGGAAAAGGAAATTGAGAGCTTACGCAAGGTGGAGCAATGAAGAGAGTTAAAAGTGAAAGCCCCTATGTCAATATCCTTGCAAGGTGGAGCAATGAAGAGAGTTAAAAGTGAAAGCCCCTATGTCAATATCCTTGCTAGGAGAGCAATCGAGTGCTCCTGAATTAGCAACTACTAAGGGTCAACTCATAGAGAGCCACATGGCATCTAGCTCAAAGTACACCCCTAGCACCTCAATCCTAGATGGAGCGTTCCTAATGAGAACTGAGAGTACGAACTACAAACGAAAACTCTAACCAACCTATACACTAGTCACACCTATCACGTGGGTTGTTTAGATGTCCTACAATCCACAACAAGTGCTACTAGTGTACAGGATCAACAACAAAGAGTTTGTGAGGTCATCCATAGGGTTATTGAACTAGAGAGACATAACAAGGGGATTCACATGCCTTCAGCGGGTCTCATGAGATTCTTGGATATAGGGAAGGCTAAACAACCAACCTTATCGCAAATGGAGACTCCCTTGGTAAGTTCGATGGATCCTCCATATATTGTTTCGCCAAGGGTCTCAGTGCAATTTGAGCCCACAAGTAATAGCTTTACTTTTCCAAGTCTAGCTCATCTTTCCCTTGATGACACCATGGCTACCATGCCTACCCCAATGATGGGCATGCCAAGAAACACGCCATGGACCTCATTTGTTAGAAAAGCACCGCTACATGGTAGCTCAATGCTTGCAACAATACCTACAAGTGTGTACCAATCATATACACCTATGAGTCCTCATACTCATGTAGTTCCTACCCCTCCCATTGTTTCAACAACCTATGCTCCACAACCACAACACCCAAGCTCTTATTTCAATGGGACCATACCGGCTAGCGTTAGCATGTCACATCTGACGTCTGCTATGCCTAGGGCCACACATATCAACTTTGGGCTGCCACATGGCACAACACCGTACCAAACTTGGAACCCAAGGATGCGCCAAGCGCAATGCCAATATCTACTCCACATGTAGCCTCCGGAGCGCCTTCACCCACGGTGCCTGCTCACTTAGGTGACTTGGCAACATTTGCTCAAGCTATCGGTCGATCTATTGCTGAGAACATACGTAACACGCCTGATAGAGATCCTAGAAGTAAGGCAGCACAAATAGCCAAGCTCACACAAAAATTCAGTGGAGATGAGAATGTGAGAAAGCATATCGAAGTGTTTAAACAAATATGCGATTCTCTAGGAGAACACAATGACCTGCATAAGAGGAAGCCTAACGTTAAGTGGGAAGGCCGAGGATTGGTATAGAACCCTAAGGGTGGAAGAAAAAACGACTTACCCTACTCTTAGGAGACTGTTCTTGAAAGAATACATATGAGAGGGAGTGCTTTGGGGTGTAGCATCTCAGCTCCAGAAAGCCCAATGAGAGGAAGGAGAGTCCGTGAGAGACTTTATTAGTCACTTGAAGCATTTGAATTCTTGTTGTAATCCAAATGAGCGCTTCAATAATAACCAATTGCTTGATAGATTCATTAGGGAATTACGACATGAGGATATCTACAATGGCCTAGTCATCAGAGGTATCACCACTTGGGAAGCAGTCACCACCAATGAAATCCAATTGGAGGAATAATTTAATGATTCAAGGAGAAAGAGTGTCTGTTGAGCCTAAATCTACTAGCTCACAAGCATCTATAGAAGGTATGGTCATCAAGATAAGGATTGCATAGTATTTAAGTGTGCGATGGCCAATAGACCAACCTTAGCATGGACAGACACACCTCGAGTGCCTGCATTGATGCCAATCCCACCTCTTGAACAAACGACACAACAAATGGTCCCTAGGGCCCAAAATGTTGTTCAAACAACACCCTTACCACCTCTAGTGCTAGGACCGCATCCACCACATCCGAGAATCATTTCTATGAATCAAGTGGGTTGTGAGTCATCTATTGCTTGTTTGGAAGGCTAGGAGGAAGATATAGAGCCTAATAGTACCTATGGAATTGATGCACTTGAAAAAAGTCCACAATATTACATGGAGGACTATTGGGGACAAGTCAAACTTATCTATCAAGTAGCTGCTCTTGCGGCAAGAGGCCAAAATATCAATTACACTACCAAGAGACCACCTCTTCAATGCTATGAGTGTGGGGTCCACATCGTGTAGCTGAGTGTCCTATTAGGCTACAAAATAATGCTACACTAATGCAAACCAATCAAGTGAGCATGTCTACAATGCCGATACTCATGTGTAACTGATGTGGCATAGATCATTTGATTGCCCAATGTCCAAATAATCCAAATACGCCAAAGATCACGCCCCTAAACTTGATTGAGGTTACCGAGGAACCATCAGAAAGTACACCTATGTTACCAATAAATGTACTCACACGATCGATGCTCCAAAAACAAAATTATATTGTTGAAGAAAGAGACACGACATCAATTTCCCGATCTCAGAAGAAGAAGAAAACACGAAGGAAGAGATAGCAAAAAGCAGCGAAGTCAAACCCCAATTCAAAGATCAACATAGGGACTGGTGACGACCCCGTATATATGAATGACGTTGAAGAGGATTCTCATTCAGGTGAAATCATGGAGACCAAAATGACCACTAGGCAAGAAACCAACAAGGAAGATCGTCATGAGCCACGATGGCCAGGACCCAAGAAGAAGATAGGAACTTACCCAAACCCTATAGAGGAGATCAAATGAGTCAAGCAATTAAGGAGTTTGGTAGAAGAGACCCAAAGGGATCTAGAGCCAGCACCTAGGCAGATCCAGATTACAAACAGAGTGTTCCCTACGCAACAACAACCTCACAAAGTCCATAGACCCCTAGCCATACCTAGTGTCATCCAAGTAGAATGTAACATTTAATGGCCTAAAATCTTATGTGTAGCGGAAATTAGCATGAACATAGTGAGCATTTCATTAGAGTTGATTCCTAATGAGAATTACAAGAGTGCTTGGGTGGAGAGAGCAACAAAAAGCATAACACCTAGTTAGATAGCATCGACAATACTTTCAAAAGAGAGAGCAATTAAGCTATTGACAACACTTGAGGACCGGATTTGCATGGAGCCGGTCCCCCCTCCAAAAGGCTTTGTATTATGGTTTCTCCCATCAAGAGAGACATTGTACAATACAATTCTTTGTGTTCCTTCAAGACGAGCTAGTGCAATGAAGATGGAAGCTTCATACACCAAGCAAAACACTTAATCAAACACAACTTGAATTATCCCCGTTCTCAGACCCAAGACCTCACACACCTTCGAAGATGGTGAGAGCTAGCAGGGTATGAGAGTAGATTGAGAGGAAAAAGAAGTATCTTACGAGAAAGAAGTACATCTCCTCACATAATCACTCATATTAGCATAGCTTAGCTTAGTAATTAGCTTGGTAGAGAAGATGAGCATGCATTGAAGCTTGGCTCTTGGTTGGATTTGCATCCACATGCCAAGAGAGTGTTGATGTAGGCTTCTATCTCACAAGCTTGGAGTAGGTGATGAGCTCTCCATTAAAGCTTGGGAGGAGATAGAGTATTTTCCCTTCACACATGGTCAAGTGTGAGAGTGTGTGTGTCAATGCCAAGCAAAAATCAGCCCCCTCTCTCTCTTGGGCGAGCCCTAGCTGCTAAGTTAGTCTGGCTTTTGCCTCATTGGACCTCCCCAGGTCAAGCCAATAGGGATTAAGCAGCATAAGTGATAGCCTTCTGACATGTGTCCCCCTTTCCCCTTTTGTGAGAGCTTTAGATAATTAAATAATTAAACTAAACTCTCATTGGACCCCTTTGCCTCCTGGCCAATAGGAATCAGGCAAGCCATGGGGCTCCTGAATGCTCATTGGACCCCTTGGGAGACTGCCCAATAGTCTTCTAGGACACTTAATTCTTATTGGTTTCTTTTATTAAATGTTTTTAAATTAATTAAACTAGATTTACTCTAGCCTAATTCTCATTGGTCCACTTCAAGGGTCTTCCAATAGGAATTGGGCATACCTTGTGGGCATCTGGCCTAGGGAGCTGACATGTGTCCCTCATTCCCTTTGTGTAAAGGGAGCCTGTGTGTGTGTGTGTGGCTTTCTCTCTCATCCCCTAGCTTTGGGGCTCGCCCCCTCCCATGTAGGGATGTAGAAAGACTTTTTGGGCACACACTAAGCATCCAATTTTCCCTAAGGTTGACCTTTGGACACAACCTTTGAATTTTGGAACCTTAGCATTTTGGAAGTCTTAATGGGCTAAACCTTAGGGTCTTTTTAGCCCGTTGTTTCACATGGCTCTTTTGCAGATGGCCCCCCCTTTGGATCCCTATTTTCCCTCCTTTGGATCCCTACTGTGGCCGGTCTGCTAACTTAACCAATATTCTAGCTTTTTCTCCCTTGGCACTTCCCCACATTAAATGATCAGTTTAATATGAGAAAATCATTTAGGAGAATTAGATATTGATTATTATGACATTGAAGTTCGCATACCTAATCACGCGAGCCTTCTTGCACTTGCGAGGAATGCCTCGGAAGAGAGTGTAGGTGCTGGTGTATTCTGCTAGGCATAAGTCCGCAAAGATCGTCGGACGGTGCGTATACTTTGTGATGATGTCGTCAAAGAAGATGTTTGAGTCGTCTGGTTGAAGAGAGTCTAGCGTGGATCTTCTTTACAGCAGCAGTGTTCTTTGGCTCTCAAAATCTGCATTGATAAATGTGAATTGTCTACTTGCACAGTGTAGCGGCAATGAAAGTGTGATGTACGTAGCTTGTTGCGATGTGATTTCTTGGGCATTGACCAACGCGCTCCCCATCTTCTTCAACCGTTTGAATGTTGGGAGGCTAGTTGATTGCTTTGCTTGTGGAAGAGTCTACCTTTGTCATGTATGACGTGCAATACGCAGCTGCTCCATGGCCATTGAATATAAATTGGATGTCAATGTTTGCATCCCAAAGGGTGCACAGTGACTTGTTAAAGTTGTTTGTGTATATGTCTTTTGGATCCCTCTTTAGCAGAAGTGTTGATTCTGCAATCTTCACAAAAAGTGATTCAATGTAGAGGGCGTCATCCATGTTTAGAGTGTTGAGCCAGTCGCCGTCAAAAGATAGTTCTGAGTCATGACCTAAGTGAAGTAACTCCATGTCAATCTGTTTCTTGTTTTGTAAAAGGGTTTTCTTCTTGGTTTGACTTGTTATTGGGTACAAGATTGTGGATTTTCTTGCTGGCGGACGCGGGAACCCAAATCGACAAGATGTTTTGTGCTTCTTACAAGTTTTACGATGGAAATGAATTTGCACAGGGTTAAGGTTGTCGTCTAGCTGATCCTTGTTTGTTGTGATGTAAGAGTCGATAAATTGCAATGTCTGATCATCAGGTGTGGTGCCAAATATCGGTGCATCCTTTATCCAAAGCAGGCCATGGTCGTGTTGACTCCCTCTGTGTTGAAACTCTGTCACAAAAAAATAATCCAACACTTCACCAAGTATTGATTTATTGCACTTAAGTTCTTTCTTCATTTCTTTGAATCTGTGGACATAGTACCTCGCAACAGTAACAGGATCTGATCGAACCAACGCACGCATGAAGATAGATACGCTCGTGAAGTCCTCCTCTTTTATATCTTGGTTTAATCTAGTCAAACATTGTCTCAAGGGTGCCCATCTTTGCTCTGCACATGAGAATGTCAGGAAGAAGGTAGGCTAACCCTGTTGGTGAATCATTGCGAAGACATTGCGCTTGAGCTTTGCCTTGTAATCAGTAGAGCAATGTCTCAAAGTCATGATAGCCGAGTTGAGAGGTGAGCAGTTGTTCAACGTTCGTGCTTGTGCTAACGTCTCTAGCTTGGAGTTGTCTGCCCTGGAGTTTCCCCTTTCGAAGGCGGACCCATATAGAGCTCAAGACTTTTCCAATGATGACTTTCATTGTTTTAAAAAAAAGGTTTTCTATGTCTCTTGCGAAGCGTCTATCCGTACTTTTAAGCTCCCACTGTGCTACTTGTTGATACTTCTTCTTTGCCAAGACATGGTACTTTCTTCTCTCCCCAGAGAACAATGCTAGGAATGCCAACTCTTCGCAGGCTTTGTCATCGAATATGCTAAGCGGGCTAAAGCCCTCGCAAGGTGCGATGCTACTTGGTTGCGCAGCGTGGTCCACAACCTGCTGTGCAGAAAAGATTCCATGAACAAGGGTGTCAGACTGCTCAACGGTATCGTCGTTGACATGGAAATCAGGACTCATAGCAATGTCAGGAGCCAACAAAAAGGAGGATGTCCATGACTCATTGAGTGTTATGTTTTGTTGTAGGTATAAGCACGTTTTCAAAAGGTGTGACAATGCTTGTACAACATATATTGGCCGAACAAGACCACTAAGATATGCATGGTTATACTCCATCTTGCGCTTAATCTCAACCAAAATTGTTGCTTGCTCATGCGCAAAACGAGGCAACAACGTCTGTACTCTCGATAGGTCTGCCATTACATTCACAATGCTACCATGCAAACCATATTAACCCTCGTAGTTGAGCTCACGAATCTGTGCAAATGCGATGCGTAGGGAGACAAGTCGTCGCTCAACAGCATTTAGCTTTTCAATGACCGGCACCTTGGCGTTGAAGGTTAACTGTCCGCATGCACAAAAAGGTGGTGTTTTTTGTGCTTTAAGGGATTGCTTGCAAGCTGTACAAACACGAAATTCTGAGGGACCTCCTTGGGGGAGTTGCTTTGGGTTTGTTAAAAGTGAGGCCTCGGCATGGTTTAAATTATGCGAGCTTTTCTTAAACATCAAAGTCTCACATGATGCACAAGGCCAACAAGGTGTATCCATTATTGCTTTTAAGTATTTTCTTGCTTGTGAATGCGGGCACTGAACTACACAGGGTTGGGAGTCCACGGTTTTCCACATCTTATAAATTTTGGTTTGAATTTGCTTAGAGTTGTAAGAAGGCATCAAACTCTGAAATCTAAATGCAATCTCTTTAGCAGCAGAGTTGGGACTTGCTTCTATTAACGAAGACAAAGCAGTTGTAGCATGTTCAGTCCATACACATCTCGCTCGCTTCAAACGATTGTTTGCTGAAGAAAATGAGAACAAACCTTCTGGGGTATCAAAGAAAAGCAGCCCATTCAGTTTCGAGGATGAAGGCATATGCGCAGAGCCATAAGAAACCATCTTATCGAAGGTCATATTTTGGAAAAGGTACATATTGCAACAAGAATCTAAAATACGACAAACAAGGGACACTAAATGCATGCTAAGGACCTTTGAAGACTGTCGAGTCCATAACAATGATTGCACAAGGTTTCTAAGTTTTAGAATTTTATTGGATTCATTTCGAAAATCAGCAACCCATGGCTTAAGCCACACATTAATGGTTCCAATGTTTCCTTCGCAAACGTCACATATAACAAGCTCAACAATCTTTTCAAGGAGAGTGCTTAATGAGAAGCCACAATCAAATATGCATATGAGAGAGTTTAAAACATCTTGATTCAATGGATGCTTAGAAAAAAAAGGATGATCTATCCCAAGGTGTAAACCACCAATATCAAAGCTAAACGATTGGTTGATCATAGTTACAAGCGTTATTTAGAAAGAAAAAAGGTATGTATCATAGACGGTATGAGCCAAGGAAGGTACAAAAAAGTGCCAAAACAAGGATGCATACAAGAGGCTCGAGATATATTGCAAGAGATACATACAAACAGAAGCTCTAATAGATTTTAGCAAAACTAGCTTGGCACACTAGACTTGTATTCTGAAACATACCCTTCAGTGTCAACAGTGAATGTCCCAACTTTCTTGAGGTTGACAAGAGATGAATTCAAGCTAACAAGATTATCATCGTACAGTTCGAGAAAAGGTCGACGAAGACAAAGCACTTGATCAACAATCTTCCCATGCAAAGTCACATTGGCAACGGATCCATTTTGGAGAGCGACCTTTGCTTGCACGGATGGCACCTTGAGAACATTCGACACTTTGTCACATGTGAAACAAAAGGGGTTGGATGCTTGGCGGCTTACCCGAACTCCCTTACAACTCTCACAAATGTACTCCACACCAAGGCTATTCACGTTGACGACCTCTAGTGTGCCAAAGATCTGCACAAAATGCGAATGCTAAATTAAGTGCTGGCTGTTTTGAAAGATACATACAAGCAAACATTGAAAATCAGCATGAAGAGTGGGATTCACCTTCTTCCCAAAACCCAAGCTTGCTAATTGCTTTGAGAGGAAGCCGCAAAAAACATTCTCAAGTTGGATTGGCAAAGCACACAATATAGTTGCATCAGCAATTGAAAGAGTGTTTGCAAGGTGCTTGAAAACGTTTATATTGTGAGCCACGCATGAGTAAGTTCCATTTGCTTTCACTTCATTGACCATATGATGATAGTCCACTCTTCTAGAGGGAGCAAACAAAAGCTAATCGAAAAAAGACAAAGTTAATAAAGACACAAATGTCACTGTCAATTTTTTGGGCTACAAGTCAAAATGCAACCAAAGAACCCAACTTACGCTTGCCCTATCGCTCGAGGCAGGTCCATCAGCAATTGTCAAGCGATAGCTCGTGCCACCATCACCCTTGGAAGAGTCATCAATCTTCATGAAGGTAAACGCAACACTTGGGACAAAATCCACTGTTGGACCAGCCACAAGGTCTTTGATTTTGTGCACGGGATAAAGACTCAAGACGCAATCAAATGGCTCAGCTTTGACAACCAAAGTAGTTGCATCGGCGTACAAAGCCCACACGCTTGTGCCACCGTCGTTGCGAGTTCTTATCCTTACTGACCCCCCCTCAATGCGCACAAAGTCATTGGCTTCAAAGGACTCCACAAATTGAGCAATGTAGCTCTCAGCCACAACAAAAGTAGTAGTGTGCTTACATTCTTTATCAACCAAATCAGCCTTTAAGAACTTAGGGAAGGAGCCTTCTCTAATCTTGAAAGTTCCATACTTACATAGCACCTTGCCTTCAAATGCAAAGCGGAAGTTGATTGCGTCAGAAAGCTCAGAAATAGCAAGGACAGGAGTCCTAGGAGCAAACGCTAGCTGCGAATCAAAAGTTTCAACGATTGCATCACGTTTTGGAAATGTTGTGTCACTGCTCGAGAACGACGTTATGCCAGCTAGGCTCTTACGCACGGCCTTCCGTGCAAGACAATCAAGTCAAATTTATCCTACAGTGCCAAAAAAGGCAAGGCTGCTAGGAAAATACCTCTGACATGGCTAAGGGCTTTTCTGATGGCCTTCGAAGGAGAAGGCTTCTTAAGAGAAGCCCTTGGACTTAGTTTCTTGAGAGGAAACATTACTCTCTCACCAAATGCCTCATGTGTCGGAGCTTCCAACACACCTTCTTCCTTCAAGTTGCCCTCCACAAGTTCATGCAAAGACTCGCCATGCGTAGCTTGAGCGTCTTGCACACTTTGAACATGCTCGAAAGATAGGTCTACAACCAACAAGAATTCACAACGGAAAGGTTCAAGCGCAAGGTCACTTTTCGTTGACTGTAACAAGTAAGCAATTCATTCAAAAGGTGCAAGTAAGAGTATCAAACCAGCCATTTCAAAATCCATTGCGCAGAGGTATAAGGTATGAAGATGCAGGACAGAGATGGAGGGAGAGGCGGAGACAGCGAGAGGAGGAGAGAGGCTTCCTTCCCTCGAGAGTTGGAATGCTTGAGAAGTGAGAGCAGCTATTGTCAACTACAACCCATAAAAACTATGCATAAAGCTGAGTGTTAGTCTAACCAAGCCACTGATAAAGAGGACTCAAAAAACTAACAGGTTTAGGGACTTAGAAAGCAAGTTTAAGTAACAGCTCAAGAGTGACATCCTCATGAGTGAGTCTTTAATATTAGGTCTTTAAAGATGCAAGGTGGAAGTAATCATATAAGAGGTGCAAATAAATCACCCACATTCTTTTTTAAGACCAAGAAAGGAAGAGAGAGAATACTCGGCAACCCAAAAAGGGAGCAAACTTCTGTCCTAATCTTTAATGCACCTCAAAAAGACAAAAGGTAGAGAGAGAGACAGGGAAAGCAGAGGAGAAGAGAGAGAAAAAGCATTGTAACTTGACATTAAATCTTAAACTACAAAAACATATGCACAAACTACAGACATCTTGCCATAACACCTAGAACTACGAGCCTTGCCCGGTGTGGGCCCTGAGAGCCGATTCAAAAACCAAGACACAAAACGAGCCTGACACCCACACATAGCTTTGATTCAGAAAAAAACCAGAGATGCTCACACTGGAACAATCTTCTAACGAATATTCTTCTAACAACATGACATGAAATCTGGGCACAAAACAAGCTTAAAATCGGCACCACATCAAATCTTACAACCCCTATTTCGAACGGCACTAATTTAATCTGTCTTCAAAATCTGTGATTCTTGCCATAACCATGCATCCTTGAGATCCCGAGCGTCACCCATAGCAATAACATCACCCTCTCCATCTATATATGTATGATCCTCAAGACTGAAATCGCTTGTCCGTCTATGTGGAATTCTGAACCCACGACATGTCCCTCATACTTGACCTACAGAACATGAAACAAAGGTCACAAAGATCTTCATTTACAAATTGCAAAAGAAGCTAAAACACTGACAAAGACAGCCACAGACCACAACATCACTCAACAACGCTGTCGAGAAGCCAAGACCCGACGCTCTTTGAGCAGGAAAATGACCCATTGTGGCTCACCCTGGTCGGCAGTGTTGTGAATAGAGGAATCCTAGGCAAAGTCAGTGCCGCGAGCAAAGAAATCCGATGCTCAAAATGACCCACTATCCACTCACCTTGGTCAACAGTGTTGTAGGCAGAGCAACCCGGGGTAGACTCAGCGCTAGCAGACACACCACCAGCCCGAATGTGTTGTATGCTTGAGGTTGCCACACAGCCCACGATGTGGGTGTTTTTGGCCAAGCTCTCCCAAACTCTTGAGTGCGCCAACCCGGGGCAGACTGAGCGCTAGCAGACACAATACCAGCCCGAACGTGTTGCATGCTTGAGGTTGCCGCACAGCCCACGATGTAGGTGTTCCTGGCCAAGCTCTCGCAAACTCTTGAGTGCGCAGAGGCTGAGGCTCCTGAGCCATCCACCGTTTTGAAGCTTGCAGAGATCGACGACGAGGGCTTTGCAGGCTCAGAAAAGCAGGAGACCTTGCAGGTTGTTGGGAGGCACGAGCAATGCATTTTGCAGAAGAAAAATTCTATGAGCCATAGCGAGATCTGTGGAGGTAGGCTACTCCTCTAGGTCGCTCCCCGCAGACAAAGGGAGAGGGAGCCACAGGCTTGCGCTAGCAGGGAAGAAGGGAAAAACTGCGCAGGAGGAAGCTCAGGCCAAGGCGGCAACCAGGACCACATCATGGAAAAGAGAGAGAGCGAGGCAGGGGAAGAAAGGCCTCATGAGTCACACTCCACAAACAAAATGGATTTCGGCGCCTCGGATTCCCTCGTAGCTGTCCACACGAACGAAGTAATCATCCCCACCTTGGATTCCCTCCAACTTCTCTACCTGTCCACCTACCCACCTTGATGATCCTAGGCCAATAAAAAAAACGTTTTTTCCTATTTTTAGCCAGGAAAAAAGATAAGGTGACTGTAGGGCCTATGCCCTTTGGGCAAGCCAAAAAATGCTTGAGGTTCTGGGCCTTGGGGAAAGTAGGTGGCCAAAAAATTGTTTTTTTGGGGGTTGAAAAGGTGGTATCTCTGAAGATGCCTTCTTTGGTGACGCATGAAAGGGAAAAGGAAAAGCAGATGGAGAAGAGTAATTTTTTTATGTGGAAAGGTAGCGGGACAGCTGGAGCAGAGAGATGGAGGTCGGTGACTGGAGGTCCTTTTCTTGCATTGATTCGATGCGCAGATGGACAGATATTTCTTGGTCTTGTCTACAGGGCTGGGCTCGGATCTCTCGGGCGTTGGTCTGCAGGGCGAGTCGAGGTGTTGATGGAGCTGATGGCGTGACGAGGGGGCAGGTGCCACGCGGTCCTTGCGTGCAATTCTATTTTTTGTTGCTCTCAAGGGACACACCGAGTTCAGGATCTCTCTCTCTCTCTCTCTCTCTCTCTCTCACACACACACACACACACACACACACATTTATCTGCCACCATTGTTGCTCGGTTTTCTTGCTAGAGATCATGGTAATAAGGAGACGAGGGAGATAGTAGGACGTGTGTATGACACCACAGAGAGAGGGAGGCAGGAATGGAGGTGGTAGTGAGAGTAGTGGTGCGCAGAGGCAATCGTCTAGAGGGATGAAGGCTTGTGTTCATCCGGAGTGGATAGCGACACCATCTGATTCTCTTTCCATATCGTCTGTGTGCAGGCCAGGTTGCGGGCCCACCAACACCGTCTCGGAATGGCTTGTTTGCAGGACAGGCTGCGGCTGTACTCATAATGCCTTTCTGTCCCTCTTGTTTGTGTGCACGGGAGGCCTCGAGTGGAGCAGAATGATGGCCCTACACAAGGCACATGGTGACGACAGACACTTCAAGAGGAATGGTGAAGGGAGAGAAAGAGACGGAGACAGACCTACTGTGAAGGGAGACAGTTGTGGAGAGAGAGAGAGAGAGAGAGAGAGAGGGAGAGCTAACTGCATGCACAGAGAGGAGGATGAGGGGGGCATTTTATGCGACGGACCAACTCAGGTGAGGCAGTGGCACCGTAATTTAGCATGCCACCGTCGAGCCTATAGGTCCTGCTTAACCTTTTAGTTTTGAGAAAATTACCAAAATACCCTCTAATTTGTGGAAATTCCCAGAAGACCCCTCAAATTTCAAAAATTCCCAAAATACCTTTGTATCTATTTTGGTTGAATTGTTCAAGATTTCCTAATCTTTTCGCCCTTTTGACAATCTGAGTGCTTCGCATGTAATTTGTCACAAATTACCTCGCAAAAAAGGACAATTATGTCTAAAGATAATGAAGTAATTAATCTCCAAAGCCTACATAGCCAACTCAAATTTTAGTTTTACTAAACAATCAGTCTCTTATGAAAAGCTACAAATTTTTTAATCTTCGGAGGTATTCAATCTCACAACCAGGGGTATTTTGAGAATTTTGGAAAATTTGAAGGGTATTTTGGGAATTTAAGACAATGAAATTTGAGGGGTATTGTGGGAACTTCCACAAATTAGAGGGGCATTTTAGTAATTTTTTCTTTATTTCTTTGGTATTTCGACGTTGTAGCATGCTCGCACGGTTGGATATCGATTGCCTCTCTCTCTCTCTCTCTCTCTCTCTCTCTCTCTCTCTCTCTCTAGCCTACCACGTCGCTTTGTCTATTTGCATCGCATGCTGTTCCTGTGTCGCTTTGACTAAGCTGCAGGGAACACGTGCCTGAAGCAAAAGGTGTTGACACGTGGCCGGGGGAGGGGGCCGGAATCCCTTCTCCCATTATTATTAGTATAGATGCATACAAAAACTTGTGGTTAGTGTTTATATATGTAAGGCTTTCAAAAATTTAGCGAGTGCAAAATGTTGCTCAAGTCTCTCTCTCTCTCTCTCTCTCTCTCTCTCTCTCTCTCTCTCTCTCTCTCTCTCGCGTGCGTGCGCGCACCACACGCACACACACACACACACACGGTTGCCTTGCATCTCCACCCGCCATAGCTCCAAGCCCAAAATTTGGTATAAAAGCCGTGCAAGTTTCAACCTCCATAGTTGGAGTCTCGACTTGAAGAAAGCCATGTGAAAAGCCTCCTCTAAAGAAGAAAGAGTGCAATTCAATGTGCTCACAATCACCATCAAAGGGGTCGCCATGAGGAAATTTTTGACACATGGGCCATGAGTGGAGTGGGTTGCTTCAAATTTCATTTCTACTAGTAAAACGGCACCGCCTTTTAAAGTTCTATGAGCCAAAATAAACTAAGCGTTCCTTCCTCTTTGCTTTCTGAGGAAAAATGCCATTGTTATGTTTATTTCACATTATGCGTTAGGCCTAGACATTGAGCAAGAGGATATTCACACACCTCTTCGTTGATCTCCTTGGTGCTTGACATTGGTACTCAAGCTCTCCACATCGGCTTCATCAATTTTTTGAGTTTCAATCTGTAGCAACAAACTTCATACAAATTCAATATCTCATGGCATCCAAGTTCGACAAAATTGATGGTCTGGATTTCATACATGGCAAAGGAATACCTCATGCAAAAGAATCTTTGGAACATCATCAAGCCACTTTCAACCAGAGGAAGCTAGAACATTTGTTGCGATAACTTGAGCTTTATATGCTGAGCAACAAAAGAAATACAAACAAGTGTTTGATATTATTTTGACTTCTCTTTAGGATGATTTTATTCATTATTTGGATGATATTAAATCTTCAAACAAGTGCCAAAGCTAAATATTCTAAAATGAGCTTCAATAGGTGCTGCCAACGTTTGAATTAACGCGGATCAAACAAGATCCTTTGAGATTAACTCAAAAAGGAAAAAGATGTGTGTCCTTGGCACTCGAGTCGAAGAGCCGGGTGGCAGATAGCTGGTGGACATGGTACCATGGTAGAAAAGGTAGGAGACGTTCAAGGTGACGCAGAGCACTGCATGTTTTTTTATATATAGAAGAGCTCACAAGGTGATCATTTGAGCCTTCGCGACAAGCTGGCTTAGCTCAGCAACACGTTTGCTACATCGCGATGTTGTGAGCTCGATACATGAGTGTTGCTTCGCCATTTAATAAACGTTTTGCAAAAACTAAACCTTCATTGGATCTCCAGAGATTCTGTCTAATGAATTGAGGGAGAGCTTGAAGATGGAATTGTATTCTTTAACCATGTGCATTCATGAAAATAGAGCAACGTTAACTAGCAAGTTAAAGAGAATCAAGACCCATCTAGTTATGAGTTATGTTAAAGCTCCAGTACGTGACGAAGACCTAATTATAGTTTTGCTTAATAATTTACATGTTGAGTTTCATCAAATTGTAACCGTCTTTAAGGAAAAGACCCTATACCTTCTTTGGATGGTCTTGTGAATTCTTTGTAGAAAGAGGAGAAAAGAGCACCCCGTGCTACTTCTCCTATGGTTCCATCCCTAGCAAAGCATATGTCTATCACAAACCCTTTGTCAGTAGTTTGGGCTTGAGAGAGTGCTACTTCTCCTATGGTTCCATCCACAGCAAAGCATATGTCTATCACAAACCCTTTGTCAATAGTTTGGGCTTGAGAGAGCGGGTGATAAGTGGTAAGACCTTGTTAGTGAGTGCAAAAATTTGTTCGAGTCTCTCTCTCTCTCTCTCTCTCTCTCTCTCTCTCTCTCTCACTCTCATGGCTGCCTTGCATCTCCACACTCCATAGCTCCAACCCGAACATCTCAGTTCCAACCTTCTACCTAGCAACCTTCTACCTAGCAATTCTTGAGGCAAAGTGTGTGTGTGTGTGTGTGTGAGTGTGAGTGTGTGTGTGTGTGTGTGTGTGAGAGAGAGAGAGAGAGAGAGAGAGAGAGAGAACATCTTATGGATCTGCGCATTTTGTATGGAACTGATGTATTTTAGTGCACCAGGTCTCTGAGCTTTGATTGTATTATCTGCAGTGGTTGTCATGGGTGTGCTTGTGTGGCTATAAGCTGCCTCGTGCTGTGATGTGCCAAGGAGGAGGTTTCATAAGTCCTACAACTTGTGATGTTTGTAGTTTTTCTTGCTTTTTGTTCTTGTCAAGTCAAAGTTGCATCGTAAATCTATTGTAGCATTGGTGATTCTTTGTAGGTAGGCATAATGGGCCGCCGAAGCCCGAGGCAAAGCTGATGTAGATGAAGATATTGTTCCGAAGAGGAGGAGAGTAAGAAGAGTAGAGAATTCCAATGCAGGGACTTCAAAAGGTGGGAAGGGAGAGGCCTCAAAACCAACCCATAGAGTCATGGAGGTAAGCGTCACCGTGTTTGTAGGGGGCGATGATATTGACATAATGCTCTTGGCATGCATGCAATCATTTCTTGAGAACGAAACCTTGGTTGGCCTATGTGCCTTGGAGAGGGGAGGGATCGTGTTTCATCTTCATTTTCAGATGGTTATCCAACTGTGGCAACATCGTTGATCACTGTAAACAAGAAACTAGAATCCTAATTGGGATGGGACAAAACAACTCCTCCAAGGGGAATGGTCTTGTGTCGAGGCTTAAAACAACATAAGATGCATACATTTGAGGGCGTGGTAGGGTATTGCCTAAAAGAGCAGGACAAGTCGTACTTCAAAAAAGTAGTGCACAAAGTGAGTGCTAGTGATGTGATAAAGAAATAGAATTATATAGCCTGTACAAAGCGGATGAGTTGAAAAACAGGGTGTGCTTAACGTCGGTGAACATTTTCGACAGAGCATTGATGTTGTGGAAATTTAAGTTGTGACACCATGCAGACAATGATTTCCTATCAACCTTGCATAGAATGGTGAAGACTGGAAAGTACTATTTGTTGAACAAATGGGAAAAATAAAAGCGCTTTGAGATGCACGATATATCCGTCAACTACAAGCTACCAAGACATTGTTAGCATTTTTGTTAACAATGAGATGTATGCAACCACACATCCACAAAGCGGATTGGTTCCACTCTCGTTGGCAAGAAAGAGAGAGGTATGCCACTTAGCATCTACATGCCAGAATTGACTTTTGAAATTGATGATTGGAGCAAACATGTTTTGTAGCCCATGAGCAACAAGTGCTGAGAACCAACAATTCGATATCAAAATAAGAGATGTAGAGATACGAGATGACTACATCCCACTAGTGCACCGCAACAATTGCTTAGTGGATTGCATTGGTTGTCTATCTTGTTATCATTTTTAATCATGTTTCTAAAGAATGAAAGTAATGATTGCTTTTGATATTTACAGTGTGAGAATGGAATATGAGGATGAGAACCAGCTACTTGGATTGGATGATACACAACCAGATGACTCATTTGCCCACAATTGAATATGCATAAATTGAGAGGATATAAGACATGTTGATTGGGGTTCTAAGAGAATTGATTGGAGATCAGACCAACAACCAAGCTCCTCTTCGATCAGAAGTTGTTGCAGCTATACATACTTTGAAAGATGTGGTTGATAATTACAACGCTAATGTTGTTGACATCCAAGTGCAAACGTAGTACGGGCTTTTACGTTTCGCTTTAAAGATCCTTTGTGGAATGGAATCTAACAAATTAATGTAATTTCTAAGAGTAGACCGAGTAAGTAGGTAGGTGATGAAAACACTACATATACTCAAATTGAAGTGTTTCCAACCAATCCTGATGCGGCATATATTCTGATCGTTTGATTCCTTTAGGTGGACAATCATCATTCTCATGATCTTCCAAGTGAATAAGCATAGGCATTTATATTTGGTAGTTTGGATTGAAATTCTTCAAATATAAAAAACTACCACCGCCTATCACCTAATTCTCTTTCTCTAACAAACTCTTCAAAACTTGGGTTGTTTCTCCTCAACTTTATTTGCCACGGGGTCATGTGCATAGGATCAATGATCCGAGTTGGAAGGTGTGCTTCACATGATCAATGCCATCGATCAATAAAAACTAATCTTAAAATGCCAATATTATTGTGAGAAAACTAATCTTTGGATATCATACTAAATCTCAAGACCTATTATTCAAGAGGGAATGTGCTAACAAATCTACAAGATTCAAGTGATAGAAAGAGAAAGAGGGGGGGTGTGGGGCAGTGTTAGAAAAAAACCGGAGTCCATTGTATTGTAACCGGTTGAAATCCTAAAATCCCGGTTAGATTTTGAGATTGCCTTGAAGAAAACCGGGAAGTTTTCACAAGCTTTAGTGTAATTACCGGTAAAAGCTTTAAATTTTGACCTAAAAACTGGGAGAATTTCAAGCTTGCCCTTATTTGCTTCGGTTAGGAAAAATGTATTTTTCTAGCCCTGGTTTTTGGGAGGGGGGGGGGGGGGGGGGGGGGGGGGCGAGGGCAATCTGAACCTTTAATCTATTTTTCTATGCCTACCTCTGCACACTCTCAAATTAAGCCTTTTAAATGTCTCCTTTATGTGGTAAAGTCGAATTCTCTCGCTGCTGCAAAGCTTGCCTACCTAATTATGTCGCTACTTATATGATTTGTTAGGTGCGATCTACTTTTTAACTTGACCTCCATCATTTGGGTGACATATTTGCTCCAAGAATGATATATAGGTATCACATATGGATGTGGTTCAACGGTCCACCTTGTCTATAACAATCGTGCTTGGAAATGTTGGGCGGTTGCTAATGGGCAACCTTATACACCACTAATGGAAGTAAGAGATGGCTTTGGTGTGTAATTGGTTGAGAGATTATGGTGCATACTTGGGTGCCATCAGAACCCCATTCTAAAGTAGCACAATTTTGGCACTAACATGGCAACTGAGAGTGTGTAACTAGCCTAGTAAGAAAGAGATGTGTGTGTGTGTGTGTGTGTGTGTGTGTGTGTGTGTGTGTGTGTGTGTGTGTGTGTGTGTGTCCATACTACACACATACTCATTGCGCCAAAACGAGAAGACCTCCTCCCTAACCACGTACGAAAGGGCCTATCCCCCGTTTCCAAAGCATCTCTACTACTATGCCCTTTTGCACTGCAAGGTGTGGGGTCTCCAAAGCGCTATCTTGCATCAACTTTATTTGTCACGAGGTCAAGTGCATGGGGTGAACGATCCTAGTTGAAAAGGGCACATCACACATGATTGAAATGGTCGATCAGTAAAACTAATCTTAGGATGTCGAGATTAGTGGGGAGAAGAACTAACCTCGAGACATGTGTCCCCCTCTCGCATCTGCAACTCGAACCCGTACGGTTGAGAGCCAAGCATCTTTTTGTAGCAAATCGCATAGATCCCGTTAGAGGCTGTACAAATGTCTATGAGCGCTACCCGATTGAGGCTGAGAGCCCAACATCTTTTTTTTTTTTTGCAAAACTCACAATTTTGAGTGGATAGTATTAAGAACATCATAAATATACACCAACCTCGAGCTCAGACCGAGCCTTGAGGGTCACAAGATTACAAGTTTTCTGCTTGACAGAGAGACCACAACTACTCCTAGGCTTTACTTATTACAAGATGTCATGTATTGTTCTAGACCAGTCCTCTGAGGCTTGTTTGCCTCCGATCATGTGGATCGTCACTCTGCTCTCTTGTATGATTTCACAAAAGCTTGCCACAGCCAGATTCCCCTCAAACACACCGTGATTCCTTGCTTGCCAAATATGATGAAAGAAGTACTACCTGATTATTTGACTGCAGACAAGAAGAGCAGGACTTCCCAACATGTTACTACCAAAGAACATATCATTCTTGAAGAACTTAATTTTCCATGTCCTTTGAATCCACTTGCATATTTTCCCAGTCATGTCATTGATTGACTGGCATCTCATGAAAAGGTGGCCTAGGTCTTCACTAGCTATTCTGCACCCCACAACACTTTCCACAGAAATATCTTCATATACTGAGGCCACCTTGGCTTCCAAATGTTCTCCATGACTCCCTCCCACCGTTTTTCTGTCCAGTGCCTCTTCCATAATTTGTTGATCGGGCTACACCAATTAACCTCGTGCATTGATGCATGGTAAATGTCTTTAGAATGTGGTTTCCAAAAGAGGCTACTCCCGGGCCATCTCCAAGCGTCCATTCAAAGTTGGATTCACAAATTGGCATCACCACCTTACCAAGCTCTTTCATCATCCTCTGGACGAGTAAAGATCTCAAAGCCATTCAATTGAAATTGGGTGGCTAAAGAGTCAACAGTTTTCCAGCACTTCTTGTTGCCATACCAGAATTGCTCAAGTCGAACGAGCCCCCTATTATTCACATTCCTGGCCATTTCTATCCAATAGGGGCTTTGCGGCTGCCCCAATATTTTAGAGAGCCAAGGGGACCAGTGCAAAATGGAGTTCTTAAAGTATCTGGTTGGTTCCCCCCATTCAAAAACTTCAGCTGCGCTTTTGCACTTCCTCATCAGCTCCCCTGAGAATCCACCAGATCTAAGATAAGACCACTTCGGGGCGAGAAGTTTGTCGTGCATCACAACCCCGACATCTTAACCAACAGTCCCACGCAAGAGATTAATTTTTATAATAAGAGATCAATGTTCACAATGAAGTGATGGGGTTCCTCTTGTAGGGGGTCATCCTCAGCACTATATGGCCATTGATCCCATGCACATGACCCATGGCAAATACGTGGCAATTGATTGGTCCTTTCATTGCCCGTAGGACTCAGGAGGTTAGCCTATGGGACTGCGGGACAGGTATATCTGGCCTGAATGCAAAACTGATGGCATTGCTTTGAAATATGGTGTGACAGCCCACCTTTGATTGCGCTGCTCCTCGCCCCCTTCCCCACAGAGCGATTTGATTATATTTGAAGATTGCGCCCATGTTCCATTCTCTGCAAATTCCGCAACCCTAGCCTAATGACTCTGGTTGGCTCCGCATGCCAACCTGCCGCAATTGTGCTGATGAGGGCAGCCTGGGTCATCCCCTGATCTTCCCAACCCAGCTGCTCTCCTCAAAGCTTCCATGGCGTTCTTCCTCTCCAGCTTGCTCTTTCCGCTCTCTGCTAGCAGGTTGCGAAGACCGCCATGGAAACCCACTTTGCTTTTTGTTCTCCTCTCAGGTATGCCCGCCCTTTTTCGTTCAATAGCACTGCTGTCTGAAGCTCAAATTTTGTAGCTCGTTAATGGTAATGGTGAAGATGAGCAGTGTGCACCCATTGATGGTCGCTTTATGCACTCAACAGACTATTTACAAACTTTTCTTCATTTTCATTCGCATTTTGCATCCCCTACATATGACTTTCTGATTGCCAACTCCATTCCAAAATTCTCTTTAGAGTTATAAACACAAGAAGATTTAGAAATTTGCTCATGTAGGAAAACAGAGTCTTTTTCGGTATTTTTCATACAATGCATAACATCATGAGCTTCTGCTCGAGAGGCAACGCATACCTAGCTAGGTACGATTGGGGGCAGGGGACCACCGGCCCGGTGGGGGGTCCGGTGGTACCCTGCCCCCAATCGTACCTAGCTAGGTATGTGGTGCCTCCCTCACAGAAGCTCATGAGGTTGAGATAAATCACAATGTGGGAATTATTGTGAGAATTTATCCAAAACTTCTTGTGAATTAGCAATGGGCTTGCTTGCTTGTAACAACCTAATGTTTCCAGCTTTGCGGCGCTTCATTTTCAGCAATTTTCATCCCACATCAAGCATGCCATAACTAATCTCTTTGCGTTCTTGCAATGTGCTTGCAGAGCTTTTTGCTGATAACTCTGTTGTAGCTGTCAATGGATTAAGCAATCTAGGCATAAATTATGGTATGGTCGCTGACAATCTGCCACCGCCATCACAAGTAGTGGAGCTTCTCAAGTCTATTTCTGTGACAAGCACTCGGATTTATAGTGCAAATTCGTCTGTCCTAACGGCATTTGCAAATTCAGGAATTTCTGTCATAGTGGGTATTGGAAACGAGGATGTGGCAAGCCTCACTAACACTGACTATGCTGCGAATTGGGTGCAAACAAATATTGCCTACTACTATCCTGCGACGCAAATCGCGGGTATCCTTGTTGGGAATGAGGTCTTCTCTGGTGATGACTCTCAGCTGAAGATGGATCTCCTGCTTGCAATGGAGAACCTGTATGTGGCCCTCCAAAATTTGGGCCTTGACGCTCATGTGTTTGTCTCCACAGCGCATTCACAGGCAATTTTGTCGACCTCATTTCCTCCCTCGTCAGGTTCATTTGCATCTGACATTGGGTCTACATACCTTTCACCTATGCTCAAATTTCTCGAAAATGCAGGGGCTCCTTTCATGATTAACCCATACCCCTACTTTGCATACAAGGCAAATCCCAATACAGTGTCATTGCAGTACGCGCTGTCGGCAGCACCGTCGACGTCCACTGGTGCACAAACGTCAGTGGCGGCATCGTCGGTATCGGCGACGGTGGTGACAGATCCGAACACGGGGCTTGCATACTACAACTTACTGGATGCAGAAGTGGATGCTGTGTATGCTGCTTTAGCTGCGTTAGGATACAATGACATTGAGGTGATAGTGTCAGAGACGGGATGGCCATCCGCAGGAGATTCTGATGAGGCAGGGGCGACGCTGGAAAATGCACAGGCCTATAACTCGAATTTGATAGCGAGGCTACAGCGGGGGCAAGGGACACCCGCAAAGCCCAATGTGCCTCTTGTGGCCTTCATCTTTGCTCTTTTCAACGAGGATATGAAGTACGGACCGACGTCTGAGCGGCATTATGGCTTGTTTAACCCAGATCGCACCCCGGCTTACGATTTCGGCCTTCTCTCCACATCATCAAAGTCGACAGTCGACCCTTACTCTGTGTATTATCATATTTCTTCCTCCATTAGATGGCTACCTCAACTCACTACTTATACACTGGCAGTGGCAGCATTTCTTATCCATTGTTTCTTATTAAAAGATTTGGTTTTGTGCTAACATAATAGCACTTGTGCCTGCATCTAATTGCTGAATAACTGAAGGGCAGCACAAAATCTAAGTGTATGTAGAAAGGCATTGCTAGTATTCTGTCAGCCGTTTTATTCATTAAAACACCCATTCCTTTCATTCTAAATGTGATCACGCCCACGGGTTCCACCTCAAAATGTGTAAATGTAGTTTGTGATAGTGTTCGGGAAAAATGTGTCTCAGCTTAATATCGTGCCGTTTCCAATTTCCAAAGTGCCGGTTGAGAGCAAGGGAAAAGGAGAAATCCCGCCCCAAACTAGAGAAAAAGTGTAAAAACTTGAAAAAGTAACCTACTTTTTCAAAATTTCCTCTTGGCAAATTCAAGGAAAGGAATATTGTATGTTTGGAAAAATGATTTTTTCCCGAACACTGTTTGTGAGATCAAGTCAATGTTTAGAAAAAAATCATTTTATCAACCATGCACAATTCCTTTCAATGAATTTTTTCAAGAGGAAATAATGAAAAATTGAGTTAATTTTTACTATTTTTCTTGAAATATAGTCAAATTTTCCCCTTTTATAGTCGTCCTCTCAAAAGGTATATTGGATTTTCAAGGCGGCACGATTGTACGTAGAGACACACTATTCTTTAACATTGGTTCCCTTGGATGGATGGTGTTCATTAAATTTCAAAGAGCTACAAAATTAAATGTACAAGAGGGGTTAAAAGATGGAAATTTGAAAAAGTTCTAGGTTTTCAAAAAAGGGGATATTTGATCCATGGTAAAGTATACGTGGAGGGATTTTATAAATACCTCTTGAATGTGCTATAGGTATTTTTGGGAGGTGTTCGAACCCCTTGGGAATGTGAGCTACAAGCGATAACAAGAAGGGGTTATGTGAGTGAAGCGGCAAGCCATGTTTTATTTGCTAATTTTGATCTAAGATGCAATCCGAATGCAAACTTGGGGGCTCGAACCCCTTGAGAATGTGAGCTACAAGCGATAACACAAAGCACGGCTTGGGAAACATTTTTGTGGACCAGGCTTTGAAACCTTTTCACATGCATACGAGTAGGTTCACTCTAAATTTGAAAGGGATAATCACATTGAAAATATCATATTATAACTAAAAATTCCATAATTTGAACCGGCTTGATGCCCAAATTTGAGTCGATCGTTTGTTATTTTGAACAGGGCTTTGGATAAAGCGAACCTATCTTTTCCCGAGCCCTTGACATGAAGGGGTTATGTGAGTGAAGCCATGTTTTATTTGCTAATTTTGATGTAAGATGCAATCCAAAAGCAAACTTGGGGTTTTACACCCGCACATGGTACTTTCAACCAAAATAGGTGCGACAAACGATTTTGAGGTGTTAACTACATTCCCCTCCCCCCCCCCCCCCCCCCCCCTTTTCAAGAACTCACATAGTGTGAGTGGATCTATCATAAAACCAAAAAAAAAAAACATGTTTTATCTGCTAATTTTGATCTAAGATGCAATCCAAAAGCAAACTTGGGGTTTTACACCCGCACATGGTACTTTCAACCAAAATAGGTGCGACAAACGATTTTGAGGTGTTAACTACATTCCCCTCGCCCCCCCCCCCCCCCCCCCCGGGCCCCCACCGCCCCCAAAGAACTCACATAGTGCGAGTGGATATATCATAAAACCAAAAAAAAAAACATGTTTTATCTACTAATTTTGATCTAAGATGCAATCCAAAAGCAAACTTGGGGTTTTACACCCGCACATGGTACTTTCAACCAAAATAGGTGCGACAAAACGATTTTGAGGTGTTAACTACATTCCCCTCGCCCCCCCCCCCCCCGCCCCCACCGCCCCCAAAGAACTCACATAGTGCGAGTGGATATATCATAAAACCAAAAAAAAAAACATGTTTTATCTGTTAATTTTGATCTAAGATGCAATCCAAAAGCAAACTTGGGGTTTTACACCCACACATGGTACTTTCAACCAAAATAGGTGCGACAAACGATTTTGAGGTGTTAACTACATTCCCCTTCTCTCCTCCTTCCCCCCCCCCCCCCCCCCCCCCCCCCCCCCCCCCCCCCCCCCAAAAACCCAAAAAGAAGTGACATAGTGTGAGTGGATATATCATAAAACCAAAAAGAAAAAAAAATATGATAATCTGTGCTCACAATGAAGCACAGATGCACAAGAGACCATACGATAACCTTCTTCAACTACATTCCTCTTGACACTAATTACATTCCTGTTGACACTAATTAACAAGAGAAACATCAAAGACGTTGAAAAGTAGCTTGTGAGGTTCATTGTCTTGCAACATGACAGCACGTGGTGCAACTGTATTTTTGTTCTCCAACCATAGCTTTTTATCTTCCACGGATGTACCCCTAGACTCTAGAGCAAATAGTAACCCCCCAAAGGCACTCCTTTCGTAACAAGGTGAGGAATCACTAGAGCCTTGTGAACTTAAGGTGTAGGGAAGGGTCGTCCAGTGACCTTTTCCCGTAAGTAGGGATCGAGAGCCACGTGGGAGCAGTTATTACGGGGGGAAGGTCATTGGACTACCTTTTGCGGTCGTCAAAGGGAGGGCGGCCAACTGGTTGTAGCATCGACAGAGTCGTTGCACAACACACAGTCGAGGAGCAGGATACATTCCGTATGTTGACATGTTAGCGTCAACGTGATTCTCCAGACTCAAGATTATGGCTATTGACTTGTCGGTTGGAGAAGACATTATCGTTGCTGACTTGCCATGCAATGATTGTTCTGCAAGTGCAATCTTCTAAGCAAGCATTACGGGTGTTGATTTGGCAGCCATCCAAAGGTAGAAGCGTGGATTACGTGATTGCATGCAAGATCCATGGACGACCCAGATTGCAGGCCCCACAATCTTGACCCTTGACGAGGAAATGATACTTATTATGGGGAGTAAGTATGAATGAGTGTTTACAATCACATGTCATTTTTATTTTGTTTAAATTTATATTGTCCATTATACACACATAATCACAAATGCGCTTCAAGAAAAGATGGGGTTATTAAACATACTAGTGTGGCCGACCGCTTTTGATCGCTTCTTCTCTCTCTCTCTCTCTCTCTCTCTCTCTCTCTCTCTCTCTCTCTCTCTCGTGAACGTTCAGTTCACTGTCTCACCAAAGGAACAAGACACACAGGTCGGATGAAGGAGCGCACACCATGTGGCGGGAGGGGGGAATCCCTCTCCTTTTATAATACTAGTATGGCTGGCCGTCGAAGCTCTCTCCCCCTCTCTCCCTCTTTATCGCGTGCAAAGGGGTTTGTTTTTGTTTTGGTCTTTACCTTCATGTCGCAGATTGTGACACGTGTAAAGGGCTCCTTCTTTCACCATATTATATTATATTATATTAGTAGATAATATAGATGAAACAATAAAACAATTTAATGAAATAGACTTGTAGTAGGTGCTTAAACTAAAGGGACTATTTCACAAATTGAAATATGAAGATCAATTTCAACGAGTCAATACTTCACATCATGAGATTAAAAGTCCGATTAAATGCACTTTTCTCTAAAGCTTTTTTGAGCAAGCCATAGTCTTCTTATCTTTGTAGCCTCAAAGACTTTTCAGCATACCTACCTGGATCACACTCACTTGTTTGCATTGTTTCTCGAGTATATCTCAAATAGCAGCATCCCACAATCAAAGTGGCAGTAGAAATGGTTTTCCAAGGTGTAAAGTAATTTTCTTGAAATCGCACCTCAACGACTAATAATTTGGCGCCGCCATTGACCCTAGCATTGAGCCTAGGGTAATCACTTTTCAAAACATGTACCTACCCTCAAAATTTAGAGAGGGTTATATATACTTCAAAAATGTATACTTTTTGTGTAGATTAAAGGGGTCCAGGTTTTATAGAAGACACCAAATAGAGTAAGTAAGGTGTCTGGGTCTAGTGTATTTTAACTGGTTAAAATTATAAAATCCTCGTTAGATTTTGAGCTTGCCTTTAAGAAAACCAGCAAATTTACACAAGTTTTAGTGTAATTACCGACAAAAGCTTGAAATTTTTACATGAAAATTGGGAGAATTTCAAGTTTCCCCTTATTTTGTTAGGTTAGGAAAAACATATATTTTTAGCCCCGGTAAGTATAGTGTATATTTAGAGTTATTAATAATTTTCTCTTGGACATATTGGAACTTGGAAAGGGCTTTTGATGAGTGACCACCCTCGCAGGAGGTACACCCTTGATTTAAAAAGTCTTTCCCCTAGTACCTACTACTCCAAATATTGTGGAATATCTCATGGTGTAAATGTCAATTTTCTACCAAACTTATTTTTCTTTCATGTGTAATTGCTTTGCTATGATGATAGGTATGACTTCAGCAGCTTTTTATCATACTGATATGATGATGGGTTTGCACATTTAACATGAAGGAGTAGGGAATGGGCTCTGGGAGGCCCATTCCACATTCCCGACCATCACGTTGCCCTTTTGACAAGTTAGCAGCGAGAATTACGAGACCTTGTAATTGATGACACGTTAGCAGCGAGAAATTCCAAGCGGTGGCAGACCTGCTAGCCGGTGGCTGAGGCGGAATCAGTGCCAAAACGATCGTGATGGATTTTTAACTGTAATTCAACAATGTACAATGGAGAAGACCCTACTGTAATTCAACGATGTACAATGTGCAATGTTTCTCTTCTTCAACAATAATTCAACAATGTACAATGGATTTTTAACTGTAATTCAACAATGTACAATGTGCATGTTTCTCTTCTTCAACTTCTGCAGAAGACCCTACTCCAGACCCCTATTTGTGCAGAAGGCCAAACTCTAGACCCTATTTGTTTTTGGATTTCTAAAACAAGCCTTCGATGAGAAGAGAATTGGGCGGACATTCACAATTTATTATTTCCTACTCTGATTGGTCGAGTTTTTATTTGACCAATAAATTTCTTTTTTGGTTTTAATTTTTCAGTTGGTCCTTTCACTTTCCCAGCCTAATTTTAATTTACTTCCAAGACAGCCTTTGCATGGGAACTTGTGAAGCATCGAAATTTTCTAAGGCTTTTTAATTATAAATGGATCTTTGCATTTAAGAGCCTCACGAGTTTGTTTTATTTTTATTTTTTAAAATGCCAATGTGACGTTCGTCGTGTTTGTATCTAGCAAAGGTGCCGATGCCACCGTTGCAATAGACATCAATGCTCATATACCCCGCTTTGTAGTATAAATGGCTCCAGTGTTTACCAAAAACTTTTTAAAAACCAATGGGAAAAAGGAGAGCTTTGAAAATCTACCGAGTTTTAGAAAAATTTAGCCGATTTTTGTTGGTTTTTACGATGAAATCCTCAAAATTTACCCCGTTTCCTTCAAGGCGGCCTTCGAAACTAAAAGAAATTTTCAAATTTTGTCCTTAAAAAATGCACTAAAGATCGGTTTTTTGTGAACACTAAATGGCTCGAATGAAAATGAAGAATCCCAATTGTGAATTATTTTGGACGTTGCTTTTTGAGGTCAAAACTTGGGCATTTTAGTATTTAATATGGATAAATATCTTAGATTTTGGCATAAATTCAAGGTTTGTCTCGTTAGTGTGATCAAGGCCAAGAAAATGGGTTTCTCTTGATCAACGATGGACATGCATCCTCGTACACATCCATAACTACCCTTAACAATGAAAATATGATATGATTGTGTCCATGGGATCAGAGGAATAATTCTTACCAATTGCTTTTGCATTGAGGTTGTACCTAAGTGCTTGTCTTCAAGTGATTAATGGTTTGCAATGTTGACTTGCAAAGGCTTGTTTTATTGCGAATTGTCATCAGAGAAATGTGTCTACTTGTGTGAAGCTGGTGGTTACCTTAAAAACAAAACTGTGGGGGTATGTCTATATGTCATCTCAATGATGGGGGCATGGAGCCTATATTGATGCTGAAATGCGCATTATTAAGAGGGATTTGAAATTTGGACATTTTGATTGCAAAGATTCTAGCCTAGTTGTTGGCTTGCTTTTTCTCTCTTCTCTCTCTCTCTCTCTCTCTCTCTCTGCTTCTGCATGCATCCAAAGGTGGTGTATATCTAGTACATGAAAGCAAATAAAGTACGCATCATTTTCACCAAAAAAAGAAAGATGATGTGTACCTTTATGGGCATTTGTTAAAGGGGATTGTATTGAGTGGCTGTTGAGCCATGCCTTTTGGAACAATAATACAAAAGTGACTCAAATTTGACTTGGCCAAAAATGCCTTCCTTGGTTAAAAATGGACCACTTTAAGCATCCCTTTATAAAATAAACATTAACTTTCAAAAAGGTCCACAACATGGAATGTGTAAGTCTAAAGATTACTAACGCTTTCACATTGGTTTTGACTCATGAAAGCCGCCCCCCGCCGCCCCTCGTTCATAAAGCACACGGGGTGCACTCGAGGGATCAACGGCCCAAGTGCATCCCACCGTTGGATCTCATCTGGTTGGGAAAAAAAAGCGCGCCGTCTGTCCCACTCCCGCCTCGAGCTCGCGACCCCTTTCCCACCCACTCGCAGACCTCAACCATCCCGCTTAACGCGCCTCCATGCAAGCAATGCGCCTTTAACTATATAAAAACCTGCCCCCTCTAGGTGCGTCGATCCAACGGCCTGAAGCCCCCCGCCCTGCCGATCGCGCTCCCCGTCGTCGATCCCTCGAGTGACATCCCGTGTCACTTATAAATGAGCCCCCCCCCCCCCCCCCCCCCCCCCCCCCCCCCCTCCTCTCTCTCTCTCTCACACACACACATACATATGAAGGCTTTCTATACAAGCCTTCCACCCAATCTATGGTTGGGTTCAGACGAGCCCGGCGGCAACCTTCTCACGTGCGATGTTGCCTCCACCCGTTCGTTCACACAAGCCGGCGGCATATGATATAGGAACAAACACGGGAACCTGTATCAGTTAACGATCTTACCTTAGTGGTAACGTGTTCCATTCTGATTGCATCGCGTGGGGATCAAAGCTCACTCTCCGCGTTTCCAGCTGAAAAGTGGCCCGGCAGTTTTGCTCTTTCGGGGCGAGGGGTCGCCCAAACAAGAGTGGGTCCGGAGGAAGACGCAATTTCTTTTGCCCAATCCACATGCGCCACGGCAGTTGTACGCACCTTCCCCTCTCTCTTCCGTCGGCCCGTCTGAACCCAGCCTATACTATAGGAAGGGAGTCTAGCATCCCCTCCCTCCACCTGTCCTCAGTTCTTATGTTTGGTCGTCTTCGACCAATGTGCATTAGCAGTCGAGAGAGAGAGAGAGAGAGAGAGAGAGAGAGAGAGAGGTGTGCCATCGTTGGAGGAGATGCTTCCGTGCTAGTTTCTATAATTCAACAAATCCGTGTCAAATTATACCCTAGATCGAGAAATAAATAAATAACTAAACGACTAAATAATTAAACAAACCAAATATAAAAGATAAAATAAATAAATAAAGCTTTTCAAAAATATATTCACCTTCCAAAAGGAAAGGTCGCCAATTTACCACCTTGGCAAAAGAAAGGTGGTACCTTTCTTCATTCTTGAGTCTTATCTCAATCATTTTCATCCATTAAATGATATAAAGTAACCTTTCAACGCGTACAAAAACTTTGATCAATGGATGAACCATGCCTTGACACTTGAAAGTTAGAGCTTTTCCTTTCCACCCTTTTCTTGTAGCGTTTCTCTTTTTAAAAAATTGAAAGATGTACGGGAACAGTCCCTAAGGACTTAGAACATGTCCTCATGTCGCCAAGGGGGGATTGAACCCAAGACCTTAGGCACACATATGATATGACTCTACCAACTCAACTGAGCTAGCATGCCTCCACCATGGGGGTTGGGTGTGTGCGTGTGATGGGATGTCTCTCTTTGTACCTGTGAGGCCGTTGTACATATGGTATGTGTGTGTGTGTTTCAAAGTTCTAGTACTCTTAAAAAAATAAAAATAAAAATTGAAAGATGAAATCTCTCTCTCTCTCTCTCTCTCTCTCTCTCTCACTCTCTCTCACACACACACACACACACACACACACACACACACACACAAGGGTTATTTTTGACGGGCATCCTTGCTCTTCAAATTTTTAAGATATTGTGATTTTATTTGTAATTTAGTGTATTTTTGAAGGGCAACCTACATTGTCACTTGTAGAAAACGAGCAAAATACCAAAAAACGAGATAAAATGGCCGTCAAAAAGCAATTATCTCTCTCTCTCTCTCTCTGTCTCTCTCTCTCTCTCTCACACACACACACACACACAGACACACACACACACACACAGAATACTTGAATTATTATGCACCACTTGCCAAGATCCTTTTCCTAATTGGGTCTGCATAGATCTTTTGGGAAATTCTTTAACTTCGGCTATGCTGTTGTAGTGCTTGAGGTTGCTTATACATTCTTTGCTGAGATAATATAACATCTCTACTCAGAATTGTGAGTATGGTAGAAAAAAAAAGTTTGCCTTGATTGCTTCACTCTGCAGATGATGACAAGAGTCGAAAAAATCTTGACCTTTTAGACATAGATTATGTGAATTGATTGCTTTAATGACACATGATGTAAATTGATCTACTTGCTAAAGCTAAGCTTGCTCCTTAGAGTCCTTGTCATCTTCATCTCAGCCTTTTAGACATTGCAAAAGCTAAGCTGCTCCTTTAGAGTCCTTGTCATCTTCATCTCATCCTTTTAGACCACTACAAGAGGTACTTCACATTAGCGACACTCGTAGTGCGACGCTCAAAATTAAAAATCCACGGTGTCGCTATCAACATCGTTATTTTATTTGTTACATAGCGACGCTTATAGCGACGTCGATAGGGGTAAAAAATAAACCGAAAGCACCCGAAAACTCAGATCTTAGATCTGAGTTTTCGATGCTCAAGCAAAGAGATAACTCGCGCTCTCCCTCTCTCTCTTTTTCTCTCCCCCCGCCCCCCCAAACACACACACACACACATACACGAGGAGAGGAAGGAGAGCCAAGTATGCTCCTTCTCTCTCCTCTCTCTCATGTTCCATTCCCCTCTTTCTCTCTCTCTCTCCCTCTCTCTCTCTCTCACACACACACACACACACACACACACATTGTGTCTTTGAGAGAGAGAGAGAGAGAGAGAGAGAGAGAGAGAGCACATGCATAAACAAAACACACACACACACACACACACATGTATAAACAAAGAATACATACACACACACATTGAGAGAGAGAGAGAGAGAGAGAGAGAGAGAGAGAGAGAGAGAGAGAGGAGAAAACATAGAGAAAGAGAGAGAGAATAAAAAACCAAAGAAAGAGAGAGAGAGAGGGGGAGAAGACAAAAGAGAGAGATAAGGGGAGAAAACAAAGAGAGAGAGAGAGAGAGAGAGAGAGAGAGAGAGAGAGAGAGAGATTAGGTTAAGATTTAAATTAAATTAGGTTAGATTACATTTAGATTTATGTTTATGTTGAGTTTAAAATTAAGTTAGATTTAGATTACGTTAGAATAAGATTAGGTTAGATTTAATATTAAGAAAGTATTAAAGATTAGCTAGCTATGTCAGATTTAAATTAGATTACATTTAGATTTAGGATTTAAGATTGGATTACATTTAGGTTTATGTTGAGTTTAATATTAAATAAGATTTAGATTTAAGTGTCATAATAATCAATACCTAATTCTCATAAATGATTTTCTCATGTTAAACTGATCATTTAATATGGGGAAGTGCCAGGGGAGAAAAAGCTAGAATATTGGTTAAGCTAACAGACTAGGCCACAGTAGGGATCCAAAGGAGGGAAAATAGGGATCCAAAGGGGGGCCATCTCCAGACGAGGAATGTGCAACAATGGGCTTAAAAGACCCTATGGTTCAGCCCATTAAGACTTCCAAAATGCTAAGGTTACAAAATTCAAAGGTTGTGTCCAAAGGCCAAACACTAGGGAAATTGGATGCTTAGTGTGTGTCACAAAAAGTCTTTGTCAATCCCTACATAGGAGGGGGCGAGCCTTGCAAGTAGGGGATGAGAGAGAAACTCTCTCTCTCACACACACAAGCTCCCTTTAGACAAAGGAAATGAGGGACACATGTCAGCTCCCTAGCCCAGATGCCCACAAGGTGTACCCAATTCCTATTGGATGGCCTTAGAGGTGGACCAATGAGAATTAGGCTAGAGTAAATCTAGTTTAATTAATTTAAAAACACTTAATAAAAGAACCAATAAGAATTAAGCTCTCTAGAAGACTATTGGGCAGTCTCCCAAGGGGACCAATGAGCATTCAACAGCCCAGTGGCTTGCCTGATTCCTATTGGCCAGGAGGCAAAGGGATCCAATGAGAGTTTAGTTGAATTAAATAATTACCTAAAGCTCTTACAAAAGGGGAAAGGGTGACACATGTCAGAAGGCTATTACTTATGCTGCTTAATTACCATTGGCTAAGTCTGGGGAGGTCCAATAGGATGCTAGCAGGAGCACATAGCAAGAGGGGTCGACCAAGAGAGAGAGAGAGGGCTCATTTTTGCAAGGCGTTATCACACACACACTCACACAATCTCATGTGTGAAGTAAAGAAGACTCTCTCTCCTTCTCAAGCTTCAATGCATGCTCATCTCCTCTACCATGCTAATTCTAAGATAATCTATGCTAATATGACTGATTATGTGAGGAGATGTAGATCTTTCTCGTAAGAATACTCCTTCTTCCTCTCAATCTACTCTCATACCCCGCTAGCTCTCACCATCTTCGAAGGTGTGTGAGGTCTTGGGTCTGAGACCGTGAGGGAATTGATGTTGTGTTTGATAAGTGTTTTGCGTAGTGCATGAAGTTTCCATCTTCATTGCACTAGCTCGTATTGAAGGAACACAAGAAATTGTATTGTAAACTGTCTCTCTTGATGGGAGAAACCATAATACAAAGCCTTTTGGAGGGGGGACCGGCTCCATGCAAATCCAGTCCTCAACTTTTGTCAATTGCTTAATTTCTCTCTCTTTTGAAGTATGGTTCATGCTATCTAACTAGGTGTTATGCTTTTTGTTGCTCTCTCCACCCAAGCACTCTTGTTAATCTCATTAGGAATCTATTCTAATGAAATGCTCACTATGTTCATGCTATTTTCAGCTACACACAAGTTACTAGGCTGTTAAATGTTACATAAGATTAAGACAAGATTTAAAATTAAGGACATTAAATTTAGATTTAAGTTAGATTACAATTACGTTTAGGTTAGATTTAAGATTAGATTATATGTAGGTTTATTTTGAGTTTAAGATTAGATAAGATCTAGATTTATGTTTGATTTAAGATTAGATTATATTTATGTTAGATTTTAGTGCATGTCAATAAAGGCGTGCTTTGCCCAAAGAGCAAACACTAGTTACACAACAATATGTATATTCCCATCAGAATCTGACACCTATTAACTCACACACTAACCATATTCAATTAGCCGCGAATCAGCACATGTTCAATTATGTTAGATTTAAGATTAGATTTTGAATTGAGTTTTTATATTAGAGTCTACCTTTGGGATTACGGTAAAAAAATTAGAGTTAGACGAATGGTGATCCCTCTCTTCCTCTCTATGGATGCGACCTTAAGTTGGAAAGCTTTCAACGGCATGATACTCAGATTGGAGGCCAACATGTAATGTGCTAAGTAATCCCTCGAACAAATATCTACTGTGAAGAGATGTTAAGATGTTGTCAAATGCTACAACTAGAGAAGAGGCAAAGGGGTTTTGTCCACTACATGCACTATCATGTACACGTGGGTGTGTGTAGATTTCTCGTACCCACAAATATAGGCATTGACCAATAAAGACGACATTATAACCCGGTGGTTCTGATCTCCGTGCACCTCTAGACCGAGGTGTGCAAGGATTGGACATGACTAGAGAATGTGAGGTAGTTTACAGTGTGAACAAAGAGAGAGAGAGAGAGAGAGAGAGAGAGAGAGAGAGAGATAAAAGACAAAAAATGCCAATATAAAATTAATTTTTTTCCAGGTTATAAGGTTTTTACCCTCATATGAGCAGTGATGAGGATGTGGGGCCGTCCAATCGAAACACCTATCTCTCAACAAGGATCTTATGTCCTTGTAATCAATGCAAGCATGCTTTGCGATGGACAAGACGCGTTTCTTTGCAGCACGTTCTCGAATTTGGCGAGTTTGATCCATGTATTATAAATCGAGTTGTTGCCAATTATAACTCGTCGGACTCTGACGCTGGCCAATAGGCAGCAATCTTGCAACCCAATAGACGTGTTCGCAGTCGCTTTGGTCAAGCAGCATACGGGAGGCCACAAGATGTAGCCTCTGACAGCTCGGAGGATGATCATGCAGACCACATTCCCAACGAGGCAATGTTTGAGCCCAAGATTGATGAAATGATCGAGACGATCATGGATTCAGAAAGGCTTATCTATGATGATATGAAAAGTGAAGCCGATACACCATTGTATGATGGAGCACGTGTGTCTAGATTGAAGGCGCTCCTGGTTCTTCTCAACATGCGGGCAAAGTTTGGATGGAGTGACACTAGCGTCACAACGCTTTTCAGGTGATCTATTACAATGCGTTTACTTTAATAAAAAACTCTAGATGTATAATGATCTGATAGATTACTTACACAATTGTACCGCATGTTTTTTGCTGTGTAGATTCACGCTTGTCCTAACGACTGCATTCTTTTCAGAGGGGAAAACATAGACATGGAGAAGTGTCTGGAATGTGATTCCGAGAGATATAAGTAGATCTCCACGGAACAAAAATTCCACAAAAGGTTTTGCGACATTCTCCTGTGCTTCCTCGCATCAAGCATTTCTTTGAATGTAAGTCCATGGACGCCCTAGCATCATGGCATGAGGAGAATAAATCTTTGGATTGTGTGCTACAGATTCCTATATATTGCACAGCCTGGAAACATGTAGACGAAACATGGTCGGATTTTGCCAGGGAAACTCGAAATTTGCACCTAGTTCTGGCTATGGATGGCATAAATCCATTTGGTCAAAGATCAACATCTTACAGTATATGTCCCGTTGTCATCGTCAACTACAACATCCCCCCCTGGTTGACTACTAAGAAAGGGCACCTATGGCTAAGCTTGATTGTGCCGGGGCGGTATAAAGTGAAGAATATGGATGTGTATCTTCGTCCACTATTGGAAGAGCTACAATAATTGTGGATTGGCATAGAAGTGGTGGATATGAGCCGACACACAGGTCGACGGAATGCTTTGATCAGTGGCATTTTAATGTGGACCATGCATGACTATCCCGGACTAACAAAATACTCAGGTGATTTACACTTAAACTCAAACACTGAAAATCTTGGTTTTTCTCAAGATTATCTATTGTCATGTGTATACATGCAGGGCTTCAAAAAAGCGGATACAGAGCATGTGTCACATGTGGCCCTAGTTTGAATGCACGTCGGGCACCCTCATTGAAGAAGCAAATCTACGAAGTTCATCAAGCGTATCTTCCAGAGAATCATGTGTTACGCGATGGATTTTTGGGAAGAGAGCCACCGAGGATGTCTGCACAAGCATAGTTAGAGCAGAAGGAGATGTGTAATGACGGTTTGCCCCCAGGGATAGAGAGACTCTCTCTATGGTACGAGTTACCATATTGGCCCCGACTCATGCTCAATCACTTGCTCGATCCAATGCACATATTCAAGAATGTGGGTAATCTGCTATGGGACCATCTGACCGGTAAGAAAGATACTTTGGGAGCCAGGGTTGACCTTAGAAATGTGGATCGTATGGAGCAATATTGGCTGCAGACAGCATCCGATGGATGCATAAAACTCCCTAAAGCTCCATGGATTTTCACAAGAGCCCAAGAACGCAAAGTAAAAGAGACCATTCGATCTGTGCGGACCCCCACTGGCGTAATGCACTCTCTCCGAATGTGTTTTACTAAAGAAGGAAAGCTTATTGGTTTGAAGTCACACGAATGGCATAAAATGTGTCAGGTATGTTTGAAGTGGAATATATCATAGTGAGAATTGTGTAACAAATTCGTGTGTGGACTTTAATATCATTGCTACACGTGTTTTGCAGTTTATTTTACCGGTGGCCATTGAGGGATGTTTGTCTCCTGACGTCCGTAACACAATCTACAAACTTGTGAAGTTGGTGCAATGGATCTCACAAAAGGAGATCAATGTAGACTCCATACCATTCGCCAAACTAAACACTGTGGAGGTTGTGTGCATGTTTGAGAAACACTTTCCTACTACCATGCTAACCATTTAGGTGCATCTTCTTGTTCACATAGTTGATGAGGTGGAAATAGCTCGCACAATACATTCCAGATGGATGTTCTTTTTAGAACATTTCATGAAAATGCTCAAGGGATATGTGCGTCAAAAGGCACGTCCGGAGGGTAGCATGGCAGAAGGTTGGCTGGTATCAGAGTCCCTATTTTACATTGGAGAGTGGCTAGACGGATTTGATAAAGCCCGGGACACGGTATGGCGAACCATAGATGATGAGCGCATATCTGGGATTGTCATGTGCAATCTCGGTGTTGAGAAGAAGATGATGGAAGATCTAGAGGCTAAAATCAACCGATTTTGCATGCTTCACAATCTAGTTTATGCAAAAGTGGATTTCACAATATGAGGATGCAAAGCAAGAGCGACAAAGGGCACGAATCGAGTGGAGACGGGGAAGACGACCATCGATGCATTATCCGGGGAGTCTAGAGAGCCTACCAACATTCATGAGCTTAAGATGGTTGCACAACCAATTGAAAAGCGCACAACAATGCGGTGAAGAAGTGACTGAGGAGGAGTGGGAGTACTCTCAGGGTAGCGCGACCAAGGTGAGTTTGCAATGTACGACTAGTGACTTTCTAGATGTTTGAACGGCCACTTATAACTTTGTTAGTATAAGTCTGGTTTCCTTGAGGTGGATCAACTAAGAAATGGACTGACCTAAGAGACACTTTCGTACTACCCGAGCATTGTGAACAAGTAAGTATGTAAATAGTTAACATCCAATTTTAGAAGTTATATGCTTGGAAGCTCTCATGTAAGTTATGTGGCTCTGGCAGGTGATATTTCATCCTACAAAGTCTGCATCAAACTGGTGGTACATCATAGAGGTATCCCCTCGTAGTGCATGGATGTATGAAGGCTACCATGTGCCAATCACAACGGCATCAATGTAGGAGACCGGAGAAGATGCTCAGTCAGAAGCCACTGAGGTGGTGCCAGACGAGCATCAAGCTGCTACTCTCTATGGGGTGCATGCAGAGGAAATACAAAATGAAACGTAGGACATCTGTCTAAACGGAGAGCTCTATATAGATATAGGAAGTTATGTTGAGCTATGCGAGGATGAGAGAGAGACCTCTTAGAGCCATAAATATTGTATTTGAATAATTTTTCTCCGTTTTATAATATATATATTGTATTCACGTGGCCTTTTGTCCATTTTTGTCTATATGCATCATTGCGTCATTGTTTTTAATCGTCTTTGCGTCCAGTGCAGGTACGTATGCTCTAGGTATGTTCTCACAAGCATGGACTATGAGCACTGCGCTCCGAGTGCGATGGAGACTGAAGCTGCAATCGCGAAGGAAGTGATCTGTCTCTGCTCATAGATGCTTCTCGTCCCACTGCTAGATCTAGTTGATCGGGTGAGAGAGACGCTAATAAGCACTACTACTGCTTCTTAGCCTCTCTTTCACCCGATCAACTAGATCTAGTGGTGGGGCAAGCAGCATCTATGAGCAGAGACGAATCGCCTTCGCGATTACAGCTTCAGTCTCCATCGCACCCAGAGCGTAGTGCTTTTACAAATAACCAAGAACTTCAATGAAATATCTCTACATAGGAATCCCTCCCCCTTTATGAGTCCTATCTCTCTCTCTCTCTCTCTCTCTCTTTACTTGTCCATGTTTTCTTCTCCATTCATTCAATATTAAGTGTTTAATGCTTTGTCACCCCAGCAGAGGTAGTGGTACGAGGATCGTCATCGCTCTAGAGCACCATCACGCGTTCCTATTCCTTTAGCGTCTCCCTCTGTTTCGGAGCATTCAGCATGCTCCAAAGCTTCGGTGTTGACGAGACAATTTTCACACTTGTCTAGGCACCGATGCTCTAGTGGTGGCGGCGACGGTTGTTGTGGGGATGCCGCCGCTGATGCCTCAACACCACCTCGTGTTTGACGAGGCTCTTTACCTTCCTCTTCTTTGCCCGCCCCCCCGCCAGCCACGACATCACCATCTAAGCAAGGTTTTGCGTGGCTGACGGCCGTTCCTAGTAGCTACACACCACTACCTACTCCTCCAGGAGTCACCCCAGTCGACACTCCTCGCTTTGGGGCCCAGACTCTAGTTGAGACACCTGACGTCCGTACCCCCATCGACACGCTGCTAGAGACCCCTATTGCGACACCCAAGTTCACGCGTCACCGGCAAGAGGGCTTGCCTTACTCTGTCAATTTCAGTGGCGGTATCATCTTGGATGATGAAGGCAAGAAGGTGATCTCACGCATGCACGGTATTTGCTCTCAGGTGTTTAGACACTATATACTAAACACCTGGAGTGAAGTAGTACCAAGTGATTTAAAAGACAGAGTGATCAGTAGGTTGCATGACGAGTTTCCCGTTTCAGCACGGGATGACTGCTTCAATGAAGAACTGATGAAGGTTCGAATGCACGAATACTATAAGCATAAGCGTTCTAAAGTGCAAAAATCAATAAAGTATGGGTGGAACAGACCAGATTGGCCGGCCAAAGAAGATTGGAAGAATGTGAAGAAAGGAGCGCGCGAGAATCTTGACAAGTGGAAACAACAGAAGGAGGCAGCCACAGCGCGAGTAGAAGCAGGGAGCTTGCACCACTTGGGGAGCAGCGGGTGGGCATCATTTGAGGCCTATTTTGTAAGTGTTTTCGCATTGCTCTTTAGGTTTGATAGTTTAGGGTTTATGGATTTTTAAATTCTAACATAATGGATTCTTTGTATGTTTTGACAGTGGCCGATGACAAGACGTGACCCCACACCGTACGAGCACGAGTACGCAGGCAGGAAGGGCTTAAACGCCTTGATGGACATTCTGAGTTCTCGAGGCGGCATGGTTAGTATTAGGATTTACTCTTTTCTATTTGTTGTATTGTTTTGTAAATTATATGTTGATACTCACAGAAAGCTGTCTTATTGTTTTTCTTTGCAGAATCCGATAGATACGCCGCTTGGACGTGATGAGACGTCTGATTAGATGACGTCAGTCTAGTTGTAGCTAGATAGCATTAGTTTCCTTTTGTCATAGCATATGTATCATGAGATGACGTGTATACGTCTTTTTGTAACTATTGGAAAACCATGTATATTTTCTCAATAATGACAATGGTGTTGTAACTATTACATTTGCAAAGTTTAACAATCAAGTGATTTTGCCTATGATGTGTACAATTGTCATTGATTTACTTTCATCAATTTACTTTTGTCAATTTTGTATCTGCAAACAATACTATGGATGATGGAGTTAATGGCTATATTGTCTTGTAGGTGACTACTTTGGGTCTATACCTAAGCTTGCACTTTCTTTCAAAGGTGAATCTAGGCTTATCTTGGATTCATTTAGGTTTACTCTATTATTGAAACATTCAATATGGTTGATGGTGAATGCCGTGCCACCAAAATTTTTTACTCTCGGGTGTCGCTATAAGCGTCGCTATAAGCGTCACTATATAAGGCTCTGTAGCATCGCTATGAACGTCGCTATAGGTAGTCTGTAAGTGTCGCTATGGTCGTCGCTATATGCATCACTATATAGCGACGGCCGTAGTGATGCATATAGCGACGCTCATACCGACGTTCCTGTATTGACGCTATTAGTGACGGTCTTAGCGACACCGGGGAGCATAAAAATTGAATGTATTTCCATAGCTAAAATTGTCCCAAGTGCACAAAACCTCTTGTAGTGGACATAGATTATGTGAATTGATCTAATTATTTTTAGGATCACATGCATATAATTTAAGAAGAGTATATGTGTACCTTTTGTATCGGTTGTAACTTGGTCTTGAGGCTTTGTAGGATTCCTTCTCAATGATGTTTCCACTTCTCTAGGAGGACTTACTACACTCTGAAGGTGGTGTGAGGAAGGAACTTTCATTTCTTCCTCTTCCACCTCCTTGTAATTGTTCAAGTCCTCTCCATTATCAAGCATGTCCTTGTTGTTCTCAACAATGCTTCTTTTGTGGGCCACCTGAAAGAATCTATCTATGACCAAAATGCAAGTGAGGCATTCATGATGTAGTTAGTGAGTTAATGACAAGAGCATAGGGAGGGATAACACTAATAGACATAGAAAATCATAAAGTAGATTGATCACAAACGAAATGAAAATGATGATTACAAACTCGCCTCAAATCATGGGGTAATGATTGGGATTCAAAGTATGTGGATAGAGCTTCTTTTATAGGAGTAGAGAGAGCATCTTCATGTGACACATGCGATGATGTCAATGTAAATTTAGAAAATACAAGCAACAAGATCCATCAACATCATAATTGGGATAATCCCTCACATTCAAGTCCCTTGATGCAATTAGCTACTTAGCTTCTATCCCTTTTATGAAATTGTTCACTTTAGTGGTTGCTTAGAAGAGCCATATTCATCCTCCTTTGTGATGATAATCCTCAAAAGCATGCCATCTAATAGGTTGTTGTGGGTGACGATGTCTAGGGTGCATCTCCTCTTCTCCATTTAATTTAGGATGCAAGAGCCTTTTGAGTTCCCAAGCCTCAGACAACGTCAGAGTGTATTGGCCTCACAATTTTGAACTAAAGCTTCCATCCCATCTTCACATGAGTACTTAAATTTGATGTGAATTACATCAGTTCACAAGAATTTGAAATTACTTGAGGCCATCTATCATGCTTCTGTACATACTTTCCAAGGATGGCATCTTCACTAGCATGAGTAAAATTGAAGTTGTTATAGCTTGACCTAATTCTAAATATGTCAAAAAAGTATGCAATTTTCTTGGATTGACAGGAGGGTATTGTACTTTCAATGAATGTTATGCTAAGATAGCATCACCATTGACTAATACTCTCAAGAAGACTAAAGTGTTTTCTTGGATTGTATCTGGGTTAGCTTTGAGAAACTCAAAGACACTTTGGTAAATGCTTCTATTTTATGACTTCTAGATTTCACAAAGACATTTCCCGTCCTCACAAATGCAAGTGGACAAGCGATTGGTGGTGTTTAATCTCAAGAAGGAAGACCAATAGCTTATGAATCTTGTAAGTTATGTTTTCACAAGTTGCATTACTCTATTCATGATTTGGAGTTGTTATCTTTTGTACATACTCTCAAAGTATGGCGACAATATCTCTTTGGATGGTGGTTTGAGCTACATACAGATCATAAAAGCCTCAAGTGGATCTACACTGAACCTGATCTTAATTATGTAAATATGATTTTGAGATTGAATATAAACCGGAAAGAAAAAACTTAGTAGCTAATGCTTAAAGCAAAAATAAAACAGTAGCACAAATTGCAACCTCTACTACCTCTTTGATTGACCTTATTCGTGAGAGTATGCCTCAAGATTCATTTAAATATTGAATATTTATTAAGCTTGCATAATTGAATAGAGAAGTAGGAACAAAAAATCAAAGGCTTTCATGTTGATAATAATGATCTCTACTTCTATAATCACCTTTGTATCCCAAATGATGTTGGTATCAAGCTTCAAATACTACAAGATGTCCATGATATCCCTATTGTACACTATCCAGGCTCAAGGGTTCACCTCTTAGACATATAAGTTACCGCGTGAGTTCAAATGAATGGCTTTTCTACTTGAAAAATCTTAAAATTTTAACAAGATTATATTAACAGAAGGGGTTTTTTAATTGATTTTAGAGAAAAAAATTGTAAGTCTTTGAAGAAAAAGGGGGTCATTTTATTACCTTAAGCATGTAAGTAAAGGGGTTTTTTTAATGCCCCCTTGAACACACGTTATATGAATAGTTTCTTAAAGGTGCACCCCCCATGCATCCAGGCTACATTAAAACTTATGCTGCTTTCAAAGAAAGTTTCTTTTGGCTAGGATCAAAGTGCAATGCGCTATTTTATATCACCAAATACTTAACATGTCACTGCATTAAAGCTAAATGAGTTTGATACCTTGGTCTGATTCATCTAATTGATCCACTCTAAATGAGATGGGAATGCATATCCATGAATTTCATCATAGGGCGTCCTACATCTCTTGGGCATGATTTTATTTCTATGGTGATTGATATGCTTACAAAAATGACTCACTTATTTCCCATCAAGACAATAGGAACCCAATTTGCCTTTTGTATACTCATCATCCTCAAATCGATGGCCAAATATAGAGAACCAATCGGATTGTTGAAGACATGTTGAGAGCTTATTGTATGCATAAGAGAAATAAGTGGACAAGGTACTTATAATTGGTTGAGTTTTCATTTAATTCATCCTTTCAACGTACAAGAATGTCTTGTTTTCAAACATTGTATGGTCAAGAGTGCCTTACTCCATGAAAGTGGATAGACCCACTCATAATTGTAATTATCCAAAGACATATTGGATGAGATGCAATTACAAATTGATCTTATAGACGAGGATACAAAGACTGCTAAGGATAGATAGGAGTTTTATGCTAGCTCTAAACACTCTATTTGATGGGCATGTTGATGAAGGAGATATGGTATTATTGAGAGTGAAACCTAAGCACAGTTCTCTATCAATGGGTAATTGTAAGAAACTTAGTACAAGTTATTGTAGATTTTTTGTCATCATAGATAGGATAAATAATCAAGCTCATTGATTAGTATGCTGACCCTAAACAATTTATTTGATGGGCCCATTGGCGAAGGGATATGGTATTTTTGAGAGTGAAAACTAAACATAGTTCTCTATCATTGGGTAATTGTAAGAAAGTTAGTGCAAGTTGTTATGGATCTTTTGTTATAGAGAGGATAAATGATCAAGCTTATTGATTATTATTGTTACCATCTCAAATCAAGGTACACTATGTTTTCCATGTGAGCTTACTTAAGAAGTATACACCCAACTCACATCACATTCTAGATGACTCTATGTTGTCTACTTCCATCGAGGAAAATGTTGATGAGACCATTCTTCGAAGTAGAAACAAGGCTCTTTGTAACCGGACGATTACTAAACTTTTTGTTAAATAATTAACTTACCCTCTAGAAGATGCTACTTGGGAACGTGATGATGTTTTGAGATGATTGCCCAGACTTTAAATTGAGGTAAGAACACCTTAGATCTTTCAAGTGTGGGAGAATGTAAGATCTCCAATTTTTGGGCCTGTTTTAAAAATGAGATAATGGATTTTTCATGTGCACATGATTTTATTTTCATTGTTTCAATTTAAAATTCTTACTTGTGAAAGGTTGTGATGTTCTAAAGTGGAAAGTGAGGTTATTTTCAAGCTCTATTAAGTCAAACCAACACTTGGTTCAATTTTGGAGAAAAGTATTTTTTCTTGCTTTTTGTGCTTTTTGGTGCTTTTCTTTTGCAAAAAGCTTAACAATATTTTTCTTCTACTAGGTCCGGGGAAGCTAGGGTTCCATTTTGTAAAACTCCTCTTTTTGGGTTCGTCTCATAGCTCAAGTAGACCAGGCGAAACCATGGTTCAATTTTAGGAAAAATTTCATTTTCTTGCTTTTCGTGCTTTTTGGAGTTCCCAAAAAGAAACATGTTTTCTAATATTATCTAACCCTAGAAACATGATTTTTAGTCACCATTTATGTATATAACAGATATACCATGGGCGACAAGGCTAAAAGGGGTTCTATGGGGATTATTCTTATGGAGAGCGGCACCGTAAATACACCAAGGTGGTATGAAGGATGTCAAAGGCATGGCAATGTTCACCTACAATTTCACTAGTTACCAAGATTCCTTTTTAATTAATTAAATTGTCCCATAAAATTGGACAATGGGACAAGAGTTAACTATGAAGAGAAAGGTCTTCCACAAAATGAAGTTTGCTTTTGTGTAAAAATTTGGGCGTGCGGCAAGTTTTTCCATGGGGGGCACTCTCACTTGTAGGATTTCTATATAAGAAACAATAGGGCTCATAATCAGGGGTTGACAGATTCACAAACTCAGTGAAATTCTACGTTCTTATTATACGGAGGTGGTACAAGATCTCCATCACCATGTTCATAACAAAATCTCTCTCATTTATTGCCAAAACTGTATGATGTTGATTCATGCTTGTCTTATCATGTTAACAAAGTTGATGTATGCATACGGTGTGTTTATGCTCATGTAGATACATAAAAAGCACGCTTTTCTCTCACATCATGTAGGAAATAAGGACATTGCTTTTATTATATCTTCCAAACCATAATGAATTACTTTGAATCCTTTGAATTGGAGATTAACCAAATTGCTTTCAGTGTTTTCTCAAAAGACCCTAGTCTCCTTGGAGGGCTACCATATGCACTCATCGGATGGGAAAACCCACTTAGCAATATCAAGACCTTGATTTTAATGATTAGAAATGCTAATAAATGTATTTAGATCACCGTTAGCATGTCATGGGTGTGACTTACTAATTGCTGTTGGTACAAAATTACCTACACATGTAGAGGTACTACCAAAGTTGTGTACCATATCGAGTTGTGGGCTTTATGAGAAATTTATATATAATTTATGGTGTGTTTTTGTGAGTTGATTCCACTTTTTGGATGTCCATAAAATCATGTGTTGATGTATGGTTATCCAACCCGAACACTATGGGTAGTTTTGGATAAAATGGCTTTCTTTTTGCATCATGGTTGTTAGCACGAGTTTCATATGGGTGAGGTGGCATAGTAAGGTGATAGTCTATGCTAGAAGGCTGAGATTGGTGTATTGGTATGAGGCTAAATACACACTCTTGTATGTCATGTGTGCATCCAAAAATAGGGGAAAATTGATTTGCACCTAAGTGTGAAGTTATGGCATATTGTTGCTCAAAGTGATGGGGCTGTTTTGCATCATGATTAAGGTTAGAATATGATGTTAGATGATGCATGAAATTTCAAAGGATAGATGTGGATGTCTCATGTGCATGTATGTACTGCTTTCCATCCTTCTATGTTAAAATTAGTTCTATGCAATAGAAGACTGATGTACAACCATGAATGTCACATGTGCATGTAAGTGTTTCTTTCCTTCCTTCTACATTAAAACTAGCTCTATGTAAAAAAAGATTGATGTACAATCGTGGTGCATCACTTCCACGGGTGTTGGCTTAATTGCCAATGTCAAGTACAATTAAAGCTCCAAGTGTGAGAGTTATGTTAGGAAATAAGGTGTAGCTAAGTAGATATTAGAGTAGTTTACTTAATGGAGAGATATAATTTTCACACACAAGAGACACTATAGAGTAGAGAGAGAGAGAGAGAGAGAGAGAGAGAGAGAGAGAGAGAGAGAGAGAGAACACATTATGCGTGGTTCATGCAATGTGGGCTACGTCCACAAAAAAGCAGCCACTCAATGGATTTAGTACTTCAAATTAGAGGTATGTTACAAAGGGATTATACTCTTAATGAAAGTCCCACCTTGCTTCACTCTCACCACCTTACTATCGGGATTAGGCATTGGGAAACCTTCCATGACGTCGTAGTCAGAGGAAGAGTCACTAGCCGCTATGTTTGGGTCTTGGTTTGTACTACCTTGGGTCCTCGTCGAGGGCCCGGAACCTAAGGTAGGTGGATATTGAGAACTCGTGTAAGTCAAAATTCTCTCTAGTTGCTCGGCCTCTAGCACATGACTAGAGTGCAGATGCATGTGCCTTTGGCACCCTATAAGCGTCAACGAATAAATTCAAAGGTTAACCGCTTACTTTTTAGGCGTCCGTTTTCACTCGTTTTTTGATGTTTTTTAATGTTTTTTAATGATCGATTTTTGGATTAGAGCGCGTGATAGCTCAAAAAAAGTGTATTGCTTAGGGGGTTGTGGTGTGCTTTACAGCACAACGTTCGGTTACCTGAAGCTCCGTTGGTCCTCAAAAAGGTCGAATTTTACCTATGCGTGAGGCTAAAATACGTAATTTAAAGGGGGACTGAGGCCTGAGCCTAAGCGTGGGCTTGGGCTTGGGTCTGGGCTTGGGTCTCGAGGATATTCTTGATTCCGATCCTACCTTTTAAATTAACTTTTATTATTTTTAATTTTTAAAATTTTTTTTAAAGTTTTTTTTTTGAGATAAGGTCGCTCCGGCCGTGCTGTGCGCGCGAGCACACACATACCTAACCTACCTACTTACAACTAATACAGCTACTGTTACACACTAACACACTACTACAGTAACTCATTAGCTAACTTAACTACCTACTGTACTTTACACAGAACTAACATTATGGATCTACTACCTTAATCCTAACACCTTATCACAGAGAAAACACCATATGAATAGAAAAAACACAGTACCTTTCAATACCTTATTAACAAAACAATACATATCAGAAAAACAATCTCCTTCTCAACACACACACCTTCCTTCTCTACCTTTCCTACATTTCAAAATCCACCACAAAGTAGCATAGAGTGCTCCTCGAGCTTAATGCAGGGCATTCCCCGGTAGCGGCGCCAAAAATGTGCACGTCTGTCACGCGTGTCAATGCAAGGGACTCGCCGATACACTGTGTGAGAGCCACAAATGGATCCAAGCACATAACTAGACTAATCTAGAAAATTCAAGAGAGCAAGGGTGCGTCACTCACCGCACTACGCTCGCCTTCGTGGAGGATTCCTCGCCGCGAAGAAGAAGGAGCCACTGCTGCGCCGTGCTCAACCGCTTCACTGCAACCATGCCATCGTTGCAATGCTCGATCACACACACTCTCTCTCTCTCTCACGCATACACACACACACACACACACACACACACACACACACACACACACACACAAGGAGATGAAGAAGAAGTAGATGGAGATGGAGCAAGAGCACTCTTCAATTGCACAAATGAAAGAATGAATGAATTTTAGGTTTAGGTGACTTTTATATGAACTTGCCCCATTCACACTTGGGCACCCATACTTAGCCAAATAACCCTTGAATGTTCCAGTTAGAGTGCACCTCTCATTGGCGATCACTCTTACCCTTTTTCTATTGGACCGACAAGCTCGGTACCTGACTCTACCAAATAAATAATACGGCGTCCGTTGTAGGTGATAGGAATGTGCGTGAGGGTTAACATGGGCAAGTATCAATTAATTGAAAATGTAAAAATATAGTTAAATAGTGCAAGTGTCTCAATCTCACACCATCATGTGCAAGGGAGGGTTGAACTTAAATTAGCCCACCCTTGGTATGCTAAAATGGCGAACAAAAGTGAGTCTTGCATAAGCTAATTTGAAACAGGCTCAAGGTTTCACTTCTATGGCCTTGGTAGACATAGTAGGTGGATGAGGATCAAACTTAAGTGTGAGCCTCACTTGTATGTGCTAGTGGAGCACTAGCAAGTGAGTCTCAAACTTAAGTTTAATCCTTGCTGGCAACTCAAGCTACAATATTCATGTTTGAGCCTCCCCCTTCACAAACTAGTGGAGCACTAGTAAGTGAGGCTCAAACCTAAATTGGAGCCTCACTTGTGTGTACTACACAAACACATGAAGATGAGGTTCAAACTTAATTTCAAGGATCACTTGCATGTGTTACTATCACTCGAGGTGAGCCTCACTTATAGCCTAGGTTAAGTTCTAGTGGTAGCTTCGGATGGGTCAACGAGGTTCAAACTTAAGTTTGAGCCTCACTTTTAATATGAGGCTATTTAAAGCCCTTGTAAATATAAATGTAGTAGTTTTGAGAGCCAACAAAATTGTAAAATAGTGTGGGTTTTCATAGCATGAGGCCACTATTCCAAGGTCTTAAGAAAACACAACATGTTGGAAGATTAGATTCAAAGAAATGAGCCATCACTAGCCATCAACCATTGTCGATGTAACCGAGTAAGTGATTCTAACTTGTTGATTTTTTAACCATTATTTATTAAATTTTTTAATTAGTATAAAACACATCTCATTGTTCTTAAGTAGGAAACTAGTATTCTACTTGTCATTTGGTAGAGTACGGTTTGGTATATAGCACATACTAATGATAGACTGAGAGAATCAAGGAGAGATTGCTTGTCATTTGGTAGAGTATGGTTTGGTAGAAAGTAAAGAAAAATGAGAGAATCAAGGAGGGATTAGTGTGCATTCAAAGGAGAAGAGAGATTAAGAGCAACTGTAGAGATTAAAGGGACAAGATAGAGGAGGAAAGAGCGATTAGAGAGAAAGATTTGATGTTTGAATATAGAGACAAAGAAGGACAAGAGATATAGAAAATTAAGGATATTTTGTGATTGAACTAATAATAATCATAGATATTGGATACTAATAAGCAATGAGAAACATTGATTAGAGAGCATTTAGAGAGGTTAAAAGGTCATTTAAGGACAAGAATTTGGATAGAAAGCGATTAGAGAAGATGGAGAACGATTAGAGTGACTAAACAATGTTGAGATTGACTAAATAATGTTTAGAGACGAGGGAGATTGATGGATTAAAGTGTGACTAGAGAGGATGGAGAGTGCTTAGAGTGACTATATAATGTTTAGAGAGGAAGGAGATTGATGGATTAAAGTGTGACTAGAGAGGATGGAGAGTGCTTAGAGTGACTAAATAATGTTTAGAGAGGAGGGATATTGATGAAAGAGTGATAGGAGAGGTTTAAAATCATTAAATTATGATCAAAGCAATTGGAAAGAAGACTGTAAATTGATTAGAGAGGGATTAACAAGGAAAAAGATTAATTAGTAAAAGATTAGGAAGGAGAGAAACTTATAGAAAGAGATTAAAGAAAGGCAAGAGGGTTTACACAAGGCTAATTGTGTACAACACAAAGAGAGTACCGAGAGAGATTAAAGAAAGGCGAGAGGGTTTACACAAGGCTAATTGTGTACAGCAAAGAGAGAAGAAGAGAGCCACACGATGATACTTACTTGGTTAATGAAGACTATTTGAATTTGAACTTTAACTCTCAGCCTTGAATGCTACTCTAAATCACTCCTATGCTTGCTTTGAATGCACCTCAAGCCCACTTTTGCACTTTTTTTGCATGTTAATGAGAGAATTGTTACCATATACATGTGGTAGTGATGTGTGTGTACACACTAGGACCGCCGGGGCATTTTTTCCCTCTTTCGGAGGTTTTTCCCCCCGTGCATTGTATATACGCCCATCACTCTAGGGCTATCTATCTTTCCATTGCACACTAAGCAATATAATATCTACTGTGTGCCTTGAGCTTCCTTCGTCTTCTCCAAGTTGTGTGCGTTTCCTTGCAACCTTAATTCCAACAATTGGTATCAAAGCAGGTTGCATCCTCCCGGGCTTAGTCACCAGCAGCTCCAGCACACACCTGCTCATTTTCTTTGATTTCAGTGAGCTTTGGCGAGCGTTCGCAGGTCGACAAAATTTTTGGGTAAGCTTGTAGAGCTTTGTTTGCTCAGGTTCCTGATTTGGACTCATTTCGGCCTTTGTTTCCACTATAGGCAGTATTGCACATACTATTTTGTCATTTTGTGGAGAATTTTTGTCAGTGCTGTTTTTTGCATAACAGGTGCCTTATAGTCTTCTACAATTTGTGCTATATAGCACGTGTTGTTAGCGCTTCGTTTCTCCTCTTTGGGCAGTTTTCACATCAAGTGCATCATTTACCATGGCTGACAACAACACAGATGGGTTCAAGATGTTTACCCTATGTGGGCTTACATGATGCAACATGTTCTTGTGTCAAAGGGCGTTTGGAATATTGTGTAGGGCATTGATGTATGCCCTGGTTCTCAGGATATAGGCGATGTTGAGGATGTTGCATGTCTTGCTACATGGATTCTTGCTGTAAGAGTTGTTTTGCCTACGGCAGAACAAGCTCGTTGGGATGTAAAGGATGCACAGGCTCATGTGTTGATTGTGTTTTCTGTGAAGTGCACCATTACTCCTCACATTTTTTCAACAAAATCTACAAAACAGGCTTGGGATATTCTGGTTGGTCTTTATGCAAGTCGCAATGAGGCTAAAATTGCATTGCTGCTGCGTAAAGAGCCAGAGTCGAAGATTATGCATGAGGAAGATGATATAGACACTTTCCTTACTGGTGACAAGGATTTTAAAGAGCATCTTATTTCTGCAGGTGAAGTTATTTCAGATAGTTCCCTTGTGCAAACTGTTCTTGATGTTTTACCAGATTCCTACCAAACTTTTTCTAGTACTTGGAGACTTATGACCCAAGGAAATCCTGAAGTTGTCAAGTTTGATACATTGTGCACATTACTGTTGCAAGAGTCAGTTTCCAGAAAAAACAGGACTAGACAGCGTGCAGTTGAATAGGCTTTTATTACTTCTCAAAGAAATGGGGGTAACATCAATGCAGCCACTTCTTATGGTTCTTCTGCGAGTGGAAATCACCCGTTCCTAATGCTTCTGCTGGTAACAATTCGTCTAGAAATTCTGGTGATAAGGGAAAAAAGAAGATGCGTTGCCATTATTGTAAAGCTAATGATCACTTGATCAAGTAGTGTCCTAAGTTGAAGTCTAAAGAGGCTAAGAAGAAAGAGGGTGGTTCCACTACAAATGCAGCCATTATTGAGTCTTTTGTGAAAGGAGACTGTGATGCTGATGTTGATGTAGAATGGGCTTTTAGTGCAGAGTGCACTTACAATCCTGCTGTCCATGATGCATGCATATCAGTTGCTGCAGATTCACATGTATGGTATTTCGACAGTGGTGCTACAAAGCACATTACCTCACATCGTAAATTGTTCACCTCTCTCGAGTCTGTCCCTCATGGGAATTCAGTCACTTGTACCAACAATGCCCCTTATCCGGTTCAGGGAGTTGGAAAGATTGTTCTTATTGCTGTAAATGGCAGTTATTTCACACTTGTTGATGCACTTTATGTACCTGGGATCAAGAAGAATCTTTTGTCTGTATCTGCACTTGCTAGACCTGGACTTGTAGTCAAATTTGTGGATGACAGATGTACAATTCATCTCAGTTTTGGTGATGAAATTGTTGCATCTGGCCTTTTGTGCCATGGGCTACAAGTGTGGACAAAATTTTGCAAATACAGTTGCAGATTCAACTGTTTCAGATGCAAAATTGTGCCATGCACGTTTTGGGCATATTAATTTTTTGAGTTTGCTATGTTTGTAGAAATCTGATATGGTTGCTTCTTTGCCACCTCTTGAAGCACATATCACACATGTTTGTGAAGGTTGTATTTTGGGTAAGCTGCAGCGTTCAAAGTTTCCAAAGGATGGTTCAGTTAGGGCCACATGTAGGTTGCAGCTTGTGCATAGTGATGTTTGTGGGCCCATGCTTTAAGCTGTGTCTAGCTTACATGAATTTAACACTAGGTTGGTAATGGGACACTTTTATGTCCTGGGACACTTTTATGTCCTGTTAAGTGACCATTTTCCTTGAATTATGTCAAGAGTTTCAAAATGGATTTTGAGGTGCTATCTATCTAGAAAGTTGTCTCATGAGCTGAAAAAAACTCGACATTTTTTTGGAATATCAATTCCATCTTTAACATTGTCCTTTCACAACATTTCACAACCTAAACTGTGTGAAAAAACGGGTCATGTTTTTGGCTTTTTTCAACTTTTTGCAACTATGCCACTCTAGAATTCATGTTTGTGAGGTCTATAATTCTAGAGAACTATCTTTAGTAGTCCTCAACATGTCCTTATGCTTCTAGGGAGAAATAAATGTTAAAGTTGTAAGTTATGACCAAATTACAAAAATTGTCAAATCCTGTTTTTTAGCCAATTTTAGCTCTTCTATGATTTTTTTGGTGGCTTTCATGATATCCAAATGTAGTTTTGATTTTCTATGTCGCATATTGTAGCATAAAGCTAATATTCCTTGAGTTTTGGGGCTCCCAATACCCTATTTTGCATAGTAGACAATGATGGTTGATTTTTTCAATTATAGAAGAAAACGAAACATTCTAGTATATCAAGTATAGCTTTTTCAATATTGTTAGTTTCTTGTGACAACTACCTGCATTTTGTAGGTAGTAACCATATCTAGTCATAAGGATCAAATTTGGCTACATATTGAATAGTTTCTATGGGATTCTACAACTCATAATGTTGAACCCAGTTTTTTCATGTTTGCTGTATTTAGCACTTCATCTTTGTCCCCAAGATTCCCCTTGGTAAGAGATGTATTATTCTTTTGACATGCTCCATGGCTCCTTATGAACCTAAAGGACAATAGGGAACTAAGAAAACATGCATATATTATTTGTATTGAGCGTGGCTATAGAAACTTTGATGATAGGTTTGCAGAATGGTAAAAATTCAACTTTTTTGTACCTATTTGTTTTGGAAAAACAAAAAATAGTGAGTGAGAAGCAATCATATGTTCTGATCACCAACCCATTGAAGTTAACTAGGGAATTTATCTCAAGTCCTACAAAAATCCCTAATCTTATTTTTATGCAACAAAACGTAAGAAATGACTGTTTTGATGAAAATGTACTGGTCCATCAACTTTGGAGGCTTGGTGTGACCAAAAGATGAGAAATTTTATAAGTTTCTTATTTTTTCCATGTGTAGTAGGCCTTGAACTATAACCTCATGAAAGGATTTTACAAAATGAGTGGATATACTATGGTTTTGGAGGTTTTTTTCAAAACCCTGAAAGGACACTTTTATGTCCTGTTAGGTTACCAACCTATTGTTAATGCTTTGGCTAGTCATGGGATAAAACACCAAGTGCCTTATACACCTTAGCAAAATGGTGCTGCTAAGAGGAAAAATAGGTCACTTACAAAAATGGCATGATGTACGGTCAAAAGTCAAGCTTTGCCACATTGTTTTTGGCTTGAGGCCATCATGTGTACCACTTATGTACTTAACAGGTGTCCTACAAAAGCTTTGCAATCTATTACTCCATATGAAGCATGGCATGATAGAAAGCCTTTTATGGAGCACATGCGTGTTTTTGGCTATTTGGCATATGCTTTGGTGCCACAACACAACACAAAAAATTGGATGATAAGACTGTCAAATGTATTTTTGATGGTTACAGTGCTGAAAGCAAAGGTTACAGGTTGTATCATCTACAAACAAAGCGTATTAAGGTTTCACGGGATGTAGTGTTTGTGGAAGATTTTGTTCAGCCCTTGGTTTCATGTACTAGAGACAGTAATGTAAGCTCACAGGACATTTATGACACTTTGTTGCCTCTTTTCAGTGGGGTGGAAGTTTGAATGTAGATTCTAATGAGGCAAATGTACAACCTATGGGGGTTTTCAAAAATGTTACAGATCAGCCAATTACTGATGCAGATGTACATGATGTACTTGATGAGGAAAGGGCTGAAAAATGAGAAGGCTAGAGGTATGACAAAATGGTTGGTGCACACTTTGCGTGACAGTAAATTGGATGCACCTTTGTCTAGTTGTACTCGTTCAGGATCTCGCCATGCATCTTATGCATTAGATTGTTATGCTTTGGATGTGTCTAGCTTACATGAGTTGAAGAACCTTTGTCTTTTGATGAAGCACAAAATTCAGAAAATTGGATGGCTGCCATGCAATCAGAATATGATGCACTCATAGAAAATGGCACATGGAGTTTCTGTGATTTGCCTCTTGGCAAAAAGACCATTGGTATGAAGTGGGTTTACAAGTTGAAGCACAAGCCGGATGGTGAGATCAATCGCCATAAGGCTCGACTTGTTGCAAAGGGTTATGCACAGCAAAAAGGTATGGATTATGAAGAGACTTTTGCTCCCACTTGTCGTATGACTACTGTGCATTTTCTATGTGCATTGGCAGCTCATTTTGGTTGGGATGTACATTAATCAGACATTGTTACTGCTTTCTTGAATGGTGATATATTTGAGGAAGTTTATGTAACGCAGCCTCGTGGTTTTGTTAAGAAAGGACAAGAGGACAAAGTGTGCAGATGTAAGAAGGCTTTGTATGAGTTGAAGAAATTTCCTCGTGCTTGGTATGAGAAAGCTGACACTCATTTGGTCAAATGAGGCTTTTGTAATAGTCCAACAGAAAGCACATTGTATGTCAAGGTGAGGGTGGTGTACTTCTCATTGTTGTTCTTTATGTGGATGATTGGCTGATCACTGGTCCCAATGAAACACATATTGCTGAATTTAAGGCTGATTTGAATGCTACTTTGAAGATGAAAGATTTGGGGCTGTTGCATCATTACTTGGGCATACAATTTAAGCAGTGTGATGGTGGTATTGCCTTGTGTCAGAAAAGTTATACAGAGACATTGCTATGTAAGTTTGGACTTGAGGATTGCAAACCTATTGCCACTCCCATGGAAATAGGTTTGAAAATGAGTCTTCATGATGCTGGTGATCCTGTAGGTGTCACTCTTTACCTGCTGGATGCCTCATTTATGAATGCAACACGAGGCCGGATATTCAGTTTGCAGTCTCATGAGTCAGCAAATTTATGCATAGCCCAAGGTCTAAGCATTGGCAGGCTGTCAAGAGGATTTTCCACCACCTTAGTGGTACTTTACATCTTGGCTTGTTTTATCCCAAGGGGGATCATTGCCTCCAGAATTACATGCTTTTTTGGACTCAGATGGGGTTGATTGTTTTGACACGCGAGTGTCTACAAGTGGGTTTTGTTTCATGCTTGGAAGTTCATGTATATCATGGTTGAGAAAGAAGCAACCTACTGTGGCCACTTCTAGTTGTGAAGCTGAGTACAAGGCAATCTTCACAACTATGGTTGAGTGTGTATGGCTCAGATGCCCTATGGCTGATTTGGGTGTTGGACAGAACACTACCAACACTATCTACACTGACAGTCAGAGCGCATTAACAATTCCGAGGAACCTAGTTTTTCATGCTCGCACAAAGCACATTGAGGTGCATTACCACTATATCAGGGAGAGGCTCTCAGCAGGAGAGATCAACTTGGCTTATGTGCCAACATAGGACAACATTGTAGATCTTTTCACAAAGGAATTGTCTTGTGAGAAGCTTGAAGCTTTCCGCAAAGCTTTGGGCTTACTCCCCTTTGTAGACTGATCATGTCCTCAGGGCATGGCACTTCCCTTTACTCATGTGCCATCTCTTGTTCACCGCATCACTCCAAGGGGATTTGTTATACCATATACATGTGGTAGTGATGTGTGTGAACACACTAGGACCGCCGAGGCATTTTTCCCCTCTTTAGGAGGTTTTTTCTCCCGTGCATTGTATATACGCCCATCACTCTAGGGATATCTATCATTCCATTGCACACTAAGTAATATACTCTCTACTGTGTTCCTTGAGCTTCCTTCATCTTCTCCAAGTTGTGTGCATTTCCTTGCAACTCTAATTCCAACAAGAATATAGTGATAGGTTTGCACTCACAGAGAGAGAGAGAGAGAAAGAGAGAGAGAGAGAGAGAGAGAGAGAGAGAGAGAGAGAGAGAGAGAGAGAGAGAGAGAGAGAGAGAGAGAGAGAGCATTAAGGAAAAATTGGACTCTCAAAGGGGCCCTATAAAAAGATTTGACTTTGCCTCTCTTGTCCAAAGTGGGCAACCTGGTGAAGTACATAAACGCTGTGTCAAAACCCTATCAACCAACATATCATTGGAGAGGAATCTCAAAACTCGAGCGAGATTTTCCGAGCAATCCCTAAAGCGAGCAAGACTGGCCAAAGCACACTATACAAAACAAAAACCAAACAGGACATTTTAGGTGACTTCAAGCACAAAAAAAAAAACTAAAACAAGATTACATCTAATTTTATTGGTAAAACGATCACAAATTTTTGACAAAAAAACCCCTTAAACAAGGGTTTGGTAGAATGTTTCCATTGATGGGCTATAACAATTGGAACCCATACAATGGCATGTTGATATTCCTCTTCTTAGAACTAGTTGCCCTCATATATTAAATGCTCATTCTACCACCATTGATACTTGTTGGGAATAGTGGCACCATGATTCCAACGGATATAAATCCCCTATTCCTACCTCCCTACATGTAGAACCACGAGACTTGCACTAAAAGAGTAAGGTTGTTGCCACTCGAACAAATCTCATGAATAAGGAAAGTCTGGGAGCTTGAGCTTCTCTTCACTTCTTCTTCTTCTTCTTCTTCTTCTTCTTCTCCTGTCTCTTGCTCTACCTCAGGTTATTGTGGGTTGATGTATGTAACATACTATGCATTTTAAGTTACTCTAGAGAAAACAGTGGAAACTTGAAAATAATTCTATTAATGAGTCTATCTTTTTGAGAAAATCCACATCATGGTACATATTAAAGTCTGGATCACACCATCATAGGTAGCCTTCTATCGGGGGGGGGGGGGGAGTGGGAGTTAGTGGTGTTGCCAAAGGTGGTGGTGAAAAACGTGTCAAGGGAGGTGGTAATGGTGGGGGATTATAAAGAGTGATTTTATAGAAGAGTACACAAGGTTGATAAAGCTACGAACAATTTTGTTATGACAACTTTGTCCACATGCTAGTTCTCTTTTACCTACCCATATCGATAGAAACCTAGGTTTAGTGTAATTCCACCTACAAATTTTGAGATTTATCTTCAAATTCAAGGTAGAAGGTGAATAAACCTACAAATTTTAGAGAGATTTAGTGTAAAAACCTTCTCTTAAATTTTCCATGTTAATATGAGCACAACTTAGAGCTTCTAAATTGCTCGGGGTTCCTAGTCTGCTGAGTTGTCCGTCATGCCTCAACCCAGATTACTCACCCAACGTGTGATGCCACTATGCTGAATACACTTCTTAGAGCCATGGTGTATGATTGTCATTGTAGTCCTTTGAAATGCTTTTCCTAATGCGGCTTAGCCCTCCATTTTTGTTTGTACTCTATTTACTGTTTGGGAGCTGTACGTCCATCAATGCCTCATAGCAATTCAAATGGATGGTAGTCTAGCATTGTATATGTCATCTTGCAAAATGATGTGGCCCAGGCCTCGGTCCTTAGCACCCCATAAGGTAACCCCCTTAAAGGGGTAACTGGGAGGTTGGTTGTGCTACAACAAACAACATTGTGCCATGTTGAGAAAACTGTGTTGGCTAGGAAAGGTAAATCTTAGGGTCCCTAATCATTGATAAATTTGGTTTTTGAAGGAGTTGGGCAAGGAAACTCACAATAGACGAGGCAAGAAGGTCCTCAAGTTCAACTGTCATCATTTTCAACAACTAAATAGTATAAACAAAACCCTTCAAAAAATCTATTTGAAAGAGACGCTGACTCTTTCACATACGGGCAGGGACCAATGCTTGAAAAAAGCTTTGTTTTGAAAACTTAGCAAACCACCTATGAGAATTTTAGTGGTAAATTGACTAAATTTGAAGGTTTTTACACGAAATGACGCTAAATTTCTCTAGATTTTGTAGGTTTATTCACTTTAAAATTTAAAATTTAGAGGTAAATCTCAAAATTTGTAGGTGGGATTACATTAAACCTAGGTTTTTTTTCTCAACCCCTCCCCCCCTCTTTCTCTCTCCTTGCTCTCTCTCAATCTCTTTAAAAAAAAGTCTCTGAAAGAGCCCGCACCGGCGTGGACTTTTTGTTAAGAGAGATTGAGAGAGATGGAGGGAAGAGAGAGAGAGAGAGAGAGAGAGAGAGAGAGAGAGAGAGAGAGAGAGAGAGAGAGAGAGAGAGAGAGAGAGGAGGGGGGGATCGTATATGCATGAGGGAAGTTTGGAAGGGAAGAGGCTGAGGAGGCGGAGATCGTGCATGTTGTAGGATCAACATATCTGTGCTGATGTGCGTCACGCGACCTTGTACTCTATCACGGGGAGAGCTTCTGCATGTTGACGCAACCCAACCTTATCTCTTATTGCACCATCGTTTTTGGTGTTGCGGCTTGAGTAGGTTTTTGCCAACCCAATTAAGCATCAACTGTGAAGAATCGTAGTGGTTGTTGGACTAAGCAAGGTAGGGGAGGGAGAGCATGTGCTCCTATGTTGCAAGGCAAGAGTTCATAACTTCTATTGGGGACACGTAGGGACAACAAAAGGAGACCTTCAGACTCTAGAGAAGCGCAACTGCTAAATCTCACTTCTCTCTGTCCCCCCCCCCCCCCCCCTCTCTCTGTCTCAAATTCTCTTAAATAAGAGGTCTTGAGTTCAACTCTCCTCATCCGCTAGATCTTTAAGGTCTCTTGGGGTAGTTTCCTATGATGTTAAAAATCTCTTCTTCTCGGGTGTTTGTGTGAGCCCATGCTTCAAAAAGCATTGGTGCATGAGGTCGAGGGTGTCGAGAAGGTGCTACCCTTGGAGAGAGAGTGAGAGAGAGAGAGTGTGTGAAAAGCTGTTAAGCCAAAGCGAGAAGGGACGCAGACACACACACACACACAAGGCTATGAGCCAAGAGGGCGATGAACGCGCTAATATATTAGCTACCAAGAGGTGGTTTAAATATACAGGTAATGGGAGTTACAAGGCGTTTCACGGGAGATTCGTAGGAGTGCAATCCGTTGTGTGCCTAGTGGGATGTTGATTGGATGATGATGTGGATTATTATTTCCCACACGCCCCCACAAGACACATCGTCCATACAGAGGCATGTATAGATGCATATTGTGATGTGATCATGAGATAGATCTACATGCTTTGGACAAATACAATATGCGTATGAAATTATTCTTGGTGTGACTTCCAAGGTCTTCAACCTGGATCAAGGTCCGACTTCGTAAGGCGAAGTTTAGCAACTCTGATTGCTTCATTGAATGATCTTTGAAAGGCTTCTTAACGTCCACTCCATGAGTGATTTCACGAGCTTGGAAACTACATGTTCGCCCCCTCAAGCGAAATGAAAGCATAACCGTGTCTTTGTGTTTTGGAGTTGATGGCGAGGTTACGTGTTGAAATGGCAGCAAGGTAAGAAGACTCAGAGAAGCTACCATTTGTTGAATGAATAGTAGAGACTTCATGAAGGTTATACACACACATTGGTGAGGTCGAGGAATCATCTCATAATTCAAGGGAGGGCTCTTGTAAGCAAGGCCACCAGGGTCTAAAACAATGGAAGACCATGATGGTGGGAAAGATGGCCAGGCTGAATTCCCGCAGATTACTGCAGAGGGGTGTGCCTCATGATCAAGTTCAACAACTTGAGGTTTGACCTGCCTCAGAAGACTTTTAGCAGCACGTAGGGTGCATGGCTTAAGCAACCGAGAGGTTTGAGGCTTGTAGTTGGTTGCTACATCAATATCAAGATTGGGAACAGGTGCATGGCTGGGTGGGTGGGTAGCGCTTGAAACGTCAGGCCATGCCTTGGTGGATTTAACCACATGATCAGGAGTGGTCAGGTTGGCAAGAAGGGCCTTAGCAGTGGCGCCAAAAATTGGAGGGGCAACAGCCAGGTTCCCAATGATGGTCTTGACACCATTGCCATCTTTAGACGAAGGTTGTATTGTTGTGGGTCCGGCAACACTGTTTGCTGCCCTATCTTTGGAAGCATTTTTTGGCGGATGTGAGGGCTGCACCAAGGTCAGTAACGGCGTGTGTGCCATCTCTTTTGTTGGAAACGAGGTTTGCGACAGTAGCCTTGCTGCAGCTTTCAAGAATCTCTCTCTCTCTCTCTCTCTCATAGCAAAAAAAAAACTCTCTGAAAGACCGCGCGCCGGCACATGGTCTTTCAGAGAGTTTTTTGTTGCTATGAGAGAGAGAGAGAGAGAGTATGTACCAACGATTTAAAAAAATCACTATTAATAGGAATCTTGAGCGAAGCCACACCAAGGACAGTATGCACAAGACGATGATGAGCGGTGATGGTGGTAGCAAGACGACGGGCAATGAGCAGACACAGGGGCGAAGCCAAGCAAGACCATGAGCAATCCATTGAGATAAGAAGACTTTTTTTGTATTTTTAAACTGTCTCAAATCAGACGTCACAATGGCTTCGGTGGGATGGTTAGTGCGAAAGACCTCTTTGAGATGGCGCACGTTGCGTGCTCGACTCCCTGCACTCGATTGGAGTTTTACTCCAGCTAGCAAAAGAATGAGGCAGATGAGGCATTTGCGAAGATTCCAGGCAATAAAATTACAAGCGAACCAGTATGTATATGAGAGAGAGAGAGAGAGAGAGAGAGAGAGAGAGAGAGAGAGAGAGAGAGAGAGAGAGAGAGAGAGAGAGAGAGAGAGAGAGAGAGAGAGAGAGAGAGAGAGAGAGAGAGAGAGAGAGAGAGAGAGAGAGAGAGAGAGAGAGAGAGAGAGGAGAAGTGAGCATTCCATGTTTGTCTGTAGATCGTTCTGAAATGCTTGCATCATCAAATTTTCAAATCGGTTATTAACAGAGCTGGACAAGGAGGTTATCAACAGAGCTCATCAGACCATGACTTGCACTAGTGGCAAATTGCAATGTTCCCCAAATATGCCTTTCCCTCGACATTGAGCTGTTTGCCACTAATGCCCTCACACACACTACTTAACTACTTGAGGATTATGACCATCATAAGCTTTTTTGCCTTGATGTCCACTTTGACGTTTACTCGTTTCATTTCTTTGCCCTCTGCTGTCTGCATCGCCAACATCCTGATAACATCAACAGAAAAATGTGCTGACAAGTGGGGATTCAAGTACTTGAGCACTAACCATTGTCTCGTCCAAATGCCTTCTTAAGGGGAGGATCACATAAGATCTGTGATTTTTCAGTACTAATCTGGAGCTTGTGAGCCTTCATGTAGTCCCATACTCGCTTGAGAGCATCAGGCCTTGTGGTCTCCGAGGTTTGCAAGATGGGAGCCAAGCTGGAGGAGACCCTATAGAGGATCTGAGCGCCACCTCTGGGCTTGGGCTTGGGGTCGAGCTCGAGAGTGGTTTTGAGTTCGGCCTTCAGCACTTTCTTGCTCATCTATTCATCAACTCATGCAGAGCGCAGAGCAGTCACACACTAGACCAGGGGCAAGATCCTGATTGATGGCAAGACAAAGGATAGTGATGGATAGCAAGAAGACGGATTGGGATTGTTGGCTGGGGTTGAGCGATCGAATCTATCACTTGCACGTACAATACCCCATACTGTAGAAACAAGGCTGCATGATACAACCCAGCATTGGACTCTGAAAGTCAAGTAGCGCTCATGCAGGTGCAATTAGGAAGCAAGAGCTAATTGGCCATCCGATATTGGGAAGAAGCAAGAGGCATGAACAACATCTTGCACTACTATGATATGATTCCTGCAGCCACCAATATTTCAGTTGACTACAAGTAGTAGTACTAGCACCAGCATACAACATTTAAAGAGCAAAATAATTCATTGCTTATTAGATATGATGCCGATCACTGCACTACAAAATTATGAAAAACTCTCTTCTAAAAGAGTCTTCTCACATACAATCGGCCACAGAGCGTATGATAAGGCATATGATAGAATTGAATAGGAATTCATACTTCAAAGTCTATATGATATGGGTTTGGATAGATCATTTTTCAGATTCTTTTGGGAATGCGTCAGCTAGAATTCAATTAATGGTACTCTTACAGATGTTATTCCATTCCATAAATCCATAAGACAAGGGTGCCCCCTTCCTCCTTTGCTCTATGCTATCTCATCTGATGCCTTGGATTGGCTTGTTAAAGATGCTATGCAGTAGGACAAACTCACTGCTATAGACGTACCTGGCTCTATGAAGCAAATGTGTCTCCAAAAGTGTGTTGATCATACCAATGCAATTGTGAGACATAATGTACATGCAAAGGATAATTTTAGGGCTTGTCTCGGTGTCTTGCAAGTGGATCGATTATTAACCATGCTAAAGGTTTGGTTTGATAGGGTTGTCTGCTTTGTCTAAGCCAATTTTCACCAGGAAGACTTAAACTGTTGCGTTGGGGGAAAAACATGCCCATGCTTCCTGCTGAATGGTGTTTTCGGTTGAGCCATTATCTGATAGTTTATAGTTTAGCTTCTTTTTTATGTGCCATATCCGTACGACAGGATAGTCATCACCATTGATGGATTCATGTTGTAAATATCCACTTTCTACCAAAGACAATTTGAATGATTGGAAGATCGAGACCAATTAAAATTGTAAGTGGAGGTCTAATTAATACTAAAATAGTTAATAGTATTTTCTATTTTGACTTGGAAAGTAACGGTGTTCCAAGGATCCTCTATCCTCTTGACTAAGAGAGAGAGAGAGAGGATCCTGCAAGGAAGTATTCACCAAAACCTTTTGTAGGAACCAGTGGAAAAAATAAAATTGAATATCATAACAATTTTTTTTTGGATTTTTACCGAGTTTTACACTAAAATCCTCCAAATTTAGCCAGTTTCCTTCAATGACACCCTCAAAACTAGCCTGGAATTTTTTTATTTTGACCCTTAAAAGTACACTTAAAGCCAAGTTTTTAATGAAGTTTTTACCAAATAGTGATACTGTTGAGAGAGAGAGAGAGAGAGAGAGAGAGAGAGAGAGAGAGAGAGAGAGAGAGAGAGAGAGAGAGAGAGAGAGAGAGAGAGAGAGAGAGAGAGAGAGATCTCAACATCTTCTCTCACTTAGCATTGTTCTTTTTTATGGATACCACCTTATCTCAAGAAAACACAAGCTTAAAACAGACGGAATTTGTCAAACAAATAAGTATGAAAAGTCACTGTAGCAACCTTCCCTCTTGTTGAAATTTTCATTCCAGATTTAAAGAAGGCTCTAGTACCACCTTTTAGGGTATGGCATGGCTTTGATCTTCATAGATTGGAGCCGAATTCGGCTCTTATAATTGGTGACCGCATGAATACTCCACATGACCAAAGATGTAAAGCATATTCCGACGATGATGTGCCCATTGTGTGGTGAATGCTATGGCCTTCCTGACATCTACCATATTTTTTCAAACAATGATTCAAAATGGAAAGGAGCAGCATCTTCAATCTTTGTGAAAGAAGTTGTTCAATTGAAGCTTTGAAGTTGTCACATTGTATGGTAAAAAGATCCTCAATATTTTATTTGTTTCCAACTAGCTTAGTTCAATTATGATGATGCCTTTCTAGAAAATTTTAGACATAGAACTCTATTAATTTTGATTGTTGTTTTTGTAAATTGATTAAAAAAGGCATATATTGTTCAATTAAAGAACAATATGATTTTATTGTTACAGAGATAATTTCATATACAATGGTGTTTGTCGGACATGTGTCGTGTAAAAAGGGTGCCCTTGTATGAAGATCACAACGTTGTAGTATGGGCAAGGCAAGACGACATGGAAGGGACGATTGGTGTATAAATGAACTAATGAGGTGCAATAAATTGCTATCAAATTGGTGTGGCTAAGAGGAGGAGGGATGCACATGCTCTCAAGTATAAATGGCAATCAAGAACCAAAGTACTAGACAAGGGAGCACTTACCTTACAATTTTTTTTTAGGATGACTTGAGCATTAAATAAAGGTCTAAAGCTCTTATTAGTCTATCAATCTTACTTCACGCTCAAACATGTGAAGAGCAAGTGAGAAAAATTCAAGCCAAAGAAGAGTAGAAACAGAGGAAATGACAATTAGATAATTAGAGATTGAGACAGAAGATAATATTTTCAAATATTGTGCTACTTTTTTTAAAAGTAAACTTTGATCTTTTGGAATTTAGGAGGTAGTCTATCCATTGAAAACTTTTTTTTTTGTAGTGATCAATATATAACAAACAATAAATATTTTGTTGATGATAAAATTTACTATATTGCGTACAAACGCTTGCTCGTGTTTGTCTTTGCTCGGAAAAACTCGCTCGGAGCGTGGTAAGACTCATGATTGGAAAGATCTTAGAAAGTAGGTTCTAAATCCCCAAACTCCGACAAATTTGGAGTTGATTTGTAGAAGTTATGGCCTCCCCATTGAAGTTGAAATGTGGTTAGAGATTCCATTTATAAGATGGAGTTGTCACATCAAAAAATGGAATCTTCTAGAATATAAAGAATCTGATGACATGCTATATATCGATGGACAGACCTCAATGAAAACATTCTAAATCCAAAAGGTTCGACAAGTCTTGATTTCGTTTGTAAAAAGCTTATCGTGCGCCCGTTTTGGATAAGAGAGAGAAAGTCAAAGTCCTTATAGGGCCCCTTTGAGAGTCCAAATTTCCCCCAAAGAGAGAGAGAGAGAGAGAGAGAGAGAGAGAGAGGATGGGTGAAAATGATTAAGAGAGAGTGTGTGCATGTGGGGTAGTGCGTCGCACAAGGGAGGGGGTTTTAATGAGGCACCAAAACCCCCCCTTCCATGTGTGTCTATTTTTAACATTGATAGCTAATGCTTATTATAGTAGTATTTGCCAATATTTTAAAGAACTTTCCCCTTAAACCATATCCTTTGAACCTACTGACTTTTGTAAGATATACAATCAAAATATGTTTTTAAACAAAACCTTAACTAATGGAGGTTTTGCATGATAAATTTTAAGATGCTATAGTTACCCTAAAATTGCATTCAAAATCATGATCAATATTTGCCTTTTTATTTGGCTAAAATCATAGCAAATCTATAAGAAAAGATGCATCTCTTTTCAAAAATCAATAATAGTATGGAAAATAATTTGCTAACTAACTGAATATTAGTTATCAAGAAAATTAGTTGTCATCCTGCTAGTAGATAATTTCTATAACTTTGTATTTTTCTACTAAAACTATCCTTGCAAGCTTTTGAAACTATAGATTCTAGTCCCTTGTATCAAACTTCAAGCTCCAACTTAAGTTTGAGCCTCATAGAAAAGTCAATGGCTATTTTGGCTAGACACTAAACCTCAAAAAATTCTTTGATTAACTTGGTTGAACGTAGTTTGAGCTTGAATGAGAATTCTTTGACTCATCAAGCTCAAATTTGAGTTTGGGCCTCAAAGCAAAGTGTACAACCATACTAGATAGAAAGACAATGGCCAATGTGTAGCTCCATGAACTTTTTTTTAGGCTCAACCCAAAGTTTGAGCCAATAACAGGGAAGCCTTGATCTTTTTATGCATGGCTTGAGCTTTAGTACAAGCCTTCCATGTAAGTTTTTGGCAACAAGAAGTGTTCTTTGAGAATTGAACTTGGTGGCAAGATTCCATCTTACATCTTGCAAGAATGAAGAAAAACTTTAAAGACTAAATTTCAATGTATGAGATTATATTGAAAGTGACTCACTCTTCTTTTGATCTTTGTAGGGGGCTAATGAACTTAATAAGGGTGATTCAACATCTCTTGTAAGCAATTTTACAAGGAAGGCATGTGGATTTGTTCATTCCATTGAGCCATTGCAAAGATGTGGTTTTCAATTAATTGGTGTAGGATGTGTCGACCGACATGTACTTGAAGTATTTGAGGAACATTCTTGATACCATTTAAAATAATGGATGCAAGAAACATGTATCAAGTAGTTGGAAGCATCATTGAACAGCCACCACTGAATAGCATTTCCATCAACAATGACAACATTCTTGCAAAAGAAAATACTACCAAGGAACTGAACGTTAAACAAGAAGATGGACATATAGATAGAGAGAGCTGGAAAGAGAAAAGAGTCATCCTATGGGATGATACTAGATCCACAAAACTTGCTAAAGGTGTGGTATCTTGGTTCATCCATATGAAGCCATCAATGTAGTGAACTAGGGGAAACTAACTTGGGTGTCATCATTGGAGGCTCTTTACACCCCTCAAATCCTTATGCAACCGATATAGCAAGTTTAAATTTGGTTAGCTAGCCAATTGGTCACACTTTCAATAATGATGAACCCTTAAGTCACACAATCTTCTTTTACCATTCAGGTGAAACAATGGGGGGCAATGTTGATCTCTTTGAGGATTTGGACGCTTTCTCTGATGAAGATGAAGATGATCACAATGCTCATACAAATGGTATGAGTACTGGCAATGGTAGCACTAAACTAGGTTCCTTTGTCAAACAAAGAATGAGAGAGAGAAAGATGCCATGACTAGTGACTGTAATACGAAAGACAGGGTGGTAAAGAAAAGAAGCTATGTGTAAAGAGTCAAGGATTTTAAGAAATTAGGAATCCTACATCAAGTAGGAGATTTACATTTTCAGACATCCATAAAGTTGCAACTGTTGTTTGATGTGGGCAAAGATGGTGTCCGATTGGAGATAGATACAAAATCATGCAAGCAAGGTCAAAATTTTGGGGATAGAGCTGAAGGAGTACGAGCGGAAGTGCGACGCGAGAGAGAGTGCGAGAAGAAGAGCACGACGATATGGTGAACTCGCTCTGTTGTAATGTGTAGAGCATAGTGAGTTCTTATTAGGTTTTTACAAAAGAATATGTGTACATACCTGGCGGCCCGCCCACTTACCTAGGCGACCACATTGGGCTTTATACCCCAACAACCTCCCACTTAAAGTCCAATGTGGTACTTTAAGTGTGAGAGAAGCTACTATACAAGCTAATATACAAGAGATGTAGAGAAGTGATGTACTACCCTACACCTAACTGCTTGCAAAAATGCGCAAAGCTCTCTGAGGGAAGTCCTTTTGTAAGTAGATCAGCAGGATTTTCTGTGGTGTGAACTTTGACAAGCTGAATTTGCTTATCCTCGAGAATTTCCCTGATGAAATGATACTTCACATCCACATGCTTTGTCTTTGAGTGATAAACTGGATTGCGAGCCAATTGTATAGCACTCTGACTATCACAATATAACACACACATCTCTTCTTTGATTCCCAAATCTGTTACTAGTCGATTAAACCAAATTGATTCTTTGCATGCCTCTGATGCTGCAACATATTCAGCCTCTATAGTAGAGTGAGTAACACAATCTTGTAATCTAGAACGCCATGATACTGCTCCACCAGCCAATGTAAAGACATACCCTGACGTAGACCTTCGGTTGTCTAAGTCACCTGCATAATCTGAGTCTGTAAAACCCTTTACACTTAGCTCATGACTCCCATAGCATATACGCATACTCTTTGTAGCTTTCACGTATCTCAATATTCCTTTCACTGCCTCCCAATGTTTCTTGCTTGGGTTTGACGTGTATCGACTTACTACTCCTTTACACTTAGCTCCTGACTCCCATAGCATATACGCATACTCTTTGTAGCTTTCAGGTATCTCAATATTCCTTTCACTGCCTCCCAATGTTTCTTGCTTGGGTTTGACATGTATCGACTTACTACTCCCACTGCAAATGCAATGTTTGGGCGAGTAGCAATCATTGCATACATCAAACTACCCACTGCAGACGCATATGGAATCTTATCCATTTCAGCCTGTTCTTCCTCAGACACAGGACAATATTGTTTGCTAAGTTTCACATATGGTGGCAATGGAACACTCAATGACTTTCCCTTCTCCATATTGAAACGTTGCAAAACCTTCTCAATATACTCTGTTTGAGATAACCAAATCAACTTCTTTGATCTGTCTCTCTCAATGCGCATACCAAGTATATGACTTGCCTCACCCATGTCTTTCATGTCAAATGATTTTTCCATCTGTGACTTCAAAGCTGAAATTTCTTCCAAGTGCTTGCCAGCAATCAACATGTCATGCACATACAAAATAAGGATCAGCCAACTACCATCCTTAGCCTTCTTTGTATAAAGACAGTGCTCGAACTCACTACGTTTGTAGCCTTGAGAAAGCATAAACTTGTGGAACTTATGTTACCATGACTTCGGTGATTGTTTTAAGCCATAAAGACTCTTTAACAACTGGCATACCAAATCTTCCTTGCCTTTGTCAACAAACCCTTCTGGCTGCTGCATGTAAATTTCCACATCTAAATCACCATGCAAGAACGCTGTCTTGACATCCATTTGGTGCAACACCAAATCTAATATGGCAACCAATGCAAGAAAGCATCTCAATGTAGTCATCTTGACCACCAGAGAGAAGACTTCATCAAAGTCAATGCCTTGTTCTTTCTTAAAGCCCTTGGCAACAAGCCTTGCTTTGTACTTTGGCTGACTATCATGAGCGGTGATCTTAACCTGTAAACCCATTTACAAGGTAGAGCCTTTTTGCCCTGTGGTAATTTAACTAGCTTCCATGTCTGGTTTTTATGCAGAGCTATCATCTCTGACTGCATGGCCAATTGCCAATTCCCGGAGTCCTTCATTTGCACTGCTTCCTTGTAACATGAAGGCTCATTGCAATCAGTCAACATGACATAGTTCATAGATGGAAAAAACCGATCAGGAGGTCGCGTGATACATCCAGATTTACACAAAATAGGTGGCTTAGGCTCAGCCACAACTTGTAGTTCCACTCTATCCTGTCCTTGCTCCTCTTGAGCCCTGACATTTTGTCTTGCACGCGCAGGTCCATCTTCTTGGAAGACAACTCTTCTAATCTCCTCAACCCTCTCTGATTTAGAATGATATTTGGCTTCATTAAAGTGAACATCATTGCTACGGATAACCTTTCTGGATTCGGGATCCCAAAGTCTGTACCCCATCTCACTAGAATTACCATAGCCTAGAAAGATGCACTTTTTACTCTTTGGCTCAAGTTTGTTCCTAAATTCCTTTGGAACGTGAGTATATGCCTCACACCCAAAGACTCTGAGATGCTTGTATGAGGGCACCTTGTCTGACCATACCATCTCTGCTGCTGAATCCTTCTGCAAAACCTTGCTAGGAGATCTATTTATCAGATGAACAACTGTTGATACAACTTCAGTCCAAAACCCATTTGGCAGCTATGCATTAGACAACATACTTCTGACCTTCTCTTGTATGGTCATATTCATCCTCTCAGCAACACCATTTTGAGGAGTATTGTAAGGAGCAGTAAGTTCACGTTTTATACCTTTTGACTCACAAAAGTCCTGAAAGGCCTTTGAAACACACTCTCCACCATTGTCAGTGCGTAAGCATTTAAGCTTCTTGTCACTCTGATTCTCCACAAGTGTCACAAACGTTTTGAAAACAATAAACGCTTCATCCTTGTGCTTGAGAAAGTAAACCCATACTTTCCTCGAGTAATCATCTATAAATGTCATAAAGTAAGAAGCTCCCCCTAGAGATAGGTTAGGCATAGGTCCACACAAATCACTATGAACAAGTGCCAACTATGTATCTCTTCTACTGCTTCTATGCTTATGTGGCTGGTGTGTTTGCTTACCATATAGACAATGTTCACAGAATTCAAAATCATTAAATGAAAAGCCAGGAAAATAACCAGAATGAGATAAGATTTCCATTCCCTTCTTGGACATATGTCCTAACCAGCTATGCCACAAAGAAACGTTCGGCTGCTCGGTTACATTGATTACATTTTTAGAGACATTTGAACATAAATCATGTAAAGTCCTTTCGACTTTACTCCATGTGCTACTGTCATAGAACCCTTGGATATCTTCCACATGTTCTATCCAAAAGTGGTGATGTAGCCAGCATCATCAAGTAAACCTGTGCTGATCAAGCTCTTTGTAATTGTGGGAACATGTCTCACATTCTTCAGCGTGAAAGAAGAGCCAGTCTGAAACTTCAATTGAACATCTCCAACACCTAAGATCTCACATGTTTGCCCACTGACTAGCCGCACATGATATTTAGTGGTCACATAAGAGGTAACCCACTCCTTGTTTGGAGACACATGAAGTGATGCCCTTGAGTCTATAATCCAGTCACTCAGTGCATGTCCATCAGATGCTGTAAGAAGAGCTGAGTCCATTGTATTCTTCAAGAAGTAGATGTCTCCTGACACTAGACTGTCATCCTCTGCAACAATGTTTGTCACATTTATTTCTTGAATCTTCACTGAGGACTTGTTCTTCTCACCATGGTCTTCAGCTTTCTCTTTGCCTTTTTCTGCTTTCCATTCTCTGCAGTCTGTTTTCATGTGACCCTTCTTGCCACAATGGTAGCATTCTATGTCACTCTTGCCTTTAACACTACGGGACTTGCTACGAGACTGATTCCTCTTTCCACATTTGTACTTTTCTTTGGTCCTTCCCCTGACAACTAAGGCTGTTCCTTTGCCTTTGTCCATTGTCTTTTTGTTGGTTTCTTCAGTAAGGAGACTGCCTTCTACACCTGCTATGGTCAAACCATCTGGAGGTGCATAATTACTCAAAGCTGTGCGAAAAGTGTCCCAACTTTCCGGCAATGTGATCAACAGGAACATAGCTCTAACAGGTTCATCAAACTTGACACCTTGAGTTGACAACTGACTATAGATGGTGTTGAATTCATTCAGATGATTGGACATAGATGTCCCTTCTTTCATCTTCAAATCAACAAGCTTCTTAAGCTAGTATACCTGTGAAGCTGCACTCTGCTTCTCTTAAAGATCACTCAGCTTTGTCCATGCTTCATAAGCTGTAACATTTAATGGCCTAATAACTTGTGTGTAGCGGAAATGAGCATGAACATAGTGGGCATTTCATTAGAATAGATTCCTAATGAGAATTACAAGAGTGCTTGGGTGGAGAGAGAAACAAAAAGCATAACACCTAGTTAGATAGCATCGACAATACTTTCAAAAGAGAGAGAAATTAAGCTAATGACAACAGTTGAGGACCGGATTTGCATGGATCCGGTCCCCCCTCCAAAAGGCTTTGTATTATGGTTTCTCCCATCAAGAGAGACATTGTACAATACAATTCTTTGTGTTCCTTCAAGACTAGCTAGTGCAGTGAAGATGAAAGCTTCATGCACTAAGCAAACACTTAGCAAACACAACTTGAATTATCCCCGTTCTCAGACCCAAGACCTCACACACCTTCGAAGATGGTGAGAGCTAGCAGGGTATGAGAGTAGATTGAGAGGAAGAAGGAGTATCTTACGAGAAAGATGTACATCTCCTCACATAATCACTCATATTAGCATAGCTTAGCTTAGTAATTAGCTTGGTAGAGGAGATGAGCATGCATTGAAGCTTGGCTCTTGGTTGGATTTGCATCCACATGCCAAGAGTGTGCTGATGTAGGCTTCTATCTCACAAGCTTGGAGTAGGTGATGAGCTCTCCATTAAATCTTGGGAAGAGATAGTCTTCTCTTTCTTCACGAATGAGATTGTGTGAGTGTGTGTGTGATAATTCCTTGCAAAAATCAGCCCCCTCTCTCTCTTGGGCGAGCCCTCTTGCTATTTGCTCTTGCTCCAGCCTCATTGACCCTCCCCAAGTCAAGCCAATCACAATTAAGCAGCATAAGTGATAGCCTTTTGACATGTGTCCCCCTTTCCCCTTTTGTGAGAGCTTTAGGTAATTAAATAATTAAACTAAGCTCTCATTGGACCCCTTTGCCTCCTGGCCAATAGGAATCAGGCAAGACATTGAGCTCCTGAATGCTCATTGGACCCCTTGGGAGACTGCCCAATAGTCTTCTAGGAGACTTAATTCTCATTGGTTTCTTTTATTAAATGTTTTTAAATTAATTAAACTATATTTACTCTAGCTTAATTTTCATTGGTCCACTTCAAGGGTCATCCAATAGAAACTAGGCACACCTTGTGGGCATCTGGCCTAGGGAGCTGACATGTGTCCCTCATTCCCTTTGTGTAAAGGGAGCCTGTGTGTGTGTGTGACTTTCTCTCTCATCCCCTAGAAGAAGGGCTCGCCCCCTCCCATGTAGGGATATGCATTGACTTTGGAGAGCACACAAAGCATCCAATTCCCCCTAAGCTTTAACCCTTTGGACACAACCTTTGAATTTTGGAACCTTAGCATTTTGGAAGTCTTAATGGGCTGAACCTTAGGGTCTTTTTAGCCCATTGTTGTACATGGATCTTTTGCAGATGGCCCCCCTTTTGGATCCGCCTGTGTTGGAAAAAATCTTTGTACTTTGATTATTTGTTGCTTCTAGTAGCATAACATTTGGTTGATACTGCTTGCATTAGCTCTCATGGTAGCGTTAAACTGTATACAGACAAACTGTTTTTCAATTAGGGGTTCTACTTGACTGGTTTTTTCGGCAGAACTTTGCTTGAATGGTTTCTTTTGACAGATATCCGCTGTGGCTCTTAGATATTGTAGCAAGGCACTATTTTCCCCGCTTTGGATCCCTACTGTGGCCGGTCTGCTAGCTTAACCAATATTCTAGCCTTTTCTCCCTTGGCACTTCCCCACATTAAATGATCAGTTTAATATGAGAAAATCATTTAGGAGAATTATATATTGAATATTATGACATAAGCCAACATCCCGTCTGCTACATTGAAGTAAACGCTTTCTGCCAAAGTCAGCATAATGGTAGAAAGTGCCAATTCATCCATTTCGCTCCATTCATCTTCGTCCATATCTTCTTGTTTTATCCCCTTGAGCTTTATAAGTTTTATCTACTTCTTTTGTACCAACACGTGCCAAATCTGCTTCTTCCACAATGGGAAATTGGTTCCAGCTTCTTGATATTGTAAAGAGCAGTGTCCTGTGATCCAGCCATAGCTACGCTTCACAGTAGTTTACTTTCCTGGGAAAAATTCGGCAAAGTTTCCCTTGTAAACTGACCTCTGAACCAATATCAACCTATCAAATGACACATTGGTTTCATTACACTATAAGACATTTTCATAGACAACTTTCTGATGGCTTTGGAGCACAATCTTCAAGATAGTCTCTTTATCAAATTCTAGCACATTTTCTAAGTGCGACATTTGCACAACAATAAAGGAAAATCTAGAGTCAGTTGGGAATCAGGTGGAGGGTGCAATACTTTGCACAGAGGAGAGCACACATACTGTAGCAAATATCAAAACTTATACTATGCTTGGAAGAGATCATCAAAACTATATATTGTACATTATACATGAAAAAATGGATCAAAGTATGACTTTCATACCACAAATCAAACCAATACCTAAATCACTCAATGGAGTTGAGAGGCTTCCTATATCCTTGATATGAATTCTCACTCATGGGCATGGAAATACTGCTCATGGTCACTTTTCCTTGGGGTTACGGCCAAGTGTTCCCAACTTCACAATTGCATCGCTCAAAATTCTTGAGGACTTGAGGAGGAATTCAGAAAGGAAGGAGGAGCACAATCTCAAACAGATCTTTTTTATTGCATTTTTCTACTACCATGATTTACCACCACATGGAAGTGTCTAAGGAGGATAACAAGTACTGCAAGTAACAACGTGCTGTCAATGATGCAATTATGGATCTAAGCACAAATGAGGGTGTAGAAAACTCAATGTCAAGAGAGAAAGCTGCATGCCCAAATATGCAATCAATCTTTCCTTCTAATGCACATGTACATGAAGGGGAACCCTTTGGATCAAGGGGGAATGATTTCAAAATATTTCCAAGAACATCATCATTACAACTTGTCAATTGTAGCTTAGAAAACAAGAATCAATATGTATTTGCCTACCTTTCACTATTTTCCTACTAATTGCATGAGGCATGTGTCACATGGTGCAACTTGGCTATCTTATGGTTGGTCACACGAGGATGTTGATGCATTGTTTAATCAATTTTGTGAAACATTTAGGAAAAAAATCGCATCTACATTCTCATATTTGATGAATGTCTTTAATGATTGTGTTAGCATGCATCCAACACCATTTTTGTTACAAAAGGTGGTAGACTTTAGAGAATTTTTAAAGGATTGCTTACACGATGAAGCGGATAGCTTGTGAGTCTTTCAAAACCATTGAAACTTAGATTATATATAAATGATGGCATTCCATCGATGCAATATAAAGTACATCACAAAACTATTGATTGGCTACCTAAAAGTGGAATATAGCTATGAAAAAGAAATGATCAAGGAAGTCAAAGCTTCTCAAATGTCTCCCAAAAGGATTTCCACCGTTTGAGTATGTAAATGACTCAAAAAAACTTATGGATGGTCTAAAAAAGTAGGTTAACTAGTGTAAACATCACTTGCAAGACAAAGGAGAGGAATCAAACTATGCTATTTGGATCAAAAACCGGTCTTGACTTATTGAGAAAATATTGTTGCTGCTATGAAAGACCCTAAGGCAAGGGAATGTAATTTATTTTATGACTTTTGCCAATGAAGAGAATCTAGATGTAGGACTATATGAAAAATGAAGAACAATACTTTGGATTGCTGTGCAACAAGCTTGCAAAGGAGTTCAACCCAAGTCTTGATGTAGCAAAGGGTGACTTTGTTCTTGTAGAACTTTGTGATTCAAACTATCCAATATGGTTGGGAGTAACAACAACTGATGTTGATCTAGAAAAACATAAGCAAACTATTTGAGAGTTAAAATACAATACTAGGCACCAATTTCAAAGAAGAAGAATGCAAGTGACGTGGAGTCTTATAGAGAATGCTAGAACAAGTATTTGGCAATAGAAAAAAAATGATCCACAATGTTGGGAAGACACTAGCTGCATTGGTTGTGCATGGAAGCCCAAGGTGGAAGATAACTTGACAAAATTGAGATCCCAAAGTCAGTAATGGTCAAGGCCAAAGAGGGCTTTAAATTGAAAGCCCAAAGGTGGAAGATAACTTGACAAAATTAAGATCCCAAAGTCAGTAATGGTCAAGGCCAAAGAGGGATTTAAATTGAAAGCTAAGCATGGATGGGGAGGATTGATTGATTAGTTGTGCTTCGCATTTCTTGGATACAATCAAATAGCGGTGCTCAACAAAGAGTCTTGAACAATGGAATCTGAAAGCAATATTATCACATGTTCATTGCAATCTACCAAAGCTTTTCTTGTTTCTTACACTTTGTTTCCTTTTGATGGAGTTATCAATGAAACGGACACTTGTTGAAGTGATAAATCTCACATTGTTTAGGTATACATGTGTGTCATTGCAAAAGTTGCACGTGTGTGTGTGTAGGTGTATGTGTGTGCATGTACTAATATGTGCATGAAGATGCTACTATATACATTTTGTTGAGAACAATGTAGCCTCTCAAAATGTGGGCCTTAAAGAAATTTCCCAAATTTGTGCATTTTTCAAAAAATTCCTAAATTTGTCGTGTAACCCTAGCCAATCAAACAAATCTCACATATACATTCATCAAAATAGAAAATTGTAAGTTGAAAGGACAAAACCAAATGCCTAATACAATATAAAGATTGAAAATTTTACAAGAATGTGTTTTATGATCCTCTATTGGCTGCTCATGTTAGCCAATAGAAAATCCTCTATTGGATGCTCATGTTAGCCTTGCAGATAACATTGCCCCCCTCCTAGCTCATGTGATCCCTTGAAACAACAATTAGGGTGTTAAGTAGTGGTAAGGCTCTCGCTTCAAGTCATTTCTATAGCTATTTCAAACCCTCCTTATATCTATTACCTTGCTCTATATCTAGCTCTGACATAAAACCCATAGTGATTCTATTTAAATTAAGCTCTAGTGTAGAGTGTCCACTAAATCTGTCCCTTGAATTAGTAGCAAGCATAAGGCCAAATAGTTCTATTATTTGTAGACACTATTGTGGAAACCCCTTCTAGCCCAAATTTCTCTTGTAATTATTCCATTGTATAAGGATATTGAAGAGATCTTTGATTGAGTTATAATTTTAATCCTTCCTACATTCATGTCATTGTATGTTACCATTAGAACTAGAGCTTGAAGCCACTTTTAAGAATCCCTAGACTTTAATAGGTCAATTTTAATGAGATTAGGGACAACTTTTTGGATAAGCTATGCACGGGTGAAGTTGTTCTCACATATTTTGGTAACCTAAATTATTTTTTAATAAGTGCATCATGTTCCTCTCCTCTTGCTATGTCTATTGAGTGTAAGCATTGTTAGTTTGATAAAGGTTCAGGTTTATGCTGTGTGAGCTTTTCATCATATTTTCAAGCGATAATGCTAATTTTTTAATAGGAGATTGTTCCTAGGCCTTAGAAGACGATATTAGACCATTTCTGTTCATGTTTTGATGACCTAGAAAACAATGGATTGCAATTAATGTACCTCTATGAAATGGTTTATGGTTTAGATAGGTTCTCCTAGAGTTTTGAAGCATGTTGAGCTCATTTAGTTGAGAAACCATTGAGTATTTTATCATGAACGGAGACTCACTATTTTTCTATTGATTGATTCTGGAGCGCTAATACGTGATTTCTCTTGAATGTGTCTTCCAGAAGCAATAGTAGCACCGTTGTCATAATGCCCTGCATTCATTGGGAGAAAACATAAAGATAACAAGATTTTTTAAGGGTTATTTTTTTGGCAAAAGAAGGTAGGGATTTGGCTAGAAATGATCCCTAGGCAAAAGAGACCATAAATCTCTAAAATTTGTTGGGAAAAAGGAAAATAGAAACCAAAGTGCAAAAAGATGAAGGGAATAGCTTCCACATACCTTGTACATAAAATTTGGAGAGTTTCACTACAAGCTGAGAGGGAACATGGATCGTGATCCATGTACGTTAAAGAAAAAATAGGTGAAACAGGTCATTCTTGAAAGACCAATAGCTTGCTAACACCAATACTAGCCTTTTGAGTGCAAAAAGATTCATAAAACCTCATCAAACCAAGGATTTGGAAAGATACCTTGAAATCCAGCAACTAAGACCAAAATACGAGGGGAAACTAAAATTTTGACATCCAAACCTGAAAAAAATCTGGGAATTATATACCACTGACCTCCTCTATATGTGGTAAAAATGTGGAAGTCGGATCTTGTAGACCATGGATTGTGACCGATGGGCCTTGGAGTAAAATCTGACTAGTGAGGTATCCTCTGCACAAAGCTAACAGGGAGAGGCTTAGCTCGGGGGCTTGATCATTAAAAAAAAGCCAAAAATTCAAGAAAATTTCCAAAATAAAAAGGGAAGACAAAAATTGCATTGTAAACCAAGAAACTCAGGTTTGACCTATTAAAAGAGACCCAAATTGGACCAAAAGTGTGTATAAGATTATAGACATATAGAGAGTAGCTACTCAAAGATTAGCTATAGATGATAGGGAACATGGATCACAATCCATGGTTGATAGCAACCTAGCAAAAGTGTTGCATCATCAATGTCCATACACAAAGGGTAGTCACTTGGCAAATTTTCAACTCAGAATCACAAGTTGGATCATAGGATCCATCATTTTTTAAACCAATTTATCAATGCCACAAGTTTCCCTAGAGATAAGAAACCCATTGGTAGTTTCCAATTTTAATTTGGATCAATAAAAGTGTGTCAACCACTCTCAAAAGTGTTTCATAGTCTAGAATAAAAAAACTTACACGTTTGATAAAATATCAATGTGAATAGTAAAGGACTTAAGAACCTTTGCTTGCTATGAATCTCAGACTGAAGCCTCAAGGAGTGTCATTGAGTTTTACACAACCACGAAGGAGGTATTTAGAATCAGAAAAATGAGGCAAAATGTTGGAAATATGTACTGTTCTCCATTGCAAAAATTTCATGTTTGTAAGATTGGGACAATTTTAGAATGACGTATTTAGAATCGCAGAAATGAGGTGATAGGTTGGAATTATGTAAAATAAGGTATTTAGAATCACAAAAATGAGGTGATAGGTTGGAATTATGTAAAATGAGATATTTAGAATCACAAAAATGAATTATGTACCTTCACTGCAAAATTTTCATGTTTGTAAGATTGGGATAGTTTTATTAGTCTAGGAATCCAATCCAAGGGGATAGAATTAGCACCATGTCCAATGAAAAGAGCATACACCAAAGTTGTCCAAAGCTATTAGAGGCCATTTATGAAGGAAGTTTGTCGGACACTTCATCTAACAAATCCAATCAAATAATGTTTAAGAGATCTACCCATGTGAGATTTAAGAATGAGGATGAGGTCATTGGAGCTTCTAGTACCAAATTAAAGATAAAATTCATGCAGCTACAATAAATGTTTTACAATAAGTAAGGAGGCAAGATCTATATAGACTCAATGGAGAATTATTGGGCCAAGGTGGATGATAAACATAGTGAATCACTGGATTACAATGGAGATAGGTATTTTTGGTGATGGGTGGATTATCAAGCTATATTTGACTCATATATAGTCAATAAATGAGGCATGATGATGACCAACAGACCCAAGGTCACTAATGAAATAGAGGAGAAACCTCCTCTCATCAACAAAATGAATGCTAGGCTCATCAACAAGATCAATGTGGCCACAAGAGTTCCTACAGATTGTGTCTACATGGGCATATATAGGTGTGCATACGAGGATCAGTATAGCTTTTATAAGTGTGTATAACCTAATGATAAGGAGCTGATAGACCATAAAAAACATTATGTGTTTACATATATATGCTCAAGGGCCTATATAGGTGTGCATATGAGGATCAATATAGATTTTATAAGTTTGTAGAGCCTAATGTTAAGGAGCTGAAAGTCCATAATTTTTTTTATGTGTTTACATGTATAGATTCTCAAGGAGTGCAAGGCCTATTGGTGGACAGGTACAAGCGAGAGTACAGGACTATTGAGACAAATGAGTTTGAGAAGTAAACCTATAAGAGAACTCCAATATCTACATATTACATACATCCAAGCATATTGCTAAAGAGATCCAAGTATAATCCACAAGGGTATACGATTCAAAATGTGAGAAGAATGGGGTTCAATGAATCAAGAGCATACACATCTTCAAGGGACTCACTCTATGGGTTTAATGGGATCGAAAACATCCAAGACCATTGGTTATGGGAGCCAAAATGTCAACCCAATGAGCCAAATAGGAAGATGTACTACAAGGTAGGGAAGAGAAGCCTCTGTAAGAGATCCATGAATGATCAGGTATACGATGGAACCACAAATGATGAGACTATCAGAAGTTTTCAAATATGAAAACAAAAAGTATGTTCGTTTGAGAGATACTCACTCACTTGTATCAGTATTTAATCAAGCCTTAAGAGCAAAGCAAGTGCACAATTTCTATATCCAGTATGAAGGATTTAGATTGAATTCTAAAGGAATGACCTTGACATGCTTCCAACCATTGAATTGAATAGCTTTTTCCATGATAGATAATTTCTTAATAGAGTTTGAGGAGAAGATTTCATACTGGAAAACCATGCATATGTCACCATATATGTGGTTCTGATGTATGCAAACACACTTAGGACCGTCGAGGCACTTTTTCCCTCACTAGGGTGGTTTTTTCCCGTGCCTATATATACGCCCATCACTCTAGGGCTACCTTATCTTTCTATTTTGTGCAATAAGAAATAAAATCTTTGTTTTGTGCCTTGAACTTATTCATCTTCTCCAAGTTGTGTGTGCATCTTTGCAACCCTACTTCTAACAATTGACATCCTCCTTAGCATAGTCACCAACATTGCTAGCACCCACTGATCAATTTCTCTGGTTGGAGTGAGCTTTGGTGAGAACAAACACGTTGATAAGTTTATTGGATACATCATAGATCTAAGTGTGCTAAGAATTTCAATTTGGGATCACTTCAGCCTCCGTTTCCACTATAAATAGTATCGTGTAGGCAATTTTGTTCTTTTGTGCAAAATTTTTGTCGGTGTAGTTTTTTCACACAAGAGGTCCCTTGATGTCTTCTTTGGGTTGTTCTATATAGCACGTGCTAGTCCTACATTTTTCCTCTTTAGGGATAGTTTTCACATCACTTGCAGTGAATCGTTATGGATGATAGCTGGAGACTTGAAAATTCATCCAAACTTTGTGAAACTTGTTTAGGGACCTATTCATAAGGTGTATAACTAGTGCGGAACAAGAAACTTGGAAGAGATCTTCATTTAACTTCAAGTGATAATAATCAATATTACTATCAACAACTGATCCAAAACAGAGGATTTTTGAAAATTTCTTTGATGGACCTTGATCTATGATAGTACAGAAAGGTTGCCAAGCCTCACCATATCTATGGTAGCAAAGCGAGAACCACAGACATAAATATGTCAATCCATGGGATATAGTTCATTGAGTGTACAAGAGGTTTCCAATACCTTCAAAAACCCTGTCACAACTTACTACTCTCAAGTGCCAATCTCTAGTGAGTGCTAGTCAGCAAAAGCTAGTCTTCTAGCCGAAAGCACACATACATATTTCACTCAGTTGAAGTACTTCAAACGAAAATAAACTTTCTAGGATGGTAGACAAGACCAAATAGAAACTCTCTATGGTCACAAATTTTTGATCCAACACTCAGACAAAGTGACACATGTTTTCAAGGGCCTATTTTTAGCAAGTCAGCTGGTTGCTTGAGTTACAACATGGAAGCCATCGTCCCCAATTTACTCAAAAAAGGCTTACATGTACAACCATAAAAATAATGATTATAATTGTGAATCCTATGTTGTTTTTATGTGTTCTTGGTTTCTGTGGAATGTGTTAGATTGGTTGCTAACATTTCCCCCTTCCACTCATGTCGTCCCGTGACATGACAAGATGTAGGCTAGTCTTTTGGCTAGCTATCTTTGGCAAGGAGCTTCAAAACTAGTTTACAATTGATATGATGCAAGGATTTCTATTCATTCTTTGAGGGATATATTCCTTGGGGTGTACTTGTTGGTCTAAACATTGTTCTTGTAATGATTAGATGCCAAAAATCAAGAACTAAAAAAGTAGTACTTGCTTTCAACTTCAAATGTAACATAGTGATACACAACATTTCTACAGGCACATTAAAATGAATTGCAATACTAAATGTTTTCCCACATAAGTCAAGTTTCCACATGCCCCTCATGTTATACATGAAGTATTAGGTGATTTGGAGTATGAAAAGATAGTTTAAAGCCCCCATAATGGGATGGGTGAATTTGAAAATGGCTTATCTCATGATGTGTGATGATGTATGCTTTGATGAGGGGATTTAGAAAATAGGTACCAACACTCTAATAATGAAAACTTTCCCCCTTCTTGAGAAGTTCATAGCATGGTATTTTGGAGTTGGAAGTTGGATATACATGCTATTACAAGGCTATTAAAAAATTCTTGATAAGTTTGGACCTTTTAATGACAAGTTCGGCCCAGATTTAGCTTTGAGGATCTGATGCGGGACTTCCTAGGGTTTAAGGGTAACTTTGATTCCAGCTTGGTATGCATATATGTGAAGACCCTGTAGAACCCATTGGTGATGAAAATCCTCCAATTTTGAAACTTAGAATAGTAATCTGATAGTGAACAATTTTGCCCAATTTCCTTAATATGTGTTCCATAAATCCCCTTTGATCTATAGAACACATTCATGCAATCATAAGAAAATTTGAAAGTTGAAATTTCCCTTGGTAGTAGTTTCTATATGAAATCTTGGAAATGCTAGCTGTTAGCTTTGTATGGTGATCATATGTCCATTTTAACCCAAAAGTGATATTTATTGGCTTGAACTAAATTCTTTGGCTTGTAATTGTGCTTTGAGCTATTTGGACTTTGTTGGTATTTGTATGAGAACTTCCGAGTTGTAGATTTCCTATCAGAAGTATGCATGTCTTGGTGGTCTCCAAAATGAACTTCTTAGACTTTGAATTGACCTTCTTTGCTTCTTTGTCTATTGCCCATTTTTCTTGATAGAGAATTTTTGCTGACCTTGAAGCTTAGGGATCTTCTTTGCAAACCATATATGAAACATGTATATCCCAAAGCTGGTTTTTTCAGTATTTTTAGTAAAGCCTCCCTATTCTTGTTGTTCCATGCATAAGAAATATGTACAAGATAGTGGTGAGAGTTTTTGGGCTAGGGTCTAGGACCTGGATGACCAAAGGGAAGACCCCGTTGGGGAAAAAAATTCCTTTGGTATATGATCTTATTTAAGTTGAGCACTATATTTAGTATGTGTTCATGTAAGGTGAGTGCTTGTGAGAAACAAAAGAAGAATGTATAATGCAAGTGCCAATTATGGGACACTTTATATGCAATAAGACAATTTTTAAGAAAAGCATGTGGTGCAATAGTAGAGTTGATGGGTGCTTCATGAAACAAACGTGGCACTTGTGATATCAAAAGATATCTCAATAGCTTTCACTTTTTCAAAAAGGGTTTTTAATGTCATTAGAAAGAGGATGGGGTCTAGGAGGGCCTCTTTATTTTCTGTGAGATTATGGAGGTGATTAACATTGACAAACAGATGCATGCCATGTGTGCAAGAATGGTGGGTATGTAAGAGAGGTCAAAGGATGCACTTTCCCCCCCAAAAAAGGGGGTGGATAACTTTATGATTTTTGGCCTTTCATAACTCCTACATATGATCTTCAATTTTTTGAATGAAGATTATAAATCTATAATCTACACGTCAAGCTCTTTTTGTAGATATGTTACATGATATGGTTTTGCCCGCTAGATTTTAAATTTCATTTTGGGAAAAAACATTGAATTCAAATAAACTAGCCGTTTTGCTTGTTTGAACTTAAAAGATGTCCATTGATTTGTTTCTTAATACTAGATGTTTGACTCCATTAAATTGTTGAATAAATGTAAGATTTTTGGTTGTTGTAACTAAGGTAAAATGTACAAAGCATATTCAAAGAGGCTTGATTCTGAAAAATTAATGATAATTTGCCAAATTATAGCAAAGGTTGGTATTTCTTGAATCTTAAGCACGGAAATACTATAGCTAGGAATTTTTAGAATTGAATTTGGGTAAAACACGACCCCGCTATTGGCTCTAGAAATTTTCACAGTTACTTTGATTTACAAAATAATTGTGCGCTTTTAGTACACATTAAAGCACAAGACTTTTATCATTACCTACTAGATATTTTCCATATATTTACCAATAAAGCAAAAAATGGGCTTGAAAATTAGCAGTTGAAAATTAAAATGGATAGGGGTTGGGAAGGGCAATCATGGACCTGCTAGAGATAGATTTAGCAAAGTTGCACGATTGCTTGAGCTGTAAGAAACTGCCAAACACAGCCCCATGTGGCCAAAAAAATTTATAAATAGGACCTTAAGCTTCACAACTTTTTTCAGACTCGGAGTCCTGACCAAAAATATCTTGTGCTTAGAGAGACCCTTCACGGAAATCACTAAGAGAGAAAAAAATCTAGTGGTTCAGCATGAATTAATTAGTAAATGACATTAATTCATGTCTAATTTTTCTAATTATCTTATTAATTAGAGAAGATTAGACCTTTCTCTACGATTAATTACTCTCTTATAATTGCTAAGTACTTAATCTATAATTATGATTAGTAATCTAATTAATTATTTATTTATATTAGGATTAAAATTGATTAATTTCAGCCTCAGTTAAAGGAAAATATAGTAATTAAGATTATTTAATCACAAATTAATTTTCAAATCTAGTACACAATGATAAGAAGCTATGGAAATTATTTTATAATTTTCCAATTAATTTAGTATTTAATTAAGACGAACGTGTCTATTTTTTAGATTAAAATTGATAGGAAAATAAAAAATATAGTCTATTAATTCATGACCTAATTAATAGAGATATATTATGATATTAGGAATCTGTGAAAAATAGATCACAACTAGTTAATTAATTTTACTAATTATCTTGGCATAAAAACCTTCCTTTTGGATGAAAATTAATCAAGATAATGAGCAAACATGTTTAAAAGTTAATGATATATTTGTCAAAAAAATAAAATGTATTATAAACCTTAGATAATTATCTCATAAATAGTTAAGTAGTTTTAGTACTTATCTTGATCCAAAAATCTTATTTTTTACTAAAGCTTAATCAAGATAATTAGAAAAAATGTTTAAAATTTAATGAGATATTTATCAAAGAAATATCTAAGTGTTAAAACCTGAGATAATTATCCCATAAATAGATAATTAGTTTTAGTAATTATATTGGCCTAGAAACCCTAGTTTTTAATTAAAAATGAATCAATATAATTTAAAAAACATTTAAAAGCTAGTAAGATAATTATTGAGAAATGATGTAAGTGTTAATAACTTGTGATAATTAGCTCATAAATATTTAATTAGTTTTAGTGATTATCTTGGCCTAAAAAGCCTTTTTTGACTAAAACTTAATGGGGATAAATAGTAAATACATTGAGAAGTTTTTGAGATAATTACTAGAGGTATAACATACTATTAGAAAATTAAGATAAATACACATTCATGAGATAATTACTATAATAAATATCAAGCCATAAATAATCCATTTTTGGACTTAATTAAAAGGAGATAATTAGGAAAATGACTCATAAAATTATAAGATAATTAGTAGAGCCTAGAACCCCTATAAGGAGGCTAGGATAAAAATATCTTACATATATAAACAAGTAGGAAATTACTATGTCATGAAGTTACTAATTTTGACTACTTTATAAAAGAAAAAAAGCTAGCAGGTTAGTTTCCAAAAATTAGTCATGAATTCTTATGGCTAACCTAAGGTGTAAAGAGTTATGAGAAGGATATTAAACCACTCAAATATTCTATAGCCAATTAAATTACCTCAAGGGTCTAAAAATTAGGTTAAGTCATGGAAGTACGTTATGGAATGGTAAGATCAGGTTTTTGATAATTTACTTAATGATTAGACGTTCTTTTTATAAGGATAAAATTCATAGCTCCCAAGAGGACCCGGGCAAACCAACCAATTGAAGAAGATTATAGTATTACAAAGAGGGCCATGTCCTCACATGATCACGAGGCCAGACCAAGCAACAAATTTACAAACGAGAGTGTTTGGGCAAAAGTTAAAAGGGTATCTTCCAACAAACCAACATGCAATTGTTTATAATCTAGACAATAATTGGTTAGGTTATCTTGACTGATCTAGGAAAGAAATTGGTTGATCATCCTTAAGACAACTTGTCTCAAGACACCTCTGATTCCTTGAAATATTTTCACTTCACGTGATGATTAATGATGGACTTTCAACCACGGATGAGTCGGTTACCCCCATGTACGAGGAGTTTTTACCCCGTGAATGTGTATGTTTTTTTATATATCTTAAGCTACCGGTTTTATCCTAGGGGAGCCGCCCAGTTGTATGGGAAACTGATTTTGGCATATGGGTGCCTCGAACTTTGGGTGATGCTTTTCCATCTTTGACTATGAATAAGGAAGGGTGTCATTTTTCACCCATGTATATGTGTGCTTGAGACAAGTTGAATATGGGTCATGCTTTTCAAGGAATATGAGTCAGTTACCCCCATGTACGAGGAGTTTTTACCCTGTGCATGTGTATTTTTTTTTATATATCTTAAGCTACCGGTTTTATCCTAGGGGAACCACCCAGTTGTATGGGAAACTGATTTTGGCATATGGGTGCCTTGAACTTTGGGTGATGCTTTTCCATCTTTGACTATGAATAAGGAAGGGTGTCATTTTTCACCCATGTATATGTGTGCTTGAGACAAGTTGAATATGGGTCATGCTTTTCAAGGAATATTCTAAGTGATCGTACCTTGTCTTAAGTTTAAAGATGCTTGTTTGCAAAAGAAATTTTTTTGATATTGGTTTCAATACTTGTTTTAATGAATCATAGTGCTAGAAAGTTAAAATAAACCATTGTTTTAAATTTTGAAAGAGGATGCATTAGGAAGGGAATGGGGTATAAGAGGGCCTCTTTATTTGCCATGGGATTAAAAATAAGATTAAGGAATGAGCAAATGGGGGACTGCCATGTGGACTGAAATGGTGGGTGTGGCAGGTTCTAAAAGTGAGTGGTCAAACTTATAGGCCTAGAGGTGGAGGGGTCTTTTCTTTACTAATAAAATAAGAAAATAAGAAAATTTGAACCTTTTTTTATAAAGCTGGGGTAAAAACCCACTCTTTATCTCTCTAGAGGCTATTGACTCTCCCCACATTCCTCCCTAAAAGGGGGTCTTTCAAAAAACGTGTTGACATTCTCTCTCTCCTATTTACTCTCTCTAAGGCTACTACATCTACTCTCTCTCCCCTCTAGCTATGAGACCTACATTTCCCTCTTCAAGCCCACTTTTCCGTCCAAATATCTTTTGTAGTAGAGGTTTGAAACCTCCCTTCTCCATTGATCACTCATCCTCACCGTCACACCTCTACAGAAAGCTGTAGATCTACAACATTGGATACTTCTATGATATCTTCATCAATACCTCCCTTCTCCATTGATCACTTAGCCTCACCTGCACACCTCTATGGAAAGCTGCAGATCTGCAACACAACTGCCTTTGTAGTATCCTTGTCAACACCTTCTTTGATCCTTCTTCCTCATCTAGGTGTGAAGGTGAGGTTAATCACTCAATATCACCTTCAAACCTCGACATGAAAGTATAGATCTGAAGCAGTAGCTGCTTCTTGAGTATCTTCATCAATACCTTCCTCGGTCCTTGTTCCTCAGCTAGATCCGAAATGATCTTTCTCACTCATCCACATCTTTTGGAGATTTTTCATAGGAGCATTGTTGGGTAAGATTGTTAGCCTTCTTCAGCATATGTGTTGGTAAGAACAATATGCTTCATTCCTATTTTCAATGTTCTTGTATCTTTGCTCACTCACCATACTGGTTTATGTTTCCATCTTTCTTGTAGAGATTTGTGGCAGTGTCATTGTGGCTAACTTGATTCTCAACACAAATTTTTGTGGGGCCTTAAAAATGAGAGAAACAATAGTATTTCGAGACAAGTGCACATAGTTAACCACTATTTGAATGACAACATAAAGTAACTTCAAAACAATGACAAAGTTTAGTGTGCAAAAGAGATGACACAATAAGATGGTAAAAATTGTATTGCCTTAATCAATTCCATGAGCCCACTCGCTTAGCATATGAGTGGTGTACTTAAATGTTCTGTACATGGGAAACAGAGCTAGGATCTCTCTCTCACTACCACTCGATTGCTCCGTCTTTTGGTCCCTTCGTCTTGCCTTTCATTTGCAAAACCTTTCTTTGCAACTGCAAGTTTAGCAAACACTTTCAACCGATTCTTGGTTGTTGAGATTTGGTTTCACACTTGAATGTCCATCTTGGCTTGGTTGGTTCTCGGTCTGCAATTGAGCCACAAAGGGACTGATTATATCTCTCTAGGTCTTGACTTTTCAAATATTATAGGCATGAAATTCCACGTTATTAACTTTTGCGCTACACCTTCTGCAGATCAAAAGTGAACACATGGATCTACAATATCAAAATCTAAATACAATGTGAGTTTCTTAAATCCATAGGTGAATTTGATTGCAATATAAACATTACAACTTTACCTCTTCCAAGAGCAAGTATTTGAACATTGTTAAATTTAGACCAACCCATATCGTGGCCTACATTGCTGAAATGCATTGGAGTCAAGTTTTCCAACCATTGACAGCAGCTTTCAAATAAAGCTTTTGGAGGCAATAGTACCAGTTTTCAATGTTGTTGAATATAGGAGAATCTGCTAAAACAAGAGATGATTAATAAAGAATCCTTCTAGTTTGAAAGAAAAAAGAGCTCTAATAAATCATTCATGGAAAAAATACACTAACCACCCATGCTTTGCAGAAACTGACACTTACCCGAGGATCCTTTGCCAACATTGAAAACTTGTGACCCTTCATAAGACTTATATACACCCCTTGCATTCTGATACATTGGCACCATGTATAGTAGACCTCTACTGCATTGTAATCCTTTGTCGGGTAGCTATGAGCAAGTACACTCTTGCTAGAAATTACTTGCATAGTGCATAGTTCTCACACACACATACACACAGTAAAAAAGGAGATGTTGCAACAATCGTGAAAAGGATTTTGAAAGGAGATAGGGAGCTAGAGTAAGAAATTTGATGTTGCACGTCAAGAAAGAGTTTATGCGACTTGAAAGAGAGATGAAATCTTGGGAAGAGAGAAAAAGTGGACTGGGAACCTAGAAGTTGGAGCTATGGAGATAGAAGTTGTAGATCTAGAATGAGATGTTGAAGCTATGGAGAAAGAGGTTGCAGATCTAGAAGAAAATCTATTGGATCTATGGAGAAAGAGGTTGCAGATCTAGAAGGGAATCTATTGGAGCTATGGAGAAAGAGGGGTTGCATATTTGGAAGGAAATGTTGCAACTATGGAGAAAGAGGTTGAAGATCTAGAAGGAGATGTTATAGCTATGGAGAAAGAGGTTGCAGATCCATTCAATCATGTCTACTCCCATTCAATGCGCTCTTACTTTAGGAGAATTGTAAAAAATTAAACCATATTTATGGAATGATTTACAGAAAAATTTGGAGAAGGTGGGGATAACGGGGCTAATTGCAAAGAATTTGGGAAAATTGAAACACGAATTGGATAACAAAGAGATTAGATCTGTTCCAGTGAACAAAGTCGGAGAATACTACGAAGGGGAAGAAGGAAACACAACCCTTCCAAATCAGATATAATGATATCGAAACCATGGCAATACTGGATAGTGGGGTAGGGATAGCCATAGCCACGAAAGCAGTATGGAAATCTTGGGGACAACCACCCATTAAACAAACTCGAATGAAATTGCAATTGGCTGATGGACACATCAAAAGACCTTTAGTACTGCTTGAAAAGGTGAGAGTTAATTCTTGTGTAATCGATTGTCATCACACTTTTGCAATAGTGGACTTTGGAAAGAAACTCAATTATGAAATCATCTTGGGAAGAGCTTTCATACGACAAGTACAACTCATCCAGGATTGGGGAAACAATTATCTGTACTTGAAGTAAGTGGGATCAATAACAAGAGTTAATCTAAAAGATCACACTTATAGACATGTCATGAAAACTGTTAAGTATGGAGCCTGATTTACCCTTGTAATTTTCTGTGGTGAAAGCGCACATTTGTAAGGCCCCCATTATGAGGAGAAGCTATCGTGCGTGAAGGAAAATCACTCACCGGAAACCAAAATTTTCACGGACAAGAATCAGGGGCAACTTTAAAGGCCTCGAGGGCGGAGGCCCCTGAGACTTTTTTTCGCTGGAATATTCTTTTTGCCGGAATATTATGGCCGGACGGCGGCCGGAAAGTGGTCGGAAAACAACCGGTCGGTTGGCCGGTGGCCGGTAGTCAATGGCCGATGGCCGGTGGCCGGTGGCCGAATTCAAAAGCGGATTTGTCTTCTCAAGGGCGGCCACACATGGGCGGATTGGAGGGTCCGATTTGGACTTATTCGCACAAGGGCGGCTACACATGGCTGTCTCTCATAAGAGAGGGCAACCCTTTTGGCCTATAAAAGGAGGCCATTTTTACACCCATTTCATAGTGTGAAGTTGATGCAACAAGGTGAGTGTGAGGTGGTGAGAGTGAAGCAAGGCGGGAGCTCCATTAAGGGTATAATCCCTTTGTAAACTACTTCTTGTTTTGAAGTACTAAAGCCATTGAGTGGCTGCTTTCCCGTGGACGTAGCCCACATTGGGTGAACCACGTATATCATGTGTACTCTCTCTCTCTCTCTACTCTATAATCTCGTGTATATAAATCTGTCTCTCTCCATTAAGTAATCTACTCAATTATCTATTTAGCTACGTCTTATTTCCTAACAACTGGTATCAGAGCAAGGTTTGCTCGTAGCTAAATTATCTCAAGGAAAGGATTCCTTGAATTGAGTGGGAGTTATGGCGGAGGAAGGGAAGCTCAAGATTGAGAAGTTCAACGGCAAAAACTACCAACATTGGAAGATGCAGATTGAAGACTATCTCTACCAGAAGGACCTCTATTTGCCACTAGGCGGTCTTGCGAAGAAGCCCGCAACAATGGCAGATGAAGCATGGATTGTCCTTGATCGAAAGGCACTAGGAAAAATCCGATTAAGCTTGGCGTCAACGGTGGCCTTCAATGTTTCGGAGATGAAGACCACGGAGGACTTGATGAAGTCACTTGACGACTTCTACGAGAAACCATCGGCATCCAATAAGGTATTTCTTATGAAGCGCTTGTTCAATCTAAAGATGGCAGAGAATGGTTCAGTTGCAGAACACCTAAATGACTTTAACACAAACATAAGTCAACTTCGATCAGTAAAAATCAATTTCGATGACGAAGTGCGAGCTCTCCTTATACTATCATCTCTATCGGATAGTCGGGACAGCCTTGTGATGGCTGTAAGTAATTCTATCTCTGGCACAAATACTCTTAAGTTTGATGATGTTGTGGGTGTTCTCCTAAGCGAGGAAATGTGAAGGAGAAGCACAGGAGAATCATCAAGTGCTGCACTATCAGTGGAACCAAGAGGAAGGCTTAAGGAGAGGTTCAAAAACCAAAAGGGTCGTGATCGCTCAAGGCGGAGCAAGTCACGCACAAAGTCAATTCTTGAATGTTGGAACTGCGGCAAGAAGGGCCACGTCAAGAAGGATTGCTGGTCCAAGAAGAAGAAGGAGACAGAGTCTCAAGACAACAAGCCAACATCGGAGGCCAATGTGGTAGGTAAAGTAGAGCAAGATGCTCTAATTCTCTCATTAGACAATGTGTCTAATTCCTGGATAGTAGATTCCGGGGCTTCATTCCATGCGACACCACACAAGCAACATTTCCAAGACTACACCAAAGGTAATTTTGGGTATGTATACTTGGGAGATGATGAAGCTTGTGAGATTGTTGGAAAAGGTACAGTTTCTGTTAAAACTGCTAACGGAAATGAATGGAAGCTTAAAGATGTTAGGCATGTTCCTTCTCTTCACAAAAATTTGATCTCTACAGGACAATTGGACGATGAAGGTCACAACATTGCATTCGGAAACAAACGGTGGAAGATCTCAAAGGGATCTTTGGTGGTTGCCAAGGGAGAAAAAGTCGGTACACTTTACTTGTGTATTGTTAGCACGCAACCTTCAGCTTGTGCAGCAACTACAAAAGTTGACAGTGCGGTGTGGCACTACCGACTTGGGCATATGAGTGCCAAAGGAATGCAAATCCTTCAAACAAAGAAGCTTCTACCAGGTTTGAAAGAAGTGGACTTAGAGTTCTGTGAAGATTGTGTTTATGGTAAACAAAAGAGGGTAAAATTTCAAAAATCAGGAAATGAAAGAAAAAATAAAAAACTTGAGTTGGTTCATTCTGATGTTTGGGGTCCTGCAAGTACACCATCACTTGGTGGCTCATTGTACTATGTAACATTCATAGACGATGCGACTAGAAAAACATGGGTTTATGTCATGAAGAATAAATATGATGTATTTTCCATATTTCAAAGGTGGAAAGCCTTTGTGGAGAATGAAACAGGTACCAAGGTTAAATGCCTCAGATCTGACAATGGAGGCGAATATTGCAGCCAAGCTTTTGAAAGCTTTTGTGCTAGCAATGGCATTCGGAGGAAAAGGACAACCCCAAGGACACCTCAACAAAATGGGATTTCGGAAAGGATGAACAGGACAATCATGGAATGAGCACGAAGCATGTGACTACATGCAAGCCTACCGCTTGAGCTTTGGGCAGAAGCTGTAAGTACGTCTGTGTACTTAATCAATCGGTCACCCTCAACGGCATTGGATGGGGGAGTTCCAGAAGAGGCATGGACAGGTAAACCGGTGAATTATGCATTTCTCAAAGTGTTTGGGTGTGAGGCTTTCATGCACATAGATAGAAGCCTAAGATCAAAGTTAGATGCAAAGTCCAAAAAGTGTTTCTTCATTGGCTATGGAGAAGGAGACTTTGTGTATCGCCTATGGAGTCCTGAAGATGGTAAAATCTTAAGGAGTAGGGATGTAATTTTTAACGAACAAAATATGTACAAAGATTACTTGGAAAGAAAACAAACAAAAGAAATAGGTGATGAGTACATGGAGCTTGAGGACGGTGAAGACTCAAGGACTGCAAACGGTGACAATGTGCAACAACGTCAACCAAATGAGGAGCCTCAACCTATTCCCCGAAGATCTACAAGACCAAGTAGACCTCCAGAAAGGTTTGTTCCTTCCTTCAACCATCTCTTGATCTCAGATTCTGGAGAGCCGGAATCATATGAAGAAGCTATGCAACATGAATCCAAAGAAGAATGGACGAAGAGCATGCAAGTGGAGATGGACTCACTACATCGCAACCAAACATGGGAGTTGGTTGAGTTGCCTAAAGGTAAGCGGGCACTTCAAAACAAATGGGTGTACAAGCTAAAGGAAGAAGAAGGTGGGAAGAAAAGGTACAAGTCTAGGCTTGTGGTAAAAGGTTTTTCTCAAAAGAAAGGTATTGAATTCAATGAAATATTTTCTCCTGTTGTAAAAATGAACTCAATTAGGCTTGTCTTAAGCCTTGTGGCTGCTCATGATCTAAATCTCGAGCAAATGGATGTAAATACGGCATTCCCTCACGGTGACTTAGAGGAGGAAATCTACATGCTTCAATCAAAGGGGTATGAAGTAAAAGGTAAGGAGAAAATGGTTTGCAGAATAAAGAAGAGCTTGTATGGTTTAAAGCAAGCATCAAGACAATGGTACTTAAAGTTTGATCGATGGATGTTGGATCACGGATTCACAAGATGCAACTCGGATCACTGCGTCTACACGGAGAATTTGGGAGATGGGAAATTCATCATCCTAATGTTGTATGTTGATGACATGTTGATTGCAAGTGCTAACATGCAGGACATCAAAGACCTAAAAGAGAAGCTGTCCAAATCTTTTTCAATGAAAGGTTTAGGTGCTGCAAAGAGGATACTTGGTATGAAAATATCAAGGGAAAGGACGAAGAAGACAATAAAGCTATCTCAAGAAGATTACATCAAGAAGGTACTAGAAAGGTTTGCAATGCAAAATGCAAAACCAGTTTCTACACCTTTGGCTGGTCATTTTAAACTAACGAAGGATATGTGTCCAAAGACACAAGAGGAGATAGCCTATATGTCTAAAGTTCCATATGCTGCAGCGGTAGGTTCTCTAATGTATGCTATGGTCTGGACAAGGCCAGACATTGCACATGCAGTGGGAGTTGTGAGTAGGTTCATGGACAACCCAGGTAAAGAGCATTGGCAAGCTGTGAAGTGGATACTTAGGTATCTAAAAGGGACAACAACAAATGCTTTGTATTTTGGAGGAACTGATATTTTTCTAGAAGGGTATGCTGATGCAGATATGGCAGGTGACAAAGATACTCGAAGGAGCACTACTGGCTATGTGTTCACGGTTGGAGGCACAGCAGTAAGCTGGGCTTCAAAGCTGCAGAAAGTGGTTTCACTTTCTACCACGGAAGTAGAGTATGTAGCAATGACGGAGGCAAGCAAAGAAATTCTGTGGCTTCACAGATTCTTAGAAGAGCTTGGATTCAAACAAGACAATTGTGTCTTGTACAGTGATAGCCAAAGCGCTATCCATCTTGCGAAGAACTCAGCCTTTCATTCAAGGACAAAGCACATTGAGGTGAGATATCACTTCATACGCACTCTTTTGGAAGAGGGACAACTAAAGCTAGGAAAGGTGCATACAAGTGAAAATCCTGCAGACATGTTTACAAAGGTGGTCAACAAGGAGAAGTTGAGCTTTTGCTCATCTTCAATCGGCATTCAAGGATAAGAAGCCAGAATGGAAAGCAGTCACAGGTTTGGTTTGGAGATCAGCCTCCAAGTGGGAGATTGTTAAGTATGGAGCCTGATTTACCCTTGTAATTTTCTGTGGTAAAAGCGCACATTTGTAAGGCCCCCATTATGAGGAGAAGCTATCGTGCGTGAAGGAAAATCACTCACCGGAAACCAAAATTTTCACGGACAAGAATCAGGGGAAACTTTAAAGGCCTTGGGGGCGGAGGCCCCTGAGACTTTTTTTCGCCGGAATATTATGGCCGGACGGCGGTCGGAAAGTGGTCGGAAAACAACCGGTCGGTTGGCCGGTGGCCGGTAGTCAATGGCCGATGGCTGGTGGTCAGAAGTCAATGGCCGGTGGCCGGTGGCCGAATTCAAAAGCGGATTTGTCTTCTCAAGGGCGGCCACACATGGGCGGATTGGAGGGTCCGATTTGGACTTATTCGCACAAGGGCGGCTACACATGGCTGTCTCTCATAAGAGAGGGCAACCCTTTTGGCCTATAAAAGGAGGCCATTTCTACACCCATTTCATAGTGTGAAGTTGATGCAACAAGGTGAGTGTGAGGTGGTGAGAGTGAAGCAAGGCGGGAGCTCCATTAAGGGTATAATCCCTTTGTAAACTACTTCTTGTTTTGAAGTACTAAAGCCATTGAGTGGCTGCTTTCCCGTGGACGTAGCCCACATTGGGTGAACCACGTATATCGTGTGTACTCTCTCTCTCTCTTTACTCTATAATCTCGTGTATATAAATCTGTCTCTCTCCATTAAGTAATCTACTAAATTATCTATTTAGCTACGTCTTATTTCCTAACAAAAATGCCCATACAAGAATTTGACTCAGTCTCTTCAACTGAAACGAAGCTTCTATCATGGTTGAACAAAGACACACCTCTTTGGATGTGCGAAGCCTCAGAAAACGGGAGTTTAAAATGAGAAGAATGTATCTTAGAAAGGGATTGCATAGATGAAGCGTATGTACCTGAACCCTTTCCAGAGAATTTGTTTGAGCCATTTGATTGGACTCAAATTTTGGCAACAATAGATGTATGTGTAAATACGTCTATGCCTACTCAATTTGCAATGAGGAAGACTATGACATAATTCCCATACAAATGATTTCAACCCTTCACGTTGAAGATAAACTTCAAGAATCCAAGGACTTGATGAAAACTCAACAAGTCTTCTCAGACCTCTATTATAATGCAATAGATGAGTTAGAAGAACATTCAGCTATCTCAGATGATTCGGGGTCGGAAAAAGAACATGTGAGATCTAAACTACTCATGAAAGGAGGGGAGGAAAAGTTTTTTTATTTTCCAAACCAGAAGCCGAGAAGACAGAAATGGTATAGAAGAAAAAGAGACACGAGAAACTTGAAATCTAGACCTATGCCATCAGTCTCTAGTTAAACACAGTTTCTGATACAGATAGATGTACATGATTGTGTCAAAGACAAAACCACTGGTAGATATCCTTTAAAAAAAAAGTAGAAAATATCAAACATTGAGAAAAACAAGAAAGAAAACTCAAGCGAAACCTAAATACCAGGACAAGAATTCAACCATGACAAGAGTTGAACGAAGAAAGAAGTATCAGGAGTTGAAAAAATCTCTAAAGGAGATATATAAAATTGAAATGGAAACCACTGAGGAGGATGGTAAAACTGTAATGAGTATTCCATCCCATTACAAGAAATACACTCTCCAAGACCAAACAATCATAGTCAAACAACCAGTCAGGGAACTACGAAAACAGGGTGAGTCCTACAAAGGACCTAAAAATGCAAAAAAGATAGATCTGGCAGAACAGGGAGAAGATCCTAGACCTGCCTACACTGCAAACGACTTGACGAAAGAAGAAGAAGAGATTTTGTTAAGCTTACTGAAAGAATACCAAGATATCTTTGCTTGGTCTTATAAGGATCTCAAGGGTGTTGATCCAAAAATCTGTCAACATACCATACCGATGAGAGATTATGCCATATACCTATAATGAAACATTTGCCAAAAAGATCAAAGAAGAGATAGAAAAGCTAAAGGAAGCTGAATTTGTTTATGAAATTGAACATAGAGATTGGGTGTCTGCAATTGTGGTAGTACCCAAGAAAAATGGAAAATGACGGGTGTGTGTCAATCTCAAGAAAGTGAATGCAGCTACCATTAGAGACAACTTTCCTCTTCCAATCACTGAGCATGCTTTAGAACAAGTTGCATAGCTACTGATATGGATAAAATTCATGTTATTGCTAATTTGCCTAGACCAATGACTATCAAAGGGACCCAAGCCTTCATGAAACATTGTGGATATTACAGACGGTTCATTTATATGTACGCTATAATTGCAAAACACATGTATAGCTTGATTCCACACTTTGAATGGACTAATGAGTGTGAAGAATCCTTCATGAAGCTTAAGCAAGCTCTCACTTCAGCTTCAATATTGAAAGCACCAGATTGGAATAAGATATTCCACATACATGTAGATGCTTCCAATTTTGGCATCATGTGAATACTAGCTCAACTAGGAGACGGGAAAATTGATTTTCCTATTTCTTATGCTAGCCTACAATTGAATATGGCAGAGAAAAACTACACCACCACCGAAAGGGAAGGACTAGGAATGATCTATGCCGTGAAAAAGTATAGACATTACCTATTAGATAACAAATTTGTGATCTTTGTGGACCACCATGCCTTATTGTACTTGGTCAACAAGCCATGCAACACAGGAAGAATAGTGAGATGGTTCATGAATTTGATTTCACTGTAGTTGTGAAAAAGGGCACCACTCATCAAAGAGTAGATCATTTGTCAAGAATTGTTTCAGGAGAACCATCTAAGGGAGTAGACGATGATCTACCAGATGCATATTTGTTCTTCGTGGAAATGATACCTCGATGGTAAAAAAATATGATATCATTGATGACCATAGCTCAAGTAGATTCGCAAATACCACTTCCTATTACAATTGGATTAATTAAGCAGTTGGATATGTATCAACTACTAGCTGGAAGGTTGTACAAAAGAAATCAAGATGGAATATTGCTTTTATGCATTAATCCTGAGGAGAAAATCGAATACCTAAGTGAAGTACATATTACCATAGTAGGAATTCACTATGCAGAAGATCAAACTATGCGAAGGTGTTGGGTTAAAGGCCCGTGTGCCCGGCTGCCCGTTGTTCAGCCGCCCATGTACAGCCATTCATTTACTCATTCATAATAACTATACTCATAACTACACATTGTAGTGTGAGTACCGCCCCGCCATACACTGTGTCTATCTCCTTCTTCGTGTTGGCTCTCTGTGTGTGTGCTCTTCAATCCCAACAAGTGGTATCAGAGCTTGGTAGTGAGAGCATTGAGAGCTTCATCATCATTGTTGAGTGTGTTGAAACTTGCTGCTGTTTCATTGCCGTTTTTCGGTTTCGCGTACGCGCGCATTTCCAAAGAGCAGAAGGTTTTTCTGAGCTTGGCATTGGAAGGTTCAGCACTCTGCGAGTATTTTCACCAGGTGTCCTGGCGTTTAACCCCCCTTTCGGAGCCATTCGTGCCATTAGAAATCCCATCCGAGCTACAGACTAGGAGCTACGTTTTTTCATCTCTCTTTGGTAGTTTTCTGCTGCCAGAGCTTCCATAGCCATTACAGGTGCCATTGTTGTAGTGTCTTCCACTTACGTGAGCCCAGAGCTCATTTGAGAGTGTGTAGCCTCTTCTTGGAGTGGCCTCATACACACAGATAGAGTGGGAGTTTGGCGACATTGTCTTCTTCGACTACAGGTGCAGGTACAGGTACAGGTACGGGTATAGGTTATAGGTTACAGGGAGCTTTGGATACAGGTTTCTTCTGTGGTTACAAAACATGTATTTTGACTGTGGGACAGCCATGCATATGGTTGTGGTCTGAGTGGGAGCTTCTACTCTTCTGGGCAGTCTGTTTATGCATGTTCTTGAGCTACAGGTTGACATCATCTATGTATGTTGATGGATGTGGATATGGCAGTTTGACAGACACTCTTTATGCATGAGATTGTGGATATTTGGTTCACTTATACATAGAGCGGGTTTGCTCTTGCTTGCAGTGTTGCGGTTTGAGTACGGACAGGTACTTGGTTGACAATAGAGATTGGACTTCGTTGAGCTTGTGCATTGGTTATATGCTCACTTGGATCCATTTATGCTCACGGATTTGTGTAAGCTTGGTCAGCTTATGTCTCTATTGTGGTTATTCAGACATGGAGTATGTTTATGCCTCTATGACAGCTCATTGTTGATGCATTTTGTGGCACGGTTTGCCTAGGCCGGTTGAGTTACAGGTGTCACGGGTTTATGCATTTGTTTGTGGATTTCTACGTACGTTTTTTGACCATATTATGGGCTGATTTATACTCTATGCGTTTGCTCTTTGAGTGAGCAGCAGGTGTTGTCAGATTTGCAACACTACTTTGTTGTGGCAGTTTGTTGGTTGGTTACAGGTTTCTCATTGTTGCATTCTTGTTGTAATGGGCACTAAAGAGGACACAGTTTTCAATATTGAGAAATTGGATGGTACTAATTTCTCATATTGGAAAGATCAGATTTGGGATGTCTTGGTGCAGAAGAAATAGATTCGACCTCTAAAGTTGCAGGGAGTTAAGCCAGAGAACATGGAGAGGGATGATTGGGAGGAGTTGGATGAGATGTGCAGGTCTACCATTAGGCTTTCCCTTTCAAAGTCTGTTTATTACAATGTGAAAGATGCACAGGGTGGAGCCTATGAGCTATGGCAGCGGATTTGCGATATGTATGATAAGCATTCAGCTGCTTCTATGGTGTATTGGATTAAAAAGCTTACTGATTTGCGAATGGAGGAAGGTGCTTCCATGAATGCGCATTTGAATGAGTTCAATACAATTTTCAGCCAACTTGCTACGCAGGAAATTACGTTTGAGGAAAATGTAAAAGCTATGTTTTTACTTGTCACGTTGCCTGAGTCATGGGACACATTTAGGACAGCCATAAGTAACTCGGTTCCTGCGAATGAGTTGACAAGTACTAATGTGGAGTCTAGTCTTCTCACGGAAGAGATTAATCGAAAGAATAATGCAGGTAGTAAGTCTTCTAGTGCAATGGTTGTCAGAGGCAGGACTATGGACAAGTATAAGTCCAACAGGGGTAAATCTAGAAGCAAGTCCCGTGCAGGCACAAGTAAAAAGGATGTGGAATGTTTTCATTGTGGTAGAAAAGGCCATTTCAAAAAGGATTGCTACAAGTGGAAAAGGGAAAATGGAGATGGTAAGAAGAAAGACCATGATGCTAAGGACAAGCCTAAGTCCAATGTCAAGATTGAGGAGTTACATGCAACACAGGGAGAGTGTAGCTCTCAAGATGACCATGTATGTGCTCCGACTAGTGCTACTAGTGAAGAGCTTGGTGATGTGTTGCTTGCATCCTATTTTGATGACGCTTTTCTTCTCACTCATGAGCGTAGTATGCCTATGGATTGGGTCATTGACAATGGTGCTTCTTTTCACGTTACGCCTCATAGGTCGTGGTTTCATGACTATGATGCTTCGAGCACAAGTACTGTCAGAATTGCCGATGGGCATTCTATGCAGATTCATGGCATTGGGGATATTCATTTGGCTATGCCAAACTCTACTACGTTTGTCTTGCAGCGTGTGTGTCATGTGCCGGCTCTTGCAAAAAGCTTGATTAGTGTGGGTCAGTTGGATTCACTTGGTTTCAATGTATCTTTTGGTGATGGAGGTTGGAAGCTCACTAAGGGCAGCCTTGTTTTGGTTAAAGGTGCTAAGAGGAATACCTTGTATTCCCTTTGTGTAGCTAGTGTGGCTGATCACATTGTGGGGATCACTCAGCAACCTCCTGCTTCTTTATGGCATCAGCGTTTGGGGCATATGTCACTAAAAGGTTTGAAGTTGTTGGCACGTGCGGATTACATTCCCGTTTCAGATTTTGGTGGTTTTGAGTTTTGTGAGCATTGCCTTTATGGTCGACATGCTCGGTCTTCTCATAAGAAAAGTGTTCCACACAGATCTTTGGAAAAGCTAGCTTTGGTGCATAGTGATGTATGTGGGCCGATGCCCAATGCTTCTCTTGGAGGTGCTATGTACTTTGTTACGTTCATTGATGATGCTAGCAGGAAGGTATGGGCATACCCCATTCGTAAGAAGGATATGGTGTTTGATATATTTAAGCAATGGTTGGCTCTTGTCGAGAACCAATCAGGTTGTAAGTTGAAGTGCTTACGTACGGACAATGGGGGTGAATTTATGTCTCATGCTTTCACAACATTATGTGTTGAGAAGGGTATACGACGCGAGCTTAGTGCTCCCTATACACCTCCTCAAAATGGTGTGGCAGAGCGCATGAACAGGACTATACAAGAAAAAGTCCGTAGTATGCTTTCTATGGCTGGTTTGTCAAATGGATTTTGGGCTGAAGCTGTTGCCACTTCTGTGCATTTGATAAATCGTTCACCTAGTGTTCCTTTGGGCTTCAAAGTGCCTGAAGAGGTATGGACAGGTTTGACACCTTCGTATGGTCACCTTCGTGTTTTTGGCTGTGAAGCTTATGTACATGTACCTAAGGCAAAACGCAGCAAATTGGATCCGAAGAGCAAGAGATGTATCTTCTTGGGTTATGGTATCTCTGGTGAGATGGGTTATCGATTGTGGGATCCTATTGACAAAAAGATTGTGCGCAGCCATGATGTTGTTTTTTCATGAGGACTCTATGTATAGAGCATCACCGCGAACGGTTGAGGTTCGGCGTGTGATATTTGAGGAGGATGGTCATCGGTATGATGGTCCCATGGCTGCTCGTGGGCAGCCCATTGACCCTCAAGTGGGAGATCAGCCCTTGTTGGGAGATCATGTAGATGTGGGACAGCCAGATGCACCTCCTGCACAGTCTTGGAGGCGTTCAGAGCGGCGTGCAAGACAGCCTCAGCGTTTTGTGCCTTCTATGGATTATGTATTGTTGACTGATTGCGGGGAGCCATCATGTTATGATGAGGCCATGTCTAGTGTTGACAAGCTCAAGTGGGAGCAAGCTATGCAGTCAGAGATGGATTCGCTGATCCAAAATGAAACGTGGGAGCTTACTCCTTTGCCAAAGGGTAAGAAGGCACTACCATGCAAGTGGGTTTACAAGATAAAACTGTGTTCAATGGATACAAAGCCTAGGTACAAAGCAAGGCTTGTGGCTAAAGGATTCAAGCAACAGAAGGGCATTGATTTTGACGAGATCTTCTCCCCAGTGGTGAAGATGTCTACTTTGCGTATGTTGTTTGCTTTGGTAGCTACAGAAGACATGGAATTGAAGCAAATGGATGTAAAGACAGCTTTCTTACATCCGGACTTGCACGAGGATTTGTACATGGAGCAACCAAGTGGGTTTGTTATTCATGGCTCAAAGAAGATGGTATGCCGGCTTCTTAAGACCTTGTATGGGCTGAAGCAATCATCTCGTGAATGGTATCGTAAGTTTGATGCATTCATGAGTTCATTGGGTTATGTACGCAGTTATGAGGACCCATGCCTCTATACTCGCAAGGCTGCAGATGGTAGTCTTATTGTTTTGGTTTTGTATGTGGATGACATGCTGATCGCAGGGAAGTGTATTTCTGATGTGGATGCCTTGAAGCATATGCTACATGAGACCTTTTCCATGAAGGATCTTGGGGATGCCAGTCATATTTTGGGTATGCGGATCACTCGTGATCGTTCTCGCAAGATGCTCTTTCTTAGTCAGAAAGAGTACATTGACAGGGTGCTTGAGCGTTTTCATATGGAAGGGGGGAAGGCCATTAGTACCCCGTTGCCTCCATATGTAAAACTCAGCCATGATGACTGCCCTCAGACAGATTTGGATACTACAGAGATGTCGCAGATTCCCTATGCGTCAGCTGTTGGTTCCTTGATGTATGCCATGGTGGCTACGCGTCCAGATCTTGCTCATGCAGTTGGTGTGGTTAGCAGGTACATGTCTAACCCGAGCAAGCGTCATTGGGATGCAGTGAGAGGTATTCTCAGATACTTGAGAGGGACTTCAGAGTTGTCCCTATGTTATGGTGAGAAGCATATGTCTGTTTGCGGATATACAGATTCAGACTATGCAGGGTCAGTGGACTCGAGGAAGTCTAATAGCGGCTATGTGTTCACAGTTGCAGGTGGACCGGTTTCGTGGGCATCACGTTTACAGCCATGCGTTGCTTTGAGCACTACAGAGGCTGAATATATGGCTGCCACTGAGGCTGCCAAGGAGGCCGTATGGCTCTCACGACTAGTGGGAGATCTTGGTATGGCTGGTGATGCTCCGATTCTACATTGTGATAGCCAGAGTGCCATAGCATTGGCACGGAATCCTGTCTTCCATGCGAAGACAAAGCACATTGAGGTGAGGTATCACTTCATACGAGAGGTGCTAGAGGACAAGCGCATAGAGCTTGTCAAGGTACACACTGACGATAACCCTGCTGATCTACTCACGAAGTCGTTAGCCTCACAGCGGTTTGCACACTGTAGATCGCTGATGGGTATGGCTTGACTTCTTTTGCTGTACTTTGGCCACTTTAAAGGCACACTGCCTTTAAGTGGGAGATTGTTGGGTTAAAGGCCCGTGTGCCCGGCTGCCCGTTGTTCAGCCGCCCATGTACAGCCATTCATTTACTCATTCATAATAACTATACTCATAACTACACATTGTAGTGTGAGTACCGCCCCGCCATACACTGTGTCTATCTCCTTCTTCGTGTTGGCTCTCTGTGTGTGTGCTCTTTGATCCCAACAGAAGGATCTTGAGACTTGGAGTATTTTGGCCACCTATGAGGAGGGATGTTCATTATTTTGTGAAAAATTGTCCCCGATGTTAAGAACAAGCACCCATACCTCATGTGACATTGTTCCAAATATCACTTGTTCCTAAGTGGAGTAACTATCTACTTACTTACTTATCAAGCCAAACATTTCCTGAGGATATGAGTAAATGCCGTCAAAGAGCAATTGAAATAGAAGCAAGAGACTATGATCTTATTGGAAACCAATTATATCGCAGAGGAGAAGATCAACATCTACGTCTTTGTGTAAATGAAGACGAATATATTCCCATTATAGAACAAGTACATGCCGTATTAGCTGGAGGTCACTTCTCTAGTGAGACCACCGCAAGAGCAATCCTAATGGCAGGCATATGGTGGCCAACACTTTTTGCAAATGCCAAGAAATATGTTCGAAGATGTGATGCATGATGCCAACGAGCAAAAATGTCAACCCGTGTAGATAGAACGCCCTTAAGACCAATGATGGGGGCTAGAGGTTTTTCAAAATAGGGTATAGACTTTGTTGGTCCAATACAACCACCTACTTATAGAACCCAAGCTCAATATATCATTGTAGATTTGGACTATTTAACCAAGTGGGCCCAGGCTAAAGCAACTCAAAAGAATGATGCCATAACCACCACCGCATTCTTGTATGAGTATGTGTTCACAAGATATGGACTGCCAGTAGAAATTGTCAGTGATAGGGGAACTCATTTCCTCAATGAGGTAATTGAGTATCTACTCAATGAATTTATGGTCATCCATAACAAATCATCTCCCTATCACCCACAAGCAAATGGACAAGCTGAGCATACGAATAAACTTCTTAGCTTGGTATTGACTAAAGTGGTTCGTTCAGGGCGGACAAATTGGGAAATGAATCTCCATGCCGCTCTATGGGCTTATCAAGTTTCATTCAAGACAGCTTTAAATGCTACACCCTTTAATCTTGTGTATGGTCTTGATGCCATACTGCCGATAGAATTTCTATTGCCGACACTAAGGGTAGCTAAGGATCTCGAGTGAACTAGACATGAATTGTCAGAGAGACTTGAAGATTTAGAAAAGCTTGACGAGCAAAGGCTAACAGCTGTAGCTCACATCTATGCACAAAAGCGAAAACAAAAACAGTTTTTTGATTCCCATCTAATTACAAAAATCTTCAAAAAAGGGACTTAGTTCTAGTCTATTCCCTTAAGCAACACATTCCCAAGTTTAAGAAAAAGGGAAACGGTCCGTTTACCATTGAAGATGTATCTCCAAGTGGATTAGTTAAGTTGTCCACCCTAGATGGTGAACCAATGGCTAATTGGATTAGTGGATGCCATTTAAAGAAGTACAATCTACCACTAGCCAATGAATTTCTAGAAAAGATGTATGCAGCAAAGCAAAGAAAGATATAACAACAGCAGGTCATTGATGAAGCCGAAGAGGAAGCTTAGCTTTGAGTACTCAAAAGAAAAGCTACTCTCAAAGATAAACAAATCCCTACTCCCATCAACACTCTGGAACTAGATGACCGCCTATGGGAATTATAGAAAGATGCAGTGTCAACGGATGATGAATGGTTAGATGGAATGGACCTTCGCATCAAAGTACATTTGAGCAAACATAACACAGATGCATTGGTCGATACAGGAGCTCAAGTAAATGCAGTTAGTTATTCTACGTACAAGAAAGCAACAAGTCAATGTTTGACAACAAGAATAGTGACTATTAAGGATGCAATAAGAACCCAACACCGACATTGGGAGTAGTCAACTTAAATGTGATAGTACATGGATGTCTGTGCCCACATCAATTTGTATGTTTACCAGATGAACACATGAATGAAAAAATGATTCTTGGAATCTCATGGATGTGGACGTACAAGGAAGTATCAGATTGGGATACAAATCAGCTCAAGCTATCATCTAAAGGCGGACAACTCATTGTTCCAATTGCACCAAGCAAAGAGGAATGGAAAGGAGACTACCAGGAGGGAAAACCACGAAGCAATCAATCTTCTCCATCCTATAGAAAAGAAAATGCTACAAGTAGCATGCAAGGAGTCAGGCATATTTGGGTACCAAAGGCACAACTTAAGGATAGCCGATTCAAATTTGGGTGCCCAAAACATCATCTACTATACCCAAGATGGTTCCAAGGTTCAAAACACAAAGGTAGATCATCTTTGAGCAAGGAACCTAAAACAAAATGGATTTGGAAGAAAAATGAGCACTTATCTTCTCCGCAAACTGTAAAATCAATGAAGCAATGGAGAGTTAAGTCTAAGAAGACTCAACCACACCATTTTGACCAAGACAAACCAAGATACCAATGGCGGGTAAAAGCTCGACAATCATCATTCTTGATACCAACAGCTCAAAAATCAGCATACCAAAGCATCCTGATGGTACAATCAAGCAAAGAGTACACAAGCTACAAGATTTGTTTTTTGGAAGATAGCAAAAGAAAACCTCGACATCAGAAACCCTTAGTGAATTACTCAAGACCCAACTCTTGCATAGCATAATGGTTTTCACTGCATTGATTTTCAAAGCATGGTAGAGCCAACCAAGGCTATGCATAGACACGATTGTTCAACCCAGCACATAGTCGTCCCGGAGTACGCCATCTAAGAGGGGTGGAAGGGAACTAAATAATTAAGGACAATGTTTGAAGAGGGAGAAAAAAGTTTGATGTTAACGCGTGATTGTTTGCAAAATTACCTAATAATACCCTTAGAAAATCATCAACAGGGGAAATTTAATGGATAACATATCCCCGATGAGCGTAAATAGTGTATATACTATGAGAAAATCATCAAAAAATGATCTTTTTTTTGGTTATTTTTATCATTTTTCTTGATGTTGGGACATAAAAATGGGGAAATTCACTAAAAAACAATAAAGCAGTATTTTTCAATGGATTTTATTAGTTAATGGATTTTCACTTTGGCTTTTTAGCGCATTTTGTTATTTTCTTTGATTTTTCAATAAACAGGTCAAAAATTAATAATAAATAGCAAATGAGCTCAGATGGAAAAACTGAAGATACGCTGATGATCAGAGGACTTGACAGGCACAAAAAATTTCAATCAAATTGGCAGATGGAAGCGGGAAACCTAAATCAGGCAGCTAAGGCCTACTTTTGTAAATTCGTGCAGAATGAGCTACCAAAATCCGATTGAGGAAATTTTTGAGTCTAACATAGATTTCACGACCTAGTAGGGCTAACATGGAAATCTGGGGAAAAATGGTTTGGGAAGTCCGAGAATAGATATCCAGGGTAGTCTAAAATCACCTCATTTCCACTAGTTACCCTTGGAGAAGAGAGCTCTCGACCTTCTTCGCACGCGATTTTTGGAGTCCACAGTCGCCTGTTTACAACACCGTCTCACACAAGACATGAGAGGTAAGTTCTATGGTTATCAATGATCGACTCTATGTGGCCGGTAGGTAGTCTAAGCCCAAGGAAGAAACCCTAGAAATTGAGCAGTGCACGAAGTCCTACGACCAAAAATTGACCATAGCGCCTTTCAGCTCAATCAAATTGGACGAGACTTGAACTATAGCATGCCCCCATATGATAGAACACTTCTATATCACCAGTTGACCATTCGGCAGGGGTCGAGGGGGCTCCCAAGTAGAAAAGCTAGGTTTTTGCCAGAGGCCAGAATTGAATTTTGACTCCACAGACAGCTTATAGACTGGGTCTATACACAATGTACATGTATGGTTTCATAAAACAGTCAAGGCAAGCTCTCAAAAAGCAAAAAACAGCTCGAAGGCTACAAAGCGTCAAATTTGACATATGAAGTCAAACTGACTCCAAATGGGCCAAAATTGAATGGGTAGCTTCAGGACTATGTAGTGGACAAGTCCATAGCTTCAAAAGTGACTAACCAACTCCACAGGCCATGTAGTCACAAAAATTGATGATTTCAGAGTCGACAAAGCAAGAAGTGATGCCGACACGACAAAAATTTACCAAATTCAATTTAGGACTTGTTTTAGGTGTATTGAATATGTTTAGGTAAAAAATTGTCAAGTTTATCAAAAAAAAGTTGACTGCTTAAATAATCACTATTATTTACTTTTGTACTTTTTTGGCTTGAAAATGGTACCTTCACTTGACCTATCACTTGTACATACCTATGACATGCCACATTTCAAGTATGAGCCAAAATGATCAACAAAAACTTGGAAAATTGTCAGAAAACACAAAGAAGTCCTTCCAATCCAAATTTTGAGTTATCTGTCACATTTTTTGATCCAAACCACTTCATAGAGTCTAGGTCATGCCTAGAACCAAGTTGCAACAAAAAATGTTTATTTTGATGAAAAAGTTAATACTATGACATGACCTTCTGTGGTTTCAGGACCCAAGTCATCATAGATCTTAGGCTCTCATCTATATCTACGACTGTTTTGGTCAAAGTATATGCTCGTTTGGTCACAACATCGAAGCTTGATTTTCGATGGAGAAGAGTTTGTCTCTAAATACATTTTTGGGTTCACTCGGGTAATATCCTTTAGCTCTAGAGAGGATGGGCTATAATAGATTCTATCCTCTGAAATGAACCATCCTTTTTGATCTATCATTGGATGCACTTCTATGAGCTAGGATGTGGGCCGTTCAAACACTGGTTGATCCTTTTGTTACAGTTTCCCATTTTGGTCCACATACTATGCAAATGAATTATGTGTGCCATACAAAGCTAACATCATTTGCTTTGATGTGTCTCTTAGAATCATGAATGATTTTACACTTGTGGTAGTGGATGCAGAATCATTTGCAAACCTTACACGCTTTTTGACCTTTGGTGATAAATCGAGATTCACGTTTCCAGTTTGCTCCATGCTTTGCTTGGCAGTTGATGTGTCCCTGTTGTCTGGATTTCTTGGACAATCTTCATGAAAATCTCCACTTTTTCTTCCACAATCTGAGCAATATTCCATGACTAGTGGTATTTCATTTGGTTCTGTCATTTCAAGCTTTAGCTGAGAAGTCTCACCTTCTGTACTTGCCAAGTTTTTTAGCATCTTCTTTTAAAACACTAAGCATCAAGTTGTAGGCTGCTCCATCTTGACCTTTGTACTGTCTTTGACTCGGTTCTCCAATTAGACTTTCTTTTATTGGCTGATCTGTTGGATCTTTCATTACTGGCTCTCGATTGTAGATTTGACCAATGTAATCCATGTACAACAATCCTGATTGCATATGCACTAAATGGATGCTTTGCGGGCTTGTACAGGTTTTTGGATAACCACTTGGATCCATATTTTGCACTTCTATTTGCACCTCGTCTTTGAGTTTGCAATACCTAGCTCCACTAAAGTCTGTGAATATTTGGGAGTTCTTTGAATCTAACTTTACTCTGATGAATAGGATCGTGGCTCCTGTGTTGCTTTTGCCAATCATAAGATACCTATGGCCTTCCGAATCCATATACAAAACCTTATCTCCAATGTAGCCATATAGCTGTAAAATTATCTTTGTTGCAGCTATGCATGTGTTGCTACTGCTGCTGCCGGTTAGCTTTGATTCTCGTGCATTTGAACTCTTGGCTCAACTTGACTCCATGTCATCTTGATCTCTAAGAACTATCTCTTAGCAGACCCTGTTGTTGATTAAAAGAATTACTCTTGCTCGAGTTTGATAAGATTACTTTTTCCAAAGTACTTTTGGCAGTTGATTGCTCTTAGACTCACAAGAGTTGATTAATTATAGCTCAAAAGTGTCAGAATTGATTGTACTTCTGCTCTAATGAAAATATGGGCTCTGAATAGCCTAATCTGCAATCCAAAATATTGTCTCTAGGGCTCAAAAGTAAATAATTTGATTATTTACTTTTCTCGGGGTTTTTCACTTTTTAGAATTGTTTTGCCATAAAGACACCTTGTTGTAGTCTCTGGACAAGTTTCACTGAGTTTAAACAAGATTTGCCGAAGTTATCAATTGTTTAGTGTTCGCAGACTCAATTTTCAAGACTCTGGCTTAAGTCTCACTTTTGTGATCCAAATTTCACCAAATTTGATATGTGGAGTCTACTTGATATTCTTGACCTTGTGGTATATACTCAGTTGTGGAGAAAATATAAATAATCCAATTATTTACTTTTCTCAGTGTCTCTCACTTTTTAGAATTGTTTTGCCATAGACACCTTGTTGAAGTCTCTGGACAAGTTTCACTGAGTTTGAGCAAGATTTGTCTAAGTTATCAACTGTTCAGTGTCCACAAACTCAATTTTTGAGGATATGGCTTAAGTCTCACTTTTGTGATCCAAATTTCACCAAATTTGATATGTGCAGTCTACTTGATATGCTTGACCTTGTGGTATACTCAATTGTGTAAAAATGGACAATTCTGGAGCAGATGTAAATAATCACAATTATTTACTTATGGGATTTTTTTGCAATTTTTTTGCCAAAATGTTGATACAATCAGGTTAAGCAACCCAACTTAAGTTCCCTAGCCAAGTTTCACGAAGTTTGGATAAATTCTGCCCAATTTGTCCCAACAGTTTTGTGTTTGCAGACTGACTTTACAAATCTAGCCACAATTCCCACTTTAAAGATCCAAATCTTATCAAATTTGATGTGAGTGCTCAATACAATATGATAGAACTTGTGGTATGCTTGGATGGCCAAAAAGGTTTGAAAATTGGACAAAAACAAATAATCATGATTATATACTTTTGGAAAATTTTAGCATAGTTTTGATCATCTTGAGTATATACACATGTTAAAGACTGTCAACTAAGCCTCTCAGTCAAGTTTCACTAAATTTGAGCAAGATTTATCATGTCAAATTCAATTTCTTGACAATCAGTACGGATTTCAATTTTTACCAAGTTTTTGGTCTATTTTGTGATTGAAACTCTATGAGGCTTCACAAAAGATGTTTGTAATCATTAATAGAGTCTTTGGTATCAACCTTGATCCATTTTGAGCTAAAAGTAAATAATCATGATTATTTACTTTTGATCTAAAATGAATAATTTTTACACTTTTTTCAATACTCAATCTTTTTGTGACATGTTTTAAGCCTCTGAGTCAAGTTTCACCAAACTCAATTTCTCGACAATTAGTACAGATTTCTCGATAATTAGTACAAATTTTCATTTTTACCAAGTTTTTGGTATGTTTTGTGATCCAAACTCTATGAGCCTTCACAAAAGATGTTTGTAATCGTGCATAGAATCTGTGGTATCAACCTTGATCCATTTTGAGCTCAAGGTAAATAATCACGATTATTTACTTTTGGCCTAAAATGAACACTTTTTGCAATTTTTTCAATGGTCGTCAATCTTTTTGAGACATGTTTTAAGTCTTTGAGTCAAGTTAAAACTTAATTTGACCTAAATTCTCAAGAAAATATAAATAATCCGAGTTTTTGCAAACTCTTGAAAATTTACCTCAAATGCATCCTTATGCTTACCCACTGGTTCATACATATTTTATGAGCAAAATCTCCAACCAGATTCAGTGGTTGACAGTCTCTTGGTGTTGTTTCAAGTCGTAGACCTGAAATTCTTCAACTTTATATAAACAACTCACAAATGATTCTTTTGGAGTGAGCAATGATTTGAGATCCACCTCGGATTCTACTTACCCTACTCCTAGGTTCTATTGCAATTGGGTTGTGAAAAGTGTCCACAAACTCTTGTTTTCTTGTTTTTTATGGTTTTTGGAGCTTTGATCTTAAGGCTTGTCTTGTCCATCAATCATTCTCAAAATCCTACCTAATCCTACAATCCTACAAGGTACTTAGCAAGTATGATCTACTTCCAAGCTACCTCTACACAGCAAAAGACGACACTCTCAAGCTATGCGGTTTCAAAGAGAAAGTTTACTTTTACGTGAACCAGCTAGAGGAAGTTAATGTACAACTACACTACACACTCTTGTTTTCCCTAGTTGAGGTCTATTCATCCCCGACAGCGGCGCCAAATGTGGGATGGGTTTCCTAACCTCACTCTTATCTTATAGTGAGAACCATGAACATAATTGTCAATCCATGGGACAAAGCTGACTCAACTTGTGCATAGAGGCTACAAGAGGGTGTCAATATCTTGGAAAACAATAGACAACTTGCATCTAACACAAGCTACACTCAAATGACCTAAGCCATCAAAAGTAGTCACTAATCGGCAAACAAAACATGACCATTACAACATCAAACAACATCCAAATTTTATGAAACTTCTAGGACAAGTATATAAGACCTAAGCACACATGCTTATGGTCTCAAATATCACTTTTGATGAAGTACAAAAAATACGATTATTAACAATAGTGAGATTTTGACCTAGTCGTTTTTGACCCCGAATGCATCTAAATCCTTAGCAATGATATCCCAATACCCCGCCTATGCTTACTTTTTGATTTCCTACCTTAAATTCCTACTTATGATGAAATTAGGCTGCGGGTTGGTGAAGTCATAAGCTACAATTTAGCATGATATGTTTACGTGAATGCGTAGAGCATTTACCTGCGATTGCAATGCAATAGACAGCTCTGCAATGTGAAAACCAACAAGGGAGTAGGAAGGATGAGAAGGAGAGAAGTGAGCATCGTTAGCTCATGCTATCTATTTCTTATCCAAAAACTTAATCAAAACTTTACAAAGTTGGCTTTTATACCTTAGCCAAGGTTTAAAATGAGTAATGTCCCGGTGCCTAAGACCTTTAAGGCTCCACAACTTACTGTATCTGCAACCTAGTGTTAACCCTCACGCACATTCCTATCACCTAAGACGGATGCTTTATTATTTATCTGGTAGAGTCAGGTACCGGGCTTGTCGGTCCAATAGGAAAAGGGTAGGAGTGATTGCCGATGAGAGGCTCACTCTAAGTGGAACATACAGGGGATTAGTTGGCTAAGCATGGGTGCCCAAGTGTGAATAGGGCGAGCTTATACAAAAGTCAACTAAACCTAAAATTAACTCATTCTTTCATTTGTGCAATTGAAGAGTGCTCTTGCTCCATCTCCATCTTCTTTTTCTTCATCTCCTTGTGTGTGTGTATGCGTGTGTGCGTGTGTGTGTGTGTGTGTGTGTGTGAGAGAGAGAGAGAGAGAGAGAGAGAGAGAGAGAGAGAGAGAGAGAGAGAGAGAGAGAGAGAGAGAGAGAGAGAGAGAGAGAGAGTGATCGAGCATTGCGATGACGGCACGGCGGCGACGAAGCGGTTGAGCGCGATGCAACAGCGGCTCCTTCTTCTTCACGGCAAGAAATCCTCCATGACAACAAGCGTAGAGCGGTGAGTGACACACCATCTCCATCTTCGAGCTTACTAGTTTAGGCTAGTTGCGTGCTTGGAGCCATTTGTGGCTCGCACACAGTGTATTGGCAAGTTCCTTTCATTGACACATGCGACAGATGCACACATTTTTGGCGGTGTTGCCGGGGAATGCCATTCACTAATCTTGAATGGCACTCTGTGCTTCTTTGTGGTGCAATTTCAATTGTAGGAAAGGTAGAGAAGGAAGGTGTGTGTGTTGAGAAGAAGGAGTTTGTTTTTCTGCTGTGTATTATTTTGTTAATAAGGAATTGAAAGGTACTGTGTTTTCTTTGTTAATAAGGTTTTGAAAGGTACTGCGTTTTCTCTGTGATAAGGTGTTAGTATTAAGGTTGTAGATCCATAATGTTAGTTCTGTGTAAAGTACAGTAAGTATTTCTGTTAGCTAGTGAGTTATGTAGTAGTGTGTTAGTGTGTAACAATAGCTGTATTAGTGGTAAGTAGGTAGGTTAGGTGTGTGTATGCTCACGCGCACATTGCGGCCGCAGCGATCTTATCCCACAAAAATAAATAAAATAAAATTTTTAAGGTAGGACCGGGATCGGGAATATCCCCCAGAGCCAAGCCCAAGCTCACGCTCAGGCTCAGGCCTCAGTCGCCCTTTGAAATTACGTATTTTAGCCTCACACGTAGCTAAAAATCGACCTTTTTGAGGACCAACGGAGCTTCAAGTGACCGAATGTTGTGCTGTAACACACACCACAACCCTCTGAGTGAGACGCTCATTTTGAGCTATCACACTTTTTAATCAAAAAAATGATCATTAAAAAACATCAAAAAATGAGTGAAAACGGATGCCTAAAAAGTAAGCGGTTAACCTTCAAGGTTATTCGCCGACGCTTGTAGGGTGCCAAAGGCACATGCATCTGTGCTTTGATCATGTGCTAGAGACGGAGCAACTAGAGATAATTTCAACGTACGCAAGTTATCATTAACCACCTACCTTAGGTTCCGGGCCCTCGCCGGGGACCCAAGGTAGTACAAACCAAGACCCAAACATAGCGTCTAGTGACTCTTCCTCTGACTACGACGTCATGGAGAGTTTCCCACTGCCTAATCCCGATAGCTCAAGCCAAGACATGCATGCCATGGGCCCACGGTATGGGCTGAGCATGCTTAGCCGCTTGAAGGAAACCTTTAGTAAAGCCACTCACTCCGAACATGGAGCTAGTGATGTAAATGAGGGGGGTGGGGAAGTAAATTCGCCATTCATGACCAACATAGACCCTATGATCTTAGAGAGTGTGCACATGAATACTTCATTCACTGCACCCCCTAACTCTTCAGAGCTATTCCCCTCTGAGGTTATATTACCTGATGGTAGAAGCCTTGCCGAAGTCCAAGAGGTTGAGCGATATATCATCGCAGCTAGGGAAAAGGAAATTGAGAGCTTACGCAAGCAGAGCAACGAAGAGAGTTAAAAGAGAAAGCCCCTATGTCAATATCCTTTCTAGGAGAGCAATCGAGTGCTCTGACTTAGCAACCGCTAAGGGCCAACCCCTCGAAAGCAACATTGCATCTAGCTTAAAGGACACCCCTAGCACCTTAATCCTAGATGGAGCATTCTTAAATGAGAACTGGGAGTATGAACTACAAACGGAAACTCTAACCGACCTATACATAGGTCACACCTATCATGTGGGTTGGTTAGATGTCCTACAATCCACAACGAGTACTACTAGTGTGAAGGATCAACAACAAAGAGTTTGTGAGGTCATCCATAGGGTTATTGAGCTAGAGAGATAGAACAAGGGGATCCACATGCCTTCAACGGTTCTCATGAGATTCTTGGATACAAGAAAGGCTAAACAACCAACCTTATCGCAAATGGAGACTCCCTCGGTAAGTCCGATAGATCTTCCATATGTTGTTTCGCCATGGGTCTCAGTGCAATCTGAGCCAACAAGTGATAGCCTTACCTTTCCAAGTCTAGCTCATCTTTCCCTTGATGACACCACGGCTACCATGCCTACCCCAATGATGGGCATGCCGAGAAACACGCCATGGACCTCATTTGCTAGTAAAGCACCACTACATGGTAGCTCAATGCCTGCAACAATACCTACAAATGTGTACCAATCGTATACACCCATGGATCCTCGTACTCATGTAGTTCCTACCCCTCCCATTGTTTCAACTACCTATGCTCCACAACCACAATACCTAAGCTCTTATTTCCATGGGATCATACCGGCTAGCATTAGCATGTCACATCCGACGTCTGCTATGCCTAGGGCCACACATTTGAACTTTGGGCCACCACATGGCACAACATCGTATCCAACGTGGAACCCAAGGGATTCCTATGTGCCAATCCCAATGCGAATACCTACTCCACATGTAGTCTCTGGAGTGCCTTCACCCACGGTGCCTACTCACTTAGGTGACTTGGCAACATTTGCTCAAGCTATCAGTCGATATATTGCTGAGAATATGCGTAACACGCCTGATAGAGAACCTAGAACTAAAGTAGAACAAATAGCCAAGCTCACACAAAAGTTTAGTGGAGACGGGGATGTGAGAAAGCATATCGAAGTGTTTGAACAAATATGCGATTATCTAGGAGAACACAATGACCTGCATAAGAGTAATGCTTTAAGCCTAACCTTAAGTGGGAAGGCAGGGTATTGGTATAGAACCCTAAGGGTGGAAGAAAAAACTATTTACCCTACTCTTAGGAGATTGTTCTTGAAAGAATACATATGAGAGGGAGTACTTTGGGGTGTAGCCTCTCAGCTCCAGAAAGCCCAACAAAAGAAAGGAGAGTCGGTGAGAGACTTTATTAGTTGCTTAAAGCATTTGAATTCTCATTGTATCCAAATGAACGCTTCAACAATAACCAATTGCTTGATAGATTGATTAGGGGATATATGATTTTGATGTTTAGGCCTTTCTCGTTAGTTTCTGTTTGAGATGCCATGTTGTCCAATACATTGGCATATATCTGCTCTTCATTCCTTGGTAGCAAATTGTGGTCGCTTGATGAGACAGGTAATGATGTTGAAGTAATGGTTGATGAAGTCTTCTTCTTCCAGATAGTGTTCTTCAAAACTGTGACCTCCGCAGTTACCGTTGCTTTCTTTTTGTTGTTAAGAGGCTGTAAAGGAGTTGTGTATCTTTCTTGTTGTTGAGTCTCAATCGCGGATTTTGGAACCCACATTGTTCTTGGGCCTTGTGTGATCTCCTTTGCCACTTACCTTGTTTCTTCTTTGACTTGATGGTACCTTGTCTTTAATTTCCAAATATGGCTGTTACTTTTGTAAAAGCCTTGCTCTTGTAGTAATTGATGAGGGATCCATCTATAGGTTGTAGTACTCTTGGGTGTAGCGGGTGGATGCTCTTGATTTCTTGATGTTTCTTGCTTTTCCTGGGTGATTCCTTGATAAGCTACTACCTTAGGTAACCAGATTTGAAAGTTACCCTCATAGAATCCTTGTGCTTTGAGTAACTTGACTGGAATGAATCTTTGGACTTGCTTGGAGGTGATCTTCACTTGACTTTGTTGGGTAGTCTGGTAGAATTTTGATTTCATTACCCAGACTTGTTGTATGGTTTGTCAAGTGGAAGACCTTCTCTTTTACTTTTTGTACCTGTCCTTTCTCTTGGTTGAGTTATGTGATTGACGTTGACGGCTTTGTTGATTCCTGACTGAGTGGTTGTCATGGGATGGATATCGCCACGCTGTTATCTTGGGCTTGTTGACCCAAACATATGAATTTCCTTTCTCGTAGCCTTGTGCAATAATTGACTCGCTTGATGTGATCCATCCTGTTACCTTTGCTTGTTGAGGTTGTTCCTGTGATTGTATACAAATTGGATCATTAACTTTAATCTGTGCCTTGGATACTAGCACTTGGTTGACCTGTTTTGACTTCCGTTGGAGACTTTCGGGCGAGGGAAACTTCGGTTGATAGACTTTTTGCTTGAGTTTCCATTGTTTTGTTGATGGTTTGTCTTTTGATGTAGAGGATTTGTCTTGCACTTGCATTGGATGGGCTAGACACTGGGGGTTACTTTAGCTTTGCCTTTTTCAATAGCCAAGAATCTTTGAACTGCTGTAGGCTTGACCTCTGTTGCCACTTGATAGCTTGTCGTGATGACCATTGTTGAAGATTTAGGATCGTCTTCAAAGACTTGTGCCCATGGCTTGGACAAAATCAAATGGGTTCCCATTTGTCGAGAATTTACCACCAAGAATTTTTCTTTGACATTCTGTGAGAGTAGTTGGAGAGTAGCTTCTGCAAGCCCCATACTTATAACATCTACTTCAGGTGAGAGATTTACCTTTATCTGAATATCATAAAGCTTTGGCTTACCTAGAAGTAACCACATGCCATATGACATGACATTAGTCGTGGAATTTGTATCAATTTCTGCCATAACATTCATCTTGACTCCGTCTTGTGCACTTAGCAAAAAGTTGATCTTCTTTGGTACTAGATTGCTTGTGTTCTCTTGAGTGACTTGAGCAATCTTTGGCCTGGACTCCTTGTCGTCTTCTTCTTCATTGTTCACACTTCTGAGTTCATCTGTGTGTTCTAGCTCCTGCTTGACCACCATTTCCTCTGATGTGTCTTTTGGAGAGACAAAATCAGCATTTGGTTCCTGTAGAGTCATAGGCTCTTCTTCCTCGACTTTAGCTGTTGAAATGTCACCAATAGTGTTTGAACTTCCTGTCACTTGTTGCACCTCTTCTTTGATTGATTCCAAGTCTTCATATTGCTCATTTGTAGGCGCTGGACCTGAAGCATCTTCTTTGGATCTTAGCCCTTCTTCCTGCAACTTTGCTTCGTTGACTTGCGGCTCCTCCTTTGTACTATGCATTCGAGTTGGACAGTTTGTAATCAAGTGTGTTATCGCACATTGATCGCAAAGAGCAACTATTTCTATATGACCAGTATTCGGGCTAGGTATCTGGTTTTGTGCTATCCCCATAGCTGATAACCCTGTTTCGAACTCATACTTAGATTCTTCATCTGTCTCACACATAACCCTTAGCATGTAGTAGGGGACTATGTCATACCCATTCTCATCGCAAAATTTTGTTGGTGTGGTCTCATTAACACAGACATCCAAAGTAGCCAATATCTGAGTCCACTCTAGCGAGTCTAACACCTCTTCCGAAAAAGGTTCTCTTATGTAAGAATCATCTTCTAAGACCCTCTCTAAGGCATTCTCATTTCTCCCAAAGTCACTACACTCCGATGCTCCGCACATCCAGATTTATTTCTTTTTGCCCATCCACGGATGGTCTGTTGATCCACTTTGTGTTGCAGAATCAAAATCTTCCACGGGTGTTCTAGTTACATCTTGGTAACTATGATTTCTCATATTTACACGTGTTATGGTTTCAGCATGTCTCAAGTATAGATAATCATAACCCCAATCTTGTACCATCTTGAGTTGCCTCATGAATGGTCTTCCAAGGATGATTTCATAGTTATTTTTCTTGCCAAAGTCAACTATGGAAAAAGTATGCGCATACTCTATACCACAAGAAGACACCACTATCGCTTCTAGCAATCCCATGGGTCTTTCCACATGCCCATCAGCTAACTGTAATTTTATTCTGGTTGTTCTAAAGGCGGGCCTACCCCATTTCTCCCATATTCGTTTTGTTGCTATGGCAATTCCTGCTCCGCTGTTAAGTATAGCTGTCGTTTCAATCCCATTGTACTCGACAGGCAAAGTGGCATTACCATCTTCTACTTCACAGTACTCTCCTACTTTGTTCAGAGGTACCGGTCTTACATTTGATTTAGGCTTCTCGATCTCATCTAGCTCTTTTTCCAGGAACCTTAACGGGATTTTGATCCCAATGTTTTCCAAGAATTTTTCTATATCCGTCCACATACTTGGCCTGATTTTCAAAAGTTCTGCCAACGTAATTGTGCACTTCACTGGCGTGGATAGCAAGTCAGTCAAAATTTTTGTGTCCAATTCTTTTGTCCCTCCTAGCCTCTGTGATGGAACTCTCACAATCTCAGACTTTGCCTCAAAATCTCCCATGTACTATGGCAAAGTTCTTAACGATGCAGGTCTACTGTCTTCGGAGGCTATCAATCCTACATCACCATAATATGACCTCGCATCAACACTCATTTGTGGTCTATCTAATGTGATTTCAGAAAATGGTGCTGGTCCAGCATCCTCTTCTCTTTTTTGGGCATCTCGGACAACCTTCCATAAATCCTCTGGCCACTGCTCCTCAACTATAGGAACATAGGGTGGGAAATCCCTCATTGATTCATCTGTTGTATTTTGGACTACCCTCGAGTCTTGTGACCTTGGCAGTGGTTCTTCCCTATGATCCACCTCTTCTCTAGGCAATTCGTCTACTTTAATGCTCTCATCTTTGTGCACTGGGGTGACTATCCTATCCTTCACTTCTGGTGGAGGTGGTTCTAGCAATGCTTGAGCAGTTTTAATGAGCTGCTTACACATTTCTAGCCTCTGCTTCTCTAGTTTAGGATAAGGATGGGTCATCCATCTTTGTTCTAAGGTGTGTCTATTTGCCAATCTAGCCTCATAAGCCTATAAAATCGCGTCTAAAGGCTCATTCACTTTGTCCACTAGGACAGATCCTTTTGAACTAGCACTCTTGGGTGCTTCAGCTGGTTTAAGGGTTTCAACTTGCCTTTGCTATGTATGTTGCTCTTGAGTTGTTTCCAACTCAGCTGTAATAGCCTTTTCTTCTCCTTTCTCCCTTTCTAGTCTCGCTTTCATTCTAGTCCTTCTTGCTCGTCTAGAGTTTCTACGGCTTTTGGAACTCTTACTAGTCTCTCCATCTGTAGGCTTCTGCTCTTGCACTTTGCTTGTGCTCTTGTGACAACGTTTACTGGAGAAACTTGCTTACTTTCATCTTCTTGTTGTTTAAGCACCTGTTCTTTTGCAATTTTTTCTTGCTCTGTTGCTGTCGTCTCTTCTTTTGTTGCGGCTCGTTCTTTCTCTGATTTGCTGGTAGAAGGAAAGGTAACATGTGGTTGCATTTAACCTTTCTTTCTTGGATTCTTAGGACAATCTAAAATCATATGTGTGATTGCACACTCATTACAATATACATTTATCATGATATCATTGTGTGGACAATCCTTAATCAAGTGATCACTACTACCACATCTGTCACATGGATGTATTGGTTGTTGTGGAAATACTTGATATTGACCTTGAAGTGGCCTCTGATCTACCACATTTCTTTCTATTTGAATCTCATGACTCACATATGCATTTCTAGCAGCTATGGGTCTTTCACTTAAGAACACTTGTTCCGCTATAGGATGATATCTAGGCGGTTGAGACATAACATGCTCAAAACCTGGTGGAGTCTTAGGTCTATAGTGAGGACAATGTTGCGTCGGTTGGTCCCCTCCACATGTCATGCACTTGCGTCGTTGAGGAATTCTATAGGCTGGTACTCTGTCAGAGTGGTTGATGCGTTGCATCACATTCTCTATGATTTGCTGCTTAATATTTACTTGGTTTTGTCCTAGATTTCCTCTTTGATCCTCAAGATCAACGGTTTTCTTTTCCTCACTCGCATCATTGATCTTCTTCCGACCCTCTTCATAGAATTTGCAATTGTCAACTAGGTCAACTGCCGCTTTGGTCACTTCTTCCAAGGTTTGGTATCTTTTCACGTATAGGTCCTTTTGGAGATTCTCATTCGTAAGCCCTCTGATGAAGCATAGGATCTGACATTATGGCGTGGGTAACTCTTGGGTAGGACATCTAGCAACATATTGCTTGAAACACAGTATTGCATGTCGCAATGTTTCTGTTTCGCCTTGTTTAAATTCCTGAATCTTAGGTTGGGTGTTATGTTTTATGCCCCTCTTGGTGAATTCTTGAACAAATTCATCCAAAATTTTCTCAATGGTTGTGAACTCTCTACGGTTCAATAGTTCAAACCATGCTTGTGCATTGTCCTCCAATGTAAGTCCAAAACCGTCATACTGCGTGTGGAAGTCCTCTACTCGTTCTGCTCGTAGGACTTGCTTGAAAGCCGAGACATGGGCGTATGGGTCTCCTATGCCATTGTACTTTCTATTTACCCATTTTCTTAGCTGAGATGGTCTTATACTTTGGGGTGCAAAGTATGGAACCATAATCCTCTCTGGTATCGTTTCATCTCTCGTTATCGCTCTAGGAGGAAATCCAGGCGGTGGGCCCCTCTTTGGAATTCTCTTAGAAGTTCGTGTGTTTGGTGGATGTATCTGAGGTCCTTCATTGACCAAATATCCACACATCTCTAATTTGGTTTTCGGATTTGTGCTTTCTACAGTTCTATATTCTCGTCCATACTTGTCAACAAATAAAGATGTCCATTGTCGGTCGACCTCGTATGTATTGACATATAAGAGCTTGTATTCTGTCAGCTCATCTGGGTAAGGCTCTAAGCAACTGTAAAGCTTGAATTGATTTCCATTAATATACCTATACAGTCCTTCACTTTCATGGTTATACGTCCAAAATCTCTCCACAAAATTGGTCTTTATGTACTGTAGGTTTGGAAGATCTATTATGGGCGGGTGCTCATCTATCCCTGCAATGCATGTGCTTGTATAAGCTGAGTCTGAGTCTGATGTAGACATGACTTCTAGGCTTAACAGCTCTAGCTTGCTGTAGTAATAGCTCTCTCAGTGTGTTCAAGTGTTTTGGTCAGGGAAAATCCAAAACTATGTCCAAAACCGTGAGCGTTTTCTCACAATTCTCTCAAATTATCGGTTTTAGACACCCTTGACTTCCGGATGCATTTTGAGGCCTTAAACAGTGTTTTTTTCAAAACTGACCAAAATGTATGCCTATGGCAACCATTTTGGTCAATTTACTCTAAGTTCTGTAGTGCTGCTCTTAAGCTACGTTTTGATAAAAACACGTTTTGGAATCGGAGTCCGTATGTGAAAGTTATGACCAAAACAGTGAGATGTAATTTGGAAAGTTGCTCTATCTGATGTTTTTGCAAGTGGTCAGTTTGAGCCCAAAATTGGTGTGTGCACTCCTTAGGCAATGATAAACCCAGTGGTATACTTGGTTTCAAAAAAAATTCTCGAAATTTTTTCCTCACTTGTCTATCGCGATAGGCTCACCAAGTACCCCTTGCACATGTCCAAATGCACTCAAACTTTGTGTACAAGGTATAATGGGCCTTCTGAACCCAAATATGAAGTTAGATTTGAATTTTGATTTTTCTACAGTGAATTCCTGAGTCTTTCACGATAGACTCACCAGAGTGTTACTGGTATATAGTTTTTCAACTGTTTTTATAGATTTGAGTTCCCCCTTCTCTTGAGATACTACTCACCAAGTTTCAACCAATTTGGAATACTTTTCCTTTGTAGCTTGCATCAAACAACAGTCTCTTTTCTGATCTTATGAAGTAATCCTCTTAGATGCACTTACAATACTCCAAATTTACTCAAATTTTAACCATAGGCTCACAACAATATGTAGAACAAGGCCCTAAGGTCAGTTTCCAAAAATTTCAATTTCTGTGAAAAAGATTGTGTCTATCGCGATAGACTCAGCAGATTCTTCAGTTTTGAAAATTTTCCAGATTTCTCTTCACCACTGTGTTCCCTATGCTCTGTACACTTTGCTCACCAATTTTCACTTGTTTTGGACTTTTTCTTAGGTCTCTAACTCCAACTCTAGAATTTTGAGTCTATCTGATCACTAGAAAATAGACTTAGGATGACTTCCCAATGTCCAAAATCCACCAAATTTTGTGTGTAACCTCCTGAGAGGCTAAACAAGCTATGCTCGAGAGGGTTTTGAAAATTTCAATTTCTTTGGCCCTGCTTTGAGTCTATCGCGATAGACTCAACAAGTACCCCTTTTATAGGTCAAACTTGAACTTTGACTATATCCCTGTGTTCCAACACCTCTCCTTAGTGCTTCTACCAATTTCCAAGTGGTTTGGACTTTTACTTTGTCAGTTAGACCAGATTTGGTGTTTTCTACAAGTTGAATCCTCTCAAATGGTCTTAGACCCACTTTCTGATGTCCAAATGACTTCAAAATTTTTATGTGTCCTTGATAGCACCTTTCCAAGCTATGCCACACAGGTTTTTGAAAAATTTAGTTTCTATCACTGGGTTCTTAGTCTATCGCGATAGACTGGTGAATTGGAGATAGACTCACAAACAGGCAAAACCCCTCATACCACAGGTAAAACACATCAATACAAGGCTGCTCCCAAAATTTGAGTGTACTTGGACACCTGCTTGACCACTAAACCTAAAGTCTGGTGTTTTGAGTCAGACTTCAGAGACAAATTGGGTAAAGAGACTTGACCAAATTTCCAAACCTTGTGAAACTTGGTATACATGATGTATAGAGGGTAGGGAACACATCTGTGAAGAGATGTGTTGGCATTTTTCTCAAGTTCTCCACAACTGGTTCACCCTCTCCCTGTGTAGTGTATTGACAAATTTTTGCTCTATTTGGACATTTGGTCAAAGACTTCTTGCCCTTGTCTCTGAATCCAGACTCTAAAACACCAGTTTTGAAGTTTTGTGGTCAAGATGGTGTTCAGTTTCACTCAATTTTTGTGAGTACGTACCCTTGTGTTGATGTGTTAAACCTGTGGTAAAAAGGTTTTTTTTTCCTATTGTTAGTCAATCACCAACTTCATCAGTCTATCGCGATAGACTAGGCAAACTGCTGATGAGGACCTTATCTTCCAAATTTCCCCTAGGGAGAGCTTTATGAGAGCCTATACAACATACACACCAAATTTCAAGGCATTTAGATCACTGAAAGTCAATCTAAGGCCCAGATAGAGAATCAAGCTTTGACCAAACTACTAAAATGGGACCAAAACCAAAACCAAGTGTCCAAACTTCATAAAACTTGAGGGATAGGCTATAGAGGGTAATTGGAACTCAAGGGTGAAGTCACAATTTTAAATTGACTTATGCTGAGCAAATTGTCAGTCTATCGCGATAGACTAGGAAAGTAGTGATTCAAACATATTTTGCAATTTGTGACTATACTGCTAGGACATACTCTCCACATAGATCACAACCATTATTTCATATTTGAAATTGGACCACCAGAAGACTGACTAAGTGGTTGTTGTACATACTTGAAAGATTTTTCGTGGTTCAAGGAAAACCCTTGTGAACAGACTAACCATACTTGTGTAGATCCCAGAAGGAGATCATCACAAAGCCGCATAGGAAGGAGTCTAGGTAAGATCTAAGTTTGCAACCCAGCTTTCATTATTATGTATTTAAGGTCAGGAGCCTTTGTTAAGTCAGGAGCTAAAAGTGTCAAAAATCAAGTAAGCACCGCGTCCACCGAAAAGAGTGTAACTGAGATGAGACTAGACCCATTAGCACCGATCATTGAAGAGGGTAGTGATATTGACACTTCGTTGGAAAAGTCCTTCTTCATGATGGGGAGTCAACAGCCAGGAGGGTTCAACGGTGAAGGACCAATGCCAAGGGGAAGCACCTCCCTACATCCTTTAAATGAAACCAAGTTCACTATAATCTTCTTGGAAGGAACAAACTCGAGGGGAGCCTTAGTTTATTCTGACTATCGAGGACGCAAGTGTATTTGTATTGAAGAAAGACCGGCTCAGAGACTGGAGATAATTCGAGTCTATGATGATGGAGACAGATTTCGAGATGAAAAGGGGAACCACTATCTGATAGTTAGTAACCCTGAGGATTACAACAGATATGGAGATAACGTGGCAAAAGGGAAAATGGTTTCAGAAACCCAAGAACCGCCTCCTAACATTGATCAACCTGGAGCGCATTTTATGTATGATAAGAAAACAACCAGGGTCCCAACCTATAATGAGAATGTGGGTATCTCTTACTTTCGATGCAAGGAATCCTACCCAAACGAATTAAGCAAAGACAAGGTTCTTTACTTATTCTCTTATGAAACTGCTATGGGCAAGGATATTGTTTTTGTTGACAGATACGGGCGAGAATACAAACGTATTCTCCCAGAGGAGGCTGAAAAGGCAACAGGTCCGGAAGCATCAACCTATGGCCTCGAAAAAGTACCAAGAGACAACTACACCCCTAGAAAGTCGACAAATCCATTTTCAGAAGAGTATGACGCTACCTCACATTCTACCCGACAACCGACGTTCAACTACCAGGACCAACCAGCTACTCATCCATCATTGCAGGCATGGCTTCGACAGAGTGCTACATTAGAATAAGATCAAAACCGAGAGGGTTATCAACAGAACGGGGGCTAAGGGATTTACAAGAACCACCACTCTATGCACAGTATCAAGGAAAGAGTAAGCCAAAGACTCAGGAGTCAACGGAGCCTGGAAGAGAACCCCTAGAATGAGTTCGGAGAGATGAACCATCTCTTGCAAGAACTGTTAGAAATTATGGCTTAGGAGCACCATTGGGAGAGGAACCTGGCCACTACAGAAGACCAGAGGAGGTATATCGACTAGGACGGGGAGATCCCATGATGAGATTTGTAGACCATCGTAGAATTAGACCTTCTCAAGTGCAAAAATGGGTAAACAAGAAATACACGGGAAGCAGGGATCCGAGAGATCATGTAGCAGCCTTTGTGCGTGTAATTAGAGCTGAAGAGGCGTTAGACTTCCCTACCCAATTTGCAGGATATGGTTTAACCTTAGAGGATGATGCTGCTACTTGGTTTGACTCAGTGGAGCGAAGAGACTTTGAGTCTATGGAGGAAGTGTTTGACGAGCTTATCGAGGAATTCTCACAAAGGGGAATCGCTCATAATATAGTCTCACAAATCCATAAATTCAAAAAGAAAGATGGAGAGTCTGTGCGAAAGGCAGCCCTCCGATTAAAAAGATATGTTAAGTTCTGCCCCGCGGAAGAACTGCCAACTCAGTCCAGACTTATGCTTATATTTATCCAAGGACTAAGGAATGCAGATCTTCAGAAGGACTTACATATGAAAAGGAGCACGACGTTGAATGAGTTAACCAAGGAGGCTCTATACCTTGTGGACAATTGTGCGGTCTACAAAGAGGGTGAGTTCAAGGATCTTGACGATGATTCCTCCTCACAACAAAGCGGAAACAAGTCTGCTAAGACAACACCGAAAGGAGAAGCAGCGGTGAGCCAAGAGCAGCTTGTAAAGGAAGTGCTTAAAAAGATTAACTTGTATTCCAAACCACAATCTAAATAACCAAAATGGTGTGCGATTGAACAAAAATGGACAAACCATGGGACGGAGGAGTGTTATTATAACAAGGGGTATGTGAGAGAATGACCATATGCTCCGCAAGCTCAGGCCACATCCTCTCAAGTCCCACCAATGCCTAGATATCATACAAGTAACCTACCAGGACCTGTAGGTGTAGAAAGACCACAACCAGTGTTGGGACAACAACCACCCCTACCAAGATTACGACCAGTTGGAATAAGATACACACCAACAGTAACTAAATCGGATGAGAAGGCTTGGTACCTTTGCATGCATACTACGACGAGCCCAATGGATATGTGGCAAAATCTATCTATTATCCACCGGAAGAACCCTCTACACCAAAACCATGGAGCATGATAGAAAAACAGAGACTAGAGATGTGCAAACAGCTGATTGAAACTGCACAAGCTTTACTAGAGGCTCCACCTATGGAAGTGGGAGATAGAATAATCAAACCACCAAACAATGAAACACCTCACAAAACCGAACAAAGGGTACCTGACAAGATAGAAAACGTTAAATCCTTGCCTGATGTAGAGCATGCAAGAATCGTGCCTAATAGCACTGATGAATCACATAAATATTTTCCACCATATACTCCTATTGTGGAAGAAAATTGGCCTGAAGAGCTATGGAAAACGGTGAGAAAAGCTCAAGAAAAATATGAGACAAAAACAGTCGAGTCAGCGCCTTTCTTGGAGTTGAACTTGAATAAGCCTCCATGGGATTTAGATGCTAAATCATTTCAAGGGGATAATGGTTCAGTCGCATCCAAAGATAGCAGACCAGGATCACTCAGAACTCTGCCGCCATACATGGGAGACTACGAGGCAAGGTCAGAAATTCGAAGAGTACCTTCTCAAAGAATAGGAGGGTCAAATCAATTGGACACTAAAATCTTGACAGACTTGTTGACCACTCCGGTCAAGTGTACGATCACATTGGCAGAATTGTTAAAAATTAGGCCAAGCATGTGGACGGAAGTGGGCAAATGTCTTGAAAAATTTGGTATAGGATGCCTCTTCAGTTCTTCGAAACTGAGCTTAATGACACAGAACCGAAGAAAGCCAACACTAGACCAGTGCCACTTAACAAGGTCAGAGAGTATTGTGAGGGTGAAGACGGCAACACAACTGTACCAGTTGAGTATAAAGGCATAGACACTAAGGCCATACTTGATAGCGGAGCTGGCATTGCCACTGCGACCAAAATGCTATGGGAAAAATGGGGAAAACCAGCAATACGAACAACTAGAAAGAAATTACAACTGGCGGATGGGCACATAGAAAGGCCTATAGGATTGCTTGAGGCAATTGTTGTAGGCAATTGTTGTGGCATAGAGTAGGAACATACATTTGCCATAGTAGATTTCGGCAAGAAGAACAATTATGAAATTATCCTTGGTAGGCCGTTCATGAGGCAACTCAAGATGGTGGAGGACTAGGGGTATGATTATTTGTATCTAAGACATGCTGAAACCACTACATGTGTAAACATGAAAAATCATAGCTACCATGATGTCACGAGAACACCTGTGGAATAATTTGACTCAGCCACCATTAGTCGATCAGAAGTGCCAACGTGGCTCTATAAGAAAAAGGAGATATGGATGTGCGGAGCATCTCAATGTAGTGAATTTGACCACAATGAAAGGACACTAGAGAAGGTCTTGGAAGACAATGCCTATATACGAGAACCCTTTCCTGAAGAGAAGCTCGAATCCCTAGAATGGTCTCAAATTTTGGCTACATTGGATGTATGCGTCAATGAAGTATTGTGGAGGAAGACGAGAACAATGGAGATACTGAGCATACGAGGATCTATAAAACGAAAACGAAACTTGAGATGAAGATAGTGGGCTATGTGGACATCCCCACTAAAGAAATCGAGCAGGAGGGAGGAGAATTTTATGATTCTTCTAATCAATGGGAAAACAAAGATAATGCGGATGACGAGAAGTCAAAAAATACGGAGGAAGACTACCATCAAGATCAAGACAATGACGTCTTCTACAATTTCCCAAACCAAAGTGAGAGACGCCAAAAAAGATACAAGAGTAGGAGACACCATAGCAGTCTACAAACTAGGCTGAGACCTATGTCGGAGTTCAGGGGTAAGACACATTTCCTTATGAACATTCATGCTGTTGATTGTGCTAAGGACAAAGTGTCAGGAAGATTTCTTAAGGTTGCTGAAGACTTAGGATTTAAGTCCAGACTGTTGAAACCTAAGAAAACTAGCAAAGCAAAAAAAAGAGTTGCAATAGAAAAATTGGATGTCTCTGGCGATCCAATTATAACGAAAGTTGAATGGAAATCGGGATAAAATGTATGGACAACTGAAATGGAAAGTAGCAATGGAACAAACGCTGGTGATGGGAGTAAAAAGATAGATGTACCTCCTCACTATTGTAAGTACACCATTCAGGAAAGAAGATTAGTGGTTCAACAACCAATGAGAGAGCCTAAATCAAACGCCAAGAAAATAGACTTAGCAGAGCCGGGAGAAAGTCCTCGACCTGCTTACATCGCCACAGATCTAAGCCAAGAAGAAGAGGACTTACTGATCAAAACGCTTAAGGAATTTCATGATGTATTTGCCTGGTCGTACAAAGATCTGAAGGGGGTGGATCCTAACATTTGTGAACATTCAATCCCTCTGAGGTCTGATGCAAAGCCAAGCAAACAACGTCCATACACATATAATGAGACATTCGCCAAAAGGATAAAGGAAGAGATAGACAAACTTATGGAGGCTTAATTTATTTATGAGATAGAGCACACGGACTGGGTGTCACCGATAGTGGTGGTACCTATAAAGAACGGGAAATTACGAGTGTGTGTGAATCTCAAGAAGGTAAATGCAGAAACAATAAGGGACAACTATCCTCTTCCTATCACTGAACACATCCTGGAACGAGTAGCAGGCAAGCAAGCCTATAGCTTTATGGACGAATTATCTGGTTATAACCAATTGGGGGTCAAACTAGAAGATCAATACAAAACAGCGTTTGCAATAGAATGGGGCATATATGCCTTTAGGGCAATGCCATTTGGCTTGACCAATGCTCCAACCACATTTCAGAGATTAATGACACATGATTTTAAAGAATACTTGCGAATATTCTTGGATATTTACGTGGATGACTTGTGTGTCTATTCTCTATTGAGAGAAGACCATATAGATCATCTTAGAAAGGTATTCGAAAAATGCAGAACGTATAGGATTTGCCTCAACCCAAGGAAATATGTATTCATGGTCCGACAAGGTAAAATATTAGGCCACATAGTATCGGCTAATGGAATTACCACTGATGAAGACAAGGTAAAGGTGATCATAGAATTGCTAAGACCAAACACTGTACAAGAGGTACAATCATTTATGGGACATTGTGGATACTACCGATGTTTTATCTACATGTACGTTGTAATAGAAAAACTCTTGTATAGTCTAATCACGCTCTTCATATGGACCAATGAATGTGAGGAGTCATTCCAGAAACTAAAAGATGCACTAGTATCTGCACCAATTCTAAAAGCACTAGATTGGTCAAACATCTTCCATGTACATGTAGATGCTTCGGCATTTGCAATAGGCTGTATATTAGCACAACCAGGGGAGTAGTTTTGCCCTAAAACATTGGCGCCGCTGCCGGGGAGGGTAATACAGACTATGGACAAACAGGCTATTAACACGGTCGTTGTAGTATAGTGGTAAGTATTTTCACCTGTCACGCGGGTGACCCGGGTTCGATCCCCGACAGCGGCGCCAATGTTTTAGGGCAAAACTACTCCCCTGTTCATGCTCACAAGCACGACACAGACAACATACTTATCATCCGATGATACGACTAACCTGTGTATCTCTGGGATCTTTCGCATTGATCCAAGTTTCTAAAAGAGCTCAAAGCTGATGACACTCATTTTTGCTCCAGTTTCAAGCAATGCATAGATTTCAACTTGTTCTGTGCCTGCATAAGCTTTTATGTAAGGACTACACCACGTATCTTCCAAGTTGTCAATGGTGCTTTCTTCCTGATCCCTAAAGTCTGTTATTGTCTTTGCTAATTCTTTGCTTTGTATATCTGCTTCGATTGTTCGGAATGTCGAAAGAGGATATTCGTCAGTCAATCATTGGTGTGACCATGTTTATTGTCCTAAGAAACTGCTTTCGCTTAGCAATGTGTTCCTTGGCTTCTTGTTGTGCCTGGTCCTGAATTCTTTGTTGTTCCTGTCTATAGTCTTTTCCATAATGCAATTGAAACAACATTTTCGGTGTTAAAGGTAGATGATATTTTCTCAAACGACACACCCACTAATCCAGTTCGACATTTCTTTTCCATCTAGAGTCGACAGTTTCACTGCTCCGCTGGACGATATTTCTTGGACCAAATAAGGCCCCATTCCCCTTTTCTTTAGCTTTTTGGCATGCTATTTAAGGGTGTATACTAAGACATAGTCGCCCGTTTTAAAGTCCTTGTTCTTGACATGTTTGTCAAAAAACTCTTTCTGTTGTCTTTTCTTTGCATATATGGCTGCTACAACATTGAGCCGTAACTCATCTAATTTTTCAAGGTCCACTAATCGTTCGGAAAGCTGATGCCCCGTCCAGTCCAATTGTGTGGCTACCCTTAGTGTGGGGATCAAAAATTCAATAGGCAATATTGCATTTAACCCATATACCATATTAAATGGTGTAGCATTGAGTGTTGTTTTATATACAACTCGATAAGCCCACAATGCCGAATATAGCATTTGATCCCAGTCCGTTCTTGTTTCACTAACCAGTTTTGTAAGAACTGTGCACAATATTTTGTTTGTCGCTTCTGCTTGACCATTGGCTTGTGGATGGTAGGGTGCATATTTGCGATGAATTACCATAAACTCATTTAAGAGATGTTGGTGGATAACTTCATTTACAAAGTGTGTCCCTCTATCACTCACCAGCTCGATTGGAAGGCCATAACGTGTAAACACATATTCATATAATAATTGTGCCGTGGTTCTAACATCTGCTTTCGTTGTGGCTTTTGCTTCCACCCATTTGGTCATGTAATCCATGGCCACTATGATATATTGTGCTTGTGAACGATACGCTGGTGGAGTAATAGGACCAACAAAGTCCAATCCCTATTTAGCGAATGCTCGAGCACTCATCATTGGTCTCAAAGGCATTTCGTCTCTTTTAACTGGTACCTTAGTGCGTTGACATTCATCACATCTTTTCACGAATTTTGCTGCATCTTGAATCATGGTCGGCCACCATATGCCTGCAACCATAATGATTTTTACGGTTCTCTTCGCTGAAAAATGACCTCCTGCTATGCCTACATGAGCTTGTTCCAATAATGGAAAGTAGTCATTTTCATGAGGAACTAATCTCAGCCGATCATCAGTTCCTCTTTTATACAATTTGTTACTAATGAGGGTATACCTATTTGCTTCGATTTGTAAAGCCTTTTTTCTGGATTTAGACCAATCTCCTGGCAATTCCTTATTAGTCAAAGATTCCACAATAGCATGACTCCATGCGGATGCTATTGTCACTTGGTATAATGTGGCATAATCCACAGTGGTATTGGATGTGCAAAAGTTGCATTTCTTGATGTAATTAGCTACATCACCTTTCATTCCTGGCTAATACACTCCAAGTCTTTTTAATTGTTCATAGGTCATTTGATTTCCTCGATGGAATCCGCCTGTTTGTGTATGGGCCTCTTCTAGATATGCGTCGTACTCTTGTGGGCCTATAAACAACCTTAGAATCCCATCGTTTCCATGATGGTACATTCTTCCTGCAAGCATTGTGTAATTTCGTGCTTGTCTAACGTCTTCCACCGTGTGTTTTTCGTTAAGATTCATTCCATATGTCAGCAACGGAATAATTTGCTCTGGCCATTTCAGTACCATCTCTATATTAAACAGGTATGCGTCTAGGAGATCATCATCTACCCCAGTAGCTTTCTCGCCATGTAGTAATCGAGAAAGGTGGTCTGCTCTTTCATGAGTTTTTCCTTTCTTAACTACTACCGTAAAATCAAACTCCAGCAACACAATGAACCATCTTACAATTCGTCCCATGTTACAAGGTTTGTTTACTAAGTACAAGAGCGCCTGATGATCCACAAAAAATGTGAATTTGTTCGCAAGTAAGTAATGCCCAAATTTCTTTACCGCATATATCATGTACCCAATTCTTCTCTTTCAGTGTGGTGGTATAATTCTTTTCTGCACTGTTGAGTTGTCTACTAGCATAATTGATCGGAAAATCTGTATTACCCTCCCCTGGTTGTGCTATTATACAGGCTATTGCAAATGCCGAAGCATCTACATGTACATGGAAGATCTTTGACCAATCTGGTGCTTTTAGAATTGGTGCAGATACCAGTGCTTTTAGAATTGGAAATCGAGATAGAATGATTTGAAACAAAAACTGAAAAATGTATGGACAACTGAAATGGAAAGTAGCGATGGAACGAACGCTGGTGATGGGAGTAAAAAGATAGATGTACCTCCTCACTATTGTAAGTACACCATTCAGGAAAGAAGATCAGTGGTTCAACAACCAATGAGAGAGCCTAAATCAAACGCCAAGAAAATAGACTTAGCAGAGCCGGGAGAAAGTCCTCGACCTGCTTACATCGCCACAGATCTAAGCCAAGAAGAAGAGGACTTACTGATCAAAACGCTTAAGGAATTTCATGATGTATTTGCCTGGTCGTACAAAGATCTGAAGGGGGTGGATCCTAACATTTGTGAACATTCAATCCCTCTGAGGTCTGATGCAAAGCCAAGCAAACAACGTCCATACACATATAATGAGACATTCGCCAAAAGGATAAAGGAAGAGATAGACAAACTTATGGAGGCTTAATTTATTTATGAGATAGAGCACACGGACTGGGTGTCACCGATAGTGGTGGTACCTATAAAGAACGGGAAATTACGAGTGTGTGTGAATCTCAAGAAGGTAAATGCAGAAACAATAAGGGACAACTATCCTCTTCCTATCACTGAACACATCCTGGAACGAGTAGCAGGCAAGCAAGCCTATAGCTTTATGGACGAATTATCTGGTTATAACCAATTGGGGGTCAAACTAGAAGATCAATACAAAACAGCGTTTGCAATAGAATGGGGCATATATGCGTTTAGGGTAATGCCATTTGGCTTGACCAATGCTCCAGCCACATTTCATAGATTAATGACACATGCTTTTAAATAATACTTGCGAATATTGTTGGATATTTACATGGATGACTTGTGTGTCTATTCTCTATTGAGAGAAGACCATATAGATCATCTTAGAAAGGTATTCGAAAAATGCAGAACGTATAGGATTTGCCTCAACCCAGAGAAATGTGTATTCATGGTCCTAAAAGGTAAAATCTTAGGCCATATAGTATCGGCTAATGGAATTACCACTGATGAAGACAAGGTAAAGGTGATCATAGAATTGCCAAGACCAAACACTGTACAAGAGGTACAATCATTTATGGGACATTGTGGATACTACCGATGTTTTATCTACATGTAGGTTGTAATAGAAAAACCCTTGTATAGTCTAATCACGCTCTTCATATGGACCAATGAATGTGAGGAGTCATTCCAGAAACTAAAAGATGCACTGGTATCTGCACCAATTTTAAAAGCACTAGATTGGTCAAACATCTTCCATGTACATGTAGATGCATCGGCATTTGCAATAGGCTATATATTAGCACAACAAGGGGAGTAGTTTTGCCCTAAAACATTGGTGCCGCTTCCGGGGAGGGTAATACAGACTATGGCCAAACAGGCTATTAACACGGTGGTTGTAGTATAGCGGTAAGTATTTCCACCTGTCACGCGGGTGACGCGGGTTCGATCCCCGGCAGCGGCGCCAATGTTTTAGGGCAAAACTACTCCCCTGTTCATGCTCACAAGCATGACACAGACAACATACTTATCATCCGATGACACGACTAACCTGTGTATCGCTGGGATCTTTCGCATTGATCCAAGTTTCTAAAAGAGCTCAAAGATGATGACACTCATTTTTGCTCCACTGTCAAGCAATGCATAGATTTCAACTTGTTCTGTGCCTGCATAAGCTTTTATGTAAGGACTACACCACGTATCTTCCAGGTTGTCAATGGTGCTTTCTTCCTGATCCCTAAAGTGTGTTATTGTCTTTGCTAATTCTTCTCTTTCTATATCCGCTTCGATTGTTCAGAATGTCGAAAGAGGATATTCATCAGTCAATCATTGGTGTGACCATGTTTATTGTCCTAAGAAACTGCTTTCGCTTAGCAATGCGTTCCTTGGCTTCTTGTTGTGCCTGGTCCTGAATTCTTTGCTGTTCCTGTCTATAGTCTTTTCCATAATGCAATTGAAACAACATTTCCGGTGTTGAAGGTAGATGATATTTTTTCAAACGACACACCCACTAATCCAGTTCGACATTTCTTTTCCATCTAGAGTCGACAGTTTCACTGCTCCGCTGGACGATATTTCTTGGACCAAATAAGGCCCCATTCCCCTTTTCTTTAGCTTTTTGGCATGCTGTTTAAGGGTGTATACTAAGACATAGTCGCCCGTTTTAAAGTCCTTGTTCTTGACATGTTTGTCAAAAAACTCTTTCTGTTGTCGTTTTTTTGCATATATGGCTGCTACAGCATTGAGCCGTAACTCATCTATTTTTCCAAGGTCCACTAATCGTTCTGAAAGCTCATGCCCCGTCGAGTCCAATTGTGTGGCTACCCTTAGTGTGGGGATCAAAAATTCAATAGGCAATATTGCATTTAACCCATATACCATATTAAATGGTGTAGCATTGAGTGTTGTTTTATATGCAACTCGATAAGCCCACAATGCCGAATATAGCATTTGCTCACAGTCCGTTCTTGTTTCACTAACCAGTTTTGTAAGAACTGTGCACAATATTTTGTTTGTCGCTTCTGCTTGACCATTGGCTTGTGGATGGTAGGGTGCATATTTGTGATGAATTACCATAAACTCATTTAAGATATGTTGGTGGATAACTTCATTTACAAAGTGTGTCCCTCTATCACTCACCAGCTCGATTGGAAGGCCATAACGTGTAAACACATATTCATATAAGAATTGTGCCGTGGTTCTAGCGTCTGCTTTCGTTGTGGCTTTTGCTTCCACCCATTTGGTCATGTAATCCATGGCCACTATGATATATTGTGCTTGTGAACGATACACTGGTGGAGTAATAGGACCAACAAAGTCCAATCCCCATTTAGCGAATGCTTGAGCACTCATCATTGGTCTTAAAGGCATTTCGTCTCTTTTAACTGGTACCTTAGTGCGTTGACATTCATCACATCTTTTCACGAATTTTGCTGCATCTTGAATCATGGTCGGCCACCATATGCCTGCAACCATAATGATTTTTACGGTTCTCTTCGCTGAAAAATGACCTCCTGCTATGCCTGCATGAGCTTGTTCCAATAATGGAAAGTAGTTATTTTCATGAGGAACTAATCTCAGCTGGTCATTAGTTCCTCTTTTATACAATTTGTTACTAATGAGGGTATACCTATTTGCTTCGATTTGTAAAGCCTTTTGTCTGACTTTAGACCAATCTCCTGGCAATTCCTTATTAGTCAAAGATTCCACAATATCATGACTCCATGCGGGTTATATTGTCACTTGGTATAATGTGGCATAGAGAGGAGTCATTCCAGAAACTAAAAGATGCACTGGTATCTGCACCAATTCTAAAAGCACCAGATTGGTCAAAGATCTTCCATGTACATGTAGATGCTTCGGCATTTGCAATAGGCTGTATATTAGCACAACCAGGGGAGGGTAATACAGATTTTCCGATCAATTATGCTAGTAGACAACTCAACAGTGCAGAAAAGAATTATACCACCAGACTGAAAGAGAAGAATTGGGTACATGATATATGCGGTAAAGAAATTTGGGCATTACTTACTTGCGAACAAATTCACATTTTTTGTGGATCATCAGGCGCTCTTGTACTTAGTAAACAAACCTTGTAACATGGGACGAATTGTAAGATGGTTCATTGTGTTGCTGGAGTTTGATTTTACGGTAGTAGTTAAGAAAGGAAAAACTCATGAAAGAGCAGACCACCTTTCTCGATTACTACATGGCGAGAAAGCTACTGGGGTAGATGATGATCTCCTAGACGCATACCTGTTTAATATAGAGATGGTACTGAAATGGCCAGAGAAAATTATTCCGTTGCTGACATATGGAATGAATCTTAACGAAAAACACACGGTGGAAGACGTTAGACAAGCACAAAATTACACAATGCTTGCAGGAAGAATGTACCATCATGGAAACGATGGGATTCTAAGGTTGTTTATAGGCCCAGAAGAGTACGACGCGTATCTAGAAGAGGCCCATACACAAACAGGCGGATTCCATCGAGGAAATCAAATGACCTATGAACAATTAAGAAGACTTGGAGTGTATTGGCCAGGAATGAAAGGCGATGTAGCTAATTACATCAAGAAATGCAACTTTTGCACATCCAATACCACTGTGGATTATGCCACATTATACCAAGTGACAATAGCATCCGCATGGAGTCATGCTATTGTGGAATCTTTGACTAATAAGGAATTGCCAGGAGATTGGTCTAAAGCCAGAAAAAAGGCTTTACAAATCGAAGCAAATAGGTATACCCTCATTAGTAACAAATTGTATAAAAGAGGAACTGATGATCGGCTGAGATTAGTTCCTCATGAAAATGACTACTTTCCATTATTGGAACAAGCTCATGTAGGCATAGCAGGAGGTCATTTTTCAGCGAAGAGAACCGTAAAAATCATTATGGTTGCAGGCATATGGTGGCCGACCATGATTCAAGATGCAGCAAAATTCGTGAAAAGATGTGATGAATGTCAACGCACTAAGGTACCAGTTAAAAGAGACGAAATGCCTTTGAGACCAATGATGAGTGCTCGAGCATTCGCTAAATGGGGATTGGACTTTGTTGGTCCTATTACTCCACCAGCGTATCGTTCACAAGCACAATATATCATAGTGGCCATGGATTACATGACCAAATGGGTGGAAGCAAAAGCCACAACGAAAGCAGATGTTAGAACCACGGCACAATTATTATATGAATATGTGTTTACACGTTATGACCTTCCAATCGAGCTGGTGAGTGATAGAGGGACACACTTTGTAAATGAAGTTATCCACCAACATCTCTTAAATGAGTTTATGGTAATTCATCGCAAATATGCACCCTACCATCCACAAGCCAATGGTCAAGCAGAAGCGACAAACAAAATATTGTGCACAGTTCTTACAAAACTGGTTAGTGAAACAAGAACGGATTGGGATCAAATGCTATATTCGGCATTGTGGGCTTATCGAGTTGTATATAAAACAACACTCAATGCTACACCATTTAATATGGTATATGGGTTAAATGCAATATTGCCTATTGAATTTTTGATCCCCACACTAAGGGTAGCCACACAATTGGACTGGACAGGGCATGAGCTTTCAGAACGATTAGTGGACCTTGAAAAATTAGATGAGTTACGGCTCAATGCTGTAGCAGCCATATATGCAAAAAAAAGACAACAGAAAGAGTTTTTTGACAAACATGTCAAGAACAAGGACTTTAAAACGGGCGACTATGTCTTAGTATACACCCTTAAACAGCATGCCAAAAAGCTAAAGAAAAGGGGAATGGGGCCTTATTTGGTCCAAGAAATATCGTCCAGCGGAGCAGTGAAACTGTCGACTCTAGATGGAAAAGAAATGTCGAACTGGATTAGTGGGTGTGTCGTTTGAAAAAATATCATCTACCTTTAACACCGAAAATGTTGTTTCAATTGCATTATGGAAAAGACTATAGACAGGAATAACAAAGAATTCAGGACCAGGCACAACAAGAAGCCAAGGAACACATTGCTAAGCGAAAGCAGTTTCTTAGGACAATAAACATGGTCACACCAATGATTGACTGACGAATATCCTCTTTCGACATTCCGAACAATCGAAGCAGATATACAAAGCAAAGAATTAGCAAAGACAATAACAGACTTTAGGGATCAGGAAGAAAGCACCATTGACAACTTGGAAGATACGTGGTGTAGTCCTTACATAAAAGCTTATGCAGGCACAGAACAAGTTGAAATCTATGCATTGCTTGAAACTGGAGCAAAAATGAGTGTCATCAGCTTTGAGCTCTTTTAGAAACTTGGATCAATGCGAAAGATCCCAGAGATACACAGGTGAGTCGTGTCATCGGATGATAAGTATGTTGTCTGTGTCGTGCTTGTGAGCATGAACAGGGGAGTAGTTTTGCCCTAAAACATTGGCACCGCTGTCGGGGATCGAACCCGGGTCACCCGCATGACAAGTGAAAATACTTACCACTATACTACAACGACCGTGTTAATAGCCTGTTTGGCCATAGTCTGTATTACCCTCCCCGGCAGCGGCGCCAATGTTTTAGGGCAAAACTACTCCCCTGGTTGTGCTAATATACAGCCTATTGCAAATGCCGAAGCATCTACATGTACATGGAAGATGTTTGACCAATCTGGTGCTTTTAGAATTGGTGCAGATACTAGTGCATCTTTTAGTTTCTGTAATGACTCCTCACATTCATTGGTCCATATGAAGAGCGTGATTAGACTATACAAGAGGTTTTCTATTACAACGTACATGTAGATAAAACATCGGTAGTATCCACAATGTCCCATAAATGATTGTACCTCTTGTACAGTGTTTGGTCTTGGCAATTCTATGATCACCTTTACCTTGTCTTCATCAGTGGTAATTCCATTAGCCGATACTATGTGGCCTAAGATTTTACCTTGTCGGACCATGAATACACATTTCTTTGGGTTGAGGCAAATCCTATACGTTCTGCATTTTTCGAATACCTTTCTAAGATGATCTATATGGTCTTCTCTCAATAGAGAATAGACACACAAGTCATCCATGTAAATATCCAAGAATATTCGCAAGTATTCTTTAAAATCATGTGTCATTAATCTCTGAAATGTGGCTGGAGCATTGGTCAAGCCAAATGGCATTGCCCTAAAGGCATATATGCCCCATTCTATTGCAAACGCTGTTTTGTATTGATCTTCTAGTTTGACCCCCAATTGGTTATAACCAGATAATTCGTCCATAAAGCTATAGGCTTGCTTGCCTGCTACTCGTTCCAGGATGTGTTCAGTGATAGGAAGAGGATAGTTGTCCCTTATTGTTTCTGCATTTACCTTCTTGAGATTCACACACACTCGTAATTTCCCGTTCTTTATAGGTACCACCACTATCGGTGACACCCAGTCTGTGTGCTCTATCTCATAAATAAATTAAGCCTCCATAAGTTTGTCTATCTCTTCCTTTATCCTTTTGGCGAATGTCTCATTATATGTGTATGGACGTTGTTTGCTTGGCTTTGCATCAGACCTCAGAGGGATTGAATGTTCACAAATGTTAGGATCCACCCCCTTCAGATCTTTGTACGACCAGGCAAATACATCATGAAATTCCTTAAGCGTTTTGATCAGTAAGTCCTCTTCTTCTTGGCTTAGATCTGTGGCGATGTAAGCAAGTCGAGGACTTTCTCCCGGCTCTGCTAAGTCTATTTTCTTGGCGTTTGATTTAGGCTCTCTCATTGGTTGCTGAACCACTAATCTTCTTTCCTGAATGGTGTACTTACAATAGTGAGGAGGTACATCTATCTTTTTACTCCCATCACCAGCGTTTGTGCCATTGCTACTTTCCATTTCAGTTGTCCATACATTGTATCTCGATTTCCGTTCAACTTTCGTTATAATTGGATCGCTAGAGACATCCAATTTTTCTGTTGCAACTCTTTTTTTTGCTTTGCTAGTTTTCTTAGGTTTCAACAGTCTGGACTTAAATCCTGAGTCTTCAGCAACCTTAAGAAATCTTCCTGACACTTTGTCCTTAGCACAATCAACAGCATGAATGTTCATAAGGAAATGTGTCTTACCCCTGAACTCCGACATAGGTCTCAGCCTAGTTTGTAGACTGCTATGGTGTCTCCTACTCTTGTATCTTTTTTGGCGTCTCTCACTTTGGTTTGGGAAATTGTAGAAGACGTCATTGTCTTGATCTTGATGGTAGTCTTCCTCCGTATTTTTCGACTTCTCGTCATCCGCATTATCTTTGTTTTCCCATTGATTAGAAGAATCATAAAATTCTCCTCCCTCCTGCTCGATTTCTTTAGTGGGGATGTCCACATAGCCCACTATCTTCATCTCAAGTTTCGTTTTCATTTTATAGGTCCTCGTATGCTCAGTATCTCCATTGTTCTCGTCTTCCTCCACAATACTTCATTGACGCATACATCCAATGTAGCCAAAATTTGAGACCATTCTAGGGATTCGAGCTTCTCTTCAGGAAAGGGTTCTCGTATATAGGCATTGTCTTCCAAGACCTTCTCTAGTGTCCTTTCATTGTGGTCAAATTCACTACATTGAGATGCTCCGCACATCCATATCTCCTTTTTCTTACAGAGCCACGTTGGCACTTCTGATCCACTAATGGTGGCTGAGTCAAATTATTCCACAGGTGTTCTCGTGACATCATGGTAGCTATGATTTTTCATGTTTACACATGTAGTGGTTTCAGCATGTCTTAGATACAAATAATCATACCCCTAGTCCTCCACCATCTTGAGTTGCCTCATGAACGGCCTACCAAGGATAATTTCATAATTGTTCTTCTTGCCGAAATCTACTATGGCAAATGTATGTTCCTACTCTATGCCACAACAATTGCCTACAACAATTGCCTCAAGCAATCCTATAGGCCTTTCTATGTGCCCATCCGCCAGTTGTAATTTCTTTCTAGTTGTTCGTATTGCTGGTTTTCCCCATTTTTCCCATAGCATTTTGGTCGCAGTGGCAATGCCAGCTCCGCTATCAAGTATGGCCTTAGTGTCTATGCCTTTATACTCAACTGGTACAGTTGTGTTGCCGTCTTCACCCTCACAATACTCTCTGACCTTGTTAAGTGGCACTGGTCTAGTGTTGGCTTTCTTCGGTTCTGTGTCATTAAGCTCAGTTTCGAAGAACTGAAGAGGCATCCTATACCAAATTTTTCAAGACATTTGCCCACTTCCGTCCACATGCTTGGCCTAATTTTTAACAATTCTGCCAATGTGATCGTACACTTGACCGGAGTGGTCAACAAGTCTGTCAAGATTTTAGTGTCCAATTGATTTGACCCTCCTATTCTTTGAGAAGGTACTCTTCGAATTTCTGACCTTGCCTCGTAGTCTCCCATGTATGGCGGCAGAGTTCTGAGTGATGCTGGTCTGCTATCTTTGGATGCGACTGAACCATTATCCCCTTGAAATGATTTAGCATCTAAATCCCATGGAGGCTTATTCAAGTTCAACTCCAAGAAAGGCGCTGACTCGACTGTTTTTGTCTCATATTTTTCTTGAGCTTTTCTCACCGTTTTCCATAGCTCTTCAGGCAAATTTTCTTCCACAATAGGAGTATATGGTGGAAAATATTTATGTGATTCATCAGTGCTATTAGGCACGATTCTTGCATGCTCTACATCAGGCAAGGATTTAACGTTTTCTATCTTGTCAGGTACCCTTTGTTCGGTTTTGTGAGGTGTTTCATTGTTTGGTGGTTTGATTATTCTATCTCCCACTTCCATAGGTGGAGCCTCTAGTAAAGCTTGTGCAGTTTCAATCAGCTGTTTGCACATCTCTAGTCTCTGTTTTTCTATCTCTGGATATAGATATGTCATCCACCTTTGCTCTAGAGTCTGTCTGTTCTTCAATCTTGCTTCATATGCTTGCAAGATTGCATGTAAGGGTTCATTGACCTTATCTACCAATACAGACCATCCCGAGCTTGCACTTCTTGGTCCCTCCGTTGATTTTAGAGAGTCAGAATCTCTTTGCTGTTTAAGTTGCTCTCGAGCTATTGTTAGCTCAACTTCTACATCCTTCTGTTTTTGCTCACGTCTAGCTTTCATTTTTGCTCTTCGTTCTTTCCAAGGATTATCACGACTGACGCTAGACTTGTTTGGGCTCTTGTCAAGACCTTAACAGGAATCGAAGTTTCGTTTTCTGACCCTCCACTGGAAGGCAGTGCTCCTAGCATATTCAAAGTAGTTTTTGCTCCTTTGCTCGGGTTTTTAGGGAAATCAGGGATCAAGTGAGTAATTCCACACTTGGTGCAATATGCGTTGACCCTAATGATTTCATCATGAGGACAGTCCCTCAGCCAATGGTCTCCACCACACTTGTAGCATGGTCCCTTAGGCTGTTGAAGTGCTCCTTGAGCTCCTCTTTGTTGGTGTGAAAACCTCTGCCCGCTCATGCCTCCGTTGGCTATGAACAACAGTGTTCTTTCATCCAAGCTATATCTTCCTTCCCCCGCTGCCTGTGCAGCAGTTGGTGGTCCTGTATTTCCTATCATGCTCCATGGTTCTGGTGTAGAGGGTTCTTCCGGTGGATAATAGACAGAGTTTGCAGCATATCCATTGGGCTTGTCGTAGTACGCATGCATAGGTACCAAAGCCTTCTCATCCAATTCAGTTACTGTTGGTGTGTATCTTATGCCGACTGGTCATAATCCTGGTAGGGGTGGTTGTTGTCCCAACACTGGTTGTGGTCTTTCTACACCTAGAGGTCCTGGTAGGTTGCCTGTCTAATATCTAGGAATCGGTGGGACTTGAGGGGATGTCGCTGAGCTTGCGGAGCATATGGTCGTTCTCTCACATACCCCTTGTTATAATAACACTCCTCCGTCCCATGGTTTGTCCATTTTTGTTCAATCGCACACCATTTTGTTTTTTAGCTTGTGGTTTAGAATACAAGTTAATCTTTTTAAGCACTTCCTCTACAAGCTGCTCTTGGCTCACCGCTGCTTCTCCTTTCGGTGTTGTCTTAGCAGACTTGTTTCCGCTTTGTTGCGAGGAGGAATCATCGTCAAGATCCTTGAACTCACCCTCTTTGTAGACCGCACAATTGTCCACAAGGTATAGAGACTCCTTGGTTAACTCATTCAAGGTCGTGCTTCTTTTCATATGTAAGTCCTTCTGGAGATCTGCATTCCTTAGTCCTTGGATAAATATAAGCATAAGTCTGGACTGAGTTGGCAGTTCTTCCATGGGGCAGAACTTCACATATCTTTTTAATCGGATGGCTGCCTTTCGCACAGACTCTCCATCTTTCTGTTTGAATTTATGGATTTGTGAGACTGTATTATGAGCGATTCCCCTTTGTGAGAATTCCTCGATAAACTCGTCAAACATTTCCTCCATAGACTCAAAGTCTCTTCGCTCCACTGAGTCAAACCAAGTAGCAGCATCATCCTCTAAGGTTAAACCAAATCCTGCAAATTGGGTAGGGAAGTCTAACGCCTCTTCAGCTCTAATTACACGCACAAAGGCTGCTACATGATCTCTCGGATCCCTGCTTCCCGTGTATTTCTTGTTTACCCATTTTTGCACTTGAGAAGGTCTAATTCTACGATGGTCTACAAATCTCATCATGGATCTCCCTGTCCTAGTCGATATACCTCCTCTGGTCTTTTGTAGTGGCCAGGTTCCTCTCCCAATGGTGCTCCTAAGCCATAATTTCTAACAGTTCTTGCAAGAGATGGTTCATCTCTCCGAACTCGTTCTAGGGGTTCTCTTCCAGGCTCAGTTGACCCCTCAGTCTTTGGCTTACTCTCTCCTTGATACTGTGCATAGAGTGGTGGTTCTTGTAAATCCCTTAGCCCCCGTGCGGTTTGATAACCCTCTCGGGTTTGGTCTTGTTCTAATGTAGCACTCTGTCGAAGCCATGCCTGCAATGATGGCTGAGTAGTTGGTTGGTCCTGGTAGTTGAACGTCGGTTGTCGGGTAGAATGTGAGGTAGTGTCATACTGTTCTGAAAAGGGATTTGTCGACTTGCTAGGGGTGTAGTTGGCTCTTGGTACTTCGTCATGACCATAGGTTGATGCTCCCGGAACTGTTGCCTTTTCAACCTCCTCTGGGAGAGCACGTTTGTATTCTCGCCCGTATCTGTCAACAAAAACAATATCCTTGCCCATAGAAGTTTCATAAGAGAATAAGTAAAGAACCTTGTCTTTGCTTAATTCGTTTGGGTAGGATTCCTTGCATCGAAAGTAAGAGACTATTCCCTCGCTTTCATGCTTGTACATCCCCACATTCTCATTATAGGTTGGGACCCTGGTTGTTTTTGTTGGAGCTATATATGGCTCACTCCCCTGAACTTCATCTCAATTTTTCTTGTTGTTCTGCTCAAAATTTGGAGAAACGGGAAAAGCGCAATGGAGTGTAGCGCAATGGAACTTTTCATCCAAAACTTGTTCGTCTCCTCGAGCTCTTCGATTTGAGTTCTAGGTTTGCGTCAATCGGAGTTTGCAGCAGAAAGTTATGCTGTTTTTACAGCAATAGAGCTTGACGCAGCTTTCTTCGTCCTACTTCTTCGTGAAGCGTCCGCGATCGTTTTTCTTATTTTGGCGTTAACTTTTTCGAGAAGATTTAGCTTTTTGCTATTCGTATTGTGGCCGTCAATCTTGCGTCTCACGCCACTCTATTTTGAGGACAAGATACAAATATATAGGTGAGACTAAGTTCAGTAGAGTGAGCCATATATAGCTCCAACAGTTTTCTTATCATACATAAAAAGAGATCCAGGTCGATCAATGCTAGGAGGCGGTTCTTGGGTTTTTGAAACCATTTTCCCTTTTGCCACGTTATCTCCATATCTGTTGTAATACTCAGGGTTACTAACTATCAGATAGTGGTTCCCCTTTTCATCTCGGAATCTGTCTCCATCATCATAGACTCAAATTATCTCCAGTCTCTGAGCCAGTCTTTCTTCAATACAAATACACTTGCGTCCTTGATAGTCAGAATAAACTAAGGCTCCCCTCGAGTTTGTTCCTTCCAAGAAGATTATAGTGAACTTGGTTTCGTTTAAAGGATGTAGGGAGGTGCTTCCCCTTGGCATTGGTCCTTCACCGTTGAACCCTCTTGGTTGTTGACTCCCCATCATGAAGAAGGACTTTTCCGACGAAGTTTTAGTATCACTACCCTCTTGATCGGTGCTAATGGGTCTAGTCTCGTCTGAGTTACACTCTCTTTGGTGGACACAATGCTTACTTGACTTTTGACGCTTTTAGCTCCTGACTTAACAAAGGCTCCTGACCTTAAATACATAAGAATGAAAGCTGGGTTGCAAACTTAGATCTTACCTGGACTCCTTCCTGTGCGGCTTTGTGATGATCTCCTTCTAGGATCTACACAAGTATGGTTAGTCTATTCACAAGGGTTTTCCTTGAACCACGAAAAATCTTTCAAGTATGTACAACAACCACTTAGTCAGTCTTATGGTGGTCCAATTTCAAATATGAAATGATGGCTGGGATCTATGTGGAGAGTAGGTCCTAGCAGTATAGTCACAAATTGCAAAATATGTCTGAATCACTACTTTCCTAGTCTATCGCGATAGACTGACAATTTTCTCAACATAAGTCAATTTAAAATTATGACTTCACCCTTGAGTTCCAGTTACCCTCTATAGCCTGTCCCTCAAGTTTTATGAAGTTTGGACACTTGGTTTGGGTTTTGGTCCCATTTTAGTATTTTGGTCAGAGCTTGATTCGCTATCTGGGCCTTAGATTGACTTTTAGTGATCTAAATGCCTTGAAATTTGGTGTGTATGTTGTATAGGCTCTGATAAAGCTCTCCCTAGGGGAAATTTGGAAGATAAGGTCCTCATCAGTAGTTTCCCTAGTCTATCGCGATAGACTCGGCATGTTCTCCATTGTTGGCATTTTTCTCAAGTTATCTCCACAACTGGTTCACCCTCTCCCTGTGTAGTGTATTGACAAATTTTTGCCCTGTTTGGACATTTGGTCAAAGCCTTCTTGCCCTTGTCTCTGAATCCAGACTCTAAAACACCAGCTTTGAAGTTTTGTGGTCAAGATGGTTTTCAGTTTCACTCAATTTTTGTGAGTACCCTTGTGTTGATGTGTTAAACCTGTGGTAAAAAGGTTTTTTTTTTCCTGTTGTTAGTCAATCACCAACTTCATCAGTCTATTGCGATAGACTAGGCCGAGAGCACTGGGGATTTCATTTTTTGTCTGTTTTTGGACAGTTGTGTTCTCTGTGCCCATATAAGTCTATCCCTCAATTTTTATGAAGTTTGGACTTATTTTGCCCTTGGACTCAAGCACTTCACAAATTTCACTTTTCTATGGCAATTCACAACTCAAATGCACTTGAAGTGATGCAAATTTGATGACACTTCATCTTAAACTTGTGAATATCAGTCGTACCACATGACACAATCAGTTTATCCTAGGCTAATGGTTATATCTCTTCTTGGACTCTTTAGGTTCACTTAGTGTTTTCTTATGACAATCACCTGTTTCTTTTTGTTGGTTTTGGTCACAATTTTTATGTTTTCTCAAGTGTTGGATCATAAATTTCAATGTCTACTCTTTTCACCCCCTTCAAGGGTATATGGTCTGGGTTTTTCTTTCAAGGCAAGCAAACAACCTTATTGTTTCTTCTTTTTGTTTGTTTTTGCGTTTTTATAGCGTTTTTTTACTCTATTTCTACACAAGTATAACAAGCACTCAAAACCAAAAACCATAACTCCACATTATCCTACTTAACTAAATCTAACTAGTCATAGACCCTTGGCAAGACACAGGCTTCCTCGCTATCCACTAGACCTCAGGATACTCTATCCTGGATCTTGTTCTAAAAGTTTAAGCTCTCTTTAGTCAAAACTAAAGTAAGCTAACCATCACACGAGTGACGTAGATCTCCCTACTTAAGGTCTTGTGTCCCCGGCAGCGGCGCCAATGTTTTAGGGCAAAACTACTTCCCTGTTCATGCTTACAAGCACGACACAGACAACATACTTATCATCCAATGACACAACTATCCCATAGGTGCACGTAGGCAATCTCGTTAGCTTGTCAGGATGAGACCAATCTACACATACGCACTTTTATGATGCATCAATCACTAACCCTGGTAGAATGCAACCCACTCTATCCCTAAATGCTCACAACACCATTTACATCTCAAATGAACTCAGAATCGCATCAAACTTACTAGGCACCATCCTCTCAATAGGATATGCTTTCCTATAAGTCTAATCTCACCAGATTTGAACCCTAGTTATCAGGATTACAGTCGCGATAGACTCACAGGTCATAATCCAAAAGTGGGCGAAACCTAAGTTTATGAATATCTATGTGTAGCTAATCTCTTTCTCATTCCATAGAGCACTTGATTGTTGAAAACACACATTGTTTGTGTTACTTAGAAGCAAAACAAGCTCAAGGAAGGATCGATCGCGAACAGCTCGAAAATATGAATGGTGGCGTGGGCGCTTAGCTCTCGGAGAGGCTACCGCGATGGTGTGGTCACGTCGTGAATCTGGTGAGTGAGAAGCGCATAGCGAAGAGGATAAGACACACACTCTCTCTCTCTCTCTCTCTCTCTCTCTCTCTCTCTGACTCATACGACACAAGATTAATATTCAAAAATGTTATTCAAAAAATGGTTCTAAGGTGACTTTTATACTTTAGTCACCTTAACTCAAAAATGTACATGGGGTTCTCTTCCTCATAATTACAAAGTGGGAACAATTCTGGGTCGTGACTGACTGATTAATCTTTATATAACCCAAACAAGTGGATCAAAATGATCAGACGTCTTCGACATAAAAATGGGAATTTGAGAGGCTTTACAAGGTGGGCTCATTACAACTGTTGGACAAGTTGGGCTCCAACAGCCCGACAACGGCGCCAATGTTAGCGGGTACGCCGCGACGGATGATGGAGCACAGCGAGAACACAGACCAACAAACTGTCAATCCGAGGATGTAGCTGACCCGACTAGAGCATGGAGGCAATCTCTGGGTTGTCAACCCTGAGCTAGACACTAATAACACTCTATAATCACTAATCCTACCACAACACTACCATAAAGCAAAGAAATAGACAACGCATCCTACGAAACACTACAAGCTCGAAATAGTCTCAAATCATATCGGAATGACTCGAAATCGAAGGACAAGACTCACAAGGACATATCCTATATGTCCAAACACCTACACCCTAAAAACCATAACTATAAGACTTCTAATCGCTATCGCGATAGACTCAAAACAGTAATTTCCAAAGTGTCCGGAACTTTGAAGTTGTTGTGAAAGCCTCTTCTGTAGTTGGTTGCTTTGTGTGATGTTAAAACTGCCTTGAAGCTGTACCTGTAGTGTATCTGAAGCCTGGAACTCTCCCCCTCCTATTGGTTGTTGTATCTTGAATTGCATGAGGTTGTATCGACTTGTTGGTGCAGCACGTCATTGTCATTGTAGCTCTAGTATGCTTTTCCTGTGGTTGTTATCTGGAAGTCGTACCTGTAAGTTGACTTGAAGCTTTGTCAAGCTCTTTTTTGGCCTCTCCCTTTTGACTTGTCATGTGCAATTAGTAGTGTGGGGATATCGTGGTTCTTCTTGTTTTTGTTGTTATAAAAAGAGTAAAAGTAAAATGTAGCGTATATACAAAATGAAGGTCTTGGATACCTGGATAAGACTAAAGGGAAAAACCCAGTGGGAAAATGTCTTTAGTCATAATTAAATGTGAGGCTACATGTACTTAGGTTTTGATGATATAGAGTTATGCTGAGTTAAAGTACATATGGCCATATGGCTACTAGTATGGGCTTGATATACGTGGATAAGTGTTAGTAGCTTGAAGTCAGAGTCGTTGTTGTTGAGCAAAGGCTCATAAAACCTATTTCCACTTGGTCATCGTCATTTGTTTGTGTAAGTGCATGGGTAGAATAAAAAAGAGTGCCTAATGCATATGTCCAATGATGGGACATCTATATGCTTGCACAAAGTTATGCATCTTAAACAAGATGTGGTCCGAGAGAAGAGTATTGATGGGTTCTTCATAGAGTTAGTGTAGCGAGGAAAACATATAGCATGAGTGCTTCAAAAGATTTCACTACTCACAAGAAGGGTTTTCATTGTCGAGGTTTCTCCACTCTTCCTCATTGTGTTAAGTGCGTGAGTGTTTTTTTTGTTTTTTGTTTTTTGTTCTTTTTTTTGTTCTTCTTTTTTTTTTTCTTTGGACTTCTCCGCTTTCTCCTGTTATGGCATTAGCCGCACATGCGGTCCTGCGGAGGTCTGGACACTGCAGATCAGGAGTCATGCAGTATGCGACAGCCGTAGCGGCAGTTCTTCACGGGATATCATGGGACAGGAGTGTGTGCACCGTTCCCGATCTGCGCTAGAGCAGCGGTTGTATATGGAGGGGCATACTTGTCTTTTGATGTAACTTAACCAATCTCTATGATATTCATGGCATCTACTGTTGTAACTCTGAGTTTGGAATATACATGAATGAAGCAAGAGGTGTTCTGTGCCTGTGTACTGTGTACTTCCTTCTCTTGTCATTCTATATGTTGATGTTAATATAATGTAGTTGCGGGTAATCATTCCGGTAATGCCTATTGCTCTAGTGCGGGCAATAGCCATTACATCTGACGACCACAATGCGTGATGGACAGCCTGCGATGAATATGCATGCGCACTAGGTCGCAGGGTCCGCCTGACCCTGTGGTTCCAATTGTAGGAAGACGACGGAGGAAAGGCAATTCAAATGAATTTGTTTTTTCTTCACCGCAGATTGAGGAATCTGTATCTCCATCACCAAGCCCGGTGCGTGGTAGGCGGTTGTGGCGAGCGAGACGTACTCCGCGCAGTCAGTCATGTCCTCCTGTCCTACGTTCAGCCTCACCCACACAGGTTGCTCCACCACCATCTTCGGTAAGCAGTCCGGGGGTATCTCCGCCACTGTCTCCACCTCCTAGTGCTCATCAGCTTTTCCCGGGAGGAGGAGGAACAGTTGGGCAAGGGGTGATGGCTCATCCTCAGATTAAGTAAAGTCGGTTTTGAGGTCTTTCGAGTGAAGACCCTGATGCACATTTGTGCCAATTCAATAAAGCTTATGGATTGAATCATCCTGGGGTGGTGATTCCTCTCCATCAACAATCAATGTTTGAATCTACACTCTCAGGGAAAGCTGCGAAATGGTTGTCCGAATACCCTGATGACCATTTCCAGACGTATGCCGATGGATCCATAGCGTTTCTACGAAGGTTTTGAACAGAACAGACAGTCCCTCAACATTTGGAGAAGATTCGAACGCTCTGGCAGAAGTCATTGCCAGTGGAGGATTACGCTGCAAAATTTCGGATGCTTTTGCAGAGGGTACCTCAGGCACAAAGGTCGGCAGCCGAAGTGCTGAATGATTATTTTTTGCGGGGGACTCAACAAGGATCTTAGAATGGCTATGGCAACAGTGGATAAGGTAACTACTCCACTGGATACTGTAATTGCTAGGACTGTAGTAGCAAGAGAGGCTTTAGAGGATACGGAATATCCAAAGAAGTCAAAGAAGAAAGACAGGAAGAAATCTCATCGGAAGTCACAGGACAGTGGCAGTTGTAGTTCGGAGTTGGAATCCGCAGTATCTGCTTCCTCGGACTCAGGCATCAGCGATTCGGGGAAAGAATCGAAGGAGACACCGCGGAAAAAATCCCAGCGTCACGGGAAAGGTGTATCATCTGGATCGACGGAATCGGCTGCAGTGGATAAAAGTCTGAAGGAAATATGGTGTACCCAATGTTGAAATCCGGGCCATGCTGCTCAGGAATGTGTAATGAATCAGAAGTGGTGTGCGATTTGCATGACCAATACTCATAATACAGTGGAATGTTATTTCAATGGCCGGGGTCGTCGGAGTCGAGGGGACTCTTCTATCTGGCAACAACCACAGATAGGGCAGGGACAAGAGCTTGCTGTGGCGATGGCACATGCTCATACATCAGAGACTCCTTTGCAAGGTCAAGCAGGAGGACGGGGTCAAGGGGGAGGACGAGGTCGCGGAAGAGGTGGCCGAGATCCTAATCGCCCCAAGACACGCCTTTTCTGTTTGGGGGATGGACATTGGCGATCTAAGTATACTGAAGCTATGGAATACGATCGGAAAAAGCAAGAACGTGCTGCAGGGAAACAGCCTAGTGTGGCTATGGTTCAGATTGAAGGACTGGAGGAGTTTGACCCAGTGGTTTCATTAATCACGCGATCGGATAAAAGTGTGGTTCCAACTCCCGATGTGAAAATTCCGGATTGGACAATTCACGAAGAAGTGCGGAAAAAGACTGTGTCCTGGTTGCCACAATCCGCACCATCAGTGAAGACAGCAGGACCATCGACATCGACTATGCCATCGACTGTGGATCTGGAAATAAAGGAAGGGAAAGCTGGAAATAAGGATGATATTAAAGAACAGGAAAAGTGGAATTCCGTTTGAAAAGAGGTTCTCATGTCACCAATTCAAGTACCTGTGGGTTCATTGCTGAAATTAGTCCCGAATTTCCATAATGCATTGCTGTGACAATCATTCACTGAGCTGCAGAAGGTCGCCATTGGGAAGGTTGAAAGCGAGGATGATGATTCAGTCCTGTTGCCGACGAATAGGATCACAGATACACGCATTCCGGAGCTTTCAATTTGATACCATGACACATACATTGACAAGGTACTCTTGGATGGAGGAGAGGGGGTAAACATTATCACCCAAGCAGCGTGTGAGCGTTTTGGTCTCACTGATTTGGAGCTTGCACCCTTTGTAGTCCGCATGGCAGATCAAAGAAGAGTGCAACCAGTGGGTTTACTTTGGGGCATTGTTTTGGATGTGGCGGGCTTATCCTTTGCTGTTTCCTTAGTAGTCTTGAATATTGAAGATCATAATCAGAATTATCACATTATCTTGGGAAGACCCTGGTTACGACAAGCGAGGGTAAAGCATAATTGGGAAGCAAATATGCTTACAGTAAAGAAGGGTAAAAGAAAAGTGCGTGTGATGCTGGGAACATGCCGACAACTAGTTCAAGCAGCATGGCCGGTGATAGCTGAGACAGTTAATATGGTGGAAGGATTAGAAGAGGATGAAGAGGAACAATTTCTCAAAGCTAATCCGGATTTGGTTTCTCTATACCTTGCAGATATTTCTCTGATTATAAAAGGGAATTCGGTGGGGGTTTCAGGAACTCCAGGAGGAATAGGGGAGCAACAACAGGTGCTTCCGAGTCTTGAATCATTGGAGGACGTGATTCAGCAAGAACGAGCGTTTGAGGCGCAAATGGGAAAAATTACAAGGGTTAAGGAAGATGAATTAGAAGGTTTTTCTTGGGGAGCAAGCGGAGTCGCAGCCCATATACATTAATAAGCAGCTGGAGGCAAGTTTTAGAGATGATTTGATCAAGTTACTGACAGAGTTTAAGGATGTTTTCGCATGGGAATATGCAGATATGCAGGGATTGGATCCTAAGTTTTATCAGCACACGATCAATCTGAAACCGGATGCGGTGCCAGTGAAGCAACACTCATACAGGATGAATCTGAATGTGGCAAAGCAAGTTAAGATGGAAATTGATCGCCTGTTGGAAGTGGGTTTTATTACCCCTATTGATAATCCGGAGTGGATTACCAAAGAAAAATAAGCAAATCCGAATTTGTGTGGATTACCGGAAATTGAATGCAGCTACTGTTCTAGATCCTTTTCCTCTTCCGTTTTTGGATTCCATTTTGGATGATGTAGCAGGACATGAGATGTATACTTTTTTGGATGGATTTAGTGGATATAATCAAATCCGAATGGCATTGCGGGATCATCCAAAAACAACTTTTATTACCTCATGGGGAGTATTTACTTGTACAGTAATGTGGTTTGGATTGCGGAATGCACCTTCCACTTTTCAAAGGGATATGTTCCACATATTTGGGCCTTATTTGACGGATTTTATGAGGATTTTTTTGGATGATCTCAGTGTTTTTGGAGCACAATTGGAGCATTTGAAACAATTACGGTTATGCTTTATGAAATGCAGAGAGGTGAAATTCAGTTTGAATCCTTTAAAGTGTGCATTTGCTGTCCGCAGTGGTAGGTTACTGGGGCATATCATTTCTGAAGATGGTATTTCTGTGGATCCGGATAAAATTGCCGCAATTATGGAAGCGCCTGCACCGTGGAACCAGAAGCAATGTCAGATTTTCGTGGGTCAAGCCCGATGGCATGGGAGGCATTTGCGGTTTGTCGCACATTTGGCAATCCCGATTACTCAGGTAGCTCATGCTATAGATTTTGAATGGACACAGGAATGTGATTTGGCTTTTCGGAGATTAAGACTGCAGCTATCCAAAGCTACGATTATGCTGGCACCAAATTGGGGTGAGGATTTTCATGTGTTCGTGGATGCTTCGGATCGAGCTATTGGCAGTGTGCTGATGTAGGAACAAAGTCAAGGATGGTTCCGACCTGTCTATTATGCCAGTAGATGATTATCATCCACAGAAAGAAATTATTCCGTAATTGAAAGGGAATGTTTAGGGATGATTTATTCATTGAAGAAATTCCGGCACTATCTGTTGGGCTGACGTTTTTTCTTCCATGTGGACCATTCGGCTCTTTTATACCTAGTAAGGTAACAGAATTTGACGGGAAGATTGGCCAGATGGGTGCTTTTCCTGTAGGAATTTGACTTTGAGGTCATACATCGGCCAGGGGCCCAGCATGTGGTGGCTGACTACCTATCTAGGTTAGATTCCGGAGAGCCGCCGACGGGTGTAGCTGATGAATTTCCGGATGCGTCTCTGTTTCTAACAGGAGTAGCTGCAGAGGATTGCACAGTCCCGCAACAGGCGAGGCTTATTCCTAGCATTCCATGGACATGGTATGAGGAGATGTTTCACTTTCTTGACAGCGGCGAAATGCCTTCTTTTTTGTCCAGCCATCAGAGGAAATGTATGGCTATCAGAAGCCGTAATTTTGAGATTATTATGGGGAAGCTCTATTATCGTACAGTGGCAGAGGTGTTACTCCGATGTGTGTTACCACAGGAGCAGGAAGCAATATTAGAGGAAGTCCATAGTGGTATTGCGGGAGGTCACTTTGCAGCATTAATCACAGCTCGAAAGGTTCTCCAATCTGGATTATGGTGGCCCACATTGTTTCAGGATGCGAGAAATTATGTGCAACAGTGTGATGTGTGTCAGCGGTTGGGGCAACCTACCAAATGGTCCAGAATGCCTTTTTAGCCAGTTCTGCCTTTGAAGCCTTTTAAAAAGTGGGGTTTGGATTTTGTTGGTCCTTTTAAACCAGTGGCAGCTCACACAGGAAATAAGTATATCTTGACAGCCACGGATTACGCTACCAAATGGGTGGAGGCATGGCCTTTGAAAGACAACACTGCAATTTCTGTGGCGGGATGCTTATATAAGGATCTCTTTTCTAGATATGGTTGCCCTATTGAGTTGGTTAGTGACAGGGGAAGTCATTTTTTGAATAAGGTGATGGAGAGAATGCTACGGTTTTATTTTGTATTACACAGGAAATCTTTTCCATATTATCCTCAGGCGAATGGGCAAGCAGAATCAACAAGCAATTGGTTCGGATTTTAACAAAGTTGGTGAATATGCATCGGACGGACTGGGATGTGAAACTTCCTTCCGCCTTATGGGCCTATCGGACAGCTTATAAAGTGGCAACAGGATTGACCCCTTTTAAGTGGGCATTTGGCATGGATGCAATCACTCCGGTGGAGCATGTGATTCCGAGTATGCAGATGTTGATTGTGGATCGGCTTCTTCCGGAGGATTCTGTGATTTATCGATTGGATGTTTTGCAGGAATTGGATGAAGAGCGGCTGAATGGTTTTGCGATGCTGCAGGATCTGCAGTCTAGGCGGAAAAAATGGCTGGATCGCCCGAAAGCACGGCAATTTGTTCGGGGATAGCTGGTCCTTGTCTTCAATTCCCATCTCGGGAAGATGTCGGGGAAGCTTAAATTATGGTGTTCAGGACCATTCTGGATTTTTCAAGCGTGCGGACCCATCTCTTTTTATTTGGAGGATTTGAGGGGGGAGGTTATTTCTGTGCCGGTCAATGGTTTCAGGCTGCGCCATTATGTTTCACCTACCACGATTCAGTGCCCCTTTGCTGTGGTACAAGAGCCGGAAGCCGCCCTAATCATGATTGGGGATTCTTTTGCATGCAATCTTGGAAAGCGAGGAAGGATCTATGATGGTTGTGACACCGTGGATCGCCCTATTTTGGGAACTCATTGTGAAAAGGTTACTACTGCATGCAGACGATTTTTATTGTCGTTCTCTTGTTTTGTGTGTCGAGTGCTCTTAGTGCTCTACTCTTTGCTCCTTCATCTCATCGCCACCATGACAGCTTCCCTTCTGCAATGTGTCCCTTTCACTCCCGTGTAGCAGCTCGCGCTTTGACGAGTGGACGCATGGCTGCAAGACTTGCGGCTGCGTGTGTTCGCCAACCTGGATTGGCAAGGGATCCCAGTTCACCCGCAGGCAACAGGTTTGATTGAGCAACTCACTGCTGGCGATATGGTGGTGCTGAATAATCAGCAGATTCAATTGACAGCAGAAAGGATTTCAAGGTGTTGTTGTTTGCCCAACGATGGCGTGGTGCACGCCTCTCATGTGATCCCTGCTGCAGATGTAGAACAAGAATTTGGTTTGAAGGTCAAAGGGGAGTATAAACTGTCAGGGATTACATCTTCACCTTATATATTATATGGACTTTGACTCTTATGCTCACCTCTTCCAGCATGAGCTACATGACTTTATGTATGCTCAACTCTGCAGCTTGAGCTTATACCTATTAGCTAGACTCATAGACCACAGAAAAATATTAACTTGAAGCTTGGGTTTGACACTTCGCTCATTTAGTGGCTTAGCTGCCCGACTCTAGACTCTTATGCTATGTAAGTTTAATGGTGACTTGGACTTACCTGATCGCGGCCTGAAATCCAATTCCATATGCTTTTGATGTTTAGGCCTTTCTCGTTTGTTTCTGTTTGAGATGCCATGTTGTCCAATACATTGGCATATATCTGCTCTTCATTCCTTGGTAGCAAATTGTGGTCGCTTGATGAGACAGGTAATGATGTTGAAGCAATGGTTGATGAAGTCTTCTTCTTCCAGATAGTGTTCTTCAAAACTGTGACCTCCGCAGTTACCTTTGCTTTCTTTTTGTTGTTAAGAGGCTGTAAAGGAGTTGTGTATCTTTCTTGTTGTTGAGTCTCAATCGCGGATTTTGGAACCCACATTGTTCTTGGGCCTTGTGTGATCTCCTTTTCCACTTGCCTTGTTTCTTCTTTGACTTGATGGTACCTTGTCTTTAATTTCCAAATATGGCTGTTACTTTTGTAAAAGCCTTGCTCTTGTAGTAATTGACGAGGGATCCATCTATAGGTTGTAGTACTCTTGGGTGTAGCAGGTGGCTTCTCATGATTTCTTGATGTTTCTTGCTTTTCCTGGGTGATTCCTTAATAAGCTACTACCTTAGGTAACCAGATTTGAAAGTTACCCTCATAGAATCCTTGTGCTTTGAGTAACTCAACTGGAATGAATCTTTGGACTTGCTTGGAGGTGATCTTCACTTGACTTTGTTGGGTAGTCTGGTAGAATTCTGATTTCATTACCGAGACTTGTCGTATGGTTAGTCCAGTGGAAGACCTTCTCTTTTTCTTTTTGTACCTGTCCTTTCTCTTGGTTGAGTTATGTGATTGACGTTGACGGCTTTGTTGATTCCTGAATGAGTGGTTGTCATGGGATGGATATCGCCAGGCTGTTATCTTGGGCTTGTTGACCCAAACATATGAATTTCCTTTCTTGTAGCCTTGTGCAATAATTGACTCGCTTGATGTGATCCATCGTGTTACCTTTGGTTGTTGAGGTTGTTCCTGTGATTGTATCCAAATTGGATCATTAACTTTAATCTGTGCCTTGGATACTAGCACTTGGTTGACTTGTTTTGACTTCCTTTGGAGACTTTCGGGCGATGGAAACTTCAGTTGATAGACTTTTTGCTTGGGTTTCCATTGTTTTGTCGATGGTTTGGCTTTTGATGTAAAGGCTTTGTCTTGCACTTGCATTGGCTGGGCTAGAGACTGTGGGCTTACTTTAGCTTTGCCTTTTTCAATAGCCAAGAATCTTTGAACTGTTGTAGGCTTGACCTCTGTTGCCACTTGATAGCTTGTCATGATGACCATTGTTGAAGATTCAGGCTCATCTTCAAAGATTTGTGCCCATGGCTTGGACAAAATCAAATGTGTTCCCATTTGTCGAGAATCTACCACCAAGAATGTTTCTTTGACATTCTGTGAGAGTAGTTGGAGAGTAGCTTTTGCAATCCCCATACTTATAACATCTACTTCAGGTGAGAGATTTACCTTTATCTGAATATCATAAAGCTTTGGCTTACCTAGAAGTAACCACATGCCATATGACATGACATTAGTCGTGGAATTTGTATCAATTTCTGCCATAAAATTCATTTTGACTCCGTCTTGTGCACTTAGCAAAAAGTTGATCTTCTTTGGTACTAGATTGCATGTGTTCTCTTGAGTGACTTGAGCAATCTTTGTCCTAGACTCCTTGTCATCTTCTTCTTCATTGTTCACACATTTGATTTCATCTGTGTGTTCTAGCTCCTTCTTGACCACCATTTCCTCTGATGTGTCTTTTGGAGAGACAAAATCAGCATTTGGTTCCTATAGAGTCATAGGCTCTTCTTCCTTGACTTTAGTTGTTGAAATGTCACCAATAGTGTCTGAACTTCCTGTCACTTGCTGCACCTCTTCTTTGATTGATTCCAAGTCTTCATATTGCTCATTTGTAGGCGCTGGACCTGAAGCATCTTCTTTGGATCTTAGCCCTTCTTCCTGCAACTTTGCTTCGTTGACTTGCGGCTCCTCCTTTGTACTATGCATTCGAGTTGGACAGTTTGCAATCAAGTGTGTTATCGCACACTGATCGCAAAGAGCACCTATTTCTATATGACCAGCATTCGAGCTAGGTATCTGGTTTTGTGCTATCCCCATAGCTGATAACCCTGTTTCGAACTCATACTCAGATTCTTCATCTGTCTCACACATAACCCTTAGCATGTAGTAGGGGACTATGTCATACCCATTCTCATCGCAAAATTTTGTTGGTGTGGTCTCATTAACATAGACATCCAAAGTAGCCAATATCTGAGTCCACTCTAGCGGTTCTAACACCTCTTCCGGAAAAGGTTCTCTTATGTAAGCATCATCTTCTAAGACCCTCTCTAAGGCATTCTCATTTCTCCCAAAGTCACTACACTCCGATGCTCCGCACATCCAGATTTCTTTCTTTTTGCCCATCCAGGGATGGTCTGTTGATCCACTTTGTGTTGCAGAATCAAAATCTTCCACGGGCGTTCTAGTTACATCTTGGTAACTATGATTTCTCATATTTACACGTGTTGTGGTTTCAGCATGTCTCAAGTATAGATAATCATAACCCCAATCTTGTACCATCTTGAGTTGTCTCATGAATGGTCTTCCAAGGATGATTTCATAGTTATTTTTCTTGCCAAAGTCAACTATGGCAAAAGTATGCGCATACTCTATACCGCAAGAAGATACCACTATCGCTTCTAGCAATACCATGGGTCTTTCCACATGCCTATCAGCTAACTGTAATTTTATTCTAGTTGTTCTAAAGGTGGCCTACCCCATTTCTCCCATATTCATTTCTCCCATATTCATTTCTCCCATATTCACTAGGACAGATCCTCCTGAACTAGCACTCTTGGGTGCTTCAGCTGGTTTAAGGGTTTCAACTTCCCTTTGCTGTGTCTGTTGCTCTTGAGTTGTTTCCAACTCAGCTGTAATAGCCTTTTCTTCTCCTTTCTCCCTTTCTAGTCTCGCTTTCATCTAGTCCTTCTTGCTCGTCTAGAGTTTCTACGGCTTTTGGAACTCTTACTAGTCTCTCTATCTCTAGGCTTGCACTTTTGCTTGTGCTCTTGTGACAACATTTACTGGAGCAACTTGCTTACTTTCATCTTCTTGTTGTTTAAGAACCTGTTCTTTTGCAATTGTTTCTTGCTCTGTTGTTGTTGTCGTCTCTCCTTTTGTTGCAGCTCGTTCTTTCTTTGATTTGCTGGTAGAAGGAAAGGTAACATGTGGTTGCATTTTACATTTCTTTCTTGGATTCTTAGGACAATCTAAAATCATATGTGTGATTGCACACTCATTACAATATACATTTATCATGATATCATGGTGTGGACAATCCTTAATCAAGTGATCACTACTACCACATCTGTCACATGGACGTATTGGTTGTTGTGGCAATACTTGATATTGACCTTGAAGTGACCTCTGATCTACCACATTTCTTTCTATTTGAAGCTCATGACTCACATATGCATTTCTAGCAGCTATGGGTCTTTCACTTAAGAACACTTGTTCCGCTACAGGATGATATCTAGGTGGTTGAGACATAACATGCTCAAACCCTGGTGGAGTCTTAGGTCTATAGTTAGGACAATGTTGCGTCGGTTGGTCCCCTCCACATGTCATGCACCTGCGTCGTTGAGGAATTCTATAGGCTGGTACTCCGTCAGAGTGGTTGATGCGTTGCATCACATTCTCTATGATTTTCTCCTCAATATTTACTTGGTTTTGTCCTAGATCCCTCTTTGATCCTCAAGATCAGCGGTTTTCTTTTCCTCACTCGCATCATTCATCTTCTTCTGATCCTCTTCATAGAATTTGCAATTGTCAACTAGGTCAATTTCCGCTTTGGTCACCTCTTCCAAGGTTTGGTATCTTTGCACGTATAGGTCCTTTTGGAGATTCTCATTCGTAAGCCCTCTGATGAAGCATAGGATCTGACGTTCTAGCGTGGGTAACTCTTGGGTAGGACATATAGCAACATATTGCTTGAAACGCAGTATTGCATGTCGCAATGTTTCTGTTTCGCCTTGTTTAAATTCCTGAATCTTAGGAAGGGTGTTATGTTTTATGCCCCTCTTGGTGAATTCTTGAAACAAATTCATCCATCTGATGTTTTTGCAAGTGGTCAGTTTGAGCCGAAAATTGGTGTGTGCACTCCTTAGGCAATGATAAACCCAGTGGTATACTTGGTTTCAAAAAAAATTCTCGAAATTTTTTCCTAACTTGTCTATCACGATAGGCTCACCAAGTACCCCTTGCACATGTCCAAATGCACTCAAACTTTGTGTACAGGGTATAATGGGCCTTCTGAACCCAAATATGAAGTCAGATTTGAATTTTAATTTTTCTACAGTGAATTCCTAAGTCTATCGCAATAGACTCACCAGAGTGTTACTGGGATACAGTTGTTCAACTGTTTTTACAGATTTGAGTTCCCCCTTCTCTTGAGATACTACTCACCAAGTTTCAACCAATTTGGAATACTTTCCCTTTGTAACTTGCTTCAAACAACAGTCTCTTTTCTGATCTTATGAAGTAATCCTCTTAGATGCACTTCCAATACTCCAAATTTACTCAAAATTTAACCATAGGCTCACAACAATATGTAGAACAAGGCCCTAAGGTCAGCTTTCAAAAATTTTAATTTCTGTGAAAAAACCTCAGTCTATCGCGATAGTCTCGACAGATTCTTCAGTTTTGAAAATTTTCTAGATTTCTCTTCACCACTGTGTTCCCTATGCTCTGTACACCTTGCTCACCAATTTCCACTTGTTTTGGACTTTTTCTTAGGTCTCTAACTCCAACTCTAGAATTCTGAGTCTATCTGATCACTAGAAAATAGATTTAGGATGACTTCCCAATGTCCAAAATCCACCAAATTTTGTGTGTAACCTCCTGAGAGGCTAAACAAGCTATGCCCCAGAGGGTTTTGAATTTTTCAATTTCTTTGGCCCTGCTTTGAGTCTATCGTGATAGGCTCAGCAAGTACCCCTTTTATAGGTCAAACTTGAATTTTGACTATACCACTGTGTTCCAACACCTCTCCTTAGTCCTCCTACCAATTTTCAAGTGGTTTGGACTTTAACTTTGTTAGTTAGACCAGACCTGGTGTTTTCTACAAGCTGAATCCTCTCAAATGGTCTTAGACCCACTTTCTGATGTCCAAATGACTTCAAAATTTTTATGTGTCCTTGATAGCACCTTTCCAAGCTATGCCACACAGGTTTTTGAAAAATTCAGTTTCTATCATTGGGTTCTTAGTCTATCGCGATAGACTCAGCAAGTATGCTAAAATGACACTTTTTTCAAATTTTCTCTTGACAGATGTGTTCCCTATCCTCTGTAGATCATGAATACCAAGTTTCACAAGGTTTGGAAATTTGGTCAAGTCCCTTTACCCAATTTGTCTCTGAAGTCTGACACAAAACACCAGACTTGAGGTTTAGTGGTCAAGCAGGTGTCCAAGTACACTCAACTTTTGGGAGCAGCCTTGTATTGATGTGTTTTACCTGTGGTATGAGGGATTTTGCCTGATTGTGAGTCTATCTCCAATTCACCAGTCTATCGCGATAGATTGAGCAGAGAGCCACTGGGAAGTGATTTTTTCTCTGTTTTTGGACAGTTTGGTTCCCAATGCCCTTAGAAGCCTATCCCCAAAGTTTCATTCAATTTGGACTTTTTTTCCTTTGGATTTAAGCATTTCACCCAAATACTCCTTACACTCAGAAAAAGCAAATTCCCACGTAGATGTAGAAGCATTGATGCAAATGCTTTGAAATTTCACATACAAGCTCTAGAGCATATGCAAAACAAGGTCTTGAGGTCAAACTTTTTTTTTTTGTTGAAAATTGCAGATTTGGTTTCAGATTTTTGTTTTTTGGGTTGTCTTTAAAAAAAAAAAAAAAAGGATTGGACCAAATCTGTGTTTTCCCCCTACCTTAAGGTCTCCAATGCAAAAACAAGTACTCAAATCGGCTTTCAAACGACCATTTTAGAGCACTTTTACCATAATCAACACAATTCTGCCTTTTGTGTTTTCAAGCACATTTTCATGTCAAAATTGCTCTAGATCAACACCAGATGTCCTACACTACCTAAAGTCCTACTTTGGATGGTTGAATGGTTGTTTTTGCTTTCTAGCAAGCAAACAGCCTCCTGCTTACCTTTTGTGTTTTTCTTTGCGTTTTTTTTTTCTTTCAAGTTCTTCACAACCATAAGTCACAACCAAACACACAAACCATAAAACCTAATTTAAACACACAACAAAATAATATAACCATACCTCAACCTCATGGTGGACCACCTCGGTGAGACGCACGCTCCCTGGCTATCCCTCAGTCAAGAGATCCGCTCTCTGATTTCCCACTAAGAAGGCAAATGGTGACAACACTCTAGAAAACTCTAGAGAAACGCTTTACTATCAAACACGAGTGATGCGGTCTACGCTAGTTTAGGCGCTTCGTCCCCGACAGCGGCACCTATGTTAGCGGGTACGCCGCGACGGACGATGGAGCACAACGAGAACACAGACCAACAAAGTGTCAATCCGAGGACGTAGCTGACCCGACTAGGGCATGGAGGCAATCTCTGGGTTGTCAACCCTGAGCTAGACACTAACAACACTCTACAGTCACTAATCCTACCACAACACTACCATAAAGCTACCACAACACTATCATAAAGCAAAGAAACAGACAACGCATCCTACGAAACACTACAAGCTCGAAACAGTCTCAAATCATATCGGAATGACTCGAAATCGGAGGGCAAGACTCACAAGGACATATCCTATATGGCCAAACACCTAAACCCTGAAAACCATAACTGTAAGACCTCTAATCGCTATCGCGATAGACTCAAAACAGTAATTTCCGAAGTGTCCGGAACTAATCTACAAAGACATCAACACGAAGAGCTTCTCGCCCTAATTCTAACGACTACTTGATCATTCAGATCGGATGTCGTTTGAGGTACTTACGACCAAATATAGCTCGTAGTATCAAGCGGGCTCGCGATGTTGTCCTCGGCTTGCATTGCTTGCGTCGACGCGGAGAGCTCCTCGATGCTAATACGCTCCTACTCTCATATCTGCAATGTGATTAGTGTGCGCGATGGTGTGTGTGCGTGAAGCTCACTACCCTGTGCTGTAGAACCCACGACTGTATATTAATTGAGATAATGTAACGTGTTCTTTACAAAGCCTTAGGTTTCAGCTTATATACCAAGCCTTCAAACCTAATGTCCGGCCAAATGACCTGAATTGTCCCTACGATTCTACAGAGCTTAATTACAAGAAACTGAGTTGGCTTTACTCATTATACAAGCATCTGCGGCCAAAATACAAGTGCCGACTTAAAATATGAGGTTCCCGTAAACATTACAAAAGTGGCCGTAATGGCTCAAAATAATAATAACGGGATATTTGATGACGTCCATGAACTTGTATCTTCATGTTGCGGCATCCATCTTCATCTTCATTACTTCATCACCATCTTCATGTGGAATCTTTACAGAATAGTTGAGAAATCTTAATGGAATCTTTGTGGAAACGTTGTTGAAAGGGCGTCCTTTCAACAATGACCAATGGGTCTATTGTTAAACCTATGGGGATGCTAGAAGATCTCAAGATCAAGGTCTTTGGACATAAAATTAAGAGTTACCTTCATTGTTATGGATTTCTCCAAGCACAGTATGGCATCGGAGATGATCTTAGGACGTCCTTTCATGAGGGAAGAAAAAATGGTGCATGACTAATCCAAAAACCATGTCTACTTGCAGTTCCAAGATTCTGTCATTCGAGTGGATCTTGTAACTGGTCGAGCACATCCTCTAGGAAATAGGTTCATAATTGATCATAGATCTGACACCACAGTTCACTCGGCCCCATTGCAGTATTGTTACACATGTAAAGCGGACACTGATGTTGGGGAAGATTCTCCTTATATGGATGTACTACCTGGGATGAATGAGTCGCACAATGTGGATTGGTTCCACCTAGCAACAACCATAGACACTTGGGGAAACAGGGGGACAACCTGGGTAACACCTGAGGGGGATGAACTACCATCACTCGTACCCTTAAATATGCTAGAAGCAATACAGGTAGCTTCTGACAAGACTCATCCTCATATAACAAAGAAAACATACAAGTGGGTCCCTAAATCTTCTTTAGCGACCATGGTTGATGCTAAAAAACAGAAGTCCACATTTTTGGCGCCTTGTAAGAAACGTCCCACTCACCCCAAAAAATGTAAGGAAACATGGCGGTGGATTCCTAAATGACTATTGGAAGCCCAAGGCTACTATCAAGGAAATGATCAAATCTAGGTGCCAAAACGTATATTGTGTTCTTACTTGTCACCTGACCCATGTGAGCCCAATCCTGTAGCTCCAAAATGAATCAACGATCGCGGAAATAAATAAATCAAAGAATGCTACACACCCGCTCTAGAGCTAGTCTGGGTACCGAAGAAAGAATGATTTTTTCCACCTAGCTTAGGAAGGGGGGAGTCCCATGAAGCTTCTAGATCCTCATGTAATGCATCCATAGAGGTAAAAGCTTCTCCACAACCTCCACCTACAATAGTGGACCTCCGTAAAGTTACAAAAGATTTGACACCTCCCATTGTTCAATTATTACCTGATGCACTACTTCAAGTTCGTTCCTGGGAGAGTACCTTACCACCCTTGCAACTCAACGAGGCACCTAAGGTAATAGAAAACTAATGGCAAAAATCCTCACCTATTACCAACTAGAACAATTGGTTTCAAAGGGTGACGAGCACATTTCAAACAATATGAACTACCCAAGGAAGGGGGGAAGTCTTCATTCACGTCAGCCTATCGATTTATTTCCCTCTTACCCTTCTTTCCCCGACCCTTGAGATTTCCGATCTTAGGGAATGTATATATAAAGCCTTATACTCACAAAAAACAAAAAATAGTAAAGAGCAAAAGCAATTAGCAAACGAGTGTACACAATAAAATTCAAAACATTGATCCAGACCTACACATTCACATCCGGTACACTGAAACAAAAACCTATGTCATCAAACACCTTTGATCCTCATCACTTGAGTGATGGAGGGTAGGTAAGATTAGTACGATAGGAGTGTTTTTGTTTTAGAGTTTAGTGATTAGAAAAGTTCTTTTTTCCCATCGATGTGCCTCCTAGAGGTATTCTTTGTGTTTCCTAGTTTGTAGAGGAACGTGTTGCTGCTGTTAGGATTTGGACCTTCATAGAATCTTTCTCTCGTTCACACTTCAAATCAAGCGCAATCATCAACACAAACAGGTGTTTCTTGTCCATTAGCATGGCCCCTTATCTTTTTTGCATCCATGTTTGTTTGCTTTAATTGTGATTGGTAGCATAATATTCAGCACATTTGATTAGTATCAAACATTAAATTCAATGTAATTTTTTGTCATAATCACTTGTCTAGGTTTAAAAATCAAGCAGTCCGACGAAGCTAGTTTGACCAAGCTAGGTGTTACAGATCTTCTCTTAATACCATGGGGAATGCCTTCCTAATAATCTATGGTTACTTAGGTTCTTAATTTGATTTAGGCAGCATTGTGTGAAATATACTAGGGCTTTCTAGTGAGATTACTCCCTATTGACCTTTAGCTTAAGTATTATAAAGGGAGTTTACTAATGTGATGAGCCTGGGAAGGGCAACAATGTTATATGACCCCCAAAAGTTACAAAATTAAAATGCTGAAAACGAACAAACAAAAAAATCAAAGTGCCACAATGTAAAATCTTAAGCTGGAAGAGAAACCTCAGCTTGATTTGGTACTCCAATCACATGTATCACCTATGGTACTAGAGCCCTAGAGGTTCCCAGTGTGGGCGCTTTTCCTTGGAAAGAAAAATTACCCAAGGCATACAAAATAAGCACACACATCAAAATTGAAACAATGTGAAAAGACCTTGGGGGGTCAAAGAAAAGGAAATAAGTCAGGCGATGATTTCATGAGCAATTCCTTTTATCGTAGCCTAACTACAAGGTCTTCTAGGTATAGCCTCTAGTCAGCCCTCGGACATGAAAGACTTGGCTCTCGCGATTAAACAACTTAATTGACCAGAGAAAATTGAGAAGCTTGCCCATGGTATTAATAGTCGATCTTTAGTGCCTTTCGACCGTTAAATTAGCGACCCCATACTTGTTTAGTTTTTTACGTTTACAACTGTTTATGCATTTGATTATATTGCAATTTAATGTTTAAAATGGTTTAAAATTTTGTTACCAAACAAATTGGTTTAAAATTTTGTTACCAAACAAATTGTCTGCCTACAACTGCATATGCTTTTTAATTGTATATGAGAATGCAATTACTGTGCTAATGTTGTTTGATTTTGCAGTGACTGAAGAAGACTAAGAATTTCATCTCAAATGCTCTTCCACCTTGACGAACAAGCTTCAAATCAATAGCTTTTGAGGACGGAATCTACATCAGGAAGGGGGGGCATGTTAAACCCTCACGCACATTTCTATCACCTAAGACGGACGCCGTATTATTTATTTGGTAGAGTCAGGTACCGAGCTTGTCGGTCCAATAGGAAAAGGGTAAGAGTGATCGTCGATGAGAGGCGCACTCTAAGTGGAACATTCAAGGGATTAGTTGGCTAAGCATGGGTGCCCAAGTGTAAATGGGGTGAGCTCATATAAAAGTCAACTAAACCTAAAATTCACTCATTCTTTCATTTGTGCAATTGAAGAGTGCTCTTGCTCCATCTCCATCTTCTTCTTCTTCATCTCCTTGTGTGTGTGTGTGTGTGTGTGTGTGTGTGTCTGAGAGAGAGAGAGAGAGAGAGAGAGAGAGAGAGAGAGAGAGAGAGAGAGAGTAATCGAGCATTACGACCACGGCATGGCGGTGGCGAAGCGGTTGAGCACGGCGTAGCGATGGCTCCTTCTTCTTTGTGGTGATAAATCCTCCACGACAGCAAGCGTAGAGTAGTGAGTAACACACCATCGCCATCTTTGAGCTTACTAGTTTAGGCTAGTTGCGTGCTTGGAGCCATTTGTGGCTCGCACACAGTGTATTGGCAAGTTCCTTGCATTGACACGTGCAACAGATGTGCACACCTAGGTACAATAATTGACCTATTCTTTACATCTTGGAACTCTTATTGAGCCCATAACATGTTACAATTATCACAATGGCTAAATAGATTGGGAAATTACAATACATGGCCATTTTGGAAAAATGTGAAACGTGTGTAACTCTAATCTTCACCGCTTCTTCATATTCATCTTTGATGTGCATTCATAAGGCTTTGATCTTTAGCAGCTCCTGTTAACTGGCTTCGGCTCAGTTTAACAATATTGTTTCAAACACTTTTGAAGATTAGCATCCCATGCTTCTACCTTCTTGTACACATTCTTCGTGAGCATCTTAAAAATCTATCCATTAGAACTTTCAACCAAACCATTGCACTGTGGATGATAAGGTGAAGAAAACCTATGTTGAATATCCAATTTCTCTACTAATGCATGCACCAACTTTCTTCAAAAACCATTTCCTCTATCAAGCCTAGATGGAGAGTCAAGTATTTTGCTTCGTTGTTTGTGTGGACATCCTCTAGATCATAGGCTTTGGAGAAAATCACTTTACCTTGTGGATCTTGTATCACCACACCTCCTCCTGCTTTGTTTAGCACTCTTCTTTATTCTCCATCAAGCCAAATAGTAAAAGCTCCTTCCAAATCTAACTCTTCCCCTACTTTGTCTCTCACCACCCTAGGATACACTGGCAAATGAGTTTCCTTGTTGACTAGAATATCTACCAAATGTGACCTAATTGTGTGATCAATCTTGAACTCAAACTCAAACTCTTGAAGCTATAACACGCACTTCCTGATATGCCTCCTTGGGTTTAGATAAAGCACCACTCTAGGTGAAAAATTGTTAGAGGTGAGTGCATAGATTTTACAAATGATCAAATACAATTTGAATTTCCTACAAGAAAACAATAAAGCCATCACCAATTTCTCAGCTTCGGTGTAAGCCCTTCCCCTAGACTAATCACTTGACTATTGAAGTAGATATGCTTATAGCATCTTCCCACTTTCTACACTAGCGCATCACCAATTGTAACAATACCTACCATCTTGGATACATAGAAGTCATCCTAGTTGTTAGGAGGACACACAATTGGCAACTGGATACCACATTGGTTGGAGGCTCTATCAAAACCAAATCCTTCACCTTCTTTGGATCAGCCTCTATACCATTTTGTGAGACCACATGACCCAACAAATGAATGCGTGTTTGAGCCAACTTGCAATTCGGATTCAATTGTCTACCTTTTCATCTAACCTTTAAAAGCATAGCTTTAAATTTCCCAAATGATCCATCTTAGAATTGTAACACCCAATATCATCCATCAAAACTATGATGAACTTACCCAAGTATGGCCCGAACACCCTGTTCATACAACCATAAAAAATTGATAGACATTCACCAAACCAATGGGCATCCTGCAATAGGCAAAACAACCCCATGGAAAATGAAGGCAGTCTTTAATCTGTCCTTCAAAGAAATACCAATCTAGGAATACCCCAAGAAGCCATCCATAATTGAATATTTATTGTGCACTACTACCTAGTATAAAATCTGATCCTGGAAAGGTAAGGGGTAATGGTTCCGCCTCGTAGTAGCATTTAATGTCTTATAATCTACACACACTCTCCACTTTCCATTCTTCTATGGTGTTATAACAACAAGAGAAACCCAATCAAACTCTTGCATTGAGTAAATGATACCTGATTCAAGTAGTTTGTTGATCTCTTTCCAAGAAGCCTCTTTTTGAATCTCTCCTAATCTCCACAACTTCTATGCCCTTGGCTTATAACCTTCTTTTATGAGTAGAATTTGATGCTTTACTCCTCTAGCTCCTCATAGATCTTTATACTTTGTAGCAAAGTGGTTGGGATACAAATCACATAGCTCCACATAATCCTTCTCCTCGTACTTGGTCAAATATTTATCCAACATACTCTCTATCTCTACTTTATCAACACCACAAATTGGAGATCTCATACCTTCATTGGAATTGGGAGAGTCTATCATGACTGCAAATAAATCTGCATAAAGCTTTAAAAGATCCTCATCACTCTCTTCCTCTTCTATACTGGTAGAACCTTCATCATACTGACACTGCTAGACCATTCCCTCCTCAACGTGGGATTCAATGCTAGCAAATGCCCAAATGTAATGTTAGTTTTTTGACTTTTGACATCACTCATGCTCTCTTGTTAGCCAAATCATCCACATCCTACTTATCCATATGGATAATATTAACCCTATGAACTTTATCATTACTTGGTGGAGTTGGTAGTACATGATTCTCAGCCATCAGTTGCTCTCTCTAACCATTGAGTAGACACTAGCCTCTTCCTCTTCCAAATAGCAGGTACATATGTCCTCTTTCCCTGGGTGGATGCAACAGTCTTGAGCATAATGACCCATTTCCCCGTAGTTGTAACATCGGCCAAGATATGGCTTAGTTCTACCTACCTTTGGTTCCCCTTTGTCCATCACACTTAAACAAAGATCTTGTATTTTCTCAAAAAAATATTGAACATTATGTACCCAATGTTGAGGAACAATCACCACACCTTGATTCACTTGATTCTCCACTTGAATTTTTGTGGAGCGGGTTGGGAGACACCACTTCATACTCTAGTGTGCCTTGCTCAAACTTCTTCTTGAGTTTCCTACTCTTTGCCGTGCAATTTCAACCAGACCATTATAGTTCTTAGGGCTCTAAAAATACACATTTTCTTGCACTTTGGGATGCAAACACGCCATAAGTTTATCCAACTTGAAGTACTCATTGTTGGCCAATTACATAACAATTGCTAACTCTACCCAAATTTTTTCAAAATGATTAACAAAAACTCCATATTCTTCACTTACATATATCTTAGAGCCTTCAATTTTGCATCCATGTCCACAAGAAATACCTCCTTATGAATTTCTTGCAAGAACTAAGTTTGTAGAGCCGGTTGTGCCTACCTTGGTTCACCTTCCAAAGCATCAAACCATACCTTTGCTTTTCCATTGCACATCAACTACAAAATTGTCTATATCTTGCTACCTTTATTTCGCATACACAATGATAGAATATACAGCTTGAAATCTGCCATCCACTTCTCTAGATTCTCCTCATCAGTAAAGATTGGCATGTAACCTTGTGCTAACATCTCTTCTTGTCAAACTTTCCTTTTTTATCAATCCAATGAGAAATCACTTTTCTCCTCAGTGGGAGGCACTAGAATATGGAGAGGGGGAAATAGGACACACCCAAAAACGCAAAACAAATAGCTCTATAATCCAAATCATTCACAACACCCTAATCCTCCTAAAAACACATTCAAAATAATACACTTCGAGATATAAAACCCTCATTGACACACAACCCAATGCACATATGCTCTGCAAGACCACAACTTGACACACACTTTGAAAAAACTCATCCCAGCAGTTCCACTACTCACAACACCTCTCTCTCCCTCTCTTTTTACATACATTGATTATCAAAAGGCACCAACCCGCACTCAACCAACACTGCATCCTTAACATACGAGTAGAGAATAAAGGGGGAAAGGGGTAAATGACACTAAAAAGTACAGTGAGGGCATGCTTATCAAGGTGGTCAAAATGATGCAAAATTGGCCTCCGACAAAACTTCAACTATCCATATCTTCACCATTCAAAATCTCATTTTTCCGACCCAAAAAGACCAACACAGTCCATAAATTGAGAACTTCAGCCCTACCATCACACATGTATCCCAATCATCACACTACACCTACCCAATCCACTGATGAGGAACTACAAAGGACTCTTTCCTTTAAATTGCAATATCTTGCACCTATAGCTCTGATTGATGACCTGTTTGGACTAGCCTATAGATCACTGTGAAAACCACCTACACTTTAACACTAGAATGGTAACAGGACACTTCTATGTCCTTGGACACTTTTGTGTCCTGTTAAGTGACCATTTTTCTTGAATTATTTGAAGAGTATGAGGATGGATTTCTAGGTGCTATATATCCACAAAGTTGCCTTATGAGCTGAAAAAAACTTAGCATTTTTTTTGGAATATCAATCTCACCATTAACCTTACTCTTGCACAACATTTTTGAACCTAAAATGTGTGAAAAAACGGGTCCTGTTTTTGGCTTTTTTTTCAATTTTTGGCAACTATACCACTCTAAACTTCATGTTTGTGAGGTTTGGATGGCTAGAGGTTAGGCCTTCATAGTTCTCAACATGTTTTGATGCTTGTAGGAAGAGGTAAGTGTTAAAATTGAAAATTATGACCAATTTACAAGAATTGCATAATCCTGTTTTTTGGCCAAAATTAGCACTTTTATGATTTTTTTGGGGGCTTTCTTGATATCCAAATTCAATTTTGATTGTGTAAGTGTAATATATAACATAAAGCTAATCTTCCTTGAGTTTTGGGGGACCTAATATGCTATATAGCATAGTATATGATGATGGTTGAGTTTTTTGATTGCTGAAGAATACGATACATTTTAGAGTAACAAGTATAACTTTCTCAATATTGCTAGTTTCTTAGGCCAACTGTGTGTATTTTTTAGGTAGTAACCATATCTAATCATAGACTACAAACTTGGCTAGATATTGAGTAGTTTCTATGGGTTTCTAGAGGTCATAATGCTAAACCCAGTTTTTTCATGTTTGCTGTATTTAGCACTTTATCATTGCCCCCAAGGTTCCAATTGTAAGAGATCCATTATCCTTTTGACATGCTCCATGGCTCCTTTTGAATCCAAAGGCCCAAAAGGAACTAAGAAAACATGTATATAGTATCTGTATTGAGCGTAGAAACTTTGATGATAGGTCCGCAGAATGGCAAAAATGCAACTTTTTTCTACCTATTTTTTTGCTCAAAAAAAAATTAGTGAGGTAAAAGCAACCATATGTTTTGGTCACCAACCCATTGAAGTTAACGGGGCATTTTATCTCATGTCCTACAAAAATCCCCACTCTTATTTATATGCAATCAACCGTAAGAAATTGCTGTTTTGGGCAAAATGCACTGGTCCATCAACTTTGGAGGCTTGTAGTGACCAAGGGATGAGAAAAATTACAAGTTTCTCATTTTTTCCATATGTAGTAGTTATTGAACTATAAGCTCATGAAAGGATTTTTCAAAAGGAGTGGATCTAATATGGTTTTGGAAATTTTTCCCAAAACCCTGAAATGACACTTTTATGTCCTGTTAGGCTACCATTCTAGTGTTAAACTCTTCAAAGAATCACCTTTAAAAGGCCCCATAGCAAAGCTCTTTGGATAAAACAACCACATACACATCTAGGTCCACTTGCGTGTCCTTGACCTTCATACCTACTTTGTCCCCCTGGTATGCATCTGTGGATACCCATGGCCCTGCTTTCTCCTCCTTCTAGCATTGACTCACTTTGATTGTACCAATGTGGGAATCCAATCTTTACAAGAAATGAACATAGAATAGAAATACTCCACCTTGTCAAGGAAAAAATCAACAACCTCAAGATAGAACCTTGGGGGGGGGGGGGGGGGGGGGGGGGGGGGGGGGGGGGCGGTCCACTATATGTAAAACCTGTGTATCATGTGCGCTCAAGGTCTATTTGTAAAACCTCTTAGCTTTTAATTTTTCACCTACAAAAGGGACCCTTTTCCTATTAAATCTGTAATTGTTTTTTCAAGGTCATCTTTCTAGCACCCTTCAATGTGTGAAAATATCTAGTAAAATAATCCTTACTATTGAAGCCACGTGATACACACTTTTTTATTGCAGTGACCTCCCCCAAAGATAGAACTCAAGTAAATAGAGACCAACATCCTTGAGGTGGACAATATCACTAAATGCTTATGTTCTTACAACCAATGAAGATCAAGGAGCAAAGAAAGAACTTTTGTATCTTTTAAACTCGCTAATGCTGCTCCAACATTATTCCATACTCTCATAGCCAAATTCTCTCCTAAATAGGATCCTGAATATCTATATACATATTCTAATTCATCTTGTTCCGATTTCTATTTCAGTTCCAATCGCATACTTCATTTCAGTTCCAGTCCCATACTTCATTTTAGTCTTTGTTTGTTTTGATATCTAAAGTCTCTATCTGATTTTGCTTGCCTGGTCTGAAGTACCTCTAACTGACCAACTTGGAATAGCTACCACAAGTGACTAGAACATTCCATTTTGGCATCACGATATCTTGGGCTAAGTTGCCCTAGATAGATCTAAGTTGGTGTTAGACCTAGCTAAAATAGCAATGCCTCCCAGAAGACTTCCACGTGGATTCATGAATAAGCCGAATTGTGTCAATAGCATCTTGAGTGCAGCTTTGATACACAGAGAGAACCTAGAAATGAGATAGATGTTCCTCAAGATCCAAGGGCATCTGAGGAATCACAGGATTCTCAGCACTTGACTCATTCTAGGAGGAGGCATGCAAAGAGAACAAATTGATGGAGTCAATTGACTGGATCTCACAGAGTTGGGAAACATAGTAATGACAGTGAGGGTGGTGCAAAGTCACAGATCCACAAGATGAAAAAAGTCAGCAAAGAAACATGAAATGGATACGATGATTGTGACCAATGACAACAAAAATTGGGAAGCAGACAGTGATAGATCGTTATAGTAAAAGGCAGTCCATAGATAGGAAACCAATTTAGAAAGTTAGATCTATTCATTCTAAAAATTCTACTGATCTAAAGATTTCTTTTCTAGTCTTCAAAGGGGGAGAGAAGGATGATCTAGATGTAAACATTCAGGCATTCAAATAGTACGTGGAGCTAAAGGATATATATGAGGATGAATGGGGGGAGTATTTTCCTCAAACACTAAAAGAGGCAGTAAGCAAGTGGTATTACCATTATCCAATGTGACATCTTAGATTGTACAAAAAATTGATTAAAGAGTTTTACCTAGAGTACTTAGATAATAGAGGAAACAAAGACATCCTGTGGGAGCTAGACAAAATAAAGCAAGGCAAATTGTCAGTCACACGAGCTATGTCGAGAAAATTGAGAAACTAACCTGAAAATTTTATGAATCCCCATCTAAAAAAATGAGGGCACGGCTCCTTAGTGGCTTTAGAAGTAAGAAGCTAAGGAAATAGGAAGTTCCATCCCCTAAAAATATATTCAATGATCTAGTTCAGTGAGCTGTAAAACTAGAATAGCAAGTTAAAAAGGAAAGGAGCCACAATAAAATGTATCAAAAAATTGTGGGATAAGGATTCATCACTTCAAGAAAGGAAAGGACTTATCTATGAAATGTTTGGCCGATGCTACTGGTGGGCACCCTCCTAGTCGACCAAACCTTGCCCAACCACATTTCTGATGTAATTTATCCTTCTTTTTGGAAATCCTTTTAAATGAGCATATGTAATTTTAATCTAAAAGCTATACACTCTGAGCCGGATTATTTGACCATGTACTCAAAGCCATGTGAGCAGATCGTAAGCCATTTTAAAAATCCCTAGGTATAAAGGTAAAAGAACCTTAGTTCAAATAGAACTTTGACATTATCTTTTGAAGAGCTCTACATAGGACTCTCAAGAAGCTTCTCTTTTGATCTTGGAATCCAAATTCAATTCTAAGAATTGCATTATGTTCCTTGTCTCTTGCTCTTTCAACTAATTAAAAGCATTTCAAGTTTTGTTGTGGTGTATGACTACACATTTGTGAGTCTTATCTATAGATTTGAGTGCTTAAAACACTATTTTTTGACATTTTGACCATAGGAGAGTGTTATTGGATCTTAAGGTACCTTGTTTATGTTGTTATGTTATAGTCTTTATGACTTGGTACATGATAGATTTTGATTTTTGTGCTATTAATTGAACCGACATCAATTAATAAGAGTTGCTAAAGGCCCAAGCCTTGCAAATGCACATCAAAGACGAATACAAAGAAGCAGTGAAGATTGGAGTTACACATTTTCACATTTTTCCAAAATGGCCATGTATTATAATCTCTCGATTTATTTCTCTACAAGAGGTACTTAATAGTAGCGACGCTCGTAGTGCGATGCTCAAATGTGAAAAACCACGGCATTACTATAGGCATCGCTATGGGCGTCGCTAAATTACAAGTAACTTAGTGACGCTCATAGCGACATCGTCAGGGCTAAAAAAAATAACCGAGAGCGTCCGAAAACTCAGATCTGAGATCTGAGTTTTTGGCGCGTACTCAAGCAACCAAGGTAACGCGCGCTCTCCCTCTCTCTCTTTCTTTCTTCTCCACACACACACACACACACACACACACACACACGAGGAGAGGAAGGAGAGCCAGGTATGCTCCTTCCCTCTCCTCACTCTCATGTTCCCTTCCCCTCTTTCTCTCTCCCTCTCTCTCTCTCTCACACACACACACACATTGTGTTTTTGAGAGAGAGAGAGAGAGAGAGAGAGAGAGAGAGCACAAGCATAAACAAAAAACGCACACACACATGCAGAAACAAAAAATACACACACACATTGAGAGAGGAAAAGAGAGAGAGAGAGAGAGCATGCATAAACCAAAAACGAACACACACATGCATAAACAAAGAATGCACACACACACTGAGAGAGGAAGAGAGAGAGAGAGAGAGAGAGAGAGAGAGAGAGAGAGAGAAGAAGAAGAAGAAGAAGAGAGTCTTAACATCGTAGGAAACTATCCCAAGAGACCTTAAATATCTAGTCGACAGGAGTTGAACTCAAGACCTGTTATTCATGAGGGAAATGGCATAACCAATCTATCACACTTCGGTGATAGAAAAGTTATACCATTTTTCTCCTTTTTTTATTGGCGTGCACACACACCCACACACACACACACACACACACCCGAGAAGAAGAGAGTTTAATTTAACGTCGTAGGAAACTAATTAAAGAGACCTAAATATCTAGCCGATGAGGAGTTGAACTCAAGACCTGTTATTCAAGAGGAAAATGGCATAACCAATCTACCACACTTGGGTGATAGAAAGGTTATACCATTTTTCTCTTTTTATTGGCACACACACCCACACACACACACACACACACACATACACACCCACACACACACACACACACACACACACACACACACACATAGACACACACACACACACACCCACACACATACACACATACACACACACACAGACACACAAGAAGAAGAGAGTTTTAACGTCGTAGGAAACTATCCCAAAAGACGTTAAAGATTAGGTTAGATGTAGACTTACGTTAAATTAGATTTAGGTTTATTTAAGTTAAATTAGATTAGATTTATGTTTAATGTTAGTTAGATTTACGTTTGATTAGATTTAGGTTATATTAGATTAGATTTAGGTTTATTTACGTTAGATTTAGATTTACATTATATTAGATTAGATTTAGGTTTATTTACGTTATTTACCTGTTATTGAAAAGGGAAATGGCATAACCAATCTACCACACTTGGGTGATAGAAAGGTTATACCATTTTCTTCTTTTTATCGTTTAAGATATGGTTAGATTTAGATTTTCATGTAGGCGCAACTCAGAGAGCCGTCGACGCTTGTCAGAAATGGTGAGTCCCTCTCTCTCTCTCTCTCACACACACACACACACACACACACACACACACACACACACACACACACACACACACACACACACACACACACACACACACACACACACACACACACAAGCAAGCAAGCAGGTCCATGCAAGAACTATTGCACAACTACATAGCTTTCGAAAGTGCCATGCGCAAGATCTTGACTGATGGGAGCAACAATTTTTCAAGCGCTGATCACTTTATTCTCAGATTTATTCTGCTGGGAGAGACCACCTCCCTGATGGGCAAACGAGAGAAAGCTTGCAGATTGTCAGAGGAGGAGCACTCTAGATCTCGCATCGCAGCTCGAAAAGCTGAGAGGAAGAGTTTGGTATGTCTTTTACCCTTCAATGGAGTGAATCACCACATGTTCAATTAGGTTGGATTTAAGATAAGATTTTGGATTGAGTTTTTATATTAGAGTCTAACTTCGAGATTACGGTAAAAAAATTAGAGTTAGACGAACGGTGAAAAGATCTACTGTGAAAAGATGTTAAGATGCTGTGAAATGCTATAGCTAGAGAAGAGACAAAGGGGTTTTGTCCACTACATGCAGTATCATGTAAACGTGGGTGTTTAGATTTCTTGTACCCACAAATATAGGCATTGACCAATAAAGACGAGATTATAACCCGGTGGTTCTGATCTCCGTGCACCTCTAGACTGAGGTGTGCGGGGATTGGACATGACTAGAGAATGTGAGGTAGTTTACAGTGTGAACAAAGAGAGAGAGAGAGAGAGAGAGAGAGAGAGAGAGAGAGAGAGAGAGAGAGAGAGAGAGACAGAGAGAGAGAGAGAGAGAGAGAGAGAGAGAGAGAGATAAAAGACGAAGAATGCCAATAGAAGATTAAATTTGTTGTCCAAATTATAAGAATTTTTTCCTCATTATGAGTAGTGACGAGGATGTGGGGCCGTCCAACCGAAACGAGGATGTGGGGCTGTCAAACGAGTATCTTATGTCCTTGTAATCAATGCAAGCATGCTGTGAGACGGACAAGACGCGTTTATTTGCAGCACGTTTGCAAATTTGGCGAGTTCGATCCATCTATTATAGATTGAGTTGTTTCCAATTATAACTCGTCGGACTCTGACGCTGGCCAACAGGCAACAATCTTGCAACCCAATAGACGTGTTTGCAGGCGCTTTGGTCAAGCAGCATATGTGAGGCCACATGATGTAGCCGCTGAAAGCTTGGGGGATGATCATGCAGACCACATTCCCAACGAGGCAATTTTTGAGCCCGAGATTGATGAAATGATCGAGACGATCATGGATTCAGAAAGGCTTATCTATGATGATATGAAAAGTGAAGCCAACACGCCATTGTATAATGGAGCACGTGTGTCTAGATTGAAAGCGCTCCTGGTTCTTCTCAACATGCAGGAAAAGTCTGGATGGAGTGACACTAGCGTCACAACGCTTTTCAGGTGATCTACAATTAGTTTACTTTAATAAAACTCTAAATGTATAATGATCTGATAGATTTTTACACAATTGTAACATATTTTTATGTTGTGTAGATTGCTCAAAGAGCACATACTACCAGCTAATAATGTGATGCCAGATTCCAAGAGGAAGCAAGAAAGGTTTTGCAAAACTTGGGGATGGATTACAATTAGATCCACGCTTGTCCTAATGACTGCATTCTTTTCAGAGGGGAATACATAGACATGGAGAAGTGTCCGAAATGTGATTCCGAGAGATATCGAGTAGATCTCCACGGAATAAAAATTCCGCAAAAGGTTTTGAGACATTTTCCTCTGCTTCCTCGCATCAAGCATTTCTTCGAATGTAAGTCCATGGCCGCCCTAGCATCATGGATGAGGAGAATAAATCTTCGAATGGTGTGCTACGGATTCCTGCAGATTGCGCACCCTGGAAACATATACATGGAACATGGTCGGATTTTTCCAAGGAAGCTCAGAATTTGCGCTTAGGTCTCGCTATGGATGGCATAAATCCATTAGGTCAAAGATCAACATCTTATACTGTATGGTCCGTTGTCATCGTCAACTACAACATTTCCCCGTGGTTGACTATGAAGAAGGGGCACCTATGGCTAAGCTTGATTGTGCCGGGGCGATATAAAGTGAATAATATGGATGTGTACCTTTGTTCACTATTGGAAGAGCTACAACAATTGTGGATTGGCATAGGAGTGGTGGATATGAGCCAACACACAGGTCGACGGAATGATTTGATCAGAGGCATTCTAATGTGGACCATGCATGACTATCCCGGACTAACAAAATGCTCAGGTGATCTATTTACACTCCTCACTCAGACACTATAAATCTTGGTTTTTTCTCAAGCTGATCTATTATCATGTGTAAACATGCAGGGCTTCAAACAAGCGGATACAGAGCATGTGTCACATGTGGACCTAGATTGAATGCACGTAGGGCACCCTCATTGAAGAATCAAATCTATGAAGTTTATCAAGAGTATCTTCCAGAGAATCATGTGTTACGCGACAGCTTTTTGGGAAGAGAGCCACCGAGGATGTCTACGCAAGCATGCTTAGAGAAGAAGGAGATGTGTGATGACAAATTGCCCCCAGGGATGAAGAGACTATCTCTATGGTATGAGTTACCATACTGGCCCTGACTCATGATCAATCACTTGCTCGATCCAATGCACATATTCAAGAATGTGGCTAATCTACTATGGGATCATCTGACCGGCAAGAAAGATACTTTGCAAGCCAGGGTTGACCTTAGAAATATGGATCGTATGGAGCAATATTGGCCGCAAACAGCGTCCGATGGATCAATAAAACTCCCTAAAGCACCATGGAATTTCACAAGAGCCCAAGAATGCAAATTAAAAGAGACCATTTGATCTTTGTGTGGACCCCCACTGGCGTAATGCACTCACTCCAAACGTGTTTTACTAAAGAAGGAAAGCTTACCGGTTTGAAGTCACACCACTGGCATAAAATGTGCCAGGTATGTTCATAGTGGAATATATCATACTGGGAATTGTGTAAAAAATTCGCGTGTGGACTTTAATATCATTGCTGCACGTGTTTTGTAGTTTATGTAATGGAATTTTCCTATTCAATTTGAGAGTAACGGAATTTAATGAGAGTACTTTCAAGAAATGATTTTGTGAGCATAGCGGGTAGACATAATTGAAGATAGCAACATAATCATAGCAATTAGTTAACTTGGCATAGACAATACTTTTGCAAGAGAGAGAATTTAGAGAACATGACAACAGTTGAGGACCGGATTTATGTGGAGCCTGTCCCCCCTCCAATAGGCATTTGTATTATGATTTCTCCCATAAAGAGAGACTTGTTACAATACATTCTTTGTGTTCCTTGTGACCTAGGTGAAGCAATGAAGATGGAAAGCTTCATGCATCATCATCATAGCATAACCTAAACTTGAAGAAATCTTTAACTATACCAAGCCTCAGTCCCAAGACCTCAAACACCTTCGAAGATGGAGAGAGCTAGCACGGAATGAGGGTAGGGAAGAGGAAGAAGAAACATTTCATACGAGAAAGAGCTAGTTCCTCACTTATCATAACTCTTGTGCTAGCATACATAGTAGCATAGTAATGAAGAAGAAATAGATGGCAAGCTCAAGCATTGAAGCATGTCTCTTGGATGGATTTGCACTCCATAGCCAAGAGTGTTGGTGTAGGCTCTCAACCTCTACTTGCTTGGAGAAAGAGAGGGAGCTCTTTCACTTTGCATAGTACACAATGAGAGTGTTTGTGAGTGTGTGTGGGTGAGTATACCCCCTAAGAACCCCCCTAGATTGCTTGGGTCGACCCTCCCTCGTAGCTCATGCTTGAAGCTCATTGGACCCCTCTAGGCCTAGCCAATCACAAGCAGGAGCCATTACAAGCAACATGGATAGCCTTGGGACAAGTGTCCTCCTTTACCCTTTGAGAGAGAGGACTTGATAAATGCAAAATCAATTAATTAAATATCCTTTATTATCATTGGACCCCTTGGGAGGCCAACCAATAGGTTTCAGGCACACCATGAGGGCAACATGAGGAGGAACTTGACAAGTGTCCTTGCTGCCTCTTCAAGCTGGGGCTTCCCTTGTGTGTGTGTGTGTGTGTGTGTGTGTGTGTTCTCTCTCATCCCCCCCCCCTTGTAGGCTCGCCCCCCTCCTTGTAGGGATCTTTTTGACTTTGGATGAACAAGCCCCTTAGTCATCAAGCATGACTAAGCACTTGAAGTAGGGGGTGTTCCCACAAGCATCTCAGGCAAGCTTCTCAAGGCACCTCAAGCACCTTAATCATGCACCAAGTCAAGCACCTCAAGCATCTTAATCAAGCACCTCAAGCATGACAAGCACCTCAAGCAGGACAAGCACCTCGAGTTTTGGCTGGGTTCCCACCTCAAGCTCAACCCTAGCTTACCTAAGGTCAAAGGACTTTTACACACATTATTGGAGGTCTTCAATGAAGCTAACCCTAAGGTTTTATGCTCCATTGGTTAGCCTTGCTCTTGATAGACCATCTCCCATTTGGGCCCCTTTACTATTGGCCCCGTGTTGAGATAGATCTATAAGCACATATCTATATCTTAACACTTGTTCCCGTTTATTCTCCCACATTAAGTGATCAATTTAATATGAGAAAATCATTTGGGTTGGTTAGATATTAGATTTTATGACATTACCTCTCTCTTGAAATCATAGTCGTCCTCGACTATGAGGTAGAAGAGATAAAGCCTTAGTCATTAGTCAATCGTACTTAGCGGGTAGAGGATCCCTTTTTTACCCTACGACATCTTTCCAAGATGGATGACTAATCCATTTGGTGGTTGGGAGACATAGCTGCCGCAAGCATGTCTGCTCTTTAGTCCATTTCATTCTCCCAAAGTAGAGTGACAAATTCTACTTGGTGTTTGCGAGACGTCGTCATCACAAACATGATTCTAAGCATGCATACTAGTTAAATTTGTGCACAATTAAAAAGAGGACTAGTCTTATAAGACAAAAACATGAGTCATTTAAAAGAAATTTGTACATTTGCTTACTCTAATGTAGCATTGTAAGCATTGACAAGTTCATACTATCCTTAAGTTGTACTCCTTGCATCCATCTAGCATCTTCAAAAGGATAATTTTTGAACTTAATAAGATACCGTCGGATTATCTTACCATGTCGTAGTACCTTGTCTTCATGCCGAAGGACAACTTCGAGTTGTAGCACCTCTTCTTGGTCTTCAACTTCGAGAGGGTCTTCAATAATTGGTTCAATTGGTGGCTCTCCTTTGTAGGGCTTAAGTAGGCTTACATGAAAGGCATTGTGTATAAGCCAATGGTTGGGCAACTTGAGTTGATAAGCCGTCTCATTGATGGGCTTCAAGATTTGGAAAGGACCATAGTATCTTTTTGCTAGTTTAGCATAATACTTTTGATGGCCCGTAGGATTTTTGCCCGTCGTTTGCCTTAATCGAGCCTTAGGAAACTTGAGTAAGACCCAATCATTTTCTTTGAACATTAAGGCTCTTCTGTGCTTATCAGCAGTAGCTTTTTGCCTTTGTTGAGAGATGGCTATAGCCTCCCTAATCTTTTGAAAAGATTCTTGTAGGTCACGGCTATACTCATCGGCGGCGAAGATCTTCCCATGTACTTTGAGTAGCAAGGGACTTTTAGGTCTTCCCTCTATGATCTCGAAAGGTGCTTTCCCCGTAGAAGTATGGACAGTATTATTGTAGGCATACTCTACTAGAGGTAAATACTTTTCCCATTGTGAGCGTTGATCTACTTCGGTAACATAAGTCTTGAGTAGATCGAGTATCGTAAGATTGGCTATCTCACTTTGGCCATCCGTTTGTGGGTGATAGGACGAATAGAAATTCAATCTTGTTCCTAGATTTTCAAAGAGACCTTTCCAGAAATTACTGGTCATTCTAGGATCGCTATCTGGCATGATGGATGTGGGTAATCCATGGTGCTTGAAAATCTGAGATATGAAGAGAGTTGCCATTTGATGTGCCTTAATAGTCTTTTTGACAGGAATAAAATGTGCTTGCTTGCGAAACCTGTCGACTATTGTCCATATTCCTGTATTCCCATGGATAGACTTGGGTAATCCAAAGATGAAATCCATGGATATACTCTCCCATGGTGAATTTGGAATAGGCAATGGCTGGAGTAATCCAGGTTGCTTCCCTCTATCATACTTGGTCTTTTGGCATACTACACATTTTGAAACATACTCTTGTATGTCCACTTTCATGGTAGGCCAATAGAAATACGTATCTACTCCTCGGAGAGTAGGTTGAATACCTCTATGCCCTGCATGTGGAGGAGCATGGGATTCATACATAACCTTCTCACGAAGGGAATGGGTAACACATAGCCTATTGCCGTGGAGAAGATAACCATCCTGCAAGGTGAATGGTTCCTCTTTCTTCCCCAAAGCAAGGGCTGACATTATGTCTCTAAAGTCAGGGTCAGTAGCATACTCATCTATCATAGAGGATAGATCATTGTGAGTAGCTATAGACACCGCATTAACTTTTGGTCATCGTGAAAGTGCATCGGCAACTTGATTGTGCTTACCAGCTATGTGAGCAATATGGAAATTAAATTGCGAAAGAAAATTTGCCCACCTCATTTGTTTGTCGGAAAGCTTGGTTTGCGTCATGAAATACTTGAGACTTTGGTGGTCGGTTCGTAGGATAAATGGAGTCCCCAATAGGTAGTGCTTCCATGTGTCTAGGGCATGTAGAACAGCTAAAAGCTCTTTCTCATAAATGCCCAAGACTCGTTCATCACTATTGAGCCTTCAGCTCTCATATGCTATGGCATGCCCTTCTTGAAGCAAAACCGCTCCAAGGCAATCACCACACGCATCACATTGGACCTCAAATGGCTTTGACAGATCCGGAAGCACGAGGACTGGTTGGGAAGTAAGCTTCTCTTTGAGTTTTTCAAAAGCATTTTGCTCCTTAGCAGTCCATACAAACTTAATGTTCTTCTTTGTTAAGTCGTGTAGTGGTCCTGCTACTTGAGAGAATTTTGCTATGAAGCGTCTATAGTATGCACACATACCAATAAAGCTTCTTAGCTCATGTAGATTCCTTGGGTTATGCCATGATTTTATTACCTCTAACTTTGATGGATCCATACGAATACCATCGTGAGAGATAATATGACCTAGATATTGAATCTCTTGAAGGAAGAATTCACTTTTCTTTTGGTTGAGAAAAAGTTTGTTCTCCCTCAAGGCTTGAAAAATCACTTGGAGATGTTGCTTATGTTCCTCCAAAGACTTGGAGTAGATGATGATATCATCAAAGAACACTCCAGTGAATTTACGATATGGTCTAAAAATTTTCTCCATGAGACGATTGAAAGTAGCTGGTGCATTAGTCAAGCCAAAAGGCATGACTAGATATTCATAAAGACCAAATGTTGTGCGAAACGCGGTCTTTAGGATATCTTCATCCACTATCCTTATTTGATGATAGCCACTCTTAAGGTCAATTCTACTGAAGTAGGTAGAGCCTTGTAGCTTATCAAACAGATCTTCTACCCGAGGCATGGGAAATCTGTTTTTGATAGTGATATGGTTTAGTGCTCGATAGTCCACACACATACGGTATGTACCATCTTTCTTTTGCACTAAAAGGACTGGAGAACAAAAGGGAGAGGAACTAGGTCTCACCATCCCTTTGTCTACCAATTCCTGTACTTGCCTCATAATCTCCTCTTGTTGAGCTCGTGAGACTCGATAAGGAGGTTTGTTAGGCGGTGAGCTTCCTGGAAGGAGCTCAATACGATGGTCATCATCCCCTCGTTTTGGAGGTAGGTCCATAGGGATATCATCGATGAACACATCTTGGAATCCTTTTAGAAAAGTAGACAAGTCTAACTCTTCTTGATTCCTATCATTTTCATTTGATGAAACATTATTAGCTTTTAGAGACTCTTTGACATAAATCATGTACGCAGAAACTGATCTCTTATTTGATTTATCAAAAGAAAGTGGATTTACAAGTGGAATAGTGCGACCACGCTCACTAGAATCTATATACATGTTCTTTCCCCTGTAGGTGAAGTAAATTCTCCTTTCAGGGAACTTCATGTTGGCAGCCATGAGATCAAACCATGGTGCCCCTAGGATAACATCCTGATGTTGGAGAGGAGAGATGAAGAAGTCTTCTTTGTCGACATAGCTTTGGACATGAAGCCTCAACTTCCCAATCAAGGGAGTAACGGAGGCTTGTTGTCCCTTGAAAGCTGCATCAGCTGTTACTATATCTCCCATCTCAAAAGCTTGAATGCCCAACTTGGTGGCTAACTCTATTGATATGAAGTTGAGAGTAGAGCCTGGGTCAAACAAGATGAAGGCATCATGCTCTCTTACCTTTCCCCACGCATAGGAAAGTGATGATCCTTTGCAATGAGCATCCTCTTTTGGAGCTTCGATGGTGGAAGCCCTAGGAGTCTCATTGCGAGTATTCTTCTTGGGGCAAGAACGATAGCCATGTCCTTGCTCACCACACTTGAAACACTTATGGTCCTTGCGAAAATCTTCAAGCTCTTCAGGAGAGAGTTTGTTTTTACCTTTGTAAACTCCTTTCTCCTTGGACCGATTGTTGTTGTTGTTATTGTTGTTGTTGGAAGTGCCTTGGGAATTATTTTGAGCATTGGATTTCCCCTTTGCATCATTTTTATCTTTGTTTTCCATGGGCTTGACATTACATCTAGCCCCTTGATGGAAATTGATGCGTGAAGCAACCATGGTGTGGTGGATTACTTCGGTAATAGTACCGGGCCGTTGAGAGTTGATGTATTTGGCCATCTCTTCAGGTAATCCCGCACAAAATTACTGTCTTTTCTCGGCAAAGTCTATCTTTTGAAAGACAGTAGCTTTGAGATGTAAATCCCAAAACTTGTCTACATACTTGTTGATAGACTCATGAGAGAGAAGCTTCAAGCCGCGCCATTCGGTAAGAACTTTATCTTTAGTATCACTTGGAAGAAATTGCTTCATGATGGAAACTCGTAGAGTTTTCCATGTCTTTGGGGCTTCTCCATTGCCACGAAGGCTAGCCCACCATTGACGAGCTGATTTTTGGAAGTGCATAGCTACATGGCGTAGCTTTGAGGACTCTGTGAAGCCCTCGTCCCCAAAGGCCGCATCAAATTGCTGGATGAAGGCCAACACTTTGTCGGTAGCACCAAAGGTGCCATCATAGGTGAGAAAAGAGATACTCTTTCCTCCCTCCTTGAACTTCTTCAATCCATTCCTAGAATTCCATCGTAGATCCTATAGGTAATACTCTGAAGTTTGCAGAAGTATTATGACCATCCAAAACAAAATTCAAGTTACCCATGGAAGTTGAAGATCTAACCTGCCTACCCGTAGCTAATTCTACTATAAGATCTGTATCAGGGTGTGTAGACAAAATGAGGTTTCTGATACACTTAGAAGACATGAAAGAATGCGTACTCCTTGAATCAATCAATAAGGTAAAATGGTTACCTTGGTACTCCGTTGGGGTTTGACTTACTGAAAATTGTTCATTCACTCCCTGATGTTCAATTGCAGCATGAATATACTCGTTTGCTTGACTTACTTCACCTCTAGTCCCTTGAGATCTGTTAAATTGAGGTCTTTGATTTCCTCCTCCTCCTCCTGGACGAGGTTGACGGTTAGGTTGTCTCTGGTTTTGGTTAAAGTTTTTTTGATTGAAGTTCCTGTGAACTGCTGATGGTTTGGGTCTAAAAGTTCCGAAATTCCAATTTGGAAATTGAAGTTTCTATGATTATAATTGTCCACCAATCTTTTCAAGCTTGAATTGTTCAATGGACAATCGGTAAAGTCCCTCCCTAAACCCTAGATCCATTCAGAACTTTATTCAGCCTAGAAATTTTTTTAGAAAAAGCAAGACCAACAAAGAAGTCATGCGGACAACAAGACTTTACTCAAGAATGAAAAGACAAGGATATTTTGTATAAAAAATTACATCATCCCTATATTTTTCCAAAAAGATTAAGATTATTTTTATACTTCTTCGTCAAAATCCGCATGGGAACTGATCTAGATCGGGAACTGGGAGAAAAAGGGACTAACTTGATTGAAAGATAAAGTTAAGAGATAAGAACTAAGAAGAAAATTAGGGTCCAATAGGAATTAAGAAGAGAATTGGGGTCCAATAGGAATTGAGAAAAGAATACCCACCATTTCCTATATAAGCACCCCCTCTCCTTTGTAATTTTACACACACACATTATTGCTAAACTACTTGCATACTTGCCATGCTCAAGATTATGCTTAAGTAAATCAAGGTATCCATTAAACCTTGCTCTTGCTCTCTCCTTCTCTTGAAGGCCAAACCCTTGAGAGTTTTGTGAAGAAGCTCCTCTCTCCTTCCTCTTCATCCTAAATCCCTTTCCTTCCTCCTTGAGCCTCATATCTCTTCAAGAAGGACTTCAACCCCACTTCCCTCTTGTTTAGAGGAGGTAATCTTCATTAATAGTAGGTTTAATTAATCTATGTGTTTTAATACTAAGAAGGTTTTTGTGCATTATTTTAGGTTTAAGCTTTAATGGTAACCTTGGAATTAGGGTTAAGTATTAATGGTAGTTATGCATCATTAAGTTAAGCTTCAAAGGTATATTTTCACTCGTAAGCTAAGCTTTAATGGTAACTTCATACTTACGTGTAAGCTTTAGTGACTACCTTGCATTTTTAGGTTTCAACTTTAATGGAAACCTCGCAATTAGGGTTAAGTGATAAGAGTATCTATGCATCATAAAGTTAAGCTTCAAAGGTAGATTTGCACTCGTAAGCTAAGCATTAATGGTAACTTTTCACTTAGGTATAAGTTTTAGTGACAACCTTGCATTTTTAGGTTTAAGCTTTAATGGAAACCTTGCAATTAGGGTTAAGAGATAAGAGTATCTATGCATCATAAAGTTAAGCTTCAAAGGTAGATTTGCACTCGTAAGATAAGCATTAATGGTAACTTTGCACTTAGGTATAAGCTTTAGTGACTACCTTGTATTTTAGGTTTAAGCTTTAATGGAAACCTCGCAATTAGGGTTAAGTGATAAGAGTATCTACGCATCATAAAGTTAAGCTTCAAAGGTAGATTTGCACTCGTAAGCTAAGCTTTAATGGTAACTTTTCACTTAGATGTAAGCTTTAGTGACTACCTTGTATTTTAGGTTCAAGCTTTAATGAAAACCTCGCAATTAGGGTTAAGTGATAAGAGTATCTACGCATCATAAAGTTAAGTTTCACAGGTAGATTTTCACTCGTAAGCTAAGCTTTAATGGTAACTTTGCACTTAGGGTAAGCTTTAGTAACTACCTTGTACTTTTAGGTTCAAGCTTTAATGGTAACCTCGCAATTAGGGTTAAGTGCTAAGAGTATCTATGCATCATAAAGTTAAGCTTCAAAGGTAGGTTTGCACTATTAAGCTAAGCTTTAATGGTAACTTTGCACTTAGGAAAAGCTTTGAAAGACAAGCTTGCAATTTAGGTTTAGCTTCCATGGTGACCTTGTGTGATTAGGGTTAAGCTTCATGGAAACCTTGTCCCAATAAAGAGAGAAAGGTTTAATCTCATTATGGTAATCAAGCTTAGGGTTTGCATGCCTCTTTACGGTAGGAAGAATTTATGGTTATAATCCTCAGTTTCCAAGCTTTAATGGAAAGATAGGCACCATAAGAAAAGAGTAGTTGTCTAAGCCCGATAGACTCGTAGTTCAGTTTTTGGTATTGAAGAGTATTTCTAAAGTTGTCAATTTCAAGTTTGTTTGCAAATACGGGATGGGGGAGATAGGGGATAACTTCGCGGAATTGATCTCCGTGTTGTTTGAACCGAAAACTCTACAAGCTTCCATGGAGATGCCCCATGGATGGCAAAGGATTGCAAAAACCTAGGAATCGTACAAAACTAGGATTGAACTTAAAAAGTTGGCGTTTTCGAATAGAAATTAACCATCAAATGCCTATGGAAAAAACTTGCTTGTATTTTTTAAATAAACTTGGCTAGTAGAGATAATTAATGAAAGTAGGAATTAAGGTTGATAAATGAATGAACCTGGAAATTACCAACTAGGAGTTAAAAAGGAATCTCGAGAGGTGATAGGGATAGCCCATTGCAAAACATAGATTTAACTAAAAGTTTTGAAGATTATTTGGAAATGACTGGAAACCAAGATGGATCTTCTTGGGGTCAATTTGATTGAAGGGCCGGTCCATTGAGAGGATTCTCTTGGGGAACTTGACGGGGATTGGCCCTTTTTGGCTAGGGCATCGTAATCGGCAAGTTGGCATACCTAGGTTATTCATGCCCGAGGGATAAGGGATGAATGGGTTTGTTTTATTTTTGCCCGACCGGGTGAAGTTCCCCTGATATCTTATTGGAAATCGGCCATAATCCGGGTATGGCCTGATGGCAATAGTTGGATGAGAAGGTCATACTCAGGGAGGATGATGTGAATTTAATTAAGGAAATTTTTTCGACTTGGTTGCTTAAAAAGGAACTGGAAAGGCTAGGAATATAGGGACTATCCTGTGCATCTGTCACCAAATGGTGCTATACCTCTCGAAATAAAATACTTAGGAGAGAATTATTAAATTACTTGATGAGCTGCTCCCAAACACTTAATTCTGGGAAATATTGTGAAGGTGCTGCCATTTTGATGGCTTGTAGCCAATTATCTTGGCCTGAATGGGGAGGCAAGATGAATTGGTTGAAGCTAAATGTGTTGCATGATTAGTTAGTAAACTAGTTAAAAGATAATTATAGCAGATAAACGAAAGGAAATGAATTAAAAGTTTCTAAATAAAGATCTGGTGGGAACAAGCAGATGAATTTCCCTGAACGAGGGTATGCAACAGATTGCATGATCGGATTCGGAGGGTCAAATGGCCGGATGTTGATTTAAAATTTTTATGTTAAACGCTAGGACTACGTGGGATAAAAATGGGTAATCGGGGACGAGCGAGACCAAATAGGATTGCAAGATCCCTCTTCTTAGGGTAAAGTGATAAATGTCGTGCCTGCTTGTCAGGAAAAAGGGGTTATCACCATGAACCAAGGGAGAACAAGAAAGCAAGAGCAGATCCTCAAGTTAAAGATCAAGAGAATCAAGACTAAGGACCGCGATTTTGGGTGCGGAAAGCTGTCAAGGACAGATTGATCATGGATAGAATCATTGAATGAAGGGATGTATCCCCTTGGGTTGGCATTCGTAATAGATTGGAGTCCTGTCTGAGTGTCGGTCCCAAGTGGGAGGGATACCTGCAGATAGATCTATGTCATTCCTTGGAACGGTCTAGAGGACTGAGGGAGGTGAGTAGGGTGGAGTCGGGGTATGGCCCTCCCACAATCCTTGGATTGATGACCAGGATCAAGACAAGTGTAGCACAAATGATCCTCTTTGGCTTTCATACGTAATAAGTTCTCTCTTCTTTGATGTGGATTTCCAGATCTTTGTTCCTCCTCGGGACGAGGTCTTTTGATTTCACAAACAGGAACACGTTCTAGTTTCCTCTTTTCGGTAGTAGATAACTCTATTTTGATACGTTTTCCTGCATCAAGGACATCGGAAAAATTGGTAAGACAAAGACTTTGTAGTCTAGTCTTTATAGGATTATGTAACCCTGACACGAATCGAGCTACCTTGACCTCTTGAGTCATCCTTGTTGGAGCATACTTGACAACGGTTAAGAAATGTGGATAGTATGATTCCAGATCTCTAGTTCCTTGAGTATAGTCAAGAAACTCATTCAAACGGTCTAAATGATAGACTTTTTTTTATAGTTCTTCTTAAGCTGGATCTTAAGATATTCCAAAGTTGCAGCATTAGGATCAACATTGTTTTCTATGCAATGGTCTCTCCACCAACGCTTGGCTGTTTTCTCTAGTTTGAACTTGGAAATGATAGCTTTGTTTACTTCTGACGAATGGGCTAAGTCAAAGTAGTCATCCATGCACTCAATCCAATCTTTAAGAACTTTGCCTACATCTTCTCTTTCCCCGCTAAAATTTCCAGGTTGAGACTTGCGAAGCATAGCATCAATGTCTCTATTTATGATGGTGTGTTGAGGAACAATAGGTGCATTTGTGTTAGCTGCAACCGCATTTCCTCCAGGAGGCATGGTAACTTACTGCACTATATCAACCAAGGTCACACTTATTAAAATATTCTATTTCGTTGGAAGTCCTTAAATCAAGTAGAATAGACATTTAAAGATACGATGAGAAGAAAATAAGAGAAAGAATAAATTTTAAAAAAATCCAATCTCTATATCACAAAACTTTGGGTTTTCAAAAAGTCTACAAAGTGTCTTGAAAGTTTCTAATAAATCCTAATGGCTCTAACATAATGCACTCAGTAATATCCATTCTGACATCCTTTCACTAATGGAGTATAGTTGTCCCATTCCTTGAGTATGTCTGATGGTTGATTCCAATAATCCTTTATGATCTTTGGCTGGAACATTTTTTCGTTGGCATGTGAGTCATACCATTCTTGAGTAAGACATTTCTTTGTTACAAGTACCCCCATTTTGGTGTGAATAATAAGTAGTCATCGAAGAAAGCAGTTCTTTTGGAAACAGATCTGATGTGTCCCATCCCACTAAGCTGTAAATGTTTGTAGAATCTACAAGGCATAGAGGTCTGCTATAGGCATTGTATAAAATTTTTATATTACGAGGATTGTAGATTAGTGACTTCCCAAATAAGTCAAAGAATAAATTCCAAGGTACCGGGTTAAAGGAATGTCGATCGCTTTTTTTTGCATTGATGGCCCCATACATTAAACATAACAATGTCAAAGCATCACGTAGCCATTACTAAAGAAAGTATGTTTTTGGCCATCCACGTTTCCTTTGTTGATCTTATGATAAGTTCATAAGAATTTATGTACAATTTTTGAGTAGTGACTACAAACTCCATTTCGAACTTGAATTGTATCCACTCGATACTTCCAACAGGCAAGGGTTTATGCTCAGGTGGTCTAAACACGGGGTTCCCTGCAGCATAATGTTACCAAGCTCGGAAGGTATTTGGTACAATAAAATCCGTAGACATCAATCTTTTCTTCTCTTCCTTGTTATGTGTGGTAGGGACAAGTCTTTGCACTTCCACTCCAGTTTGAAAATGCTCCTCCACCATAAGGCGAGAGAGTATACCCGCCCATATCCCTTGAGGTAAGATGTCACTCATCTACACACACACCCCATCACTCAATTAGTTAGAATGATAAAACCAAGATTCAAACTCAAATATTATATCCTCAAAGCAATACGTATTATATCAAAATCAAATTTTTATAATTGCAGAAGAGCAAAAAGATACATAGTGTTTCTAGGGAGATACATAAATACGAAAGGATCCAATGAACCAATTCTTGGTTCCTACAACTGAGGTTCTACCCCTACATTTGTTCACATCTTGGGTGTCAAAATTTAGAACTTCAACTTGTGCACTAAAAGTCACGTCTTTCTTTTCGTACCATTCTTCCCTCCGTGATATATCCTTGGGTGATAATCCATTAAGAAATTTACATGAGCATGTCGTTCATTTACATGATTTTTGTAGAAATATCTACTTGAGTTCACTGCCATTGGTTGTGCTTGGGCAAAGTCACCAATGCACCTTGGTTTGTCATAGTCATCAAAGGTAACGGTGACATGGTGAGGGTTGTATTTGAGAATAGGTCCATAGACTCTATTGAACCAATCTTGGGGTCATAATAGCCATTTGACTTCTTCCATACTCTCATTATGACCTTCTCACAAAATCCGTATCTTTGGTGTAGCATAAGGTCCTTCTTACTAAGTACGAGTTTACGACTCGGTTTGTCCAAAGAGAACAAAGATTAAGGTAAAGAACGTATCCTTGCACTTTAGCATCGCCTTCTTGGATCTTTTCCTTTACCCAAAGTTGTGGGTTGGTTATAAACCTATCAGGCACTTGTGTTCGATGTTCAGGATGACCTTCAACATATAACTCCCATGCTACGTAAGTGTTCAATACAAGGTAATCTCTAGTCCCCTTTGAAACTCGAACCACTTCAATTCCTCAATGGAGACTGAATCCAAATGCATAATTGAAAAAGACTATTTGTGCAGAGTCACTCGGGAGCTCATTAAAACAATTAAGAAGATCCATCTAAAACAAGACAATGAGAGAGAGAAAACTTAGTACACATGTGAACAAAAACTGAGTTTACGCTTCTTTTATTCATCAAAATTTTATTTTTATGATTTCATTACAATATTTTGGGTGTCTTGGAGCTAATTCTCTGAATATTCTTTTAAGAGTCTCATAACAAGGTATTCTCGCAGACCTCCCATGCAACAACGTGGTCTGTAGTTATCTATCAGTTTCTCTTTTTCTATGACAGCTACAAGAGCTTCAAACTTCTTAGCAGCTTAGGCAATCCTTAACATTTGGGAGTGCATTGCCAAGTAGTAGAACATGTCTTCTAGGCCTAACGATATTCGGAGTTGAAGTAGTCTGAGGTTGGCAAACCAATTTCTTGGACTCATCAATATAGATGAAGAATTGACGGAAAGGTTCTTGGTGACGGGTAAGGTAACTACGGTCAACACTCTTCCAACAAGTTGTGCCGATTTCTAAATAAAAGTGTTCCCGTTCATCCTTGGACAACGTGTCGCCATATTGTTGAACACTATGGCCAAAACCGCATTCCCCTGGCTAAAGCATTCAAACATTACTCTGGGAGCCATTTGTTACTACAAAACAAACATTCAAAGAAATTACAAAGCCATCATTTGAACACTTCAACCACTTTACCATAACTCAAACCAAACACTTTCACTCGATAAGACAAGTCAAACACATACCACCAAGCCAATGTCACTTATAGATGCATCATGAATAAAATATCTTTTCTCAAACAGCATGCATGAATGCATGCATGATGCATAACTAACCGAACTAGTATCAGACTTTAGGCTAACCCCATAAACTTAAGCATTGGCTCTGATACCAGGTGAGAGATACCCCTCCCCGGGGGTCTATGCACAAAATATAAAACTTACACTTCTATACAATTTTCAATATACGTCAGAGTTGCGAAAGCATCTGCATAGGGGAGGATTTCTCAGTGCCTGACCAAGCATGGAGTTTAGGCCATGATTTGAACTGCATCCAAAGGTACCTAGAAACTAGTTCTACCCCTGAATGGGTGTTATAAATAAAATCATACTCAAGAAAAATATAACATTGTGGAGGGTGAATATATGTGTACACCGCGTTGCGGGAAGAGAGAGAGATAATATAGTGGAGGGTGAAATAGAGTGCACAAAGACATGAGAAAATGACAACAGAGAATCTTTAAATGAAACAGGTAACCATGTATTAATGCAATGACAAAATCTGGGTATACCATAACATCAAAAAGTTTATGACAAAATAACTAGCAGAGAACTGGACCCTATGTATGGATTGACCGATCCACCCATCCACTTCCACTCTACTACAGATAGAGAGAGTTTCAATTCGCCTGGAGCGAGCCAGAACACCTCCAACCTACCTGAGCCAGACATAGGCTGAGGCCGCTTCACCTCCCTCCATGAACCCAAGCTCTGAAAGGATCCCAAATACCAGTAGGTGGTAGGGTATCAACATCAATTTAGGCTCCATGTCTCTTCGATGTCCAACACCAAGTGTTTAGGCAAAGCCAAGGCAAAATCCCTGATGCATTAGCCGTGTGGGTCATCCAACCCCCGACGCACTAGCCGTATAGATGAGCCTAACAAAAAGAAGACCTAGGAAACACCCACGATCCAGCAAAGCCCAAGGTCAATGATCCTTTAGTCTAAGGCTAAGCAATGTAGGTGATCCTAGTCTTGTAGCAACGCTGCCATGAGAAACATAACATATGAGTTCAATCACAATAGCACTTCCCATACGCACAAACAATCTTTTCCAAGTAGTTAGACTGTACAGGGTCTCTACCCTCACACCTCTTCCATAAATAATCCATATCACTTCATGATCTAATCCCAAAACCATAAACCATTATCCAATCACTTCACATGGATGAGCACTCCACCCAACTCGGGTGAGGCACGACCAATCATGCATAACCACTTTAAAACATAACATGGCTGGAAAAATTTCGGCAGCATAACCATATCCAAAAAAAAAACATGAGCCACACCGTTTTACACCATAGAATATCAACCATAATCCATAAGGGAATCTCAGCCCTTGACCATGAATCATAATCACATTGTACCAACTTCCACACTTGGAGTTTGACATATCCCCTGTAATCAATCGAAGTCCACACACATATGACTCTTAAAACGTGCTTCTTTCATGCATAAAAAGAGTCCTACCAGAAACTAATCATGATATAAGAATCCAATTTTGACAACATCCAACCATGCAAATTTGATGCATCACATCTGCACTTCACCTCCCTAGCACATAGAGCTAGTTTTGACCTAGGAAGGTGGAAAGTAATCATAACCATGCATATGAGGCATCCACATCAATCGATGAGTTCCCATACATAATATGATAACATTCCATCACCATAAACATGATGGAAAACAGCTCCAACCTTTAGGTCAACCATAAACCATAACTTCACACATATGCAAAAAAAAAAAAATTATAATTTTCAGGAGTATGCAAAACATGCAAATGAAATTATTTGACCTGAAACCAATGCATCAAGCTCAGATCTATAATATAGCCTATCACCATATCACATCACTTCACCGATATGGTACTCACATAATAAATGGTAACCCCAAAAGAAAGCCACTTTAATCATATCTACCTATGCGGTTGAGGATGTCTAACCATATACTCTCACATAAGTTTATGGCCATTTAATACTTGAAATCAACTCATCAAAACAAACCATAAAACATATGAAAACAGTTTGATTAACCCACGACGTCATATGGTACCCCCCCTTGGTAGCGCCCCTACACGTGTAGGTAAAACCGGTTATAGAACGATTAATAACTCGCATTCCCGAGGTGATAATGGAGACCTAAATTCATTTATCATCAATTTTCATCAATATTTTCAATTGGTTGAGTGGGTTTTTCCATCCGGTGAACTATATAGTGGTTCTCCAAGGAGCCTGGAGTCGAAACAAATTAGTTGTGCAGTGGGCAGGAAACTGTTTTTTGACCATATCTCTTAGCTCGTGCGTGTTTTTCGTATGACACCAAAGAGAGAAAATGTTCTAAATGATGTGTTTTATCTCTGGCACAAAGGGTTTGGGCTGATTCATAGCGATTTGTGATTTATGACCAAAACAATGTTCCTACCGCCTCTATGACGTGAAACAAAAAAAACGCTTTTTATGCATTCACATGACCATAAACGCATCATGTGCGTCAATCAGCGTGTTAAACATGAAAAAATAATCGTGAGAACTTCGTACGTACTCGACTGATCCATACATGCACTCGTATGCGAAAAAACAATCACCGCAGAGGGTGACTACTCAGAAAAATGACAAAGAGAGAGAGAGAGAGAGAGAGAGAGAGAGAGAGAGAGAGAGAGAGAGAGAGAGAGAGAGAGAGAGAGATGATAGCTATGGAGTTTAGAGCTTCTTACCGTGCTTTAGAAACGATTAAGGAATGTCGAAAGGCTTCTTGCTTTGCCACAAGAGAGCGGTGATGAGAGCTACGTAGAGGTATCCGCCACGACAACTTCCGTAGAGCGCATACACCGTGAAACGAGAAAGAAGATAATAAGCAAGTAGTGAGAGAGAGTCCTCCTTCTTCTTCTTCTTCTTTGAAAGAGAAGAGCTTATAGAGATGGTGATGAAGAGCTTGCACCACTCCGTGTAATAGATACGTATAGCCTTGCGGTAGTAGACGCAACATATGGCACTGAAAACTGAGGTTTGTAGGTGAATTTATAGGCTCTCCAACCAAGAAAAAAACTAGCGCTAGTTTTTGAGCCAAGAATAGCCGCAAGCTTTTGGGGACTTTGCTAAAAACATGCCTTTGCTTTTGGTGGTCAACTCTCCTACTTACCATTCAATTTTTATAGCAAAATTAGCCAATTCAACATTATCCGGCCAACTAATGGAAACCGTAGCTAGACTATGCCGCACCGTAATGTCACGACATAATTATGGCTTTCTCGTACTGCCCCGACGTATTTACGGTACCGCTGACTATAAAAACATTCCCCGTAAAAATCCCGCCTAGTCTCATTTTTGCTCCGGGTGACCATTTTTAAATCCAATATGTTTAGGTCATCATAAAAACCACATTGCTTTTAAAAAACGCACGAAAAGCTAAAATTAGTGTAAAAAGCAAAAAAAAGCAAAATTTTCTAAAATTGAACCAGGGGTTTCCCTCATCCACTCGAATAAGAAAGCGGATTCGCTTTTCACTAAAAAGCACTAAAAATCATGAAAAGCTAAAAAAAGAGTGAAAAACACTCAAAAAGCATATTTTTACAAAATTGAACCATAGCTTCCCTAAAACACGTAGATTAAGGATCCGACCTTGCTTTTTGCAAAAAAACACCTAAAAGCAAAAAAAGCATGAAAAAGCAAAAAAAAAAGCGGATTTTTCCAAAACTGAACCAAACATCCGTCTAACCTACTGGAACATGGAAACGACCTTGTTTTTTACTTTAGAATCTTCCAATACTGTCAATCAAGCATCTTAAGTCAAAATTTGGCAAAATAGATATTGAAAGCTATTTTTCTTATTTTTAGAAGAGACCCAAATATTGGGGATCTTACACTAGGCAAGGCACACTGTGGTGTATACGTCCTTTCCAAAAGTATTGAAGGATATTTAGAGATAGGCCTTTGAGATGAACCAGTGGATGTTGAGTTATTCCGCTATACGAGGACCTGATCTAGAATGACAAGAGTGTATGACCTCCTTCAAAATGGAAGATTTCCAGAGGGTTCATCCTAGGAAAACAAGAAAACAATATTCATCACAATTCTAAAGTTCACCATCATTCTAGGAGCCCTATAAAGATTGGGCATCGACTGTAACATTTAATGGCCTAATAACTTGTGTGTAGCGGAAATGAGCATGAACATAGTGGGCATTTCATTAGAATAGATTCCTAATGAGAATTACAAGAGTGCTTGGGTGGAGAGAGCAACAAAAATCATAACACCTAGTTAGATAGCATCGACAATACTTTCAAAAGAGAGAGAAATTAAGCTAATGACAACAGGTGAGGACCGGATTTGCATGGAGCTGGTCCCCCCTCCAAAAGGCTTTGTATTATGGTTTCTCCCATCAAGAGAGACATTGTACAATACAATTCTTTGTGTTCCTTCAAGACTAGCTAGTGCAATGAAGATGAAAGCTTCATGCACTAAGCAAACACTTAGCAAACACAACTTGAATTATCCCCGTTCTCAGACCCAAGACCTCACACACCTTCGAAGATGGTGAGAGCTAGCAGGGTATGAGAGTAGATTGAGAGGAAGAAGGAGTATCTTACGAGAAAGATGTACATCTCCTCACATAATCACTCATATTAGCATAGCTTAGCTTAGTATTTAGCTTGGTAGAGGAGATGAGCATGCATTGAAGCTTGGCTCTTGGTTGGATTTGCATCCACATGCCAAGAGTGTGTTGATGTAGGCTTCTATCTCACAAGCTTGGAGTAGGTGATGAGCTCTCCATTAAAGCTTGGGAAGAGATAGTCTTCTCTTTCTTCACACATGAGATTGTGTGAGTGTGTGTGTGATAATGCCTTGCAAAAATCAGCCCTCTCTCTCTCTTGGGTGAGCCCCCTTGCTATTCGCTCTTGCTCCAGCCTCATTGGCCCTCCCCAAGTCAAGCCAATCACAATTAAGCAGCATAAGTGATAGCCTTTTGACATGTGTCCCCCTCTCCCCTTTTGTGAGAGCTTTAGGTAATTAAATAATTAAACTAAACTCTCATTGGACCCCTTTGCCTCCTGGCCAATAGGAATCAGGCAAGCCATTGGGATCCTGAATGCTCATTGGACCCCTTGGGAGACTGCCCAATAGTCTTCTAGGAGACTTAATTCTCATTGGTTTCTTTTATTAAATGTTTTTAAATTAATTAAACTAGATTTACTCTAGCTTAATTTTCATTGGTCCACTTCAAGGGTCATCCAATAGAAACTGGGCACACCTTGTGGGCATCTGGCCTAGGGAGCTGACATGTGTCCCTCATTCCCTTTGTGTAAATGGAGCCTGTGTGTGTGTGTGTGTGTGTGTGTGTGTGTGTGTGTGTGCGTGTGTGTGTGACTCTCTCTCATCCCCTAGAAGAAGGTCTCGCCCCCTCCCATGTAGGGATATGCATTGACTTTGGAGAGCACACAAAGCATCCAATTCCCCCTAAGCTTTAACCCTTTGGAGACAACCTTTGAATTTTGGAACCTTAGCATTTTGGAAGTCTTAATGGGCTGAACCTTAGGGTCTTTTTAGCCCATTGTTGTACATGGATCTTTTGCAGATGGCCCCCCCTTTGATCCCTATTTTCCCTCCTTTGGATCCCTAATGTGGCCTGTCCATTGGCTTAACCAATATTCTAGCCTTTTCTCCCCTGGCACTTCCCCACATTAAATGATCAGTTTAATATGAGAAAATCATTTAGGAGAATTATATATTGATTATTATGACATTAGCTCTCTGTCTTTTGGCATACCACACATTTAGAAACATACTCTTGTATGTTCACTTTCATGGTAGGCCAATAGAAATATGTTTCAATTCCCTTTAAGGTAGAGTGAATCCCTCTATGCCCCGCATACGATGGAGCATGAGATTCATACATTAATTTCTCACGTAATGAGTTAGTAACGCATAGTCTATTGCCGTAGAGAAGATAACCATCTTGTAAGGTAAATGGTTCTTCTTTCTTCCCTAATGCAAGGGCTGAAATCACATCTCTAAAATTGGGATCAATAGCGTACTCATCTATCATTGAAGATAGATCATCGTGAGTTGCTATGGAAACGGCATTCACTCTCGGCCGTCTTGAGAGTGCATCAGCTACTTGATTATGCTTGCCAGCAATGTGAGCAATATGAAAATGAGATTGTGAAAGGAAATTTGCCCACCTCATTTGTTTGTCGGAGAGCTTGGTCTGCGTCATGAAGTACTTAAGACTTTGGTGATCCGTTCGCAGAATGAAAGGAGTCCCCAATAAATAGTGCTTCCATGAGTCTAAGGCATGTAGAACTGCAAGGAGTTCCTTCTCATATATGCTTAGAGCTTGCTCAACAGGGTCGAGCGTTCGACTCTCATAGCCTATGGCATGCCCTTCTTGGAGGCTTGGGAAGAGATAGTCTTCTCTTTCTTCACACATGAGATTTTGTGAGTGTGTGTGTGATAATGCCTTGCAAAAATCAGCCCCCTCTCTCTCTCTTGGGTGAGCCCTCTTGCTATTTCCTCTTGCTCCAGCCTTATTGGCCCTCCCCAAGTCAAGCCAATGACCATTAAGCAGCATAAGTGATAGCTTTTTGACATGTGTCCCCCTTTCCCTTTTTGTGATAGCTTTAGGTAATTAAATAATTAAACTAAACTCTCATTGGACCCCTTTGCCTCCTGGCCAATAGGAATCAGGAAAGCCATTGGGCTCTTGAATGCTCATTGGACCCCTTGTGAGACTGCCCAATAGTCTTCTAGGAGACTTAATTCTCATTGGTTTCTTTTATTAAATGTTTTTAAATTAATTAAACTAGATTTACTCTAGCTTAATTTTCATTGGTCCACTTCAAGGGTCATCCAATAGAAACTGGGCACACCTTGTGGGCATCTGGCCTAGGGAGCTGACATGTGTCCCTCATTCGCTTTGTGTAAATGGAGCCTGTGTGTGTGTGTGTGTGTGTGTGTGTGTGTGTGTGTGACTTTATCTCTCATCCCCTAGAAGAAGGGCTCGCCCCCTCCCATGTAGGGATATGCATTGAATTTGGAGAGCACACAAAGCATCCAATTCCCCCTAAGCTTTAACCCTTTGAAGACAACCTTTCAATTTTTGGAACCTTAGCATTTTGGAAGTCTTAATGGGTTGCACCTTAGGGTCTTTTTAGCCCATTGTTGTACATGGCTCTTTTGCAGATGGCCCCCCCTTTGGATCCCTATTTTCCCTCCTTTGGATCCCTACTGTGGCCGGTCTGCTAGCTTAACCAATATTCTAGCCTTTTCTCCCCTGGCACTTCCCCACATTAAATGATCAGTTTAATATGAGAAAATCATTTAGGAGAATTATATATTGATTATTATGACATCGACGGAGTGTTTAGAATATGTGTACATGTGGGAGGAAGAATGCAAGTCATAACAAAGGCTCATAGTGAAAATTCTTGAGGACATTTGTCCATTGATGTTACTTATAAGAAGATTCTACAAGCAAGATTATGGTGGCACACTATGATGGATGATGTCATAACTTTCTGTAAGAATTATCATATCTGTCGGTGAATGAGAAGGCCTATGATATCTGTCAGCGAATGAGAAGGCCTACAACAGTAGATATGAAACCCTTGACTCCAGTGAAGCCACTAGGAGTGTTTATGAAATGGGTACTAGACTTCTTGGGTCCCTTCAAGAAAGTGACTCCCAAAAAGAACAGATACATCCTTATGGTCACTTGTTATGTGAGAAAGTGGATGGAGGCAAAGACACTACCAAACAATACTGCCAAGTCAACTATTGTATTCATATATGAGAACATCATCCTGCCCTATAAAGATAGTTCTATATCAGGGTACTCACTTTATCAATGACATTCTAGAAATACAATGGAACTATTCTTAGTTAAGCACAAAAAATCAATGATCTACGGTGCAATGTCCAACCAGAAAGTATCTATAAGGCAACCAAGACCATTCTTACAAAGATAGTTCAAAAATAACCACACCAATGGAATACAAAGCTCCAAATAGCATTGTGGGCCTATCAAACTACCCATAAATTCACCAGTAGAATGAAACCATTCAAGCTGGCATATGGAATAGAGGTAGTAGTTCCTATGGAGTATGTCATTCCCAGCGTCAAATTGGCTATAGAACACGGAATGGATTTCAACCAAAATGTGAAGCAAAGGTTGAATGAATTATTGCAGCTTGATGAGATCAAACAAAGGGCCATGTTGGAACAAGAAATTGTTCAAGAAAGAAGGAAACATTGGCATGACATCAAGATTAAGGTAAGAGAGTTAAAAAGGGTGATGAGGTACTGCTATATGAGCCAAATCTAGGACAAAAAAAAGCTGAACTTGAAGATAGCATGGTCTAGATCCTATGAGGTTGACTGGTTTTCTCTAATGGAAGCATCAAATCAAGGGACATATTTGGATTATTGTTGCCAGAACTTTAAAAACAAGGCCAAAATCAGACTATATTATGCCAGATCAAAAGAAATTCCAGTAACAAACTAGTAGGAACACAAGAATTGCCAAAACCAATAGACTCTATGACATCAACTTTAGCTCCAACTCAGTAAAATGGGGAAATCCAGTAGAACCAATATCATATAACAGTCACCACATGGACATAAATGCAACCATCACAAATGGTGCACACAAAACCACGATAGGAAAGGAGTGGAGCATTCATTGCACCTATGCATCTAACAATGCGATGAGTGCACAGATCTTCACTTTATTAGCACAATCTTGTGCCACTTACGCCATGCCTTGTAGAGATCTCTTCACCTTCTACATTTGAAAAAAAAACCTCGTCACCTCTTACACGTGCTCCATCAACAATTGTTATTGTGCTATCAGATACTCCTTGGTGCTCTTACTTTGACTCACCTACATCTACAAGTGAGTTCACTCTCTCTACATAGGATTGTTTGCCTGAGTTGTGTATGGGCATGAAGAAAATGTTGGAGAAGATGAAGGATACCATGGAAGAAATGTCTACACAAAACAAGTCTCTTTTGACATTGGTTGCTAACATCGTAGGTGCTATGGTGCACAATAAAATTGGAAAATATGTGCTCCAAGAGAAAGAACAAAAATTACTGAAGTTGTGGAGGTTGGAGGTAGTAGTTGAGGCCACACAAATCCCCTTTGACTCAAACATCACCCAGTAGGTCATCAACACCTTCAACTCAGATAAGGGAACAACAAAGGTAATGGAGTCGCACTTGAAATTACCACAAGGGAGTTAGCTCATGCTTTGAGGTTACCAAATTTGGCAAACCTACACTAGTTATTGATGGTGAGGTTAGTGAATATTTGAAAGAATATTAGTAGACCAGCTGTACCATTCTGACCCAGACTACTGCGCAATAAGAAGAAGGAATAACTCAAGCATCAAGAAGCACTATAGAGAAATCTCAGGATGTGGACCAAACACCACTATCGTTAGTTAAGCTGGATAAGTTACAACACCTCCAAAAAAAAATCACTGAAGGATCGACTTATTATAAAAAAGCTAGATAGAGTCTGTTGTCCTATACATTCCCCATGATATTATATGAAATTGACCAAACAGACCTTGATACCATTACATAAGGGCGTGCAACCACCACTCAACTAAGATGGAACACTATAGTCAGTTCTATAGGACATATGATGGAAGCTCAATCATTTGTTTCTAGCAAAAATGTGGATACTGTGAAAGAGGAACTACACAAGACTACGGTAGATATGGAATCACTCAAAAAAGGAAAATCTAAATGGGTCAAACAAATCCTAAATTATCAAATTGACCAAAAGCAAACTACTTTAACGATAGCAACTCTCCTGAATTAAGTAGATAGTTTAACCGCTAGGAATGATGTGATGGAAGAAGAAAAGAAGATTTCTCTAGCACTAAGTTGAGAGCTTCAAATCTATGTTGAGTGCAAAGAGGGATGACTACAAGACCCTTCATCAAAACCTTAACTTACTGAAAAAAGGCCATCCTCAAAAATTACATTTACCACTTTGATTTTTTATGTAGATAGAAAGAAATCTAATTCTCAATCTAGAGGATTTGCAAATAGTAATAGAGTCCATGCAATCCGATCTCTAATATAAGACCAAAGAGTACAATACTACACTGGTGAATGAGGCCATCACTAAATTTCTCAATAAAAAACAATTTCAAGAAGAGGACTATGATCAGATGAGGATGAGCCTAAGGATGAAGAGGTGGGAAAGCATCACCAAGGGGCTGATGATGATGATGATGATGATGATACCTCACTATCTCCTCCAGCACCAGAGGATCAGAGCCCACTCAACACCGGAGTTTTGATAAAGCCTACTCAAGTCTAGAGTTTTGATAAAGCAAAAGATAGAAATGTTGGAGATCAACAGCATCTTGGAGTGGCTGACTCCCAGTAGCAGACTCCATCACCTAATCAGTAACAAGTTGGACAACAGACTACTAGGAGTTTTTAGAAAGATCTCCATGGTAAGAATGTTCTCCTCAACTCTAATTCTGACTTGGATCATAGATACTCCATGGAGTTAATAACGCTCAACAAGGATCTAAGGAAGGGAAAAGTACTCCAGATATAAGATTTTTTTACATGATGAAATTGTCTATTTAGATCTGGAAATATTTCAAATGTTTTATGTGGGGTCCAAGAGGACGATGCTAGATTGGAAGGCAATGAACTACCATAATCAACGCTTTTTAAATTGCCTCCACATCCAAGCTGTGTACAGGTTTTGGAACAATTACTAGAGTGGTGCATAACCACTAATGGCTTGGAGGTTAACCTTGTTATAAAAGACCTTTCCACTGATAATCAGAAGTCTTTGGGATTGTAGCTAGAGATGTTGCTAGGTACAAAACCCACTTACTAGTGTATGAAGGATATCAAGGTTTAGATTAAAGAGGCCCGTTAGTTCAAATACAAAGTGCCAAGGGAGTTTTAGATCAGCAAATTCAAGCTTCGCTTGAAGACAATGCTACCAATAGTAGAGGGCCACAGACTTGGATGAACCTAAGGAAATAAGAGATAAAACTCAAGATCCTGCTTCATTCGGTCTGGATCACCAAAAAGATGATGTAGTAGGAGAACCAGTCTGTTTTGAATTTTTTGGTATTTGTTCTAGATTCCCTAGTTCTGCTTTATGTCATTCCAGCTAAGGAGGTTGAACTCCCGAGGTTTTTCCCTACACTCTATCCAGCACATCCCAAACTGGTAGACCAACAAAGTTATATCAAGGTAGTTGATGAGCTTTGAGACTGGTATGAGATAGCTAGTACATAGTCGACAACTTGGAATCAGGGTGTGTGTTAACTGAGCCGACTTCGGTTAATAGGAGATGCTAAAGATCAAAGCCTTATGAATTCACATCAAAGATGAATATGAAGAAGCAGTGAAGATTCGAGTTACACACTTTTCACATTTTTCCAAAATGGCCATGCATTGTAATTTCCTGATTTATTTAGCCATTGTGATAATTGTAACATGTTACAGGCTCAATAAGAGTTCCAAGGTGTAAAGCATACATCAGTTAGTGTACCTAGGTTGTAGATACAATAAGTGTGGAGCCTCAAAGGTCTTGGGCGTTGGATATTACACATTTTAGACCTTGGCTAAAGTATAAAATCCAACTTTGTAAAGTTATAATTAAGTTTTAGATAATAAAATACACAGCGTGAGCTAACGATGCCTACTCCTCTCCTTCTCGCTCTTCCTACTCCCTCCCCGATTGTCACATTGCAGTCGCGTTTGTTGCATTGCAACTGTAGGTAAGAGCTCTACGCATTGACGTAAACACATCACAGTATTTTGTAGCTTTTGGCTTTGCCGACCCGTGGCCTAATTTCATCATAACCAGGAATTTACACTTTTAAATCAAAAACTAAGCATAGGCGGGGTATTGGGGCATCATTGCTAAGCATTTAGATGCATTCTGGGTTGAAAACAACTAGGTCAAAAATCCACTGCTGTTAATAATCGCAATTTCGAAACTTGACCCAAAGTGGGGTTTGAGACCATAAGCATGTGTGCTTAGTTCTTATAAACATGTCCTAGAAGTTTCGTTATGTTTGGATGTCATTTGATGCTGTAACGAATGTGATTTGTTTGCCGATGAGCGATTGGCTTTTGGTGATTTCAGTCACTTGAGCGTAGCTTGAGTTAGATGCGAGTTGTTAGTTGTTTTCCGAGAGATTGACAACCTCTTGTAGCCTCTATGCACTAGTTGAGTCAGCTTCATCCCATGGATTGACAATTTAATCGTGGTTCTCGCTAATACTGCAATAAGATAGGATGGTGAGGTTAGACATGCGTCCCATATTTGGCGCTGCTACCGGGGACGAATATACCTAAACTAGGGAAAATACGAGCGTCTTGTGTAGTAGTCCATTAACTTCCTCTAGGTTCACCTAGACTAAAACTTTCGTTTTAGAAACCGCATAGCTTAAGATTGTCGTCTTTTGCTCTGTAGAGGTAGCTTGGAAGTAATCGTGCTTGCTGAGTGCCTTTAGGATTGGAGGATTGTAGGATTAGGTTAGGTTTGGAGAAGGATTGAAAGGCGAGACAAGTGTTAATATCAAGGCTCTTAAAATCGTAAAAAACAAGAAAGCGAGTGTTTGTGGACACTTTCCACAACCCAACTACAGTAGAACCTAGGAGTAGGGTAAGTAGAATCCGAGGTGGGATCTCAGAACATTGCACTCCAAACGAATCATCTGTGAGTTGTTTATGTGAAGTTGCAGAGTGTCAGGTCTACGGCTAAAAATAGCACGAAAAGACTCCAAACCACTCAATCCAACTGGAGAGTAGTCGTAAAAGTTGTATGAACCAGTGGGTAAGCTCAAGGACACTTTGAGGTAAAATTTTCAAGAGTTGGCCAAAACTCAGATTATTTACATTTTCTTGACATTTTAGGCCAAATTAAGTTTTGACTTGATTCATAGGCTCAAAATAGATCATGAAAAGACTGTCCAATGAAAAATTCCAAAAAAGTGTCAGTTTTGGGCCTAAAGTTAATAATTGCGATTATTAACTTTCAACTCAGATTTGACCAAGGTTCATACCATTGACTCATTGCATGTGTACAAACAACTTTTGTAAAGACACAAAAGATTTGGATCATCAAACTGACAAAAAACTGGGTAAAAACTAAAGTTTGTACTGACTTTCTGAGTCTTGAGTGTAAATTGGGAAAAAATTTGTCCAAACTTGATGAAATTTGATTCATAGGCTTCTATTGATGTGATAGACCTGTGTACATGATCACTTGATCAAAAGATAAAAAAATTTATCAATTGTAAATAATCGTGATTATTTACATCTACCCCATTTTTCAACTTTTTTGACTAAATCAGCATACCACTAGTTTTACCATGTTGTAATAAGCCCACAAACCAAATTTGGTAGGATTTGGATCATTGGATTGAAAATCGTGACCAATTTTGCAAAGTCAGTCTGTGGACAGAAAACTGATGACCATTTGACCAAAAATTGTCCAAACTTGATGAAACATGGCTAGAGACCTTAAGTTGAGTTCCTTAACAAATCTGTGTCAAGATTGGGACAAAAACTTACAAAAATTTAACTGGAGTAAATAATCGCGATTATTTACATATGCTTCAAAAATTGACAATCTTGCACATTTGAGTATATCACAAGGTCAAGCATACCAAGTAGAACACAAAAATCAATTTTGATGAAATTTGGATCACAAAAGTGAGACTTAAGCCAGATTCTTGAAATCAAATTCTGCGGACACGAAACAGTTGATAAACTTGATGAATCTTGTCCAAATTAAGTTTTAACTTGACTCAGAGGCTCAAAATAGATCATAAAAAGACTGTCCACTGAAAAAGTTGAAAAAAGTTTTCATTTTAGGTCAAAAGTAAATAATCATGATTATTTACTTTTGACTCAAAACCGACCAAGGTTGATACCATAGACTCTAAGCATGATTGCAAACATCTTTTGTGAAGGCTCATAGAGTTTCTATCACAAAACAGGCTAAAAACTTGGTAATAACTGAATCTGTACTGATTATCAAGAAATTGAGTTTGACTTGGTGAATCTTGTTCAAATTAAGTTTTAACTTGACTCAGAGGCTCAAAATAGATCATAAAAAGACTGTCCAGTGAAAAAGTTGAAAAAATTGTTCATTTTAGGTCAAAAGTAAATAATCGCGATTATTTACTTTTAGGTCAAAAATGACCAAGGTTGATACCATAGACTCTAAGCATGATTGCAAACATCTTTTGTGAAGGCTCATGAAGTTTTGATCACAAAACATACCAAAACCTTGATAAAAACTGAAATCTCTACTGAATGTCGAGAACTTGAGTGTGACTTGGTAAATCTTGATCAAATTCAGTGAAACTTGACTCATAGGCTTATATTGATATGTTAAACAAGTGCACATGCTCAATTGACCAAAATTATGTAAAAAATTACCAAAAGTAAATAATCACGATTATTTACTTTTGAGGGAACAAATTGAAAAAAAAAACCTGAAGTTTATGATCACGATTATTTACATTTGCTGCAGAATTGAGAAATTATGCCCAACTGTATATATCACAGGGTCCAGCACATCAAGTAGACTCCACAAATCAAATTTGGTGAAATTTGGATCACAAAATTGAGACTTAAGCCAGATTCTTGGAATTAGAGTCTGCGGACACTAAACAGTTGATAACTTGGACAAATCGTGATCAAACTCAACCAAACTTGTCCAGAGACCACAACAAGGTAATTACTTGGCAAAACAAGCCTAAAAGGTGTAGAAACTGAGAAAAGTAAATAATCGGGATTATTTACTTTTGAGCCCCAGAAACCAGATTTTGGACTTTCGAGCTCGTATAGTGTTAGAACAACATAATACAATGCCACTGGCCAATTTTGGGTTCCATTGGATCCAAATTGATACATGTTAACTCGGTTTAAAGTTGCATATTAGTCCTCTAGATCCTTGCAAGGATAGAATTTGGAAATCTCAATTGCTAACTCACTTAGCTCAAATTGAAGAACGAGGTTGCAAGCAAAGAATTGGGAGCTTGACAAGAGCTGAATTCAAGTCAAGTGGAAAAAACGGGTAACAATCTAATATGCAAGTTAGGTTATTCAAGGCCTAGATTTTCATCATTTCAAAGGCTACAATCAATTCTGACACTTTCGAGCTTGAGTTAATCAACTGTTGTGAGTCTAAGAGGAATCAACTGCCAAAAGTACTTTGGCAAAGGCAGTCTTATCAAACCGAGCAAAAAAAATTTTGCTAATCAATACCAAAATATGCTAGGAGACAGTTTTTACAGATCCAGTCGACATGGAATCATCTCGAGCTGAGAGTACAACAGAGCAAGCCAGTAGTGGTGGTAAAACAAATCAGATTTTACAGCTTTATGGCTAAAATGGAGATAAAGTCTTGTATACAGATTCAAAAGGCCATAGATACTTAATGAATAGCAAAAGCAGCGCAGGAGCCAAGATCTTATTGATCAGAGTAAAGCCAGATTTAGAGAACTCCCAGATGTTCACAGACTTCAATGAAGCCAGGTATTCCAAGATCAAAGATGAAGTGCAGATAGAAGTTTAGATAGTCAACCCAAGTGTTTATCCAGAAATCTGCTCAAGAAAGCAAAACATACAATTAGTGCATATGCAATTAGGGTCATTGTACATGGATTGCAGTGGTCAGATCTATAATCGAGAACGAAAAAATGAAAGATCCAGTAGATCAACCAATTGAAGCCGGTCTAATTGGAGAACCGAGCCAAAGACGGTACAAAGGTCAAGATGGAGCAGTCTACAGCTTGATGCTCAGTGTTTTAAAAGAAAATGCCGACAACTTGGCAAGCATAGAAGTTGAAGCTTCTCAGCAAGAGCCTGACATGACAGAACCAAATGAAATACCACCCATCACCGTATTGCTCAAATTGTGGACGAAAAGGTGGACATTTTACTAAAGACTGTCCAAGAAATCCTGACAACAGGAACATATCAACTGCCAAGCAAGGTACAAAGATAATTGGAAATGCGAATCTCTATGTGAGTGCATCTAGCTTGTTACTTTTAATGCAATCAGATGATTCTATATTACCGTTAGAAGCACCAATAAAAACATTGCAAGTTCAAAATCAGCATAAAGATGCACAAGCACCTGGAAAGCTTAAAATTGATTCTTTGAACAACAAATTCCAACATGAATTTGGTCAAGATGTCGAGATCTCACGAAAGGTTGAAAAGTCTGTTAGGTTTGTAAATGATTCTGCATCCACTAACACAAGTGTGCAATCATTCACGAGTCTAAGGGACACATCAAACATAATGATGCTAGCTTTGTATGGTACATATAATTCATATGCACACTATGTAGACCAAAAAGGGAAACTGTACAAGAAAGATCAACCTGTGTTTGAACGGCCCACATACCAGCTCATAGAAGTATGTCCAATGATAGATCAGAAAGAATGCTTCATTCCAGAGGAAGGAATCTATTATAGCCCATCCTCTCTAGAGCTAAAGGATATTACACGAGTGAAACCAGAAATTTGTTCAGAGCCAAACTCTCCTCCATTGGAAATCAAGCTTCGATGTTGTGACCAAACGAGCATATACTTTGACCAAAATAATCGTAGATATAGACGAGAGTCTAGCATCTATGATGCCTTGGGTCCCAAAACAACAGAAGCTCATATCATAGGAGACCCATGGGATAGAAAATATCAGGGCAAAGATAATGTTATCTACAACTTGACTTGGGGAATAATTTGTCATGTTTCACGGAGATACATAGGAAACTATGCAGAAGATTTACAGATGCCAAACATCAACAGTGCTACCCAAAGTGTACCTTCACAATCCCAAAAGGTGAGACTCAACCAGAACCAAACAGTTTTGAGCTCTCACAATGAAGCAGGCTATAGTGATCACCCTAGGAAGGGGGGAGCTGCAAATTCATCAAGCTCAGCTCTAGTACCAAAAAATGCTACACCAGTTAGAAGCCTAAGAACTTCTAGCCAGCAGACCCCTTCAAAGCAAAAACCATTGGAAGACCATATGGTTGTTGGAAGTTTTCCATTGACCCAAAAACCATCAAAATCTGCACAAAAATGCTTCTATGAAGATCATCAGGGACAAAAGTTTTATTTGATCTCCACGAGTCAAAGTCAAAAGCCAAAAAATCCCATAGTGTTCAGATAGTTGCATGAGACCAAGCTCGCATATGCATATCAAGATGCACATGGTAACAAAGATCAGCAAGATCATAACCTTGTACAAACCCATAAGGATGGCCCGCCGACTGAATTCAAGGACTGTCCGAAGATGATGCAAAGCCTGAAGCTGCCAGGACAGGTTGCAGAAAACCCAAGATCAACAAAATCTAAAGTCTAGAAAGATACACAAAGGTCACCACCAAAATCTCCTCTGAAGAAACAGATTCTGCCAGACAGTACAATGGACCTTTTAAGGTCAAAGTTTACTCAAATGCAAGAGGACAATGCTCAAAAATTGCAAAAAAGTGCAGTATCACATACATAGTCGACATCAATGGAAGCAGGTGATCAAGACAAATCCAATGTAGAAAAAGTCAACCCACAGAAATCGCCAACCCAAAAGCACTCAATACAGAAAGAAATCCTTAGACGATAAAGTGCAACATTGCTGGTGAGAATGAAGAAAAGCTGTCAAAAGAAGTAAAGCTAGATTTTCAGCTAGATAAGAACCTCATGTCTTTTAGCACTTGGAAAAGATGTGGTCAACCACAACTGGAAGATGCTCCTGAATTTGTGAGCATATCAAGAAACAAACGAGTAGAATGCTGGGGAATCATCTCCACCACCATTGAAGTAAGTTCACAGATCATCACAACTCAATTCCAGGTGATCATAGCAAAAGATATGCCAGAAGACATCATACTAGGAATGCCAATGGCCGAGAAGATGTTAGAGATATAGAATTCAAACATGAAGGAGTCATCACAGACATCAAAGATTAAAGACCAAGATTGGTCACCCGTGGATGACAGCAAAAAGTCCTCAAGCACGGTTAAAATGGAGACTGATATCAAAGCAGATCTTATTGAAGATGATCCATCTCCATCATACAGAACTTCAGAAGAGATTAAAGCAAATTAGACAATAGTAGGAGCAAATCAAACAGAGCAAAAAGCAACCACAAAAGCTATTGAGCAAAGAATGCCACCGAGACTAGAGGTAAAGTAGAAAAATCTTGCAGATAAAGATAAAGCTAAAGTGGAACTTCCACCAATTAGAAAAGAAGGTGTGACAGCATATGCCTCTACATCAAAGAACCCTCATGGATCAACTTCTTCAAGCAAGTCAGGCGTTCAAAACTTCAATTTAACTGTTGACTCAACTGAAACCTCTAAGGAGACACCTAGAAATCAAAGATATTTCAGCCAAAGTACTCAAGAAAGCAAAGGAAAGTCAAGAAAGTGTTTGTTCAGAGCAGTTTAGTCAAAGTCAATGATCTAGTTTGGATTAAAGACGGAAAATCAACACAGAAAGACAAACACAGGGGATGGATAGCATCACATTGGAGCTTAAAGGAATATGAGTACTATGGAGGTAACAGACAGATATGGGTGCCAAAACCATAGGTTAGGGCATATGAAGTAACATCAAGTCCCTCCCAAGAAAGAAGCCCCACAAGGTATCAACCTCAAAAATATCCTAGGATACCTAAGAAGCAGGTATACAACAGAACAACATTGAATGATGCTGAAGTCTACCACAACTCTCAAGAGGATACAGAACAAAGACAGATCTCAAGAAATGTTCCTCTTGGATAAGGACTCTATACAGGCTATACAAATATTTGGCTACCAGTCAAGTGAAAGTCAGTTGCAACTACACCACACCTGCATGAAGATATCAAGAACTCAATAAGACCTAGAGCAAAGCAAAGGCAACAATGGAGATACAAAGGTCATCAAGAGATTTGGATTCCTAAGTCTTCCAATGATCCTAGTCAAAAGCCAAATGCCGATAGCTAGCAGAGGCATACAACAACGTCAAAGACTCCTATCAACAGGCCTAATTGGAGAATCAAATAGATAATGGAGTCTTCACAGTCAAAAGAAGGCCAACCCAACCAACGTCAATGTAGATTCAAAGATGAGGCAAAAGAAACCTTCAATGCCAACTTGGTCCTTCAGTAATCCTCTTTTTGAGGATTCAAGCTTACTTTTACCTGAAGAAATGTTTGTACTAAGCACAAGAATGTAGAAAGTCAGGTTGCCAAGGTGCAAAAAACATTCTTTGGCATAGTCAGAGTCGGGCTGCTGAGCCATAAAATGAGCAAAGAATTAGTCCCAAAGCTTCAAGTCATATTAAACTATGTGCTAAGAGTCATAGTTATAAGGCTTATGCTCAAGATGGAAGAGTTGAGCATATCTAAAGTCATGTTGCTCATGCTGGATGATGAGCATAAGAGTCAAACTCTATTAAATTTCAATTGGTGGAGTGTCGTAGAGTCCAACACTCACGCACAGTGCGAAGTAATATGAGAGCACATATCCTCGTCAACAAAAACCATTCTTAAAGGGGTGCCATCTTGCAAAGCTATGTCATATGCTTTTATAGCTACACTATCTTTCTGAAGACCCCTCAAAATCCTTTTGGCACAGCATATTGTTTCCATGCATTTTTGTGTATGCATAAATAGGATGTCCCACCATTGGACACATGCATTAGACACTCTTCTTTGCTTCCACCTATGCACCTTGAGTGGACTACAACAGGAAACAAATGTTCCATCATGCTACCCTTTCATATTTGTTGTCTCTTTATTTCCATATCTATCAGCAAATAATCCTTTGAGTACTTGATTAATATTTTCTTTGCTAATATGTACTCCAATAATGCACGTATCCCAAAGGCACTTTTTTCCCAATGGGTTTTTTCCCTTTGGTCCAGGTATTAGACCCTAATTTAGAACCTAATCATTCTATTTCCCTTGTACATACTTTTTGTAAATAAATAGAAGCCGCCTCATTATGCTATTACAACATACAAATGCAACATCATCTCTCACATCAAACATATTTGGACCAATGAAGATGCTGCAGCAAATTGAACCTCATCAACAAATTCAAAGACAAATGCAGACTATCAGCCCATCTACAACCAATCAAAACCTTCCACAGCCTCCACAAACACTTTTCAACGGGCACTAAAATCGGAAGGGGGGAATGTTAACTGATCCGACGTCAGTTAACATGAGTTGCTAAAGATCAAAGCTTTATGAATGCACATTGAAGATGAATATGAAGAAGCAATGAAGATTGGAGTTACACACTTTTCACATTTTTCCAAAATGGCCATGTATTGTAAGTTCCCAATTTATTTAGCCATTGTGATGATTGTAACATGTTACGGGCTCAATAAGAGTTTCAAGGTGTAAAGCGTAGGTCAGTTAGTGTACCTAGGTTGCAGATACAATAAGTGTGGAGCCTCAAAGGTCTTGGGCCTCACACATTAAAACCTTGGCTAAAGTATAAAAGCCAACTTTGTAAAGTTTTAATTAAGTTTTGGATAATGAAATACACAGCGTGAGCTACCAACGCTCACTCCTCTCCTTCTTGTGCTTCCTACTCCCTCCCCGGTTGTCATATTTCAGTCGCGTTTGTTGCATTACAACTGCAGGTAAGAGCTCTACCCATTGACGTAAACACATCAGAGTACTTTGTAGCTTTTGGCGTCGCCGACCCGTGGTCTAATTTCATCATAACTAGGAATTTACACTTTTAAATAAAAAAATAAGCATACACGGGGTATTGGGGCATCATTGCTAAGCATTTAGATGCATTCTAGGTCGAAAACAAATAGGTCAAAAATCCACTGCTGTTAATAATCGTGATTTTGGAACTTGACCTAAAGTGGGGTTTGAGACCATAAGCATGTGTTCTTAGGTCTTATAAACATGTCCTAGAAGTTTCGTTACGTTTGGATGTCATTTGATGCTGTAACGAATGTGATTTGTTTGCCGATGAGCGATTGGCTTTTGGTGATTTTCAGTCATTTGAGTGTAGCTTGAGTTAGATGCGAGTTGTTAGTTGTTTTCCGAGAAATTGACAACCTCTTTTAGCCTCTATGAGTCAGCTTTGTCCCATGGATTGACAATTTAATCGTGGTTCTCGCTAATACTGCAATAAGATAGGATGGTGATGTTAGACATGCATCCCACACTGTGGTTGAGGCTCTAAAGATAGACGAGGAAAATGATATGATAAAAGCACTTCAAAATTTCCAGCTAAAAATGGGGCAGTGGCAAGACACGTTTGTAGGCTGATAAAATCACCAATCAACTACTGCAACTCATAGTTGAGGCATTGAAGATACTTGAAAAAGAACTGGCCAACAAGGCATCCTCTGAACCTCAGTTCAGTGAAATGACTGAAATACTATTCAAAGCTAGAATGAAGTGCAATCAACCTCTACCACAAGGTTGGATACACACAGCCTCATACTATCATAGATTGACTAGAGCTCACCTAACCAGAGGCAAAATAACCTTTTACGACCCTGACACGAAGACATGGAATGCACTCACTCCATATGAATTTGAAATGAAGATAGTCATGAAGGATCAGCTTGAACAAGAAGCCTTGTATCAACCAATTCAGAAAGACAATGTTGGTCCGAGTACCCTACAGCCTTTCACGGTTCTCTAAAAACCTCCAAAGAAGAAGGTGCCAGATAAGAAGCTAGTCAAATGGATCTACAATGGATGATTGATGAATTTTCTTTAGAATTTTCATATACACCAAAATTCAAGAAAAGGGGGAAGGAATGTAGATGGCAAGAATGGTTTCTTAGTAGGCAACTGGGACTGAAAACCTCAAGAGTCAATAACTATGAGCAATTACCATGGTAGCTAGCACAATGCACAGTTAGTCAGAATCTAGTCGGGAGGCCATAAATAGGGGCCACTAATTCATTTTTGGGACCACTAATCTTGGACCCTAATTCTCATGTCTTGTATCCTGGAGCTTTTGTGTTCTTGTAATCATAACCATATATTTGACTCATCACTGTATTTGAATATACAAGTTTCAATTTCCAGTTCCAATTTTCATTCTCTTTTCTAGTTCCAATGTGCATTGTCATTTCCAGTTCCAGTATTGTAATTCATTTCCAGTATCATCTAATCTGAAGTCTCATGCTGATTTGAATCAACTCTAACTACCAACCTGGAATAGTTGTTTGAGAGTGTCTAGTTCATTCTAGGGCTCCACAACTTACTGTATTTGCAACCTAGACACACTAACCAACATATTCTTTACACCTTGGAACTCTCATTGAGCCCTTAACACATTACAATTATTACAATGGCTTGAAACACTACAAGAGGTTGTGTGCTCTTGTGACGCTTTTAGCGACGGAAATACACTAGTTTTTTATAACCTCCGGCATCGCTAAGAGCGTTGCTACCAGCGTCGATACGGGGACATCACTATAAGCGTCGCTATGATAGTCGCTATATGCGTCGCTATACAGCGATGCCTATAGCGGAGATTATAGCGACGCTACAGAGCCTTATATAGCGATGTTCATAGCGACGCCTGAGAGGAAAAAAATTTGGTGGCAGGGCATTCACCCATCAACCATATTGAATGTTTCATTAATTGATTCACCTTTGAAAAAAAGTGCAAAGGTAGATATAGACCCAAAATAGTCACCCACAAGACAATATAACCATTAACTCCATCATCCATAGTACATATTGTTTGCAAAATAAAGATACAAACTGACAAGCCTGAATTGATGAAAGTAAATCAATGACAATTGTACACATAGACAACATCACTTGATTGTTAAACTTTTCAAACGTAATAGTTACAAACCATTGTCATTATTTAAAAAATACATGGTTTTCAAAAAGACGTATAAAAGTCGCCTCATGATACATAATCTATGACAAAAAGAAACTAATGCTATCTAGCTATGGCTAAACTGACGTCATCTAATCAGATGTCTCATCGCATCCAAGCGGCGTATCTGTCGGATTCTGCAAATAAAAAACAATAAGACAACTTTTTGCAAGTATAAACATATAGCGACGTTTATAAAACAATACAACAAATAGAAAAGAATAAACCCTAATACTAACCATGTTGCCGTCACGAGAACTCAGAATTTCTATAAGGGCGTTTAAGCCCTTCTTACCTGCGTACTCACGCTCGTACGGTGTGGGATCACGTCCTGTCATTGACAACTGTCAAAACATACAAATAATCCATTATGCTGGAATTTAAAAACCCATAAATCCTAAACTATCAAACATAGAGAGCAATGCAAAAACACTTACAAAATTGGCCTCAAATGATGCCCACCCACCGCTCTACTCGCGCTCCCTGCCTCTACTCGCGCTCTGGCTGCCTCCTTTTGTTGCTTCCACTTGTCGGGATTCTCGCGCGCTGCTTTCTTCGCATTCTTCCAATCTTCTTTGGCAGCCAATCTGGTCTGTTCCACCCATGCTTGATTGCTTTTTGCACTTCGGAACGCTTGTGCTTGCAGTATTCGTGCATTCGAACCTTCATCACGTCTTCATTGAAGCGGTCATCCCGTATTGGAACGGGAAACTCGTCATGAAGCATGCTGATGACTCTGTCTTTTAAATCATTCGGTACTTCACTCCAGGTGTTTAGTATGTAGTGTCTAAACACCTGAGAGCAAAGACCGCGCATGCGCAAAATTACCTTCTTGCCTTCATCATCCAAGATGATGCCGCCGTTGAAGTCGACGGAGTAAGGCAAGCCCTCTCGCCGCTGACGCGTGAACCTGGGTGTCCCGACAGGGGTCTCTAGCGGCGTGTCAATGGGGGTACGGACGTCAGGTGTCTCCACTGGAGTCTGAGCCCCGAAGCGAGGAGTGTCCACTGGAGTGACTCCTGGAGGAGTAGCTAGTGGTGTGTAGCCGCTAGGAACGACAGTCAGCCGCGCAAAACCTGGTGTCGATGGCGATGCCGTGGCTGGTGGAGGGACGAGCAAAGAAGGGGAGGGTAAAGAGCCTCGTCGAAAATGAGGCAGTGTCGAAGCATCGGCGGCGGAATTCCCACAACAACCGCCACCGCCACCACTAGAGCGCTGGCGCCTAGACGAGTGTGAAGATCGTCTCGTTGACACCGAAGCTTCGAAGCGCGCTGAAGACTCCGAAACAGAGGGAGATGCAGATAGAGTAGGAAAGCGTGATGGTGCGCCAGAGCGATGACACTCCACATACCATTGTCTCTGCTCGGGTGACAAAGAAGAAACAAACTCCTCATCATCCATACTTGCATTAAACACACGAGCATTTAAACTTAATATTGAATGAATGGAGTAGAAAACATGGACAAGTAGATAGAAAGAGAGAGAGAGAGAGAGAGAGAGAGAGAGAGAGAGAGAGAGAGAGAGAGAGAGAGAGAGAGAGAGAGAGAGAGAGAGAGAGGAGGAGGTGCTCGTCGTCCCTGCTTGTGAGAACATACCTAGAGCATATGTACCTGGAGTGGACGCAAAGACCATTAAATACAATGACGCAATGACGCATATAAATACAATGAAGCAATGACGCGTTATTATTATATTCAACTTGAGTGATGGAAGAGGCAAGTCGATAATGCCAAATTTTCAATCGAAAGAGAGAGAGAGAGAGAGAGCGCACACAATCAAATCTTGCAGTCGAAAAACCAAGTGGTGGAGCTGCATGTGGCCATGGATTGCCCAGGATGTGAGCGCAAAATAAAAAGACCGTTATACAACATGGAAGGTACTTAGAGAGCCAGAGTTTTTACAAAACGTAGCAAAATTGTTCAAATACAATATTTATGGCTTTAAGAGATCTCTCTCTCATCCTCGCATAGCTCAGCATAACTTCCTATATCTATATAGAGCTCTCCGTTTAAATAGATGTCCTCTGTTTCATTTTGTAGATCCTCTGTATGCACCCCACACCCCATAGAGAGTAGCAGCTTGATGTTCGTCTGACACCACCTCAACGGCTTCTGAATGAGCATCTTCTCCGATCTCCTCCATTGATGCCGTTGTGATTGGCACATGGTAGCCTTCATACGTCCGTGCACTACGAGGGGCTACCTCTATGACGTACCACCAATTTGATGCAGACTTTGTAGGATGAAATATCACCTGCCAGAGCCACATAACTTACATGAGAGCTTCCAAGCACATAAATTCTAAAATGGGATGTTAACTATTTACATACTTACTTGTTCACAATGCTCGGGTAGTACGAAAGTGTCTCTTAGGTCAGTCCATTTCTTAGTTGAATCCACCTCAAGAAAACCAGATTCTCCTCTACGCACAGTAGCGTTGCGACCCTCCATGATTATCTTGAACCATTGCACGTCGAACAAGTCGACAAAAAATCCTCTATAATCGATCCTCAAAATCTCTTGTAGTGTGCCAAAGTAAGTGAGTTCCGCCACCACAGGATCTGCATTAGAGGACCGTCGTCGGCTAGACTGTTCAAATTTTGCCATGATTCCACAATCTTGAGTAAAATGCTTTTTGTCGATCCGTTCCACCCTAAAATGTCAACCTTTACACCATGCTGCTGTGTATGACTTATACTACAACCAACAAAGGTTATGAGTGGCCGTTCAAACATCTAGAAAGTCACTAGTCATTCATTGCAAACTTACCTTGGTCGCGCAACCCTGAGAGTACTCCCACTCTTCCTCAGTCACTTCTTCACTGCACTGTCGTGCGCTTTTCAATTGGTTGTGCAAACATTTTAAGCTCATGAATGTTGGTAGGCTCTCCAGACCCGTCGAATAGTGCATCGGTGGTCATCTTCCCCATCTCCACTCGATTCGTGCCTTTTGTCGCTCTTGCTTTGCATCCTCATATTGTGAAATCCACTTTTGCATCACTGGATTGTGAAGCATGCAAAATCGGTTGATTTTAGCCTCTAGATCTTCCGTCATCTTCTTCTCAACACCGAGATTGCACATGACAATCCCAGATATGCGCTCATCATCCATGGTTCGCCATAGCGTATCCCGGGCTTTATCAAATCCGTCTAGCCACTCTCCAATGTACACTAGGGACTCTGATACCAGCCAACCTTTTGCCATGCTACCCTCCGGATGTGCCTTCTGACGCACATATCCCTTGAGCGTTTTCATGAAACGTTCTAAAAAGCACAACCATCTAGAATGTACTGTGCCATCTATTTCCACCTCATCAACTATGTGAACAAGAAGATGCACCTCAATGCTTAGCATGGTAGTAGGAAAATGTTTCTCAAACATGCACACAACCTCCACAACGTTTAGTTTGGTGAATGGTATGGAGTCTACATTGATCTCCTTTTGTGAGATCCATTGCACCAACTTGGCAAGTTTGTAGATTGTGTTACGGACGTCAAGAGACAAACATCCCTCAATGGCAACCGGTAAAATAAACTGTCATAAAATCTAATATCTAACCAACCCAAATGATTTTCTCATATTAAATTGATCACTTAATGTGGGAGAATAAACGGGAACAAGTGTTAAGATATAGATATGTGCTTATAGATCTATCTCAACACAGGGCCAATAGTAAAGGGGCCCAAATGGGAGATGGTCTATCAAGAGCAAGGCTAACCAATGGAGCATAAGACCTTAGGGTTAGCTTCATTGAAGACCTCCAATATTGTGTGTAAAAGTCCTTTGACCTTAGGTAAGCTAGGGCTGAGCTTGAGGTGGGAACCCGGCCCAAACTCGAGGTGCTTGTCGTGCTTGAGGTGCTTGTCCTGCTTGAGGTGCTTGTCATGCTTGAGGTGCTTGACTGGATCCATGCTTGAGGTGCTTGACTTGGTGCGTGATTAAGGTGCTTGAGGTGCCTTGAGAAGCTTGCCTGAGATGCTTGTGGGAACACCCCCTACTTCAAGTGCTTAGTCATGCTTGATGACTAAGGGGCTTGCTCATCCAAAGTCAAAAAGATCCCTACAAGGAGGGGGGCGAGCCTACAAGGGGGGGATGAGAGAGAACACACACACACACACACACACACACACACACACACACACACACACATACACACACACAAGGGAAGCCCCGGCTTGAAGAGGCAGCAAGGACACTTGTCAAGTTCCTCCTCATGTTGCCCTCATGGTGTGCCTGAAACCTATTGGTTGGCCACCCAAGGGGTCCAATGATAATAAAGGATATTTAATTAATTGATTTTTCATTTATCAAGTCCTCTCTCTCAAAGGGGAAAGGAGGATACTTGTCCCAAGGCTATCCCTGTTGCTTGTAATGGCTCCTGCTTGTGATTGGCTAGGCCTGGAGGGGTCCAATGAGCTTCAAGCATGAGCTACAAGGGGGGTCGACCCAAGCAAGCTAGGGGGGTTCTTAGGGGGTATACTCACCCACACACACTCACAAACACTCTCATTGTGTACTATGCAAAGTGCAAGAGCTCCCTCTCTTTCTCCAAGCAAGTAGAGGTTGAGAGCCTACACCAACACTCTTGGCTATGGAGTGCAAATCCATCCAAGAGCTATGCTTCAATGCCTGATCTTGCCATCTATTTCTTCTTCATTACTATGCTACTATGTATGCTAGCACAAGAGTTATGATAAGTGAGGAACTAGCTCTTTCTTGTATGAAATGTTTCTTCTTCCTCTTCCCTACCCTCATTCCCTACTAGCTCTCTCCACCTTCGAAGGTGTTTGAGGTCTTGGGACTGAGGCTTGGTATAGTTAAAGCTTTCTTCAAGTTTAAGTTATGCTATGATGATGATGCATGAAGCTTTCCATCTTCATTGCTTCACCTAGGTCACAAGGAACACAAAGAATGTATTGTAACAAGTCTCTCTTTATGGGAGAAATCATAATACAAATGGCTATTGGAGGGGGGACCGGCTCCACATAAATCCGGTCCTCAACTGTTGTCATGTTCTCTAAATTCTCTCTCTTGCAAAAGTATTGTCTATGCCAAGCTAACTAATTGCTATGATTATGTTGCTATCTTCAATTATGTCTACCCGCTATGCTCACAAAATCATTTCTTGAAAGTACTCTCATTAAATTCCTCTACTCTCAAATTGAATAGGCAAATTCCATTACATTGGTATCAGAGCATTTGGTTTCTCTTTTCTTGCTTAAGAAGAGAGGTCCTTAAGTAGCCTATAAATGGTTGATGTTGTTAATTATAATAGAGTAAGTGGAACTGGGATCTAATATCTATTTTGTTAAGACCACTATGTGGGGGATGGTGCACACCTCGGGAGCTTTGGACTTAATAATGGAGTCATTTTAGACTTGCCTACGGCTTTACCATTATTGAGCCATAAGAAGTTCGAAAGGAGCTAGCCCTTGGCAACTCTGCTATGTTAGACCTACTCCTCTACTCTCTATAATTAACCACTTTGAGCCGTGGGTGTAGATACTTGAGAGCCGATTTTCAAAGGCTAAGAGGAGTGGCAACTAAGGTTTTGTATTGCCAAAGCATACACTAAGTATAAACATAAATTTTTTTAACATGGCTGACAATAATCAAGAGAGTAGAATGAACATTGATAGCTTTGATTTTGCACATGAAGGTGCTAATGATGATGCTCCCATGTTTGTGAATTATCTCGTCACTAGGTTGCAACAAGCTATGGGCAACCCTGTTTTGCAAGCCGAAGTTACTCAACAACTTCGTGCTTATGGAATTTCCCTTCCTCTCCCAGAGGAGAGAGAGCTTAGGAGGCCTCTTGAAGAGACCCCCAAAAGAAGACTCTCTCCCATTCGAGAGGAGGAATCCAAAGAGAAAGAAAGCAATGATAGTCTAAGTTCTTCTGAAGATGTGGCTCCACGAAGACGGCGGTCTAGACGATCCCCTACTCCTCCCAAGAGGAAAAGAGCAACCCATAGTCCTTCTCCTCATCACTCTAAAAGGCAAGAGAGGAAACAAAGGAAGAAAAGGGCTAGGGAGAGGTCACCCTCTTCTCCTTCTTCTTCACCTTCCTCCTCTTCCGATGAAAGTTATGGCTATTCTCCTAGAGAATACAAGAGGGGAGGACATCGCAAATCATTTCCTGCATGGCGAAGGTCACAAAAAAGCCAATGATGCTCACATACATTGTAAAAACGCTTCATTGACTTTCAAAAATGATCAAAACTCTAGGGTTACAGTTACTGGGAAACGGGGGAAGCCTAAGCTCAGACTAGTGAACTTTACCAAACTTTTGAAGAGTCATAGGAAGAATGAGAGGATTTACGCAGTAAAGCTTAACCCTAAGGAGAAGAAGATAAAATGGATAACGGAATTTGATGATGTATTTTTTGAAGAAATTTCACAGTTACCACCCAAGCGTGATGTTGATCATGCAATAAATCTTACTCTAGGAGCTCAACCAGTTGCTTGTAGACCTTACAAAATGTCAGTACTTGTGGAACTCAAGGAGCAGTTAACTCAACTCCTTGAACAAGGCTTTATTCCACCCAGTGTTTCTCCATGGAGTACTCATGTTCTCTTTAATTGGAATAAGTATGGTACTCTATGTCTTTGTATTGATTATCGTGGATTCAACCGGATAACAGTCAAGAATAAGTATGCAATACCAAGGATTGATGAACTGCTTGACCGATTACATGGATCTTCTATCTTCACAAAGAATGATCTTAAGTCAAGGTATTACCAAATCCGAATCAAGGAGGAGGACATACCATAGACAGGATTTAATACTCGTTTTGGATATTATGAATTTATAGTTATTCCTTTTAGACTTACCAATGCTCCTGCAACTTTTAATCGTGTTATAACCAATGTGTTTCTAGAGCATCTTGATTATTTTTTTCTTGTCTTATTTGATGATATCCTAATTTACTTAAGAAATAGAGAAGAACATGAACAACATGTGTGGCGAGTACTTGAACTTCTCCGTCAAAATCATCTTTATGCCAAACGTAGCAAATGCACCTTATTCACTGACAAGGTGGAATATTTGAGATTTATTGTATCCAAAGATGGTGTTTCTACTGATCCAAGTAAGATCAAAGTTGTTATAGCTTGGCCTACAACGAAATCAGTACGAGAAGTACGTGGATTTCTTGGTTTGACGGGATGGTATTGTACATTTATTGAGGGTTACTCTAAGATTGCATCTCCATTGACTAATACACTTAAGAAGGCTAAAGTGTTTAATTGGAATGAAAATGCTCAAGCTAGTTTTGAGAAACTCAAATAAACCTTGATGAAGTCTCCCATACTACAACTTCTAGACTTCTCAAAGACATTCATTGTGCTCACTGATGCAAGTGGACAAGAAATTGATGGCGTTCTGTCTCAAGAAGGAAAACTAGAATCTTATGAATCTCCTAAGTTATGTATACATGAGTTTAATTATCATACGCATGACTTGGAATTATTGGCCGTTGTGCATGCTCTTAAAGTATGGCAACATTACCTTCTTGGAAGGATATTTTAAATATAGACTGACCATAAAAGCCTAAATTGGATCTACACCCAACCTGACCTTAATATGCGGCAAGAAAGATGGATGGAGTTGTTATGCAAATATGATTTTGGAATTGAATATAAGCCTTGAAAGAAAAATCATGTGCCGATGTTTTGAGCGGGAAGAGTACTGTAGAGGCTGTCACAACCTCTACTACTTCTTTAATTGACCTTATTTGGGAAGATATGACTCATGAACTTTATTACTTAAAAATCTATTACTTGATGAACTTAAATAACCGCATAGAGAAATGAGAGAGTCAAATCAAAGGCTTTCACATTGAAGGAGATGACCTTTACTTCGGTAATCGTCTTTGTATTCCAAATCAAGGTGGAATCAAACTTCAGATATTATAGAAAGCTCATGATATACCTATCGCAAGACATCAAGGTTACATTAATACTTACTCTACTGTAAGAAAGAATTTCTTTTGGCCAGGACTAAAGCGTGATGTGTTGAACTATGTTACAAGATGTTTAACATGTCAACGTATTAAAGCTGAACGAATTCGATACCCCGGTAAGCTTCAACCTATTGATGCTCCACAAATGAAATGGGAATGCATGTCCATGGATTTAATTACAGGACTTCCTACATCTCTGGGATATGACTCTACTTTTGTGGTTGTTGATATGCTTACGAAAATGACCCATTTATTCCCAGTCAAGACGACATTTACGGCTAAGGATATAGCTCAAGTCTTCATGAAAGTTGTTTTCATGTATCACGGTTTACCTTGACGGATAATTTCAGATCGTGATGCGAAGTTCACCTCAACTTTTTGAAAAGCCTTATTCTCAGCTATAGGAACCCAATTAGCCTTTAGTACTGCTTATCATCCTCAAACTCATGGGCAGATAGAAAGGACAAATCAAATCATTGAAGACATGTTGAGAGCTTATTGTATGCATGAGCAGAGTAAATGGACTAGATATTCATTACAACACTCAATTGGGATGTCTCATTTTCAAGACTTATATGGACAAGAGTGTCTTACTCCACTCAAATGGACAGAACCTTGTATACGAGTTCAAGAATCCAAAGAAATGTTGGATGAAATGCAACTACAAACTAATCTTATACGATAGGATACTAAGACTACTCAAGATAGACATAAGAGTTTTGCTGACCCAAGATGATCTGCCAGACTTTTTGAAGAGGGCGATATGGTATTTTTGAGAGTGAAACTCAAACATAGTTCTTTATCGATGGGTAAGTGTAAGAGGCTAAGTACTAGATATTGTGGACCTTTTGTAATCATACAGTGTATTAATGATCAAGCTTACGGACTCTTGTTACAACCACACATAAAGGTACATGATGATTTTCATGCCAGCTTGCTCAAGAAGTATGTACCTGATCCGCAACATATTCTTGATGATTCTCTATTATCTACCTCTACTGATGGAACTTTTGAAGTATATCCGCAAATAATACTTCAGAGCAGAACCAAGCCTCTATGTAATTGGACCATTTTTTAACACCTTGGTAAATGGTCAACATATTCAAGAAGATGTCACTTGGGAACGTGATGATGTAATGAGGCTAAATTATCCAGATTTCATGTCAAGATGAGGAAACCTCGAATTTCTGAAGTGTGGGAGGATGTAAGATCCCCAATTCTTGGGTCTCTTCTAAAAATAATAAAAATAGTTTTCAATATCTATTTTGCCAAATTCTGACTGAAGATGCTTGATTGACAGTGTGGGAAGGTTCTAAAGTAAAAAGCAATGTCGTTTGTAATGGAAATGGCCTATGAACTTAGAGAATAGCTGAATTAAGAGAATTAGAGTGAGCAACTTTGAGAGCATAGATGGTGAACTTAATTGGTAGTAGCAACTTAATCATAACACTTAATTAACTAGGCATGAGCAATACATTTGCAAGAGAGAGAGAGAGAGAGAGAGAGAGAGAGAGAGAGAGATTTTAGAGAATATGACAACAGTTGAGGACCGGATTTATGTGGAGCTGGTCCCCCCTCGAAAAGGAATTTGTATTATAGATTCTCTCATTAAGAGAGACTTGGTACAATACAATCTTGTTCCTTGAGACCTCTTTGGCAGTATGGAGATGGAAGCTTCATACATCAAGCTTTTGCATAATATCAACAATCAATCTTAGCTTGAAAACAATCAAGAAATCGTGAACATCATTAGTCTTTGTGTTCCCTAAATCATTTGAGTGCATGAGGATGTATACTTTTATGCATCAACTTGTGCCTAAAGCAACAATTAATTTTCCTTGCAATACAATTAATCTACTTGCATTAAGTAACTAATCTACTTGCAATAAACCATTAGCCTTCTTGCAATAAGCATAACATGCGCTTTGTGGAAAGCATTAACTATCCCCAGCCTCAGTCCCAAGACCTCAAACACCTTCGAAGGTGGAGAGAGCTAGCAGGGAATGAGGGTAGGGAAGAGGAAGAACAAGTATTCCATAGGAGAAAGAAATAATTCCTCACTTATCATCACTCTTCTTGCTTAGCATACATAATAGCATAGTAATGAAGATGGAGAAGATGGAAAGCTTAAGCATTGAAGCATAGCTCTTGGTTGGATTTGCATTCCATAGCCAAGAGTGTTGGTGTAGGCTCTCAACTTCTCAAGGAGCTTGGAGAAGGAGATGGAGCTCTTGCACCTTGCCTAGCACAAAATGAGAGTGTTTGTGAGTGTGTGTGGGTGAGTATACCCCCTAAGAAAACCCCTAGCTTGCTTGGGTCGACCCCCCCTTGTATGTCATGCTTGAAGCTCATTGGACCCCTCCAAGCCTAGCCAATCATAAGCAAGAGGCATTACAAGCAGCAAGGGTAGCCTTGAGACAAGTGTCCCCCTTTCCCCTTTGAGAGAGAGGACTTGATAAATGCATAATCAATTAATTAAATCCCCTAAATTATCATTAGACCCCTTGGGTGGCCAACCAATAGGCTTTAGGCACACCATGAGGGAAACATGAGGAGGAACTTGACAAGTGTCCCTTTTGCTTTCTTTGTACCATGCATGCCTTGTGTGAGTGTGTGGGTGTTCTCTCTCCACCCCCCTCATGTAGGGCTCGCCCCCTCCTTGTAGGGATTGAGTCTTTGACTTTTTGACACCTCAACCCCTCATGCATAGGCCCAGTTCCCACCACAAGCTTGGCCCTTAAGCACTTTAAGCTTGGGATGGGTTCTCACCTCAAGTGCAACCCTAACATCTCAAGCATGTCAAGTACCTCAAGAATCTCAATCCTTAAGCACCTCAAGCATCTCAAGTACCTCAATCATCAAGCACCTCAAGCACCTTAGTCATCAAGCATGACAAGCAGGACAAGCACCTCGAGCTAGGTCGGGTTCCCGCGCCTCAAGCTCAGCCCTAGCTTACCTAAGGTCAAAGGACTTTTACACACATTATTGGAGGTCTTCAATGAAGCTAACCCTAAGGTCTTATGCTCTATTGGTTAGCCTTGCTCTTTGATAGACCATCTCTCATTTGGGCTCCTTTACCATTGGCCCCGTGTTGAGATAGATCTATAAGCACATGTCAACCCTTGTTTCCGTTTATTCTCCCACATTAAGTGATTAGTTTAATATGAGAAAATCATTTGGGTTGGTTAGATATTAGTTTTTATGACATCGTTTCCATGTTCCAGTAGGTTAGACAAATGTTTCGTTCAGTTTTCAACAAATTTACTATTTTTAGCTTTTTCATGCTTTTAGGTGCTTTTTAGCAAAAAACAAGGTCGGATCCTTAATCTATGTGTTCTAAGAAAGCTATGGTTCAATTTTGTAAAAACCTGCTTTTTGAGTGCTTTTCACTCTATTTTTAGCTTTTCATGATTTTTAGTGAAAAGTGAGTCCGCTTTCTTATTCAAGTGGACGAGGGGAACCCGTTGTTCAATTTTAGAAAATTTTGCTTTTTACACTAATTTTAGCTTTTCGTGCTTTTCGACGTTTTTGAAAAGCAATGTGGTTTTTATGATGACCTAAACACAAAAATATTAATTTGTCTCCATCGGATTTAAAAATTATCACCCGGAGCAAAAATGAGACCAGAGGAGGTTTTTACAGGAAATATTTTTATAAAAAGCGGTACCGTAGATACGCCGGGCAGTACGGGAAAGTCACAATTAGGTCGAGAAATTACGATGTAGCATAGTCTAGCTACGATTTCCATTAGTTGGCCGGATACTGTTCAATTGGCCAATTTTGCTGTAAAAATTGAATGGTAAGTGAGAGAGCTGACCACCAAAAGCAAAGGCATGTTTTTAGCAAAGTCCCCAAAAGCTTGCGGCTATTCCTGGCTCAAAAACTAGTGCTAGTTTTCTACTTGGGACTCACTCCAGCCAGCTGGAGAGCCTATTGCAACGTGCATCGGGGGTTGAATGACCTACACGGCTAACGCGTCCAGGATTTTGCCTTGGCTTTGCCTAAACACCCGGTGCTGATCGAAGAGGCATGGCACCTAAACTAGTATGGTTGGTGTTGATACCCTACCACCTGCTAGTGCTTGGGATCCTTTCAGAGCTTGGGTTCATGGAGGGAGGCGAAGCGGCCTCAGCCTATGTCTGGCTCAGGTAGGTTGGAGGTGTTTTGGCTCACTCCCGGCGAAGTAAAATTCTCTCTATCCGTAGTAGAGCAGAAGTGGATGGGTTGAAAGATCGATCCCTACACAGCCGGTGCTCTGCTAATTATTTTGTCATAAACTTTTTGATGTTATGGTATACCCAGATTTTGTCATTGCATTCATACATGGTTTCCTGTTTCATTTAGATGGGCATCTAAAGATTCTCTGTTTTCATTTTCTCAAGTCTCTGTGCACTCTATTTCACCCTCCACTATACTCTCTCTCTCTCTCTCTCTCTCTCTCTCTCTCTCTCTCTCTCTCTCTCTCTCTCTCTCTCTCTCTCTCTCTCTCTCTCTTCCCCTTCCCGCAACGTGTTGTACACATGTATTCACCCTCCACAATGTTATATTTTTATTGAGTGATAACACCCATTTAGGGGTAGCACTAGTTGCTAGGTACCTGTGGATGCAGTCCTGCTCATGGCCTAAAATCCATGCTTGGTCGGGTGCTGAGAACTCCTCCCCTATGCAAATGCTTCTACAACTCTGATGCATATTGAAAATTGTATAAGAGTGTAAAGTGTATATTTTATGCATACACCCCCGGGGAGGGGTATCTCTCAATGAACGACATGCTCATGTAAACTCCTTTAATGGATTACCACCCACGGATGTATTACGAGGAAAGGAATGGTACAAAACGGAAGACATGAAAAGTTAGTGCACAAGTTGAAGTTCTAAACTTTGAAACTCGAGATGTGAACAAGTATAGGGGTAGAACCTCGGTTATAGGAACCAAAAACTAAAGACACTATGTATCTTTTTGGTTTTCTACAGTTATAAAAAATTGATTTTGATATGACACATACTGTTTTGAGGATATAATATTTGAGCTTGAATCTTGGTTTTATCACTCTAACTAACTTGAGCGATGGGATGTGTGTGTAGATGACTGACATCTTATCTCTAGGGATATGGGTGGATATACTCTCCCGCCTTATGGTGGAGGAGCATCTTCAAACTGGAGCGGAAGTGCAAAGGCTTGTCACTACCACGCATAATCAGAAGACAAGAGAAGAAAAGGTTAATGTCCACGGATTGTATTGTACCTAATACATTCCGAGATTGGTATCATTATGCTGCAGGGAACCCCGAGTTTAGACCACCTGAACATAAACCCTTGTCCATTGGGAGTATCGAGTCTCGTAGGGTGCACTATGTAATCATGTTAATGTATAACGTGAGTTTAAAAGGAGGGGTTTTTTAATGCAAAAATTTTAAGCAATTTAACAGAGATACATTAAAATATGGTGCCTTTATATTCAATTTTAGAAAAATCTCTTAAAATAAAGATTCATTTTATTCATTCAGACATGTTAAAAGAGGGGTTTTTTTAATACCCCACAAATGCACCTTATATAGGGGGATACTGAATGGTGAACCCCCCAAGTATCAAGTGGATACAATCCAAGTTGGGAAAGGAGATTTTTGTCACTAACAAAGTGTTGTATAGCAATGCTTATGAACTTACCTTGAGACTGACAAAGGAAACATGGATAGCTAGAAATATACTTCCCTTAGTAATGGCTACGGGATGTTTCAACATTGTTATGTTCAATGTATGGGGCTGCCAATGCCAAACAAATGATCAACATTTCTTTAGCCCGATACCTTGGAAGTTGTTCTTTGACTTATTTGGAAGGTCACTAATCCACAATCCTTGCCATGCTCAAGTTTTATATAATACCTATAATAGATCCCTGTGTCTTGCAGTTTGTGCGAACATACACAACTTAGATGGGTGGGACACACCGGATGTGTTTCCAAAAGAATCTGCTTACTTCGATGACTACTTCAAGTAGAAGAAGGCTATTGTTCACGCCCAAATCTGAGTATCTGTAACTAACCGATCCCTTACTCAACAATGGTATGACTCACACGCCAATGAAGCAAAGATCAAAAGGGACTATTGGGATCACCCCTCCAATATACTCAAGGAATGGGATAGCTATGTTCCATTGGTAGAAGGATGTCACCATGGCTATTACCGAGTGCATTATGTCAAAGCCATTAGAATTTATTAGAAACTTTCAAGACACTTTGTAGACTGTTTAGAACCCCAAAGTTTTGTGATATAGAAATTGGACTAAATCATTCATTATTCTTTCTCCTATTCTCTCTCTTACATTACCTTCAAGTATCTATTCTATTTTTGGCTTTAAGGACTTCAAGCGGGTTAGAATATTGTACTAAGTATGACCTTGGTTGATATGGTGCAGTAAGTTACCATGTCTCCTAGAGAAAATGCGACTGTTGCTAATGAAAATGCGGTTGTTGTTCCTCAACACACCATCATTGATAGAGACATCTATGCTATGCTTCGCAAGTCTCAACCTGGAAATTTTAGTGGGGAAGGAAAAGATGTAGGCAAAGTTCTTGAAGATTTGATTGAGTGCATGGATGACTACTTTGATTTGGCTCATTCGTCTGCGGTAAACAATGCTATTATTGTTAAGTTCAAGCTAGAGAAAACAACCAAGCGTTGGTGGAGAGACTATTGCACAAAAAACAATGTTGATCCTAATGCTGCAACTTGAGATTATCTTAAAACCCAACTCAAGAAGAACTATCAAAACAAAGTTTATCATTCAGACCGTTCTTGATTGTACTTAAGGAACCAAAGATTTGGAATCATACTATCAACATTTCTCGACCCTTGTCAAGTATGCTCCAGCAGGGATGACTCAAGAGGTCAAGGTAACTTGATTCATGTCAGGTTTACATAATCCTATGAAGACTAGACTCCAGAGTCTTTGTCTTACCAATTTTGCAGATGTCCTTGATGTAGGAAAACCCATTCAAATAGAGTTACCTACTATCGGAAAGAGAAAACCCGAACCTGCTTCTGTTCCTGAAATCAAAAGGTCTCATATTGAGAAGCAACAAAGGTCTGAAAATCCACAGCAAAGAAGAGAGAACTTGTTACGTATGAAGGCCAGACAGGATCATTTGTGCTACACTTGTCTTGATCTTGTTCATCAGTCCAGGCAAGATCATGAGTCCAAGGATTGTCCATTTAACAATTCAAGCTTCACAAGATTGGTAGACAGTTATGAACGTAGAAACTTCAATCCAAATAAAAAATATTTTAGACCTAGACCGTCGACAACTCAGAGGAACTTCAATCAACAAAACTTAAACCAAAACTAGAGACAGCTTCAAAACCAAGGGAATTTTAGACCAGACAATCCACCTTTTGTCCGGAATGGACCGCCTGCCAACAATAACAACAATGGAAATATTAATCTTCAACCTCATCCAAGAGGAGGAGGAAATCAAAGACCTCAAGGAAGACCTCAAGTTAATAGAGCTCAAGGGGCTATAGGTGAAGGAAATCAGGCAAACGCGCATGTTTATGCTACAACTGAACATGAGGGAGTGAATGAACAATTTTTAGTAATTTAGAACCCAACGGAGTATCAAGGTAACCATTTTACCTTATTAATTGATTCAGAGATAACACATTCATATCTCCTAAGTGCATCAGAAATCTCATTTTTCCTGAACACCTTGATACAGACCTTATAGTAGAATTAGCTACGGGTAGAAAGATTAAATCTTCTACTTTAGTGCGTAACTTGATTTTTTTTTCGGATGGTCACAATACTTCAGCAAACTTCAGAGTCTTACCCATAGGAATCTACAATTGAAGCCTAGGAATGGATTGGCTTAAGGCCAATGATGCTCACATACATTGTAAGGATGCTTCATTAACTTTTGAAAATTACCAAAAATTATTGGGAAACGGAGAAATCCTAAGCTCAGATTAGTTAACTTTACTAAACTTATGACGATTCATAAGAAGAATGAAAGAATTTATGCAGTAAAGCTTAATCCTAAGGAGAACAAGATAGATTCACCTGAACATGAATGGATAATGATGTATTTCCTAAAGAGATTTCACAATTACCGCCCAAGAGTGATGTTGATCATGCAATAGAGCTTACTCCAGGAGCTCAACCAATTTCCTGTAGACCATACAAAAAATTGGTATCTGAATCTGCAAAACTCAAGGAGCGACTAACTCAACTTATTAAGCAACACTTTATTTGACCCAGTGTTTCTCCATGGAGTACTCCAGTTCTCTTTAATCGGAAGAAGGATGGTACTCTATGTCTTTCTATTGATTATCGTGGATTGAACTAGGTAATAGTCAAGAATAAGTATGCAATACCAAGTATTGATGAACTGCTTGGCCGACTCCATGCAGCTTCTATCTTCACAAAAATTGATCTTAAGTCAATGTATTACCGAATCCTAATCAAGGAGGAGGACATACCAAAGACAGGATTGAATACTCGTTTTGGACATTATGGATTTACAGTTATGCCTTGTGGACTTACAAATGCTTATGCAACTTTTAAAATTGTCTCCTGACCGATGTGTTTTGAGAGCATCTTGATGATTTTGTTCTTGTCTTCTTTGATGATATCGTGGTTTACTCAAGAAATAGAGAAGAACACAAACAACATGTGTGATAAGTACTTCAACTTCTCCGTCAAAATCAACTTTATGCCAAACGTAGCAAATACACCTTCTTTATTGACAAGGCTCTATTGCATGATCGAGGCTGTTATAGCTTGGCCTACACCAAAATCAGTACTTGAATATGTGGATTTCTTGGTTTAATAGGATGGTACTGTACATTTATTCAAAGCTACACTAAGATTGCATCTTCATTGACTGATACTCTTAAGAACGCTAAAGTGTTTACTTGGAATGAACATGCTCTAGCTAGTTTTGAGAAACTCAAAGAAGCTTTGGTAAGTGCTCCAATACTACAGCTTTCAGACTTCTCAAAGGCATTCACTATGCTTACTAATGCAAGTGGACAAGCAATCAGTGGCGTTCTGTATCAAGAAGGAAAACCAGTAGAATATGAGTCTTGTAAGTTACGTATACATGAGTTAAATTATCCTACACATGACTTGGAATTATTGGCCGTTGTGCATGCTCTTAAAGTATGGTGACATATCTTCTTGAAGGATATTTGAACTACATACCGACCATAAAAGCCTGAAGTGGATCTACACCCAACCTCACCTTAATATGTGGCAACGAAGATAGATGGAGTTGTTATGAGAATATGATTTTGAAATCAAATAAAAAACTAGGAAGGAAAATATTGTGGCGGATGCCTTAAGCAAGAAGAGTATTATAGCGGCTATCACAACCTCTACTACTTCTTTAATTGACCTTATTCAAGAAGGTATGACTCAAGACCTGTGTTACATAAAAATGCAGTATTTGATGAACTTAAATAATCGCACGGAGAAGGAGGAAAGGCAAATCAAAGGCTTCCACGTTGAAGGAGATGACCTTTACTTCAGTAACCGTCTTTGTATTCCAAATCAAGGTGGGATCAACCTTTAGATATTATAGGAAGCTCATGACATACCTGTAGCAAGACAGCTAGGATACATTAAGACTTAATCTACTGTAAGGAAGAGTTTCTCTTGGCCAGGACTAAAGCGTGATGTGTTGAACTATGTTACAAGATGTTTAACATGTCAAGATATTAAAGTTGAACGAGTTTGATACCCCGGTAAGCTTCAACCTATTGATGCACCAGAAATCAAATGGGAATGCATATCCATGGATTTAAATACAGGAGTTGCTACATCTCTGGGATATGACTCTATTTTTGTGGTTATTGACATGCTTACAAAAATGACCCATTTGTTTTCAATCAAGACAACGTTTATGGCTCAAGCCTTCATGAAAGGTATTTTCATGTATCACGGTTTACCTAGCCGGATAATTTCTGATTGTGATGCGAAGTTCACCTCTAATTTTTGGAAAGCCTTATTCTCATCTATAGGAACCTAGTTGGCCTTTAGTACTGTTTATCACCCTCAAACTGATGCGCAGATAGAAAGAAAAACATCAAATCATTGAGGACATGTTAAGAGCTTATTGTATGCATGAGAAGAGTAAATGGATTAGATATTTGTATTTGGATGAATTTGCATATAATTACTCATTCCAACGCTCAATTGGGATGTCTCCTTTTTCAAGCATTGTATGGACAAGAGTATCTTACTCCACTCAAATGGACAAACCCTCTCATACGAGTTCAAGCATCCAAAGAAATGTTGGATGAAATGCAACTACAAACTGATCTTATACGGCAGGATATTAAGGCTGCTCAAGATAGACAGATGAGTTATGCTGATCCAAAACAAACTCTCAAACTTTTTGAAGAGGGCGATATGGTATTTCTGAGAGTGAAACCCAAACGTAATTCTTTATCAATGGGTAAGTGTAAGAAGCTTAGTGCCAGATATGGTGGACCTTTTGTAATCACAGAGAGGATTAATGATCAAGCTTACAGACTATTGTTACCACCACACATAAAAGTACATGATGTTTTTCACGTTAGCTTACTCAAGAAGTATGTACCTGATCCGCAACACATTCTTGGTGATTCTCTATTATCTACCTCTACCGATGGAACTTTCACTAGGAAATTTCGGAGGTCATTTGGAGGGCCTTCTAAGAAAATGAATTTTTTGCACTCTCTCTCTAGAAAATATGGCGAATAATAGAGGCGGGTCTGTCATGGTAAAAGTTTAAAAAGTGTACTTTAAGTAAATTCTTTACCCTTCTGAACATTCATCCGTAATGATTGAAGGATAATCTTCTTTTCAGTTGCATTGAATGAACCTCGTCAACATGGAGGGAATGAGGCTAACATGGAGGGACGAAGCCGCAGCCGCCTATTCACTTTTCATTAAACCTGCACCTTTGGCTAATAGCGAACTCCTCAAATGGCACAAATGTTATGCAAAAACGAGCCAAATATCACCTTCACATTGATTTGGACAACGAGTACCAACCATTGATTAAGCAGAGTAAAGAAAACACACATATACCTCCCGCATCCATAGACACGCTCAGAGCTCAGGGAGCTAAACACATAGATATCTGGACGAGAGTCTCTCTCTATCCTAAGAATCTAATGACTAATGCGTCTCCACCATTTGTCAATCCTACAAGCTTATTGACCTTTGCTGGTGATGGAGAAAACGGCCTTCTGGGTTATTGTAAATCTCTTACAAGGCAAGCTGAAACTTATAAGGGAATTCTCCAAGCTCAACAATGTGAGATTGTTCGTCTTTCACGTTTGCATTCTACATATCAGGTTACCATTTTGAAACACAAAATAGAGGTACAGGAACTGAAAGTAAAGGTACGAAGTTGTCAAATGGAGGACACCATCTTGGGTGGTCGTATCCGAAAGAAGAAATTGCGCAATCTTGAAACATTGCAGGTTGCATCTAGAGGTCTCAAGAAAAGAATCCGAGCATTAAGGTGATGCTTCTTGGTTGACTAAATAGTCTTAGTTAAGTAAATTTTTTGTTTTTCTAGTTATGCATTGTTTTCATGTGCCTAAATAGTGTTAGTTAAGTAAATTTTCTGTTATTTACTTATGCATTGTCTTCATGTAGAGATTCAATCTATCTTGACAAGGAAAACATTGACCCCAAAGCCAATATCATGAAAGATATTGAAGCCACTTATAAGTAGAAGCCTTGCAGCAGATATAGTACATGACAAGAAGTTTAAGGTCCTACAGCGAAATGTAGTGGACCGCTTTATTTCAGAGAACTCAGTGCCTACAAAAGAGATATAAGGCACACTTGATTCACTTGGTGTAAGCAAAAGAGGATATTCGGCTATACAGAAATTTGTCTCATCCATCTTTGTTAAGAAGGGAATAAAATCCAAACTTTTACCATCAGCCTCAAGTGTTTGGAAAGAGAGGCTTCAGCTTAACGACGCACAGGGAGAATATCTTGGACAACCGTTTCATATTAAAGCAACTTACAGTGGCCATGGAGAAAACGTGGCATATGATGAGTTCAATAATATTTTTATGGACCTACAGATGTTGCAGAAGAGAATGGTGGAGTTTTACAACATCACATTTGAAGAGTCACGAGGGGTATTACATTTTGTGTTGAAACTGGATGAGTGTGAGCTTGTTAAAGACAAGAAGCTAGAGTGTGTTACTATTACTTTAATAAATAGAGCCCTCTCAAAGTGTCTCAATGATGATCCTTTGTATTTTAGTGTTCAATAAGAGTCTAACATATGGTGGCTTGGTGCTTTTGAGGTAAGCAAGATTCTCAGGTGAGCTCAAATGTTCACATCTACTTAAGTCTCATTTATTTTGTGTGCAGGTAAAGAAAGAAGATAATGAGATTCTATATTGGGTGTTCCATCAAACTAATGTTCCAGAGGTGATTGATCGACAGACTAACCAGGGAGAGGTACTACATTTAGATGGAAGGGGAGACTTTCAAGTTCAGTGGCATCTTGCAAGTGACCTCAAAACATTAAAGTGCATGTATAATTGTGGAATGGGTGCAATGGCAAAGTCGCCGTGTTTCTTTTTCATGGAGCCTACAAAGGTGATGGACCCAAAGTGGTGGAGAAAAGCTCCAACACATCACATTGAGGACCTTGCTTTTCGACCGGTTTTGAAAATACCACTTGTGAATGTCCACATCTGTACAATGCATGCTTCGGGTTTGCTTGAAAAATCAAGAACTCAACAGAGCAACAGGTGGCCCTGTAGTGCTTCGAATTGGTACTGTCGGATATGGGGCTTCATGGTGGCAATGTGAAAATCCAGCGGGATGAAAAGAGATCGACTGCTGAGACATCCATTGGTGGGGTGAAGGCACGGAGTTTTTTATCTAAACCCTAAGGAATAGGAGATCCAAAGCTAACAAAACATGGAAAAATATATAACACATCTTATATTAGCAAGGTAGAGTATCAAAGCTGGAAAAAGCTACATATTGCAGTCAAAGATCAAGAACCAACTACTCGTAACACGAAGGCTGAGGTTTGGCGATCAATAGACATGCTATTTTTGATGTGCGACAAAGATGACTGGTCACAAGGTGATATGAACAAGTTCAAGGAGAATCTCAACCTTCTCAAGAAATCATTCAAGATAGCATGGACAGACACCCAGATTACTCACTACATGGTATTATTGTGTATTTGATTCTCTTTTATGTGTAACTATGTGAGTGTAAAACATTCTAAGTAATCTGTTTTCATATCCAGCACATCATTTTCAATTATTTACCATATCTTATACAAAAGTATGGGAACCGGAAATATGGAATACCCAAGGGATAGAAAAGTCTCATTACATGGCCAGAAATGCATATTTCAGGCACGCACGACATGATGGCTCTCGAATCAAGGCTAACAGTTTGAGAGAACTATTTGAATGGTTCTATCATAGAATCATTCATCGAATGTAGGCAAAAGAAGTCTTCGCCTCTTCAGCAACAACACAAGCCATCAGACATTTACAAAAAAAAACATTAAAAGATCAATGGCATACAACAACTCCAGTGCTCGTGAAGGTCAACGAAGGTGGAGAGAGACAATGTTGTATGTGAACCACAAGTGGAGAAAGATACTCTGAATGGATGAAATTGTACAAAATTTCTATATTTCTGTAATACATGATCTTATACAATTGCTACTTGAAGTGTATCAAGATTTTGAAGGTTCAATTTTGTTTTTTGGCACATCACCCTTGTAACGAATCATGAGATGTTTGCCATACTCTAAAAGTTCATCCGGGTTTTGTCTGCCAAGAGCTAGTGCCATTGCTGTGTAAGTGTAGTAATACGTTGCCCGACCACCTATATAGCCCGGGAAGTAACCAAAACAATCTTTGGCAAACACTTTGTCCACAAGAATGAATTTATCTGCACTTTTGGGCAGCACGGGTCCACCCAAGAAGCATGATAGTGTCTTTAATGTGTAAGTTGCTATTGTACCCTCTTGTGACATTCCATTGTGAAAAACTATTATCAGCGACTCGCAAAGCTTCAAAAGGTATTGTGCTAGGGCCCCGCATCCCTTCCATGATACTCTCAAGTCCTCCGTCGAAGGAAGTCATCCTTGTCAGCAATCCAAGACTGCACATATCATGTCTGAGTAAGTGACACACACACACACACACACACACACACACACACACATAGAGAGAGAGAGAGAGAGAGAGAGAGAGAGAGAGTTACCATGAAGCTCTCATCCTGCAAAAAGAGGTTTTCCTGCCACAGGTCCATAGATGTAGCTGACTCCTGACCTGAATGGTTAAACCAATCCTCCACTTCTTTGTGACTTGTTGATGGTCTTAGGCTTTGTCTTATTGCTTGGAAGGTGGCTTCATCTGGTAGTGTATCCTTGTATTTTTTCGCTTTCTCAAAGCAACTTCGGAGGCATTCCATTGGATTGTTGGATGTTTCCATTGCCTCATCATCGCTACTATCCTCTAAAACAAATCCACTTCTCTCCTCTTGGATCCTGGAAATGATAGCTAGGGAGAAGTCCTCCCTTAAATAAAAGATGCTTTGCACATCATGTAAAAAGATATAGGTCTTGTCTCCAATCCTGAACTCAGACACAGCAAGCAACATCATCTGAGCATGCTTCAGAGTGAAGTTATTGACATCAAAGGGTAGTTTGATTTCTGTTGTTTTCACAGAGAGCATCTTACGTCTTTGAAATTCAACTGCCTCAACCTCAAGGTCGACTATATCTTCAACCTCCTCGACTTCTTGTATGTGTGTTGTCTCCTCGTATTCTTCGTCTGGTGCTGCATCTTGCTCCTCTATCACCTCATCAAGATTCTGCATGAGGAATCCAAACAGACTGTTCAGGTAAATCATAAAGCCAAAGGATTCTTGAATAAGTTTGCACTCTTTTTGGTGCAAAGGGCAAGCTGAATGTCGGCAAGTAGGTGGTAATTCCCTATACTTCTTCAGTCCCTGTCCTTTTCCACCGTAGTCATTTAAATGAACGACAGTCATACTAGGAAGAACAACCCTCCCTACCTACACCATCAGTTCAAATTGATCTCTGTAGGGCTGCAAGAATTCATTGTGCTGAGCTAAAAGGTCTTCAATATCAAATTTTGGGTTAAACATAGAAGGAACTAGATCATATTTGTCCCCAGCACCACACGATGCTGCAAAATCGAATAGCCTCTCATCAATTACAACTGGCTCTTCCAGAGAAGGCACATCCTCTTTGGCTTTACCTTTACTTGTACAAGGACTGCTTGCTCAGAGATCTGCATCATCTGAGAAGTCTATATTCCTCTTTCTTGTATTTTTCTTGACAAGTACTGTAGAGGGTGAGGGACCCTTGTAGGGTGAGGGATACTCTTGGCCTGCCGACCTCTCCGACTCATCTTCACAAATTGACTCTTCTTGATCAAAGTCCTGAGAAAAGTCAACAGTTCTTTTGGAAGAAACGCTAAGCAACTGAGCCTGTAAAGGTTGGAATCCTGGCACAAGCTCTGGGTCCGGTTTTAGTCTCCTTTGACTACTGGACCTTAATCCTATTCATCAGGAAACAATGTCAAGTCTTTCTCTCTCTCTCTCTCTCTCTCTCTCTCTCTCTCTCCCCAAAACACACACACACAAACTCTCTCTCTCTCTCTCTCTCTCTCTCTCTCTCACACACACACACACACACACACACACACACACACACACACACACACACACACACACACACACACACACACACACACACACACACACTTTCTCTCTGTCTCTCAAAAATACTAAAGGCGCGCGTAGAGAGTTGCAAAGAGTACTTGGTTGTCTCTGCGCGCCTTTAGTACACACACGCACACACACACACACACAGAGTTTGTGTGCGCCCATGTGTGTGTGTGTGTACTTGTGTCTATCTGTGCGTGTATGTGTGTGTGTGTGTGTGCTCAACAATATGGGTTTGTTTGTTTCCACACACACACACACACACATACATGCATACACACACACACACACTCTCTGCTAGCTATTGTTAGAAATAGAGAGAGAGAGAGAGAGAGAGAGAGAGAAAGAGAGAGAGTGAAAGAGATGACCTTTTGTTGGTGGAGTTTGCAGAAATTCCATGGGAGCCGTCTTCTCCATTGCCCTCTCTTCGCTTTCTCTCTGTCCCGGTGTGTGTGTGTGTGTGTGTGACAGTAATGAGTCTCCCTCCCTCTCTCTCTGTCTTGCTCAATTTCTGAGTTTTCACTCTCTTTCTATGGTTCTCTCTCTCTCTCTCTCTCTCTCTCTCTCTCTCTCTCTCTCTCTCTCTCTCTCTCTCTCTCTCTCTCTCTAGACACGTATAATGGTAACCCCCGGCGCCGCCCCATGTGGTGATTAAAATAGAATCTAGTGTGCATGATGCAGCACGTTCGGTCATTTAATGCGGCCGGATACATTAGTACGTGACACCTAAAAGGTATGAGAGAGAAAAAGAGACACCGAGAGAGTCAAAGAGAGTGAGAGAAAGAGAAACTGAGCGTGTGTCTGCGTCTCCGACAGAGAAAACGTGAAAAAGAGAGTAGTCTTGGAGTCTCCTACCAAGGTTTGGCCCTCTCTCTCTCTCTCTTTCTAAAAGGTCGCCCTGTGCCTCTCTCTCTCTATCACCCTCTCTCTCTTTCTCAAAGTCTCTCTCTCTCTTTCTCTCACAGGAAATTTCATATCTGTCTCTCTCTTACACACACAGACACACATACAACACACACACACTCACACACACACACACTCACTCACTCACACATAGAGCCTCTCTCTCTCTCTCTCTCTCTCTCTCTCTCTCTCTCTCTCTCTCTCTCTCTCTCTCTCTCTGTGTGTGTGTGTGTGTGTGTGTGTGTGTACTAAAGACGCGCGGAGACATCCACCTACGATTTGGATGTCTCTAAGCGTGCCTTTAGTACTGTGGAGAGGCAAGGAGAATGAGTGAGAGAGAGGGAGTGTGTGTGTGTGTGTGTGTTTTGGTTTGCTTTGGAGAGATAGAGAGAGAGCGAGAGTCTGTGTGTGTGTGTTTTTAGGGTAGTTAGCCCAAAGAATATTTTTTGAAAGCTGAAAGGAGAGCTATGCCACGTTAGCGAAAAGACACAAATGAGATCGCGACTTTTCTTTCTCCAACGTTCTCACTCTTTCTCTGCACCCGACGTCAGTTTCTTCTGATTTATTCAACCTGCTCTTCTCGCAATCTATTCTGCTATGAAGTAAAGGCAGGTACAATTCTCTCTCTCTCTCTCTCTATCTATCTCTCTCTCTCTCTCTATCTCTCTCTCTCTCTCTCTCTCTCTCTCTCTCTCTCTCTCTCTCTCTCTCTCTCTCTCTCTCTCTCTCTCTCTCTCTCTCTCTCTCTCTCTCTCTCTCTCGTGAGATGAGTACGAATGCTTGCCTCCTACTTCCCACGTGATGGGGAAAGGGCGAAATATGCGTCACAAGGTGAACTACAGCTGCCTGCCTCCTTTGTGCCCGAGAACGGGGCTGTGGAAATCATTGGCGTTATGCCTCGGGCATACAAGGAGTTGAGGTTGGGCAGCCCATCAAGTTAGGATGAGACAGTGAAACTAGAGCGTTGCATGGATGTCGTGATGCTAGGACACGACTTGAATGTAAGGGATGCGGGCCAGGCCAGGAAGGGCGAGTTGATACGCGTATAACAAATTGTATGTCGCTAAGGTGGGGGACGTGGTTGATGCCGAGCCCATCCACCGATGGTAGTTATAGTACAGGTACGAGTAGCCTTGGCCCGAGGATGGTGAGGGATGCAGGAACGCCAGCTATGAGCAAACTGGCTTGGGGCACGTGTGGTAAAGAGAGCTATGGGGATGCTTGGAAATGGTGGTCAGATTCCCCGCATTCGGGTGGAATGAGCAGTGAGTTGCCAGAGGTGATGGGTGTGATTCGGATGCGAACGGACATTGATGTGCAAGAAACAGTAGGACAAGATTGGGGGCATGACCTAACAATAATGCACAGTGATCGGACCTCAACTGGGGTTATGGAGATTTGACGGAGAATTTTTTCGAAGCGGTCTTGTGGGTTGTTTGCGAGACCTAAGCTATGTGGGGCGGATCCACAGAGGTCAGTCGCCATAAGGATACAACTCGCTGATGGTGAAGACATGCAAATCCGTTGGCAGGCATGAAGAGAAGGACAAGAGAGGTCTCGTCGTCATGATGACTGACCCTCGAACTCAATTGATAGGGAAGGTGAATGCGCACAGTGACTTCATATGGGACCCCAGAGAAGGTGCCCAATACTGGGATGCGTTCAATTATGGAACAACATGCATGCGTGGAGGTGCAGAGATAATAGCACGAGGGAATGCACTTGGCCGGTGCAAGGCTAAGCCAAAAGGATTAGGGTCGTTTGCCCGTCTTGATAGACAGGAGGTAAAAATACCAGTATTGCTCCTAATGGATCAGAAGGTAATGACTCGAATGCAGGCCATAGATGGCCGATGGATTTCCCCTAGGGAAAAACATGCTGGACAAATAGGAGATGAGCAGAATAAACACGAATCGAGGGGCCTGGTAATCACACGGACTGGTATATATCAGTTGACGGGCACAGCCAAGCAGCAGGTTATGTTGAACCAGAATGAGACTAGACAGAGGACAGCGAGTAGACTGTCTGGGGCAGGAAGACGCATGAGCAATCAGAGTGATTGACTTTGAAAGATGCGAAACAGGGCATGGGACCCCCAATTAGGTAGAGTGGGCACACTAATGATTGTAGCTTTCTTGATACGGTTGGTGCTCGAAAGGCTTGGTAGTCACAAGCAAGGCACGCAGGTAATAAGCAGCGTAAGGAATGCGACACGGCCAAACGATAAAAACAGGGCTGATTCATACGCATGTACAGGTCTCGGGTCAGCCTAGAGTGGGGTTGCGTCCTTGTCGTCACAGGTTGCGAGTGGAGACATTGAGCAGTCCCACAGTGGGGGCTGTGTGCAGATGGCAGTCAGAGCCCTGAGCAGGCCAGTTTAAGCTGCAAGCCATCCCAGTTGGGGGCTGCACCCGGCCCTAGTTTGCTCTTGGGCTATTGTGGAGCCCATGTTCAGTGTATTGTGCCTCCTTATGCTATGTATGCACATATGGCTTACATAGCATAAGGAGGCACTTATGGTGACAGTTTTTGCATGCCATGCTTGGAAGCAACTACTCTGCTATTGGAGTGTGTGCAAATGGTGCAAAAAGTCGAGATCAGTCAAACTATTTTTGAAAGTGGTTTGGGTCAAATTAGAGGATGTCTTCTTTCCCAAACTGCTCATTGCCAGCTGCTTTCTTATTTTGTCTCCAGTATCTTTTTGGAATGGTCATAGATTCATGTTCTGAAATCTATCAGGAAGGGTGTCCCTTGCAACACACTAATCATGCATATGCTCAATCCAGGCAGGAGCCAAGAAGCTCTTGATTGTTTTTGGCAGATGCAAAGTGACGGTCTCTCTCCATATAGTTTGTTAGGGATTGTTGGTCATAGATTCATGTTTTGAAATCTCTCGGGAAGGGTGTCCCTTGCAACACACTAATCATGCGATATGCCCAATCCAGGCAGGAGCCAAGAAGCTCTTGATTGTTTTTGGCAGATGCAAAGTGACAATCTCTCTCCATATAGTTTGCTAGGGATGGTTTGAAAAAGAGACCGTGTTTGGGAATTCCTTGGTCTACACTGGTGTACTTCTCTCAAAATGCACAAAAAGTGCTTGAGGAGCTTTGTATCCAAGAGGTCATTCTTGCAATGCACTGATTGCAAGATTTTTTTGATAGGAGAAGAGCCAGCTAGCACTAAGCTGTTTCTAGTGAATATAAAGCGAGGGATCTCTCTAGATGCAATCACCTATGCTTGTAGTTTGCAAGGCACATGGCACTACACAAATGCTGAAATGTGGTGTACTTCAGAAGGAACCACATGATTGCTTGAAGCACTTGGTGTGTGGGATGTCCTGTATTGGAATGCACACTAATTGTGCGATTTTCCCAACAGGGGCAGGGCCAACAAACTCTAAGCATTTTTAGTCCATTGCATTGATTGTGCTATTTTCCCTGGATGCAAAATGAGGGTGTCTCTCCAGATGTAATCATCTGAGTTACGCAAGATGCTCATACAGAAAAGTCTCGGATGTCCTATATTGGAATGCACACTGATTGTGGGATTTTCCCAACAGAGGCAAGGCCAAAAAACTGTAATCATTTTTAGTAATTGCACTGATTGCGCTATTTGCTTGATAGGCGCATCGCTAAGGTGCCGGGCTTTTTTGGTGGATGCGAAATGAGGGTGTCTCTCCATATGTAATCTTCTGTGTTACGCAAGATTCTTTGGGATCACAAAGCAAGGTCAACACTCCAGATACAATCACTTGCAATTGCATCTTGAAGGCATGTGGTACTAGGAAAAATGTTGATCTATAGGCCTTCACTCCAAATCTGTCAGCATAGCCAACAGACAAACGATTGCCTTCCCCCTAGGCTTCATGCATGAGTGTGAAAGCGCTCCATTGGTTCTGACGACTTAGGATGTCAGGCCAAGCTTTTGCATCGAATGGAGATTTTTGAGTATGTTCTCTTCTCACTGCCTCTCATAATCTGTTAAAGGAGCTTCTAGTAGCTCCTCAAGAGCAGATATCATGTGTCCAGAACCTCTTTTAAGCTAAAACAAGCCTGACTTTGTGTCTGAGCAGAAGGTCATGAGAGAAATAGACGTGTTACCTTCATCAAGGACATTACCATCACCATGAGTATTATGTTGTTTTGACGTTATGAGATCACATAATCCAAGCTTATATTCATTGTCAAGACGTTCTGTAACTATAGCTTTGCCAATGTCTTTGATAGCAACAGTGGCCATGCTTCTTAGGTTATGATTGTGATTGCTGGCATCTAGTTGAACATAATTGACGGATGCTGCTTCCAAAACTTCACCTAAAATGTCGCACAATATACTAATCTTCTTATCTCCACCCAAATCCAAAGCTAAATTTCCTTCTACTGCAAAGAAATCAACACTGAAACTTTGTAGAGCATAGAACCATTGCATTGGGAAACACGTGGAATCATCATAACATCAGCCGAGTCCGAGCAGGTAGAGTTTTTTGAGTGCTGAGGAAGAGAAGGTTGTTGGTAGACTGAGGGGTATCTATTTGCGTACCATCTCCTTGATTCATATCGCCCACAAGGGGATGTGTTGTGGATGCCGCCTGGTCTCAGCTGAATGAGCGCTGGCTTTTGTTTCTTGGATTCTGAATGTATGCAGCAGGCTTTTTGATCGGGGTTGACACTGCCCATGGTATGTATTTCGTTGAGGGGTCCACGAGCTAAAGGCTCCTGAATGCATCTCCATCTGGTTGTGGAATCATATACCCAACAGGGTTTTTGGGTAAGACCACCTGGTCTCAGCCAAGCTAGAGTGAGCTAGTTCTTCTCATTGCGTTTGTGGCCGGGTACTGGCTTGTAGGCTGGACTATGCCCCTATTATCATTGTACTTGGTTTATGTGCGAGCCGAAGTGCTCCTATCTTATATCTTGCGGTTCTTATAGCCGTGTTGGCTCATCGAGTCAAGGAGGATATACCCTCGCTCGCTTATCAATGTTTTTGGATTGGTTTCTAGTGTGCCAGCCACTATAGATCCGCACATAGATTCTCTCTCGGGCTTAGTCGAGCCTCGTGTTCATTGTCTTAATCTCCCATGGAGCGGTGTTGATGACTTTTGTAGATACAACACAATGTACTTCTGGAATCAAAAGTTTCAAGTGTTTGCCTGCTTCAAAGATTATTGTATCCTTGCCTTCCGTCAACTCGATCTTCCCGTCTAATTTCTCCGCTTTGTAAATGGAAGAGAGTACATCTCTAAGGAGTTTCAAGGTTTCTGCAAAACTGAGGGGATTCAACAGTATACAGTCCCCTACTCTCCTCAATAGAATATACTAATCTTCTTATCTCCGTGGCGGTACATTGCTGACCATCCAAATGTGTCCCTTGTTGCCTGGTACGCCTGGTCTTGTGTCGAGCACACCTAACCCATCTCGCATCCTCTTGTAATTCGCCCCATAGTGGGGGAATCCAATGGCCATATGAGGCCTGCATTCGGATCAGCCCCTGCTGATCCATTAGGTGTAATCTACGTCTCCCTACAATGCGTCTACTAAGACCAGAACACATCTCTAATCCCCCTGGCTTTGCCTTGCATCGACCAAGCGAGTTCCACTGTGTTGTTATCTCTACACTTCCACACATGTGGTTCATTCCATATTCAAATGCATCCCAGCATTGGGTACCTTCTCCTGGGTCCCATACGAGTCCACCTTGCCCTTTGTCCTTCCCGCATAACCATCCTCGAGGAGTTACTGTTCCAACCCCGAGACTTCCTTTGTCAAACGTCAGTACATCCTCGCGTACATCGATCCTTAACAGGGCTGTCTCTGCCCCAATACTCGCCCGTCCGCTATCTTGACTCCATTCGTGACCACTTGCATCGATGCTCTCAATACTGTGTTTGTCAATCCCACACATACTCTATCTGGTACCGCTTTACCTCGAATTGAACTCCCAACGTTTCCCGAAACAAGTGTCACCTGACTCGATGGGTCCGCACCAAACGGCTCCCCTTCGCAATACATCTCCCGAACTACCTCTTCCGGCATGTGTAATCCCCTTTTAACGACCATCAGCTGTTTGATCTTGTAACCCTCCATGTAGTACAAAAAAAATTCGCAGTTCCTCTGTTGTTCCTTCCTCAACTCTAGGGCTGAACAGGGCTCAGCCTCATGCTCATTCCGAGTACCATAATCGTCTGCCATCTTGCCTAGTGGTTCCAAATGCTCTTTCTTTCTTCGATTAGGATCAGGTAACTTGACCCAGATCCCGACTTGTAAGTTGCAGCGGAATGAATGTTGTTTTTCTCAAGATGAGTGATCCATATTTGCTCAAGGTTCCTTTTAGTTCTTATGGAAGGGAGAGCCTTCCGTTCTTAATGGAGAATGTTGTGGTCACGAACAAAGTGAGTGGACACTATGCGTGCAAGTGTATGAGACTGAGAGAAAGAGAGAAGAGAGATACGACACCCGAGAGGTTGTAAAACCCTCCTCCGAAGGCCCCACTCTCGTCGGCGAGAGTGGTCTACTTACGATTGCACAAAGTGGTACAATGACGATGCAATGGACTGATGCGATTTGGGACTATGTCGATGACGACGATGGTGACGACGACGACGACTTTAGGGCTGAAATCTACAGTCTTCTAACTGCTGAAATTTGGGTGGCTGAAAATGACTGTTTTGGCTGCATTTTTGAGGGCTGAAAATGGCTATCTTCTGCAAACAACTAGGGCTGAATCTGCTACTGTCTTGACTGCTGAAAACGCTGCTTCTTCTGCTACGGAATGGGCTGAAAACCAAAACGCTGGCAGATCTGGATGGTACTAGCAAAAACGCTAGGCAACTGGAAGTGCTGGCGATGGTAGCAATGGAAAACGCCGTGCTAGGGGAGACTGTAGGCGATGCCAACACTGGAAACGCCACAGGCTGTGGGTGGTGGAGGGAACTGAAAACGCTAGGCTGAATGTTGATGGCGATCAAGCAAGGCTGAAAACGCCAAGTGAGGGGAGGTACTGCGGGTTCTTGATGAATGTGACATGGACAAATGAAGAAGACATATCCGATGTAGGACAGAACTTGTCTTGCGAGAACGCGGGCTCCTGTGATGAGCACCAGCCCCCGCCTCGCCCGGGTTGCTTTATCTGGAAAGTTGCCTGGCTTGGATCCACAACAAGGGAATACAAGATCAGTGAGGATAAGGGGTATGCGTGGCGAGTGAGCATGCACGGACTTCTGCTCACTAGAAGGTGTTGGCTAAGATGGAGTCATTGGACTCATGGCAGCCAGGCAGCAGATGAACATTACACTTATTGCGGCCAGCAAGGCAGTGCATCGATGTGCGACTCCAGAATGTGGGGATGGCAGCCAAGCGACTCCCTTGGGCTGATCGCGTGGACTCAATTTATGGCAGGAGACGACACTAGGTATATGCTTGTGCATGGTGCTGGAAACTATACACCACGTTCCGAGGATGAGGCCTATGACTTCTTGGAGAATGTAGAGGCACTCCATGAGGACATTTAGCTTTTTTGGGGGAGGGGTGAGTGTTATGGGTCCCATTTTGTGAGTACTCTTCGGGACCCTCCAGTACGCCTCAAGCAGGGCTTGCTGATGGTGCAGTTATGCGAGTTGGCTGGTAGGTATAATGGGAAAGACAACAGGGGTCTCGTAGTCGAGAGGATCGACCCCCGAATGCTATTAATCAAAAAGGTGAATCCGCATAATGGCGTGGTGTGGGATCCGGGAAAAAGGATTCAAAGTTGGATTGTTGGTGCATACAACTTGATTTCCTGGCTATTCATTTTGGTTGTAAGCGTGCTCCCATTGGTCTTCGGTCAAGGAAAAGCTCGATGGGGAAGCTCAGATCAGGTTGCCTTGAGGCCAAAGCAGGTGAGGTATGGATTCAAGCCATTCCGGGCTGGAATGTGGATGGCTTTGGTCATCAGCCCTTCGTTAGCTTCTGAGTCATGCATGTTCACGCACACTGGCAATTCCCCATTGTCTGAGGGGAGAGAGTCGGCAGGCTCCACCTGATGCTCCTTATCATCAGTTTCACTTAAGTAGCCCGCAATCTTCCCATCTGGCTCGTAGGCCATCAATTCCCCATCCCAAAGGATGTCACACTCATTGCATCCGCCGAAATTTAGCCCAAAGGATTAGAGCCGTTTTCTGGTATTGCTAAACAAGAGGTAAAAAAACACGTGTTGCTCCTAATGGATCAGAAGGGGCTGGTTCGAATGCAAGCCACACATGGCCATGAGATTTTTCCTCTACGAGGTGAATTACCAAAAGATGCGAGGCGTCTTGCAATACATCGGACTCCCCCCCCCCCCGATGGTCCAGATGACATGGACAGATAATATCCGGGCTAGAAAGCCGAGTGAGATGCAAGGATATAATAGTTTGGTCCAAAATTTTTCTCAAAAATGTCAGTACTTTGAGGTTTTGGGATATAGAACCCATAGTTTGTTTTATACTCGTTTGTTGGTCTTGGAACCTGATGCTCACTGGAAGCAGCATGGAACAAGGCGGCCAATTGGCTGTTAAGCATAAGGTCTCGGACCCACCTAACCAACGGTGCGAATAAAGGGAAATTTGTTTCTCATATAGTAAGCAAGGGCTCTATAATGCTTATTAAAGTGGACTGCTGTAAAAGTCACGGATGGCGACCTGGGCTATCTAGGTTTGTGGATAGGGAGCCCCTTGGTGGGTTACTCAATGTGGCTGAGCAGGGCTTGCTGATGGTGCAATTATGCGAGTTTGCTGGTAGGTATAATGGGAAAGACAACAAGGGTCTTGTAGTCAAGAGGATCGACCCCCGAATTCTATTAATTGGAAAGGCAAATGCGCAGAATGGCGTGGTGTGGGATCTGGGAAAAAGGATGCAGAGTTGGATTGCTGGTGCATACAACTTGATTGCCTAGCTGTTCATTTTGGTTGTAAGCATGCTCCTGCTAGTCTTCGCAGGGAAATGTTCCATGGGGAAGCTCATATCAGGTTGCCTCGAGGCTGGGGCAGGTGAGGTGTGGATGCAAGCCACTCCGGGGTGGAATGTGGATGGTTTTGGGACTCAAACAAACACTAGACGATCGATGGGTTCCTCCTCGAGGAATCATTAGTCAAGAAAGTATGGCAATAGTGGAATATCGGGTTGAGCCGAGGGGCCAACGAATGTCTATGCGATGCGGTGATATATGTCAGTTGGAGTTGGATTGCATGTTGACCCGGGCAAGGGATGGCCGAGGAATTCCCCCTCGTTGAAGAAGACTAAGCGACACGGTGTAGAGGGCATAGTAACACGAAATGGCCATTTTCAGGTCTCCGTTCCCCATAAAACAGAGAAAGTAGCAGTAAAAGTATGGCTGAAATTTGATGTTCTAAAGAGGAACAGGATCGGCAAGGCGATTTGGTGTGGAAGGCAAGATTTAGGGTTAAAAAGCTAAGCGTTGCCTTCTTGTTGCAAAAACAGTACAGTTGTCAAACGCACCTCTCTAAGTCCATGTAGATGCTCTTGTGTAACCAAATTATCTGACATGTCCAAAGAGATAGAAAAACACAGGTGTATTCAAATGACCCTGAAGGTAAAGTGAGAGTACAACCTCTAAAGCCAACTCCTACTCTCTTTGACTACGAGATTGACCACAACTCTTTTTGTACATCAAGGTCGCCATAGCTGGCTTCCTTCATAAACGTACCGCTTCCTCAAGTTCCCTCCCCCCACATAAATTTAGCCCAAGGCTCCCTTTTATACTCATTTTCCTTTGTCCGTCCACATTACAATACTATCTGGTCCCGCTTCCATCTACTCCCCGTTTTTTTTAAACGTGCTTGTGTCCTCACAAGTAGCTTGATGGAGGTGAACCAATTGTCTGTAGTTGAAGGAGCTTCTCATCATGGACCGGAGGAATGAGCTGATCCATCGTTTATCAGATACGAGATGTGTACCTGATCAAATCGCAAAGCTGATTCCCGGAAATGCACTGAAAAACATAAAGTGAATCTAGACCAAGTTCAGTCAGTGTGCAATGCGTCAATTTCTGAAGTTGATCCACCACATATCAGCTTATGGTATGATTTGGCATACATGTCAATCAAAGCTTTGTCAAGTATTATGTTGTTTTTCATTAGATCTTGAATCTTTTGCCTTGGTCGACTTCTTGTTTCCTTGGTTGATTTCTTGTATGATGCCACATTCCTTCCAAATGCAAGGATTAGTGATTAGGAGAGATGTTTTCCTTTGCTTTTTTTTAATAAAAATAGACTGGGGCTTTCACCCTGGCCTTGCATATACCTTGAGATAAGTGGAGTCCAAGAGATAGCATTGCAAACATAAAGCTTACCAAGAACTTGTGTGTTGTCAAAAGTATATCAAATGCAACACATGTCAATCAAAGCTTTACCAAAGCTGGTCAAGCATTGTTCTCTTATCATTCCTTTCGTAATTAGCATCAAATTATATATAACTCTATATTTTAACTTCTTAAGTTTTACCATTTACTAGTTTACAAGAAGCTCTTCAACATCTACAACGCAACTTAACATTTGACTATAACACAAGGTATGTCATATTTAAGAATATTTTAAACACACATATAAAAACAAATTTTAATATTAATATTTTGATAACCACAATAAGATCAAAAAAAAATTTCTTTCCAAATTACAATATTAGTCTAAGCTCAATACAAATAATATACATATCGATATAAATATAATGAAATCTTAACGTCACCAAATATACAAACTAATAATAAACAATATGTATTTGAAGATGAAAACAAATAAAGTATTACCCGCGAAGAAAGCATCCAAACTAAAACAAAAAGCAAAGCATACCAAGATTATAAGACATTTACGTAGAAAAACAAACTTACTTCCAACTTTTGACATTTTTAATTTAGATTTTGATTCATGGGTAAATATTTGTTCTAATTCGATCAAAACATATAAATATTTTTCCAATTGTGGAAACTTATTTTTTAAGTATGAAAAACAAAACTTAAAATATATAGAAAAAACAAATACATATTTACGAGGATATGAATTATCTAATCCATATCTAACATCATTTCAAAATAACAAACAAGACAATATAGAAACTTATAACTGCTCCAAATGTTTTCAAAACAACATTAGAGGAAAATATTGGGTAACTTATCACCCGACTTATATAAAAAAAATACTAACAATGAATGTACATGAAGTACAAATGCTATCTACTTTAGATATCTCTTTAAATATCAGTAAAAAGATAACATATATAGCCATAGGTAATATAGAACAAAGATCATTATTAGATAATCCTCTATTTTCATATCAAAATAGTAATGATTTATTAAATATTCTAGCAAAAAACTCACATGACATAAACACACTAGTATTGCTCTTTTTAGTAAAAAATAATCCATTAGTAAAACAATTATATACTATATATGAACAACCAAAAAAAACTTTAGTTCACTATAATTCCTTCTAATGCAATTACTACTTTACTAAACAAACATGCATCATCTTCTCCTTATCACATAAGTCGCACACAATACAAATTATTTAGGTATCTTAGATCAAGTAAACAACACACAACTAAAATCACAATACAAAATAGGTAAGTTATCTCATGGTGGGGTTATGTATGAAAGATTAAATAATAAAAAAATCATTAACTTATATGCAAGTTTAGATGGAGTATCTAATTTAGAAGATATTACAGTAGAGAAAGCCCTATTTCCATTTCTATTTTCATTAGGATATGGAGCTCATGATGGAGCTTTAAAATTTCATACATATCTAAAAATGAGAATAGCCTCATTCTTGTCAATATTCACTTTATACAAGCCATACTTATTGATGATGTACCAACTACGTCAAGCTTTGATAATAGCAAATTCAACAAATTTAACAATGCTACAATCAGATATAGATAAATTCAAACTAAAAAATCCACATGCATTTGATCTAGATACCATACGTTATATCATAAAACACAATATCTCTTATTCAATTCCAGGCTCTCCGTCATGGTATCGTAAGAATTTAAAAGATTTATTATGCATGGTAGAGTCATTTGGTTTACCTAACTTCTTCTTAACCCTAACTTGTGACGAAGTATTCTCTAGTAGATGGGTAGAAATAGAAGATTTAGAAAAAATTATCCAAAAGATAGACTTAAAACTCAATTGGACAGATTGTCAAGCCGAGTGCATGATGATTTTTCACAAACGATTACATAATTTTTAAAACAAATACATATATTTATTCCTAATGGATTATTAGGTACCATCAACCACTATCTAATACAATATGAGATACAAAATAGAGGTTCACCACATGCACATATAATGCTATGGGTAGATTCAAACGATATCGATCGAATATCTTTAGAGATAGATAGCCATATACCTTATATAAATAAATTTGATCCAACATCAATTGAATATAAATTGCATAACTTAGTTATCAAAAAACAAATACACAATTGTAGAGAATCTTGTAAAATAGAATTACAAAATAAAAAAATCAAATGTAAATATGAATTTCCATACGATATTCAAAGTAATCCTAAGCCAATTATTCATGAACAAACTCAATGATGGCTTTATTATAGACCAACATTAGAACACAGAAATGTGGTCCCTTATCATACAGGAGTATTATTGTTATGGCAAGCCCATATGAATATTCAAAAAGTAACCAATACAGGATTATCATATTACTTACTAAAATATGCATTGAAATCAGAACCTATAGGAAAAATAGATATCGATTTAGAAACAGCAAAAACATTAGAATTAAATGATATTGATGATACAAAACTCAAACTAATATCTTCTTATGTATTAACAAAACCAATATCAGCAAAACTGAAGCATCCATGGTGTGTTTAGAGATACCAATCATAAAAAAATCAGAAAAGGTAACTTATATAGATTGTTCACCTCCTAAAAAAAGACAAAAATATATACAAATTTTTTTAACCTCTATACTACATCCAATTGATCTATATATAGCAAGACCATTAGAATTGGAGAGCTTAACATTTTATTCATACTTTCGTCACTATAGAATTAACAAAATACTCAAGCATACAACAAAGAAGATATGTAAAATGCATGATTTATTTGGAAATGAAATAGAAGAGTATAAACAATTAGTAAGATTTACCGATTTCCACCCTGTCCATCAAATGGAAGGTTTTTTTTATACTATTCTATTAAAACATATACATTTTTGTAATGAAAAAGAATTAATCTCAATTAACAGCACAGAAAAATGTTACTTTTTAGAATGTCAAATACGACAAATAATAAAGAATGAACAAGACATAGAGAATCTAGTTGGAAATTATTCTCAATTACATCTATTAATCGATGAATCTAGACAACAAATTACAAATCAAATACTTCAAATGCATCCCATACATAATTTAGAAGCACATTTAACATCAAATGATTTTATAGAAAAACAGACCAATATTAAAACTATAGGAGAGAATCAATATGATCCAATAATACATGTACAAGAGCTTAAACACATAGAAAATACAACTTTGACTAAAAATCAAGAACTAATATACAATAAAATTTTTGAAAAATCGGGTGGGTTACATATAATAAATGGAACACCTGGATCTGGGAAAACGTTTCTAATTCAATATATCACATTTAAATGTATAACCAAAAACATACGAGTTCTCCTTACAGCAACCACAGGAGTAGCAGCTACAAGACTTAGTCGATTAGCACCTACTTCACATTTTTTTTTGTTTACCTAATAAAAATCAGTTATTTTGTTCTAATTTAGAAACAAATGATATTCGTTAAATTAAAATAAGATCTTCTGATGTAATTATAATTGATGAATTCTCAATGATGACATCACAAATATTACATACAATTATACTCCAAATTTCAAAAGCTTGTAATTTATCTATGCTAGAAATATTTAACACTAAAAAACTACTTCTATTTGGAGATATAGCGCAATTGCCTGCAATATGTAATTGTAAAAATAAAGACTTGATATGCCAAAAATGTGTAATAACAAATTCTACATTTTGAAAATTAGCTATACACCACACATTATATACCTCAATATGTCATTGTTCAGATCCAGAATTCATTGAATTCTTAAATATAATCAGACAAAGTAAACCATCTAAATCACAAATAGATAAATACTTAAAAGATACATTTATACAGGAGAAAGATTTAGAACAATATATAGATAAAGACACAACTATATTATGTACACATAGTAAAGATGTCATATACTATAATGACCTCATATTATTAAAGATATTCAACCATTCCAATATATTCAATATAGATATATCTACAACAGCACATCATATACCAGAACTACAACATTGGATAAATGATACCGAATTTCATACCCTATCCAAAATAGCAATAGGGGCATTATTAATGTTTACACAAAACATAGATCTAACAATAGGTATAGGTAATGGAACTTTTGGGACAGTCGTAGATAATAAATATAACAATATAACATCTATTATAACAAAACTTATAATACGTGTAAATCATACACAACAAAATGTAACTATTAGAAGATCTAAATATCAAAAAAAGACATACAATGGAACATGGTATCATAAAACATCTTTTCCACTAACACTAGCATATGCAATGACTGGACATAAATCCCAAGGATGTACTATCTTTGGTAAGTCATTGTTAATAGTTCGAAAATGTTTTTCTCCTGGACTATTATATGTCATGTTGTCTCGTTCGACTAATTGAAAGAACATATAAATATTGAATTCAATAACAATCGATGATTTCTAAATACAAGTAATAAACCACTATATATATGAAGATTATTGACTTACAAAAGTATACTCCAAAGATTAAAACAAAGGTAACGTACGCTTAATTATTTTATATCAAACTTAAAGTGCTATAATTTATTACTAAATTGATTTAAAAAACTATTGATAAATTCATTTTTATATTTTTCAGATTGAAAGCTAAACAATATGGACGTAAGCTTATATCTCTAATCACATACTTCAATATTTATAACCTTAAATGTATAAATTGCGTTAAAATATATTAGGTCTTCAATTCTATCAAAGCTAAAGCAAAAGCCACAATAGACCTACAAGAAAAAGAAGAGCAACGAAAATAAAAAAGGAAACATAGAGAAAACTTCTTCTTAAGAATCAAACAACTTAAATATGCAAATATCTCGGGACGTGATCCAATAAATTATATTTATGGCTGGCCATCTTATGATGAGCTAAAACAATATATGGACGCAGCCGACAATATGTTTCAAACATGGAAAAAAACACATACTACTAAAGAACTCCCTGCAGATGGTAAATAATTCAGCTTATTTTTAAAAAAAATTACTTCTATTATTCATAATTTCAAGTATAATTAATTCAAATACAATTACTTTGCAAGTCTAACAATACGAATTCTTAAGATATTAAAAGAAGATTTACCAAATGAAGATATAATGCTTGAGCGATACGAAGCTCAAGCTTTACTAGATAAACACACGAATGGAATTTCAGCATATGCTATGAACTTATTGCATTTTGGCTACAACATTCCATTAGACTCTTTGAAAACTCTTGATAATAGACTAGCTTCAATCATTCTAAAAGAGATTGAGCAACTATACAACGTAAAAAACAAACAAGATCCAATCACTTTGGAGAGCATTACAGCATCACTAGATATGGAATTTGTACGAAGACAATATGGCACTACTTGCAAATTTTTCATTACTATGAATCAAAGCAATGGTATAAAATCAGAATTTCTTCTCTATTTATAAGTGATTATATTCTTCAAACTAAACAAAAAATTACATACCATTGTTTATAGATATGGATATAGCTAATAAAGGAGAATCATCTTTGCAATCAACTTCAATACCTATATATTTTCCATCCACCAGTCAATGTACAATTATTACTTCAAAAATTCACATTTTACTCAAATACCAATAGGTTCAATAATATTTTAAATCAATTATCAACATAGTCAAATAATGCATTCTCACATCTCTCTCTCTCTCTCTCTCTCTCTCTCTCTCTCTCTCTCTCTCTCTCTCTCTCTCTCTCCACCCAAATGTGAATCCATTGTTTACTTTAAAATAACAATCTATATTTTAAAAATTTTAAATACCTTATATATTTATACTAAAACTCATAAAAGTTTATACAAAATCATTTTAAAAGAATATAATTGTTTTTGTTTACAGAAACAAAGTCTCCCCGAAAATCAACAACTCCAGAAAATTAAAGTAAGATTTTTATTTATAAATTACAACGTATAATAAATAAATAAAAAAAATATTGGACAAACGAATAATCTAAAAAGAAGGATTTTACAACATAAAAAACAACCTACTAAATTGATGATAACTGACATTAGCAAATACAAGCCGTTCAACAAAAAGTTCACGATCGAAATTATAGATTCAACAACAATAAAGGACAAAGCAAATCACTTAGAAACACTTTATATTACGAAATTTAGATCGATTACTCCAAATGGATACAATGTTTTTTCTGGAAATCCTTCTTCTTTTAATAAATACTATTACCTAAAAAAAAGAGATCTTATATAATTTAAAGGGTTGTTATCTCTTTCCAACTCTCTCTCTCTCTCTCTCTATCTCTCTCTCTCTCTCTCTCTCAAGTACTCTAAGAGCTGCCCTAAATATACACAACCAAAATACTTCTAATAAACATAAATTGTTGATTTTAGAGATATTTATTCAAAAAAGTATATTATAGACGTAATCTATTGCAAAAATGTATACATTTCACATTAAATCTAACCCTACACAACAACTTCACACTCAACATTAGCTAACTGCCCCATACTAGTTGTGTTATAGAGAGAGGGAGGAATAGTGGAGACAGGGGGGAAGGAAAGAGAGAGACAAATAGAGAGAGTCTTTCTGTTTCCTTTTCACTAACGGTGCACGGAGGTGTATTTTAGGGTCAAAAAATTCTTTCACGCGTGCCGTTAGTAATGGGATAAGTTTTGGTGAGAGAAAGGGAGAGTTTGGGGGGGGAGAGAGAGAGAGAGAGAGAGAGAGAGAGAGAGAGAGAGAGAGAGAGATTCTTCTATTTCTATACAGTGGAATGGCTAGAACAAAGGCCACTGTAAGGAAGGTGGGCAAGGGACCAGGGTTAGCAGCTAAGGCAAGCAGCAGATCTACAACCCCAAAGAAGAGACCTGGAGAACCAAGTAAAATTTTAAAAGGTCCAAGGATGAAGAAGTTACAGAGCTGCATGGGACTTTTCAGAGAAATCAAGAAGGCATAGAAATGTGTTGATTTGTGCATACCAAAGCTGCCCTTTCAGAGGATGGTGAGGTCCATTTGTGAAGAGGCTACCTGGGGCACTAAAAGGTGGAAAGTGGTTGCACTATTGGCTCTACAGGAAGCAGCAGAGGACTTCCTGCTTGATTACTTCAGTGACATGACCATTGTAGCAGCCCATGCCCACAGGGTGACTATAATGGACAAAGACAGCGAGACACTAAAAAAGGTAAGGTGGAGGTATGACAAAATTCCGGTCCCCAATGTCTGCAAGGATAAGAAAATGAGAGAAATTTTGCTATACCCCCTGAGCTATTGCCACAAGTCACAGTTGTAGATGTCTCACATGATGCTAATACAAGGGCAAGGGAAGAGACGGTTGCTCGCCAAACAGACAACATAAGGGAAGCAGAAATGAAGGAGAAAACAAAAGTAGCAAGTGGATTCCCAGAGGCAAAGAGAATGCAATGTGACCCTATCCACAGATGCAAGCAACAAAGATACTCTACTTTCAATGAAGGATGGTTTGCTTGCAAAGATACCATCTATAGATGGAGCCAGAAAGCTGGCTCTGGATACAGTAGACATTAATGTATTGCTGGATCCAGATGCTCAGATATCAGATACAATTATCTATGTTTGTCTTAAGTAAGTTTTAATATTTTTTGCTAACTTTGAAAACTCAAATGACAGGTGTACTAACTCAGGTACACTCCCTGCAGTTTGATCAAAAGTCAAATTCCACCGCACACCCACACGGAGGTGTTTCTTCTTGATCCACAAATGTCTGTGATTATTAGACAGAAGAACAGTCCATCTGGCACATTCAAGAGTTGGTTTCTCCACTGTGCTATGTTGGAAGTAACTGTCATCATCTTTCCTTATGAGAACAACCATCACTGGAGTCTCATATGCCTTGATGTGGAGCAGCCAGCAGTGTGGGTGTTCAATTCAATAAAAGGAACCCACCCTGAAATTAGGCTGTAAGTGTTATGTATCAAAAAGTGTTTCTTATAGATATCCATGTAAATTTGAAAGCCTCAAGCTAACATCCTGATACTCCTTTGTGCAGTTGTGTAAAGAGATTATTGCTTGCTTATGGCAAGCTAACATCCTGATACTCCTTTGTGCAGTTGTGTAAAGAGATTATTGCTTGCTTATGGCAAGCTATGTGGAAGGTATGAACTATACAAGGTCCCAATCAAAGATGTGCCTGTACCAAATCAAACCAATGCAACTTCTTGCGTTTGGAGATGTCTTCTCCATGCAGAATATGTCCTGCAAAGCTACTTTGCATTAAAATCTTTCATGACTAAAGTAACCATTTGGCAATGCATTCAATCAGTTTTTGTTTTCTTTATACAAGACTTCTCACCATGTGGTCTTTCAATTTTGTAGAGTGGTGTGCAAAACTACACATATGATTATTTGCAAAGATATTGGGCAAGTCTAATACAACACCTACTCACTATGTTGAACCCCAGAGAAGCTGAAGATAGTTGCTTGAACGATCGCACAATTGATATGACAATACATGACGAGCCACCACGACAAGCCCCTGCATCAGATACAGTGGAATCACAATGGGCTGAGGGGGTCATACCAGCCAAAGATGAAAGAGCCGAGGATGAAGAAAGGCCAAATGAAGCTATGTAAGGTGCTAGTGTGCAAGCAGAGGGGCTTATGGAGGAGACAATGAAAGAGGCAAGTAGGCCAGTGGAGGAGCCAAAAAAGACCATGGAGGAAACCCTGGATGAGGCAAGGATGGATGAGGAAAGCAAGCCTATGGATGAGGCAATCTAGCCAATGGAGGAGCCCCAAAAGGATATGGATGATGCAAGCCGGCCAACGGAGGGAGAGGAAAAGACCTTGGAGGAAACCCTGGATGAGGCAATCTAGCCAATGGAGGAGCCCCAAAAGGATATGGATGATGCAAGCCGGCCAACGGAGGGAGAGGAAAAGACCTTGGAGGAAACCCTGGATGAGGCTGAAAGAGCCATGGGGGAGACCCTTGATGAAGATGAGAACAATGACTACGATGATGAAGCTAAAGCAGAGGATAGAAACAACGACAACAACACTATACAGACCCAGTATGGACCCTTGCTACCTGTAGATACGGTTGTTCCTGTAATGTCTATTCAAGTATGGAAAAATATGTTCAGCTTCTAATTACTTATATGTACTTGTCAACTTTTACAGAGGTTGATTATCTTGGACATCAATGGATTGCTGCTGATGCATGTGACTCTGGGTATAGCAGACACCTTCGAGGATTTTCAAACATTTTGGATGGGTACTTGTCGAGTCGTGGTTCGTCCAGAAACAAAAAAAATTATTCTGTTTCTTCTTTCGCACTTCAGAGATGCCGATATGGTCTTCAATGCAAAGGAAAAACTTGTCTCCACTAGTTACAATAGTTTGCGGTGTATGCGGTACTGATACGTCAGATTTTGCCTTTTTGTATGATCAGAGAAAATGTTTTACCGTCGAGGGCCACTACCACCCTAAAAAACCACACTTACCTCTTTTGTACAAATCGTTTAGCCAAATCGATGTACCCTTTGATGCAAATAATACACTATTGATTGATGATACTCCTGAAAAGGGAGACCTAAATCCACCAGGAACAACTATCTCACCACCGTCTTTTGAGGGGCATACCTTTGATTTTTACCTCGAAGACATTTTGATTCCATACTTACAGAAATTGTATCTCAGTCCGTTTTTCATGAACGAGTTTGTACTTTCTAATGAATTAAGATGACTCTTCTATCATGTCTTTGTCTTGCCTAACATTGAGAGAGAGAGAGAGAGAGAGAGAGAGAGATGTGGCAATGGTTAAAGAAATGTATTTCAAGAACACTTATATTCACATACCACAATTGACAAATGAGCTAAAAAAACTTCATGTATTGAAAGTCATTCGTATACACTTGGGTTCACAAGAATCTCTGTTACATTGACACTATTTCAACCCGACCATCCAATCTTTGCACAAAATATGTTTCTCCCTATGCCACATCAGCTTACAGCTAGCTAGAAAAAAGGAAAAATCTGAAAGGTCACTATCCATTGACTCTTCAATTATGTTGTGCCGCAACTGCAGAAGACTGCATAGCTCCCTTATTGTAACCACCAACATTAGGCCATGCTCTTTATCAAACACTTCCACATCCACAGCAGGATTATCTTCCAAACATGCAGAAACCTGGTGCATAGGAATGTACTTACCTTTGAGCATTTGTGATCGCATATACCAAAAGGAGACTAATAGTGATTGGCTTGCAGTCATGTACTTGACAACTAGAGTGTCAAGCGCAACCTCGCACCGTATGCCAATCTCTTCCTTTACATACCATCCTCTGTCAAGAAGTTTGTCATAGGATGACTGCTGAAATGACTTGCACATGAACATAGTTTTCGTAACACGTATATTGTAGTTATGAAACAACTCTATGAACAGTGCAGCAAGACAAAAGTTTGCAATTCTAACCAGTTTGGTGGGAATAGAGCTACATAGAGACCTCTGTATATCCTTGTTGAGCTTCCTTCGCATTGCCTCCACCATTGTTTCCTCAGGAACTGGCCAGTCCACAGTGTTCCAGTCGGTTGGTAGAGGCACTTTCACCAACATGCCATTCTTATTCCCTGGGCAGAGTTGGTAGAAGTGGTCATAGAAAAATATTCCTTCATCAGCCACGCTTTTGCTGGTTCTCCCTAAATACTATAGAGAACCAATGTGGGCATGAACGACAAGGAAGAGGCCTATTATGCACTTCACAGGCTCCCATTGCTCATAAGAAGAGGGATAAATATCTGCAAAAGAGTGCAGGATAAGTGAAAATGGAGGATATAATCTAATTGGATAAGCTTATAATATAAAGACAATTAATCTTTAGTTAAATAAATTAATTAAGAAAATAGAGATAAATTAGCATAATTTTTCTAATTAAAAGAGATTAGGCTTATTACCGTAGATAATCAGCTAGAGTTTTTGCTCTCTAGTGACTTTTTAGTAGAGTTCTCTCTAGGTGAGAGAGAAATGGCTAGGGCTCCGAGTCTGAGTCTGAATGAGAGACCTAGGGCCCTATTTATACTTTTTCTGGGCCTTCTGGACCTTCCCTGGCTAGAACAGGCAGCTGCTGCAATTCAAGCAGCCCCCAAGCTAAAAAATGCACCATTCGTTGCTATTCCTGTCCTTGATAGGTCTTGCAACCTCCTCACATAGCCTGCCTGACTTAAAAATAAACCCTGCTAAATTTTTTGTTATTTTTTGCTAATTTCATAAATATCTGGGGGAAAATATAGGGGAGCCTTAGTAAAAGTCTATGCTTAAATGATTACTGCAACCATCTAATTTTTCTTAACAATTTAATTTACATTCAACCTTTCGGTGGAACTAGCGGGGTCAGTTTTTGTCTGATTTTAATTTTGAAAATTTCTAGCTCGGGGTTTATTGTGCTTAAGATTCCAAAAATACCATTTTTTATTTCTTTTGAAATAGTGTTTTTACCTGATTGCCTGACCAATGCTTTCTTTAAAGCTTGAGTTCATTCCTGGCTGCTAGAAAGATGGAGACCTTACATGGTCGGATTCCTTTCATGCATGAAAAACTCATTGTGGACTCGAATTGATTGCAGGGGATATATCAAACTCCAAGTGTGGGAGTTGGTCCATTGTGAATATGATTTGTGGTTAAGGGTTGAGATTCCCTAATGGATTATGGTTGTGATTTTTTGGTGGAAGTTGGTGTGGCTCTTGGTTTTTTTTTTAATATGGTTTTGTTGCCGAAATGCTGCCAAAATGTTTGCAACCATGTTATGTTCTAAAGTGATTATGCAGGACTGGTTGTGCCTCACCCAAGTTGGGTGGAGTTCTCACCCATGTGTTGTGATCGGATTATGGTTTATGGTTTGGGATTAGATCATGAAGTGATCTGGATGGATAATGGTAGACGTGTAAGGGTAGAGACCCTATACACTCTCACTGCTTGGAAAATATTGTTTGTGCATATGAAAATTGCTATTGTAGCTGGACTCAGGTGTTATGTTTCTCATGGCAGTGTCACTACAAGACTAGGATCACCTACATCGCTTAGACTTAGACTAAAGTGTCGTTGACCTGGGGTTGTGCTAGATCGAGGGTGCTACCTAGATCTTCTTCTTTTTGTTAGGCTCATCTACACAGTTAGTGCATCGGGGGCTGAATGACCTACACAACTAATGTGTCAGGGGATCTTGCCTTGGATTTGCCTAAACAGCCGATGATGGAATCAAAGAGGTGTGGTGCCTAAACTGGTATGGTTGGTGTTGATACCCTACCACCTACTAGTACTCGGGATCCTTTCAGAGCTCGGGTTCATGGAGGGAGGCGAAGCAACCTCACCTTATGTCTGGCTCAGGTAGGTTGGAGGTGTTCTGGCTCGCTCTCGGGGTCATTGATGTGGTCAAAGAATCTCAAGCAACGAAGAGGACAAGGAGGGGTAGCATGTATGGTTAAGAAAGGATTGGAAGATTTTGTATCAATTGTGAAAGATGACAAGTACAAACGTTATGTATGGCTAAAAATTATGACACCAAAAAGAGCACCCATTTTTGTAGCTGGTTGCTACATTCCTCATCATGATTCCCCCTTTTATGCTTGCATGGATAGAGATCATCCATTTTTTTGATTTAGAAGAGGACATTGCTTATTTTAGAGGTGAAGGTGATGTCATTGTATTTGGGGATATGAATGCTCGCACAAAAACATTGCAATATGATACTCAACAATTTGATATGCCATACATTTCAAGGGAGTTGGAGGAAGTTCACTTGTATGATCGTACTTCAATGGATGAGAAAGAGCCAGAGCACTATGGAAAGTTACTTTTACACATATGTAATAGCACGGGTATGCTCATTGCCAATGGTGTATCTTTGTGGAGTGGAACCAATGGATTTACATGTAGGAGACTTAATGGGGACAATATGATTGACTATATGCTACTCTCCAAAGCCATCATGTATCGTATAAAGAGTTTTATCTTTAGCCAATGGACCCCGAAATTCAACCATTGCACCTTATGTATTGACCTTTCATGTGGAGAAGCAACTAAGCATGATAATCTCAGCCAAAGGAAAGAGAAAGTATCACTATGTATGGATTTCAAACGGGCACCAATGTACATTGAAATGGTTGAGCAAAAATTATGGATGACAAAGCTTCAATATGATGCACCATTGGAAACTAAATGGAAAGCTTTCAAGAAAGTTATTTGTTTTTGTGCCAAAGAATGCTTTGCCATAAATCATCTCCATGGTATCAACAAAGATAGATCACGCAAAAGGTGGTTTGATAAAGAATGTCAAGATGCTCAAAAGCTTGATGCAACTATAGACAAAGACAACTCTCAAAGTCATTTGCATACATACAAGGCATTGATTCAAAAGAAGAGAGGGAGATGGGAAGTAAAGCAACAACTTTTTCAAGTCCAAGAAAAGGCACATGCATGTGGAAGATTTTGGAGAAACTTGAGGGGCAAGTGGGTTGAGAATTTTGGTAACTTGAGTCTTGTGGATATGTACACACATTGTAGGCAATTATATGAGCAAGCAAATGCTGAAAAATGCCATTTTTATGGTTCATCGGCGTTAGAGGAAGACTGGGGGTTGCCTTGAAGTGCGAGTAACTGCGAGAAACAACATATGAGCCCTAAAAACCTATAAATAGGCCCCCTCTCTTCACAATTGAACACAGACTGGGAGTCCTGGCAGATTCTCTTGCGTATAAGAGAAAACTTCTCACAAACTACTTAGAGAAAACAACTTTTTGTAATTAATCGAGGTAATTAGTCTAATTTTGATTAATTAGGAAAATAGCTTAAGTTTTGATTAATTTATCCTAATTAAACTATTAATTAATGAGATTAAGCATTCCCTATTATTATTTACTCTCTAAATTATCATTAAATTGCAAATCACTAATTTATTAAGTTTGATTAGTAATCTAATTAATTAATTATTGCATATTAAGCTGAAAATGATTAATTTTTAGTAAAGCTTGGCTATACTGTGTAGAAACAAAGGAAACTAGAACTTAATTTTTTGAGTAATCTACCTGAATAATTAGGCAAAAATTAACTATTTTAAATCATAAAAAAAGGGGAAATTAGTTAACACACTTAGATAATTACACCTTAATTATCAAAGCTAGGAAACATTACTAGAAAGCCAAGGTAATTAGTCCATACAAAGAAAATTAATTTATCTAATTATTTAGGCCAAAATTGTCTATTTTTAAGCATAAATTAAAGGAGAAAATTAGCTAGATCACTTAGATAATTATACAATAACTATCAGAGCTAGAAATCAATGTTAAAAAGCCTAGATAATTAGGCCATGCACATAAAAATAGTTTATTGTCTGTTTTTGAGCATAGATTGAAGAGGGAATCAAGATAAATTACATAGATAATAATACAGTAATTATCAGAGCTAAAAATAAATGTTAGAAATCCGGGATAATTAGGCCATGCACAAAAAATTAGTTTATTTAATTTATTAGGCCAAAATTATCTATATTTGAGCATAAATTAAAGGGGGGAATTAACTAAATTACTTAGATAAATATACAGTAATTATTAGAGTTATAAATCACTATAAGAAACCAAAGATAAATAGGTCATAAACAAATAATTAGTTTGGCTAATTATCTTAGCTAATATTGTCTTCTTTTGATTGTAAATTAGAAAGGGAAAGTAGTAAATTAATTTATATAATTACATAGTAATTAACAGAGATAGAAAACAACATTAGAAAGTTGAAATAATTATATTAAGGATAGATAATTACTTTAGCTAATACTATTTGATTTTGACTATAAATTGAGAAGAGAAATTAACAAATTAATTTATATAATCACATGGTAATTACCAAATATGGGAAACAACACAAAAAAGTTGAGATAATTACCTTAAGCACAAATAATTAGTTTAGCTAATTATCCTTAGCTAATATTAAATGTTCTAGCTATAAATTAAGAAGGAAAATTAGTAAATAAATTTATAAGTTAGCAAGATAATTACCAGGGTTATAACACATCAAAATCCACGTAGGATAAATTTTCCACGAGTAGATAAATAATTCATAAATTACTAAATCCAAATTAGGATATTTTTTATGAGAATTTAAATAGGGAAATTAGTAAAATAGCTTCGATAATTATGGGAGCTCAATAATACTACTAGAAAGTTAAGAAAAAAATATCTCACCCACATATTTATCGGAGATATTTACTTAGTCCAAAAATCCCTATTTTTGGGTAAAAAAAATAAGAGAGATTATTCAATTCATTCTCTAATCGATTATCCTTTTATAAGGCTACCACTATGGCTTTGAAGAGGACCCGGGGAAATCCTCTATCCGATGAGGACGATACAACTTACAAGAGGGCTAGGGCATCCCATGACCATGAGGTTGGACCTAGTAGTAGGCCTACAGAGGAGAGTCTTCAGGCGCCAGTACAGCAGCAGATGATTGATCAGTCCCAGGTGGGTTTTCATTTATTCAGTTAAGTCTTTAAAAAGTTTAAGTTCTTTTATAAGTTAACATTGCATACTTAAGGAGTAAGTAAGAATCAGAAAAGGAATATCTGGCCAAAACCAGCGTGCATTGTTTGTAACTAGGAAAGAATTGTTTGGGCTAAGACTAGTTGACCTAGGAAAGAATGCTTAATCATCCTTAAGACAGCTTGTCTCAAGACATCTCTGATTCCTTGGAATATTTGACTCCAGGTGATGAGTAATGATGGCGAGTCAGCCATGGATGAGTCAGTTACCTCCGTGTACGTGGAGTCTTTACCCCGTGCATGTTTGTGTTTGTGGATACTACTTAGGATATTGTTTTTGTCATAGAGGAACCGCCCGGTTGTATGGGCAACTGGTTGGCGTATGGGTGTCCAAACTTTGGGTGATGTTTTTTCCACCCCGGTTTTTATAAATAAGGAATGGGTGCCGTTTTCACCCCTGTATAGATGATCTTGAGACAAGCCAATACTCGTCAGAGATATTTTAGATTCACAGTACCTTGTCTTAAGTCTAAAGATGTTTGTTTGTAAAAGAATGTTTTTAATACTGCTTTCAAAGGTTGTTTTAATGAATTATTGTTATGAAAGATAAAAGGAATCATTATTTTAATTGTTGTGACAAGAACGTGGTAGTAATCAATTAACAAAGTATCATGTGTGATTTTGGGGTGGTGAGTGGGGATTGACTAAGGTTGTCAATCATGGACGGGTGGACCTGATTACTCAGGTAAGTATCCATTCCCGTGCACTAAAAGCATCTAGAAAATCTCTCCACTTGGAAGAGGAGTCCACCAACGGCTGTGCCCTCACATAGGGGCAAAAAAGCGTTGGTTGAGGATACCTTAGCCCAAATTGTGGAAGTTATAGGGCCGAAATAGTTTTAAAGTTTTCAAAAAAAAATCCCATCTCCACTACGAGACAAGACTAGGTCTTCGTGTACGGCTATAGACCCAAGCCATTGTCAATGGTAAAGGTCTATTCCGTGGATTTTTCTTGTTTAGAGACTCTGACTTCTATTAGACCTAGAGACCTGTCAAGGATCCCATCCCACTTTGGTGTCGACGGGTTGGGGATATTACAAGTGGTATTAGAGCATGAGTTAGTAAGGTTCCGAACCTAGGGGGAAGGGTTGACAAATGACGGTTTAATAAGTAATTTTGCAATTATAATTGTAGTATATTTTGAAATGAGAATTTTTCTATCAATACAGGAAAATGTCCGCCAGGATAACCAAAAGTTTATGATCTTCAATATCATGTTCGAGGCTACTTGCAAATCTAGTAAGTTTATATTTTGCAAGAGCGTCATACAATTACGAAATGAGATGTTTTCTCCTCCTCCTATGTGGGGAATCAGCTGGCCAAAGTTTGGTGGAATTTTCCTGATTGATGCGGGACAGATGAGGGCCTGGCACTAAACTTGAAGAGACTCAAAAGGGCCGAAACACTTCGAACCATCGAAGTCTACTTTTTTAGTGAGACTGAAGATCAAGATCAAACCATTACTATAAATGGGATAGAGGCGTCTCAAAATCAATGGATATTTGATTAGGTAGCTAAAGTTATATACCCAAGTAAGGTCAGGCCCATGAGGGTAGGCCCTAAGTTTAGAGGACCAAAAGATGTTATATTTTTTCATCCCTTGTCAGACCCACCAGTAGTTCAGAAGATTTTGGTATAGGAGTGTTACCATCTTGTACATAGTATGAGTCCACCTTGTACATAGTATGAGTCAGTGATTGTATTAACTCTTGTATATACCATGGTTTTTTGTGTAAATCAATGGAATGATTATGTTGATGATTGGTTTCTTGTTTCCATTTAAGTTTGAAAGCCAATCGCTCATCGGCAAACAAATTACATCCCTTACAGCATCAAATGACATCCAAATGTAACAAAACTTTTATGGTATGCTTATAAGACCTAAGCACACATGCTTATAGTCTCAAACTCCACTTTAGGTCCAGTTCCAAAATTGCAATTATTAACAACAGTGGATTTTTGACCTAGTCGTTTTTGACCCGGAATGCATCTAAATGCTTAGCAATGATGCCCCAATACCCCGCCTATGCTTAGTTCTTGATTTGAAAGTGTAGATTTCTAGTTATCATGATATTAGACCACATGTCGGCGACGCCAAAAGCTATGAATTATTGTGAATTGCTTACATCAATGTGTAGAGCTCGTACCTGCGGTTGCAATGCAACAAACACGATTGCAATGTGACAACCGGGGAGGGAGTAGAAAGCGTGATAAGAAGAGGAGTGAGCGTTATTAGCTCACGCTGTTTATTTCGTTATCCAAAACTTGATAAAATCTTTACAAAGTTGGATTTTATACCTTAGCCAAGGTCTAAAATGTGTAATGTCTAGTGCCCAAGACCTTTGAGGCTCCACACTTATTGTATCTACAACGCAAGTATACTAAGTGACGTATGCTCTACATCTTGGAACTCTTATTGAGCTTGTAACATGTTACAATTATCACAATGGCTAAATAAATTGGGAAACTACATTACATGGCCATTTTGGAAAAAATGTGAAAAGAGCGTAACTCCAATCTTCATATGCATCTTCGATGTGCATTCATAAGGCTTTGATCTTTAACAACTCCTGTTAACTGACGTCGGCTCTGTTAACATTCCCCCCTTCCAATTTTAGTGCCCGTCCTTGGGCACTGTTGAAAAGTGTTCGTGGAGGCTGTGGAAGGTTTTAATTGGTTGTTGATGGCTGATCGTCTACATTTGTCTTTGAATTTGTTGATGAGGTTCAATTTGCTGCAGCATCTTCATTGGTCCGAATATGTCTGATGTGAGAGATGATGTTGTCTTTGTCCGTTGTAATAGCATAATGATGAGGCTGCTGTTTATTGATGAAAAGTATGTACAAGGGAAGTAGAATGATGAGGTTCTAAATTACGGTCTAATACTTGGATGAACAAAGGAAAAAAACCCATTGGGAGAAAAGTTCCTTTGGGATACGCGCATTATTGGAGTACTTATTAGCATAGGAAATATTAATTAAGTACTCAAGGGATTATTTGCTAATAGATATGGAATTAAAAGGTAGCAGATATGAGAGCATAGAATGATAGAACATTGGTTCTTCCTATTGTAGTCCACTCAAGGTGCATAGGTGGAAGCAAAAAAGAGTGTCTAATGCATATGTCCAAGGATGGGACATCCTATTTATGCATACACAAAAATGCAAGGGAAACAATATGCTGTGCAAGAAAGATTTTGAGGGGTTCTTTAGAAAGATGGTGTAGCTATAAAATCATATGACATGGCTTTGCAAGCTGGCATACCTTTAAGAATGGTTTTCATTGATGAGGATATGTGATCTCATCTTATTGTGCATTGTGCATGAGTGTTGGACTCTACGACACTCCACCACTTGCAAGTTAATAGACTTTGACTCTTATGCTCATCTCATCCAGCATGAGTAACATAAATTTATATATGCTCAACTCTTCCAGCTTGAGCGTAAGCCTAATAACTACGACTCTTAGCACAGAGTTTAATATGACTTGAAGCTTTGGGACTAATACTTTGCTCATTTTATGGCTCAGCAACCCAACTCTAACTATGCCAAATAGTGTTTTTTACACCTTGGTGACTTGACTTTTTACATTCTTGAGCTTACTACAAACATTTCCTCAGGTAAAAGTAAGCTTGAATCCTCAAAAAGAGGATTTGTGAAGGACCAAGTTGGCATTGAAGGTTTCTTTTGCCATACATGTTTTATCATCTTTGAATCTGCATTATTATTGGTTGGGTCATCCTTCTTTGACTGTGAAGACTCCATTATCTGTTTGATTTTCCAAATAGGCCGGTTGATAGGAGTCTTTGATGTTGTTGTAGGCCTTTGTTCACTGTCGGCATTTGGATTTTGACTAGGAGAATTGGAAGGCTTAGGTATTCAAATCTCTTGATGACATTTGTAACTCCTTTGTTGACTTTGCCTTGCTCTAGGTCTTGCTGAGTTTTTTAGATCTTCATGCAGGTCTGGTGTAGTTGTAGTTGGCTTGTGGTTGACTGGTAGCCAAATCCTTGTATAACATGTGTAGAATCCTTGTCCAAGAGGAACATTCTTCGAGATCCATCTTCGTTCTATATACTCTTGAGAGTTGTGGTAGACTTCAACATCTTTCGATGTTGTTCTATTGTATACCTTCTTCTTCGGTATCCTAGGATATTGTCGAGGTTGATACCTAATGGGCCTTCTTTCTTGGGAGGGACTTGAAGTTACTTCATATGCCCTAACCTGCGGTTTTGGCACCCATATCTGTCTGTTACCTCCATAGTACTCATGTTCCTTTAAGCTCCAGTGTGATGCTATTGTTAGGTTTAATGGCCATGTGGCCAACCACCCATCACTAACTGCCACTAACCCTAAGTGTACAGCTATACACTTGTGTGCGCCACTAATACTATGTACAATGTGCATTGTGCCTTAGTGCATAAGACAAGAGAAGAAAGAAAGGGGGCACATAGTACGTTGGCTCTCCCCCTTCAACCTGTGTGTGTGGCTATAGTAGTGTGTGTGTGCATATTCCTCTTCCGTTGTGCTCCCAGCTCCTTCCCATCATCTGGTATTAGAGCGGTTTCATTCCCAAAATCATTTTTGTGCACGCGCGCACGTTCAAGAGTGCAAACAGGATTCCGATTTCGCCATTGGCAAGTTCAGCTTCCCAAGAGCATTTCCAACAGGTGTTCTGAAGTTTTACCCCCCTTTTAGAGCCATTCGAGCCATCAGAAACCCCATTCGAGCTACGGTTCAGGAGCTGAAATTTTCAGCCCTCTTGTGGTAGTTTGTGCTGCAGTGCTTCCATAACGAGTTACAAGTACCATTGTTGCAGTCCTTCCATCTACGAGAGCCCATGGCTCATTCGGGAGTGTGTAGCCTCTTTCAAAGTGGTCTCATACACACACATCAAGTGGGAGCTTGACAACATTGTCTTCTTCAACTACAGGTACAGATACAGGTACAGGTACAGGCTACAGGTTTTAGTGATTGCGATATTATGGTTCTAGTGGGAGCAGTTGTTTATGTGTACATGCATATGCTGACAATTTTGACAGTCTTTGAGCTCTTTGGAGAGCTGATTGACTCCCCGCAAGGATGTTTAGTTGCATGCACATGCTTTTGACGCCTGTTTGAGCATCTTGACAGACTTGTACGTCTTTGTGGATACTACCATTGTACGCTTTTGTGGAGCCATATTTTGGCTAGTATGGCAGTCCCGGCCATTTCTGACACTTGGTCCGGAAGATAGCCATTTCTGAGACTTGCCTATATGTTTTTGCTGCATAACCTATGTTGTTGAGGGTCGATAGCGTGAGGTTCTCATTGAGCTGGGGTATTCTCAAATGTGGAGATACCTTTGGTGATACAGGTAGTTGGAGAATCCCTTACGAGGCCTTTCCATAGGACATGTATAGAGTGGTATAGGTGCTTTTGACGCCGAGTTGGCGGTCTATGGTTAGTTTGACAGTTTATGTGCCTCAGTTTGTCTCTATATAGTGTGCTTTTGAGAGGCATTGCTCTCTTTTATTCTTTGTGAGTGACATACTTGTTCATTTTGTCTCGTATTTTGGTTGACATAGTCCCAAATACAAAGGAGACTCTGTCGAAATTTTCCCAGAATCTTTTGGTAGTTTTTGTCACCATGTCTACTAGCAAAGACCGTGACATTTATGACATAAAGAAGTTTGATGGCACTAATTTTCAGCTTTGGAAGAACCAAATGTGCTTGTCCAAAAGAAGAAAAAGTTTCCTATTACCTATGCGGCTAGAACTGAAGATATACACATGACTCAGTTTCAGTGGGAGGAGCTTGATGAGCTATGTAGGTCTATGATTAGACTGCACCTTGGAGAGTCGGTGTACTTTTCACTGTTAGAATCCGAGACTGCTCATGCTTTATGACAGAAATTATGCGAAAGCTATAAAAGGGATACGGCTTTGACACGAAATTTGATTTTGGTTGGACGTCTTGATGACTTGGGTTACAAAGTCACTTTTCATCAACAGTCTTGGCGTATTGCAAAAGGTCATCTTATTTTATCCCATGGTTCTAAATTTGGTACGCTTTATCCCCTTTATGTATCCGACAAGAACAGTGTTCTTTCTGTAACCGAGCTGCCAACTATTGCTTTGTGGCATAGCCGGTTAGGTCATATGTCAAAGAAGGGAATGGAAACTCTTTCTCGTTTGGGCTACTTACCATCTTTATCATTTTTTGATTTTCCCTTTTGTGAACATTGTCAATATGGTAAGCAAACACGAGCACATCGTACACAGTCTTTTGACAAAGAAAGAAAGCCCTTAGAGCTTGTGCATAGTGATTTATGTGGGCCTATGCATTCTAAATCCCATGGCGGTGTGTCTTATTTTGTTACATTCATTGACGATGCAACATGACATGTTTGGGTTTATGTCATGAAGTCTAAAGATGAGACTTTTTCTTGTTTCAAAAAGTTCTTATTTGGTGTGGAAACTCAATCTGAACATAAGTTGAAAGCTTTACGCTTAGACAATGGTGGAGAATATGTCTCCAATTAGTTTTCAGACTTCTGTTCAAGTAGGGGAATTAAGCGCGAGTTTACAGCTCCTTATACCCCTGCACAAAATGGTGTTTCCGAACAAATGAATAGGACCATCCAAGAGAGGATTATGTCTATTCTATCACATGCTAATTTACCACAAGCGTTTTGGGTTGAAGCATTATACACTGCTGTGTATTTGATCAATAGATCACCACATGCTTCATTACAGTTTTGTGTACCTTTGGAGTTATGGTCAGTGTCATAATAATCAATATCTAATTCTCCTAAATGATTTTCTCATATTAAACTGATCATTTAATGTGGGGAAGTGCCAAGGGAGAAAAAGCTAGAATATTGGTTAAGCTAGCAGACCGGCCACAGTAGGGATCCAAAGGAGGGAAAATAGGGATCCAAAGGGGGGGCCATCTGCAAAAGAGCCATGTGAAACAATGGGCCAAAAAGACCCTAAGGTTCAGCCCATTAAGACTTCCAAAATGCTAAGGTTCCAAAATTCAAAGGTTGTGTCCAAAGGTCAACCCTAGGGAAAATTGGATGCTTAGTGTGTGCCCTAAAAGTCTTTGCATATCCCTACATGGGAGGGGGCGAGCCCCAAAGCTAGGGGATGAGAGAGAAAGCCACACACACACACACAGGCTCCCTTTACACAAAGGGAATGAGGGACACATGTCAGCTCCCTAGGCCAGATGCCCACAAGGTGTGCCCAATTCCTATTGGAAGACCCTTGAAGTGGACCAATGAGAATTAAGCTAGAGTAAATCTAGTTTAATTAATTTAAAAACATTTAATAAAAGAAACCAATAAGAATTAAGTCTCCTAGAAGACTATTGGGCAGTCTCCCAAGGGGTCCAATGAGAATTCAGGAGCCCCATGGCTTGCCTGATTCCTATTGGCCAGGAGGCAAAGGGGTCCAATGAGAGTTTAGTTTAATTATTCAATTACCTAAAGCTCTCACAAAAGGGGAAAGGGGGACACATGTCAGAAGGCTATCACTTATGCTGCTTAATTCCTATTGGCTTGACCTGGGGAGGTCCAATGAGGCAAAAGCCAGACCTAATTAGCAGCTAGGGCTCGCCCAAGAGAGAGGGGGGGGCTGATTTTTGCTTGGCATTGACACACACACTCTCACACTTGACCATGTGTGAAGGGAAAATACTCTATCTCCTCCCAAGCTTTAATGGAGAGCTCATCACCTACTCCAAGCTTGTGAGATAGAAGCCTACATCAACACTCTCTTGGCATGTGGATGCAAATCCAACCAAGAGCCAAGCTTCAATGCATGCTCATCTTCTCTACCAAGCTAATTACTAAGCTAAGCTATGCAAATATGAGTGATTATGTGAGGAGATGTACATCTTTCTCGTAAGATACTTCTTTTTCCTCTCAATCTACTCTCATACCCTGCTAGCTCTCACCATCTTCGAAGGTGTGTGAGGTCTTGGGTCTGAGAACGGGGATAATTCAAGTTGTGTTTGATTAAGTGTTTTGCTTGGTGTATGAAGCTTCCATCTTCATTGCACTAGCTAGTCTTGAAGGAACACAAAGAATTGTATTGTACAATGTCTCTCTTGATGGGAGAAACCATAATACAAAGCCTTTTGGAGGGGGGACCGGCTCCATGCAAATCCGGTCCTCAACTGTTGTCAATAGCTTAATTGCTCTCTCTCTCTTTTGCAAGTATTGTCGATGCTATCTAACTAGGTGTTATGCTTTTTGTTGCTCTCTCCACCCAAGCACTCTTGTAATTCTCATTAGGAATCTATTCTAATGAAATGCCCACTATGTTCATGCTAATTTCCGCTACACATAAGATTTTAAGCCATTAAATGTTACAGTCAGGACATAAGTTGTCTTATGAAAAACTCCATTCATTTGGCTGCGAAGCTTATGCACATGTACCCAAGGAGTTGTGTGCTAATCTTGACCCTAAGTCCATGAAATGCATCTTTATTGGCTATGGTGTAGATGGTCAATTTGGCTATCGTTTATGGGATCTGGAAAGTCGATCAGTAATCCATAGCAGTGATGTTGTCTTCAATGAGACCACGATGCATAGGTAGCCAACAAAAGAGGTTGAATTCCAGAAAGTGACGTTTTTTGATGTATCACCTTCTACAGAGATAGCTCCAAAGCCAATTACTACACAGGCTAGTACAAGCTTTGATCAACCGAGGAGATCTCAAAGAGTCTCACATCCGCCATAATGGTTTGTTCTAGGTGTGGACTTTGTGTTGCTGACAGATAGTGGTGAGCCTTCTTGTTACAAAGAGGCTATGCTAGCCAATGATAAGGTTCAGTGGGAACATGATATGAAGAGGGAGCTGTCCAGTATTGCAAAGAACAAAACATGGGAGCTTGTTCCATTGCCAAAAGTTAGGAAAGCTTTGCCTTGTTAATGGGTTTACATTGCATCCAATGTTGAGAATTACAAAGCGCCAAAGGTTTCAAGCAAGAATATGGTGTAGATTTCTAGGAAATCTTTTCTTGAGTGTTCAAGATGATGACACTAAGAATGTTGCTTGCTTTGGTTGCCACTGAAGATATGGAGCTTGATCAAATGGATGTCATTACAGCTTTCTTACATGGTGATCTCAAGGAAGAGATTTATATGCAGCAACCTGAAGGGTTTGTGCTCAAGGGAAAGGAACATTTGGTGTGTAAGCTTCTGAAAAGTCTCTATGGCTTGAAGCAATCGTCCAGAAAATGGTATCAAAAGTTTGATGCATTTATGCGTTCCCTAGGCTATAAGCGCAGTAATGAGGATCCATGTCTTTACGTGAAAATACAACCAAATGGATAGCTTATTATGCTTATCCTTTATATAGATGACATACTTATTACTGGTCATTCTAAGAAGGGCATTGCTGACTTGAAAACCAAGCTGAAAAGTCAATTCGACATGAAAGATTTGGGTGAAGCCAATCACATTTTGGGTATGCGAATTACTCGTGATCGTAAAGAGATGTTGTTGTACCTTTCTCAAAAAGAGTATGTGCACAAGATTCTTGATCATTTCAGCATGCAGAAGGGGAAGGCCTTGAGTACTCCATTGCCTGCATATTTGAAACTTAGCAAGAACGATTGTCCCAAATCTACTGAGTAAAAAGCTACGATGGCTAAAATTCCTTATGCTTCAGCTTGTGGTAGCCTCATGTATGCCATGGTCGCTACTACAAGACCTGACATTGCACATGCAGTGGGAGTTGTCAACAGATTTATGTCTAACCCTGGTAAAAAGCATTGGGATGCTGTCAAGTCGATTCTCAAATACTTGAGTGGCACTGCAAATAGATAGTTATGCTATGGTCGTGGAGAGTCATCCATTCAGGGATTTGTAGACAATGACTATGCAGGCTGTGTTGACAATCGTAAATCAACAACAGGTTGGATTTACACATTTGCTGGTTGTGCTATTTCTTGGAGATATGTTCTTCAAGATTGTACATCCATTTCTACCACAGAGGCAGAGTATGTTGCATTGAGTGAAGCATGCAAACAAGCTATTTGGCTTGCTCGCCTAGTGAAAGATCTTGGATTGGAGCAGTGTACACCAATTCTTCATTGTGACACTCAGAGTGCTATTGCCTTGGCTAACAATCCAGTGTTTCATTCTAGAATGAAACACATTGATGTGCGTTATCACTTCAGTCGTGAATGCCTAGCAAACAAGAGCCTTGATTTAGTGAAGATTCCTACGTCAGAGAACATAACGGATGCACTCACTAAGAGTCTCTCCAGCCATCAGTTTCAGCACTATCGTGAGTTGATGAGCATTGGGTGAAGAGTGGCTCTCTTCCATTTTTATAGTCTCCCACATTGGCCATCAAGTGGGAGAATGTTAGTTTTAATGGCCATGTGGCCGACCGCCCATCACTACCTGCCACTAACCCTAAGTATACAACTATACAGTTGTGTGAGCCACTAACACTAAGTACAATGTGTATTGTGCCTTAGTGCATAAGATAAGAGAATAAAGAAAGGGGGCACACAATACGTTGGCTCTCCCCCTTCAACCTGTGTGTGTGGCTATGGTGGTGTGTGTGTTAGTGTGTGCGTGCGTATTCCTCTTCCGCTGTGCTCCCAACTCCTTCCCATCCCATGTGTTTGTCTTTCTGTGTTGATTTCCCATCTTTAACCCAAATCGGATCATTGACTTTGACTAAACTGCTTGGAATGAAACTTGCTTAATTTTTCTTTGCTTTCTTGAGTACTTTAGATGATATATGTTTGCTTTTCCGGGTGTCTCCATTGAGGTTTCAGTTGGGTCAGCGATTGACATGAAGTTTTGAAAGCTTGACTTGCTTGAAGAAGCTGATCCATGAGGGTTCTTTGATGTAGAGGCATATGATGTCACACCTTCTTTGCGAATCGGTAGAAGTTCCACTTTAGCTTTACCTTTGTCTACAATATTTGTCTTTGATTCCTGTTATTTTTGCAACTCTGAATCTAATATTAATGGTACCTGTAAATGTTGTTGGCTACCTCTTGGAAAAGAGAGTATTAACATTTTATCCTCTTTGTAGGCATTGTGTTGGTCTAACCACTGATGTACAAGGATTACATTTGCAAGCATTTACTTTGAAGGCTTCACCTGAAACTTTACCGCTCTTCATGATGTTGGATCATAAGGGTAGCAACCATGTATTTTTGACTTGTAGCCTTATCCATGATTTCTCTGTTACCTGGCTTGTCTTGAGTAATCTCTAGAATGCTCTGGATGTTTTCTAAAACCATATTACACTTTACTTTGTTATCTAGTAGAGCATTACATTTGACACTTGCACCTTTTCTACTATTGAGAACTAAAACTATCCTTGTTGTTGGTTCTATTGAAGATCTTTGTCGAGATTTTCCCATGGTCTCATCTTGATCTAATTGTGTCTCTATGGAAGGTGACTTGAGACTTTGTCTTCCAATATAACTTTCATCCGTTGATTTAGCTAGCAATGTTTGGATTTGGACTTCCTATTGCTTTATGATTTTTTGCAACCTCATTCTTCTTAACTTCTAGCTTTGGTGGCATTCTCTGCTCAATAGCTATCGTGGTTGCTCTTCGTTCTGTTTGATCTGAACTTTCTATTGCTTGATTTGCTTTAAGCTCTTTTGAAGTTCTATTTGATGGAGATGAATCATCTTCAATAAGCTTTGTTTTGATATAATTCTCCATTTTGATTGTGCTTGAGGACTTTTTGTTGTCCTCTGCAGGTGGCCAGTCTTGATCTTCATTCTTTGTTGTCTCTGAAGACTCTGTCATGTTTGAATTATGTACCTCTGACATCTTCTGAACCATTGGCATTCCCATTATGATGTTGTCTGGCATATTTTTGTTGTGATCACATGGAATTGAGCTTTGATGATCTGTGAACTTACTTCAATGGTGGTGGAGATGATTCCCCAAAATTCTGTTCATTTGTCTTCTGATATGCTCACAAATTCTGGAGCATCTTCCAGTTGTGGTTGGCCACATTTTTTCCAAGTGCAAAAGGACATGAGGTTCTTGTCTAGCTGAAAATCTAGCTTTACTTTGCTTGACAGCGTTTCTTCGTTCTCACTGGTGATGTTGCACTTGATCTTCTCAGGATTTCTTTTTGTCCGTGGGTTGAACTTTTTCTACATTGGCTTTGTCTTGATCACCTGCTTCCGTTGATGTCGACTTGTATGACTGTGATACTGTACTTTTTTGCAATTGTTGAGCATTGTCCTCCTACATTTGAGTAACCTTTGACCTTAAAAAGTCCATTGTACTGTCTGGCAGAATCTGTTTGTTCAGAGGAGATTTTGGTGGTGACCTTTGTGTATCTTTCTGGACTTTAGCTTTCATTGATCCTGATTTTTCTGTCACCTATTCTGGCGGCTTCACGCTTTGCATCATCTTCAGATAGTCCTTGACTTCAGTCGGCCATCCTTATGGATTTGTACAAGGTCATGATCTTATTGATCTTCGTTACCATGTGCATCTTGATATGCATATGCGAGCTTGGTCTCATGCAACTGTTTGAACACTATGGGATTTTTTGGCTTTTGACTTTGACTCGTGGAGATCAACTGGAACTTTTGTCCCAGGCTTGATGATCTTCATAGAAGAATTTTTGTGCAAATTTTGATGGTTTCTGGGTCAATGGAGAACTTCCAACAACCATATAGTCTTACAATGTTTTTTTCTTGAAGGGGTCTGCTGGCTAGAAGTTATTGGGCTTCTTACTGGTGTAGCATTTTCTGGTACCAGAGCTGAGCTTGATAAATTTGCAGCTCCCCCCTTCCTAGGGTGATCACTATAGCCTGCTTCATTGTGAGAGCTCAAAACTATTTGGCTCTGGTTGAGTCTCACCGTTTGGGATTGTGAAGGTACACTTTGGGTAGCACTGTTGATGTTTGGCATTTGTAAACCTTCTGCATAGTTTCCTATGTATCTCTGTGAAACATGACAAATTATTCCCCAAGTCAAGCTGTAGATAGCATTATCTTTGCCCTGATATTGTCTATCCCATGGGTCTCCTATGATATGAGCTTCTGTGGTTTCAGGACCCAAGGCATCATAGATGCTAGACTCTCGTCTATATCTACAACTATTTTGGTCAAAGTATATGCTTGTTTGGTCACAACATCGAAGCTTGATTTCTAATGGGGGAGAATTTGGCTCTGAACAAATTTCTGGGTTCACTCGGGTAATATCCTTCAGCTCTAGAGAAGATGGGCTATAATATATTATTTCCTCTGAAATGAACCATCCTTTCTGATCTATCAGTGGATGCACTTCTATGAGCTATTTTGTGGGCCGTTCAAACACAGGTTGATCCTTTTTGGTCTACATAGTGTGCATATGAATTATGTGTGCCATACAAAGCTAACATCATTCTATTTGATGTGTCCCTTAGGCCCGTGAATGATTGCACACTTGTGTCAGTGGATGCAAAATCAACTGCAAACCTAACAGTCTTTTCAACCTTTGGTGATAACTGGACACCTTGACTAAATTCATGCAGGAATTTATTGTTCAAAGAATCAATTTTAAGCTTTTCAGGTGTGTGCATCTTTATGCTGATTTTGAACTTGCAGTGCAATTATTGGTGCTTCTAATGGTAATGCAGAATCATCCGATTGCATTAAAAGTGACAAGTTAAATGCACTTACATCGAGATTCGCATTTCCAATTTTCTCTGTACCTTACTTGGCGGTTGATATGTCCCTATTGTCAGGATTTCTTGGACAATTTTCAAAAAAATGTCCACCTTTTCGTTCACAACCTGAGCAATACGCTATGATGGGTGGTATTTCATTTGGTTCTGTCATGTAAGGCTCTTGCTGAGAAGCTTCAACTTCTGTGCTTACCAAGTTTTCGGCATTTTCTTTTAAAACACTGAGCATCAAGCTGTAGACTACTCCATCTTGACCTTTGTACCGTCTTTGGCTCAGTTCTCCAATTAGATTGGATTCATTTGGTTGATCTGCTGGATCTTTCATTTTTGGTTCTCGATTATAGATCTGGCCACTCTAGTCTATGTACAATGACCCTGATTGCATATGCACTAACTATATGTTTTGCTGGCTTGTGCAGATTTCTCGATAAACACTTGGGTTGACTATCTACACTTCATCTTTGAGCTTGTGCATATATGTTTTGCTAGCTTGTGCAGATTTCTCGATAAACACTTGGGTTGACTATCTACACTTCATCTTTGAGCTTGCAATACCTAGCTCCACTGAAGTCTGTGAATAGCTGGGAGTTCTCTAAATTTGGATTTACTCTGATCAATAAGATCTTGGCTCCTGTGTTGCTTTTGTTGTTCATCAAGTATTTATGGCCTTTTGAATTTGTATACAAGACTTTATCTCCATTGTAGCCATAAAGGTGTAAAATCTGCTTTGTTGCACTTGTACACGTGCTACCATTGCTACTCGATTGCTCTGTTGTACTTGAACTCTCAGCTCGAGATGAGTCCATGTCAACTGGTTCTGTAAAAACAGTCTCCTAGTAGATTTTGATATTGATTAGCAAAAAAATTTCTGCTCGGGTTTGATAAGACTGCTTTTGCCAGAGTACTTTTGGCAGTTGATTCCTCTTAGACTCACAAGAGTTGATTAACTTTAGCGTCAGAGTTGATTGCAACCTTTGAAATGATGAAAATCTAGGCCTTGAATAATTTAACCTGCAGATTAGATTGTTATCCATTTTTTCCACCTGACTTGAATTCAGCTCTTGTCAAGCTCCCAACTGTTTGCCTGCAACCTAGTTCTTCAATCTGAGCTAAGTGAGTCAGCAATTGAGATTTCCAAATTCTATCCTTGCAAGGAGCTAAAGGACTAATCTGCAACTTGAAAACTGAGTTAACAGGTACCAATTTGGATCCGATGGAACCCAAAATTGACCAGTGGCCTTGTATTAGGTTGTTCTAGCAATGTACAAGCTCGAAAGTCCAAAATCTTGTTTCTGGGGCTTAAAAGTAAATAATCCCGATTATTTACTTTTCTTAGTTTCTACACTTTTTAGGATTTTTTTGCCAAGTAGTTACCTTGTTGTGGTCTCTGGATAAGTTTGGTTGAGTTTGATCAGGATTTGTCCAAGTTATCAACTGTTTAGTGTCCGCCGACGCTGATTCCAAGAATCTGGCTTAAGTCTCAATTTTGTGATCCAAATTTCACCAAATTTGATTTGTGGAGTCTACTTGATGTGCTTGACCCTGTGGTATACTCAATTATGCAAAATTTCTCAATTTTGGAGCAAATGTAAATAACTACGATTATTTACTACAAGGATTTTTTAAATTTTTTGATTTTTTCCCCTCAAAAGTAAATAATTGCGAATATATACTTTTGGCAATTTTTTACATAATTTTGGTCAACTGAGCATGTACACTTGTTTAACACATCAATATAAGCCTATGAGTCAAGTTTCACTGAATTTGAACAAGATTTACCAAGTCACACTCAAGTTCTCGACATTCAATACAGATTTCAGTTGTTATCAAGGTTTTGGTCTGTTTTGTGATCCAAACTTCATGAGCCTTCACAAAAGATGTTTGAAATCATGCTTAGAGTCTATGATATCAACCTTGGTCATTTTTGACCTAAAAGTAAATAATGGTGATTATTTATTTTTGACCTAAAATGAACAATTTTTTCAACTTTTTCACTGGACAGTCTTTTTATGATCTATTTTGAGCCTCTGAGTCAACTTAAAACTTAATTTGAACAAGATTCATCAAGTCACACACAATTTCTCGACAATCAGTACAGATTTCAGTTTTTACCAAGTTTTTAGCCTGTTTTGTGATCCAAACTATATGAGCCTTCACAAAAGATATTTGCAATCATGCTTGGACTCTATGGTATCAACCTTGGTCAGTTTTGAGCCAAAACTAAATAATCATGATTATTTACTTTTAACCTAAAATGAAAACGTTTTTTAGCTTTTCAGTGGGGGACAGTCTTTTTATGATCTATTTTGAGCCTCTCAGTCAAGTATAAACTTAATTTGGACAAGATTCATCAAGTTTATCAACTATTTTGTGTCCGTAGACTCTGATTTCAAGAATCTAACTGAAGTCTCACTTTTGTGATCCAAATTTCATCAAAATTGATTTGTGTGGTCTACTTGGTATGCTTGACCTTGTGGTATACTCAAATGTGCAAGATTGTCAATTTTTGAAGCAGATGTAAATAATCGCGATTATTTACTCCAGCCATATTTTTGCAACATTTTGTCCCAACTTTGACATAGATCTGTTAAGTACCTCAAGTTAAGGTCACTAGCTAAGTTTCATCAAGTTTGGACTATTTTTGATCAAATGGTCATCAGTTTTCTGTCCATAGACTAACTTTGAAAATTTAGTCACAATTTTCAATCCAATGGTCCAAATTTTACCAAATTTGGTTTGTGGGCTTATTACAACATTGTAAAACTAGTGGTATGCTGACTTGGTCAAAAAAGTTGAAAAATGGGACAAATATAAATAATCATGATTATTTACTTCTGATAACTTTTTGCATCTTTTTGGTCAACTGAGCATATACACATGTTGATCACATCAATATAAGCGTATGAATCAAATTTCATCAAGTTTGGACAAATTTTTCCCCAATTTACACTAAGTTTCAAAAAGTAAGTACAAACTTTAGTTTTTACACAGGTTTTTGTCAGTTTGGTGGTCCAAATCTTTTGTGCCTTTACAAAAGTTGTTTGTACACATGTAATGAGTCAATGGTATGAACCTTGGTCAAATCTGAGCTAAAAGTTAATAATCGTGATTATTAACTTTAGGCCCAAAACTGACACTTTTTTAAACTTTTTCATTGGACAGTCTTTTCATGATCTATTTTGAGCCTATGAATCAAGTCAAAACTTAATTTGACCTAAAATGTCAAGAAGAAGTAAATAATCTGAGTTTTGGCCAACTCTTGAAAATTTTACCTCAAAGTGTCCTTGAGCTTACCCATTGGTTCATACAACTTTTAGGCTTACTCTCCAGTTGGATTGAGTGGTTTGGAGTCTTTTCGTGCTATTTCTAGCCGTAGACCTGGCACTCTTCAACTTCCAATAACAACTCACAATGATTCTTTCAAAGAGAGCAATGTTCTGAAATCGACCTCGGATCCTACTTACCCTACTCATAGATTCTCATGCAAGGAGTTGTGGAAAGTGTCCACAAACACTAGTTTGCTTTGTTTTTTATGGTTTCTTGAGCATTGATCTTAAGACTTGTCTCTTCTATCAATCATTCTCAAAATCCTACTCTATCTCTACAATCCTACAATTCTAAAGGCACTTGACAAGTACGATTACTTCCAAGCTACCTCTACACAGCAAAACACGACAATCTTAAGCTATGCGGTTTCTAAAAAGAAAGTTTTACTCTAGGTGAACCTAGAGGAAGTTACTAGACAACTACACAAGACACTCATGTTTTCCCTAGTTTAGGTCTATTCGTCCCCGACAACGGCGCCAAATGTGGGACGCATGTCTAACCTCACCATCCTATCTTATTAGACTATTAGCGAGAACCACGATTAAATTGTCAATCCATGGGACGAAGCTGACTTGACTAGTGCATAGAGGCTTCAAGAGGTTGTCAATCTCTCAAAAAAAAACTAACAACTCGCATCTAACTCAAGCTACACTGAAGTGACTGAAATCACCAAAATTCAATTGCTAATCGACAAGTAAATCACATCCGTTACAACATCAAATGACATCCAAATGTAACGAAACTTCTAGGACATGTTTATAATACCTAAGCACACATGCTTATGGTCTCAAACCCCACTTTAGGTCAAGTTCCAAAATCACGTTTATTAATAGCAATGGATTTTTGACCTCGAGGGGTTCACTATGTGTAAAACTACCATATCACGTGCGTTCAAAACATGTTTGTAAAACCCCTTATCTGTGAATTTTGTTAAGAATATAACGTACCCTTTTCTTTTAAAATCTGTAAGTTTTTTTCAGATTTGAAAAAATAATGCCCTTTTGTATATATATTTCTGTAATTTTCAAGAACTTTAAATACCCTTCAGTTGAACTCACGTGATAGGTTACATTTTTATTAGGTGACCTACCCGGGTTTTTGACCTAGTCGTTTTCGACCTAGAATACATCTAAATGTTTAGCAATGATGCCCCAATACCCCACCTATGCTTAGTTTTTGATTTGAAAGTGTAAATTCTTAGTTATGATGAAATTAGGCCGTGGGTCGGCGACGCCAAAAGCTATGAATTATCGTGAACTGCTTACGTCAATGTGTAGAGCTCTTATCTGTGGTTGAAATGCAACAAACGTAACTGCAATGTGACAAGCTAAGAGGGAGTAGGAAGCACAAGAAGGAGAGGAGTGAGCGCCGTTAGCTCACGCTGTGTATTTCATTATCCCAAACTTGATAAAATCTTTACAAAGTTGGTTTGTATATCTTAGCCAAGGTCTAAAATGTGTAATGTCCGGCGCCCAAGACTTTTGAGGCTCCACACTTATTGTATCTGCAACCCAAGTACACTAAGTGACCTATGCTCTACATCTTGGAACTCTTATTGAGCCCATAACATGTTACAATTATCACAATGGCTAAATAAATCGGGAAATTACAATACATGGCCATTTTGGAAAAATGTGAAAAGCGTCTAGCTCCAATCTTCACTGCTTCTTCATATTCATCTTCGATGTGCATTCATAAGGCTTTGATATTTAGCAACTCCTGTTAACTAATGTCGGCTCAATTAACATCAAGGGAGAGGGACCTAACTTATAACGTGATTCCGAAGCATGGCTTGACGCTATGGACGACTATTTCCTGGCGGTAGAAACTAATTCAAATAATTAGGCAGTGTTGGAATTTTTTTGACTCATTGGAGATGCTAAAATCTGTTGGAAATAGCATTGTAGGGATAATCCTTCCATTAGTTCATCCCGAGAGAAAATGAAACAGACAGTAAAAGAGAGATATCTTCCTACGGCACATCAAGCTATAAGAATGAATGAATTTTTCACCCTCCGACAATTAGGGCTTACTTTAGAGGAATACTATACCAAATATGTGTCTTTATGGTGCTATGCACCACCGATGACAACAGAACAACAGATTTCTCGCTTCATCCATGGCCTTAACAAACCTTTAAGTACATGCATAGAAGCTATGAGGCCCACATCAATTCAACATGCTCCTCTTAGAGATAAACCTCTTGCGGCTGAAGGAAACCCCCCTACAAGGAACTATCATAACTACAAAAACTTCAAAGGAAGCGCAAGGGGAAATTTCAACCAAGGAAATCAACAAAGGGCAGTAACATCTACAACAAATATAGCGCAGACTTTTCCAAATATCAGATGTTATGGATGCAATCGAATGGGGTACTACACGAGCAAATGTCCTGAGGAACAAAACCCCAGAGTAGCTGCTGGGGACATTCCTCAGTCTCAGACAGGCCAAGGAAATAATAAAAGAGGAGGAAGAAATAGGACGAGACAGAGGAAGAGGTAGAGAAGCTAGAGCCTATGCTGCAGTGGGAGAGCCAACCCTGATGAATGAATAAGATGAAAAATCTACTCTTTTTGCCACCATTGACAACCCTGGAGCGCGGAAATAGTATAAAGTCATCCAAACTACTGCAAATAAACAAGGTGAAAATTTTGAATTACTTATAGATTGTGGTAGTACACACTCTTTTCTCTCCCCTAAATGCTTAAGAAAGCTCAGATTAAACCAATACCTGACCAAGAAATTAGTAGTAGAACTATCAAATGAGAAAAAGGTTCTATCTCAATTTACAGTTGGGGAACTAGAACTCGAACTAGGAGGAACCCTTACTTCATCTTACTTTCGGACCACCCTACTAGTAGGAATCTATGACGGTATTCTAGGAATGGATTGGTTAATCAAAAATCAAGCCCACATTCATTGTGCTCAAGGGAACCTATCCTTCAAAAATCACTTAGGTGAAGAAACATTAGTACAAGGATCCAATGGGAAGCCTAAGGTTCATTTAGTTAAGGCTAGTCGACTTATGAAAGGGTTACGCAAGGGGCAACAGATCTTTGTAGTAAAAATCAACAAGGCTGATGATTCAAAGGACAACCCAACTCCAGAATGGCTTAAGGAATTTTTGGATATATTTTTGGAAGATCTCTCAAATTTACCTCCCCCAAGTGACATAGATCATGAAATAGAAACCTTTCCAGGTAGTGAACTAGTTTCAAAGAGACCCTACAAAACGTCACTCCTTGAAGCTATTGAATTGAAAGAACAGCTTCGCCGACTTATTGAAAAAGGATTCATACGACCTAGTATTTCAACCTGGGGAGCGCTTGTTCTATTCCAAAAGAAGAAGGATGGATCTTTACGTCTCTACATCGATTATAGGGGACTTAACCAAGTATCTGTAAAGAATAAGTATCCTATTCCTTGCATCAACAAATTACTTGTGATAGATTACATGGGGCCAAGGTATTCACAAAAATTGATCTCAGATTGGGATACCATCAAATCCGGATTAAAGAAACAGATATTTATTAGACCGCATTCAACACCCGATATGGGTATTATGAGTTCATAGTGATGCCTTTTGGTCTTACAAATGCTCTGGCTACTTTTAATCAACTCATGCAAGATATATTTAGAGAATATGTGGATGATTTTGTATTGGTATTTTTCAATGATATATTGGTATACTCCAAAGATGAAAAAGAGCATGAAGGCCATGTACGTAAATTACTTCATCTTCTACGTAAACATCAGTTATATGCTAAGATGAGTAAATGTGTGTTCTTTACTCTTGAAGTTAGCTATCTCAGATTTATTATAAACCCTGAAGGAATCTCTGCTGAGACCCCGCAAAGATTAAGGACATAATAGATTGGCCACAACCCAAGTCAGTCAGCGAGATTCGAGGATTCCTGGGCATTACAAGATGGTATAGAATCTTTGTCAAAGATTACGCAGTCAACGTCGTGCCTTTGACACTCAGCTACTTAAAAAGACAGCCAAACTTACATGGCAAAAAGAGAACGAGGACTGTTTCCTCAAATTAAAACAAAATCTCACATCAATCCCTATACTCAAACTCCTTACTTCACTCAAGAGTTTGAAGTAGTAACCGATGCAAGCGGCCTTGCTATAAGAGGAGTCTTAAAACCAAGAAGTCCGACCAGCCGCCTTCACCTCTTGAAAACTTAGAATTCATGAGCTGAATTATCCAACTCAGGACCTGGAACTCCTAGCCATCATCCACGCTCTCTAGCTCTAGAGGCACTATCTTCTAGGGGGAAAGTTTTAGTTAATCATTGGTCATCAAAGTTTGAAGTGGATTTTCTCTCAAGAAACACTCAACATGAGACAATGAAGATGGAATGAACTCCTACAAGAGTATGATTTTGAAATAATGTATAAACCAGGTAAGGAGAATGTGGTTGCTGATGCTTTTTGGAGCCATTTCCACGGTCAATAACCCAATCCTAGACAAGGTTAAGGAAGCCTCCCTAGAAGATGAGGTTTATTTACAATTCCTATAGGTTATCAATCAAAAGGACCTAAAGGAGAAAGAGAAGGACAGAATCAAGGATTATTCCCTTGAAGATGGGCTTCTCTATTACAAGCACCAACTTTACATTCCTAGGAGTTTAACCCTGAAGGAGTTGATCCTTTATGAAGCACACAACGCTCCAGCAGCCGGCCCATCCTAAGGAAAAGCTATTTTTGGTCAGGTATGTAAGGAGATATACTTCGCTACATCAAACAATGCCTTTCCTGTCAAAGGATTAAGGCTGAATGGGTAATGATGCCATGGAACTTCAACCCCTTGACATTCCTCAAATGAAGTGGGAACTCATTAGCATGGACTTCGTAACAGGCCCTCCTGCCGTTCAAGGAGGTTACGATTCCATTATGGTGGTAGTGGACATGCTGACCAAGGTGTCTCATTTTATGCCTTTGAAAACAACTTACACTGCATCAGATATAAGCCGTCTTTTTGTCAAAGAGATCTTTAGATTACATGGACTTCCAAAAAGAATAGTCAGTGTGACAGAGATGAAAAATTTACTTCAAAGTTTTGGACAACTTCATTTGAAGCCTTAGGTACCCAGCTATGTTTCAATTTAGCCTATCACCCTTAGACTGACAGTCAAACAGAAAGAGTGAATCAGGTTATTGAAGACATCCTTAGAGCTTATTGTAGTAGAGAACCCCGGAAATGGATACAATTTCTTCCTTTATTGGATTTCACCTATAATTCTTCATTCCATAAAAGCATTGGGATGTCACCTTTTAATGCACTTTATGGGCATGAATGTATATCACCCCTAAATTTTTCTGACCCCACTACAAGAGTAGAAGCTTCAGAACAAATGTTGGAAGAGATGGATGCCCAAACTAGGGCCATATGACAAGACATTCAAACTACTAAGGACCGCCAAAAACATTATGCTGATAAAAAACGGTCTGACCGATAAAGTATTCCTTTGAGTCCTGCCAAAGCGAAGCAATCTATCTTTGGGAAAATTCAAAAAACTAAGCCCCAAATATTCTGGACCTTATGAAGTGATAAAGGTAATCAGTGATCAAGCTTACAAACTAAAGCCACCTCAACACCTCAAGGTCCATAATGTATTCCATATCAGTCTTTTAAAACCTTATATCCCAAACCCCAATCACACTCTAGATGACGAACAGATTGAGATGCAAAAACGAGGAATTCTTGAACTCCAACCAGATTGTATTCTCGATACTAGGAAAAGAAGTCTGGGGTCTGCCTTGAAGTGCAAGTAACCACAAGAAACAGCCTATGAGCCCTAAAAACCTATAAATAGGCCCCCTCTCTTCACAATTGAACACAGACTCGGAGTCTTGGCATATTTATCTTGCGTATAAGAGAAAATCTCTCACAAATTACTTAGAGAGCAAAAATTCTGTGTAATTAATCGAGGTAATTAGTCTAATTTTGATTAATTAGAAAAATAGCGTAAGTTTTGATAAATTTCTCCTAATTAAACTATTACTTAAGGAGATTAAGCATTCCCTTTTATTTATTACTCTCTAAATTATCATTATACTGTTGATCACTAATATTAGAAGCTTGATTAAAAATCTAGTTAATTAACTAATGCATATTAAGCTGAAAATGATTAATTTTAGGTTGATTTATGAAGAAAAATAGTTTTTAAGCCTAATTATTTATAGTATAATTTCAAAGCTTGGTTATACTATGTAAAATCCAATGAAATTAGGTCTTAAGTTTTTGAGTAATCTACCTAATTAGGCAAAAATTAATTGTTTTTAATCATAAAATAAAGGGGAAACTAGTTAACACACTTAGATAATTACACCATAATTATTAAAGCTATGAAACCTTGTTAGTAAGCCAAGGCAATTAGGCCATGCACATAAAATTAGTTTATATAATTAATTAAGACAAAATTATCTTTTTTTGAGCATAAATTAAAGAAGGAAATTATCTAGATTACTTAGATAATTATATAATAGTTATCAAAGCTAGAAATCAATGTTAGAAAGTGGGGATGATTAAGCCATGTACATAAAATTAGTTTATCTAATTAATTTGGCCAAAAGTATCTATTTTGGAGAATAAATTGAAGGGGGAAATTAGCTAAATTACTTAGATAATTATATAGTAATTATCATAGCTAAAAATCAATGTTATAAAGTTGGGATAATTATGCCATGCACAAAAAATTAGTTTATCTAATTAATAAGGCCAAAATTGTCTATTTTTGAGCATAAATTAAAGGGGGAGATTAGATAAATATATAGTAGCAATCAAAGGTAGAAATTACTATAAGGAACCCAAGATAAATAGTTCATGCATAGATAATTAGTTTAGCTAATTATCTTAGCTATTATTGTCTAATTTTGACTATAAATTGGAAAGGAAAATTAGTAAATTAGTTTATATTATTACATAGTAAATATCAAAGATGGAAAACAACATTAGAAATTTGAGATAATTATATTAAGCATAGATAATTAATTTAGATGTTTACCTTAGCTAATATTGCATGATTTTGAATATAAACTGAGAAGATAAATTAGTAAATTTATTTCTATAATTACATGGTAGCTACCACAGATGGGAAACAGCACTAGAAAGTTGAGATAATTATCTTAAGCACAAATAATCAGTTTAGCTCATTATCCTTAGCTAATATTATCTGATTTTGATTATAAATTGAGAAGAAAAATTAGTAAATCAAATTATAAATTAGCAAGATAACTACCAGGATTATAATACATCTAAATCCTCCGAAGATTTATTTTCCACAAGCAGATAAGTAATTCATAAATTACTAAAGACAAATTAGGGTATTTTTTAAGAGAATTTTTATAGGGAAATTAGTAAAATAGCTTCGATAATTATGGGATAATGAGCACAATATAGGAAGTTAAGGAAAAAATATCTTATCTAGATATTTATTGAAGATATTTACTTAGTCCAAAAATCCATATTTTTAGGTAAAAGAAATAAGAGAGATTATTCAATTAATTCTCTAATCGATTAAGTATCCTTTTATAAGGCTACCACTATGGCTCTGAAGAGGACCCGGGGAAATCCTCAATCCGATGAGGACGGTATAACTCACAAGAGGGCTAGGGCATCCCATGACCATGAGGTTGGGCCTAGTAGTAGGCCTGCGGAGGAGAGTCTTCACGCGCCAGCGCAACAACAGATGGCTGATCAGTCCCAGTCGGGTTTCCATTTATTCAATTAAGTCTTTAAATAGTTTAAGTTCTTCTATAAGTTAACATTGCATAGGTAAGGAGTAAGTAAGAATCAAAAAAGAAATAACTGGCCAAAAACAGAAGGTAACTTCCAAGAAACCAATAAGCATTGTTTGTAATTAGGAAATAATTGTTTGGGCTAAGACTGGTTGACCTAGGAAAGAATGTTTAATCATCCTTAAGACAGTTTGTCTCAAGACACCTCTGACTCCTTGGAATATTTGACTCCAAGTGATGAGTAATGATGGCGAGTCAGCCACCATGGATGAGTCGGTTACCTCCGTGTATGTGGAGTCTTTACGACGTGCATGTTTGTGTTTGTGGATACTACTTAGGATATTGTTTTTATCCTAGAGGAACCGCCCGGTTGTATTGTCAATTGGTTGGCGTATGGGCGCCCGGACTTTGGGTGATGTTTTTTCCACCCCGGTTTTTATAAATAAGGAATGGGTGTTGTTTTTCACCCCTGTATAGGTTTTCTTGAGACAAGCCAGTACTTGTTAGAGATACTTTAGATTAATAGTACCTTGTCTTAAGTCTAAAGATGTTTGTTTGTACAATAATGTTTTCAATACTGATTTCAAGAGTTGTTTAAATGAATTACTGTTATGAAAGATAAAAGGAATCACTATTTTAATTGTGACAAGAACATGGTCAAAGTATCATCTGTGAGTGTGGGGTGGTAAGTGGGGATTGACTAAGGTTGGACTTGATTAGTCAGGTAACTATTCCCGTGCACTAAAAACGTCTAGAAAATCTCTCCACTTGGAAGAGGAGTCCACCAGCGCAGTTGTGTCCTCACATATGTTAGGGGGGAAAAGCGTTGGTTGAGGATACCTTAGCCCAAATTGTGGAAGTTATAGGTCCGAAATAGTTTTAGAGTTTTCAAAAAAGAATTGTCCCGTTACACTACGAGACATGACTAGTTCTTCGTCTAGGACTATAGACCCAAGCCATTTTCAATGGTAAAGGTCTATTCCCAAAAAATTTCTTGTTTAGAGACTCTGACTTCTATTATACCTAGAGATCTGTCAAGGATCCCATCCCACTTCAGCAGGTTGGGGATATCACAATGCTGAATACTATGTCTGCAAATGTGGCGAAATCTAATGACAATTTATGATATGTAGATTTTGGTGCATTGAATCACACGACCAACCCCCATGATGAATGATTTAAGGAAATTCAGACTTTATAAAGTCTTGGTTATGTAGAAAATGGGGATGATGTTGCACATCCTATTGTGCATACAGGAAATGTGCCATTGTCTGTGACAAATGGTAAAGTGAACTACTTGGTTGATGTACCACATGTACCCAGAATTGAAAAGAACCTAGTTCTATTGAGCAAACGGTTGAGGAGGGTTTGCAAGCTAGGTTTAACTCCAATGGTATCTTTGTTGAAGAGCATAAGAAGACTGCAAGGATGGTTGCACAAGGAAAGAAAGTGGTTAGAATGTTTACCTTGGATGTAAATGTGCCCAAAGTGAATGCTCCCATTTTTGCACGAGGTACAAGTGTTGTTCTAGGTATAGATATTTGGCACATTTACCTTGGATGTAAATGTGCCCAAATTGAATGCTCCCATTTTTGCACGAGGTACAAGTGTTGTTCTAGGTATAGATATTTGGCACAAACATATTGGCCATGTAAATTTGCAAAGGCTGAAAATGATGTATACTAAAGAGATGGTTACAGGTCTACCTTCCTTTAAAGTTGTTGAAATGCAAAAATTTTGTGAATCTTGTCGATTTGGAAAGCAGAAAAAAGAATCCTTTCTGCATGATAATCATGTAAGAGGAAATGCATTAAGTTTAGTGCATACAAATGTATGGGGTCCAGCAAAGACTGCATTTATGAGTGGATGTACATACTATGTGAGTTTCATTGATGATCATATGAGGAAGGCATGGGTCTACTTCATGAAGCAAAAAATTGAGGTATTTATGAATTTTCAAAATTTCAAAGTTATGGTTGAAAAACAGACTGGGAAACATGTAAAGTTCCTGAGGTCAGATATAGGGGGAGAATACTTCTTTGATGAATTCAATGGTTTTGAGAAAAACCACGGAATTTAGAGGCAATTTTTGTGCTGGTATACTCTACAGCAAAATGGTTTTGCTAAGCAAAAGAATAGACAGATTGCAGAGGTTGCTAGAGCGTTGATGAATGAGAAGAATGTGACTCATTGTTATTGTTATTGGGCTAAGGCTATTGCTACAGGTGTCCCTATTGCTGCAGTACATGATATGACACCTGAAGAAAAGTTCAGTGTGGTGAGAAACCAAATGTATCAAATTTTATAATCTTTAGATGTATTGCTTATGTGCACGTGTTGGATGAGCTAAGAAGTGATTTGGCTTGGATCCATTTCAAATTTGAGAAATTTCTCAAGCATGCATATTCATAACACTTAATTTTTGAGCCCTTGAGTTTCTTAATTAGCAAATATTAAATAATTCATTGTATCCTATTTGTGTGTGTGTGTGTGGCTATGAAAACAAAAAGGGGCAAGATCCACCTCTTAAAGAAAGGAGGAGAAGGCTAAGTGAAGAGGGCCCAATTTTCATCTATTATTATCAAAAGGTTCAAGGACAAACACGTGCAATTTTCCTTGCTAGAAAATGCTCATCGACAGGCCTACATCTCATCACGCAAGCCTCTTGAATTGTTCCAAAGTTGCTCAAGCCCATCTTCATCATCGATTTGTCTTCGCGCTCTTAGTGTTGAGTCTGCCAATTGTGACAGTCGGTGCTATCTCACCCCTCCTCACCACAATTGTAGCATTAAGCCTTGACCCTCATTGCAATACTACATTACTTGCCTACACTACCTCGCTGCTCACTACCTTTTTTGCATGTGTACCTGCTGGCTCTACATGATATCCTAGCTTACCTGCCCTGAATTTCCAAGGTGCCATAACACTGGGTCACCACCAACCCTCTTATTGAAGTCCACAACTTTGCATCCTAGCAAAACATTGAATCCAACCTTGCCACGTCATCAATTGAGTAAGGCTCCTCATCATCACTTGTAATGTAGCCTTGACTAGCTGGTTGACGGTGCTCCTCATGCTCACCAAGTGGTGCACCATGTGTGCCCCAATCCACGACCTCATTTGACAAATGTCAACAAGACCAAGTTTTTTTTTTGTGAAAGTGTTCGTTCCCACCGAAAAAATTCAAAGCCAAAATTTTCTCTGTTTTTTTTTTGTAATGCCCTATTCCCACAAAGCTCCTTGAAACTTTCAAAGCATCAGTCACTCCTTGGCATTGCACCTCTTGAGCCTGAGTGCCTATAACCCTCCTTCATTGGAGCTATTGTGTGGCACTGTAATCCTTTCATCTTGTACATTTGATCGCCAAATTTGGTCTATCACAAAGAGCACACAAGGCATCGAGCACTCAAGACATTAAGTTACAAAATTTTCAACAATCTTCCCTACATAAGAGCCCTAAAAAGTTTTAAATCCCCAAAATCAACATCTCTTGAACTTTGAGGCGTATCAAAAATTTGTGAAGGGGTGATCCATGAAATTGGAGAGTGACTTCACAAATAATTTGTAAAAACCGTTGAGGTTGAGTGCTCATGAAGACTAGAAACTGCCCAATCACCCAAGTAAGACCTTCCTCTCACCGCACATGGGAGTGCACCATCATGGGAGAAAAGGGAATCAAAAAATTCAATGTCCATGGTTTTCACGCGTGGTAGGAAAAAACTGAAGGCTACTTAATGCAAAATCAATTATGGTTTGTTGTAAAGACACTAGCTGAAGATGACAGAGTAAAAATGCAGCAAATCTTAGTGCAATTTGCAGCTAAATACGAGCAATCTCTCGGCATTGCACTAACATCACTAGATGCCAACTTTGTGCATTGTTTGGATGATTGCACCACTGTGCATGAAGCATGGAATACCTTAGAGTAGCATTTTGGTGCTATCGCCAAGCATCCTAGAATTGCATTAAAGATGCAACTATACGGATTGCTTATAGAGCTTGGAGAAGATGTATCATCTCTTGTCAATAGGCTCAACAATATTTGCAGACAGTTGACATATATAAAATGCCCAGTAGAAAATGAAGATCAAAATTGTTGGCTGTACCATATGCAGATTTTGGACAAATTGTCACAATGCTTGAAGACAGAGACCCAATCCCTAAGCTTGAAGATGTAACAAACTCTCTTCAAGAGCACAAAAATAAACTCAAAGGAAATCAACCATAGACAAATGTCACTTTTGTTGTCTCATCCAACCACTACAACCGCAACCAAAAAAAGAACTTAAAGTGCACATATTGTCATAATAACTAATATTTAATTCTCCTAAATGATTTTCTCATGTTAAACTCATCTTTTGATATCGAGAAGTACCAGGGGAGAAAAAGTTAGAATATTGGTTAAGCTGGCAGACCGGCCATAGTAGGGATCTAAAGGAGGGAAAATAGGAATCGAAAGGGGGGGGCATATGAAGAACAGCAATGTGAAACAATGGGCTTCAAAGACCCTAAGGTTCAACCCATTAAGACTTCCAAAATGCTAAAGTTCCAAAATTCAAAGGCTGTGTCCTACGGTCAAGCTTTAAAAAATTGGATGCTTTGTGAGTGTGCCAAAAAGTCTTCAAGACTCCTACATAGGAGGGGACGAGCCCTATGAGTAGGGGATGAGAGAGAAACACACACACACACACACACACACACACACACACTCACAGGATCCCTTTACACAAAGGGAATAAGGGACACATGTTAGCTCCCTAGGCCAATTGCCCACAAGGTGCATGCAAATCCTATTGGATGGCCATAGAGGTGTTATGGCATTAGCCGCACATGCGGTCTTGCGGAGGTCTGGACACTGCGGATCAGGAGTCATGCGGTATGTGGTGGCAGTAGCGGCAGTTCTTCACGGGATATCATGGGACAGGAGTGTGTGCACCGTTCCCGATCTACGCTGGTGCAGCGGTTGTATATGGAGGGGCATACCTGTCTTTTGATGTAACGTAACCAAGCTCTATGATATTCATGGCATCTACTGTTGTAACTCTGAGTCTAGAATATACATGAATGAAGCAAGAGGTGTTCTGTGCCTATGTACTGTGTACTTCCTTCTCTTGTCATTCTATATGTTGATGTTCATATAATGTAGTTGCGGGTAATCATTCCCGTAATGTCTATTGCTCCAGTGCAGGCAATAGCCATTACATCTAGTGACCAGGATGCGTGATGGACAGCCTGCGATGAATATACATGCGCACTAGGTCACAGGGTCCGCCTGACCCTGTGGTTCCAATTGTAGGAAGACGAGGGAGGAGAGGCGTTCAGATGAATTTGTCTTTTCTTCACCGCAGATTGAGGAATCTGTATCTCCATCACCAAGCCCGGTGCGTGGTAGGCGGTTGCGGCGAGCGAGATGTACTCCGTGCAGTCAGTCATGTCCTCATGTTGTACGTTCACCCTCACCCACACAGGTTGCTCCACCACCGTCTCCGGTAAGCAGTCCGGGGGTATCTCCACCACTGTCTCCACCTCCTAGTGCTCGTCAGCTTTTCTCGGGAGGAGGAGGAACAGCTGGGCAAGGGGTGATGGCTCATCCTCAGATTAAGTATAGTCGGTTTTGAGGTCTTTCGAGTGAAGACCCTGATGCACATTTGCGCCAATTCAATAAAGCTTATGGATTGAATCATCCTGGGGTGGTGATTCCTATCCATCAACAATCAATGTTTGAATCTACACTCTCAGGGAAAGCTGCGAAATGGTTGTCCGAATACCCTGATGACCATTTCCAGACGTATGCTGACGGATCCATAGCGTTTCTACGAAGGTTTTGAACTGAAAAGACAGTCCCTCAACATTTGGAGAAGCTTCGAACGCTCCGGCAAAAGTCATTGCCAGTGGAGGATTACGCTACAAAATTTTGGATGCTTTTGCAGAGGGTACCTCAAGCACAAAGGCCGGCAGCCGAAGTGCTGAATGATTATTTTTTGCGGGGGCTCAACAAGGATCTTAGAACAGCTATGTCAACAGTGGATGAGGTAACTACTCCACTGGATACTGTAATTGCTAGGGCTGTAGTAGCAGGAGAGGCTTTAGAGGATACGGAATATCCAAAGAAGTCAAAGAAGAAATACAGGAAGAAATCTCATCGGAAGTCACACGACAGTGGTAGTGATAGTTCGGAGTCGGAATCTGCAGTATCTGATTCCTCGGACTCAGGCAACAGCGATTCGGGGAAAGAATCGGAGGAGACACCATGGAAAAAATCCCAGCGTCACGGGAAAGGTGTATCATCCGGATCAACGGAATCGGCTGCAGTGGCTAAAAGTTTGAAGGAAATATGGTGTACCCAATGTCGGAATCCGAGCCATGCTGCTCAGGAATGTGCAATGAATCAGAAGTGGTGTGCGATTTGCACGACCAATACTCATAATACAGTGGAATGTTATTTCAATGGCCGGGGTTGTCGGGGTAGAGGGTACTCTTCTACCTAGAAACAACCACAGATAGGGCAGGGACAAGAGCCTGCTGTGGCGATGGCTCATGCTCATACATCAGAGACGCCTGTGCAAGGTCAAGCAGGAGGACGGGGTCAAGGGGGAGGACGAGGTCGCGGAAGAGGTGGCTGAGATCCTAATCGCCCCAAGACATGCCTTTTCTGTTTGGGGGATGGACATTGGCGATCTGAGTGTATTGAAGCTATGGAATATGATCGGAAAAATCAGTAACGGACTACAGGGAAACAGCCTAGTGTGGCTATGGTTCAGATTGAAGGACTGGAGGAGTCTGACCCAGTGGTTTCATTAATCACGCGATCGGGTAAAAGTGTGGTTCCAACTCCTGATGTGAAAATTCCGGATTGGACGGTTCAGGAAGAAGTGCGGAAAAAGATTGTGTCCTGGTTGCCACAATCCGCACCATCAGTGAAGACAGCAAGACCATCAACATCGACTATGCCATCGACTGTGGGTCTGGAAATAAAGGAAGGGAAAGCTGGAAATAAGGATGATATTAAAGAACAGGAGGAGTGGAATTCAGTTTGGAAAGAGGTTCTCATGTCACCAATTCAAGTACCTCTGGGTTCATTTCTAAAATTAGTCCCGAATTTCCATAATGCATTGCTACGACAATCGGCCACTGAGCTACGGGAGGTCGCCATTGGGAAGGTTGAAAGCGAGGATGATGATTCAGTCCCGTTGCCGGCGAATAGGATCACAGGTACCCGCATTCTGGAGCTTTCAGTTCGATACCATGGCACATACATTGACAAGGTACTCTTGGATGGAGGAGCGGGGGTAAACATTATCACCCAAGCAGCGTGTGAGCGTTTTGGTCTCAGTGATTGGGAGCCTGCACCCTTTGTAGTCCGCATGGCACATCAAAGAAGAGTGCAACTAGTGGGTTTACTTCGGGGCATTTTTTTGGATGTGGCGGGCTTATCCTTTGCTGTTTCCTTAGTAGTCTTGAATATTGAAGATCATTATCAGGATTATCACATTATCTTGGGAAGACCCTGGTTATGGCAAGCGAGGGTAAAGCATAATTGGGAAGCAAATATGCTTACAGTAAAGAAGGGTAAAAGAAAAGTGTGTGTGATGCTGGGAACATGTCGACAACCAGTTCAGGCAGCATAACCGGTGATAGCTGAAACAGTTAATATGGTGGAAGGATTAGAAGAGGATGAAGAGGAACAATTTCTCAAAGCTAACCCGGATTTGGTTTCTCTATACCTTGCGGATATTTCTCTGATTCCGCAAGGGAATTTGGTGGGGGTTTCAGGAAATCCAGGAGGAATAGGGGAGCAACAACAGGTGCTTCCGAGTCCTGAATCATTGGAGGACGTGATTCAGTAAGAATGAGCGTTTGAGGCGCAAATGGGAAAAATTACAAGGGTTAAGGAAGATGAATTAGAGAAGGTTTTTCTTGGGGAGCAAGCCGAGTCGCAGCCCATATACATTAGTAAGCAGCTGGAGGCAAGTTTTAGAGATGATTTGATCAAGTTACGGACAGAGTTTAAGGATGTTTTCGCATGGGAATATACGGATATGCAGGGATTGGATCCTAAGTTTTATCAGCACACGATCAATCTAAAACCGGATGCTGTGCCAGTGAAGCAACACTCATACAGGATGAATCCGAATGTGGCAAAGCAAGTTAAGATGGAAATTGATCGCCTATTGGAAGTGGGTTTTATTACCCCTATTGATAATCCGGAGTGGATTTCTCCAATTGTGGTCGTACCAAAGAAAAATAAACAAATCCGAATTTGTATGGATTATCGAAAATTGAATGCAGCTACTGTTCCAGATCCTTTTCCTCTTCCGTTTTCGGATTCCATTTTGGATGATGTAGCAGGACATTGGATATATACTTTTTTGGATGGATTTAGTGGATATAATCAAATCCGAATGGCATTGCGGGATCAGCCAAAAACAACTTTTATTACCGCATGGGGAGTATTTGCTTGTATAGTAATGTGGTTTGGATTGTGGAATGCACCTTCCACTTTTCAAAGGGATATGTTTCAAATCTTTGGGCCTTATTTGACGGATTTTATGAGGATTTTTCTGGATGATGTCAGTGTTTTTGGAGCACAATTGGAGCATTTGAAACAATTATGGTAATGCTTTATGAAATGCAGAGAGGTGAAATTCAGTTTGAATCCTTTAAAGTGTGCATTTGCTGTCCGCAGTGGTAGGTTACTGGGGCATATCATTTCTGAAGATGGTATTTCTGTGGATCTGGATAAAATTGCTGCAATTAGGGAAGCGCCTGCACCGCGGAACCAGAAGCAATGTCAGATTTTCCTAGGTCAAGACCGATGGCATGGGAGGCATTTGCGGTTTGTTGCGCATTTGGCAATCCCGAATACTCAGGCAGCTCATGCTATAGATTTTGAATGGACACAGGAATGTGATTTGGCTTTTCGGAGATTAAAACTGCAGCTATCCAAAGCTCCGATTATGCTAACACCAAATTGGGGTGAGGATTTTCATGTGTTCGTGGATGCTTCGGATCGAGCTATTGGCAGTGTGCTGATGCAGGAACAAAGTCAAGGATGGTCCCGACCTGTCTATTATGCCAGTAGACGATTATCATCAACAGAAAGAAATTATTCCGTAACTGAAAGGGAATGTTTAGGGATGATTTATTCAGTGAATAAATTCAGGCACTATCTGTTGGGCCGACGTTTTTTCTTCCATGTGGACCACTTGGCTCTTTTATACCTGGTAAGGCAACAAAATTTGACGGGAAGATTGGCCAGATGGGTGCTTTTGCTGCAGGAATTTGACTTTGAGGTCATACATCGGCCAGGGGCCCAACATGCGGTGGCTGACTACCTATCTAGGTTAGATTTCGGAGAGCCGCCGACGGGTGTAGCTAATGAATTTCCGGATGCGTCTCTGTTTCTAACAGGAGTAGCTGCAGAGGATAGCACAGTCCCGCAACAGGCGAGGGTTATTCCTAGCATTCCATGGACATGGTATGAGGAGATGTTTCATTTTCTCGACAGCGGCGAAATGCCTTCTTTCTTGTCCAGCCATCAGAGGAAACGTATGGCTATCAGAAGCCGAAATTTTGAGATTATTATGGGGAAGCTCTATTATCGTACAGTGACAGAGGTGTTACTCCGATGTGTGCTACCACAAGAGAAGGAAGCAGTATTAGAGGAAGTCTATACTGGTATTGCGGGAGGTCACTTTGCAGCATTAATCACAGCTCGAAAGGTTCCCCAATCTGGATTATGGTGGCCCACATTGTTTCAGGATGTGAGAAATTATGTGCAACAGTGTGATGTGTGTCAGCGGTTGGGGCAATCTACCGACGGTCCAGAATGCCTTTTCAGCCAGTTCTGCCTTTGGAGCCTTTTCAAAAGTGGGGTTTGGATTTTGTTGGTGCTTTTAAACCAGTGGAAGCTCACACAGGAAATAAGTATATCTTGACAGCCACGGATTACGCTACCAAATGGGAGGACGCATGGCCTTTGAAAGACAACACTGCAGTTTCTGTGGCGGGATGCTTATATAAGGATATCTTTTCTAGATATGGCTGCCCTATTGAGTTGGTTAGTGACAGGGGAAGTCATTTTTTGAATAAGGTGATGGAGAGGATGCTACGGTTCTATTTTGTATTACACAAGAAATCTTCTCCATATTATCCTCAAGAGAATGGGCAAGCAGAATCAACTAATAAGCAATTGATTTGGATTTTAACAAAGTTGGTGAATATGCATCGAACGGACTGGGATGTGAAACTTCCTTTCGCCTTATGGGCCTATTGGACAACTTATAAAGTGGCAACAGGATTGACTCCTTTTAAGTTGTCATTTGGCATGGAGGCAATCACTCCGGTGGAGCGTGTGATTCCGAGTATGCAGATGTTGATTGTAGATTGGCTTCTTTCGGAGGATTCTGTGATTTATCGATTGGATGTTTTGTAGGAATTGGATGAAGAGCGGCTGAATAGTTTTTCGGTGTTGTAGGATCTGCAGTCTAGGCGGAAAAAATGGCTGGATCGCCCGAAAGCACGGCAATTTGTTCAGGGACAGGTGGTCCTTGTCTTCAATTCCCGTCTCGGGAAGATGCCGGGGAAGCTTAAATTACAGTGGTCAGGACCATTCTGGATTTTTCAAGCGTGCGGACCCATCTCTTTTTATTTGGCGGATTTAAGGGGGGAGGTTATTTCTGTGCCGGTCAATGGTTTCAGACTGCGCCATTATGTTTCACCTACCACGATTCAGTGCCCCTTTGCTGTGGTACAAGAGCCGGAAGCCGCCCTAATCATGATTGGGGATTCTTTTGCATGCAATCTTGGAAAGCGGGGAAGGATCTATGATGGTTGTGACACCGTGAATCGCCCTATTGTGGGAACTCATTGTGGAAAGGTTACTACTGCATGTAGACGATTTTTATTGTGGTTCTCTTGTTTCGTGTGTCGTGTGCTCTTAGTGCTCTACTCTCTGCTCCTTCATCTCATCACCACCATGATAGCTTCCCTTCTGCAATGTGTCCCTTTCACTCCCGTGCAGTAGCTCGCGCTTCGACGAGTGGACACATGGCTGCAAGACTTGCGGCTGCGTGTGTTTGCCAACCTGGATTGGCAAGGGATCCCAGTTCACCCGCAGGCAGCAGGTTTGATTGAGCAACTCGCTGCTGGCGATATGGTGGTGCTGAATAATCAGTAGATTCAGTTGACAACAGAAAGGATTTCAAGGTGTTGCTGTTTGCCCAACGATGGCATGGTGCACGCCCCTCATGTGATGCCTGCTGCAGATGTAGAACAAGAATTTGGTTTGAAGGTCAAAGGGGAGTATAAACTGTCAGGGTTGTCAGATGTAGCAACCAGGGATGCATATAGGTGGTTTCTCGAGGCCATTTGGCTGCAGGCCAAAACTTATACCATTTCAACCCGAGCAAGAAATGTGTTGCATTCGGCCAACTTTGGGCCAGTAGCTTGGGTAGCGGTGGTCAGAGAACGACTGTTGGCGGAATGCCAACGAGTAATGGCTCAGTTGGGGAGGAATACCCCAACCAATACGAAGGTGGGCCAACTGCTCACATTGATTTTTCCATTGAGAGAAGTTTTTCCTCTCGCCTTGCGTCCTCTCTGCCACTTTGAAGATGATCACTTGATGGTCCAAGGCACTAATGCTCCGCTGTCGCAAACACAAAGCTTGGCAGTGCCGGCTGAGAGGGAAACACAGCAGCAGCAGGTAGGCGTTGGGGATTTGCTTGGTCCATCGACAGCAGTGGTATCTTCTGGAGCCCAAGAGATGGCCACTGCAGGTGCAGGATCAGCAAGCCGCAAGCGCGGCAGGGAGGAACAACAATTTTCGACACCACCTCCGGTAACTGCATCTCTTGTTTCGAAAGATTCTGCGGTGGCTCGCTGGCATCGCCGAATGCAGGAGAGAGTGAGTAATGCTACTCCTTTGTGGACAAGCTCTTCTCCGGCTGCGGATGTCCCCGCTCAACCAGAAACTTTGAGTACTACTAATGCGGCTGCCTCGACGGGAGGTACTCTCCCCGCAGCGCTACCCTGGGAGGCTACGACAGCAACGATCCCTGCTGACCAATTACAGGCATGCGGCACATTTTTGAGCAGACCTGCAGAGTCTATTCGTGTGGCCTGGCCAGCCCCAGCCACAGAGGGACAAGTCAATGAGTTGGAAGCGCAGGTAGCGGCTTCGCAGACTCGCATTGCCGAGTTAACCACTCAGAATGAAGAGCTGACTGCCACAACTCGCCAGCAAGGGGCGAAAATACAAATGTTAAGAGAGGCTAATGCTGAGTTTGTGGCCTCTATCCAACAGGAACTTCTTCAGTTGAGAACACAGCATAGCCTAGCCTCCTACTTAGCCTCGCACCCTGGCGATGTAATGATCAACATGACTGATTTGGACGCATTGGCAGTGGAGATGCAAGAAGATCTCCGAATTTTTTTAGATAATCAATTACAAAGCTGGAGCACACGCTTGGCTGCTGAGGTGAGAGCACAGCCACCCACTCAGCAGGTTGTGGTGCACCAGCCCGAGTCATCCAACACTGACAAAGGTAAGAGTGTTGTTCCCAAGGGTTTTGATGTTGCTGATCGGGAACAAGCTATAGAGGATTGTGCTGAAGCCCAGGCTCATGTATCTCGTTTGCAGAAAATGATTCGTCGATTTCGTAAGGAGCGGCGTAGGGTCTGTTTTTGGGTGGAGACCTTAGCTCATTCTTTTTCTCTCAGTCTACCACCTTGCCCTCCATTTTGGTCTTCTCTTAATAGATACCTTTCTCGCTATTATCCGTTACATACACCTCTTGCTCCTCTGCCACAGTCGCCTCAATCTATCTCTTTGCCAACGCAGTTCATTCCTTGGGCTGCCTGGTCGGAACAAATTGAGATAGATCCACATCTTCTGGATGAGGTCTATCGAGCACATACTGCAGATTTTAGAGGCTTTGGCTATATTGATATTTCCTCTTCACCAGAGCAGGGTGCAGAGCAACCACCGGAACCTTCCAACCGGAGGCGCTGAGTGCTGGTTCGCGCAATCCACGGTGCGTGCCAGATGTTAGGGCATTAGCCGCACATGCGGTCCTGCGGTCCTGTGGAGGTCTGGACACTGCGGATCAGGAGTCATGTGGTATGTGGTGGCAGTAGCGGCAGTTCTTCACGGGATATCATGGGACAGGAGTGTGTGCACCGTTCCCGATCTGCGCTGGAGCAGCGGTTGTATATGGAGGGGCATACCTGTCTTTTGATGTAACTTAACCAATCTATGGAATCTACTGTTGTAACTCTGAGTCTGGAATATACATGAATGAAGCAAGAGGTGTTTTGTGCGTGTGTACTGTGTACTTCCTTCTCTTGTCATTCTATATGTTGATGTTCATATAATGTAGTTGAGGGTAATCATTCCCGTAATGCCTATTGCTCCAGTGCGGGCAATAGCCATTACAAGAGGTGGACCAATGGGAATTAGGCTGGAGTAAATCTAGTTTAACTTATTCAAAAACACTTGATAAAAGAACCAATAAGAATTAATCTCTCTAGAAGACTTGGCTAGTCTTCCAAGGGGTCCAATGAGCATTCAACAGCCCAATGGCTTGCCTGATTCCTATTGGCCAGAAGACAAAGGGGTTTAATGAGAGATTAATTGATTTATTTAATTACCTAAAGCTCTCACAAAAGGGGAAAGGGGGAAACATGTCATAAGGCTATCACTTATGCTTTTGAATTATGATTGTCTAAGCTTTGCAGGGTCCAATCTCAGGGGGTTCACTATGTGTCAAAACTACCATATCACATGCGTTCAAGACATGTTTGTAAAACCCCTTATCTGTGAATTTTGTTAGGAATATAATATACCCTTTTCTTTTTAAATATGTAAGTTTTTTTCAAATTTGAATAAATAATGCTCTTTTGTATATATATTTCTGTAAGTTTCAAGAACTTTAAATACCCTTTTGTTGAACTCACGTGATAGGTTACATTTTTATTAGGTGACCTCCCTGGGGGTCCAATGAGGTGCCAACATGAGTAAATTTCAAGAGGGGTCGAACAAGAGAGAGAGGGGGCTAATTTTGACAAGGAATTATCACACACACTCACACAATCTCATGTGTGAAGAAAGAAGACTCTCTCTCTCTCTCTCTCTCTCTCTCTCTCTCTCTCTCTCTCTCTCTCTCTCTCTCTCTCTCCTTCTCAAGCTTTAATGGAAAGCTCATCATCTACTCCAAGCTTGTGAGAAGGGAGGCCTACACCAACAACTCTTGGCTTTGTGATGCAAATCCAGCCCAAGAGCCAATCTTCAATGCATGCTTATCTCCTCTACCACGCTAATTACTAAGCTATGATAAGCTGTTATGAGTGATTATGTGAGGAGATGTACTTCTTTCTTGTAAGACTACTCCTTCCTCTCAATCTACTCTCATACCCCACTAGCTCTCACCATCTTCAAAGACGTATGAGATCTTGGGTCTGAGACCGTGAGGGAATTGATGTTGTGTTTTACAAGGGTTTTCTTAGTGCTTGAAGTTTCCATCTTCATTGCACTAGCTAGTTATTAAAGGAACACAAATAATTGTATTGTAAAATATCTCCCTTGATGGGGAAAACCTATAATACAAAGCCTTTTGAAGGGGGAACCAGTTCCATGAAAATCCGGTCCTCAACTGTTATCAATAGCTTAATTTCTCTCTCTTTTGAAGTATTGTTCATGCCTATCTAACTAGGTGTTATAGTTTTTTTTTTCTCTCCACCCAAGCACTCTTGCTATGCTCATTAGAAATCTATTCTAATGAGATGCTCACTATGTCTATGCTATTTTCCGCTACACACAAGTTACTAGGCCATTAAATGTTACATTGGTATCAAAGCACAAGGTTTCTCTTTTCTTGCTCAAGAAGGCAGGTCCTCAAGCTAGCTATACATGGTTGGTATTATTAATTGCAATTGAGTAAGTAGAATAGGGACTTTTTAGCCTTGCAGTGCACCTGCCTTCGTGCAGATAACGGGGAATCACCGTCGAGAGCTATGGACTTTAATAGTGGAGTCCTACAGGGCTTGCCTACAGTTTACCCACTATTGAGCTATTAGAAGCTTGACAGGAGCCGGTGTTGTTTTGGTGTTGAAAGACCCTCTCTTCTATTCCTTGCAATTAATGGTATTCGAACCACGGGTACACTAGCTTGAGTGATTTTCTAAAGGGGTAAAGAGGAGAAGCAACTAGGGATTGAAGTGCCAAAGTACACCTAAAAATTGTTAGAATCGCTGACAATAGTAAAGAGAGTGAAATTAATGTTGTAGCCTTTGATTTTGCTAATGAGCAGGCTACTAATGATGCCCCTATGCTTGTTAACTACATTGTTTCTAGGCTTCAACAAGGCATGGGAAATCCATCCCTCTAGAGTGAAGTGAAACGGCAGCTTTGTGCTCATGGGATTCTCCAAGCTCCCCACCATGATGAGAGAGTACCTAGGAAGCCTCCTTGCGAGACTTCCAGAAGAGGACTCTCTCCGATTTGGGTGTGAGGGCCATGCCTGGGGACCACCGTCTGTACCATCTCCACATGGATACACCGTGATCTCCAGCATCCCTCCCGCTTGAGACTGACACCAAGACAGGACTCCTCCTGCTCTTCGATGCCAGTAGGAAGCACAAGAAGGAGAGAAGTGAGCGCCATTAGCTCACGCTGTGTATTTCTTATCCAAAAACTTACAAAAATTGGCTTTTATACCTTAGCCAAGGTTTTTGGGTGGTCAAAAGTAATAATCTAGAGTTCTACCAAAGCTGGGAATTGACTGGCTGATACAATCTGGAAGCTTGTAGCCCCAACTCATTAATTACAAAGTTTATCCGAGAAAATAGGAGTTATAATATTCTCTATTTATCAAAATAATAATTGTTTTACAAAGAGAACTCCAAAAAGTGGTGTCCGCGTTAGCTTGCTGCTAACATTCCCCCTGTCCTCGCCTGTGTCGTCCCTTGACATAGCTTTATGGACTGAAGTAATGTTCGGGTTGACGATGGGCAAGGCGATCCTTCAGTGCTTCCAATGCCTTTTTGTATCTGATTTTGCGTTCTTTGTCTGGCACTTGCAAAAATTGCATGGTGACTCTTTTTTTTAGTTCCACTATCGAGTATCCTACAAATCTTGTCGTGAGGTTACTTATCACACCGGCACAAATATCTTCATTCGCCAGAGGAAGAAGCCATTGTAAAATGCCTCCTCAAAAGCTAGCATATTGTGCGAGAGCAGAACTTGCATCGGGCATAAAATCCATAAAGAACTTCCTCTGAGGGTTGCCCACTTAAATCATATGTTCCCTTCCAAAAATGAGAGCCATGGGGCTCCTGTCTGCTCAGGATCATTGAAGACTTGTATACATGTGAGTAGCATCCTACAGATTTAGTATAGCATTGGTCAGGAGAGATCTGGCAGACTTTTGAAGAATGTCATGGCGCCCATTAGGTTTTTCACCATGTATTCTTCTGTTGCTTGGCCTCTCTATGGAGCTGGCAGCCTGGGAAAATTTAGCCATGTTGGCCTCTTCTTCTGCAGTGCTTTGTGTGCTTGCCACGTCCTTACTCACAGTACCAGACAAAATGTGGGATCTTTCTGTATGGCCGCAGGTGCTCTTGTGAACAGAATCAAGTATCTTGGATTCTTGTTCAGCCAGCTTAGCCTCCACTTCGGGTGGTCTTGATCTACGCCATCTTCTTGCATATCCTTGTATAGTCTTTTCTTCAACTATAAGAGTTCTACCTTGATGAGAGGGTATGACAGGAATTATTGGTGCCATTGAGCATTGATTTGATTGGGAGTGAGTTGAGTGACGTTGACAGAGTGTAAAACTCTCAACTCCCAATCCATAGCTGCCTTCCACCACTGCTCATCTACCTCTAAGGTGGTCTTCTCCTTTAGTGCATTTTCTTTAGCCTTTGACAGCTGGACCATTGGCAGTGTGTCTTCCTTGGTGATTTGGACCTAAAAATCTTCTTCACCACTTGGATCTTCGGTAGACTGTGTCTTGAATTCAGCAAATGAGACCGAGGGGATGTCCACTTGGGACGGCTTTGAAGTGCCTGCCTCTTCCTGTATGTCTGGCTTTCCCTCTTTGAGGAGTTGATTCGTTCTTTTCAATTCTGCAATTTCCTTAAGGAGCTCCTCCTCTCTTTGGACCCGCATGAGTGCCAGGTCTCTGCGTTGTGAGTGCTCCAGCTTCAACTCTAGTTCTAAATCTTTGTTTTTCTTTTCAAGAGCTTTATACACTTCATCTGTTCCCTTGATCAAGGCCATGGCTGGATTTTCTCTTAATTGCCGCAAATAAGTGGCCTGATCATTAATTCTTTGTTCAGAATACTACAGAGATGCGTTTGCTACATCTCATTGTACTTGAATCTTTTGAGCTGACAGAGAGGTGGTAAGAAGTTCATTTGTCACTTCTGTCAACTGCTCATCTTTCACTTTGCAGGCATCAGATAACTTAGTCAGGAGGTCACCCAACTCCTCCATTTCCTTCTGTTGGCTGTCCGTGGCTATTTGATGCCGTTCTCCTTCAGTCTTTAGCTCTTGTACTTGCCTTTGGAGATCAATGATAGTAGCCATTCTGACGTCGAGCTCGCCTTGAAGAGCATCGATGACCATTTCTAATTCTTTGGCTTAGTACTACGGTTAAAGGCTGCTGAGCGGAGTTCCTCCATCATGATTTTCATCTGCCTTGCATACTCGTTTACTTGTAGAATGACTTCATCATTGGACTACCACTCCTCCTGTCTTGCAAGTTGAGATGTGCTGGCAGCCTCTTGTGTTGCTTCTTGTTGTGTTGTTATTGTTGGTGTTTCTATAGAGATGGTTGCTTTTCCTTGGCCATCCTAAGGTTTTGAAACCTCAATAGTTGCTGGCTGAGTGGAAATTATTGTTGTGGTATCAACCCTTTCCGGTTCCACGGCTGCAAGCCTTTCTGCCTTCTCAGTCTCGGTTTCTTCCTCATGTGTAGTGATTTGCTTTTTTCCTGTATCTTGCTTTTTATCAGTTTCATCCGCCTCCTTGTGAGTTTCCTCGCTTGTCTACTCTGGTGCTGGTTCAGCTTCCTTTTCTTCATGTTGTTCGGCGTGGTCAGCTTGTTGTGTAGCTTGCGTTTGGTGGGTGAAATCAAAATCTTTTTCCTTGTCGGTCTCGACTTCTTCAGTGGTCTCGTGGCCTGGCGGTGATGATGGTGGAGTAGGCATGGGCTGGTCCTGTTGTTCCGGTGGTGGTGAGGTGGGTGGGGGAGATGCCTGGCCTTGCTCTTGTGTTGCTGCTTCCTCAGCTTTCTTGGCCGCTTCTTCTGTCTCTTTCAACTTTAAGGCTTCTGCCTCTTGGTACATTCTTTCTAAATGATCCTTAGGATCCTCGGCCTCTTTCCTTGAATGATGTTTCATTCGAAGTCCTTTCAAGACGGTGGGTACCCACTTTTCTAGGTCTTTTCTCTGTGCTTGCCTAGTGCACTGATACGCCAGTTTTTCTCTTTCAAATCTTGTTTGTTTCTGCACTGGCTCCTCTTGGTGGGCAGCCACAACTTTTTGCTTCATCTCTTCCCTCCTAGCTCTTTTTTCTTTGTTGTCAGAGCTTTCACTGTTGTGCTGCTCTGATGAGCTGTCATCTCATTCATTACCCGATTTAAATGATCTTTTACCTCATCTTGTAGATCTTGGAGAGGGTTGAGCTGCCAAGATCCATGTGTTCTGATTCGGGGCAGGCGGTAGGTTGTTGGCCATGCCAATGGCATGATAGTCTATTCTGGTCAATTCCTTTGGCGCGCCCAAGTATGTTATCTTTCCCTCCTTCTTGGTGGCCTTCAATGTTGTCAACACATATTGCGCGTGGTCCACAGGTTGTCTGGTGGTTGACTTCAGAACTTGTGTAAAAGTGGTGGCACGGCGTGATTTGGTGTCGTGTACCTTGGTGGCCTTTTCGCAAGGAAATGGAAATGTTGATGGTACAGACGGGCTGGCTCTTCCACTTGCTTGTGGATGAGATCGGCAAATGTAGCCGCTGCTGTTTCCTTTGTAAATGTGCCCACTATTTTCCTATCTCTTGCCCTCATGGTCATCCCTTCAGTAGGAAATCTGAGTGCCTCTGCCACTATTTCCTTTGTAATTACAACCTCAACCTTGTTTCCTTGGTTGTCTGAGATTTGGGCAGTTCCGTCTTCCTTGATGGTGGACAAAATCTCGTAAGCTTTCTGAAAGTCTACTCCGCAGGGCTCTTGTTCATAGAAGTGTCGGAGTCCCAACATGCGGTTAGCCTCCTTGGTTTCTAGCTTTGCAGCTACATCATAGACCTCCTTAGGCAAGAGCTGCAACTCCACCGGATGCCCTTCCTAACTCTTAAACCTGCCAGTGAAGACCGTGGTATGGTGTTCTTATAACTGCTCTTTAGAATGGTAAGATGCCTTTACTGACTTGGGGTCCAGTTGATACAGGGGTAGTTCTTGCAGTTTCTCCTTTTGGTTTAACTTCTTCTTGGCCTTCTCCGCGGCTTGCATTGCTCCTGTTCAGTGAATAGAGTGCAAAGTTAGCAGAGTTGTCAGATTTTTCTCTAGAATGTCCTTTTAGACTGAAATGCTGATAATCTGGTCCAAATTGCTTCAAATCAATTTTTGAACAAGCAAAGATGCATAAAATCATGCAAGGAACAAAACTGTATGGTCAAAACAAAAATTTGCAACAAAAGTAAATAATCGCGATTATTTACAGCTGGGAAAAATTTTAACTTTTTTGCGAACTTGGCTTTATAGGCTTGAAGTATGTGCCAATTACATGCTCTGAGGGAAATATGGGCTCATTTGGATGTATAGGGTGAAATGTACCAGATTTTGATTTTAGGTCACTGAAACAGTAGATATAAAGAAAATTTGAGATTTTGAGATCCAAATTGACTCAAAATTGGCTAGTGGGCTTATCTCAACATGCTCTTTGGATATATGATGACAAATTATCCAGATTGCCCCATTTTGGCCAAAAAGTAAATAATCGCGATTATTAACTTTTCTTCCAAAATTGACATTTTTTGGCACAGACTGGTTCCAAGCATGGTATAGAGCTTGGATATAAAGTATGAGGTGATTTGGATCAAGAAAAGTTGTTCATAACCCAAATTTTGGCTTTCACAGATTTCTTTGCGTTTTTTGGCAATTTTGCAAGTAATGGGTGGTCATTTTAGCTCATACTTGATTTTTGGCATGTAATAGGTGTGTACACATCATAGGTGAGGTGAATTGACAATTTCCAAGAAAAAATGTTAATAATTACAATTATTTACAACAGTGACAAAAACTTTGCATTTCACATAAATTTTGGTCCTAAATTGAATTTGGTCAAGTTTGGCCATGCCGGCATCACTTTGTGCTCTGTCGACTCTGAATTCACCGTTTTTTGTGATTACTCTGTCTGTTAGTTTGGTTGGTCAACTTTGAGGCTTTAGACTTGTCCGTAACCTTGTCGTGAAGCTACCTGTCCAATTTTGGCTCATTTGGAGTCAGTTTAGCCTCGTATGTCGAAGTTGACGCTTTGTAATCTTTGAGCTGCTTTTCGCTTTTCGAGGGCTTTACTTGATGGATTTCTTCAAACCAATCATATACATTGTATATGAACCTCATTAGCAAGCCATTTGTGGGGTCACGTCAAAATTGTGGCCTTTCCCAAAAAACCTAATTCTCTACTGGGGACCCCCTTGACCCCAGCCGAATGATCATCTGATGGTATGGAATGGTTCTATTATGTTAGGGCATGCTATGGTTCAAATCCCATCCGATTTGGTCAAGCTGGAAGGCCGCTATGGTCACTTTTAGGTCGTAGGTCTTTGTGCACTGCTCGGTTTCTAGGGTTTTTTCTAGGGCTGTAGACTAGCTACCGGCCGTACAAAATGGATCATTGATTAGTAAGGAACTTACCCCTCGTCTCATGTGAGACGGTGCTAAAAAAGGTCAACTGTGGGCTCCGAAAATGACGCGCGAAAGAAGCCGAAATGCTCTCTCTGCAAAGGCTACAAGTGGAAATGAGGTGGTTTAAGCGTAGGCTGGATATCTATAATTGGACTTCCCAAACCAATTTTCCCCAGATTCCCCCGTTAGTCCTATTAGGCCATGAAATCTATGTTAGGCTCAAAAATTTCCAAAATCGGATTCCTGTAGCTCATTCTGCAAGAATTTTGCAAAAGTAGGCTTGGCCACCTAATTTGGGCTTCCCGCTTCCATCTTCTAATTTTGTTGAAAATTTTTGTGCTTGTCCGCCTTGTCTTTCTGATCACCATCGTGTCTTCCATTTTTCCATCTGAGCTTCCCTGCTATTTATTATTAATTTTTTACCTTCTTATTTGAAAAAATCAAAGAAAATTGAAAAATGCTCTAAAAAATGAATTGATAACCCAATAATTAAGAAAATCCCTTGAAAAACATAGGTTGATTGTTTTTTGTTGGATTTCTCCATTTTTAAGCCTTCTTTTTACAAAAATGATGAAAAAAAGGACTATTTTTAATGATTTTCTGATAGTATATACACTATGTACACTCATCAGGAAGATATTATCAGTGAATTTTCCCTTGTTGATGAATTGTAAGGGCATTATTAGGTAATTTTGTAAAAAATCACACGTTAACATGAAACTTTTTCCTCCCTCTTCAAACATTGCCCTTAATTACTTAGTATTTAGTAGTACCCTTCCACCCCTCCTAGATGGCATTCTCAGGGACGAGTGCGTGCATGGGTTGAACAATTGTGTCTATGCATAGCCGTGATTGGATCTACCATGATATGAAGATCAATGCAATTAAACTCAATATGCCATGCAAGAGTTGGGTCTTGAGTAAATAACTCAAGGGTTTTCGATGTCGAGGTTTGCTGTTGATGTCTTCCAAAGAGAAAATCTTGTAGCCTTTGTGCTCTCTGTTTGATAGTACCATCAGGGTGTTTAAGCACGCTGATTGCTTAAGCTGTTGGGAGCACTTTTGACAGTTGTCGAGCTTTTTCTCACTATTGGTAGCTCGGTCTGCTTGGTGCATGGTTTTTGAGAGTCTGTTGAGACTTAACTCCCCACTGTTTGATTGGTTTTGCGTTGTGTGGAGAAGATAAGTGCTCCTTTTTCTTCCAAACCTTTTTCATGTTAGGTTCCTTGTTCATAGATGCTCGATTATGTGCTCGAATTCTTGGAGCCATCTTCTATGCTCGAATCCTTGGAGCCATCTTCTGTTTCTTTGGTGAAATTTTAGGCACCCAGATCTGATTTGGTTTATCCACAAGTTGTGCCTTTGGTACCCAAATTTTCCTTACTCCTTGCATGCTACTTGTAGCATTCGTTTGTCGAGGGGATGGAGAAGATTTGCTTCGTGAATTGGTCCTCTGATTGCATCTTTTCCATTCCTCTTTGATTGGTGCAATAGGAACAATGAGTTTCCCTCCTTTAAGTGATAACTTTAGCTGATTTGTATCCCAATCTGGTACTGCTTTGTATGTACACATCCAAGGAATGAAAGAATCATCATCTCATTCATGTGTTCATCTCACAAGCATACAAACTAATGCGGACATGAGCATCCATGTACTTCCACATTCAAGTTGACTACTCCCAATGTTGGAGTTCTTGTTGCATCCTTTGATTGTTGTTATTCCTGTGGTCAATGCTTGACTTGTTGCTTTCCTGTATGTGGAATAACTGACTGCATTCACTCTAGCTCCTGTGTCTACCAAAGCATTGGTGCTATGATTGTTGATTTGTACGTTGATGCGTAGACCCATTCCATCTAACCAGTCGTCATCTGTTGAAAGTGCGTATTCCCATTGTTGATCATCTAGTTCCAAAGTGTTGATGGGAATCGGTATCTGTTGATTCTTGAGAGCAGCTTTACGCTTGAGCACCCGAAGTCTAGATTCCTCTTGGGCATCTTCAATAACCTGTTGTCGCTTCATCTTCATTTGTTTGGCTGCATGCATTCTCTCTAGCAATTCATTGATTAGTGGAAAATTGTATTTCTTTAAACGACATCCACTACTCCAATTTGCCATTGGTTCACCATCTAGGGTTGACAATTTTACTGCTCCACTTGGAGGTACATCTTCAATGATAAATGATCCATTTCCCTTTTTCTTAAACTTGGGAATGCGTTGCTTAAGGGAATAGACTAGAACTAAGTCCCCTTTCTTGAAAATTTTGGTAATTAAGTGGGAATCAAAAAACTGTTTTTGTTTTCGCTTTTGTGCATAGATATGAGCTACAGCAGTTAGCCTTTGCTCGTCTAGCTTTTCCAAATCTTCAAGTCTTTTTGACAATTCATGTCCAGTCCACTCAAGAGTTTGTGCTACCCTTAATGTCGGCAATAGAAATTCTATTGGCAGTAGGGCGTGAAGACCATAAACAAGGTTAAAGGGTGTGGCATTTAAAGCTATTTTGAATGAAACTCGATAAGCCTATAGAGCGGCATGGAGATTCATTTCCCAGTCGGTTCTTCCTGAACTAGCCACTTTGGTCAGTATTGAGCTAATAATTTTATTCGTATGCTGAGCTTTTCCATTTGCTTGTGGGTGATAGGGAGATGATTTGTGATGGATAACCATAAATTCATTAATCAAATACTCTATTACCTCGTTGAGGAAATGAGTTTCCCAATCACTGACAATATCTATTGGCAGTCCAAACCTTGTGAATACATACTCATATAAGAATGCAGCAGTGGTTCTGGCATCATTCTTTTGGGTTGCTTTAGCCTCGGCCCACTTGGTCAAATAGTCCGTAGCTACAATGATATATTGAGCTTGGGTTCTATAAGCAGGTGGCTATATCGGTCCAAAAAAATCTATACCCCATTTCACGAAGGCTCGAGCCCCCATCATTGGTCTTAAGGGCATGATGTCTACTTGTGTTGGCATTTTTGCTTGTTGACAAGTATCAAACCTCGAACATATTCTTTGGCATCTGCAAAAAGTGTTGGCCACCATATGCCTGCCATCAAGATTGCTCTTGTGGTGGTCTCACTAGAAAAGTGACCTCCAGCTAATCCAGCATGTGCTTGTTCTATAATCGGAATATACTCGTTTTCATTTGCATAAAGACGCAAATGTTGATCTTTACCTCTCCGATACAATTGGTTCCCAATGAGAGCATAGTCTCTTGCTTCCATTTCAATTGCTCTTTGACGGTGTTTACTTCTATCCTCAGGAAATTTTCAGCTCGATAAGTAAGTAACCAGATAGTTACTCCACTTAGGAACAAGTGACATTTGAAACAATGTTACAAAAAATCGAACATCTCTCCTCATAGTTGGCCAAAATACTCCAAGTCTTAAGATTCGTTGCATAGTTTCGTCTTCCGCAAAGTCAAGTCCTACTATGGTAACATGTGCTTGATTTAGGTATTGATCCTTTTCTTCAGGGTTAATGCATAAAAGAAATATCCCGTGTCGATTTCTTTTATATAGCCTCCCAGCTAGTAATTGATACATAGCCGATTGCTCGATTAAATCAATTGTGATAGGAAGTGGTGAATCCACTTGAGCTATTGTCATCAATGACACAATTTTTTCCGACCATCTAGGTATCATTTCCACGGAGAACAAATAGGCATCTGGTAGATCATCATCTACCCCTTTAGGTGATTTCCCTGAAACAATCCTGGACAAATGATCTGCTTGTTGATGTATAGTGTCTTTTTTTACAACCACAGTGAAATCAAATTCTAGAAGAATGATGAACCATCTCACTATTCTTCCTGTGCTGCATGGCTTGTTGACCAAATATAACAAAGCTTGGTGGTCCACAAAGAACACAAACTTGTTGGCTAATAGGTAATGTCTATAATTTTTAACGCCATAGATCATTCCTAGTTCTTCTCTTTCAGTGGTGGTGTAATTATTTTCTTCCATATTCAGTTGTCAGCTAGCATAAAAAATAGAAAAATCAATTTTCCCATCTCCTGGTTGGGCTAGTGTACAACCAATAGCAAAGTTTGAAGCATCTACATGTACATGGAATACCTTATCCCAATCGAGTGCTTTCAATGTTGGAGCTGAGGTGAGAGCTTGCTTAATTAATCTTCATGAAGGATTCTTCACATGCCTTAGTCCATTCAAAGTGCGTAATCAAGCTATACATGGGTTTTGCAATTATAGCATACATGTAGATGAACCATCGGCGGTAATATCCACAATGTCCCATGAAGGCTTGTACCCCTTTGACTGTTGTTGGTCTAGGAAAATCAGCAATGACATGAATCTTTTCAATATCGGTAGCTATGCCATTTTTAGTCACTATATGTCCAAGGATTTTCCCTTGTCTTCCCATGAATGTGCACTTTTTAGGGTTTAAGCAAATCCTATAAAGTCTACATTTCTCGAATACCTTTTTGAGGTGTTCAAAATGATTATCTCGGATTGACAAATGTACGCATAAATCATCCATGTATACTTCCAAGAGATACTCTTTGAAAGCATGCCTCATCAATCTCTGAAATTTGGTTGGAGCATTAGTTAACCCAAACGGCATAACCCGATAGGCAAATATACCCCATTCTGTTGCAAAAGCAGTTTTATGCTGATCTTTTGGGTCAACCAAAAGTTGATTGTATCCCGAAAAACCATCTAGGAAGCTATAAGCTTCTTTTCCTGCCACTCGTTCTAAAACATGCTCAGTTATCGAAAGAGGAAAGTTATCTCTAATGATAGTTGCATTCACTTTTTTGAGATTAATGCACACTCGTAATTTCCCATTCTTCTTAGGTACTACCACAATTGGAGACACCCAATCAGTGTGTTCAATTTCACAAATGAATTCGGCTTCCTTTAGTTTTTCAATATCTTCTTTGATCTTCTGGAAAATGTTTCGTTATAAGTGTATGGTCTCTGTCTACTTGGTTTCGCATCATCTCTCATGGGTATAGTATGTTGACATATTTCTGGATCAACACCCTTGAGATCCTTGTAAGACCAAGCAAAGATATCCCGGTATTTCTTTAACAAGCTTAGCAAAAGCTTTTCTTCTTCTTTTGTTAGGTCATTTGAAATATAAGCTGGTCTAGGCTCTTCTCCTGGTTCAGCCAAGTCTACCCTTTTAGCGTTTTCAGGTCCTTCGTAAGACTCGCCTTGTTTTCGTAGTTTCCTAGCCTGTTGTTCGATTATGATTTTTCGATCTTGGAGAGTATACTTTTTGTTTGGATGGAACATGCATTACATCCTTACCATCCTCTTCCGTGGTTTCCATTTCGATGGTGTATATCTCCTTTAGATCTTTTTTCAACTCTTGATATTTCTTTTTTCGCTCGGCTCTGGTCATGAGTGGTTTTTTATCATGATGTTCTTCGTGAGTACCCTTCCTTGTTTTTCTCAATGTCTGAGACACTTTTGAGTTTTCATTTGAAGGATATCTGCCAGTTATTTTTTCCTTGACACAATCACTAGCATCCATCTGCATCAAGAATTGTGTTTTACTGGAGACTGATGGCATAGCTCGTGCTTTCACAATTTTAGTATCTCTCTTTCTTCTATACCATTTTTGTCTTTTTGATTTCTGGTTTGGAAATTCAAAAAACTTTTCCTCCCCTCCCTTTAAGAGTAATTGAGCTCTCGTATGTTCTTTTTTGGATCCCGGATCTTTTGAGGTAGCTGAGTATTCATCTAACTCATATGTTGCATCGTAATAGAGGTCAGAAAAGACTTGTTGAGCTTTCATCAAGTCCTTTGTTTCCTCATTCTTGTTTTCAATGTTAAGGACTGACATCATTTGGATGGGAATTATCTCATAGCCATCCTCATCGCAAAATTGAGTAGGCATAGACGTAATCACGCATACATCCATTGTCGCTAAAATTTGAGTCCACTCGAATGGTTTGAATAAATGCTTTGGAAACCGTTCAGGTATGTAGGCTTCGTCTGTACAGTCCCTTTCTAGGATACATTCCTCTTGTCTTAAGCTTCCATTTTCTGAAGCTCTGCACATCCAAATAGTATTGTCTTTGTTTAGCCAAGATGGGAGTTTAGTTTCAGCCGAAGAGACTGAATCAAACCCTTGGATGGGTGTTTTCAAGACGCCTCTATAGGTGTGGTCTTTTGGATTGACTCTTGTTATAGATCCCACCTGCTTCAAGTACAGATAGTCGTTTCCCCAATCTTGGATAAGCTGTACCTGCCGCATGAAATGTCTTCCCAAGATGATTTCATAGTTGAGTTTTTTCCCAAAGTCTACTATGGCAAAAGTGTGTTGATATTCAATTCCACGGGAGTTGACTATCACTTTTTCTAGTAGCCCTAGTGGACTTTCAATGTGTCCGTCAGCCAACTGTAATTTCATTTGCGTTTGTCTAATGGCTGGCTATCCCCAGGATTCCCATACTGCTTTAGTGGCTATGGCTATGCCCGCTCCACTATCCAATATTGCCATGGTTTCAATGTCAATATATTTCATTGGGAGGGTGGTGTTTCCTTCTTCCCCTTCATAATATTCTCCGACCTGGTTCATAGAAACTGTTTGAATCTCTTTGTTTTTCGTTTCATTTTTTTAGTTTCCCAGATTCTTAGAGATTAATCCTGTTATCCCCACCTTCTGTAGGGTTTTCTGTAAGTCATTCTATAAGTATGGCCTGAGTTTCAATAGTTCTCCCAAAGTAAGAGTGCATTGGATAGGTGTAGACATGATTGAGTGAATGTTGTCTACTTCTAGGGTTTGTTTGGCTCTTTTTACTTGAGTAGTCTTGCAAATGATAGATTCATCTTCGTTATCTCCCAAGTAAGAAGGTAATGTTTTAAATGTCATTGGTTTAGATATCCCTGAAGCCTCTGATCCACAATCCCCGTACAAGGACTGTAAATCCATGTTCATATCAGATGGTAGGTTATCCCACCAGACTTCCTCCATAGGAGATGACTTTAAAGTTATGCTCCCATCATTGATCTCCCTTATCTTTTTCCATAAGTGTCCTGGCCAGTCTTCCTCTACGAATGGAATTCCGTCTAAGGCATCTTCACTGTCCGGCACTATGAGCTCTAGTTCATTTGTTTCAAGGTGGGGTTTTGCCACCACATCGGATTTTGATTTCGTGTCTTCTACCGCAAGCTCTTTCGGTTTTGCAATACTTTCAAGCTTGGGTTTTCGTTTATCCAGCATTTCCTACGTGATTCTTACCAAATTTTGATAAGCTTCCAGTTTAGCTGCTTCCATGTCTAGGGATAGATAGTTTTTCCATTTGTTTTTCATGTTTTGGCCTGCTTGGTAGGCTTCCAAGGCGGCATTGATAGGCTCAAAAATTTTATCAACCAAAATGGATCCTCCAGATTTAACGGTTGTTTCCTTGAATTCACTGCCAGTTTCTTTCAGCTTGTCTTGGGCTACAATTTTTGCTTTCTCTTTGTTTTCAACCCGTTGTTTTTGTTTTCTCATCTCATATCTTTTGCTTCTGATTCTTTTGATTCTTTGAGAAGAAACTTTCGTGTTCTTCAAATCATCCGAGAAATTGTGTTTCTTTTTCTTTTCCTGGGCTCTAGTGATTACCTTGATTGGAACAATCGGTTCACTCTCCGATGAGCTACTAGGAATCACTTGGACTACGTTGACTACAGTTTTTCCCTTGTTCAAAGGATTCTTAGGACAATCTTCCAGAAAGTGTCCTCCATTTTTGCAACATTGTATGCAATAGGTTTCAATTGGTTTGAGGTTTTTGTCAGGCTCTGGACATTCGTTCTTCCAATGGTCATCAGCACCATAGCTATGACAGTTTCCTATTCAGGGCTTCATCATGTGTCTTCCCATGGGAGGTCTGACACCTTGATTAGCTACACAATACATTGGTGCGAGCTCTGGTGGAGCATAAGTCATGGTATCCTCCATTGGTGGTGGATGTGGGCTATACCAATCTCCCTCTACCATTCCTGTAGATGGACTAGGCTCTACATAGGTTGTAACAGGCACTAATGCTTGTCCATCTATGACTGCTTCTGAGTGCATATACTTTACAGGCACCACATTATGTCCTGGGTAAGGAGGTTGTTGTCCCAACACAGTTTGAGGTCTCTCCATACCCATTGGTGGTCTTTCACCTTGATCCATATTAGGCTGATATCTGTCCATGGGTTGTCCCTGGGGTCTCATGGGCACGTATTGAACATTTCCATCGTACTTTGGTCTGAAATAGCACTCGTGGGTCTCGTGGTTGGTCCATTTACCCTCGATTGCACACCATTTTTGTGGCCTAATTGGTTGTCCCTGTGGGTTTATCCCATGTCCTGGTCCTTTCATAGATGCTTTTTGCATATTGTTCATCATGTCATTCATCCTTTTTAGCATATCTTTCTATGGCTGAGAGTGGTGCCGTAGCAGCCGTTCCCACTTGTGCTGGTTTTGTGGATGCAGTCTTCTCGCTTTCGTTATCCTCAGGGACATCCTCTTCATTAAAGATCTCACAATTGTCTCCTAGGTCGATAGCATCAGACACACATGCCTCTAGGGTTGTACGCTTTTTACTATAGAGTATAGCATGAAGTTCTTTGTTTAGCAGTCCCTCTAGAAACAATGATACAAGTCACTCTTTTGCAGGTATATCTATCTCTAGGCATCTAGCAATGTATTGTTTCATTCGAGTTGCAAAATCCCTAACAGACTCACCATGTTTCTGTTTGAAGCTGTAGATTTGAGCTACCGTATTATGTTTAATCCCCGTTTTAGAACAAGCAGTTACAAATCCTTGAGCTAATGTTCAAATCCATGATTGATCTTGGTGGAATGTTTTGAAAACATGTCAAAGCTTTTCCTTCTAATGCCATTTCAAACCCCTCGAATTGAGTATGGAAATCAAATATACTCTCTGCTCTTAGCACTTTCTTGAAGCTTGCTAAGTGGTCATATGGATCCCCTGATCCACTGTATATTCTGACCCATTTTTGAAAATCAATTGTTCTGACATGTCTATTTGGTTCAACTCTAGGTCTTCTAGGAGTTGGTCTTGTTCCGAGTCCTTCAAGCCAGTCTGTTGAAAATAGTGACTCATGTAGCCCTAGACTGGCCTTAGTGTCACCCGTTTTTCTACGTGATGAGGTGGTTTCTGGTTTCTTCACATTACTCTCAGATGATCTCTCACGATGTTCGTCTCTTGGAGTGGTTTTTGGTCCTTGGCCCAATATCCAATCTTGTATGGAATACCCCTGGTATTTGGTTTGTTCTACCTCCTCAGGAGTCATCATAACAAAATTGTTGTTACAACAATCCCTAAACAAGTAAGTTGGTAGATCCACAGATCCCTTATCTTTGATTTTGAAGATATAGATGATCTTCATGGCGATTAATTGTCCTGGTCTAGCATGAGAAGTCCACAAAAGATCTTTTATGTTTCTATATTCCCAACAATAGACTCTGATCCTAGGATTATCCGTACTAAGCCATTTCAAAGGCTTCAAGTCTACTTGATCGTATCCCTTGAATTCCAAAGTTGGTGGTCCTTCTTTTGCTGACATATCCGGGATTATAGTGTTTACTTCTAATCCCCATTTTTCTACCACATTAGGATTTTCAACTTGTACATATTGAGTTCCGTTTCGATCCATGTACATTTGGCCCTAACTTCTTCTTCGAACCCAATACCATGGTCATCAATGCAAATAGCATACGCTTCGTTAGGATCCAAGTAAACATGGGCTCCATGATGATTAGTCTCGTAAAAAGAAAGTATATGCTTATAGCGCATTGTCGTTCCGGTTTTCGAGTGAGTTGAGTAAGAAGACATTTCGGATGTTGAATCTGAAAAAGTGTCCGAGACTTCTTCAGGAATTGTGTGCAAGGAATTGCCTTGATTCATGCTTTCTTCAGTGGATACTCTACTACTGTTTTCTCCGAATAGGCTTTGATTCCCTATTACACGACCGGATCTAAGGTTCATATAGACTTATGAAGCCCTGGTTTGAGTACTCACCTTAGATTGACTTGTCGTCAATTTTCACTTAATTCAATTGCAACTTCCTGTCAAGCCACTGATTCCTCGTCTGCAACCTGATTTCTGTACGAAATTAATCAAATCAGCTATTTTTTCTATAAGGACAGTAGAGCTCTTGAGAACTCCAGTGATTGGTCTCTGTATTTCACTTCAATTGGTGCTATGGAAGTCAAAATTTTGACTTTCAGATTCAGCTTAGCAAAATCAAAGGTCTAATTGGAAATCTATAAACTGAGTGTATCTGTACTAATTTTGATCCGATTGAACCCAAAATTGCCCTATGGCCTTATATTATGCTGGTCTAACACTGTATAAGTCCAGAAGTCAAATTTGAAGTCTCTGGATAGCAGAAGTAAATAATCGTGATTATTTACTTTTGTCACTTTTTTGCACTTTTTGGATTGGTTTGGCAAGTATACAACTTGTTAAAGCCCTTGGGCAAGTTTCAACAAGTTTGGACAAAATTTGATCGAGTTTACCCCCACTGTTTTGTATCTGCATACTCTGATTTCGAGAATCTAGCTTAAGTCTCACTTTTGTGGTCCAATTTTCACCAAAATTGATTAGTGGGGTCTACTTGATGTGCTTGACCTCGTGGTATACTCAAATTTGCAAAATCACCAAGTTTTGAAGCAAATGTAAATAATTGCGATTATTTACTTCTGACAATTTTTTGCAATTTTTTGTCCTAACTTTGACACAGATCTTTTAAGCACCTTATGTTAAGGTCACTAGCCAATTTTCATCAAGTTTGGACAATTTTTGGTCAAATGGTCATCAATTATCTGTCCGCAGACTAACTTTGCAATTTTTGTCACAATTTTCACTCCAGTGATCCAAATCTTACCAAATTTGGTTTGTGGGCTTATTACAACATGGTAAAGCTAGTGGTATATGCCAACTTGGTCAAAAAAGTTCAAAAACAGGGAATATGTAAATAATCGCACAAGTTTTTGGTCAACTGAGCATATACACATGTTTATCACATCAATATAAGACTATGAATCAAGTTTCAACAAGTTTGGATAAATTTTTCCTCAATTCACACTCAAGATTCAAAAAGCCAGTACAAACTTTAGTTTTCACCCAGTTTTTTGCCAGTTTAGTGATCCAAATCTCTTGGGTCTTTACAAAAGTTGTTTGTACACATGCAATGAGTCAATGGTATGAGCCTTGGCCAAATTAGAGCAAAAAGTTAATAATCGCGATTATTAACTTGAGGCTTGAAATGGGCACTTTTTTGCAATTTTCTCAAAGACAGTCTTTTTATGATGTTTTTTTAAGCCTATAAGTCAAGTCAAAACTTAACTTAGCCTAAAATGTCAAGAAAAAGTAAATAATCTTAGTTTTGGTCAACTTCTTGAAATTTTTACCTCGAAGTTTCCTTGAGCTTACCGACTGGTTCGAACAACTCTTAGGCTTACTTCCCAGTTGGATAGAGTGAATTTGAGGCTTTTCGTGCTATTTCTAGCCGTAGACTTGAAATTCTGCAACTTTACATAAAAACTCACACTTGATTCTTTCAAAGAGAGAAATGCTATGAAATCCACCTCGGATCCTACTTACCCTACTCCTAGTTTCTCATGCAATGGGGTTGTGGAAAGTGTCCACAAACACTTGTTTTCTTGTGTTTCTAATGATTTTCAGAGCCTTGATCTTAAGACATGTCTCATCTACCAATCATTCTCCAAATCCTAATCTAAATCTACAATCCTACAGTCCTAAAGGTACTCAGCAAGTACGATTACTTCCAAGCTACCTCTACACAGCAAAAGATGACAATCTTAAGCTATGCGGTTTCTAAGAAGAAAGTTTTACTCTAGGTGATCCTACAGGAAGTTAATGGACAAATACACAAGACGCTCATGCTTTTCCCTAGTTTAGGTCTCTTCGATCCCCGGTAGCAGCGCCAAATGTGGGACGCATGTCTAACCTCACCATCCTATCTTATTGCAGTATTAGCGAGAACCACGATTAATTTATCAAACCATGGGATGAAGCTGACTCGACTAGTGCATAGAGGCTACGAGAGGTTGTCAATCTCTTGGAAAACAACTAACAACTCGCATCTAATTCAAGCTACACTCAAGTGACTGAAATCACCAAAAGCCAATCGCTTATCGGCAAGCAAATCACATCTGTTACAGCATCAAATGACATCCAAACGTAACGAAACTTCTAGGACAAGTTTATAAGACCTAGGCACACATGTCTATGGCTTCAAACCCCACTTTAGGTAAGTTACAAAATCGAGATTATTAACAGCAGTGGATTTTAGACCTAGTTGTTTTCAACACATAATGCATCTAAATGCTTAGCAATGATGCCCCAATACCCCGCCTATACTTAGTTTTCGTTTTAAAAGTGTAAATTCCTAGTTATGATGAAATTAGGCCACAAGTCGGCGATGCCAAAAGCTACGAAATACTATGAATGGCTTACGTCAATGCGTAGAGCTCTTACCTACGGTTGCAATGCAACTAACGCATTTGCAATGTGACAACCGGAGAGGGAGTAGGAAGCGCGAGAAGGAGAGAAGTGAGCGCCATTAGCTCACGCTATGTATTTCTTATTTAAAAACTTATAAAAAACTTATAAACATTGGCCAAAGCTGGGAATTGACTAGCTGATACAATCTGGAAGCTTGTAGCCCCGACTCATTAATTAAAAAGTTTATCCGAGAAAATAGACTTACAATATTCCCGATTTATCAAAATAATAATTGTTTTACAAAAAAAACTCCAAAAAATGGTGTCCCCGTTAGCTTGCTGCTAACACTTAGCCCCGAAGAACCTTGTTTACCGATCAAACTTACCAATCGAAGTCATCAGACTAACTTGGAACTCAACCTTCCAGGGTTAACTGGTGGGAGTTCTCTAATTCACCCTTGGTTCAAGGTCATTGACGCTTTTTTCCCGGTTAGGACCGAGAAAATCCGTCAATGCGTTCCTCTAAGGTGAGTGTATTATAATCTACATGACTCCCTCGATCCCAAGTTGTTTCCCGCTCCGTAGATCGGAATCCCTTTTCCCTCGCTCCGGACTTAATTATTAAGACAACATAAAACTGGGTTCAACTTTCCAGCCAACAATTAACCCTCCGAAATCCGCCCACCCACCGAACCGTTTGATAAATTCATCTTCACAAGGTAGTACTATGATACTAGAAAACAATATTCCAATCATGACGAACCAAGAATCCATTTCAAGCATTTGAAAGCAGCATGCAAATTGTTGCATACCCTTGCAAATGTGCATTTATCAGGTTGTTCCCACTTTTCCTTTATAGAATATTTTTACTTCCTTTTTTCTTTAATATTAGTAAGATTATCTAGTTATCTTTCAAGAATCACATATACTTCTCCAGGCATATCCCGATCCTCGTCCCAGGACTCAAGTATCCCATTTCCTCCGCCGCGTGAGAAGGCGACACCTTTACACAGATTCCAATTCTTATTTTTCTTTATCTTGTGTAGAAAATGCTTCAAAAATAGTCTACTTTATGTTCCTTTTAAATCAATAATCTTGAGAACAAGAGCAAAGGTCCGACTGATAGGACAATTGCGGAATAGCCCATTTAGGTTCCTAGCCTTTCCAAGGTTCCTTTTTCCCAAACAATTTGAAGAGTTCCTTAATTAAATCACATCCTCCTCCCTTATCATGATCCCTCAATGGATCCTTTTTCCTTTCTCCTTTTCCCGTCAGCATCAAGCCTACCCAAACTAGACCGATTTCTAGACGCATCCGCGGGTCACATCCACCCATCTAGGACACACTCCCATTCAATCCCATTTCTAGGGCAATGAATGAACCCTGAGCTCAAACATAGACCAACGGTTATCAGTCTTAGCCAAAAAGTACCATCCCCCGTTGTATCCCATAGGTGAACACCTGCGCTGGCCTTTTTCCAGACAATGAAGACAAGTTCACACTTAAATCGCTATGTTATGCTAGGGCTATCCACGGCATTCTTCTCGGTAAAGTTTTTAATCCTAGTTTAAATTTTTAGATTGAGCTCCTTGAGTTATAAACCCTTAATTCCTGATTCCTTTTAATTTTCTATTCAAAGAAGACCTTAAGAAAACAACGAATCTCACGGAAGTTTACGGTTTTGTCTCTACGTAAGTTTCAAGTTATCCCTGACTTCGATGAATCCCATTTTGATCCCTTTTCATCATTTGCAATCCATGAGGCATCTGCATGGAAGTGATGGGAGTTTTATGTTCAAGCAACACGATCACGACATCCGTGAAGCTATTCCCTTACTCCCCCCTTCGAATTTGCAAAACAAACTTGAAAGCAGACAAACTTGAAATGAACAATGCATATGCTTTCTATAATGAGTTTTTGCTTTGGTGTGATCTATGCGTGGTACACACAAAATTTCAAAATGCACCAACTTGCAATCTTCGGCAACTAATCAAAAATTCCTTTGAGTGCTTATGCAAGAGTAAAATCCCCTTCTATGCATGGTAGTGTAAAATGGAAAAGTTCCTAGAGTGGATTTGCTAGTGTATCGTAAACTATGCATGTAATAGTGTATGAATGATTAACAAATTCTTATTTAGAAAGGGATTTAGGCGTACCTTTAATACCGTGGAGAGGATTAATCAAGTGTCTTAAAGAGGCTTAAGGTCTTGGAACCTTAATGTGTAGATAGTAGTGTCTTCTCCTTGCTTTGAAAGAGTAACGGCAAGTGTATTGACGTGGCCGGATCTTTTCCGCTTCCTTTTGCTTGAAACCACCAATTTGGCTATGGGAATAGAAAGAGATTAAGAAAATTCAAGCTATGGAAAGCTTGTAGATTAAGAGAGAAAGATGAAGAGGGTAATGGTAATTCAACTTCACACCTCATACTGGAGAGATTAGTTCAATAATTTCACAGCAAATATTTCCTATTGATGAGAGGCCTAATATGTGCCCTTCTTGTGATAGTTTCTTTTGTGATCATGTAATGGATGGGCTTATTTACCTCTAGAAAATGTATCTTTGTTATATCCCTTAACAAGTTCATCATGTTCTAAGATCTTGGTGCCTGTCTTAAGTCCTTCTTTCTCTGATTTTTCTTGATGGATATAATGAAATTGGTTCTGAGTTCTTATATCTTGTATTTGATAGAAGTCCCTGAGAGAATTTTAAACTTAGCTCAATCTATTTATTGATTTTGTATACACAGATCCAAATCACAAGATGTAAAGGAAAATGATAATCTCGTTATTAATTAGCAAAAGGTCAGTTACAAAAGTTCAGTAAGATAGAACTTGGATTTTGTAGTTACATGGGCTAACATGGTTTAGTTTGAGTACAAAAAAGAGGAGAATCCTGATAAAAAAGATGAGGAAACTGAGAAGTAAGGCGTTCCCAATCTTCCCAAGAGGCATCTTCAATGGGATAGCCCTTCCATTGGATTAAAACCTCCCAAATTGTTTGATGTCATAGCTTCCGCTCCTTCATGTCTAAAATTTGTTCTGGTCCATCTAGAATTCTCCCTGTGTGATAAGAATAGTATCTTCGTCATTTAGGATGTGAAGGGGATCTGCAACATATCTTTTTAGCAAGCTAACATGAAAAACATTGTGCACATGCAAGTGAGGGGGTAAAGCGAGCTCATAAGATTGGTCCCCTATCCTTCTCAAAATCTCAAAGGGTCCACAATATCTATATGCTAACTTCTAGTATTTTCCCAATTTGAGTGAACTTCTCTTTGGCTTGACCCTAAGGAAAACTCTATCTCTTGCCTTAAAAATTTAGGGAGATCTATATAAATCAGCATAACTCTTTTGCCTGTCACTTTCTCTCTTAAGGTTCTCCATTATTATTTTGATTTGACGATTTATTCAAGTGTATTCTTTGCTACAGGTACTGGGAGACTTGGGCCGGCCATTCTAGGCAGATGATACAGTCTTGTCCATAAAGAGCTTTGAATGGTGACATTCCTAGGCTTCTATGGTAGGAAGAATTATAAGCAAATTCTACCTAGGGTAAGAACTTGATCCAAAGATGAGGTTGTTGACTGCAGTATGATCTCAACATATCTTCTATGACTTGATTGACTCTTTCAGTTTGTCCATATGTCTCTGGATGATAGGCTGAACTTAGGTTTAATTGAGTGCCTAAGGATTGGAACATGAACTTCCAAAACTTAGAGGTAAACTTGGCATCACGATCACTGATTATCCTAGCAGGTATTCCATGTAATCTGATAATTTCTTTTACAAAAATTTGAGTAATATGTGCTACAAAGGCAGTGGCTTTGATTGGGACAAGGTGAGCTACTTTGGTGAGTTTATCCATCACCACAAAAATTGAATCTAAATTTCCAACAGTCTTGGGCAACCCTGTTACAAAATCCATATTGATGCACTCCCACTTCATTGCTGGTATATCAAAGGGTTGTAGATTCCCAAGAATCTTAACTCTTTCATCCTTCACCTTTTGGCATACCAAACACTTCTTAACATACTCTAAGGTATCCTTTTTCATCTTAGGCCAGTAGAAATTATGTTTAAGAGAAGCAAACATTTTGTGATAACCTGGGTGAGCTGCAAGGGGAGTTTCATGAGCTTCCTTAAGAATTTGCATCCTTAAGCATGTAGGTATGCACAATCGATTCCTGAAGAATAAGAGTCCATATTGAATATAGTAGCCTTCCAGATATCTTTTTTGAACTTGAGCTTGGATTTCTTCGATCAACGGACCAAATTGCTCATCAGTCTGGAGGGCATTTTGAACTTCTTCGGGTAGAGTTGAATGAACTAGTGTAATGGCAAGGGCCACTACTCGTTGGCTTACAACATCTGCACCTTGATTTTCCTTGCCTGGTCTAAATTTGATCTCAAAAGTGAACTCTTGTAGGAACTCAAACTCATCGCCTTTGTCGCATATTGAGATCTGGCTAGGTGAAAATCCACTTGAGACTTTTGTGGTTAGTAACAAGCTCAAACATCTATTCTAGAAGATAGTGTCTCCACTTTTTTGAGGGCATGAACCACAGCCAGTAGTTAGAGGTCATGGGTGGGATAATTCTTCTCATGAACCCTGAGCTGTCGTGATTCATAAGCTATGAGATGGCCTTCTTGCTGTAGGATTCCACCTATACGTTGTATGCAAGCATCCACTATCACCTCAAAGGGTTTTTTGAAAATCTAGAAGTTTGAGAATAGGTTCACTGGCCAAAATCTCCGTTAATTTTTTGAAGGCTTATCCCTCTTGTCTGACCAGATAAAGGGTTTCTCCTTCTTAGCGAGTTCCGTGAGAGGGCCTGCGATGAGTGCATACTTTTTAATAAATACTCTACACCATCCTGTGAGGCCAAGAAATCCCCGTACTTCTAAAACAGTCTTGGGAATGGGCCACTGAACTACAATTTCCACCTAAGCTAGGTCGAGAGAAAGACCATCCTTTGAAACTATGTATCCCAAATAGGCAACCTTCTCTACAAAGAAAGAGCATTTGCTACGCTTGGCGTAGAGTTGGGCTTTTCTGAGAATCTCCAAGACATGGCATACATGCAGTTCATGATCTACTCTTTGAATATATAAGGATGTCATCAAAGAAGACTAGAACAGAATCATCTAACTCTGTCTTGAAGAGGTCGTTCATGAGACGATTAAATATGGCACGGGCATTAGTTAGGCAAAAAGGCATGACAGTGAACTCATAATGCCCAAACCTTGTGTTAAAAGCTGTTTTCAGAATATCCTCCCTTTTCATCCCAACTTGGTAATAGCCTGACCTGAGATCAATCTTGGTGAAAATTTTGGAACCACCGAGTCGATCAAGCAACTCATCTATGCAAGGCAAGGGATACTTGTTCTTGACAGTGCACTGATTTAGGCCTCGAAAATCTATGCAAAGTCTGAACGTTCCATCTTTCTTCTTTTGGAAGAGTATAGGAGCACCCCACGGAGAGACACTCGGTTTGATGAAACCTTGTTCCAAAAGCTGAGTCAACTGATTCTTCAGCTCTACGGATTCGGAAGGTGACATCTTGTAGGGAGTCCTTGCTATTGGTTGGGCACCAGGAATGAGATCGATCTCATACACTAATTCCCTAGGTGGTGGAAGAGTTGTCAATTCCTTTGAAAAAATATCTTGATATTCATTTAGCCATTTAGGCTCTGTTTCTTCTAATTTGGTATCTGGTTTACTGAGCCTTATAACAAAAATTGACAGTCCTTTCTTTAACCCCTTAACCAAACGACTGGCTTTGACCACCCTCAGGGGAGCTTTCCCTGTTCTGCCTTGCACTAAGACTTGTTCACCCTCTGAGTTTGAAAAAGAGATGCTTCCTTCACTGCAATGGATGTTGGATTTATTTTTGCTCAGCCAATCCATCCATAAGATTCCTTCAAATTGGCCCATCTTTAGGATTCTTTCAAATTTACAAGTCTAGTTAAATTCTTTTAAAGATAGACCTTTCAAAAAGGTAAACTCTTTGTTAATTTTTTTCAATTTTTTTTTCTTTTCTATTATGCCAAAAACTTTTTACATCTCGGGGAAATACTTACTGATATAGGCTTGCACTTCTTTAGTAATTTCTAGACATCAAGTTCTTCCATCTCTTGCTTTGTCAGTACGGACTTTAAAATCCTAAGGTTACAAGTAACTGAAAATACAAGTCTGTGGACTTGAGAAGAAAGTGACTTGCGAGCACATATAGCCTCACCAACTTGTTTCCAAGGGCTATGTGTAAATGGTCCACTAAGTGCTGTTCTTTGTCGTAGGTAGATAAACATCTTCTCATGAGGGAGATTGGTTATTAATAGAAGAAGCTTGCTTTCATATTCTATGGCATGAGAACTAATAATACAATAGCGATTGGGACCTAGTCCCAATTTCTCACTCATCATGGCCAAGCGAAGATTGTTTAGAAGGTATTCATGGCCCCAAAGAGTAACTTCAGTTATGTTGCATTGGGTCTCCCACATTTGTTGAGCTCCGGTTGTCCCTTTGGCTGGAAAAAGAAGGTGAACAAAGTGTTCTAACATGGCCTCCTTTTGTTCCATAGTTGCTTCTTCCATTTGCTTTTGGACAATTTCAAGTACTTCCTCTTCTTGAGAGGTCCACATCATCTGACAGATTTCATGCAATTTGAGAAGTTATTTTCCATTACCTCACCCTTTTCTACAAGAGTTAGTTAGAACCTTTATCTATCCAAGGATAGAAACTGCGCTCTGATACCACTTGCGAGGGCCATGTCTGGGGACCACTGGCTGTACCATCTCCACATGGATACACCGTGATCTCCGACATCCCTCTCGCTTGAGACCGACACCAAGACATGACTCCTCCTGCTCTTCGATGCCAACTCAAGGGGGTGATAACATTCAATTTATCTCATATGGATCCCTTAGCTCCGAAGAACCTTGCTTACCGATCAAACTTACCAATCGAAGTCATCAAACTAACTTGGAACTTAACCTTCCAGGGTCAGCTGGTGGGATTTCTCCAATTCACCCTTGGTTCAAGGTCATTGACGCTTTTTTCCCGGTTAGGACCGAGCAAAGCCGTCAATGCATTCCTCTAAGGTGAGTGTATTATAATCTACATGACTTCCTCGATCCCAAGTTGTTCCCCGCTCCGTAGATCGAAATCCCTTTTCCCCCGCTCTGGACTTAATTGTTAAGACAACATAAAATTGGGTTCAACTTTCCGGCCAACAATTAACCCTCCGGAACCCGCCCACCCACCGAACCGTTTGATAAATGCATCTTCACAAGGTAGTACTATGATACTAGAAAACAGTATTCCAATCATGCCAAACCAAGAATACATTTCAAGCATTTGAAAGCAGCATGCAAACTGTTGCATACCCTTGCAAATGTGCATTTATCAGGTCATTCCTACCTTTTACTTTATAGAATATTTTTACTTCCTTTTTCCTTTAATATTAGTAAGATTATCTAGTTATCTTTCAAGCAATCACGTATACTTCTTCAGGCATATCCCGATCCTTATCCCAAGACTCGTGTAACCTGTCTCCGGCGCCACGTGAGAAGGCGGTGCCTTTACACAGATTCTAATTCTTATTTTTCTTTATCCTGTGTGGAAAAGGCTTCAAAATATTCTACTTTAGGTTCCTTTTAAATCAATAATCCCGAGAAGAAGAGCAAAGGTCCGACTGATGAGGACAATTGCGAAATAGCCCATTTAGGTTCCTAACCTTTCCAAGGTTCCTTTTTCCCAAACAATTTGAAGAGTCCCTTAATTAAATCACATCCTCCTCCCTTATCATGATCCTTCCATGGATCCTTATTCCTTCCTCCTTTTTGCGTCGGCATTAGGCCTAGTTGGACCAGGACGATTTCCAGACGCATCCACGGGTCACATCCACCCAGCCGAGACACACTCCCATTCAATCCCATTTCTAGGGCAATGAATGAAACCTGAGCTCAAACATAGACCAACGATTATCAGTCCTAGCCAAAAAGGACCATCCCACATTGTATCCCATAAGTAAACACCTGCGCCGGTCTTTTTCCAAACAATGAAGACAAGTTCACACTTAAATCGCTATGTTATGCTAGGGCTATCCACGTCATTCTTCTTGGTAAAGTTTTTAATCCTAGTTTAAATTTTTAGATTGAGCTCCTTGAGTTATAAACCCTTAATTCCTAATTCCTTTTAATTTTCTATTCAAACAAGACCTTAAGATCACAACGAATCTCATGGAAGTTTAAGGTTTTGTCTCTACGGAAGTTTCAAGTTATCCCCGACTTCGCTGAATCCCATTTTGATCCCATTTCATCATTTTCAATCCATGGGGCATCTCCATGGAAGCGATGGGAGTTTCATGTTCAAGCAACACAGTCATGACATCCGTGAAGCTATCCCCTTACTCCCCCCTTCGAGTTTGCAAAACAAACTTGAAAGCAGACAAACTTGAAATGAACAATGCATTTGCTTTCTATAATGAGTTTTTGCTTTGGTGTGATCTATGCATGGTACACACAAAACAATGAAATGAACCAACTTGCAATCTTGGGCAACTAATCAAAACTTCATTTGAGTGCTTGTGAAAGAGTAAAACCCTTCTATATATGGTAGCGTAAAATGGCAAAGTTCCTAGAGTGGATTTTCTAGTGTATCCTAAAATATGCATGTAATAGTGTATGAATGATTACCAAATTCTTCTTTAGAAAGGTATTTAGGCATACCTTTAATACCGTGGAGAGGATTAATCAAGTGGCTTAAAGAGGCTTAAGGTTTTGGAACCTTAATTTGTAGATAGTAGGGTCTTCTCCTTGCTTTGGAAGAGTAACAGCAAGTGTATTGACATGGTCGGATCTATTCCGCTTCCTTTTGCTTGAAACCACCAATTTGGCTATGGGAATAGAAAGATATTAAGAAAATTCAAGCTATGGAAAGCTTGTAGGTTAAGAGAGAGAAGATGAAGAGGGTAATGGTAATTTGAATTATGGTTATGGATTCTCTTGATGAGAAAAGTGTGTGTAGGTGTGTATGAAGAAGGAGGATTAGCTATGGCTTTCATAGCTCACTATCTATCAAGCTTGCAACTTCAAAATGTGTAGAGAAATGAAGTGAAGTGAAACGAAGCGAAGCGTTTAATGAGTAGGGAAGGCGTCCTTTTAAACTTATTTTGATAATGCTCTTAACTTATCGTGATAATTTACTTTTCATATCTTGATATGTTGTCTTCCTTTTCAAAGCTTCTCCAACAAGCTACTTATGCAAGAAGCTTCTTTCCTACAAGTGGCTTATGCATGAAGCTAGTTTTCAACAAGTGGCTACTTTTCAATTCAACAAGTTATTTTCAACAAGTGGCTTCTTCAACAAGCTACTTTCAACAGGTTACTTTTTCACCTTACCCTTATTCTTTCTTATGCAAATTTATTTTTTTCTTTTCTTGAGATAAAACTAACTTGGTGATATCCACGTTCCTATGGTGAAAACCGAAAGTGTCGCATGGATAGCTTTGCATTGATTATATCCATGTTCCCATGGTTAAAATCAAAAGCGTCTTGGGGGCAGCTAGGGTGCTTTACGTGATCGTATTTGAAAAATCAACGGCTTAGATATTTCAGCAAGAGTAAGGGCTATGAGGAGGACCTTACATTGGTCAATTGCTAAAATGCTTTCTCACATTCCGCATTCCATTTAAATTTTGTGATGAGTGAGTAGAGATTTTTGCAATGATCGCGTACATGTAAATGAATCTGCAATAATATCCACAATGGCCCATGAAAGCTTGTACCCCTCTAACCTTTGTTGGTATTGAAAGAGCAACAATGTGGGACGCATGTCTAACCTCACGATCCTATCTTATTGCAGTATTAGCAAGAACCACGATTAAATTGTCAATCCATGGGATGAAGCTGACTTGACTAGTGCATAGAGTCTACAAGAGGTTGTCAATGTCTCAAAAAACAACTAACAACTCGCATCTAACTCAAGATTCACTCAAGTGACTGAAATCAACAAAAGCCAATCGCTCATTGGCGACCAAATCACATTCGTTACAGCATCAAATGACATCCAAATGTAACGAAACTTCTAGGACATTTTTATAAGACCTAAGCACACATTCTTATGGTCTCAAACCCCACTTTAGGTCAAGTTCCAAAATCGAGATTATTAATAGTAGTGGGTTTTTGACCTAGTCGTTCTCGGAATGTATCTAAATGCTTAGAAATGATGCCCCAATACCCCACCTATGCTTAGTTTTTTATTTGAAAGTGTAAATTCTTAGTTATGATGAAATTAGGTGATGGGTTGGCAACACCAAAAACTACAAATTACTGTGATCTTTACGTCAATGCGTAGAGCTCTTACATGCGGTTGCAATGCAACAAACGTGACTGCAATGTGACAACCGGGGAGGGAGTAGGAAGCACGAGAAGGAGAGAAGTGAGCATCATTAGCTCACGCTGCGTTTCTATTATCCAAAAACTTAACAATAACTTACAAAAATTGGCTTTTATACCTTAGCCAAGGTTTTTGGTGGTCAGAACTAATAATCTAGGAGTTCTACCAAAGATCGGTAATGACAGGTTGATACAATCTAGAAGCTTGTAGCCCCAGCTCATTAATTACAGAGTTTATCCGAGAAAATAGGAGTTACAATATTCACAATTTATCAAAATAATAAGTGTTTTACAAAACTCCGAAAAATGATATCCGTGTTAGCTTGCTGCTAACATTCCCCCCGTCCTCGCGTGTGTTGTCCCTTGACACAGCTTTATGGGTTGAAGTAGGCTTCGGGCTGGCAGGACTGGCGAGGGGATCTTTAAGCACACTTAGTGCCTTTTGGTATTTGATCTTCCTTTCTTTATCTCGCACTTGCAAAAACTGCATAGTTACTCTCTTTTTGAGCTCCACCGTTGAGTAGCCTACAAACCTTGATGTGAGGTTGCTGATCACTAGCACAAATATTTTCATTCGCCAAGTGAAGAATCTCGTATAGAATGCTTCCTCAAACGTCAGCATATTGTGTGAAGGTAGAAACATGCATCTAGCATAGAAGCCATAGAGGACTTCTTCGGAAGATTGGTCACTAAGATCATAGCACAAACCTTTGTTACGCTTGAGGAATGACATCCAAGTGGTGCCTGCTTGATCTAGCTCATTTAACACTTCGATGCATGTAAGAAACATTTGGCAGATCTTATATAGCATGGCACATGACAAATCTAGTAGACTTTTAAAGAATGACATGGTGCCCTTTAGGGTTTTCACCATGTATTCTTCAGTCGTCGCTGGTCCCTTTTCTGGAGCAGGCAATCTAGGGTAATTTAGCCAAGTTGGCCGCTTCTTTAGTAGTGTCACATTTGCTATCTAGGTCCTTACTCTTGGTACAAGACAGAAAGTCGGATCTTTTTGCAGGGCCGCAGGTGCTCTCGTGAAGAGAATCAAGTATCTTGGGTTTTTGTTTAGCCAACTCAACCTCCACTTCAGGTGGTCTTTATTTGCACCCTTGACTTGCATGTTTGTGTAAAGCCTTTCTTTTACCTGTAGCAACTCAACTTTAATCAGAGGGTACCGCAGGGACTGTTGGTGCCATTGTGCATTTATTTGATTAGGAGTGAGTTGTGTGACATTGACAGAATGAAGTACTCTCAGCTCTCAATCCATTGCTTCCTTCCGTTGCTCCTCTACCTCTTGTGTAACTTTTTCTTTTAGTGCATCTTCTTCAGCCTTTGAGAGTTGGACCATGGGCACTGTGTCTTCTTTTGTAATGGGTACCTGAAAATATTCCTTGCCACTCAGCTCTACTGTGGACTGTGTCTCCATTTCAGCAAATGATACTGAGGGTATTTCTATCTGAGGCTGCTCCAAAGTGCCTGCCTCTTCTTGTGTTTTCGGCCTTCCCTCTCTCAGTAGCTTATTGATTCTTTTGAGTCAACTATCTCTTTCAGCAGTTCATTTTCTCTTTGGACCCGCATCAAGGCCAGGTCTCTGCGTTGAGATTGCTCTAGCTTCAGCTCAGCTCGAGGTCTTTAGGCTGTATTTTCTCATATTTTCCGCAAGAATATCGCCTGATCATTGATTCTTTGTTCTGAGTAATGTAGAGAAGCATTGGCTACATCTAACTATACCTCAATTTTTTGAGCCGATAGGGTGGTAGTGAGAAGTTCATTTGTAACTTCCGTCAGCTGATCATCCCTGGCTTTGTATGAATTTGACAGTTTGGTAAGTAGCTCATTCAGCTCCTCCATTTCTTTTTGTTGCTTATCTCTAGCGAGTTGAGGTTGTTCAGCTTCTGCTCTCAGCTCCTGCACTTTCCTTTGCAAATCGGTGATGATATTAAGTCTATCGTCTAACTCCCCTTGGAGTGCGTAGATCACCATCTCTAACTCTTTGGCCCGTGTGCTACGGCCAAGTGTTGCTGAGCGAAGCCTTTTTGTCATCTCCTGCATTTGCTTAGCATATTCGTTAACCTGCAGGATGACGTTGAAAGTACCCATCATTTTCCTATACCTTGCCCTCATTGTCATTCCTTCTGCGGGCAGTTTGAGTGCTTCTACCACAATTTCCTTGGTTATCACCACTTAAACTTTATTCCCTTGAGGGTCAAACATTTGTGCAGTTCCATCTTCTTTGATCTTGGATAAAAACTCGTAAGCTTTTTGGGCATCCACACTGCACGGCTCTTGTTCATAGAAATCTTTGAGTCCTAGCCTGCGGTTGGCTTCTTTGGTCTTAGGCTTCGTGGAGACATCATACACTTCTTTTGGTAGGAGTTGCAACTCTACCTGATGTCCCTCCTCACTCTTGAATCTGCCAGTGAACATTGTGGTGTGATTCTCTTTGAGCTGTTCATATGTGACTCCTATAGTCTCACCCATGCCCACGTACTATATTCTTATCCCAAGGAAAGCAAGGGGCCAACAAAAGTGCCAACCACAATAGGATTCCCCTGTATGGAGAGAATCAAGACAGAAAGAGGGTTTGCAATGGAACCACCTATTGAAAGGTCATACAGAGGATATGGGTTTGGAGGCACAGTTGATAAAAGATTGAGACCCGGATCAGACTCTGGAAGGGGAGATGGATGAGGAGGTTTCACAGTTTGACTGGTGGAATAAGACGTGTTAGACATTCTCAAGTCTAGAAATGGGTACACAAGAGGTATTCAGGAGAAGGGGATCCTAGAGATCATGTGGCAACGTTCTTGAGAGTGATCTAAGCAGAAGAGGTTAGAAACTTCAATACACAATTTGCAGGATTTGGACTCACCCTAGAGGAAGACGCCGCCACATGGTTTGACTCTTTTGAAAGGCGAGATCTTGCGACCATCCAAGAAGTTTTTTACAAGTTTGTGGAGGAATTCTCTCAAAGGGGGATAGCCCACAATACTATCTCTCAAATCCACAAGTTTAAATAGAAAGAGAGAGAATCTGTTAGGAAGGCAGCCCTACAGCTAAAATGATACATAAAGTTCTGCACAATGGAAGAACTACCTACTCAATCTAGACTGATGTTGATATTTATCCAAGGATTGAGAAATGTAGATCTTTAAAAAGATTTGCATATGAAGAAAATCGCCACTCTAAATGAGTTAACCAAAGAAGCTTTGTTCCTTGTAGATAACGATGAGATCTACAGAGTTGGATATCTAAGAGACAGAGATGTTGACTCATCATCTCAACAACGTGGGTCGAAGTTTGGGAAGACACTACAATGAAATGAGCCAGGAGTAAATCAAGAGCGACTGATAGAGGAGGTGTTAAAGAGAATTAGGCCATTTTCCAAGCCACAAGCTAAGCCATTAAAGTGGTGCGTCATTGAGCAGAATTGGACAAAATCATGTTATTGAGGGATGCTACTACAATAAAGGGTATGTGAGAGAATGACAGTATGTTTCCCAACCGCAAGTAGCACCATGTTTGAGGACAGATCAAACAGACGTCCACCTGGCCGGTCACATGGCTGGACACCACATTTGTGCTCTATGAATTGTCCGAGCTAGTGTAGTGATACTCTGTGTAAATCCTAATTCCAGAGTAGCAATCGATTCCTTGAGTTGTAATTCTGTCATGAAAATTGTAAAGGTACATGTGAGCCGGCCACTAGCCATTTAGAATGCCCTAGGTATAAAGGACAATAACCTTAATGTAAAAAGGAGGCTTATCTTTAGAGAAAAAGAAGGGAGCTTTGAAAACATACGCTCAAGCTACGAGCTACTCCAACTTGTAATCATCATAGTTAATGAATGGGTAATCAGTTTTCAATTCCAAAACTTGCATTGTGTTCCTCTTTTTTTGCTCTTTCATTGTAGTGTAACCATTGTCAGTTTTGAGTGCTTAAATCGCTATTTTTAATCGTTTTGACCATAGGAGAGTGTTCTTAGACCATAGGATGACATTTTTGGCATGTTTTGTTGCAATTTTTAAGACCTTTTTCATGATGAATGGTGATTTTGGTGCCTTGTTGGATTGCGACCAGATTTGGTAGGATAGTGCCCCTAGATGTCCTAGACATCCTCCTAAAGTTTCATTGCATTTTGAGTCCGTTCAAGTGCCGAAATGGCGTGATGACCTAGAGCTGTGAGAAAGAACATAGGCACATTTCCCTGATTAATGAGTGTTGGTTTGCTTGTTGATCTATTGTATTTTCTTGTTAAGGTTCACTTCGTGAGATTGACAATCTCATAGAGTCTTTGTGCCCCATCCGCGTCACTTTCCCTGAGTATTGACATTATGCTAGTACCAAAAAGCTATGTTGCAAACGTCCGTCGCGGCGACCCGCTAACATTGGCGCCATTGCCGTGGATATGATCCTTAGATGGTGAGTGACCTAGTGTGTATTTAGAGCATTCTTTTTCTAAATATTTGTCTTCCATTCCATTCACACTTGAGAAGTGAAGCAGCTAGACACGGGGTTTAGTGCTTGGTAGAGTCTAGAAGTCAAGGACTTGCTAGATCTATTCTCGATAGGTAAAGAGGATTGTGAGTGAGATAGCCAAAAGCATTTCATTCTTTGATTTTCTCTATGATTTCAGAGTGCTGTTCCATTTTCCATTTTGACTTTATTTTATACCATTCTGTTTGTTTTTGTTTCATGTTTCATTTTAGTACTTAGGAGTAGGGTAAATAGAAACTATCACCATCAAATTTGGGCTAAAACATTGAGGGGAAAAAGGGTGAAAACCATATTTTGGCCAAAATGACCATAACTTTGAAATTATGAGAAAATTTGATCGACCTCAAAAGTGATCCAAATTCAAAATTTATGGATCAAGAGCATCAACAGACTCTTTAGAAGCAACCTGATGAGAAGTTTGGCCAAAATCTGTGGAGGAACATGGATCGCGATCCATGTACCTCAGAGACCATTTTTGATGAAAAGTGACCATTGAAATTGTACATCATTAGGAAACTCCTCTGATCAAGTTTTCTTGAAAGAAAAACTGAAAAATCACATCAGAATTGACTGCTAGGGCAAAAACAGCAAAAACAAGGATCCGGACACAAAATTGGACAAACCTTGAGATTTTGGGATCCAAATCCAAAAAGGGGTGAGATTTGGCTTCTACAGGGGATAGAGAACCAGCAAAACAAAATTCATGAAAAAATGCTGTCAAACATGGATCGTGATCCATGTACCTTTTTGACATTTGTGGCTAATATTCGACAAGTACATTCCTGATAACTAATGGAACAACTTTGCCAAAAGAGAGCATGTAAAATTTTTAAAAAAATTTTGGTCAAAATAGCCAAATACAAAAACTAGCCAAAAATCGCAGGACAGACATAAGAACTTACTTTTAACTAGGAAAAAGATTTGGGGAAGAATATCACCATAACATGGACTACAAGTTGACCAAGTTTCATGTCAAAATGAGGTCAAACATGGATCGCAATCCATGTACCTCATGAAAATGTTTTGGTTGAGATTTGAGTAGTAGATAGCTGCTGAGACATAGACAAACACTTTTCCCAAAAGAACCAAATGCAAAAAAGTTTCAAAAAGTGGTCAAAACAGCAAAAAACAGAACATTGTCAAAATTGTCACAGCAGACTGTAGAAGTCAAATTTGATAGGGCAAAACTGATCCAAATTCAAAAAAAAATTATGAGCAGTCTACAAACATCATAAGCTATTAGCACACCAAAAATTCAAGTCCAAAAGTGGTGGAATTTTTGGACAGAAACTTTTCCAGGCTATAGTAGAGACCATTGTGAACAAAAGTCCCCAAAAAAAAAATGCCAAAAAAGTTCAAAAAGTGGGTGAAAAGAGCCAAAAACACTGCAAAGAGGAAGACCCTAAAACAGAACTAGGGATTGACTTTTGCTTGACCTAAAGTGATCCAAATCACATAAAAACCATATAGTAGAGATCAGTGAGCCAAGGGCAAGTTGTGTGTCAAGTCTCATTACTATATAACACATAGGTACATGGATCACGATCCATGTTCCTTTGTCACATGCTGATACCAAACTTGTACATAGCTAGAGGACACCACAAGGAGTCTAGTGGTCTTTTCAAAAGTGAATTTGGATATTAAAAAGCCCCGAACAGCCAAGCACTCTAGGCAAGTGCCATAAATGACCTAACTTTCAATTCAGAGGTCCATGTTCAAAAAAATTGATAGCATAGGACCTCCTAATCATGCAAAATCTGATGATACCAAGAGAAGCCAACTTGGGCTCCAAACATGGATTGCGATCCATGTACCCATAGTTACAGCTTGACCTGAAACTTTCCAGATCAGTAGTGCATACACAAGGAAACATATTCCCAAGTCCAATTTTGGAAAAAATTGAGCAAATTTGGGTCAAAAGAGACAAAAGCAGGTGACAGACTAAAAACCACACTGCAGACCTTATATTGGGTATTTGACCTGTCAAACCATGTCTGAATCCAAAAAGATTTGAGATTTAGCTTGTGGACATAGAGTGCAACAAGCTACTAAGAGATCAAGTCTAGATGTGGTTGAACATGGATCGCAATCCATGTACCTCAACCTCAGAATTTGATGAAAATTGGTATATAGCTTGCACATGACCTTGTCTACACACTGTCAAAATCTGGGAAAATTTGGAGAAACAAATTTGATAGAGAAACATGGATCGCGATCCATGTACCTCAACATAGTTGGGGTATTTGACTTGGTGATCTTATAGAAATACTTGAGTACATCTCAAATGTCCAGTTTGAGCTAAAAATACCTTCTAGAGACCATGATACAAGACAAAGTTCTCGTGTTCTGATCCTGGAACTGTTTTGAGTGCTGTTTCAAGTGCAGTTCACTGAAACTGCTATAACTTTTGATAAACAATCCAAATTGAGTCAGGTATAGCTAGGAAGAAAGCTTGCGCGCAATAGCACACACCTAGACTAAATTTAGAGCTGAATTTTCCTATGTTTCCTAAATCTAAACTTTTAGGGTACCCAAGACGAGTTTCCAGAGACCAAAAAGTCAAAAATTCCTAACTTCTGAGAGACCTGATTAGGGGCAAAAAAGGATAAGTTGCACTAAGACAAAGTGGGCTTGCAAGATAATGTCTTGAGAGTTTTGAGCGAGCCTTAAACATGACAAATCATCCACCACCAGGGTTTTCTACTCCACTCAAGGACAAGAAAATATGCAACAAACGTCACAATGCCTTCAAGAGGGGGATTGAGAGAATACCTAGAGGAGAGGCATCCTCTAATCAACAAATCGAACGTGAGATTCATTAGAGCCAATGAAGCCATGCAAGTTCTTATGGATTACGCTCATGAGGGCTTGTATAGGTTCGCAAATGGAGATCAATATATCTTCTACAAGTGTGTAGAACCCAATGCTAGAGTTCTAACATTCCATAAGAATCTCTATGCATTCACATATATAGATTCCCATGAAGTGTAAGTTTTGATGATAGATGAGTATGGAAGAGAGTACAAACTTGTCAATCCAATTGACCTAGAGAGATATACATACAAGGGTACTCCGATCTTTACTTTCAGAAAAAAACGATGCCAGAGAACACATCAGAGAGGATTCCACCAAGATTTCCTCCAAGACTAGAGGAGTGAACAAGAGACGTCTTTCCAAGAGACCACAAGTTGGCTAGATTAGTGATTGAACCACAATGATTTAGACCATATCAAGTGGCTCCATGTGTCAAGACAAAGTAAAGTGGGTCAGGGGACCCATATGCTCACGTCTTACTTTCCAAACAAGTGTTGGGAGCTGAACAGATTGTAGATTTTTATACTTAGTATGAGGGATTCGGGTTAACATTGGAAGGAATAGCCTTAACGTGGTTCCAACTTATAAACAGAGATGATTTCCCAGACATAGCACAACTCTTAGAATATTTTGTAGAGGAGTTCTCAAAAAAGGGGAATCAAACACAACACAATGTCCCAGGTCTATGCTTTCAAATAGAAAAAGAATGAGAGAGTGAAGGAAGCTTTGCTTCGCTTCAAAAAATACATACAGAGATGTCGTATGAGAGAGTTACCGCAAGATGCGAGATTATCATTTCTCTTCATAGAGGGATTGAGGAACATAACTCTAAAAAAGGACCTGCATTTAAAAGGATACACGATGTTTGGGAAAGTCACTAGAGAAGCTCTATATCTAGTTGACAATTGCAAGGCCTACAAAGAGGTGGTTGAAGATACAGACAACACGACCAGTAGTGTCTCATCTCCAAAGAGAAAATCAACACCAGAGAGACATGTCCAAACTCCTTGGGAACCAATCATTGACCAAGTGGTCGAGGGGGGTATTAGAAGAATAAACCAAGCCTACATACTGAGGCGGTCCGGGGCGGGCAACAAGAAGAGCGGCCTCTAGACACCCTTCGAGGCTCCTGTGCTGCTCAAATGGGGCTGGGGCAAGCACAATCAGAGACAACAACAACCCACATCCAGAAACCAAACAAGAAAAGGGGCACCACCTAGTTGTAGATGTGAACTAGGACGCATGTGATATCTCCTTGTACTCAAACGCACAAAGAGAGGGGAATGCAAGATAGCCACACACACCAAACAAAAACATTCACCACGCCAGAGAGAGGTAAAGCGCACAAATCAACTTGAGCAACTCAGTCTTAGCCTTAAAGACTAGATGCACACAAAGCTTGATGAGAAATAGAGAGACAACACAAAACTTGACCTTGTTGCCAATACACAAATTGTCTTAGGGTCACGGGAGCCCTCTCACCGAGCACCCTCTTACAATTGACCTTTTAGGCAAACAATTCAACAAGCCCTCAAACCACCAAGCATGAAATGGCACAACAAACTTCAAGGACAATATACCTTTAACCACCTGATGAGCCAACTTATCAAGTCAATTTGGAGAGAAGAGTCGTAGTTGCAGCATACAATTGCACCCAAAACTATAAATCTTATTTATGCACAAGAGTAGGCTACAAGTGTGGTGAAGAGTATGGCATACACTCCACTCCTCTAGATGGCATAACTAACTTCAAGCTTCTCCATGCACCTATGCGTAATGATGGAATAGAGCACTCACGATACACACACTCTTCAAAACTAGGCTTGAAGAGTGGTGTGTTATGTGTTGAGAATGGTGTGGTGTAGTGTGATCATGTGATGATTTACAAGGGAGAGAAGGGCTCTATTTATAGGTTTTAGAAGCCCCGATTTGGATTAGGCCTCATCAAGTTTATTTGAAGGAATAAAAGATTATGCATATTTTTATTTTTTTTAATGAGGGTGGGTCTCTCTTGCCCTTTGAGTCACATGGATGTGGGCTCAAGGGAAGAGAATTATTGAGGATGAAGGAGAGAGGATTGAGTGAATAATTTGGGAGTGCCTACTCTAGTAGAGGGTGCATTTTACAATAAGGTTAGTGGTTAGTAGTTAGTAATTATCACTACAAAATATTTACAAAATCATTCACCAAATGGTAAGATATATGATGAGAAAAGTTAGAGAAGGGATGAGCTTGTAAAGAGAGGTTGAAGCTTTGGAGAAGTTGACATTCACCTCTTTACAGCACCGGAAGAAGAAGCAGTCTGCATGGCGAAGTAGCGCGTGTCGATGAAGCTATGTTATCTTTAAACCTTGAAAAATTCATGATAAAAGCCTTCATTTGCAGAGGTTATCCTTGGATTTTTGCTGATTTTTTGAAGTTCTTTACAAAGTTGAAGAGAGTATGGTAATATGGATATATATGTAGAGAGAAAGGGGGACACAAAGGGTGTAGAAATGGAGGATGAAGGCTATGGAGGTGTGAGAGATGTGGCAATGGTGAAGAGGGTGTATTAGGACATGGGAGTTGTAGGTTTGGGAGTGGGAAGGAGAGGGAGGAGTGTGTGTGTAAGAGGAAAATGATAAAGTGGAAGAGGGAGTGTGGCTGTAGAGCATGGGCAAACTGAGGTCCACCAATAAAATCATATCTTAGAGCTCATAGCTCAAAAAAATATGAAAACATTTGAGGTGAAATTTCAGCTCAGGAGCTACAACTTTTGTTTTTATCACCTTTTCAAATTCGGGGTGCATGTGATCTTTAAAAATTCAGCAAAACCGACTGTTTTTTCCACTGCACAAGGTCCTTGTGAGGTCCTTCTTTGGATGATTCTTTTGAATACCTCTAAGAGTGAGCTCCCCATGGTGCATGCATGCATTCCACATACCCTTGACCTTATTTGGTAGGTCTATAATTGAAGATATTGTTGAGATCATGATATAAGTGAATAGTACAACTAAGAAAATCAAATATTGAGGGTCTAAAATAATATGTACATGTCAAATATAAATAATATAGGTGGAAAAAATATAAAGGGGTCAAAATAAATCTCTCTCATTATAAATCTACCATAAAAAGATGAATATTTTTGGTGTTCTAATTTATGAGAGTAAAAGAGAATAGATGTAGGAAGGAAAAATCACAATAGTGAAAAAATATACACATAAATAAAACTAGTTTTTTTGGATTTTTGTTGGGATGGAGTTACACCAAAAATAAGAGAAGCTTGCATGAAATTATTTTTATATGGAATAAAGAGTATGCAAAATGGTAAGAAAAAATATGTTAATGGTGAGTCAATGTACATAGCATAAATAACACACCATACGTAGAAATATTTAAATAAATACCAAAATAATTATGAAAAATCCTTTTATTTAGGACCTATATGCAATGAAATATTTACACACAAATGGGCCATAATATACTTATATTTTTTATTTTTTTGGCTCAACTAGCCGAGTGACTAGCTAATTAAGGGTTTTTAAGAAGATATGGGAAAAGTCCCCTAACTCACATACGCCTATGTACACTGAAATGGTAGGGATAACCAAAATGTTTGAGTGATTTGATAGGGTGAGGTAGCTTACTATGGCAATTATGGAAAGCCGAAAAACAGCTATCATTAGCCCCCCCCCTTGGATAATGGTACATTCATGTACCATTTATCCAACCATACAACATGTAGATTGTGTAACGTCTGTCTTTGTCTGCTCTCATCTTTGAAGAACCTTTGTTGTATGATTAAAAAACCTTGTGTTATATGAAAGGTTCTCAGAGCCAATAGCAGGATGTAATGAAGTGACTGAGTAGACCTCCTCCATTGAGAAAGTTTCCATAAGCACCCCCCAGAATCAAAGATCTTGAAATATCTTTCCCAAAGAGAGACGTATGGTATGGAATCACTTACTGATTTTGGCTGAAGAAACTTGTAGATTCTATTATTGTCCATCATTGCATCTATCACTATGAATGTGATATAAAAGATTGGTTTCTCTTCCTCCTGTGTAAAGTTGATATATCTGCTACGATCTTCAAGAGCTTGTATGAGCAAATTCATGAACTGTAGCTCATAAAATTCATTCAACCTGGGTAGGCTCATCAAGTCAAAAATTCTATGACCTTCATGATTTAGGAAAGCTTGATCCATGCTTCCAACTGCTATTGGAAGATATTGCAAATAGTTTACCATATAAGTAGATAATAGATGAAGGTTTTTATTGCTTCCAACACATTGGAAGAGAATAGATTTTGGTACTGATTGATGAAATATCCACATGTAGCAATCAACAAGTTTTTCATCTATGATGAAGACCAGAAGTATCACAATGTGCGACCTCCATAGACCAAAGAACCAAATGAAGAAGGTTTGGAAACATCCGTTCATCACCAAGTATTCATGTCCTCTTCCACTTAAGAAGGTATGGTGCCCCCGATGAAAGGTATATGCGAAGAGAGGAGAATTTGACTTTGAAGAGGTGAAACCCAATGTGAAGATGATTGGGGCTTCAAAAGCTTGGATTTTCTTGCTAAGAGATTGTCCCATGAATGAAGAGACACCCATTAAAACACCATTGGAGAGAATGATACCCTTCTGACAATTTCCTTTTATGATTTTATTTTTTACTACTCTCCCATGTTCTTCATCCCCTTCTAAGCCCCCCCTTTGGCAAGGTTGTAACTCCTCACATTGTACCACCTCAAAGGTTGATGGATTACTGTTTGATTTTGTGAAAACTTTGGCTTCTTGCATGATAGGTTCCTCCATGCTTAATATACATGGGTCATACCGATGCTTTTCAACATCCTCAAACACTTCTTGAAGATTATCCTCACATGGATTCAACTCACACTCTTCTGCTTTGTTTTGGAGTTGGCATTCCATGTACACAATCATCTCTTTATGATCAATGTGGTCTATGATCTCCCCACCTATGATTTCATCTTCTTCTTCACTCTCTTCTTTTAGACAAGATACACTCTCAGAACATTCCATAAGATCAAGGTTACCTTCAAGGTCTTCATTCTCCATAGAGTCATGTTGCACAAAAGCTTCGTCTGCTCGGACTAGAAATTGATCCTCTGCCAAAAGGTTGGATGTATCCATTATTGAATCATCAATGCCATTTGAGATATCTTGTGTCGATTTTTGCATGCTTGTGATAAAGGTAGAATAAAGAGATTCCACATTTGAATCTTGGCCACACACTTTAGCACTTGAATAATCAGTTGGCATGTAAGTAACTTCTTCAACATTTGTTGGAGTAGAAGGAGACAAGTATGGCAAAGGAGATGACTCCTTGATAGAAACACTTTCATGATGGTTGGTTCTTCCTGCATGATGGAAACCATTTTTGATGTTGAAGTACTTGTGAAACTTCCTTCGGGCAATAGCGACTGCTTCTTCAAAGGTAGAGGGTCCACTACAAGTAACCTTAGTCTTTAGGAAAGGAGACAAACCCGAAATAAATTTCTCCATTTTTACATAATCTGGAAATGTAGAACTAAACCCACATCTTCCCCATTGACGAGAAAAAATATCCTCATAAGCATAGTAGTCTTCACCATGTTGTTGAAGTCTCCCTAATGAAGCCCATGCTGTCTCTGTTGTTGGAAATTTAGAGAATCTGGTCTTCAAAACTTTGGAAATTTGGGTATATCCATCTTCAATCTGAGAAGACATACTCCAAAACCATTGCTCAGCGTTGCCTCTAAGGCATAGCAATAGAAAATCCGCTTTTTCAATGTCATCCCTTTTACCAAGGATATGACAAACCAATCTAAAATCAGCAAGAAAATCATCAACATCTTCTTCTAGATTTCCGAGAAGATTGGGATATCATCAAAGGTATAGCGTGTCATAGTCCTCAATGCTAGAACCACACAAAGATTAGTTCCAAACAATCATTTTCTCTCATGACATCAACTAACTACACAAAGTTTTGAAAGGTCTTTCAGTATGAATTCTAGATTCTTATGTGAAAATGTTTTTTTCCTTTCTTATGTTATGCTAATCCAAACCATATTCTAGATCAATTTTTGTTGCATTGAAATTAAACTCAGTCATACAAGTTTTCATGATTCATATCATCTTCTTGATTATGCTAAAATTCAAGCATTCATGCAATACAACAACAATAAGCACAAAGTCAGTTCCTCTGTGGGGGCACCAATTTGAGGCGGTCCGGGGCGGGCAACAAGAAGAGCGGCCTCTAAACACCCTTCGAGGCTCCCGTGCTGCTCAAATGGGGCTGGGGCAAGCACAATCAGAGACAACAACAACCCACATCCAGAAACCAAACAAGAAAAGGGGCACCACCTAGTTGTAGATGCGAACTAGGACGCACGTGATATCTCCTTGTACTCAAACGCACAAAGAGAGGGGAATGCAAGATAGCCACACACACCAAACACAAACATTCACCACGCCAGAGAGAGGTAAAGCGCACAAATCAACTTGAGCAACTCAGTCTTAGCCTTAAAGACTAGATGCACACAAAGCTTGATGAGAAATAGAGAGACAACACAAAACTTGACCTTGTTGCCAATACACAAATTGTCTTAGGGTCACGGGAGCCCTCTCACCGAGCACCCTCTTACAATTGACCTTTTAGGCAAACAATTCAACAAGCCCTCAAACCACCAAGCATGAAATGGCACAACAAACTTCAAGGACAATATACCTTTAACCACCTGATGAGCCAACTTATCAAGTCAATTTGGAGAGAAGATTCATAGTTGCAGCATACAATTGCACCCAAAACTATAAATCTTATTTATGCACAAGAGTAGGCTACAAGTGTGGTGAAGAGTATGGCATACACTCCACTCCTCTAGATGGCATAACTAACTTCAAGCTTCTCCATGCACCTATGCGTAATGATGGAATAGAGCACTCATGATACACACACTCTTCACAACTAGGCTTGAAGAGTAGTGTGTTATGTGTTGAGAATGGTGTGGTGTAGTTTGTTCATGTGATGATTTACAAGGGAGAGAAGGGCTCTATTTATAGGTTTTAGAAGCCCCGATTTGGATTAGGCCTCATCAAGTTTTTTTGAAGGAATAAAAGATTATGCATATTTTTATTTTTTTTAATGAGGGTGGGTCTCTCTTGCCCTTTGAGTCACATGGATGTGGGCTCAAGGGAAGAGAATTATTGAGGATGAAGGAGAGAGGATTGAGTGAATAATTTGGGAGTGCCTACTCTAGTAGAGGGTGGTTAGTAGTTAGTAATTATCACTACAAAATATTTACAAAATCATTCACCAAATGGTAAGATATATGATGAGAAAAGTTAGAGAAGGGATGAGCTTGTAAAGAGAGGTTGAAGCTTTGGAGAAGTTGACATTCACCTCTTTACAGCACCGGAAGAAGAAGCAGTCAGCATGGCGAAGTAGCGCGTGTCAATGAAGCTATGTTATCTTCAAACCTTGGAAAATTCATGATAAAAGCCTTCATTTGCAGAGGTTATCCTTGGATTTTTGCTGATTTTTTGAAGTTCTTTACAAAGTTGAAGAGAGTATGGTAATATGGATATATATGTAGAGAGAAAGGGGGACACAAAGGGTGTAGAAATGGAGGATGAAGGCTATGGAGGTGTGAGAGATGTGGCAATGGTGAAGAGGGTGAATTAGGACATGGGAGTTGCAGTTTTGGGAGTGGGAAGGAGAGGGAGGAGTGTGTGTGAAAGAGGAAAATGATAAAGTGGAAGAGGGAGTGGGGCTGCATAGCATGGGCAAACTGAGGTCCACCAATAAAATCATATCTCACAGCTCGTAGCTCAAAAAAATATGAAAAAATTTGAGATAAAAGTTCAGCTCACGAGATACAACTTTTGTTTTTATCACCTTTTCAAATTCGGGGAGCATGTGATCTTTAAAAATTCAGCAAAACCGACTTTTTTTCCACTGCACAAGGTCCTTGTGAGGTCCTTCTTTGGATGATTCTTTTGAATACCTCCAAGAGTGAGCTCCCCATGGTGCATGCATGCATTCCACATACCCTATACTTATATTTTTTATTTTTTTGGCTCAACTAGCCCAGTGACTAGCTAATTAAGGGTTTTTTAGAAGATATGGGAAAAGTCCCCTAACTCACACACGCCTATGTACAGTGAAATGGTAGGGATAACCAAAATGTTTGAGTGATTTGATAGGGTGAGGTAGCTTAATATGGCAATTATGGAAAGTGTAAAAACGGCTATCAATACAAAACCTACATGTGCGACAACCTCAATTGAAAAGATGTAATACTTATGGAGGGGATCATCCCACTCTATGGAGTAGCACTCAACCAAAGCCGCAACAAATGCTAGAGAAGCAACCACCTCTTTCGAATGATGGTAGAGTAGTAGTTAACTACACTCAACCAACGTATGTTCCACAACCCATGAAAAACTAGTACTCCATGGATGCGAATACGCTCATGTTTATAGCCAATCATCACGAGTATGGTTTAAAGAACATCTTCACATGGGCACAAAGTTGTCCAAACAAGGGTCCACAAATAGAATTATTTGTATTCTATGAATGTTGTGGGAGAGACCATCTACGCCAAAATTGTGCTAAAAGTCCAGAGTACAAAGGGAAAGCAACAATGAATGTTGTGGACGTGATGCCTTCTTCAAGTGGATTTGAGGTAGAACCCTCCATTCCTTTAAACGTGATGACTTGAGCTCAAGCTCAAGAAGCTTCCAAAAACACAATCGTTGAGGTGGAACCCACATTGCCTGTTCAAACATAAATTGAGAACATATCGGTGAGAACTGGAAGAAAATCATGGAAAGCCAAACGAGATAAAATGAAAGCGAAGAGGCTAAAGGACAAAACAGCTTTAGAAACTAAATTGAATCAAACAAAAGAACAACTTAGACAAGAGCAAGAAAAGAACAAAAATGCAAAGGGGCCTAAAGAGTCAAAGACCAACTCAGGAGGTTTAGTCTTGGTCGACAAAGTCTTTGAACCTTTGGATGCGATCTTGAAAGATTATGATGCTAGGTTAAAGACTAACCAAACCCAAGAGGATAGATGGTTGACATATCCTTATCCGGGGTATGAAAAAAAGAGGTTGAAAATGTGCAAGGAGCTCATCCAAAAGGCCCAAGATCTTATGGAACCACATGTTCTAGATGCTCCAAAAATGGATGTGCTAATCCGTGAAAAAATCCAGGAAATGGAAAGTCAAGGTATTATAAACAAAGACCACGAAGATCCAGGAGTTGAGGCACCTTTAGATACAAGGGAAGTAGCCAATACCACAGATGGGGGTGGGCTCACAAGCAGTGATGCCTATTAGAAGAACCGTGGCCACAATCCTTGTGGGAATTGATCAAAAACCAAAAAGATGGTAGTGCTACTTTATAGTCAGCACCTATCCCTGAGATAAACATGGATCACGAATTTTTCCTAGGAGATATATGATCTCTATATGGGGATGTCGGGTATGTTGCATCTGAAGAGAGTAAACCATGCTCTCTAAAGACTTTGCCATCTTTCATATGAGAACTCGAAACAAAATCGGAGGTTAAAATGGTACCTTCTCAGTGGAAAGCCACACCAAAAATGATGGATACCAAGAGCTTGCATGAATTATGTCTTCTCCTATACAATGCACACTTTATCTCTCAGAGCTACTAAAAATTAGACCGCATCTATGGGGCCAAATGGGCAAACACCTGGAAACATGGGGTTGAAATCCCTTCTCATGAACAACTTGCAGACAAAAACATGGATGACACCTGGCCTAAGAATCCACAAACAAAGCCAATACTAGTAAATAAGGTGGGTGACTATTGTGAAGGCAAAGAAGGAAACACCACCTTACCACTTGAGCACAAAGGAGTAAATACGGTTGTTATATTAGATAATGGGACAGGGATTGCCATTGCAACCAAAGAAATATGGAAAAAATGGGGAAATCCTGCTCTTACAAAAACTCAAATGAAACTGCAATTAGCGGATGGATACGTGGAGAGACTAATAAGAATATTACAACAAATCATTGTATCCTCCTGTGGCATAGAGTACCAGCATACCTTTGCCATAATGAATTTTGACAAGAGCAGCAACTTTGATATCATATTGGGTTGACCATTCATGCGTCAACTCAAAATGGTACAATATTGGGAATATGACTATATCTACTTGAGACACAAAGAGGTCACTACAAAAATCAGTGTCAAAGATCATAGTTATAGAGATGTAGAGTGAACCCCGGGGGAAGAATTAAACTCCACAACTGATTTCGAAAGCAAAGTGCATATTTGGATGTTCGGAGCTCCTGAGAGTGTAAGTCTGAGGAAGGAAGATTGTATTCTCGATTGACCTGTGAAGCACACACACTATATTCCAGAACCATTTCCAGAGCAGTTATTTGAACCCTTTGGATGGGATCAAATACTGGCAACTCTTGATGTCTGCGTAAACGAGGTAACCATTACCAAATTTTGCGGTGAAGATGGCTATGATATGACTCCCTTATTTACAATAAAGGTGTTGAAGGAAGCTAACGAGGTTTGTGAGTGTGAAAGCAAAAACAGTGAGATAGATGGCTACGTCATGGGGGTTGATACCAAGATGCACTTGAAGGAAGCAGAGCAACCAAAAGAATATGTCATCATTGACATACCTGAAGAATCGACAAAAGCTGTTTCAAAGAAGTCCACTCCAAAAAAAAGTGTAAATGAAAGCAGATGAAGGAGCAAAATTTCCAATTTCAACGTCAAATGTTCAACAAATGCAAGATCAAGAGAAGAACAAGGATACGAGAGAAGATTGAATGTCTCCTATGACAATCAAATTCAGCATATGCGGAGAAACAGGACTCAAAAAATCACATGTTCAATTGTGATAGATCTAGAAGCAACAAAGAATCTAATGACTTATGGAACGTGGATCATGATGGGAAAGCCACCAATCAAAGAGCTAGAGAAGATCGTGTACACAAGTTCTAGAATGCCGATTCCTAGCTTCGGAGTAGAAGAAGCTAAACTCAAGTTGAGTACCGGGGAGTATAAGGATACTTTCCACATAATCGAATCCCATCACATCAAAGAGAGTCTGGTCTTGATAGAAAGCTGGAGGAATATCTTCTTTCAACCACAAGGAAAATCTTCAGCAACAACACCATCAAAAACCTCAAAACCACCTCAAGTCAATGCAAAGAAGGAGCGACCAACCATAGCAGAAAAGGGTAAAACTAAGGTACACACTGAAGTATATCAACCTCGCAAGATGACTTTACGAGCTTCCATCAAACTTCCCGCGAAGCCTCTACATCAAGAGCCAAACCATCAACAATGCAATGGAAACCAAAACAAAAAGTGTATCAACCAAAGTTTCCATTACATCAAAGCATTAGGAAGAAGCCGAAGAGAATCAACCAAGTGCTAGTATCCAAAGGGCACATCCAAGTCAAAGACCTAGTTTGGATACCTGAAGCACAAGTTCAACCACAACAACAAAAAGTGACAGGATGGGTAGCATCAAATGATTCAATTACTACTCAGTAAGGAAACGCTAATGTTTGGGCCAAAAAGCCTAAAGTAATAGCCTGGACCTTCCCACCTCAACCAACAAGTTTACAAAGAACAAGACGCGGTTCTACAAGTTCTACAAAGCTCAATCCGGAACAACCAAGAGAAATCATGCAGCACAAGCTTCTACCCAAAGGAAAGCAATGATAACCAACATTCAACAGAAGCCAAATGCAAATAAGGTTGCTACAATCTCTAGATGAATACCTCGTCATCAACTCCAAAATCAAGGCTTTTACAATGGAAACAATCAGTTATGGCTATTGAAGCCTAGTGTCCACCAAATTATAGAAGAAGGTAAAATGTCAAAGACGGTCACACAAGGTACAAAAACAAGATGGGTTCCAAAATCTCTAGTTGAAACTCAATCACAAAGAACCCACACACAGATTTAACCGCTTCTCATGTGAGATAAAACAAAGGCTCCATCGGTCTCTACAACAGCTGAAAAACTTATTTCACAAAGTAGTGACAACATATGACAAGCAAGTCAAGAGGAGCCAAAATATGCCAACCTACTCGAAAAAATGGTGGCATCCAAAGACCAACACAATGGATTTCATGCCTTGAACAGGTAAGTCCAAGTTGCCATTAAACATACATGGCATAAAAGTCAGAGTCGGGCAGCTAAGCCACTAAATGAGCGAGGTGTTAGTCCCAAACCTTCATGTAATATTCTTTGTGGTCTAAGAGTCTTAGCTATTCTAGGTACTGCTCAAGTTGGAAGAGTTGAGCATAATTACATTGTGTCGCTCATGCTGGTATAGGTGAGCATAAGAGTCAAAGTTGTTGTAGTATAGTGGTAAATGAAGGAGGAAGTCCAAAAAAAGCTCACGTACTCAGCATAGTGAGGTATGAGTGGAGACGCTTCTACATTGAAAACCCTTCTTGGAAACGTGGAAGCTATTGAGACGTCCTTTGATGTCACATGTGCTACATTTGTTCCTTGAAGCACCTATCAAATCCATCTCTTACACTGCATGGTTTTGTTTGAAAATTTCTCATTGGCATATAGAGTATCCCATAATTGGCACTTGCTTTAGACATTCTTCCTTTGTTTTTCCCTAACACTCACCTTGCATGATAGGTACTTCACGTCCAAATGCTCAACTCCAATAAGACCATATACCAAATGCACTTTTTTTCCACCCGGTTTTTTCTCCCTTTGATCATCCAGGTTTTAAGACCCTAATCTAGAAACCCTCATCATCGACTTCTTGTATATATTCCTTCTACATCAACAATAAGAAAATGGCTACCCAAATCAATGGACAATGACTTGGAGCAAAAAATGCAAGTCTAACACCATTTTAGATAATTTGGGAAAATCCCGTTTCCCAAATTCTAAATGTGTATGCTAGGATTGTGTTATTCTATGATTTCTAAGCTCTAGTTGCCTTTAATTTAGATAAATTATCATGATTGTATGAGTCTATTTTAATTTCTCTACTATAAAATTTAAGAATAAACCTCCAATTTAGTTTTTGGAAAGAGGATTTGTATGACATCAGTGCTTTTCAAAATTCAACAAATGCTTCTAGGAGTAGCTTCTCAAAAAATGAGGTGTCAAAAAAACCAATTGATATGATTTTAAAGCAGCATATAGATTGATTACAACAATTAAAAAAGATAATATGTAAAGGCAAATACTATTAAAAACTCTTGTCATAATTTGGTGACCTTAATCCATATATAACAAAATACGTGGTCATGGTTTTGTAGCATGCTATCAAGTTTTAAATACACAATAATTTAAACAACATTCAAACTAATATTTCACACTTAAAAAGTCAAAACAATACTATATAGTATCCTATGGCTATAAGACCATGAGATGCCATCTATTGCACCTATGGCCTTAAGGCCATATGGTGCTCTTTGTAGACATGTCTATGACTTTAATATATCTCTTTATGACCTCAAAGCCATAGGGTTAGGATTGTTAGCTGGACCCAACGTATAAAGAGATCCAGTCCTTCAAAGCCATATGGGACTTTATTTATGTGCCACCCTATGTCCCTAAGGCTGTAGGTTGTCTTAGGACCACAAGGTGTTGTTTATGCCAATAAGAAACCCTTCTATGCTCTATGTTGGCACTCTATGTCCCCAGGCGCACAAGGTGTGCGCCTGGGGACATAGAGTCACAAGATGTTGTTTATGCCAATAAGAAACCCTTCTATGCTGTATGTTGGCACTCTATGTCCCCAGGCGCACAAGGTGTGCCTCGTATGCTAGTTAGAAACCCTTTATTCTATATGTTGTCACCATATGGCCTTAGACCATAGGGTGCCCTCTGTGCTAGTAAGAAATCCTCTATACTCTGTGTTTGCACCCTATGGACCTAGGGCCACAAGGTACCCTCTATGCTAGTAAGAAATCCTCTACGCTCAATATTGAGACCATGTGGCCCCAAAGCCATAGGATATCCTCTATGGTAGTGAGAAAAACCCTCTATGATCTATGTTCACAAACAATTTAAAAATCTAAACAATACTATAGAGTATCCTATGGCCCTAAGACCATAAGATGTCATCTATTGCACCTATAATTCCATTTGGTATTTTTTTTTACTATACAAAGTTAAATGAGGCACTTACTTAGATAAACTATCATAATTCTAACTTTGAAATTATTTCTTAACATAAAACTACAATATAAAAACTCCTAATATAAGTTTGTGCCAAAGAATCAATGTTAAGATGAAGATTTTTTACATCAAGTATATGCTTTAAAACTTCACTCAAAGGTTTTAGAGATGGTGTCTCAAAAAAAGGAGGTGTTTACAAACACCATTTGATGTGAATAATACGAATTGTATACATTGATTATGTTAGAATAGTATAAAGTATAAACATAAAGATTACCACCAACTTGACAGTTTCATAAAAATGATGGTCTTCATCGCATGTACAATAAAGTACTAACTAGAAAGAGTATGATATCTCCAAAATTGAGGTTGTTCAAAAAACACCGTTTTGTAACACTACCAAATGTCAAGAACATTGTGATTGTTTGGATCACTTAATAAAGACAATTAATAAGAAGAAAAAGTTAACAATACCATAGAAGCATCAAACAATGAAACCAAAGAACTTGAATGAAAGAAGTCTCCTCACAATAGGATGCACTTCATTAAAAAAATAGTTTAAAGATGTTTCAAGATATCCCACAAAATTCCATCAAGTTTAAATTTTGAAAAGTACACAATGCCAAATACTCGGTAGATGCTATTTAGAATACTTAACTAGTACACTTAAAATGGCCTCCTTCTCTTGAGATTTTGAGTCCTTTGACACATATAACATTGCATTACATAGTGAGTCTCAGGATCAGGATGGAACATTACAAAATTTCTTATGGTGTAGTCTCTCTTGTCTTTAGCATACAACCATCCACAAAACCACGGAACAATTTCATCTTTTAAAAAACGTTGAAGCAATTGAGTAGGTTGGTTCCAAAACTTTGGAAAAATCATATAAGCTCCTTGCATATTCCACATCACTCGATATGGACTATCATCAAATATTATAGTGTTGCCCCCATCTAAATAATCAAATAGCTTCCATATGGTCGAAAGATTTTTGTGATAGGCTCTTTTGTAACCGATCATGAAATTTGAATTTGGGCAGCACCGGTTATCCATAATCATCTTGAATTTGTGACTTTGTGTAGGAAAATAGGTCTTGATTATGTGTTGAGCTTTTTGTAAATGATGGCAGCTTCAAATCCAAACCTCAAAGAACTCAAAGCAAAATCTTAAGAAATACTCTGCATCTGGACGCACCGCATATACCTCATTGTTATCTTCTACAATGCACATGTACTTGGTCCAGGTTGGCCTTGATTGAAGCTCAAATATTGCAAGAAGCACACCCTCTAAATCCAACATAAGTGTTCTTTTGTCTTGTTTAAAAGATTTTGGTAGATAATGAAACCATTGCTCTTGGTTTGAATGTGATATTTGATGTAATATTGTAAGGTCTCTACACAAGTTCCATTATGAATTTGAATTTTTTTAAACCATTACTCATTATTTAAGATATTTGAGTTCAAATTATGAATCGTAGGCTGACAAAGCCTAGAATTTAAAATTTACGCTACAAAATTTTGACATGTTTAGCTATATGAATCACTAATTAACTTATTGTAAGACTTAGTTACTGATTGTAGAATTTTCTTTTACTGCTGTAAAGTTAATATAAGACTGTAAAGTTTAACTTAAAAATGTAAAGTAAATTATCATTAAGGAAATAAATAAAATAATTATAAAAACAAAAGAATACACGGGGATGACAAATGAAGGCACATGGACTTACCTGAACTCACATAGGAGGGGACAAATTGGGACACACTGTCTGTCACATGAAAAGGAGGGGCTAGTCTTGACTAATCTTAATGAAGGGGGGCTGTGTGGCCTTATATTTTGATGATAATGACAAATTGGTCAAGCTGATGGGTACCACAAGGGTACCAAAAACGCGGGTATGATTTTTGGGAAAAATAAAAAATTTTAAAAAAATATTTTTTTTTTTGGAAAAAAAAAGTTGGACGTTTTCTTTTCTGCTATAAATAGAGCATCCATGCTCACACTTTAGACATAGAGATTGCCTCTATAGCGCTCACGAAGTGCTGTCACTTCTCTTAGAGAGAAGGCGTCCACAAACCACTAAGAGAGAAAAAACTCTAGTGGACTAATAAGGTGCGTATTAATTAAGCATTCAATTAACTTTAAGATATGTGTGTGTGTGTGCTATCTCTTACTCTAATCTCTCTAATAGATTAGTAAGATTCAATTAGTTTTAAGAAGGATATGTGTGTTTGTGTGCTATCTCTTACTTAAGAAGGATATGTGTGTGTGTGTGTGCTATCTCTTACTCTAATCTCTCTAATAGATTAGTAAGATTCAATTAGTTTTAAGAAGGATATGTGTGTGTGTGCGCTATCTCTTACTCTAATCTCTCTAATAGATTAGTAAGATTCAATTAGCTATGTGTGTGTGTGTGTGTGTGTGCTATCTCTTACTCTAATCTCTCTAATAGATTAGTAAGATTCAATTAGCTATGTGTGTGTGTGTGCTATCTCTTACTCTAATTTCTCTAATAGATTAGTAAGATTCAATTAGTTTTAAGAAGGATATGTGTGTGTGTGTGTGTGTGTGTGTGTGTGTGCTATATCTTACTCTAATGTCTCTAATAGATTAGTAAGATTCAATTAGCTATGTGTGTGTGTGTGCTATCTCTTACTCTAATTTCTCTAATAGATTAGTAAGATTCAATTAGTTTTAAGAAGGATATGTGTGTGTGTGTGTGCTATCTCTTACTCTAATGTCTCTAATAGATTAGTAAGATTCAATTAGCTATGTGTGTGCGCGTGCTATCTCTGACTCTAATTTCTCTAATAGATTAGTAAGATTCAATTAGCTTTAGAAAAGAATGTGTGTGTGTTCTCTTTTACTCTAATCTGCTAATGGATTAGTAAGATTCAATTAACTTTAGAAAAGATGTGTGTGTATGTTTTCTCTTACTCTAATCTCTCTAAGTATACCTACTCTCTCTAGTTAGTACATCTTCACTATTAACTTATGCATAGTTTATTGAAAGTTAATACATAAGAGAACTCATCATATTCTTATTATACATGATGAAATTATCATTCAACAATTTTATTGTCAATTAGATTAAGTAGAATTTTGAATAATACTAAAAATTGATTTAGTTGAAGTATAGAAATGGAAGTTAGAATTGGATTAGAAATGTCATGCATAAAAGTAATGCAGTCCTAAACTTTCACTCATAGTTTACACACTTAATTTTTGATTGATTAAGATTAACAAATATTTGATGTATCGAAATTAGATATAGAACAACAACACTAAGTGTGAATCCGAGTTGGCGAGGGTTCAAATTACAGACTCTCTTTGGAAATAAGGAGATTACTAGGGAAATTGACCAATTTAAAGTTCTAAGTGTATAACATAAGTGTAGTGTGCTCAAACACAAGGCGCTAATGATCATGAAGCCGGTACAAGTAACAAGGGAACTCTTGCGGAACATGGTATGTCTCCACCAATCGGACCAATCGGAGCTATGGTACAGGTTAGTATTGCAATTTCAAGTTATGCATCATTGCATATGGGAGACCATAGAAATATATTATTTACCTTATAAAAAGAAACCATGGACTGAAACCACGGGGCTTAACCTCAAGAAACTCGGCATATGTTTGACTAGTACGAAAGATTGTCTGGTTAAATTGGTTGCTATAGGAAAGAATGTTTGTCCAAAACCTTCGGTATGGTTTCTCTCAAGTCTCTCTACTTTTTAACACTGGTATTATGTGGCAGTTGCCGAGGCGTAAGATGACGCCCAGGATGGCACCGCTGACCCTATGGTGGAAGTACACCCAGTATAGCCCAACTGGATACTGCAGTTTTGTTTTGTCGTGGCGTGAGGATAATGCCCAGATTGGCATTGTTGTTGTTGTGGCGGGAGTACGCCCAGATTAGCACAACGAGTACTTGTCGAGCGGTATGGGACGCTCATGAGGACAAGGGTTTTTATAAATAATATAAATAATGACATAATAGTGCCAGTAGAGATTCTTGAGTGAACCTAATCAAAGGGTTGTTGGTTTAAAATTGGACGACTTCTTGTTTGACTATTGTTTGTAATACTATTTGAAGGGTTGTTTTAACAAACGAGTATCATAAATAAAGTAAAGGAAGATGTATGTTTAAACAGTGTGGTAGTAATTAGATAACAAAAGAAGGGTGAATGTGGTGTCGAAAGTGGGAGAATGATACCCCGACAGTATCATTCTATGGACGGGTGGACCTGATGAGTTGGGTAACTTTCCAACGCTAGAAATTGTTATTTTTTAAGTCATAAATCTTAAAAGAGACAAACCTTGGCGGCTGTGCTTCTGAAACATGGGGAAAAAAGAGCACAGGTTGGTCACTCTGAGATTTATACTTTTAGATATAATTGATTATAGATAGTTTTTAGATAGGGTTATGGTGGTCACGCTCCGCCATAGCGAGATAGGACCAATCCTTCACTAACGGTTCATGCCCGTGTCTACGTAGTAGCTAAGGCAATGTCCGTTGGTTTTTCTTTTTCAGGATTGGAGACCTATCAAAGGTACTCCGCTCCTCTCAAAAAGGGGCAGGGACCTCACACTGGTATCTGAGCCTAGGTTAAAGCTTGGGGAGATTTTTAGATTGATGTTTGGATATTGAAGGATGCGAATGTTTGAAATAATAGAAGAACCTAGAAAAATTGTTTTGAGTTTTTATATGGTATTGAAGATTGAACTTTCCTTGTACAGGAAAATGTTCATTCAGCCTACCAGAAATTCTAGGTGTTCACCATCATGTTTGAAAATGCATGCCAATCACCAAATTATCTGTTTCCAAAAAGGGTGATGATGATTTTGGATAGGGTGTTTGCACCACCTATCCCAAGGGTGCATAGAGGATGGGGCATCAACTGGAGTCCATCTGGAGGAATCTATACCATCCATGCTGACAAGATATGGTGCATGGATACCAATCTCAAGAAACTTTGATGGGCAGAGGAGTTAAAAGTCATCGAAGTTTATCTTTTCATTGGTACTAAGAATCCGGATGCTACCATTACCTTGGGAGGAGAAAAGATATCTCAGACTCAATGGGTCTATAACCAAGTTACAAAAGTTATTTATGGTGGTAGGATTCGACCCATATGTGTATCCCGTAGCTTTCAAGGGTCAAAAGAAACTTATTATTCTAATCCTTTAGCCTATCCTTTTGTAGTCACTAAACTCAAAATATAGAGACATTACAATCCTTGTACCTAAAGACTACCAACCTTGGTAGAAAATAATGTGTATATAAATAAAGTTTGGATTAATACTATCTGTTGTTTGTATTATCTGATCATGTCTTGCCTTAAAGTGGATTAAAGTTAGAGTATCCAATAAAGTTTCACTTAATCTATATTGCATAGAGTGCGGTGTACACATCTCTTCAAGAGAAAAAGCTACTTCTCAAGCAAGCTAAACTTCCCTCTTTCAAAGGGGAAGGAGCCCTAGTTGAGCGCAATGCAGAAGTGTGGCTCGAAGAGATGGAGGATTATTTGGCTGCTGCTGGTACTATTCCCGATAACCAAGCAATGTTGGCTATGTTTTGTCTCACAGGGGATGCCAAGCTTTGGTGGAAACAACACTGCAAAGATAATCAAGTAGCTCAAAACACTCCAACTTGGGAAGACATTAAGTATGCTGCCAAAGGACGTTATCTTCCACCTGCACACGAATCCCTTAAGATGAATGAATTCTTCAACTAACGTCAGTTTCATCTTACAGTGGAAGAATACTACTCCAAATTTGTAACTCTTAGGCACTATGCTCCGCCAATGACCGCAGATCAACAAGTAGCCCATTTCTGCCAAGGGCTAAATGCTCCTTTAAATACTCGTCTAGAAGCCATGAGGCCTGTAAATTTGCAAGATGCTCTTTTAAGAGCTAAACCCTTAGCTAAAGAGATATCAAACTCTCAAAGGGTACAAAATGAAAATTTAAGGAATACTAGAAAGAGAGGACGGCCTATGATGTGGAACCAAAGGCAAGTTCACCCAGTTCACCAAACTCATCCAATAGTTGCAGCTTCAGCAAATGGAGCTCAAAATGCAGATCTTAGATTCTATGAATGCAACGAGCTAGGACATTTCAGGAATGTATGTCCTAGGCGAGTCTCCGCAACAAATACACCTAATCGAGCTAGAGGACGAGGCCAAATAATAAATCGTGGAGAAAGAAATGGAGGACGAGGTCGAGGGCGCGGAATGGATGCCAGAGTCAATGCTATCATAGAAGAACCAACATTCGGAGAAGAACAAGAGGAAAGAGCAACTCTACATGCTGCAATTGATAACCCAAGAAAAAGACAACAATATGCTGTCATTCAAACACCTGCAAATCACCAAGGTGAAAAATTTGAGCCTCTTATTGATTGTGGTAGTACTCATTCTTTCTTGTCACCTAAATGTTTAAGGAGGTTAGGACTTAATCAACAGCCTGCAAGAAAGATGAGAGTTGAATTAGCCAATGGAAAGGAGGTGTTATCTCAGTACACTGTGGGAAAAATAGATTTCAAGTTCGGAGAATACTCTACTTCTGCTACTTTCCGAACCTTACCCATAGGAATCTATGACGGAATTCTTGGAATGGATTGGTTAGCCAGTCATAATGTCAATATCCATTGTGCCCAAGGAAGTGTTACTTTTGTGGACAACCAAGGTCAAGAAGTCACTATTCAAGGACAGAATGGACGACCAAAAGCTTACTTGGTCAAAGCTAATCGTCTTTTGAAAGGGTTACACAAGGGTCAACAAATTTTTGTAGTCAAGCTAAACAAAGTAGAAAAAGTATTCTTCCAACCCTGAACCAATGTGGCTAGAAGAATTTTCGGATGTTTTCCCTGCTGAAATTTTTGAACTACCACCACCTAGGGAGGTAGACCATGAAATCAAAATTTTTCCAGGTAGTGAATCAGTATCAAGAGCGCCATACAAGATGTCACTTCTAGAGGCTATAGAACTCAAGGAGCAGCTCAAGCAGTTGATTGAGCAAGGATTTATCCGACCTAGTACATCTCCATGGGGTGCACCTGTTCTCTTCCAAAAGAAAAAGGGTGGATCTCTTCGACTTTGCATAGATTATAGGGGCTTAAATCAGGTTCCCATCAAGAATAAATATCCAATTCCTCGTATTGATGAGATGCTGGACAGATTACATGGAGCCAAAATATTCACGAAGATTGATCTTTGATCTGGCTATCATCAAATTCAAATCCAGGAGGCTGATATCTCCAAAACAACTTTCAACACTCGTTATGGTCATTACGAATTTACAGTGATGGCTTTTGGACTTAGGAATGCTCCTGCAACTTTCAATTGTCTGATGCACGATATCTTTAGAGAATTCTTGGACGATTTTTTCCTAGTATTCTTTGACAATATCTTAATTTATTACAAATCAGAGGAAGAGCATGAAGGACATGTTAGGAAAGTGTTAGAGCTTTTATGCCGAAATAAGCTGTATGCAAAGAAAAGCAAATGTACCTTCTTTACCCCTAAGGTCTGTTACTTAGGGTTTATCATTTCACCTGAAGGAGTCTCTGTTGACCCTGACAAAGTCAAAGACATTGTGGAATGGCCTCAACCCACTTCACAAACCGAAGTTAGAGGGTTCTTAGGTATCATAGGGTGGTACATGATCTTTGTAAAGGACTATGCTCTTAAAGCTGCACCACTAACCGACTTGCTAAAAAAAGGAGCTACAATAATTTGGGAAGAAAAACATGAATCTTGCTTCAGAACCTCTCAAAAAACTTCCAGACTTCACCCAAGAATTCGAGGTGATCACAAATGCTAGTAACCTTGCATTAGGAGGAGTCCTTACTCAAGAAGGAAGGCCTGTAGCTTATACTTCTCGGAAGCTTAAGATTCATGAAGTGAATTATGCTACACATGATTTAGAATTGCTAGCAGTTATTCATGCCTCAAGCTATGGAGACATTATCTATTGGGACGCAAATTCCAATTGGTAACACATCACAAGAGACTTAAGTGGATTTTTACCCAACCTAACCTTAACATGAGACAGAGGAGATGGATAGAGCTCATGCACAAATATGATTTTGATATTAAATTTAGACCAGGTAAGGATAATTTTGTGGCAGATTCCCTAAGCCGTAAAGCTTTTTTGGGGGTAGTTTTCATGGCTAACAACCCTATTTTAGACAAGGTCTCGGATGCTGCTGTCAGAGATGCAGATTACCAGATGCTTGCTAGTATCCTACGTGAAGAGAGGGTATCATCAAATCAGCCTAAACCTCTACATTACTCCTTAGAAGATGGGAAAATTTACTATAGGAATCGACTATGCATACATTAGGAGAAAGTTGGACTCACTTTTGGGCCTTTCAGTTCTAGAGAGAGAGTGGCGCTCGACCAATGAGGAAGAGGCTAACGTTACAGTTTGGAGTCAATCTCTTTTTTTAAAAATGGAGGAAATTTTATTTTGGTTCATCAAATTGCACAATTTCACGCTTTCAAGGCATAAATGCCGTAAGTCGTACTAACTATGTACCGAGGAATTTCAGAACTTTCATTGAAGACTCTATCTAGTACTTTGTTCCCGCCCAAATATGACTTTGAGTATCTCTACTTCCCTCTCAAAACTTATTCTCTTTTTTATATTTGCGCTAACCTTTCTGTGTATTCATTCTACTGCACACCATGTCTACTTCTCGAAGGCCTAGCACTACCATTGACTCTGTTAGCATTTTTAATTGTTATACTACAGACGATCAAGCATGGATTCCATCTCGTATAACTATCGGAAGTTGGGTTCTACTGCAAACTAGGAGGAGGAAGAGGAGGCAACGCAATGATTTCATGGAGGCTTTCAAGGGTCAAGTTAAAGAGTTTAAAGTGTGTGCACAAAGCAAGCAGGTGAAAGAGGTCCTCATACAACATGCTTTCCAGCATGCAGACTTAAGGTTGCAAACATCTCCTCCAAGTTTTCCAAGGCATCGACCCAACTGTAAGTTATTTCAGCATCTCTCTTAGTGCATGATTATATTCGAAATCTGTATTTTGCAAAAGAAGTCCATAATTTGCAAGTTCAGTATAAGCTCTCAAAATTTCTTAGTATCGTTTTACTATATTAGATATCATCTTCTTAGTGGGCAGCTTATTCCACTCGACCAAGATACAGAGAACAGCCTCGAGAACAAACCTTTATCAATGGAGCTCTACTTTCGAGATAGCCTACTTAGTGTGATGGAGACAATGTCAAGCACAACTTTGGCACAGCTCAGGATAGATCTTACATGTGAAGAACTTCCACTTTTGCCGGAATTGTATGCATTCAGTCTCAACAATAGAAAGGTGCTTACTAAATCGATAAATTTTGATTGTCTTTAATACACTATGACTGAATCTAACTTTTTCTTCTTTTCAGATTCCAAGGCGCAAGGAGAAAAAAAAATTGTGCAAGGAGTCCATAACAAATACACTTCACTTAATTGCTTCCACCGGAAGCTAGGTCACATACCTTGTGCACGCAAAGAGCTTTGATGCCATGCAAACCATGATGTACTCTTCAAAATGACTAATGCAGATATATTTTTTGGCGGTCAAACAATGTTTCAAAAATGTACATTTTCAATGTTTCAAAACTTTACATATTGTGTTGTTTCTGTCAAGAGTAATTTGCTCCCTTTCCCAGCTACTATCCTCTCCCCCGGTTTGTGCCACTCGTCCCCTGTCCTCTCCCCCGGTTTGTGCCACTCGTCCCTTGCCCTCTGCTCTAGTTGCTCCCCTTCCCTCTGCTCCGGTTGTTGCTACCTCTGCCTCTGGGGACGCTGGTCTCGGGCATCCTTTCGCGTCGCTTGAAATCATGGGTCTTTTCCATGGCTTCCCATGCTTCTTGCACCTGTGAAGCTTCCCGCTGTTCTTGCTCTTGCCGTCGACGTACAACCCATTCCTCTACTTCTACGGCGTCCGCATAATATTGGTGTATTTCTTCTTGCATATTTCGAACTTCTTCTTGAGTCTGATTGTGGTGTTGAGTCATTTCGTTAATGCGAGCCTCTTCGAACTCATCAGCTCTTGCCGCTTCCTCTCTTGTGTGTCTGTTTACCGAGATTATAATATGCTGGATGGTCAGTACAGAAAAATGTCGCACATCGTTGTTGGTGTAGTTATGTAATCGAAGTTCCTATAGAAGCGTGATACAGACATCTGTTGCTTCATACATACGTTGCAGCAAACAATAAAACAGCAGATTACTTACGTTCGGTATATCCATAATTTGACTGATGAGCAACACGGCATTTAAAGAGGTTTGCCAGTCACCACAGCTATAGTCATCAGTCTGCGTGGGCACGGTTACTCGTTTGTGCTTGACTACATTTCCTAGATCATGTTCTAACAAAAGATGCTCTAAACAACATACAAGTTTTTTCGCGGCACTACATACATAACCACTTGAGTCAGCAACACATTCCAAAGAGACACTACACTGCTTTCCAAATGTACCCAAATAGACCTTGCATTTTTACACGACCGTGAAATGCCCTACTTTGCCCGGAGTTTGCTTAGTAAACAATCTTAGCTTCCATGTCAAATAACATCAGACTCCAATGATCTCTACAAAGACACCATCAAAGATGAGGAGAGATTCGCAATGCAAGATGTTTTTTACAAGGCAAGAATATACTCATGATTGATTGTACGCAGTGAACAGAAAGCACGCTAGATCAAAGTTGACTCTGCTAAACCAGTTCATCAGACTCAAAAAGGAAACTGAGTTGTTCTGCAGATAAGGCGATATCAACGGATCTATTACGTATACTTTCTCTTGAACCTCAGGGAGCAGAAGAGAGACAGCATGGCTAACATGAACAAATGGCAAAGATTAGACTTGAACACCAAGTGAGTCAATACCGAGCGAGTGGGGCAGCTATCGAATTCCATATGCCACTGATTCGCTTGGTATTGACCATTGTCTTGGCTGAAATGAATAACTTGACGACTACCTTAAAGACATGGGTCAATACCGAGCGAGTCAGCGGCGGATTACAATTCCATAAACAACTGACATGCTTGGTATTGACCCATCTCTTTAAGGTAGTGAACCATTATAAAGAAAAACTTGGCAACTGCCACCATAGAGACATGGGTCAATACCGAGCGAGTAGTACCAAAATTCAATTTCATTACCCACTGTCTCGCTTGGTATTGACCCATGTCTCGGTAGAGACCCATTTAATGAGCATAATAATTAAAGAGCATGAGAATTACCACAAAGCAACATTGACGACCTCATTTGTTGCGAGCGAGTCGGTGAAATTGCGCATGCACATGAAGTCTACATTATCGAGGTTGGTAATGCAGGCCTCCTCTGACCTTGCAGGCAGCTGTATGTGCGCATGCAGAGGCGCTGAGCTCAAAAAAATTCTCAACTCCTCTTCATTCTCCTCGTTGATTTTCTCTAAAATAATTGACTCATCCGATACGTTGGATGGCCCTTCTGATGCAGAGCCTTGCCCTTCCCTTTCTTGAGCTAGCTCCCTTGTTGCCTCAGGCTCCTCCCTAGCAGCCTCCCTAACAGCCTCAGGCTCCGGATCATTTTCCTTCAATATTGGTTGCTCCATAGATGCCTCAGGCTCCACCCTGACCTGCTCTTGTCCCTCATCATCCACGATGGGCTGCGGATCCTCCATGACTTGCTCATTTTGGTGTCTAGCTGGATCCTCGATAACTGTCTCTGTTTCTTCCATGACTGCCTTGGGGTCCACTCTGGCTTTCTCTTGGCCCTCTGCGGCTATCTCAGCCTGCCCTTCTGTGTCGTTTCTCTCAACCCGTGATCGGGTCCTTCTACTGTTTGTTTCAGCCCTAGATGGCTCTGTCTGTCGTGCACGAGGATGGAGAGGGGTGATGTTGAGAATATCCATGGTTCTACTATCCCGGATTGGTACTGGCTGAAGTAGCCCATCGTAGCAAAAACGAAGCCTACGAAGAGTATCAAAATCCGGCGGCATGATAGTGACCCAGTGTGCATGGGCAGCCAGGATATATCCATCGCTGAAGAATTCCACGAGGTAGTCCTCAGCAATTTCTTGAAGGCAGAGGAGTGCACTGCTGGCCCATCGCATGCCGACTCTCCACTGCTCGCAAATCTCCCGCACTACTCGCTAGAAAGGGAGACGTGGAATAGCAGGTTGAACGTGTCGTTCTATCCTGCGCAGCTCTTGCAGTACACCTCTGTGCGCCTCATATCGGCGTCTTCTTGCTTGAGCATTCAAAGATTCACATGTTGCCCTCCTAGCGCAGGCCTTAACACGAGGCATCTCTACAAATACAATAACACCAAAAGACAATTCATTTGTCAGCACAAGGGACTTCAGATTTAAGGAAAGGTCAGTACCAAGAGAAAAGATGGATAGGAAAGAGTTGCCTTGCCTTATTCGCTCGGTAGTGACCTCAGAAAATAGTAATGGTAGACATGACTTATATGTTCTGAGGTCACTACCGAGCGAATAGGTGCATAGGAAAGAGTTTGCCTTGCCTTATTCGCTCGGTAGTGACTTCAAAAATAGTAATAGCAGATATCACTTACATTTTCTGAGATCACTACCACGCGAACAGGTTTGCAACCCCTGCAAAAAAATACCTCATTCACTGGGTGGTGACCTCAGAAAAGTGTACAAGCTAGAGAATAGGTTTGCATGCACTGATACAAAATAGCAATGTGAACGAGATCTTAAATCGATGCGGTTCTAACTATCATGTCGTTCCCTCCGATCACCTCCCCTAATATCGGGGGATGATACCATTGATTCTCTCTCCCACGTCCACCTCTCATGAAACCTCATGGCAGTACCACCCTCTCATGAAACCTCATGCCCAGGCTCTGCTTTTTAGGCTTGTCTGAAAGTTTACCTTACCTTATTCACTTGGTACTAACCTTACCCTTCGGACTAGGTGACCTTACCTTATTCACTTGGTACTGACCAACTACAGCAAATTAAAGCGCACGGGACCGAAATCAATAGGCGTATTTGGCAAAGGAAAACCCTAAATCCACAACAAGCAGGGGTTACCTTCCCCTTATTTTCTTAGTATTGACCTCTGTACTAGCAGACATCACTTAACTTTTCTTTTGGTCAGTACCAAGCGAATAGGACCCTTCGAACTAGGTGACCTTACCTTATTCGCTTGGTACTGACCAACTATAGCAAATTAAAGCGCACAGGACCGAAATCAAAAGCCGTATTTGGCAAAGGAAAACCCTAAATCCACAACAAGCATGGGTTACCTTCCCCTTATTTGCTTATTATTGACCTCTGTACTAGCAAACATCACTTAACTTTTGTTTTGGTCAGTACCAAGCGAATAGGGCACTTCGGACTAAGTGACCTTACCTTATTCGCTTGGTACTGAACAACTACACAAAATACAAGTGCGCAGAAGGGTAGTAAGTAGCATACCTCTTCACTGTGTGTAGAGTTCCGCGTCGCTGAAGCACTGCAGAACAAGAGTAAGAGAAGGAGGATGCGCAAGAGTAAGAGGTGATGGAGTTTGCTTACCACGTAGCGTCGATGGGGGTAGAGTTAATTAGAATGATACGCAGTAGAGGACGCGAAAAGAGGCAGAATAGTTGAAACTTGAGATGTTTGGCGGGGGTAATGCCTCAACTTAGAATGCTTACCTCGGGGAGGGTGACAACTTCACTTATGCATGAGATTGCGGTTGGTAAATCGTACTGCATGGGAATCTGAGACCATTTAATACTGGTTGTCCTTGAGAGCGCAGCCCACGTGCCTTTTTGAGTGACCGTTAAGGGTCAGACAGACACCAATCGCCCTTGCAGTCGCCATCTCCATCTCCATTTCGCACCTTCTGCCTGGCCAGCTCTCATGCCTTTGCCTTTTCTGTGCCCTTCCCCTTGGCCAGCTCTCGTGATCTTGCGTTTAGAGTCAGACGCCGATCGCCCTTGCATTCACCATCGCCTTTTCCTTTTCTGCGCCTTTCCCCTTGGCTAGCTCTCGTGATCCTGCGTTTAGAGTCAGACGCCGATCGCCCTTGCATTCGCCATCACCTTTGAATTTTTTGCGCTCTTCCCCTTGCCGAGCTCTCGTGATCCTGCGTTGAGTGACCTCCACTGGGTCGAGTCCTTTGCTGCCGCGTCGCCATCGCCATCGCCCCCCTACTGGTTCTTCGTGTCGGTGGCCTACGACATCACCATCCAACTCGGAGCCATTGGATATTGCAGAGACAGGTTCTTTCTCCCTGCCTCTCCCCTTCCTGTGTGCGCACCGAAGCCACTGCGTTAGGGTAAAAACGCATGCATGTTTGGAATAATTACTCATTATGTGACCGTATCGCATTCATGGTTGGAATAATTACTCCTTATGCTGTATCGCATTCATGGTTGGAATAATTACTCCTTATGTGACCTATAAATCTATCACTGATAACATCTGTTCTTATCCACCTATTCGGAATGCCACAAGATAGAACCAAGAGAATAGGACCCTTGGGGGCCCTACTCACTTGGTACTGACTCAACTAACGTCACCACTTATGAAATTAACGCACGGGACATAACCCGTCGATATGACATTAGCGCACGGGACATAACCAAGCGAATAGAGTTCTTCGGAAATTCTTGGGAGCCCTAATCGCTTGGTTCTGACTCAACTAACATCAACTCTTATGACTTTAGTACACGGGACAGAACCAAGCGAAGAGGGTCCTTCGGAAATTCTTGGGGACCCTACTCGCTTGGTTCTTACTCAACTAATGTCACCTCTTATGACATGAGTGCACGGGGCCGAACCAGGAAAAATAGGACATTGAGGGGTACTCGGGGCCCAACATTCGCTTTGTTACGACACCAAATAGTTTTGGCTTGATTTTTCTTTCAGTCATGGGGATCATAGTCCTGGAGACAGACTTGAGAGAGGATACATGTGAAGAAAAACTATTCACATTCTTATATAACGCCCGAGCTCATCACCGTGCACCAGAACTATCAAGAATGTTCAATGCAGAGTTTTCTATACAGGGGATTATAGATTTCTCCTTTGAGTACCTACAAAACCATTTGCAATAGTACGAGGCAGTCACTTGTGACAATTCCATGACAGTTGATGGCATGTGATATGTGCACCCTGCCGACCTTGACCCTGACAAGAGTGCTTCAAGGAGACTGAATCGCTGTCTTGAAAAGTGTCCCTCCAATGCATTGCTTGTACAAGACAGGTGTATGAAGCACTTAAGAAAATGTCGCTTATTGGAATTCTACCATGGGTTTGTCTGTTACTTATACTTGTAGATAGATGGCGAGTCAGAGACTTCGCAGTCAACAACTTTCGGTATTTGTCCATTGGCGTCGGAGGAAGAGGTAGAGGATGTGGAGGTGCAATTCAATCTAGAAGAAGAGAAAGAAGAGGTACTAAAGGAAACCTTTTATGCGGGCTTAACTCTTGTTTCTCTTGCGGATGCAGCAATAGGGTGCAGGCAAGAAATCCCAAGTATGGAAGCGACTTTGCCTCTCAATTGTGCTCCCAGCTTTGCTATGGCGGGCGACACCCATTATATTCTGCTCACAGATATCATGCATGAGTTCAATATACGGGAGGACTACTGCCTAGCGGCAATTGCAAATTTTTGTGAGGCAGACATGGGGTTTGTGGACGATGATGCAGTGGACCAATATCTTATTGTTGACACAGCTGTCCGCGACTCACAATTCACTTCAGGGTCGCAACTGATTAAAGATACGTTCAATGAGGTGAAGTCCGGAGAGGCAGATTTGCCAACAGATGAGCAGTTTGAATTGACAACAAAACAACTCGGCTTGGAAAACATGGGTAGACACGTGGCACCCGAAGATCATGTAATGAATAGTCAGTCTATTCACTTATGGGGGAGGTCGATGCTGGAAATGGATGAGAATCAGATGGTAACTTTTGTCGAGCATTCAGATAGTATTAGAGATGGCCGAGTGATAAATATCATGAACATTTTTTTTTGCTGCCAGGTGCTAGTGTATGACGATAGTTTCCTTAGAAGAGCGGGAGGCTCACGCCAAGGGCTTGTCACTGGAGTCCAAGGCAAGGATGCAGCGTTGTCTCACTACATCGGGCGTTTCGACCACAAAAAGGTTTGTAGAAACAATTCAAGTAATTGACAATTCTACTCATCTCACTTACGGCTAATAAATTGATTGCAATTATTATGTAGATCATAATATACCACAAGGAATATTCCGATGACAATGCAAAGTTCCCTCTGTTTGCAATGAAAGCTATTACAAGATTGTGTGGTGGGAACCCCCTCCCAATAAATGAAGAAAGAGTAATTCTGATTGAAAAACAATTTGCTCTACGTGTATTTGGCATTGGGTATGGGTGCCAGGCACTCAGAGCCCCATATTTCATGTCCTACACAGCTCAGGCTGTGGCTGCAGGGGTTGAAGACCCGGAAAGCTTAGATCCATACAATAAGCGGCTGTTTCTGAGGGAAAGAAGATGCATGATGCCCGTAGGGATGCTGCCATCAACAGAGGAACGAGCTCGTCTACAGAGCTTGCACATCGAAGAGGTACAAAGTGAGGAGGAAGGAGGTGCATCGAAGAGGATAAAAACGACGGGCTCAGGTCCATCTTCTCCCGCTCCTAACTCATGACCGGTGTCACCTCGCATGGCGCTCCACCTTATTTGAAGCTCCCCAAGCCATCTGTTTCTTCTCTTTGCGGATGTGTTGTAAAGACCGTGTAATTTCTAAACTCTTAAGAAGTTCCTTCTGCCTTGCTCTATGAATTAGTCGTCTATAAGTCCATTGGTGTAACTCTAATAGGCTATTGGCCTTTGTTTTCCTCCCCCATGCCGAGTGTGCTTAAAATAACCTGTTCTTGCCATGTAGTGGTTTTTTTCCATGCCTTGGTGGACCATATTGATAGTGAGCCGTATGTCTTGGCAAAATATGAACCATGATTGAACAGTATGTGCTGCATTGAAATAAAACAAAATGGTCAGTTGAGTACAATTTAAATTTTTTTTTTGTATACGTAGAATGCCAACCTACTATGTAATGTGTGATATGTTGCCCACCCCACCCTGTAAGGTAAGCCTTTTTCCAATCCAGAAAGGTTGCTTGAAATGATGTGAGCTTACTTTGGTCCCAAGAATGTTGCTCAAGGTAGTGGAAAATTTTATCTAGTGATTTCCACACGTTCGCTTTGTGATTCTGGATTGCCCCACCACCAGCATTGTCTTTAACCACTTTATGTAACTATTTCCATTTGTTGAACAGGATTCTCCTTTCTTCTCTATCTGAATCTTTGAGGCTAAACCCAAGAAACCTTCTTGCCTTCACTCCGCCTATCGATGCTTTCCTCGGTACCTTGTACCGACTTTGAGACATCTAAGGGTCCTCTTCAATTTTGACATTGCCTCCATGCAAACCAATGTCTAAGAGCACTCCCTCTAATGCTTTGATCACTCTTTTCGACTCACTCTCTGGCTTTAATGTCCATGCAAAACATACGTACAAATGAACCACCTTTTCAATTATTCGACAGAGTGCATGAAGTGTATAGACGTGAACTCTACTCAGAGGAATATCAAGCACTGGTTTAAAAGTTTTACCTTGAAGATGTCTGTTGGGATCTCTAATCCATTGCACACTCTCAAATGATTGTGCATCAGCCATGCAATATAATCATGGATTTTCCACAGCTGCTCCGTGTGTTATGTTGTACATACACTTAAGAGTCTTTAAGTCACCTGCCATGTGCCATTCCACTGTGTAGTCGCCAAATCCTTCCACTGAAAGAACGGATCCATTTCTTTGTTCACTGATGATAGAAGGGATTTGGGTTTGACTAAAAACCCAATCGAGGATTTCAAAAATTTCCTTATCAACCTGCAGTGAAAAATGAAAACCCAAAATCAACAACCAAATAATCAATATTTTTGTTATCAGAGATTGAACGAAGTATACCGAAATGATCCTAGAGATAGAATGTTGTTTTCTGATTGCACGCTGAAGTATCGTGGATCCTCTTTCGTTATTGATGGATCCAGAGCTCTGTTCATGAGGGTAATGGTGACTCTCTCCAACTTCTTGTTCTTTAGGACCTCGCACTCGTCAAGCTTAAAAACAAACTTGAGAACCCCACCGCACTCATCTTGACTAATGTCAAAGAAGTGAACTGCATATCTTTGCAATGCTTCAAGATCAACGAAGAGGTTGTTGTGCTCGTTAAACTATACCTCTCTGCCGCCCTTGCCTAAGAACGTTGCTTCAATATGGAAGGGTGACCCAAGTTTCTCAAACACCTCATCGTTTACGTGCCGGCGAGCAGCCTTTACATGTGATGGCTTTGGCAGCAATGATCCTCTCTGTAGTTTATTTTGAGATTTTTTAGCTAATGCTTTGAAGAGTGCCCTGTATCCCATCTGCGAGATGCCACTCTCATCAAGTATTGCTTGCACTTCCATTGGTTCCAGCTGATTCTCGTTCATGAAGGAGGTAAGTAGCCTCCCTTTCAACTTACGAAATTTTTTCTAAGTTATCATCTCTTCAACTACTTCTTTTGGAACTAGACGGCTGTAATGCACTCCGGCATTGAAGCCTGCACCGTTCGAGTTTGGATGCAGTAAAGACCTGCCAAGAAAGCACAATGCGTTATGATCATGTATAGGAAAGTAAGTGTATCCACTTCTTAATGAAGCACATTGAAGAAACAAACTTCGAGTTACCTTAAAGCTCGTATTCGTTTTTTGAGGCCACCACTACCAACCTTCATGTTCTCAAGGTTGCACAAATCTCGTTTTCTTTTCCGACTACCAAGCACGGTGTCTTTATCTCGCAAACTTGTGATCTTCTTCTCAAGGCCTTGGATTGTCTCTTTGTTTGATGAAATCTTTTGAGAGCATGCTTCATTAAGTTTCTTCAGCTGCATGTTCTCCATTTCCAGGAAGTTTCTTTTCCTTTCCACATTCAATCCTCTCATTTCCAAATGTTCGGTATATCCCAATAGCCCATCCTTGCCATCGCCTGTGAAATGTAAGAGGTTAGTGATATTAGCAAAGGGAGGTGGCGCATTTGTCGTAGGATCCTTTGGATAAATAGACCCATCGGTCCACAAATCCAAATGATGTTCCTTGTTTGTCCTTCTAAGTTCTTTCTCTCGTTGAGATAAGAAAGACTCCCTCCTACGTTTCTGCAACGGTGCGTACTCTTGCAATACATCAACATGAAGATGATGTGTGTTCTTTCTTTGGGTAAGTGTTAAAGATGAAGGGCCCGAGGATTGTAAGTTCAAATTAGTGTTTTCATCAGGAAACGATGCGCTCTCCATTCCTAGAGTTGATAGAGAAGAAGACGGACAAATCTCAGGTTTTGGGAGGGAAAGCCATATTCTCAAGTTTAGAATTGATAGAGTTCGTGTGGCTTATGTTTCTGGAGGGAACGCTTCTAAGTTGGCATTTCAAATCATTAGTCATACGGTTAGTTGGATTCCTGACAAGAGAACGAAGGATAAGAATGATAAAGACGGCGGCTACCTACCAAAGAATGTCATTTTGGCTTTTTGTTGCGCAGAAAAGTATCACATAAAATGCACAAGTTAAACATTTTCATTTTCTCTCTCTAAGACGACGCGGCACTTCTTACAGGGCCCAAAAGTGAGTCCAACTTTCTCCTAATGCCTAAGGATTCTACCCTAAGGAATGCTATCCTATATGAAGCACATGATGGACCAACTTCAAGACATCCAGGTTATGCCAAAACCATCAATGCAATTTGCAGAAGTTACTATTGGCAAGGTATGAAGGGTGATGTCCTTCGCTATGTCAAGCAGTGTTTGTCTTGTCAAAGGATTATGGCAGAGAGACTAAAGATGCCAGGTAAATTACATCCTTTAGATATTCCCCAAATGAAATGGGAATGTATTAGCATGGACTTTATCACGGGGTTTCCTTCTGTTCAAGCTGGCTATGATTCAATCATGGTCATAGTCGACTTGCTTACTAAGGTGGCTCACTTAATCCCAGTCAAGACAACCTTTATAGCTTCAGATATTGCTCGTCTGTTTGTGAAGGAGGTTTTCAGAATTCATGGTTTATCCAAGAGGATTGTCAACGATCGTGATGCCAAGTTTACTTCAAAGTTTTGGGTATCATTGTTTCAAGCTATTGGAACCCATTTATGTTTTAGTACTGCTTATCATCCTCAAACTGATGGACAAACTGAAAGAGTTAATCAAGTAATTGAAGACATCCTCAGAGCCTACTGCAATAGAGAACCTCGCAAGTGGATTCAATACGCACCCTTGGTAGAGTATGCATACAATTCCTCTACTCATAGAAGTATTGGAATGACACCTTTTAATGCTCTTTATGGTCAAGAATTTTTATCACCTCTTAACTTTTCTGACCCCACTATACGGGTAGAAGCCTCAAAGAAAATGCTTGAAGAAATGGAAGCTCAAACCAAAGCTATTCGAAGGGATATTCAAGCGGCTCAAGATCGACAAAAGAAGTACGCCGACTTAAAAAGATCTGATCGGATTTTCAAAGAAGGTGACAAAGTTTTCTTACGAGTAAAGCCCAAAAAGAGCAATCTGTCTCTCGAAAGGTATAAGAAGATTAGCTACCGATATTGTGGACCTTGCGAAATAATCAAGGTTGTAAGTGATCAAGCTTATAGACTAAAACTCCCTTCTCATCTCAAAGTGCATGATGTATTTCATGTAAGTCTGTTAAAACCTTATGTATATAATCCTAACCATGTCCTTGATGATGAGAAAATCATTTTACGTGCTCAAGATGTTTTACAACTCCAACCTGATACTATCCTAGAAACTCGGGAGAGAAAGCTTAGGAATAGATCCATCAAAGAACATCTTATCTTATGGAAGGATTTCCCTATAGAAGATGCTACTTGGGAAGATGAGACATCCCTTCTTAAGGATTAACCTTCACTGTTCTTGAGATGAGGGCATCTCAAATTCTAAGTTGGGGAGATTGTAAGGTCTCTACTTTCGAATTTCACACAAGTTCTATTACGAATTTGAATTTTTTTTAACCATCACTCATTATTTAAGATCTTTGAGTTCAAATTATGAATCGTAGGCTGAGAAAACCTAGAATTTAAAATTTATGCTACAAAATTTTGACATGTTTAGCTATATGAATCACTAATTAACTTATTGTAAGACTTAGTTATTGATTGTAGAATTTTCTTTTACTGCTGTAAAGTTAATATAAGATTGTAAAGTTTAACTTAAAAATGTAAAGTAAATTATCATTAAGGAAATAAATAAAATAATTATAAAGACAAAAGAATACACAGGGATGACAAATGAAGGCACATGGACTTACATGAACTCACATAGGAGGGGACAAAGTGGGACACACTGTCACATGAAAAGGAGGGGCTAGTCTTGACTAATCTTAATGAGGGCGGGCTGTGTGGCCTTATCTTTTGATGATAATGACAAATTGGTCAAGCTAATGGGTACCACAAGGGTACCAAAAACGCAGGTATGATTTTTGAGAAAAATAAAAATTTAAAAAAAGTTTTTTTTTTTGGAAAAAAAAACAGTTGGACATTTTCTTTTCTGCTATAAATAGAGCATCCATGCTCACACTTTAAACATAGAAATTGCCTCTTTAGCGCTCACGAAGTGCTTCCACTTTTCTTAGAGAGAAGGCGTCCACAAACCACTAAGAGAGCAAAAACTCTAGTGGACTAATAAGGTGCGTATTAATTAAGCATTCAATTAACTTTAGGATATGTGTGTGTGTGTGCTATCTCTTACTCTAATCTCTCTAATAGATTAGTAAGATTCAATTAGTTTTAAGAAGGATGTGTGTGTGTGTGTGCGCTACCTCTTACTCTAATCTCTCTAATAGATTAGTAAGATTCAATTAGTTTTAAGAAGGATATGTGTGTGTGTGTGTGTGTTATCTCTTACTCTAATCTCTATAATACATTAGTAAGATTAAATTAGTTTTAAGAAGGATATGTGTGTGTGTGTGTGTCTATGTGCTATCTCTTACTCTAATCTCTCTAATAGATTAGTAAGATTCAATTAGCTATGTGTGTGTGTGCTATCTCTTACTCTAATCTCTCTAATAGATTAGTAAGATTCAATTAGCTATGTGTGTGTGCGTGCTATCTCTTACTCTAATTTCTCTAATAGATTAGTAAGATTCAATTAGTTTTAAGAAGGATATGTGTCTGTGTGTGCTATCTCTTACTCTAATCTCTCTAATAGATTAGTAAGATTCAATGAGCTATGTGTATGTGCGTGCTATCTCTTACTCTAATCTCTCTAATAGATTAGTAAGATTCAATTAGCTATGTGTGTGTGTGTGCTATCTCTTACTCTAATCTCTCTAATAGATTAGTAAGATTCAATTAGCTATGTGTGTGTGCGTGCTATCTCTTACTCTAATTTCTCTAATAGATTAGTAAGATTCAATTAGTTTTAAGAAGGATATGTGTGTGTGTGTGCTATCTCTTACTGTAATCTCTCTAATAGATTAGTAAGATTCAATTAGCTATGTGTGTGCGTGCTATCTCTTACTCTAATTTCTCTAATAGATTAGTAAGATTCAATTAGCTTTAGAAAAGGATGTGTGTGTGTTCTCTTTTACTCTAATCTTCTAATGGACTAGTAAGATTCAATTAACTTTAGAAAAGATGTGTGTGTATGTTTTCTCTTACTCTAATCTCTCTAAGTATACCTACTCTCTCTAGTAAGTACATCTTCACTATTAACTTATGCATAGTTTATTGAAAGTTAATACATAAGAGAACTCATCATATTCTTATTATACATGATGAAATTATCATTCAACAATTTTATTGTCAATTAGATTAAGTAGAATTTTGAATAATACTAAAAATTGATTTAGTTGAAGTATAGAAATGGAAGTTAGAATTGGATTAGAAATGTCATGCATAAAAGTAATGCAGTCCTAAACTTTCACTTGTAGTTTACACACTTAATTTTTGATTAATTAAGATTAACAAATATTTGATGTATAGAAATTAGATATAGAACAACAACACTAAGTGTGAATCCGAGTTGGCCAGGGTTCAAATTACAGACTCTCTTTGGAAAGAAGGAGATTACTAGGAAAATTGACCAATTTAAAGTTCTAAGTGTATAACATAAGGGTAGTACAAAACAATGGCTCCAAAGCATGCTCGAACACAAGGCGCTAATGATCATGAAGCCGGTACAAGTAACGGGGGAACTCCTGCGGAACATGCTATGTCTCCACCAATCGGAGCTATGGTGTATACAAGTTAGTATTGCAATTTCAAGTTATGCATCATTGCATATGCGAGACCATAGAAATATATTATTTACCTTATGAAAAGAAAACACGGACCGAAACCACGGGGCTTAACCCCAAGAAACTCGGCATATGTTTGACAAGTAGGAAAGATTGTCTGGTTAAATTGGTTGCTATAGGAAAGAATGTTTGTCCAAAACCTTCGGTATGGTTTCTCTCAAGTCTCTCTACTTATTAGCGCTGGTATTATGTGGCAGCTGCCAAGGCATGAGATGACGCCCAGGATAACACCGTTGATGCTGTGGTGGGAGTACACTCAGATTAGCCCAGCTGGATACTGGATTTTTGTTTTGCCGTGGCGTGAGGATGACGCCTAGATTGACACCGTTGTTGCTGTGGCGGGAGTACGTCCAGATTAGCACAGCGAGTACTTGTCGAGCGGTATGGGACGCTCATGAGGACAAGGGTTTTTATAAATAATATAAATAATGACATAATAGTGCCAGTAGAGATTCTTGAGTGAACTTAATCCAAGGGTTGTTGGTTTAAAATTGGACGACTTCTTGTTTGACTATTGTTTGTAATACTATTTGAAGGGTTGTTTCAACAAACTAGTATCATAAATAAAGTAAAGGAACATGTATGTTTAAACAATCTGGTAGTAATTAGATAACAAAAGAAGGGTGAGTGTGGTGTGGAAAGTGGGAGAATGATACCCCGACGGTATCATTCTATGGACGGGTGGACCGGATGAGTCGGGTAACTTTCCAACGCTAGAATTTTTTTTTTTAAGTCATAAATCTTAAAAGAGACAAACCTTGGCGGATGTGCTTCTGAAACATGGGGAAAAAAGTGCACAGGTTGGTCACTCTAAGATTTATACTTTTAGGTATAATTGATTATAGATAGTTTTTAGATAGGGTTATGGTGGTCACGCTCTGCCATAGCGAGATAGGACCAATCGTTCACTAACGGTTCATGCCCATGGCTATGTAGTAGCTAAGGCAATGTCCGTTGGTTTTTCTTTTTCAGGATTGGAGACCTATCAAAGGTACTCCGCTCCTCTCAAAAAGGGGCAGGGACCTCACAAATATGAAACGGAGCTCCTCTATTTGTGATAATCTAATAGCAAAATATTTTTTCTTAGAAGCCCTGAAATGATTTTTTAAAAAAAGTTAATATAGAGATCTTAAGTGTGTTGAAGACCTTAGGGACATAGGGTGCTAATTTGTGGTTACACTTAGTAAGTCCTATGCAAGAACACATGCCAAACTATGACCCTATGGCCTTAGATTCATAGGGTGTTGAGACCATAAAGTGAAATTCCCCCAAGGTTATAGAGAAAGATTTGACCTTATGAGCATGTAGATTGTCCTTGATGGCACAGTGAACTCAAATTTTAAAGCAAACAACTATAAAAGCTTTAAAAAAAAAGAGCATTTGGCACATGACACTCAGAAGTTACTTATAGTATTGAAAGACAATTTAAAAAACTATCAATCATTTACATCTTCATATATCTTGAAACCCTAAGCACTCTAACAAAGTTTGAGTACATAAAGATCTTTGTAAATGACAAAATGTTACAAAACATTGCTCCATCATTTCTTGATATAGGGCTATTTGAGATCATACTCAATTTTTAGATGCTTTATATAATTCGTGGCTTCATGTACTTTGATCACAGGCTCCTTGTATCCCAATTTTTGGGCAAGCATGATTGCTTCTGTACCTTTCAAGTCTGATAATGATTTGATATTCTTTAAGACCCTTACTTTTTCTCGATCACGTGCTGAAAGTTTCTTGTCTTCGAGTGGACATTCCACGAGTGCTAGATGTTGTAACTTTCTCATCGTGAAGAGGACGAGAAACTTCTGGTAGCCTTCCAGTGGAGTAGGTTTTTCCTAGAAAAATTAGATTTCTCTTGTCCCACTCTGCAACAACCTTGTGTATACGGTTGTAAAGCTCATGACCTTGAGCAATGGGTGCTTGTCCATATAAATGAGACCCTGTAACTGTGCGAATGTCATTAACATTATTGAGAGCTTTGATATATGGTAGCAACTCCCCAAGGAGGATATTATCGTCCTCATCATCAACATTAAATGATGGTGGAAAAATACAATTCAATGCAGGATTCACACATCCCTTTAATGGTTCATCATATACAAGAAGCAATCTTCTTGCATCAAGCCCAAATTTTGATGATGCAATAGCCAACGGTTTGAAAAGTGCTTCTACTCCTAGATTATCTAAGCGAGTGATCCTTGATTCTACGCATGGTTGACATTGGCTTTGCCCCCAAATCATAAAGAATGGAAATTTTTCTTTAGCTTCCTTTTCTAAAATCTTGATGATGTCCACAACATGCATGTCATTAGCAGCTGACCATATCCCTACATTGAAATTGCTAAGTAGAGCCTTTAAAAACTCAATGCATCCTGGACGAAGAACAATATGCTCATGTCCAACCTTTAAGCTCTTCATTTTCTTGGACTTTTGCCAGCATCTCCTCAGGAACAATCCACACAAGCTCACTATTATAGTCAGCATTGGTTTGTTGGTGGATGGAAGGTCTGACTCACCATGCACTTCGATTTCCAAATCCTGGGGTGCTAAAATATTTGTGTTGGATTCTCCTTCTGGCGTTGCACATGTTCTGCAACTTCCATTGCCTTCTACTTCCTTTGTGCTGTCATGCAATCCAATTTCCAACTCTTGGGCTACTAGAATATTTTCATTGGATTCTTCTTCTTCCCTTGCACATGTTCTGGAACTTTCACTGTCTTCTTCCATTGGATTACTCTTTAAATTTATCTCCAGCTGTTGTAGCAGTTGACCTTCAAAGACTTGTAGATTCTTGTCATCTTCGTCAGAAACTCTTTGGTTGACATGGAGATTGATAGAATCTTTCTCAGTAGGGTCAATGGCATTAGCATCCTCTATGCCAACAATCTCGAGTAAAACTTTGTCAGCCGCAATATCTTGTTGAAGGACTACAAGTTTAAAGAATACCTAATTTTAGATTCCAAAGTATCTAAATTTTGATAACTCTTTTTTGTCACACTCTTAGAAAAAACTAATCGCAAATAGCAAATTTACTAATAACTGACAACACAGCTACAATGAATTTATTTTTATGCTCCTTATTGTCTAGAGATTCCTAATCTTTATCTAGCTACATTAGTTCTTTTTCCATGATGGTGGCACATAGAAGTATATTTGGAGAAACATTTATGCCTTTAAGCTCTAGAGCACAAGTCTCATTTTCTATTGCCATGATCTTCTTGCATTGGATGATTTCCTTGACTAAGTTTCTTATGGCCTCCAGGCCATACGGTTCTCTTTGTAGATATCTCTATCACTTTAAGATAATCCAAAATATGTCTCTTTATGGCCTCAAGGCCATAGGGTTAGGATTGTTGGGAGGTCTCAACATATAAATAGATATATGGATTCAAAGCCATATGGTGCTTTATTTATGTGTCACCCTATGGACCTAAGGCAATGGGTTGTCATAGCGCCACAAGATGCCCTCTATGAACACTAGTAAGAAACCATATATGCTTTATGTTGGCACCCTATGACCCGAGGGCCACAAGGTCTGCCTCCTATGCTAGTAAGAAACCCTTTATGCTACATGTTCTCACTCTATGGCCTTTGGGCCATAGGGTGCCCTCTGTGCTAGTAACAAATCCTCTATGCTCTATGTTTGCACCCTATGGACCTAGGGCCACAAGGTACCCTCTATGATAGTAGGAAATCCTCTATTCTCTATGTTTTCACCCTATGGACCTAGGGCCACAAGGTACCCTCTATGCTAGTAAGAAATCCTCTATGCTCAATATTGAAACCCTATGTCCCCAAGGCCATAGGATGTCCTCTATGCTAGTAAGAAAAACCCTCTACGCTCTATGTTGGCACCCTATGGATAGTTGAGGGCTACAAGGTACCCTTTATAATGCTACTAAGAAACCTTGTATTCTCTAGGGGAGCACGAAATAGCCCCTAGGCCACAAGATTCCCTCTATGCTAGAAAGAAAACCTCTACGGTCTACATTGGCAACCTACAGCCCTCGGTCCATAGGGTGCATCAAATGGATAGTGGGCCACATGGTGCCCTCTATGCTAGAAAGGAAACCAGTGCACCCTACATTGACACTCTATGGCCCCAAGGCCATAGGGTGCCCCTTACGCCTAGTATGAAACCATTGAAACTCTATATTAGCATCTAAAGACCGTAGGCCACAAGGTGAGCTCTATGTTAGTAAGAAACCATCTAAACTCTATGTTGGTAACCTATGGCCCAAAGGCCATAGGATAGCCAAGGAACCCTTTAGGAGCATTCCCCACAAAGACCACCTTATGGCCCCATGGTGATTTAGTGGCCTAGGTGCCCTTCTTAAGACTCTTTTATTTTTGTATCATATGGCCCCAGGGAAATAAGATATCCTCTATGCTATCAAAAAACCGTTTATGATTTTTGTTGGAATCATATGGCCCCAAGGCCATAGGGTGCTCTCTATGCTAGAAAGAAACCCTCCATGCTATATGTTTGCAAACTATGGCACCAAGGACACAGGGTGTCCTCCATGATAGTAAGAAACCCTATATGCTCTAATTTTACACCCCATTTGACTATGTTGACACCCTATGGCCACAAGGTGCCCTTCAACCTAGGAAGAGACCCTTTATGCCCTAAATTGGTACTATTTGACCTTAGGGTCATAGGGTGCCTTCTTTGCTATTAGGATACATTATATGGTCTAGGTTTCCACTCTATTGCGTAGGGCTAAAAGGTTTGCTCTATGAAGAAACCATGTATACTATATGTTGTAGTGTATGGTCCTAGGGATAGAAGGAAACCCTAGGGCTATAGGGTGTCCTCTATGCTACTATCCTATGGTCCAAGGGGCAGATAGTGACCAAGGTATCATGTGTGTGAGAATTCTCTACTATATATACAAAAACCACTTCATGGCACTATGGCGTCCCAAGGGCAACAAGGGTGCTAATAAAAAGCCCTCTATGCTCTATGTTGGCACCCTATGGCCCCAAGGCCATAGGGCAGTCTTTATGCTAGTAAAACTCCCTCTACGCACTATGTTTACGTGTATACTTATAAGAAGCCATTTATGCACTATGTTGGCGTCTTATGACCCTAGATCCATAAGATGTTCTCTATGGTAAAAAAGAAATTGTACATGGGATATGATGGCATCCTATGGTCCTAGGGCCATAGGGTGTCCTCTATGCTAGCAAAATGTGTAAGTTAATACTCCGAAATTGAAAGAGCTTTTCAGAAAAAAGAAAAAACCTTCTAGTTCCATTGTGGGGTCATGCAACCCGATTCCCAACTCTTGGTCTACTAGAATATTTTCATTGGATTCTTCTTCTTCCCTTGCACATGTTCTGGAACTTTCACTATCTTCTTCCATTGGATTACTCTTTAAATTTATCTCCAGTCATTGTTGACCTTCAAAGACTTGTAGATTCTTGTCATCTTCGTCAGAAACTCTCTGGTTGACATGGAGATTGATAGAATCTTTCTCAGTAGGTTCAATGGCATTAGCATCCTCTATACAAACAATCTCGAGTAAAACTTTGTCAGCCGCAATATCTTGTTGAAGGACTACAAGTTTAAAGAACAACTAATTTTAGATTCCAAAGTATCTAAATTTTGATAACTCTTTCTTGTCACACTCTTAGAAAAAACTAATCGCAAATAGCAAATTTACTAACTGACAACACATCTACAATGAATTTATTTTTATGCTCCTTATTGTCTAGAGATTCCTAATCTTTATCTAGCTACATTAGTTCTTTGTCCATGATGGTGGCGCATAGAAGTATACTTGGAGAAACATTTATGCCTTTAAGCTCTAGAGCACAAGTCTCATTTTCTATTGCCATGATCTTCTTGCATTGGATGATTTCCTTGACTAATTTTCTCATGGCCTTCAGGCCATACGGTTCTCTTTGTAGATATCTCTATCACTTTAACATAATCCAAAATATGTCTCTTTATGGCCTCAAGGCCATAGGGTTAGAATTGTTGGGAGGTCTCAACATATAAATAGATATATGGATTCAAAGCCATATGGTACTTTATTTATGTGTCACCCTATGGCCCTAAGGCCATGGGTTGTCATAGGGCCACAAGATGCCCTCTATGAGCACTAGTAAGAAACCATATATGCTTTATGTTAGCACCCTATGACCCGAGGGCCACAAGGTCTGCCTCCTATGCTAGTAAGAAACCCTTTATGCTACATGTTCTCACTCTATGGCCTTTGGGCCATAGGGTGCCCTCTGTGCTAGTAACAAATCCTCTATGCTCTATGTTTGCACCCTATGGACCTAGGGCCACAAGGTACCCTCTATGATAGTAGGAAATCCTCTATTCTCTATGTTTGCACCCTATGGACCTAGGGCCACAAGGTACCCTCTATGCTAGTAAGAAATCCTCTATGCTCAATATTGAAACCCTATGGCCCCAAGGCCATATAATGTCCTCTATACTAGTAATAAAAACCCTCTACGCTCTATGTTGGCACCGTATAGAGACTTGAGGGTGTTGAGCCAGCAGAGGATCACACCCACATTTTTGCTCACACCCATCATTTTGTAACCATTGATTGTAATAAATGTCTTTCCGACATTAATTTTGATTTGAGCCATTCATTAAGTAACGGGACTCAATTGAGTTTCCAGCTTGTAATCCCGAAGTAATTTCACCTGTTGATGTAAATAGTTAGAGATGTTCTCACCTCCAAGGCTGAGGTATATAAGCCAAAGTTTTGTAACCTAAGGGAGATTCAATTATTAATCAAAGTGAGTTTTTGAGCGCCGTGACTGTGTCTGAGAGAGAGAGAGAGAGAGAGAGAGTCTTATCTTCTTGCTACGCGAGCTACGGGGCCGCCATTGGAGAAGCGACACCGCCATTGTGTTAGCAACGGTGAGAGCTACGCACAGATACCAAGAGTGCGCGCTATCGGCTTCTACGTGTGGTAAGTTCCTACGAGCTTCGGTGTGAGTTTTCTTCCAGCTCGTGTGTCGGAATAGAGCGTGCAGCATATCTATAGAACCACAACGAGTAGAGCTACACATTAGTACCATCGGGGTCAAGTTTCGGTCACCTGTATTTTTCGGCCTGTCTTCATACGCGTTTACCGCACGGAGTGATTATAGGTTGATTTTGCAGTTCAAATCTTTAGGGTGTTGTTCTTACCTAGTGTATAGAGTTCCCCTTGAGTTTGAGATCGATTCAATGATTCTAGATCCTGTTTCGGATAGTATTCGTTCGTAGTACGGATTTCAGTCACTTGCGTATTTTAGAGCTTAGATTTGATTTCCTTAGTAGTGATTGTCATTAGAAGGTCGAGTAGGTGATTTGACATCCTCCTAGTTGTTTCCATGCGCCTACGGGTCAAGCTTCGTCCTCGTCTGACAAATTCTGTTGTTGGTTGAGTTCTCGCTATTTAGCTTCCACTAGCGGCGTAACCGCCTTAACATTTGGCGCCGCTGCCGGGGACGAGAGCCCTAAGTAGGTGACCTTAGACTAATCCTACGAGGTGAGTCGTATAAACTACTTTGTATACTTTAGTTAGAAAAGATCTAGGAGTGGTGGACTCCGAAGGTCTCGAGAGATACTAGGAAGTGGGGTATTCTTGGGTCTTCCGTGTTGACAGTATTTTTAGTTTAGCTTAGATTAGATTGTTTTTTATGGTGTTTAAGTGGTTGTTGACATAAAAAGCATTTGCTACTCCTTGTGTGGTAGTAAATCTCTTTATATTTTCAATTGCAAAAAATCCATTTTTTGATTAGAAGTAGCTTAGGTAGGGCCTGATTTGATCCTGATCTAGAGCTATCAATTGGTGTTCTATTTGCTTGATGTGTTTGATTGCATGTTAGATCACTGAAAAAGTCGCTTTGGTAGTGAAATATGCAATAAACAAAGTTCAGAAAAATTTTCTGTGTAACTGATTGTTGCCGAGCACTTAAAAGAGTTACTGGAAGAGTTCTGTGCTGAAAAACTGGAAATCTGCAACTTTAGACATCATACGCGTATGATGTCTTAGGACCTAAACAGAGACTAAAATTGAAAATTTGACATTGCCAGAGTGTTTAGAAGGGGGGTTTTACCCTAAGATCAACTTAAAACAAGAGCATTAACACTCAAAGAAACCCAAAAAGACAAGTCGGAGTCCAAGAAACGCAAAGAATAGGAAATTTTGGATTCAGATCTTGTTTTTACATTCAAACCTGACAAAAACACTTGAAACTCAATTATAAACATTGGAGAAGGCTTAAAACCAAAAATAGTCAAAATCTGGGACAAAAGACATCATACGCGTATAATGTCTTTTGGCACATCTACTGCTTATTTTTTATATCTGACCTAACAAGATTGTTACAGGCACTGTAGAAAGCATAAATATCAAGTTTGGACCCAAATTGATGAAAAAGACATTATACGCGTATGATGTCTTTTACCTAATTTTGGACATATTTTGATACTTTGCTAACACAGATCCATTGTAATAGCTGTCTAGAGGTTATATTTCAAGTTTCATCCCATTTGGATCACAATTGACCCAAAAAACAAGTCAAAAGCGGAAAATTGCCAAGAATAGCCTAAATTAGCCATAACTTGCTCAAACAGAGTTCAAACTGAATTTTGTGAGTGAACAGAGCATAAAGGGGCCACTGAGAGTGAGCATAACCAAAATAGTCAAAATCTGTGAAAAAAGACATCATACGCGTATAATGTCTTTTTCAGCATAACTGCGACAAAATTCTCACTTGATGAAACAGAAGTTGTCCAACTGACAAGATTAAACAATTGACCAAGTATCAGTCAGTTTGGATCAATTCTGACCACAAAAACTTGGGGAAAACAAATTGCCGAGACGGAAAAGTTACAGTCCTTCAGGGGAATTGATGAATTTGAGATCGGGCAGGAATCTCCGGAATAATCAACCAAAACAAGGGAAACCAGCAAGTGTCATATCAACCGAGGGAAGTGTAAACCAAAGTTGGGTGCAACCATTAGAGCCGATCTTTGAAGGAAGTGTCTCTGATACTTCTTCGGAGAGATCTTACGAGATTTTCATCGAAAACTTGGAACACTTGAACCTGAACAACAGAGAAAATATGGCAGCAGGATCATCAAACCCTTCCGCCACAATGAAGCTATTGTTCATAAAATATCAGTACGATAATGAGCAAGGTGCAAAGATCTACAAAGATGGAATGGACCGCTATTGTGTAAAGATAGAAGAGAGACCTAGTGAGTTCAAGGACTTAGTGCCTGTGAGCTATAGCGGAGATAGATATCTAGATGACGAGGGTACCATGTACTTGGTAGTCCTAAACCCTAACATTGTGGACAAGTGGGGATTGATGGGCACCAAAGCCAAAATAGATGAAGAACTCGAGGAGAAAGCACCAATAATGAACTTCCCTAATGCGAGGTTAAGAAGAGAGAATGAAACTACAAGGATCAACACTGATAACATCTATGTGGGGCTATACAAATATAATAATGGGGAGCAAGATCTCTATTATAGATGTGAAGAACCCTACACCGGAGAGTTGACAGACAAAAAAAGACTCTATGTCTTTACCTACACAGAGGGATCGGAAGTGAAAATTGCCGCTTACGATAAGTATGGCAGGCAATACTCAACAATGGGCAAGAAAGAATTAGAAGGATATACATACTTTGGGGGACCACTACATCAGTATTATGTTACTTCTAGCTCACATAGACCAGCACCAACAACTAGAGTGCAAAACTCAATGACAACAGGAGGACAAAGAACTCAGGTTGCTGACTCTTTCAGTCAGCCTTGGGACTCGAAGCTCGGACCAATGGGATCATTACATTCCAGAGAGTCAATGGAGACGAATCGAGGTAGTGCAGTTCCAATCCCCACCTATACCACTCCAGGTCCAAGGTTTGAGGCGGAACCATCACATTTACCTCCCAGTAGTAGATTCAGGGCAGAGGAACCGACAAGGGTAACCCATGAAGTCCATGATGCTAGAGAAAGCTTTAGCCGAGACACAGGAGCAATGAGATTGGTAGCAGATCATAGACATATGAGACCATCTCAAGTAGCCAAGTGTATGCCAAAGAAGTATGGTGGTTCAGGAGATCCGTATGCACATGTGTCACTCTTTAAGCAAGTCTTAAGAGCTGAGCAGATAACAGATTTCCATACACAATACGAGGGATTTGGTCTTACTCTAGAAGGTACTGCATTGACATGGTTTCAACCAATGAGCATAGGGGGATTCCATGACATTGACCATTTGCTAAGAGAGTTTGTTGAGGAATTCTCAAAACGAGGGATTAAGCACAATACGGTCTCACAAATATATGCTTTTAAACAGAGAGAACACGAAAAGGTGAAGGAAGCTTCACTTCGCTTCAAACAATACATTGAGAGATGTCCAGTACGTGAACGAACACAAGATGACAGACTATCTGTTCTCTTTATTGAGGGACTGAGAAACGACACTCTCAAGAAGAACTTGCACTTGAAAGCTTGTACAAGTTTCGAGCAAGTAACGAGAGAGGCATTGTACTTAGTGGATAACTGTACGGTTTATGGAGAGGTGTCAGCGGATACAGATTTTTCATCCAGTAGCTCCTCCTCCGTAGCGAGCGAGACTACCACTAAAAAGAATGTTCAAACAACAACCATGCCAAATGTAGAGCAAATGATAGAAGATGCTCTAAAAAGGATGGCACCATACCAAAAACCATTGCCAAAAACACTGAAATAGTGTGCTATTGAACAAAAATGGACAAATCATCCAACAGAGGAGTGTTATTACAACAAAGGGTATGTAAGGGAGCGCCAGTATGCACCTCCTGCTCAATTAGCACCACCTCAGATACATCCAGTACCTCAATACCCAACGGGAAATGTACCGGGACCTATGGGGATAGAAAGACCGCAAATGGTATTGGGACAACAACCACCTTTACCAGGAGCAAGACCAGTGGGCATTAGATATGCACCAACCTTAGAGAATCAGGAAGAACAAGCCTTAGTGCCTCTTCAAGCCTATTATGAAGAATCTGGTGCACACATGTCTCCAACTATGTATTACCCACCAGAAGAACCCAAACAACCAGAACCATGGGGCATGATTGGGAATGTTGGAATACCAACAATTACAAGTGCTTCTGATGAAGAGAGATACAATTTGGATGCAAGAACATTGATGTTCATAGCTCATGGAGGGTTAACAGGACAAAGACCATCCTATCCACAAAGGACGAATCAAATGGGACCAAGACCAGCACTAGGACCCTGTTACAAGTGTGGAGGTGACCATCTGATGAATGTTTGCCCACATACGGAAATCATTAGAATTAACGCTTATTGCACTGAGTGTGGGGTTACTCACTTCATTGAGGATTGTTCAAAGAATCCAAACAAAGTGCAAAAGACGACATTGAATATGCTAGAAACTATTCCTACCAGCAGTGGGTCTGAAAATGAAACTCTGATACCAACGCAAGTTGTTACTAGAGCTCAAGCTAAGAAAACCACTAGAGAACCTGAGAATGGAAAGTTAGCGACTGAAGTGGTTAGTCAAGGACCGCGGAGTCAGAAAAACACATGGAAAGCTAGAAAAGCACGCATGAAGTTGAGAAAAGAACGTGAAGACGCTATTCTAGCTGAGGAACTAAAGCAAACTAAAGCTAGATTAGAAAAACTTGAGAGTCAAAACGGGAAACGAGAGATGAGCCCGGAAAGAACGAAACAAAAGAGTATCAAAGAAACAACGAGCTTAAGCTCAGGGGGATCAGTGCTAGTCACAAGGTACACGAACCATTGGACGCACTGATGAGAGCTTACGAAGCTAGGTTAAAGAACAACCAAACACAAGAACAGAGGTGGATGACATACCCAAACGCGGAATTGGAAAAGCAGAGACTTGAAATGTGCCAGAGAATGATCGAGACTGCACAAGCCTTATTAGAACCACCAAGAGAAACAATGAATTGTGGAAAGGAAAACCCAATTCAGCAAGAGACTATCATTTCACGGGTAGCTGAAAAGACTCCCAATGCACAAAAGCCTGAAAATACACACAAGGATGACCGCATAGTATTGAACACAACCGGTCAGGAGATAGAGAGTTTTCATCCAGTCATACAGAGGTCTTACGGAAGAGATGAGGATTACAATGAATTTTGGAAACAAGTGAGAGAGGCAAACTTTGCAAACGAGCTAAGTTGCCAAGCTAATCAGACAAATTGGGAAAAGGACATCACGACCCCTCCCATAGTGGAATTTGAGGCAGGATCTCAAGTGGATTTGGATCTGCAATCTTACTGGGGAGATGGGGGCTCTGTTAGAACAATGGAGAGCAAACCTCATTCACTGAATACTTTACCTTCATATTTAGGAGAGTATGAAGCAAAATCCGAGATTAGAGCACTTCCCTCACAAAGAATCTCATCAAAAAAAGTCATGGACTCGCAAGGATTGATAGAGATCTTGTCAACACCAGTGACATGCACTATCACTCTAGCTGAGCTTTTGAGGCTAAGACCACATATGTGGACTACTGTAGGAAAATTCTTGGAGAAATTCAGGATAAAAGATCCAACATCGAGATTGCAAGAGAGCATAGAGGAGCTGAGCAAGCCACAAAAGAACGCTAAGCCTGTACCCTTAAACAAGGTCGGAGAGTATTGCGAAGGTGAAGAGGGGAATACAACCTTACCAGTTGAATTCCAAGGAGTGAAGACGATGGCAATACTAGACAGCGGAGCAGGGGTAGCCATTGCTACAAAAGAAATCTGGAAAAAATGGGGGAAACCAGCAATAAGGAAGACTAGGTTGAAACTCCAATTAGCAGATGGACACATGGAGAAACCTATGGGGTTATTAGAGAAAGTTGTAGTGACTTCTTGCGGCATTGAATACGAACATACTTTTGCTATTGTCGATTTTGGCAAGGAGAATAACTATGATATCATATTGGGAAGACCATTCATGAGACAGTTGAAAATGGTCCAAGATTGGGGCTACGATCACATATACTTGAGAAATATGGAAACCACTACACGTGTGAACCTGAAAGACCATAGCTACAAAGATGTGAACCGAACACCGGTAGAGGAGTTTGATTCAGCTACTTTGGCGGGATCCGAATTTCCAGCTTGGTTAGGTAAACCCAAGGAGTTATGGATGTGTGGAGCTTCGAAATGTGGAAGTCTGAAACGAGAAGAATGTGTTTTAGAAAGGGCTATCGAAGACGAAACTTATGTAGGAGAACCCTTTCCAGAGGACACGTTTGAACCATTAGAATGGACACACATTCTAGCAACCCTAAATGTTTGTGCAATTCCGGATGGTCCCACAACGAAATTTTGCGACAAGGACGGGTACGACGTGGTTCCGTATTTCATGTTGAGAACTGTACTCGAAAAAGAAACTGAAAAGAACGATACACTGGAAAAAGAAGATGAAGAAGAGGTGCTTCACGACATTCCCAATCATCCAGAGTGGGGAAATGAAGCAGACAACGAGTCAACGGACAATTCAAGCGGAAATGAAGAAACTATAATGGATGTCCGATTTTATGATTTTCCGAACCAAACTAAACAACGCCAGAAACACTATAGAGCAAAGAAAAAAACAAAAGGAGTTAGAACCAATCCGATGCCTAGAATAAGAGGAAAAAATCAATTCCTAATGCTAGTAAAGGCTGAAGATTGTGTTAAGGATAAGATTTCTGGAAGAATGAGAGGCAGTGATCAAAAGAGCTTACGAAAAGACAAAAGAGGCTCAAGAAATCAAGTTCAAAAGAATGGAACGAAAACTGAAACAGAAAAATCAGAAAAGAACAAGCACAACAGAGAATACACGGAGTCCAAGTTAGAACGTAGAAACAAGTACAGAGAGCTCAAGAAAACTCTGAAGGAAGTTTGGACGACAGAAATTGAGAGTGGAGAGGACGAAAACGTCAAAATCAAGGAAAACATGGATGTTCCCTCTCACTATAGGAAATTCACAATAGAGGATAGGAAGGTGATATTAACCCCACCTATTCGAGAGAGGAAGGAGAACGAATCTTATGACGACCGGAGGATGCAAAAAAAGTTGATTTAGCAGCTCCAGGTGAGCCACCTAGACCGGTCTACATAGCCACAGATTTGTCTCCAGGCGAGGAAGAGAGACTTTTGAGTCTTCTCAGAGAGTATAGGGATGTGTTTGCATGGTCTTATAAGGACTTAAAGGGAGTTGACCCATCGATATGCCAACACTCAATCCCACTGAAACAAGACGCAAAGCCTAGCAGACAGAGACCATACACATATAATGATACTTTTGCTAAGCGAATCAAGGAAGAGATAGATAAGCTAATGGAAGCTGAATTCATATACGAGATTGAACACACCGATTGGGTATCTCCGATTGTGGTAGTACCTAAGAAGAACGGAAAACTCCGAGTGTGTGTCAACTTAAAGAAAGTGAATGCTGCAACAATCAGGGACAATTATCCCCTGCCGATAACTGATCATGTTCTAGAGCGTGTATCAGGGAAAACAGCATACTCCTTTCTTGATGGTTTTTCAGGATATAACCAGCTAGCCATAGCACTGGAAGATCAACATAAAACAGCTTTTGCAACGGAGTGGGGAATTTATGCTTATCGGGTTATGCCTTTTGGTCTAACCAATGCTCCCGCAACCTTCCAGAGGCTGATGACGCATGCTTTCAAAGAATACTTAAGGCTGTTTCTAGAAATCTACATGGATGACTTATGTGTACATTCTCTACTGAGAGATGAGCATCTAGAACACCTAAGAAAAGTATTTGAGAAATGTAGGACATATCGCATTTGTCTCAATCCTGAGAAATGTGTGTTTATGGTCCGACAGGGCAGAATTCTGGGACATATTGTCTCACAAAACGGAATATCCACGGATTTAGAGAAGATAAAAGTTATAGTGGATATGCCTAGACCAACCAATGCGAAACAAGTACAGAGCTTTATGGGACATTGTGGATATTATAGACGATTCATTTACATGTATGCTATAATAGGCCAACCACTTTACAGGCTAATAGTGAACTTTGAATGGACAGAGGAGTGTGAGGAATCGTTCAAGAAATTGAAAGAGGCACTCATTACTGCTCCAGTCTTGAAATCACCAGATTGGGAGAAGATATTCCATGTGCATATAGATGCTTCGGCATATGCAATAGGATGTATTCTGGCTCAGCCAGAAGAAGGAAACATGGATTTTCCTATCTGTTACGCCAGTCGACAGCTCAACAATGCAGAGAAGAATTACACCACAACAGAGCGAGAAGGATTAGGAATGATCTATGCTGTGAAGAAATTTCGGCATTATCTTCTAGCCAACAAGTTTGTGTTTTTTACGGATCACCAAGCCTTGCTCTACCTAGTGAATAAACCATGCAATACCGGGAGAATAGTGAGATGGTTCATTATCTTACTGGAATTTGACTTCACGGTAGTAGTAAAGAAAGGAAAAACACATCTTAGAGCTGATCATCTTTCGCGATTGACGAATGGAGAAGACCCTATAGGAGTAGATGTTGACATGCTAGACGTGTACTTTATCAACATAGAAATGATACCGAGGTGGTCTCAAAATGTCGTTAACCTATTAACCTATGGAGGAGAGTTCGATAGAAGAGAATACAACCTGAAACATATTGCTATTCAACAATCCAAGAATCTTCAATTGGTTGCAGGAAGGTTGTATCAATTGGGAAATGATCATGTTTTACGACTATGCATCAATCTGTTCAGGAATGTGCATTCCATTGTTCAAGAAGGAACACATATAGGAATTTGTTACAATTGGGAGTCTATTGGCCAGGAATGAAAGAAAGCGTACATGAATATGTCACTGTATGTATTGTATGTTTATCAAAACCGCCAGCCGAGTATTCGACATTATATCAGATAATGATCGCTCCAGAATGGAGTCAGTATATTGTTGAATATCTCACAAATAGAACTTTCCCAGAAGGAACGTCAAAAGCTCGTCAGAAATCTGTAGAGACAGAAGCTAGAGAGTACGCTTTAATAGGAGATCAACTCTATAAGAGAGGTAAAGACAACCAGCTTAGGATTTGCGCATCAGAGTCTGAGTATGTGATAATCCTGGAGCAAGCTCATGGAGGAGTAGGTGGAGGCCATTTCTCAGGTGATAAGACAGCAAAACTTGTCTTAGCCGCAGGAATATGGTGGCCAACATTACATATGGACGCTGAGGAATACGTTAAACGGTGTGATGACTGTCAGCGGACCAAAGTACCACTTAAAAGAGATGATATGCCGCTTAGACCAATGATGGGGGCAAGAGCTTTTGCAAAATGGGGGATTGATTATGTCGGACCCATTTCACCTCCTGCATATAAGACTCATGCACAATACATCATTGTGGCTACAGACTATCTAACAAAGTGGGTCGAAGCAAAGGCAACTCAAAAAGCAGATGCCAGGACCACGGCACAATTTCTGTATGAATACGTCTTTGTACGATATGGATTGCCAATAGAAATTGTGAGTGATCGAGGCACACATTTTATAAATGAAGTGATAAAGATCCTTCTAGATGAATTCATGGTAATCCATAGGAAATCAGCCCCGTATCATCCACAAGCAAACGGACAAGCTGAAGCAACAAACAAAACCATATGCACGGTCCTTACGAAGATTGTATCTGAGTCGAGAACTGACTGGGACCAGAAGTTGCATTCAACATTATGGGCATATAGGGTAGCATATAAAACATCAATAGGAACGACCCCATATAACATGGTTTTTGGGCTAAATGCTATCTTACCAATAGAATTCTTGATTTCAACCTTAAGGGTGGCTAAGGATCTAGAGTGGACAGGGCACGAGCTCTCTGATAGAATAGATGACCTGGAAAAGCTAGATGAGCTTCGCCTAAAAGCAGTAGCTTCCATCTACGCTCAAAAAAGGCGACAAAAGGAATTTTTTGATAAGCATGTGCGGACTAAAGAGTTTAAAGTTGGGGACTATGTCCTAGTTTACACTCTGAAACAGCATGCTAAGAAGCTTAAAAAGCGAGGGATGGGACCTCTGGTGATTAAAGATCTATCACCAAGTGGAGCCGTCAAGCTTGCTACATTAGACGGAGAAGAAATGCCCAATTGGATTAGTGGATGCAGAGTGAAAAAGTATCTGTTGCCGCTAACACAAGACATGCTTCTCAAAATACATCAAGAAAAGCTGCGTGTCCAAAAAAAGAAAAAGATTGTAGAGGAAGCGCAAGCCGAGGCGAAGGAAAGAATGGAGAAAAGAAGACTACTGCGTCAGAAACAGCGCAATGAAGGAGCAATACGAATAAACGCAGTTAGTATAACAGAAATGGGGAATGACAAAGAAGAACCCATCATTGAATGCAAAGTAGGGACCAACCAAAGTAAAGCCAGAGCACTATTGGATTCAGGAGCTTAAGCTAACCTACTTTCACTCAGTTTGTATAGACAATTGACAACTGACACGAAATTACAAACTGCCAAGCAAGAGTTAAAAAGTTACTCTGAGAACTCAATCAAAACTGTCGGATGCACAGTTTTACATATACAGATTAACCAGTATGTGTATCCTCATATGTTTTACGTGGTTGAAGACCAAGCTACACAACATCCATTATTGTTAGGACAACCATGGCAGAAGCAATACAATGCAATGATTGACTGGAGTTCTAAATCAGTGCTTATCAAATACGAAGGTGAAAGTCAATCAGTTAAGTTCACCAAAGGAGCAGAGCCAACTCCAAAGGAAGAATCCAAAGACAAAGATAAACAACAACCAGAGAAAAAGAAGAAGCAATGGCAACCAAAAGTTTCTATACAACCAGATTACTCTTCGACGAGGAATTCTCAACAGTGGATAAGGAAGACAAGCAATAATATAACAGCTCAACCTTGGAAAGAAACGGAGTCAAATTTGGTATGGAGACCAAAAAAGGCTATGCCAGAGAACACAAAGGTGGAAAACAGAGTCTTCAATACCAGACAACAGAGTGCTTCCAGACAATCAAGGACAGTGAAACAGATCTGGATTCTCAAGAAGTTCATGACGGCACAAAGCTATAGCAAGCAAATTTGGATCCCAAAGATTTGTAAACAGGAACTCCCTTCAATACAATCAACGGAAACTCCTAGGTATTTCAAGGCGAGGAAATCAACACACAGAACAAAGCAGGTTTGGGTCGCAAAGAGTTTGTGGCAAGCACAAGCAAAGCGGAAGCAGATTTGGATTGTGAAAAAAGACAACAAGGTAACGAAGAATCCATCTACTGATTCTACTACCGAAGTGCCAAAACCAACCCAAAACCCGACCACCAATCCTTCAATCAAACAAAGAGCAGCTTTATTGGAAAGACTGTTGTATCATCGCTCTACAATTGCATTGGGAACTTATGACCAAAACAACTACAATGCTTCACCCACAGACACTTCATAGTCGTCCGGGAGGACTCAGACTAGGAGGGGGGGAGGTATACAGGAGCTACAAAGCAGCTACAAGCGGAAAAAACAAAGAAAAACAAAAATTATATTACAAGGGCAGTGTCTTACATGATTTTGCAATTTTTTATGTTTGATTGCGGATATTGATAATATTTATGCCCTTATATACCTTGTTTTGCAACAAGAAGAGATCAAATGATGAATTTGGGTCTCTAGATGTGTAAATATCACTAAATAAGAGTGTTTTTGGAGCTAAAAAGTGGAAAAAAGTGGTAATCCAAGTCCAAAAATCACAAAGAAGTGTATATTCATATACACAGGGTTACCAGCTATTTATCGTGTATGTTTGGAATTTTTTGGCTTCAATTTGCTATTTTCCTTTATTTTTTATGATTTTCTTAATAAAAATAAAAGAAAAATAAAAAAGCAGGTGAAATGAGATCGGAAAAAAGAAAAGAATAGACGGTGATGGTCCTAATGACAAGGGCAACCCATGGTAAAAATGGGGTACAATTCTGAAAAAGTTGCGGAAAGCCCGAAATGACAGAATTTTGGCAAAGTGGACAGATTTCTCAGAAACAGGTCAAACGGAGTCCAAATTGAGAAATTTCAAATCCTAAAGTGCATTTCACGACGAGATAGGAGCACATGTCAAATTTGGTAACAAGTGATCCGGGAAGCCCGAAGTTAAGTATTTTTCACTTCACTATCAAGCTCATTTCAACTATTACCTTCTTGGAGAGAGCAAAGAGCACACAGGAGCATCCGACCTTCTACCGCCTTCTACGACTGCTACGAGAGCTCAGAGGACACCAACATGAGAGGTAGACTCGTTGCCATAAGCTTTTGATGCTTATCGTTAACTTTTGTCGCGAAAACTCACCAAAACCAAGAAACAAGAGCAGACGGGGAATGGGGAGGAACGCTAGGTAGGGGCACAACCGCCTAACCAAACCTTGCAAGAACTTAGAGGTGGGTTACCCTAGTATAGGAGATGAGTTTCTAGCACTCAAAGCTCGAGAAAGAACGACTGGAAAAACCCTAGGTCAACAGAGCCTGCAAGAGGCAAACAGAAAAAAGTTGTCGGAACGACACAAAACTTCTCAGGAAGCTTAACAACATCGAGGGCAATGCAACCATGGAGTATCTCCGGGTTTGGATCACCAAAAGTAGGTCGGAACAACCGATTCGGCGGCGGACACACAAAGCGTCATTTTGGCATAACGGCAAAATTGACGACCAAATGACATGAAACTTCACAAGCAGCTTCAAATATACATGGATGACTTATGTTTGCAAGCAAAACCCAAAAGAAAGCTGATTCACTTACCCATGGTGAAAAAGACGCTTTCGGGCAACCAAATGGAGAAAGATGGAGAACGGGGAGCCAAAGTCAAGTTCAACCAAATAGGTGGCTTCACAACATATCCAATGAGCTGGAAATGCAACTCTCGAGAAGAAAAGTTGAAGAAATTCAACTCCAAGGCAAAAAGACGACTTCGGAGACTGAAATGCCTATAAGGGGGCTTTTTAGCTAAACTGATGACTTTTTAAGTTGAAAACTAGTTAGCAGGGCTTAGGGCACTAGCACAAAGCATTCTTGCACAAAAAGACCAACATTTCAAGAAAAGACATCATACGCGTATGATGTCTCACAGCATGATTTTCACATCCATTTCAACATTTGAGTGCATAGCCTCATTCCACATGTTAATCACATCCTATGAACCAAGTATCATGAGAATTGGAGTTAGAAAACCCAAGGAAAACCAAAAAGACGCAAAGTAGGCCATAAAATTGATTTTTGGTCCTAATTTTGTCAAAATAACTCCAAACTCATTGAAACTTTGTAGGATTGTTGATTAACACATCTACAAGCTATCTAGAACCAAAAAGCACCATTTTGACACAAAAGACATCATACGCGTATGATGTCTATTTGCACTTACAAAGCAAAAAATGCTCATTTGTCATCATACATCCATTATATATATCTAATACATGCTACATATGAAGTTTGGAACCATTTGGTCCGGTGGATCACCCCATTAGCCCAATTAAGAGAAAATCCTTCATACAAAGCCTATTTTTGTCCCAAATCCAACATATTCAAGTCCAAACCAAGATTTGAGTATAAACAGTCCTTCACTAGCACATGGAGAGTTCACAGAACCAATCCCATGAAAAATTGATGAAAAAGACATCATACGCGTATGATGTCTCACTATGTGATTTTGGCACCTCAGGGCTTCAACCACCAAACAGAAGTGATCTACATGCCATTTGAAGGTGAACCACCAAGTTTTATCCAATTTGGATCATAAAATCCAATTCCCTTTCAAAATTTTGCCAAGAGCCTGAACTGGGCTAAACTGGCCAAAACTTGACCAAATGGGATCCAAACTCAAATCCAAGCATATGATACTCATGTATACACTATCAGTTACAAGCACAACCAATATGAAGTCATTCTGACACAAAAGACATCATACGCGTATGATGTCTCAAGCATGTTTTTGAGCCCAGTTTGCATATTTTTTCACCTACATTGCATCCTTAGGCCCTGAATAGCTCATGTTTCAATTTTCAAGTCATTTGAATAGTTAAAAGCTTCATTTCGGCTTTCAGTACTAAAAAGACGCTAACTTCTGAAATTGGAGTTACAGGATCCATGGATTCCGCTAAGTCATCGGCAACTAAGAGAAAAAGACCAACCATCAAGGATGCTCTTGCAGAAGCAGAACCTTTTGATATTCCAACAGAAACCCTCAATCCAACCAAGACTTGGGTGGAGGAAGCAGTACTAGAGAAAGAGGGAATAAAGATCTACCAGGGGACTTTCAGAGATCCTCAAGGGCAATCGGTCGATGTACCTATGATCCCACGAGAATTAGTGGATTATAGCAGATCAGAGAACATCAGCAGATACCTGGAAAAGGCTGACTTACACAGGTTCTTCACCTCGAGACCATCAGGTGTAGACACAAGAAGAGTGTATGAGTTGGCAACATCCATTCAGAAGGATGGGAAATCCACGTTGACAGCCATGGATGGAGAAACAGTTGAAGTACAGATCACTCCACAGCTCATTGCAGATGCATTGAAGCTGCACAACAAAGGGAGTTCTGTCAGAGAAAGAAGGGAGGCCATAGAGGTCTATGGATCAAAGAAACAAAATACAACCTACGGAGATATGGCAGATCAACGAGCGGCAACCCTTTGCCGATTATACAACCAGTTTTTCCATGTGTGCAGTAAAAGACCGCAGAAGTATACTACACCACCCCATGCCATTGCGACAACCATCACATGGGCACTGAAGAGAAACATGCCAAAAGAGGTGAATTATGCTCAATACATCCACGAGCAAGTAATCGCCATGCACAACCAGAAGCCAAAGTACATAGGAGGAGGAGAAATCCTAACAAGAATAGCTTATGAAGCTATTGGAGCTAGGGATCAATGGCCACGGGTTCCCTCCCAGAATGAGTGGCTTAGAGAAGCCGATGAAGAGAAAGAACAGCAAGAAGTATCCAAGAGGGCGTCCACAAGAGCACGCCGAAAACTAGAAATAGTTTCAGAACCTGAAGAGGCTGTGGATGAGCCGCTAAAGAAGAAAGCGAAGAAGAAGGCTGATCCCAAGCAAACCAAAAGTCAAAAAGCCGCAAGAATGGAAAGGCTGGTGGAGCAGTTTAGAGCGGAAAGAACTCTAAAGGGGGACTTTGAAGAAATGTGGGTGCCAGACTCCACTAAAGTCGGAACCAGCTCTGCCAGGCCACATGTTGATCAATATGATCAATATATTAGAGCTTATGAGGAGTCGGAGGCCATACTGGAGCAGCAACCTGTCGAGCCTTATACTGAAGAGGAAGTACAGCTTTTAAAAGCTGAGCTGAAAAAGGACGACAAGGAGAAGAAGGAAGTAGATGAGTCTACTGAACTTCGAGGGAAAGACGGGCAAGCAAACAAAGGAAAAGCCAAGATGACTGAGGACAATCAGCCCTCCTTTACTGATGTACCAAGCCCGAAGAAGACGGAAATTATTGTGGAGGAGACCACAATAGAAATAGAAACAGAAGTTATGGAAAAGCCGGAGGCCGGGACCAAGGGAAAGGAGATAGATCCAGTTCAGCAAAAGAAAGATGATTATGAGGATCTGGTAGCGATCGGATACAGTGAAGAAGAGGCCCTGGAGGCAGTTTATGGGATATCCCTACGAAAACAAGATGATCGGAAAGGGACGAAGGAAAAGACAAAGGGTACAATGGAGAGTAAAGAGAAAATGGACGAACAGAACATACTAGAAGAGCCGAAGCCATTGGAGGTGGTGGCAGAAAGAGCTGTCAAGTTGATAGATGAAGATGAAAAAGACATGCACATGGTGCATGAACTGCTCAGCAAGATTAAAGAAAGATCCAGAGAAAAGGAAGTAGCAATTGAGACAGCAAAACAAAAGGAAGCAGAGTTGCAGAAGAAGTTAGAGAATGCTATGACTGAATTTGAAAGTCATAAAGCATCACTCTACGACGCAGAAAACGAGAGAGATGGCTTGATACTCCAACTAGCCGAAGCTTCAAGAGAGGTAACAAGTTCACAGGAAGCAAAGGAGCGAATAGAAGATGAGCTGGAGGCAGCCAAGGATGAGCTCATTGAGCTAAGGGAAAGAGTCGAACTTCAAGAAAGGACAATCACAAGACTCAGGACCACCCCTAGAGCTAGCAGAGCAGGAACAGAACAAGAGGGAGCCCTCGTACCAGCTCTGGAAGATCAGGTCAGAAGTTTGCAAAGAGAGCTAAGGTTAGAGCAAGTGCAAAGATTGCACATGGCGGAGGGATCATTGGCTGCAGAGGAGAGGCTCACATCAGAAAACCAAACACTAAGGACAGAAAATGAGGCCCTCCGCAAACAGCTCCAAGACCTCCAAGAGCAACAAAGAAGAGAAACAGAGACACCACAAGAAGAAGTAGGGGGAGCAGCCATAGAGCTACCAGAAACTGGAGAGGCAACCACAATTGAAGATCCAGCCCCAGTTCAAGAAGTGGCCTCAACTTCAGGAATCTCTGAAGAAGAAGAACAAAGGCTCCAGGACCACATAGAAAAGTCAACAGAGGAAAGTGCCAAGGCGGAAATGGAATGGGAAAGGAGACTCCTCATCTCCATTAGACTTCAAGGTTTAGACACAAAAGTGCTCCATGAAGAGTGGATGCAACCCAGCATGCCTTTCCCTCTGATGAAATTTGAAGTGATAAAGACGAAAAAGAGAATAGAGGAGGAGCAGTATGTCGCTCTTTACGAAGGCGACATCACAAAGGATGAACAATCAAAGAAGATTGTAGATTCTCAACCTAGATGGAGGAAAGGTTGGCTGAACAAATACCCAGCCTACCTCATCTACTTGGTAGAGGCTCCAAAGGAGATTCGGGAGGATGCAACCTTCTGCCCGGCGCCAAGAGTCAGAAGCTGGAAAGAGCATGGCAGGATTGCAGAAAAGAAGCCAAATTGGCATAATTACCCAAGGATGCCAGGACCAAAGGCAGGAGAGAGAATAGGTAAAGCCTACATGGTGAAAACCCTAACGGGCACCATCAAACTCTTTACTGGTTCTCCTGACCTTTCGTGTCAGATGCTAAAGAAAATCTGCAGGACTCTCTTAGCATGCATTGAAGTGTTCGCGCCAGATAAAGCCACTACCTCGAGTCTACTATCGACGGCCGACATAGTGACGGATATGATGTATGATCTTTCATTGCAGCCATCACCAAAGGTGTTACATCTCTTATACCAAAGAATTATGTTTTTGCCTAGCTTCCACATGCAAACATTCGAAGAATCTTTCTACACCGGCTTTTTCACTCACAAAAGCAAAATATTCGGCCCAACCTTGACCATCGGCAACCTACGCTACGAATCACATTTGCAGATGCTCAAGACGACAGGACTCTATTGACCAAGCCTAAAAGTCATGTCAGGGACGACATGAACGCGGAGGGGGGGAGTGTTGAGCCAGCAGAGGATCACACCCACATTTTTGCTCACACCCATCATTTTGTAACCATTGATTGTAATAAATGTCTTTCCGACATTAATTTTGATTTGAGCCATTCATTAAGTAACGGGACTCAATTGAGTTTCCAGCTTGTAATCCCGAAGTAATTTCACCTGTTGATGTAAATAGTTAGAGATGTTCTCACCTCCAAGGCTGAGGTATATAAGCCAAAGTCTTGTAACCTAAGGGAGATTCAATTATTAATCAAAGTGAGTTTTTGAGCGCCGTGACTGTGTCTGAGAGAGAGAGAGAGAGAGAGAGAGAGAGAGAGTCTTATCTTCTTGCTACGTGAGCTACGGGGCCGCCATTGGAGAAGCGACACCGCCATTGTGTTAGCAACGGTGAGAGCTACGCACAGATACCAAGAGTGCGCGCTATCGGCTTCTACGTGTGGTAAGTTCCTACGAGCTTCGGTGTGAGTTTTCTTCCAACTCGTGTGTCGGAATAGAGCGTGCAGCATATCTATAGAACCACTACGAGTAGAGCTACACATTAGTACCATCGGGGTCAAGTTTCGGTCACCTGTATTTTTCGGCCTGTCTTCATACGCGTTTACCGCACGGAGTGATTATAGGTTGATTTTGCAGTTCAAGTCTTTAGGGTGTTGTTCTTACCTAGTGTATAGACTTCCCCTTGAGTTTGAGATCGATTCAATGATTCTAGATCCTGTTTCGGATAGTATTCGTTCGTAGTACGGATTTCAGTCACTTGCGTATCTTAGTAGTGATTGTCATTATAAGGTCGAGTAGGTGATTTGACATCCTCCTAGTTGTTTCCATGCGCCTGCGGGTCAAGCTTCGTCCTCATCTGACAAATTTTGTTGTTGGTTGAGTTCTCGCTATTTAGCTTCCGCTAGCGGCGTAACCGCCTTAACAGAGGGCCACAAGGTACCCTTTATAATGCTACTAAGAAACCTTGTATGCTCTAGGGGATCACGAAATAGCCTCTAGGCCACAAGGTTCCCTCTATGCTAGAAAGAAAACCTCTACGGTTTACATTGGCAACCTACAAGCCTCGGGCCATAGGGTGCATCAAATGGCTCCTAGGCCACATGGTGGCCTCTATGCTAGAAAGGAAACCTCTGCGCCCTACATTGAGACTCTATGGCCCCAAGGCCATAGGGTGCCCCTTACGCCTAGTATGAAACCATTGAAACTCTATATTAGCATCTAAAGACTGTAGGCCACAAGGTGAGCTCTATGTTAGTAAGAAACCATCTAAACTCTATGTTGGTAACCTATGGCCCAAAGGCCATAGGATAGCCAAGGAACCCTTTAGGAGAATTCCCCACAAAGACCACCTTATGGCCCCATGGTGATTTAGTGGCCTAGGTGCCCTTCTTAAGACTCTTTTATTTTTGTATCATATGGCCCCAGGGAAATAAGCTTTTCTCTATGCTATCAAAAAACCGTTTATGATTTTTCTTGGAATCATATGGCCCCAAGGCCATAGGGTGCTCTCTATGCTAGCAAGAAACCCTCCATGCTATATGTTTGCAACCTATGGCACCAAGGACACAGGGTGTCCTCCATGATAGTAAGAAACCCTATATGCTCTAATTTTACACCCCATTTGACTATGTTGACACCCTATGGCCCCAGGGCCATAGGGTGCTCCCTACGGCCACAAGGTGCCCTTCAACATAGGAAGAGACCCTTTATGCCCTAAATTGGTACTCTTTGACCTTAGGGTGATAGGGTTCCTTCTATGCTAGTAGGATACATTATATGGTCTAGGTTTCCACTCTATTGCGTAGGGCTAAAAGGTTTGCTCTATGAAGAAACCATGTATACTATATGTTGTAGTGTATGGCCCTAGAGATAGAAGGAAACCCTAGGGCTATAGGGTGTCCTCTATGCTACTATCATATGGTCCAAGGGCCAGATAGTGACCAAGGTATCATGTGTGTGAGAATTCTCTACTATATATACAAAAACCACTTCATGGCACTATGGCGTCCCAAGGGCAACAAGGGTGCTAATAAAAATCCCTGTATGCTCTATGTTGGCACCCTATGGCCCCAAGGCCATAGGGCAGTCTTTATGCTATTAAAATCCTCTACGCACTATGTTTATGTGTATACTTATAAGAAGCCATTTATGCACTATGTTGGCGTCTTATGACCTTAGATCCATAAGATGTCCTCTATGGTAAAAGAGAAATTGTACATGGGATATGATGGCATCCTATGGTCCTAGGGCCATAGGGTGTCCTCTATGCTAGCAAAATGTGTAAGTTAATACTCCAAAATTGAAAGAGCTTGTCACAAAAAAGAAAAAACCTTCTACTTCCATTGTGGTGTCATGCAACCCAATTCCCAACTCTTGGGCCACTAGAATAGTTTCATTGGATTCTTCTTCTTCCCTTGCACATGTTCTGGAACTTTCACTATCTTCTTCCATTGGATTACTCTTTAAATTTATCTCCAGTCGTTGTTGGCCTTCAAAGACTTGTAGATTCTTGTCATCTTCGTCAGAAACTCTTTGGTTGACATGGAGATTGATGAATCTTTCTCGGTAGGGTCAATGGCATTAGCATCCTCTATACCAACAATCTCGAGTAAAACTTTGTCAGCCGCAATATCTTGTTGAAGGATTGCAAGTTTAAAGAACAACTAATTTTAGATTCCAAAGTATCTAAATTTTGATAACTCTTTTTTGTCACACTCTTAGAAAAAACTAATCGCAAATAGAAAACTTACTAACTGACAACACATCTACAATAAATTTATTTTTATGCTCCTTATTCTCTAGAGATTCCTAATATTTATCTAGCTACATTAGTTCTTTGTCCATGATGGTGGCGCATAGAAGTATACTTGGAGAAACATTTATGCCTTTAAGCTCTAGAGCACAAGTCTCATTTTCTATTGCCATGATCTTCTTGCATTGGATGATTTCCTTAACTAATTTTCGTATGGCCTTCAGGCCATACGGTTCTCTTTGTAGATATCTCTATCACTTTAACATAATCCAAAATATGTCTCTTTTTGGCCTCAAGGCCATAGGGTTAGAATTGTTGGGAGGTCTCAACACTTAAATAGATATATGGATTCAAAGCCATATGGTACTTTATTTATGTGTCACCCTATGGCCCTAAGGCCATGGGTTGTCATAGGGCCACAAGATGCCCTCTATGAGCACTAGTAAGAAACCATATATGCTTTATGTTGGCACCCTATGACCCGAGGGCCACAAGCTCTGCCTCCTATGCTAGTAAGAAACCCTTTATGCTACATGTTCTCACTCTATGGCCTTTGGGCCATACGGTGCCCTCTGTGCTAGTAACAAATCCTCTATGCTCTATGTTTGCACCCTATGGACCTAGGGCCACGAGGTACCCTCTATGATAGTAAGAAATCCTCTATTCTCTATGTTTTCACCGTATGGACCTAGGGCCACAAGCTACCCTCTATGCTCGTAAGAAATCCTCTATGCTAAATATTGAAACCCTATGGCCCCAAGGCCATAGGATGTCCTCTATGCTAGTAAGAAAAACCCTCTATGCTCTATGTTGGTACCCTATGGAGACTTAAGGGCCACAAGGTACCCTTTATAATGCTACTAAGAAACCTTGTATGCTCTAGGGGAGCACGAAATAGCACCTAGGCCACAAGGTTCCCTCTATGCTAGAAAGAAAACCTCTACGATCTACATTGGCAACCTACAGGCCTCGAGCCATAGGGTGCATCAAATGGCTCCTAGGCCACATGGTGGCCTCTATGCTAGAAAGGAAACCTCTGCGCCCTACATTGACACTCTATGGCCCCAAGGCCATAGGGTTCCCCTTACGCCTAGTATGAAACCATTGAAACTCTATATTAGCATCTAAAGACTATAGGCCACAAGGTGAGCTCTATGTTAGTAAGAAACCATCTAAACTCTATGTTGGTAACCTATGGCCCAAAGGCCATAGGATAGCCAAGGAACCCTTTGGGAGCATTCCCCACAAAGACCACCTTATGGCCCCATGGTGATTTAGTGGCCTAGGTACCCTTCTTAAGACTCTTTTATTTTTGTATCATATGGCCCCAGGGAAATATGCTATCCTCTATGCTATCAAAAAACCGTTTATGATTTTTGTTGGAATAATATGGCCCCAAGGCCATAGGGTGCTCTCTATGCTAGCAAGAAACCCTCCATGCTATATGTTTGCAACCTATGGCACCAAGGACACAGGGTGTCCTCCATGATAGTAAGAAACCCTATATGCTCTAATTTTACACCCCATTTGACTATGTTGACACCCTATGGCCCCAGGGCCATAGGGTGCTCCCTACGGCCACAAGGTGCCCTTCAACATAGGAAGAGACCCTTTATGCCCTAAATTGGTACTCTTTGACCTTAGGGTGATAGGGTTCCTTCTATGCTAGTAGGATACATTATATGGTCTAGGTTTCCACTCTATTGCGTAGGGCTAAAAGGTTTGCTCTATGAAGAAACCATGTATACTATATGTTGGCAGGGTATGGCCCTAGGGATATAAGAAAACCCTAGGGCTATAGGGTGTCCTCTATGCTACTATCATATGGTCCAACGGCCAGATAGTGACCAAGGTATCATGTGTGTGAGAATTCTCTACTATATATACAAAAACCACTTCATGGCACTATGGCGTCCCAAGGGAAACAAGGTGCTAATAAAAAGCCCTCTATGATCTATGTTGGCGCCCTATGGCCCCAATGCCATAAGGCGGTCTTTATGCTAGTAAAATTCCCTCCATGCACTATGTTTACGTGTAAACTTATAAGATGCCATTTATGCACTAAGTTGGCGTCTTATGACCCTAGATCCATAAGATGTCCTCTATGGTAAAAGAGAAATTGTTCATGGGATATGATGGCATGCTATGGTCCTAGGGCCATAGGGTGTTGTGTATGCTAGCAAAATGTGTAAGTTAATACTGCGATAAATATGCAATCTAGTATACAAAATTGAATCATTATCATACATCATACATTTGTTGCTTTGCCACACAGTTGAAGGGGTCTTTGCCTTCAAATATCATGATAACATTCAAACATTTAAATCAAATTTGCAAGTACTTTAATTCACAAATGCATTGATCTGTTGGTGGATGGAAGGTCCGGCTCACCATGCACTTTGATTTACAAATCCTGAGGGGAAAAAGTATTTGTGTTGGATTCTCCTTATGGCATTGCATGTGTTTTGGAACTTGCATTGCCTTCTACTTCCAATTTACAAACTTAAACAATGGTTATACATTATACAATCATTTCTTTGCAATAAACCTTGATACAATGTTCTGATTGCTACATGACAAGCTAAAAAATTCTACTAGTCCTAGCTTCCCTCTATTGAAAAAAATTCAAGATATAAATTCCAATTCTCTGCATCATCTAGAAGAGAAACAAAATCATAGTTTGGAACAAAATACTCGCACTTTATATCTTTGAATAAAATCTTGTTACAATCAAAGAACTAGATCTTCACATAATCCAAAGGACAAATGCTTCAATAACCATTTATACTCGATGTTTACTATCTAAGAAAATAATTGGCATTTACAACAAATGTTGAATATATGTTTAATCTAGTTAGTTGCAATACAAAGATAATTATTTCAAAGCGAATATGTTTAATCTAGTTAGTTTGCAATACAAAGATAATTATTTCAAATGCTTACACCATCAATTCACAATAGAAGAACTTACACCCAACAAAAAATGATCATACATCAATTGTTCAAACTCTCATTTTGGAATTTTGAGGACTAAATACTTTTTAGTTTTTTCTAGCTTATTTCATTCTCAATAGAATATTAAACCTTAATCACAAGATAAGAAATATATGTCCCTAATGTATATGGACACAAGATATAAGGCCAAAGAAAAATGTTCTTGAAACACTTAAAGAGTCTTTAGGTGACCTATAATAACCAACCTATGGTCTAAAGGCCATAGGGTGTCATGTGATGTTTTATAAGATGTGTCCATAAGAGCTAGGTGATTTGCATCCATGGGGTGATTTAAGTGCCTCTGTGGAGATTCTATGTCACCACCCTATGGCCCTAAGGCCTTAGGGTATCCCAAATGCACTTGGATAACTTATGTTTCATTCTAGAATAGCCCAAATACTCATGTGCCCGTTTAGAGACTTTATGTAATCACTCTATATACATAAGATTGTAGGATAGTTGTGTTGACACCCTATGGCCTTAAGGCTGTAGACTAGCCCAAATGCTTATGTGCCCTTTTAAAGACTCTATGTAATCACCCTATATCTGCCGTAAGATTGTAGGGTAGCCAAATGCTTTTGGGGGATTCTATGTTGACACCCTATGGGCCTAAGGCTATAGAGTAACCCAGATGCTTATGTGCCCTTTTAGAGACTCGGTGTAATTACCCTACATCTGTAAGGTTGTAGGGTATCCCATTTTCTTTTGGGGGATTCTATGGCCCTAGGGCCATAGGGTGTCATGTCTACAAAGAACTCTATGATCCTCAAGTCATAGGGTATTCTTCCCAAACCTCATATGATCAATTAACTTTAAAGTATTACATAATATATATCTTATGACCATATATAAATGTAGAAATCTATTTACCACAACATGTCCATGTAATATAATACACTTAAGTCTAATTCATTTATTGTGAAAAAACTCAAACTCACAAGTTCACATTTTTTCAAAGAAAATAAATTGAGAAATAACGAGCCAAACATCAATGTTTTTAACATCATGGGAAGATTTGAGATGGGACAAATAAAATAAAATGACAACAATAATAATATAAATATCAGTAATGTAATATCATGGGTGGCTAGCTTAACCTGCTTCCTGTAGAATTTCTAGAATGGCCTCAACACTTGTATCCAATGGTTCTTCAATTTCTTCTTCCTCTGAATCCTTGGCATTGGCTTTCTCTGTGTTATCCACACCTGCCCACCTTCTAAGATCAAGGTCTTCTTCCACTATGGAATGGCAAAGAGACTCCAATTGCGTCATTTGATCACTACTATATGCAATTGATATCACCTTTCTCTATTGTTGTAGTGCCTCTTTAGTCCCATAGCCTAATGAGAAGATGTCTATCACTTGATCATCTTCTTTGAGACAGATGCATTTGATTGCAAGATGTACAAAAAAGGATTTGTCCATGGTCACAGCATCATTCTCATCGTCATTGATACAGAGAGTATGCTTTGGCTCCAACAGTGACTCTTTAACACTAGAGTAGTTGGTGTACTGCTCTCCTTGACTGAAAAATGCCCAAACCCCAAAAATTACTTCTCAAAGAGCACATGTTTGGATGGTCTTTGATCCCATTAAGGAGCTCAAAGGTAGAACGTGCATTTCATACCATTTAGCTTTTTTAGAAATTGCCTTCTCTAGGGAAGCAGCATGCTGATACTTGACTAAGCCGGCAATTAAAAACTCTAATGGTTGATGTGCTACCCCACATACTCCATCAATTACTTTACCAAATTGGGCAGCACTCCAACCACTAGATGTAAGACTTTTGTGTGTTGTGTCTATGATGCAAACACCAGCATGAATTTTAGAGCTATTCTCTGCAGAGAAACTCAATGCCTTCCAAATTCTTTCCAACACACTTGATTGTCCATGGTAAAATGAATTTCAAACTAGAAGTGCCATTCTTTTGTGCAATGATCCAGTGCACATATTCCCTAGTGATCTCAGGAATTGGCTCTTTCTCCTTTCCTTTTTGTAGTAGGAGATTTAGCCATTGCGTACAACTCGTGAAGAGAGATTTGTAAATCTCATGTGTAATGTTATAATGAGACTTACATTTATCCCATGAAGTAGTTGCTATTGCTAATGGATCTATCTCTTTAAATTACATCAACATTTGAGGCTCAAAAACCCTGGTCTTCTTTAAGACCGTTGCACGTGCAGTGAGGTCGAGCATGCCCGCTTGACGTGGTTGCTTCACTAAGCAGATCTTCTCATCTGCCAGCTCCTGTTGTAGTAGCTTTACATCATTATCTTCTAAACCATTTAGGCATCTAAAGGTTGTTATGCTTGGTTGTCGCCCACCATGAGCAGTTGATGTCTAATGCTTCTCCAAGATGTTTATCCACTGATCATAGATTTCATCATCATACATGACCATGTGTGCTTCTTTGTTAGCAAATGATTTATGGTTGAACACTATTTTTGCCACATTTACAAAGGCCTTCAAAATAAAGAAAAGAAAATTAACTTTATTTCAAGACATATTTGTAACAAAAATAAGCATAGGGAAGTGGAACTTACATCCCAACCTGCTCGACTCGGATGACCGGCAGGAACACTTGCCTTGGGTTTTGTTGGTTTAGAATATGCAAGACATTGACTACGGCCATGCTTCAAGACCTCCACATAAGGCTGGTGTTTCATTGCTGTTATTCTCTCCATGTTCTCCATTTTGGAAATTCGAACAGTAACCTCTTTCGGAGCGTCTACCACTATCTGTGTAGTTCTAAACTTGTAGAACTCTTTTCTCAAAGCATACTTAGTGCTGTTGTTACCCAAAAAATCTCTAGCCGCTATGATGGAATGCTGACCAACTAGAATCCAGTAGTGGTATGTTGATAGCTTGTCTCCATGCACTTTAGCTGTTTGTAAAGACATTTTTGTAATTGGGTTATACGGCATCAAGTGTGCTGCAGCGGAGACTGGCCTAGAGTGCCCTGCAAATTGCTTCAAGAGATATTTCACATATACATCTGACAATGGTCTACATTTATAGCCATCTGGTGCAAGGTTGCATTGCTCAACTGGGATCAATTGGGTAAATAGTACACCAAATTTAAAATAGTGTGAAATTCCGACGTATCCATCTAGCCCACTCTTAGAAGTTTTGGCAACTTCTTTTTCAAGATCTTTTCTTTGGGCTGTATAATAGATTTCAACACAGCTAAGGCTGCTGAGTCCACAACCACTGCCACTGAGGGGGTTCCAACTGTTAGGGTTGCAACTCCACTAGAATCTCCTGCTTCTTGAGTCTGTAAGGGTATAACTGAAAGATTTTCTTCGGCCACATTTCCACTATTTTCTCCAAGTGAGGGAGTCTGACTCTCCTTGAGCGTCTTAGATTGATTTGTTGTACCTGTGTCTTCATTCTTTCACTTCTTATTCTTCTTTGTGCTGCTCAATTTACCTAAATATTGATTGACTTTCTTAAAGCCCTCAATATACAAGTCTATAACGTTCTCACTTGAAGTGTCATCTTGAAGCTCCACCCACCCTGCTTTTGTCATTGTCACTCCTTCATAATCAACCTTCACCAATTTTTGAGCAAAGGCCACACGCTCCAACAAGTAGGAGTCACCATTGAGTAGTTTTACTCCAAGGCATGGAGACATTTCAAGATCTGAACAATCTTTCTTTATCTCCTTGACAATACCACAGTCCTTGAAGGGAAATTGCTCTTTATCTTGAAAGAACAAGTGGACTTTCTCATCACTTCCACCATTTGGTAAGTGAAAATCTAGATACCAAGAACTTGGTGTTGAGCTTGTTGCATCAATTGACTTTGACTTTCTCTTCTGAGACATTTTCTATAAAAAGAATGACATATATTTAGACAAGATGGATATTATTAAGTCCATATGGACCTAGGGCCATAGAGCCCCCTCTATGTTAACCATGTGGTCCTAGGTCCAAAGGGTGCCAACAAAATGGTTCTACAAGTGTACCTAGGCCACTCTATGGTAGTGTGATCATATGTTCTCTTATGACATTAGAGGACCCTCAAAGAAGTATCCCTTGAATGGCCTAAATACCCCTTCAGAGCCTCTACACCAACACCATATGGCATCATGTGGCGTGAAGGCCATAGGGTCCCCTGCATGCTAGTAAGAACCTCTCTATGCTCTACATTGGCATCCTATGGCCCCAAGGCCACAAGGTGGCCTCAATGTTTTAAGGAAATGCTTCATGAGTGTTTTCTGGTAACCTATGACCCCAGGGCCATATGGTGCTCTCCATGCAAGTAAAAACCACTATTTTCTCTATATTGAGGAGACCTTGTGGGATGAAGTCCATAGGGTCCCCTCTATGCTAGTAAGAACCTTTGTTTACTCTATAATGGCACCTTGTGGCCTAAAGGTCATAGGGTTCCCTCTATGCTACTAAGAGTCTCTTTGTGCTCTATGCTCTATGATCTATATTGACTTCCTATGGCCCCAAGACCACAAGGTGCCCTCATCGTTTCCAAAAACACCTCATTGTTTTGCTATGGCCCTAAGGCCATAGCTCTCTATGCCGATATAAAGCACCATGCTCTATATTAGCTCCCTAAGGCCTGAAGGCCATAGGGTTGGCCTCAAGGGCCCCAAGGGTGCTCTGCATGCCAATGAAAAATACTATTTTCTCTATATTGAGAAGACCTTGTGGGATGAAGGCCATAGGAACCCTTCTATCATGGATTTTTGACAACCAATCCCCCTAGGTCAGGATGTTCTATATGCTAGTAAAAACACTGTTTTCTCTATATTGGCACCATGTGACTTGAAATCCATACGGTCCCCTATATTCTAGTAAGAGCCTCTCCATGCTCTATATTGGCACCCTTTGGCCTGAAGGCCATAGGGTCCGATCTTTGCTAGTAAGAACCGATCTATGCTCTATATTGGCACCCTATGGCCTTCAGCCATAGGGTCCCCTGTATGCTAGTAAGAACCTCTCTATGCTCTACACATCCGATGACCCCAAGGCCACAAGTTGCCCTCTATATTTTGAAGAAACCCTTCAGAAGGGTTTTTTGGCAACATATGGACCTAGGGCCATAGTGTGCTCTCTATGCCATTGAAAAACCCTCATTGTTTTGGTACCCTATGGGCACAGGTATAAAGCACTTTTTGGTCTCTCTATAGTAGTAAGAACTGATCTTTGTTCTATATTGGCACCCTTTGGCCTAAAGGCCATAGGGTCCGCTCTGTGCTAGTAAGAACCGATCTATTCTCTATATTGGCACCCTAATTCAGGCCATAGGGTCCCCTGTATGTTAGTAAGAACCTCTCTATGATCTACACATACTATGACCCCGAGGGCACAAGGTGCCCTCTATGTTTTGAAGAAACCCTTCATGATTCTTTTTTGGCAACCTATGGACCCAGGGCCATAGGGTGCTCTCTATGCTAGTAAAAACACTATTTGCTCTATATTGAGGAAACTTTGTGGGCTGAAGGCCATAGGTTCCCCTCTATGCTAGTGAGAACCTCTGTTTTCTCTACATTGACACCCTGTGGCCTGAAGGCCATAGGGTTCCTTGTATGCTAGTAAGAAGCTCTCTATGCTCTATGCTCTATGCTCTATATTGACATCCTATGGCCCCAAGGCCACAAGGTGCCCTCATTGTTTGGAAAAAACCCTCATTGTTTTGGCACCCTATGGCCACATGTATAAGGCACTATTTGGTCTCTCTATGTTAGTAAGAACCGATCTATGCTCTATATTGGCACCCTATGGCCTGAAGGCCATAGGGTCCCCCCTATGCTAGTAAGAAACTCTCTATGTTCTACACATCCTATATGTTTTGAAGAAACCCTTCATGAGGGTTTTTTGGCAACCTATGGACCGAGGGCCATAGGATTCTCTCTATGCCATTGAGGAGACCTTGTGGGCTGAAGGCCATAGGGTCCCCTCTATGCCAGTAAGAACCTCTGTTTTCTCTACGTTGACACCCTGTGGCCTGAAGGCCATAGGGTTCCCTCTATGATGGTAAGAAACTCTCTATGTTCTATGCTCTATGCTCTATATTGACATCCTATGGCCCCAAGGCCACAAGGTGCCCTCATAGTTTCGTAAAAACCCTCATTGTTTTAGCACATTATGGCCCTAGGTATAAAGCACTATTTGGTCTCTCTATGCTAGTAAGAACCGATATATGCTCTATATTGGGACCCTATGGTGTTCATGCCATAGGGTCCTATGTATGCTAGTAAGAACCTCTCTATGCTCTACACATCTTATGACCCTAAGGGCACAAGGTGCTCTGTATGTTTTAAAGAAACCCTTCATGAGGGTTTTTTTGGCAACCTATGGACCCAGGGCCATAGGGTGCTCTCTATATCAGTAAAAAACACTATTGCTCTATATTGAGGAGACCTTGTGGGCTGAAGGCCATAGGGTCCCCTCTATGCTAGAACCTCTGTTTTCTCTATATTGACACCCTGTGGCTTGAAGGCCATAGGGTTCCCTCTATGGTAGCAAGAAGCTCTCTGTGCTCTATGATCTATGCTCTATGCTCTATGCTCTATATTGACATCCTATGGCCCCAAGGCCATAAGGTGCCCTCATTGTTTTGACACCTTATGGCCCCATGTATAAAGCACTATTTGTGGTCTCTGTATGCTAGTAAGAACCGATCTATGCTCCATATTGGGACCCTATGGCCTTCAGGCCATAGAGTCCCCTCTATGCTAGTAGGAACCTCTCTATGCTCTACACATCTTATGACCCTAAGGGCACAAGGTGCCCTATATGTTTTAAACAAACCATTCATGACAGTTTTTTGGCAACCTATGGACCCAGGTCCATAGGGTGCTCTCTATGCCAGTAAAAAACACTATTTGCTCTATATTGAGGAGACCTTGTGGGCTGAAGGCCATAGGGTCCCCTCTATGCTAGTAAGAACTTCCGTTTTCTCTATATTTACACCCTGTGGCCTGAAGGCCATAGGGTTCCCTCTATGGTAGTAAGAAGCTCTCTATGCTCTTTTCTCTTTGCTCTATGCTCTATATAGAGATCCTATGGCCCGAAGGCCACAAGGTGCCCTCATTGTTTTAGATGGAATGTAGGGCACCTTGTGACCCTAGGGAACATAGGGAATCCTATGGCCCTTGAGATTGTAGATTGTCACCCTATGGCCCTTGGACCACAAGGTCTTTAGATGGGATAGAGGGCATCCAAGGGCCCAAGGGTGGCCTACGTAGGGTACACCATGGTGCATATTAACGGGCACCATGGCAGCCCCATGCACCTAGGGATATAGGGCCATAGGATCTCCAAAAGGAACATAGGGAATTATGTGGCCCATGCGATTGTACATTGCCACCCTATGGAACTTGGGCCATAGGGTCTTCAGATGGAACATAGGGCACCTTGTGACCCTAGGGACCATAGGGAATCCTATGGCCCTTCAGATTGTAGATTGTCACCCTATGGCCCTTGGGCCACAAGGTCTCTAGATGGGACGTAGGGCACCCTGTGATCCTATGGATCTAGGGCCAAAGGATCTCCAAAAAAAACATATGGAACCCTATGGCCCTTGAGATTGTACATTGCCACCCTATGGCCCTTGGCCCACAAGGTCTCAAGATGGAACATAGGGCACCTTTTGATCCTATGGACATAGGTTCCTTATGTTCCTTTTGGAGATTCTATGGCGCTAGGGCCATAGGATCTTCAGAAGGAACATAGGGAACCATATGGCCCTTGAGATTGTACATTGCCATCCTATGGCCCTTGGGCCACAGGGTCTCTTGATGGGACATAGGGCACCATGTGATCCTATGTCCGTAGGGCCATATGTTCATATTGGAGATCCTATGGCCCGAGGACCATAGGATCTCCAAAAGGAACATAGGGAACCCTGTGATCCTATGTCCGTAGGGCCATATGTTCATATTGGAGATCCTATGGCCCGAGGACCATAGGATCTCCAAAAGGAACATAGGGAACCCTATGTCCCTTGAGATTGTACATTCCCACACTATGGCCCTTGGGCCACAAGGTCTCCAATAGGTCACCCTTTGATCCTATGGCCCTAAGTTCTTTATGTTGATTTTGGAGATTCTATGGCCCTAGTGCCACCCTATCTCCAAAAGGAACATAGGGAACCCTATGGCCCTTGAGATTGTACATTGCCACCGTAAGGCCCTTGGGCCATAAGGTCTCTGGATCGGACATAGAGCACCATGTGATCCTATGGCCATAGTGCCATATATATGTTTTGAAGATCCTATGGCCCTATGGCCATAGGATCTTCAATAGGAACATAGGGAACCCTATGACCCTTGAGATTGTACATTGGCACCCTATGGCTAGATGGGACATTGGTCACCCTATAGTACGATGTGAGACCACCCTATGCCCTATGTTCATAGGGTGCCTTAGGGCCATATGTTACTCTTTAGTATGAGGTGAAACCCTATGTAGCCATACCCTGTCTGCCCTTCTAAAGATTCTATGTCTAGTTTTATTTTAGTGACTACAAATGAATTTAAAGAAACTATATTACACCATATCTTACAGACACATATAGTGTACACTTTCTTTCCCACCTTTTTGCCTCTTTTTTTTTCCCATCCTCCTGTGAATTGAACCCTAATACATCCTCATACAACAGTGCACTCTACTCGTCCTCTTACAATGTGTGTCCAACTCCCCACAACCCAATTACAGGTATCCATAGTTTCAACATTTTCTGCAGTTATTTTTTTTTGTATTTGTAGGTTTATAATTTTTTTGTACTTAGAGATTTTTACAGTTTTACAGTATTAGGTCACTTATGAGGAGTTTTCTGTTTTACAGATTTAGGTCCCTAATAAGAGTTTTTTGTTTTACAAATTTAGGTCCCAAATTAGTGTCTTCTGTTTTATATTTTTAGGTCTCTAATTAGAGTATTCTGTATTACAGTTTTAGATCTCTAATTAGAGATTTTTCTATTTTATAGTTCTATAGTCTACAGTTTTACAGTTTTAGAGATGTATTTAATGATTTTTGTTTATTGTTTTAGAGAGAGGTGATTCACAACTTAGCTAAAATGTAATTAGATTAAGAATAGATTAAAACCGAATTAAGCAAAAAGATTAGGGTTTCTACATGTTACCTTTGAGTAAATCTGTGTTTGATGAAGAGAGGCTGCAGCAGTAGCAAGCAGTCACTTAGGTGTGTTGAGGCCGCGACGATGATGGTAACAGATGTGTGTTTGGGAGGTAGCGGTAGCAGTCCTTCTGTTGAAGGTTGTGGCGATGGCTTCGCATAGATCTATACGCGTCGTAACGATGGCGTAGAACTGTATGCATAGGGAGAGAGGGAGAGAGAGACAGAGAAATACAAGCTCTGTGTAGGTTTCGAGCAAGAAACGAGAGAGAGAAAGAGAGCGACAGCGCGAAAAAAATTGTGGTAGAGAGAGAAAGAGAGAGATAAGGTTAGTTAGGTTAGGCTAGAAATTCAAAATTCGAATTTTGAATTTAGGGGTTGTTCTCACGGGGTTGCAGTCAAGATTACTAGAGTTCTAGGCTTTGTGCAAAAATGAGACATACCTCATCGGCTCCGAAATTGAAAGAGCTTTTCAGGAAAAAAAAAAATGAGTATGGAAAAAAAAAGTGTTGGTGCAAGGCTTTGTCAATGTCCATATCTTTGTAGTACGAGTGGAACGACACCCATGAAGCAAAATTTGACTCTAGAATCAAAATCTGCGTAGTAAAAAATATACTAAAAATAGCTAAATTTTAAAAAAATTATCCCAAAAATTGTGCGCTATTTTTTTGTCCGATATCAATAAGTGTATTTGAAAACCCATTATGACAAAGTTTGTCGTAGCGTAAATTTTTTTAAAATTATTTTTTAATTATTTTCTTAATTTATGCCACTTGCGGATATCCCTTGAATGGCTGAAATTATTATTAACACTAGGTTGGTAACCTAACAGGAAATAAAAGTGTCCTTTCAGGGTTTTAAAAAAAACCTCCGAAACCATAGTAGATCCACTCATTTTGTAAAATCCTTTCATGAGGTTATAGTTCAAGGGTTAATTTTATTTTCGAGTTAATCAATTCGTGTTTTTTTGCTACAGGTGATGCTTTTTCGAGTTTATAGAAGCATGGATTCCACTCATATGTATGCTCTCTAAGGTGGCGTTGTGGTATGTTAAATAAGTACCGAGGGAAGAAGAGAGAAGAAGGATTAGACGGAGAGAGAAAAACATACTTGTGAAATAGAGATAGGATCGGGGTGTGAGAGTACCGACAACAAGAGAGAGAGAGAGAGAGAGAGAGAGAGAGAGAGCCTGAGAGTGGGAGATGAGGGGGAGAGAGGAAAGATAGGTTCAAAATGAAAAAAGTCCGGCTAAAGTTTGGGCAAGAAGGTTCTCAAGCCGGTTCAAATTATTTCATTTAGTAACTTGGTATAGAATTGTTTATGTGTTGGTTTAATGTATATATTTTATAAATATCCTACATTTTAATTGAGATGAAAGTGGAGTTAAGTAAAAGTGGAGTTTTGTTGTGAAGAAGGAGGTTGTGTGCACGTTTTCTACTCACATGTGTGTGTGTGTGTGTGTGTGTGTGAGAGAGAGAGAGAGAGAGAGAGAGAGTGGGAGATGAGGGGGAGAGAGGAAAGATAGGTTCAAAATGAAAAAAGTCCGGCTCAAGTTTGGGCAAGAAGGTTCTCAAGCCGGTTCAAATTATTTCATTTAGTATCTTGGTATAGAATTGTTTATGTGTTGGTTTAATTTATATATTTTATAAATATCCCACATTTTAATTGAGATGAAAGTGGAGTTTTGTTGTGAAGAAGGAGGTTGTGTGCACGTTTTCTACTCACGTGTGTGTGTGTGTGTGTGTGTGTGTGTGTGTGAGAGAGAGAGAGAGAGAGAGAGAGAGAGAGAGAGAGAGAGAGAGTTTGCCTGTTCATATGCGTGTGAAAAGGTTCCAAAGCCGGGTCCACAAATAATTTTTTCCGAGCCCTTAGAGAGGCAGTTAGTGGTGGTTACTCATTGCACTATTATATGCCTATAGTATTCATAGAAGAATAATAATCATAGTGTTTCCCGAGCCCTTAGAGAGGCAGTTAGTGTTGTCTACTCATTGCACTTTTAGATGCTTATAAATCTTATAGGGGAATAATAATCGTACTGACAAATCATGCATATTTTATTGCACACCCCACTTTAAAAGTTAGTGGTGGAGTAGTAGACGATTATAATATTCATATTGACAAATCATGCATATATTATTGCACGCTCCAATTTAGCAGTTAGCATACGCTGCGTGGGACCCCTCATGTCACTAACACATGCCACTCTTCCATCACTATCAATGCTTTTTGAGAGCATGGTGCTTTAGCCTATATAAATGTTACAAGGCAAGCACCATATGCTGCACAAGTGAATCGGAGGTGCTAATCAAGAGAGATTTTTTCATTTTCCCTGTACTTATACAATGCCTATAGGATATGCAACTACTGGTAATGAGGTAGTTGCAAAAATCCATGAAGAGCTTCACAAACTCCCCCCCAACGCACCCCTTGAAGAAAAGAAGACGTTTACACAGAGAGAGCGTGACACAAACAAGGCGATCCGGATGTTCAACCACCTTAATCGCGCTCGCAACACCGGAGACCAGGAACTCAATGATGGCTTTGAGACAATGCGAGAAACTCTGGGCAAGTGGGAGACATGGGGGTACATAGATAGCTCTCGAAGGGTCGCTTTATAGGCGGAGATTGACCATTTGCTTGTCTGCAAACGCACAATCAACCTGGTCGACATCTCTGGCTCTAATGTGGTTGAAGATTGAGGCAAGATTTAAATAAATATGCACTAGCACATGATAAATTGTACTAGTGTGATGCAAGTTGTACTGTGTGTGTGTGTGTGTGTGTGTGTGTGCAGGTTTGATTCCCTACCTAATCATGTAAACAACTTATTTTAATTATATGATGCTTATTTTAACTATATGATGGTGTTCCACTCTTCAGTGCCTTGGCGAGAATAATTCATATGTCTCTATCTGACTTATTATTATTGAAGTAGTTGTGATACTTTTAATCGGCCTGGTCTACTAACACATCTTCAAGATCTATCATAATTTAGGGTATTGTTGATATCTTGTAGCTAAACTGAACCGTCAAATGTAACTACAAGCTGTTTGAAAGCCAAATGTAAAGAAAATCTATGTGAGTTTTTTATATAATGCAAGAAAAAGATGAGCATGTCTTTAGTATTTACCCTACTTTTAGTAGAATATACTTTCATGTCCCCATCACAATCTATGGAAGGCACTGCATAATCAGAAAATAAAATATTTCATCAAGAATTGTTGAGTAGAAAGAAAGTGACAGCTAGATATCTATACAAGCAAGTTTACCTGTGGAGCCTTGAGCACCTTTTTGGTTCTTTTTGGGAGACTTCTTGGGCTTCTTGGATCTAACAAAATCCAATCTTTTTTTTATAGAGGAGATTGTACTATTGTTTACTCTTTTCGAAGAGGTGGCTTTCTTGGAAGCTGAGCCAATCTCCTCAATACCATTTTCATTTCTTTCGAGAACGTGCTCTAAAGTAAACAAAAATATATTTCTCACAAACATAATCTAAATAGTATGAGCACTTTAACAATTTTGTAGTTTTTATAAATGCCAAAAATAACCTTTATATAAGTTCCCTTCATCACGTGGGTAGGTGCCTTGAGTGTAATCTAGCCGCCAAGGGCAATACTCAATTTCCCAAGCAATCAAACCATAATCTCTCATCCATAGTGGATACATACACTCCTCACAAGAGAGGTCCCTCCAACTTTCAACAACAATTGGAAACTTCTCCAACAAAGTTTGATCGTAAAGCTGAATTAGCCATCTACATAAAATGCAGTTAACTTTATTTGAGCTCCTTTCCTAAGTGACTTATTTATTATACAAACTCTAAGTAAAAAATAGAATAACAACCATAAAGATATCAATTATATTACCTGAATAATACTCTCCTTGAAGATTCCATAAGCTCTGGAATTTTTTCATCCGACTCTTTTGTGTTGAGCTTACTCCAAAGCTCCACAAAAGCTTTATCAATGTGGTCCCTCAATTGGTGATGAAACCATGCTTCAAAGCCCTCCGGCATTTCTTCAATCATTTTTCCTTTGATCCTCAAGCATTGCTTCAAGATACTTTCCCAATACCACTCTTTACGCAAGTACATTCTAAATTTCATTGCACTAATATAATGCTCAGAAGTAACATCATCTACACGGCAATGCATCAAAGAGTGCAATATTTCCTTTTTCCTATAGAGCAAACAATAAACAAACCATAAATGCGTTGATTCATTTGATGATTTCATGTGTATTTTTTATCCAAAAATTATTACCTCTCTGGTGATATTTTAGAAGTTGCCAAAGAGTGGACTTTGTCTCTTGTAAGGCCCACTTGATCCTTTTCTCTTATCCAATTGAAGTTAAATAATAAAGAGAAGAACCCTTGGCCATTAGCGGGGTTGGCAATGGCCAACATCTATGTTACATTAGCACGATATCAAATCAAATCAATTTTTCAATCAAATATATCAAATTCAAACGACATGTCAACTTACAATTTTGTAGAAATTCAAACATAAACGGGGAGAAGAGAAAGTGTTTACCTTATAAGCTCTTTCTTTGAATATTTTTTCTACTCTTCCTCGAGCAACCATTTCCTTTTCTGGTAGTGAAATCGAGGGATCATTGATCTCTTGCATCTCTTTGATAAGAGACAAGTCAAAGTCTTCCTTTTGTAGAGCAAATGAAAAAAAAAAAGTAAGATTTTACAAAATAATGTCAAGCTTTAGAAATTATATAAAACGTGTACTTTAAGGCAAAAAAATATACCTTCCATATGAGGATTGCTAATAAAAGAGCAGGAGCGTTGTGCCAACTCCCTTTAGATGCCTTCTTCTCACAAGCAAGCTCTACCTCTATCCATCGAATCCAATCTTGGGGAAAGTCTTTCATTAAAGAATCTTTGCTTGCCACAGCCAGTTTTTGGAACAAGAAGATCTCATGCCCAAAATTTGTGCTCACAGTGGTTCTACCAATCCTAAACCACAATATCTTAAATTAAATGGCAGTAGAATGACATCGATAAAGTAATAGCAATAACGTTCAAAACAACAAATGTGCTTACTCATTTTGAGAGCGCAAAGCTAGCATAAGCTCCCCCTCTGCACTTCTATCAACAAAGACAAATTGACATTTCACAGAACAATGTCTCCACTTTATCATTGAAAATTCTACAACAACAAAAAAGAAAATTAGAAAGCATAGAGTAATACAAGTCAACTTTACATTAAACAAAAAAGAAATCACTTACGTGTTTTTATTAAGCGCATCCAAGTTTTCAAACGGTGATTACCATCCCAAACGATAAATTTTTTTCCTCTGGTGCAGGTCACAAAAGATTGGTTTGTAAAACAGCTGATTTGTGTCTCCTGTTTCTTGGCTTCACCACCCCTATTTGCCCCTCTCGTCCCCTACCTCCCTTCCCCTCTTTCGCAGCTTTACCACCTCTATTTACCCCCTCCTCGCCCCTCCCCACCCCTCTTGACCCCTCTTGCTCTCGCCCCTACCCACCCCCTCCTTTGCCCCTACCCACTCCCTCCCTCCCTCTCCTCTCTCCCCTCCCCCTCTCACCCCTAACCACCCCGCTCTTGACCCCTCTTGCTCTCGCCCCTCCCCACCCTCTCCCCTTAAGTCTTCCCACTCAAGGGAAAGGGAATTATCAAAATCATCACTTATTTCTCGCCAAATAGGCCCCCATTCATCTTTGTCTAAGTCGGAAACATAATGTTGATCATGGCCTAGCTTCTTAATTGACACAAGAAATGGAGCTCCAAGCACACCGTATCTAGACATCTCAAACCTTTTCACCAAGCCCTCAGTGCCTGGACCCACCGCTCTAATGGCTTCATTTTCCATCAATCTGCAAAGAGGAATTCGAGGAGGTTCCCCACCTCTCTTTACAATAAAAACCTCTACAATCTCCTCCAATATTCGACCATGAACATCCTTTCCAAATACTGTTGGATGATCAGGAGATTTAGCAACAATTGTTGTTGCTTCAAACACGTTGTGAGCCACCAATTCACCTTGTGTAGCATGAATATCTATGAACACCTCTTCTTCATGCACATCACTCACTATATCCTCTTCTTCATGCACATCACCCAAAATATCCTCCTTTCGATGGACATTGGAAGAAGCAATGGAAGATCGTGCATTGGCCCTATGCCCTGTAGTGCCAGACCTTAATGTGTATCCTACTCCTACAAGCAAAAGACAATAAGAACACAAATAGTTTAGTGAGTATGATGAGACAAAAGAAAAGAAAACAAATAGCTTAATGTATTTGAACTTACTTTGAGAGATACCTGTCCTGCCACGTTTAGATGGTGTACGAGCCATAATCTATTAACCACAAACAACAAAAATCTTCTTAGCAATGACAATACAAATATAAAATTCTAAATTTCGGCAGCATAACGGCGTAAAATGAAAATTAAAAAAAAAAACCAGTCTCAACTTGCTCATGGCAAGGAAAAATACAAATCCACTTTGACATTTGTATACCTCTTCTCTACAACGACCTGTTCTTACATCATTGTAATTGTTACTGTAAGTGTGTATGCAAGTGTGTTAAAGTGTGTGAATGCAAGTGTTTATATGTGTGTGTGTATGTGTGGATGTATGCATGATTGTGTGTGTGAATGTAAGTGTAATATGTGTGTGTCTTTATGCATGATTGTGTGTGTGTTTGTGCTATGTATGCAAGTGTGTTGGTGTTGTGAATGCAAGTGTTTATATATGTGTATGTGTGTATCTATGCAAGTGTGTTGATGTTGTGAATGCACATGTTTATATATGTGGGTGTATGTATGTATGTATGTGTGTGTATACAAGTGGATGTGTGCATGATTATGTGTGTGTGAATGTAAGTGTAATATGTGTGTGTATGCAAGTGTGTTGATGTTGTGAATAAAAGTGTTTATATATGTGTATGTGTGTATATGCTTGACAATACAAATATAAAATTCTAAATTTCGACAGCATAACGACGTAAAATGCAAATTAAAAAAAAAAAACCATTCTCAACTTGCTCATGGCAAGGAAAAATACAAATCCAGTTTGACATTTGTATACCTCTTCTCTACAACGACCTGTTCTTACATCATTGTAATTGTTACTCTAAGTGTGTTTAATATGTGTGTATGCAAGTGTGTTGATGTGTGTGAATGCAAGTGTTTATATGTGTGTGTGTGTGTGTGTGTGGATGTATGCATGATTGTGTGTGTGTGTGTGAATGTAAGTGTAATGTGTGTGTGTCTATATGCATGATTGTGTGTGTGTTTGTGCTATGTATGCAAGTGTGTTGATGTTGTGAATGCAAGTGTTTATATGTGTATGTGTGTATGTATGCAAGTGTGTTGATGTTGTGAATGCAAGTGTTTATATATGTGGGTGTATATATGTATGTATGTGTGTGTATGCAAGTGTAATGTGTGTGCGTATACATGACTGTGTGTGTGTTTGTGCTATGTGTGCAAGTGTTTTTATGTGTGTGTATGAAAGTGTGTATCACTGTGTGTGTGAGTGTGTGTGTGTGTGTGTGTGTGCTTACTTGCGCACGCTCGCCCGATCCACCGGAGGAGGTCCAATGGAAGCTCCATTGGAGCTCCTCCATGCCTTGAAAGGCATGGTGAGAAAGCAGCGCGCGCGCTGCCCTCTCACCATGCCTTTCAAGGCATGGAGGAGGTCCAATGGAGCTCCTATTGGAGCTCCCCCATGCCTTGAAAGGCATGGTGAGAGGGCAGCGTGCGCGCTGCTTTCTCACCATGCCTTTCAAGGCATGGGAGATCTCCATTGGAGCTCCCCCATGCCTTGAAAGGCATGGTGAGAGGGCAGCGCGCATGCTGCTTTCTCACCATGCCTTTCAAGGCATGGGGGAGCTCCAATAGGAGCTCCATTCGACTTCCATTGGACCTCCTCCGGTGGATCGGGCGAGCGTTCGCAGGTAAGCACACACACACACACACACGTGAGTAGAAAATCTACACACACACACACAGTACCTTGTCTTCTCTTACTCCTTCTTCACAGCAAAACTCCACTTTCTCTTCACTCCACTTTCATCTCCTTCTTCACAGAAAAACTTCACTTTCACTTCACTCCACTTCAATCTCAATTAAAACTCCATTTAAACTTCACTCCACTTTCATCTCAACTACTACTTTTTTCACACACACCATATATTACAAAAATGATATTGTGGTATAAACACTCACACACACACATTCATTTATATATATATATGTATATACACACACAAAGATATACACAACATGGATTCATATATATAGTTTTACTAAAAAAATACTATGTTTTTTACACACACACACACACAACCATATATTTAAAAAAATGATTGTATGTGTTTGTGTGTATAAAAAACGTAGCATTCTTAAAGTTAAGTTATGCACACACACACACACACACACAAAATGTAAAAACTATGTGCACAGTTAAATATCTTATGTGCACATACACTCAATTTAAAAAATGCTACGTTAAATATCTTAACTTAAACTATGTGCACATACACTCAACTTAAATATCTTAACTTAAAAAAATGCTACGTTGTTTACACACACCCACAAAATCATTGATACACACGCACAGTAATGTATATAACTTAACTAAAATAATTATATATACACACTACCAAAAACACACACACATATATATAAAATGGCAAGATGGAATCATATATATAACTTAACTAAAAAAATTGCTATGTTTTTATACAAAGTCAGTCATATAGAATGTTATGTTTTTTATACACACACTCACACAATCATATATATATATATATATATATATATATATATATATATATATATATATATATATATATATATATATATATATATATATATATATATATATATATACACACACACACACAAAGAAAAAAAAAAGATGGAGACACTATTAGACTGCATTAAATGCAGTTCTTGAACCACCATTTAGAAATTAAATGACCCCTCAAATTTGATGACATATTCCACTGCACATACATTCACAACCGTCATATATTAAATGCACTTCTTCAATTATGATTTTCATTATTCTTTGAGCCGTCACAAGATCTTATGCAACTGTCTTTTTGTCTATCTACCAATCTTTCACTTTCATTAACCTTCACATCTTTCATTAACTTTCACCAGTTTCATTAACCTTCACTTTATCTTTAACTTTCATTAACCTTCACCACCTTCACTTAATCCACCACAGTTTTCTCGCATCTCCACCCTGTAATCTGTTGCTTGAGAGAATATGTCCAACATGAAAGTAACAATAACTTGGAAGGTTGGTGGTCAGATAGTCAACCACGACATTCAGTTGAAGGGAAACTCATTGTTGCTTAGTGCTTACTATTTGCAGAGTTTACTGCCTCCATCTTGCCATTTTCAGTCACTATCTACTCTTATTGAAAGTGATTGTGGCCTAACAAAAGTCTTGCTGCAACCACACTGGGATATAGAAGGTCATCAGTATTTCTTAATAGATGGTTCTTTTTCGAGCTTGTTTGAGATGCTTCATTCATACACATTTATACAGGTATCTGACAATGAGAAAGAAAATGACAAAGAGATATCTGAAGATGTTTTAAGCATTGTGCATCTTGAAAGTAGTGGTGACAATATAGGACAGCTCAAAACTCAGTCAATCGTCATTTGGATTCAACAAAATCCAGGGGCAAAAAAGTTAAATGATCTGTTAACATTATGTGGAGCTCCTTTGCAAGTTGTTGAACTTCCACAACATTATGATGGAAATTTGTGTTTTGAGTTACCTGCGACTCAGGATAAAACAAAATGAATGACAGGGATGGAAGAACTCTTTGATGGTCACTTGTGGACTCGCCCATCTGTGACAACCATGGCAATAGCATGCACAATTCGTCTAAGCCACTGTTTGGGATTCATGCAGTGCAATTATTCAACATGTCCTCATTATATTAAGGAACAAGAATTCAATAGTAGAGATTTTCATGGATATTTGAATAGACAAGTGAAAAAGTACTACCTTGCAATGGAAGAGAATACAACAATAACTTGTCATTATTGTCAGAAGGTTGTTACTTGTGTTTCTGCTTGTCCCTGCAAAATCTATTATGTTTTTCCTAGAGATGGTACAATGTCGCGACTGGCAATACATGTTGGTAAACATTGTCATAATGTTAAGGCAGGAACCTCTAGGGCTGCTATTTCAAGAGTGCGGAAACTGGTAGGTGCAGTACTAAAAATAGAAAAGGGTGGCCCAAGAAAAATTCAAATGTTGGTGGCTCAACAACTTGTTCTTCACTCCTTGATTGGTGAGGAAGCTGAAGCTACATCCGATGTACAATTCAATGATTTTTTGGAAGAAATGATGCCACTGGTTCAAACCAAAGGGTAAGAAAACTCAATTTGGTTCCTTGAATTTGTTAATTTTTTAACTATTATAAATTTAGCCTTCTTGTGATGCATCGTGTAGGTTTTCTTCAATTGTTTCAAAGGAGAGGAAGAGTCAAGGTGCTGTTATTGGGGATGGATATGATAATATTTTATTGCTTCAAAAAAAGTGCATGTTTCCTTTTTTTCATGGGAGTAGATTTCCTGGACAGGGTGAAGAGGATGACAAGTGCTTCCTATTTCAAATGTCCACTAAAGGACCAGGTTCTGGGATTGATCTAGTAAATCGGATGAAAAGAACTGAAATTGGTGACTTGAGAAATGCGTGGGTACATTTTGATTTTACCGATAGAATAGATGGATGGGCAACAATGTCATGCTCAGTTTATGATCCAAGGTAATCTTTAAGTATTTAAATATCTCGTATTTTTTTATCATTAAATAAAAGAAGATGTGTGAAAATGTTTATGTTGAATATCTTGCAGCATACGATCACTACAAATAATTGCTATATGTGAAACTAAAGAGGAGGATGCAAAGACTCAAGTTATTTTTTGGGAGAGCCTTAATTCAACAATGGAAAAGTACAGACATGGTGCAGCCGACTTTGTAGGTTTTATGTCTGATGAAGCTGGTGCAAATTGGAATGCTATTTGAACAGTCTTCAATGGTGGTCCAGATAATATCATGGAGGGACGTGAACGATCATGCCTATTTCATTGGGAGCAGAGTCTCCACAAATATGCTAAAAAGTGGATACCTCAACATCTAACAAATCAACACATTGATATGTGTGAGGAATGGAGAGCTTGTAAGACCATTGTGCTTGCATCTCAAAAGGCACTTTCAATTCAAAAGTGGTGGAGACAACATATATCTACAGAGAGCATCACAAGAGTGAGCAGATGGTTTAAATGGTCGGAGCAACGAATTTCACACTGGGGAGGAATTGGAACAGATGTAAGTACCTTTATGACAATCTATATTTTTAGAAAAATTTCTTTTCATACATGAAATTTATAAATTTTAATTCATGTTTTTTTGCATTTCATAGGGTGGTCTAAGTCCATGGGAGTGGGCAAAAATTCCCAATGTTAATTTATCAGAAAGTGTACATGCCAGTTGGTTAGCAGGTGAAGGTGGAAAGAGAAAAATATCCTTGTATGATGCATGTGTAACAAATGTTATAAACTCATATATTCAATGTGCAAAGCGTTTGGGATATACTACTGGGCGTTATATAGGAACGGGTCCCACAATGGAGACCTTGCTTTCTTGAGTTGAATCTAAGCAAACTCCAACTCCAACCAACGTGGCCCATCTATTACACGAGGCTGTTGCAGGGACTCCCATGTATGCGCAACCAATTTTGCATGGAGACAAAGAAACAGTACAACGCAAAAAGAGGGGCAGAACAGGAACAAGTAGCTCCCATCGGCCAGAATATGTCATGGAATCTAAGCAATGAAACCATCGCAGTTGACCAAAAAAAATCAAATTTGATACCCAAGGACCAGGTATTTCTAACATTCCACTGCAAATTAGTGACAGTGATGATGATATTGGATCTCAAAAAGAAACAACCACACCTTTGTCATCTCAAAGAAACAATGTGTTTGAGAGTGATGTGCCACGCACTCAGTGGGCCCTCAAGAGAATGCCCATTCAAAGTCAAATAAAATATTTTGGAACAGTAGGGAGAAAAAATTGTGACAATATCTTGCATAGTCGCTCAATTGGTCTTGTTGCTCCATGTATATGGTCCGAAAGAATGTTCAAGGGTAAAACAATCGAGCAATGGTTATGGTTTTGTAATCATGATATTTTGCATACCCAATCAATCAAAAGACAAGTCAACGATTTACCTCCTGCTCCAAAGTAGCACGAGGGACAGATATCTCCACACAGGAACTTGCCGCGCTGCATCAGAGTGGATTTCGGACAGAGAATTCAATGGTAAATTCACAACCTCTTGCTGGCGACTGCAAAGAAGGTGGTGGAAGCTCGAGGAAGAAAAAGTGGAGGCATGGAATCTCTAAAGAGGCCATGAAGAAATTGGAAGCATGTAATAGTATGACAATTATATTTTTGGATGAAGTGAAAAGGTCTCAAGAGCATGTAATTTTCCGAGTTCTCACTGAAAATAGTTATGAGATTCATATAAAACAGAGTCCAACATGCACGTGTCCAGATTTTCAGAAGCGAGAGAATACCAACAAATCCTTTTTGGCATGCAAACATATGTACTATGTGTACACAAAAGTGCTCGGACTTGAACCTAAGGAGCACATGATTATTCATCAGCCAACCCTCTCACCAATGGACATCGCTTTTATTCTTGGACAACCAAGGAGGATTTCTCCCTCCATTTAATTACAACTGGTTTGGTATGCTTCTTTCACTCAACTAGAATATTGATCTATGATATGAAAGTGTTTTTCTGTATTTATTTTGGTTTATTATACTTGTGATTATTTATCTTGAAAAAACATTGTTTATGCAGCAAAGGATTTCAAATTTCAAGCAAAAGATATGAAGCATCTTGCAAGCTATTTGGGAGAAAATTACTTGCCTTTTAGAGTGACCATTACATTTATGGCGACTATCCTTTTTTGTACTCCAATTTTGATCTTATCCTATGGTAGTTTTGCGAATGTACTTACATCCTCAAACTTACGTTGTTTCAAAAAGCAATTGCTTGGGAAAAATAGTATTGTCTCTATCTGGCATTATTTTTTACTTCATCACATTTATATATGCTGTGGATTATATTTAACTCTGAAATTAGTGTTGTCTCTATTTTGCATGATTTTTTACTTTATCGCATGTTTATATGCTGTGGATTATTTGACTCTGATCACATGCGTTGCAAGCATATTTGACTCTAATGGCATGAGATGTGAAATGGTGATTTTATTTGTTTACATTTTTTCCGTCGTTATGCCCTCTCTCTCTCTCTCTCTCTCTCTCTCTCTCTCTCTCTCTCTCTCTCTCTCTCTCTCTCTCTCTCTCTCTCTCTCTCTCTGTGCGTAGTGATATACAACTCTATGATTTTACTTTCTCTCTCTAGAAGAGAAGTCACTCTCTCTCTCTCTCTCTCTCTCAAGGATTTATGATCGCTTCTTCCAATGGTAACTCGCATAAATACTATCTCTCTAGAATTTATACTTTCTCTCTCCGTCAACCACACATATATGGAGTCTTATGACGATTGAAAATTACATTAAATAGATACTTTATGCTATGACACATATTTGGTTTAAAAAACTCTAAAGATTGCTAAAATTGTCAAAAAAACTTGAAATGAAAAACTCGCAAATGTTAAATCCCCATAGTTCAAGGCCTACTACTCATGGAAAAAATAAGAAACTTGTAAAATTTCTCATCTTTTGGTCACACCAAGCCTCCAAGGTTGATGGACCAGTGCATTTTTATCAAAACAGTCATTTCTTACATTTTGTTGCATAAAAATAAGATTAGGGATTTTTGTAGGACTTGAGATAAATTCCCTAGTTAACTTCAATGGGTTGGTGATCAGAACATATGATTGCTTCTCACTCACTATTTTTTGTTTTGCCAAAATAAATAGGTACAAAAAAGTTGAATTTTTACCATTCTGCAAACCTATCATCATAGTTTCTATAGCCACGCTCAATACAGAAAATATATGCATGTTTTCTTAGTTCCCGATTGTCCTTTATGTTCATAAGGAGCCATGGAGCATGTCAAAAGAATAATACATCTCTTACCAAGGGGAATCTTGGGGACAAAGATGAAGTGCTAAATACAGCAAACATGAAAAAAATGGGTTCAACATTATGAGTTGTAGAATCCCATAGAAACTATTCAATATCCAGCCAAATTTGATCCTTATGACTAGATATGGTTACTGCCTACAAAATGCATGTAGTTGTCACAAGAAACTAACAATATTGAAAAAGCTATACTTGATATACTAGAATGTTTCGTTTTCTTCTATAATTGAAAAAATCAACCATCATTGTTTACTATGAAAAATAGGGTATTAGGTGCCCCAAAACTCAAGGAATATTAGCTTTATGTTACAATATGCGACATAGAAAATCAAAAATGCATTTGGATATCATGAAATCCACCAAAAAAATCATAGAAGAGCTAAAATTGGCTAAAAACAGGATTTGACAATTTTTGTAATTTGGTCATAACTTACAACTTTAATATTTATTTCTCCCTAGAAGCATCAGGACATGTTGAGGACTACTAAAGATAGTTCTCTAGAATTATAGACCTCACAAACATGAATTCTAGAGTGGTATAGTTGCAAAAAGTTGAAAAAAGACAAAAACAGGACCCGTTTTTTCACACAGTTTAGGTTGTGAAATGTTGTGCAAGGACAAAGTTAAAAATGGAATTGATATTTCAAAAAAATGTTGAGTTTTTTTCAGCTCATGAGACAACTTTCTAGATAGATAGCACCTCAAAATCCATTTTGAAACTCTTGACATAATTCAAGGAAAATGGTCACTTAACAGGACATAAAAGTGTCCCAGGACATAAAAGTGTCCCATTACCAACCTAGTGTTAAGACACCCAGCCACCCCCGGGCTCACACCATAGGGCGGCAATGTTGGAGGTCAAGGATCAAAGCGTGCACTCAGTTCCATTTGAAAATACTATGTCCTAGGGTTTTCTTCTTCTATCTTGTGAGATCCCTGTGGCCCTACGGTGGCAATGTGAAAGCTTGTGGACCTAGGGCCATAGGGTGGCGATGTATAAGCTCAAGAGCCATAAGCTGTCCTATATTCCATTTGGAAATCCTATGGCCCTAGGGTTTTAGGGGTGACAATGGATAAGCTCCAATACATAGCCCTATGTTCCAGTTGGAGATCCTATGGCCCTAGGTCCACAACAATGTATAAGCTCCAGAGCCATACGTTGCCCTACTTTCTAGTTGGAGATCCTATGGCCCTAGGGTCATGGGGTGGCAATATGTAAGCTCAAGGGCCATAGGGTGCCACATGTCCCATATGGAGATCCTACGGCCCTAGGGCCATGGGGTGGCAATGTATAAGGTCAATGTCCATACATTGCCTATGTTCCATTCGGAAATCCTATGGCCCTAGGGTAATGGGGTGGCAATGTATAAGCTCAAGGTCCATACATTGCCTATGTTCCATTTGGAAATCCTATGGCCCTAGGGTAATGGGGTGGCAATGTATAAGCTCAAGGGCCATAGGGTGCCACATGTCCCATATAGAGATCCTATGGCCCTAGGGCCATGGGGCTGCATTGATATCTTGGCCACCCTTGAACCCGCACCCTTGAGCTTAGGGGCCTTAGGTTGTCTAATTGTATGTTGTGCGATCTTGTGGCCCTAGGGCCATAGGGTGGCAATGTATAATCTCAAGGGGCATACATTTCCTATGTTCCATTTGGAAATCCTATGGCCTTAGGTTGTCTTATTGTATGTTGTGAGATCTTGTGGCCCTACGGCCATGGGGCTGCATTGATATCTTGGCCATAGGTTGTCTTTTAGTATGTTGTGAGATCTTGTGGCCCTAAGGCCATAGGGTGTCAATGTATAAGCTCAAGGGCCATACGTTGTCCTATGTTCCATTTGGAAATCCTATGGCCAGAGGGCCATGGGCTGCATTGACATCTTGGCCACCCTTGAACTCACACCCTTGGGCTTAGGGCCATAGGTTGTCTTTTTGTATGTTTTGAAGTCTTGTGGCCCTAGGGCCATAGGGTTTCAATGTATAAGCTCAAGGGCCATACGTTGTCCTATGTTCCATTTGGAAATCCTATGGGCCATGGGGCAGCATTGACATCTTGGCCACCCTTGAACTCACATCCTTGGGCTTAGGGCCATAGGTTGTCTTTTTGTATGTTTTGAAGTCTTGTGGCCCTAGGGCCATAGGTGGCAATGCATAAGCTCAAGGGCCATACATTGTCCTATGTTTCATTTGGAAATCCTATGGCCACAAGGCCATGGGGCTGCATTGACATCTTGGCAAACTTGAACTCACACCCTTGGGCTTAGGGCCATAGGTTGTCTTTTTGTATGTTTTGAAGTCTTGTGGCCCTAGGGCCATAGGGTGGCAATGTATAAACTCAAGGGCCATACGTTGCCCTATGTTCCATTTGGAAATCCTATAGCCCTAGGGTCATGGGGTTGCAATGTATAAGCTCAAGGGCCATACATTGCCATATGTTTCATATGCCGATCCTATGGCCCTAGGGTCATGGGGTTGCAATGTATAAGCTCAAGGGCCATACATTGCCGTATGTTTCATTTGGAGATCTTATGGCCCTAGGGTCATGGGGTGCCATAGGATGTATATATACTTGACATGAAACTCCCTATGGCCCTAAGGCCATAGGATGTATATATACTTGACATGAAACTCCGTGAGGTGATCTTGAGGACAACCCTATGGCCTTCAGGCCTTAGGGAGATAATATAGAGCAAATAGTGCTTTATACCGGCATAGAGAGCTATGGCCCTGGGGCCATAGCAAAACAATGAGGGTTTTTTGGAAACAATGAGGACACCTTGTGGTCTAGGGGCCATAGGAAGTCAATATAGATCATAGAGCATAGACGATAGAGCATAGAGCACAAAGAGATTCTTAGTAGCATAGAGGGAACCCTATGACCTTTAGGCCATAGGGTGCTTCTCATGAAACACCTACATACATACTTGTTATGCTTTATGCTACGTAAATCAATATACTCTGCAAGCGGTTTGTTTAACAAATATTCTTGCAAATCTTCTTACAGGTATGGCTAATTTCAATCATGGTGATAGAGTGTGCATGTTTGTAGCGACACAAAAGGTTGCCCTTGGGACTGTATTTGAAATAAATCCAAGTGCATATTGTTCTGGCATGCTTATTGGGGAAGTCAATGTATCGGTGTCAGTTGATTTGTGTTTTGAAAAGAAAGCACTCATCCCTTTTCCAACAATGGATTCATTGACAGTGGGAGATGCTTTTCATAGTATTGTGAAATGGAGTAGTGGGTTGTTGCAACATATAAATGAGATGCAGTACAAAGGGGCTTCTATGCATGAGGCTGACAATGCAGAAGGAGCATTGGATGCACAATGTAATGGAATGAGCTACAGAGAGGTTTGGAAGGATAAGAGGGTTCAACTTTGGGATGAAAGCAAAACACATGTAGTAGCCGAAGGGGTTGTCATGTATGTGTGTCCGTTTGACTTTGTAAACTTTGGTGAGCTAGGTGAAGATAACATTGGTATTGGTATCGAAACATCCTATGCAGATGAGGCTACTATTTCTACAGAAGCTAGTGTATGTAGCATTAATCTAGTTTGTTGGCCTATCAAGAGAGTGACAACTATGGATGGAAAAGAATTGTTATGCTATGAGGATCTACATGCTATGCATGCGTTACAAGACACATGCATTGAATCAGCTTATTTGGTAGAGCCTATTTCAAAAAAGTGGAAATATTGCTTTGTAAATAGGAAGCCAAAAATGTCAGTGAAAGCTTCTAAGAGATCCAATCAAGCATCTCTAGCATCTGTCCAGCTTGTTTCAACCATATATTGTTGTTTCAAAAGGTGTTGTCAATATGCCAATCGAGATATGGTCATGGCTATGCGCAATGAATTTTGGGGACAGAGTTTGCAAAATAGAACAAACTATGTGTATGATACAATGTTGGCTGCATGGCGTGAGAACAAAACAACTACAAAGACATGCTATGTGTTTTCTTTTAATGGCAGTGAGGTTTGCAGTAGAGCTTGGTATGAAATTCATGGCATTCCAAAAACTTCATTTTATCGTTACCGTGAACATTTTGAGAATGGGGTTAGACGCTCAGTGCATGGTAATGATGGTGTCATGAGAAAAGGAAGAGACCATGCAGAAATGGGAAGGGCATTGATGCCCTCTTTTGTTGATGAAAACTCGGAGAGAATGCCACATAAGAGTAGAACCATGGAAGATGGTACTAGGGAAACTTTGCTTGCAACAAGCAAGTAGACATTTTACATGATGTCAATAAAACACTTGACAGTATGAGTCTCAAGCCAATGTCTAGCACGACATTCAATAGGATTTGGAATATAGAGTTTGCTAATGTGACATTGTCAAAAACAAGTGAGTTCTCCAAATGTGTTGTGTGTAGTCGGATAAAGTCTCAACTAGAGTCAACAAAGGATGACGAGATGATTGCACATTTGAAGGATGAACGTCGAATTCACATATTGCACAACAAAGTTGTAGGAATGTGTACTACACTTGGCGTAAGTTCTCCCAGTTGCAAAAGGATAAGTATTTATGCATTATACATGATAAAATGAATCAAAAAAAGCAGCAATACCTAGGTTGCGTGTGAACTCAAAAGATTATGCGAATTATGCATATCAATTGCAAGTATCATTAACATGTATGATAACACATGGACATGGTCATGGAATGTATGGTCACTTCTCACTTAATGGTCTATGGCCTTCAGATCCCAATGCTACAATTGGTTCCCTTGCATTATGCTTACAGAATCTGGAAAGAACAGAAAACCATGGACTAGGAGATTTATGCCATGACGGTATGCCACGCAGCAATGTAACGTTATTCAATGCATTGAACTCAAGGAGAGCTCTAGACCTCCAAAACAAAATGAAGCAAGAGTGTGAGAGGAATGCATCAACAATGACACCACCATTGGCCATCCAAGGATGTAATGAAGAGATTGTACACATACAATCAACTTCCTCTCAATGTGTTGTGGATACCATATCCACTCGTGTATTTCGAAAATTGCCTGAGAATCTTGTGCTACAGCTAGATAATTGTGCAGGAGAGAATAAAAATCGATATTTGTTTGCATACTTATCCTTGTTAGTAGCAAAAGGAGCTTTCAAAACCGTGCATTTGGGATTCTTAATGGTGGGTCATACACATGAGGACATAGATGCAATGTTTAGTAGGTTCTCAGAAAGATTGCGAACAGGAATGACATTCACTTTTCCACATCTGATGGAACATTTTCAAAAATGTAAAAGCTCAGCTCCAGCACCATTTTTTATGACACAAGTTCTCGACTTTAAATCCTTTGTGCAAGGGTACATGTGTGACAGACAAGATGCTCTAGTCGGACACTCTAAGCCACTTCAATTTCGTTTCTATATGCAAGGTGAAGTCCCAGTAATGCAGTACAAAATTCATCCCAAATCACCCGATTGGATGCCAAAGGAGTCGGGAATTGAGTTGTGGAAAAAAGATGACCAAGGAAAACCAAAATTACCAACACGCTGTCCAGATGTGGTACCTATAGCAGACTATGTGAGAGATAGTCCGCTTGTTATTCAAGGGATTAAGTCATATCTTGAATTTTGGAAAAGATGCTCTCTATTAAAGGGAAAGGACCATGACTCCACAAAATACATGGAGCGTGTTATCACTTATTGGAAAAACATAATCAATGGGCTTGAGCAACTAACCAATAAACACATTGGTGAATATACAACATTTTGGCCAAAGACTATAGGGAGTCATCGAATGCAAGAGATAGAGGAAGGCAGAGATGAGTTTCAAAGATATGAAGAATTGAATGATCACTATGTTGGTCCTCAAAGTGCAAGGCCACAAGAGGCCTTTATGCCTCAAATTGATGTAAGAAAATGGGATCTTGTTCTTGTGAGACCCGCAGATCCTGAATATCCGATATGGCTAGGAGTGGCAGAGTCAAACGTTGATGTAGACAAATCATCTCCGAACTACAAGAAATTTCTGATTCAGTATTGGGCACCAAAACACCGAAAAATAAATCCCACAATCCAAGAACAGTATGAGAATTGTTGGAAAAAGAGTTGTTGCTGCAATCTTGCTGACCCAAAGTGCTGGGAGTGTGTTGATACAATTGTATGGTCATGGAATCCAAGGGCTAGAAGAATTGCGGAAACAATCAAGATCCCATCAAATGTCATGGAGAAGGCACAGGCTAGCTTAATTGGAGAAATTGAATAGCATTTCATATCTTGCTCATTGTTTTATTTCCCCAGCTTATGTATGATTTTATGAAGTATTTTTAAACACCCACATAAAAATAAAAATTCTAAAAGGTGTTTCTCAACACCACCATTTTCTTGGGAATCTATCTCTTTTATGAAGTGTTTTGAAACACCCACATAAAAATAAAAATTTTAAAAGGTGTTTCTCAACACCACCATTTTCTTGAGAATCTATCTCTTTTATGAAGTGTTTTGAAACACCCACATAAAAATAAAAATTCTAAAAGGTGTTTCTCAACACCACCATTTTCTTGAGAATCTATCTCTTTGTCACATTTCCAAATTAAATGAATTTTTTCCAAATTTAATGGGAAATAGGAATCCATAGGCGTTGAAATTAGTCCCAAAGTTGTGGGATTTTTCCATTTCATTTAAAATGGTGTTGTCTTCATATGCTTATCAAGAGGATCTTTTATCTTCAAGGGGGATGGCAAGTCAAACAATGGCCTACAATGACAAGCAATGACAAATTCTGTGAGAGAGTGATCAACAACAATCAATAGTAGCTCACACAGTGCTTCATCATTGGCTACCTGTTGTGGAGAACTCAAAATATAGTGTACCTTGAAAGAAAATCCATCATAATGTTCACCACAAAGAGGACCAGTTCTACGAGCTTAGATAAATCAACATCCATCTTTATGGAAGCTAAGACTAGCAAAATAAAGACGTCAATGCACAACAAGAAGAGAAGTTACCTCAAAAGTCAAAGATCAAATCACGTATCAACAACATGGCAGATATCAGTCACTCAAGGAAGGGGGGAGCGTCATCAAAGACAAATCACTTCCCAAGCTGAAGACCAACCTTGAAGACAAAGTTGAAGACAACCCTATGATAAAACTGCACAAGGTCGTGTCAAGGGACGGCACGATTTAGAAAGGGGGGAATGTTTGAGGACAAATCAAACAGGCATCCACCTGGCCGGACACGTATCCAGACACCACATTTGTGCTTTATTAATTGTCTGAGTTAGTGTAGTGATACTCTGTGTAAATCCTAATTCCAGAGTAGCAGTCAATACCCTCAGTTGTAATTCTGTCATGACAATTGTAAAGGTACATGTGAGCCGGCCATTCGCCATTTAGAATACCCTAGGTACAAAGGTCAATAGCCTTAATATAAAAAGGAGGCCTATCTTTAGAGAAGAAGAAGGGAGCTCTAAATACGTATACTCAAGCTACGAGCTACTCCAGCTTGTAATAATCATAGTTAATGAATGGGTAATCGGTTTTAAATTCCAAAACTTGCATTGTGTTCCTCTTTCTTTGCTCTTTCATTCTAGTGTAAGCATTGTCAGTTTTGTTGTGGTTCGCGACTACATGTTAGTGAACATTACTTGCAAATTTGAGTGCTTAAATCACCGTTTTTAGTCGTTTTGACCATAAGAGAGTGTTCTTAGACCATAGGACGACATTTATGTCATGTTCTATTGTAGTTTTTAGGACCTCTTTTTATGATGGATCGTGATGTTGGTACCATTCTGGATTGCAGCCAGACTTGGAACGATAGTGCCCCTAGGTGTCCTAGACCTCCTCCTAAAGTTTCGTTGCATTTTGAGTCTGTTCGAGTGCCGAAATGACGTGTTGACCTAGAGCTGTGAGAAAGGACATAGGAACATTTCCCTAATCATTGAGTGTTGGTTTGATTGTTGAGCTAGTGTGTTTTCTTGTTAAGGTTCACTTCGTGATATTGACGATCTCATAGAGTCTTCGTGCCCCATCTGAGTCACTTTCCCTGAGTATTGACATTATGTTAGTACCAAAAAGCTATGCTGTAGACATCCGTCGCGGTGACTCGCTACCTCAAGTGCCACTTGTACCTAGATATACTACTGGGAATTTTCCAAGAATAGTTGGGATTGAACAACCACAGTCATTTTTAGGGCAACAATCGCCACTCCCAGGGACAGGGCCGATAGGTGTGAGATACACACCCGCTGTGGAAGAACCAGAGGGATAAGCCTTAGTGCCTGTCCCTATTTATTATGAAGAGCCAAGTGGAACAATTGATTGACCAATATACTACCCACTAGAAGAGTCGAGAACGTCGGAACCATGGAGTATGATCGGCAATGTTGAACCACCAACCGCGGCATAGGCTGCAGGAGAAAGTAGATATATAGTTTTGATGAAAAAACATTGTTGTTCATAGCAAATGGAGGTTTCAATGGACCAAGACCAGCTTACTAACAGAGGGGTGCCCAAGGAGATCCACGACAATCGTTGGGACCTTGCTAGAAATGTGGAGGTGACCATCTTATGAAATACTATCCTCATTCGGAAATTGTCCGAGTCAATGCGTATTGTTCAGATTGCGGCATCACACTCATTTGATTTTGTTGATTGCCCAAAAAATCCAAACAAATCAGTAAAAGCAACCATACATATTTTGGAGGCTATCCCTTCAAGCAATGGTTCTGAGAATGAAACAGTAATACCTATACAGGTAATCACATGAGCTCAGGCTCAAAAAGAAAAAGGGGGACTTGAAAATGAAGAACCAAGATGTAAAACACCTAGCATTGAATGGAAAAGTCAACAAAACACATGGAAAGCTAGAAAAGCATGGGTAGAAGTGAGGAAAGAAAGAGAACAAAATGTCATAACAAAAGAATTACAGTGAGCAAAAGACAGACTAAAAAAACTTGAAAGACGAGCACTTCAAAACCCAGAAACACCAACAGATATTGAGCTTGAGAAGAAAATGAAATCCAAAAGTGCAGGATCAGGCGGATCTGTGCTAGTGGAAAAAGTAAATGAACATCTAGACGCACTCTTGAAAGCATACGACTCAAGGTTTAAAATTGACCAAACTCAAGAACAAAAATGGATGGCATATCCCTATGCTGAGTTGGAAAAATAGAGACTAGAAATGTGTCAAAAGATGATCCAAACTGTGCAAACCTTACTAGAATCCACTTCAAGGAAACAGGTGGAGGAGATAGAGCTTCTAGTACCGATACCGAGAAACCCTCCAACACACGGATCAGAACGACTAATTGTTATTCTAGAAATTGAATTAAAACCTGGACATTCAATAAAAAGACCTGAGATAGTGTTGAACACAACAAACTCAACATCATAAGGGTTTCAACCTATCACACCTGAATTGTATAAAAGCGATGCGGGCTTAGATGATCTTTGGAGACAGCTAAGGGAAACCAATGAAGCTAACAAACTAAGCCAAAGGGTTAACAAAAGCAGTATGGGAGAAGATGACTTTCTTTCTCCTATTAAAGAATTTGAGGCAGGACCTCAAGCAGATCTAGAGATGCACTCTTATAGGGGAGACAAGGGATCTGTGAAATCTTGGGATAGCCAACCTGTATCTCTGAAAACGTTACCATCATATATGGGAGAGTATGAAGCAAAGTCAGATGTGAAAGTTGTACCATCACAACAACTCGCTACAAGGAAGGGTATGGACTGCCAGGGGTTGCTAACACTCTTATAGACTCCAGGAACTTGTACCATTACTCTAGCAGAGATTTTCAAATTAAGACCTAATATGTGGAATACGGTAGGAAAATGTCTCAAAAAATTTGGAGTAAGGGATCCGAATTCACGAATGCAGGAAGGAATCAAGAAATTAGAAAAACCTAAGTAAACAGACAACTAGTGCCTTTAAACAAGGTAGGAGAATACTGCAAAGGGAAAGATGGCAATACCACGCTCCCGATTGAATTAGAAGGTGTTACCATCATGGCTATTCTTGACAGAGGAGGAGGTGTGGCCATCGCGACAAAGGATATATAGAAGAAATGGGGAAAACCAGCTTTGAAAACCGCCATAATGAGCTGCAAACAATTGATTGATGGTTATATGGAGAGACCCATAAGGCTTTTGGAGAAAATAGTTGTTAAGTCTTGCGGAATCGAGTACGAGCATACATTTGCTATAGTGGATTTTGGCAAGAAAGATAACTATGACATAATACTTGGACAACCCTTCATGCGACAATTAAAGATGGTCCAAGATTGGAGATACAATCACATATACCTCAGAAACATGGAGACAACTACAAGAATAAACCTTAAAGATCATAGCTAATTACAAAGATGTCAACAGAACCCTGGTAGAAGAGTTTGATTCTGCCACGATAGTAGGGTCAAAACTCCTCGTCTGGTTAGGTAAACCAAAGGAGTATGGATGTGTGGGGCATCCAATTTTGGAAGCCTAAAATGAGAAGAATGTATTCTATACAAAGCAATCGAGGATACGGAATACATTCCAGAAATTTTTCCAAAAGAGTCCTTAGAACCTTTTGGATGGACACATATTCTAGCAACCTTAAATGTGTGTGCTATTGCAAAAGGACCAACGACTAAGTTTTGTGACCAAGTTGGGTATGATGTAGTTCCATATTACATGGTTGCATTAATAGAAGATAATGATTACCACATCTCATATCAATCACTACAAGAGGTCACTTAAATTCCGGCGCCAATCTATCGGCGTCAATGACGGGTGTTGGTATATGTGTAGGTAAGTATGAAGGGAGATGAAGTTTTTAAATATTTTCATTTTTGAATTTCTGGTGTCTATTTCGATACGCTTTCCGAAGTCTATTCTGATGCACTTTTCGACACCTGTATAGATGTATACTCCGACGCCTACCAAAAACTGTACCGATGGACCCTGCAAAGAACAGACCCGCGGGTCTTTCCCTGTACATTTCTCTTATTTTGCACCTCTTCTCTTGCTCTCTTCTTCCTCACCTACTGTAGATCTGGTGCGAAACAAGTTGCCGGATGTGAAAATCTTGCTTGTGGACTACTCCATAGCACCAAGGTGAGATTGTTTTCAAGTTTGCTTGTAGGTTTAGGGTTTAAGCTTTAACATAGTGTGTGTGTGTGTGTGTGTGTGTACGTTTTTGCAGGTTCGAGGACGTTTACAACACCCTTTCTTGCTCAAATAGGCCGCATGTGAGTGCTTGAGCTTTTAATGCATATTAAATTAATTTGTATATTGACAAAAGAAAATTTCATGCTTTAAACTTTCAATTCTTTAAATATTTATGTCATTTTCTTTTGAAATAATGCTTTGAAAAAAAAATGTTTTAAAATTATGGTTTGTGTTGTGAAATTTCGTTTTGAATTATGAAAAAATTCAATTTGGTTCATGAGACACTCTTGTTTTGAAGAAACTTCATTTGAATTATGTCGTTTTTGAAATTATGTGATTGATGAGGTTTAGGTTATAGATTTTGGTTAGGTTTAGTTTAGGTTATATATAGGCTAGGTTAGGGTATAGGTTATATGTTAAGTTATAAGTTATAAATTAGGTTAGGTTAGCTTATAGGTTAGGTTAGGTTAGGTTATAGGATGTTAATTACGTTAGGTGGCTTATAGGTTAGGTTAGATTAGCTTATAAGTTAGGTTCTAGGTTAGGTTTAAATTATAGGTTAAATTAAGTTATAAGTTAGGTTATAGGTTATAGGCTAGGTTAGCTAAATTATAGGTCAAGTTTAGGCAACAAGTTAGGTTATAGGTTAGGTTAGGTTAGATTATAGGTTGTACGTAAAAAGTTAAGTTAGGTTATATGTCAAGTTAACTCATGTTTAGGTTATAGGTTTGGTTTTTAAAAAAAGCAAAAAATGGACTTCAATTAGGTAAGGTTTATGTTATAGGTTAGGTTTAATATATAGGTTAGGTTATAGGTTATGCTAAATTGGGTTTATGTTATAGGTTAGGTTTAGGTTATAGGTTACGTTAGATTATAGGTTAGGTTGGGACTAATAGTAGAAAAAACACCAAGGGACTTCGAAGGTGACTAGTGTATGTATGTACTTCAAAAACCACAAATGGACTTCAGTTAGGTTAGGTTATAGGTTAGGTTTTAGATTATGTTAGGTTAGGTTATGTTTAGGTTATAGGTTAGGTTAGATTATAGGACCTATAGGTTAGATTATAGGTTAGAGCAAACGGACTTCGAAGATGACTCGTGTACTTCAAAAAATGCAAACGGATGTTATAGTTTACATTTAGGTTATAGGTTAGGTTATGTTAGGTTTAGGTTATAAGCTAGGTTAGATTATAAGTTAGGTTAGAGCTAGCGGCAAATAGTAGAAAAATGTAAACGGACTTCGAAGATGACTCGTGTACTTCAAAAAACGCAAAAGGACTTCAATAGGTTAGCCTATAGGTTACGTTTAGGTTGTAGGTTATGTTAGGTTAGGTTAGGTTAGGTTAGGTTAGGTTAGGTTAGGTTAGGTTAGGTTTAGGTTCTAGGTTAGGTTAGAGCCAACGGCAAATTAATGGTAGGAAAAACGCAAACGGACTTTGAGATGACTTGTGTACTTCAAAAAACACAAATGAACTTCCGTTAGGTTAGGTTATAGGTTAGGTTTAGGTTATAGGTGAGGTTATGTTAGGTTTGGTTAGGTTATAGGTTAGGTTAGAGATAGCGGCAAATAGTAGAAAAAACATAAAGGAACTTTGAAGATGACTCGTGCACTTCAAAAAACGCAAATGGACTTTGGTTAGGTTAGCATATAGGTTGTAGGTTATGCTAGGTTAGGTTAGGTTTAAGTTATAGGTTAGGTTAGAGCTAGTGACAAATTAATGGTAGAAAAAATGCAAACGGACTTCAAAGATGACTCGTATACTTCAAAAAATGCAAACGGGCTTCGGTTAGGTTAGGTTATAGGTTAGGTTTAGGTTAAATTAGGTTAGGTTAGGTTTAGGTTATAGGTTAGATTAGACTATAGGTTAGGTTAGAGCTAGCGGCAAATAGTAGAAAAAAAAAGCAAACGAACTTCGTAGATGACTCGTGTACTTCAAAAAACGCAAACGGACTTCAAAGATGACTCGTGTACTTCAAAAAACGCAAACAAACTTCGGTTAGGTTAGCCTATAGGTTAGGTTTAGGTTGTAGGTTATGTTAGGCTAGGTTAGGTTTAGGTTATAGGTTAGGTTAGAGCTATCAACAAACAGTTGAAAAAACGCGATCGGACTTCAAAAGTGCACACAGAGTTCAAGAACCTTAATATATAGTCATTGAACAATAAAGACGAGATTATTATCCTGTGGTCCTAATCTCCGTGCACCTCTAGATCGAGGTTTGCGGGGATCGGGCCTAGCTAGAGAATGTGAGGTTGTTAGAGCTAGCAGCAAATAGTTGAAAAAATGCAATCGGACTTCAAAAGTGCACACAGACTTCAAGAACCTTAATATATAGTCATTGACCAATAAAGACGAGATTATTACCCTATGGTCCTAATCTCCGTGCACCTCTAGATCGAGGTGTGCAGGGATCAGGCCTAGCTAGAGAATGTGAGGTTGTCATGTATTGTCATGTAGTTAGTAGTATGTAGTTATAATAACTAGAGTGTTTTAACTATTTGTTGCATCATTGGTAGATAAAGTATGGACGATAAGATGGCATGTCCTTGTGCACATTGCAAGCATCAGATCTTTTGAAAACAAAAAATCTACGACCAACACATATGCAATCACGGGCTCTTTCCAATAGAGTAACTACAAGACCCGCGTTATCGATCTCATGGTCTAGAGACAATAGATCAAACTCCACAAGTAGATATTGCTCCAACTTCATCCCAGAGAATACGATTTTCAAACGAATAGCCATTGACTGAGTCCTCCCAACCAATACTTGATGTGGCATTTCAAGAAGTAGAGATGGAGCAGATGTTAGATGTGTTCTTTGACATGGATCCCATCATTGAAAACATAGAATACGACATTATTGAACGCAAATTGCAGACCACAACATCAGACATCCTGTTCATATCGACGGAATGATAGCAACGATAAAGAGGGAGAGATGATGCAAATTCTTGCACATATACTGGCAAAAATCTCAGTTCTCTGTACCGCGTTGGCAATGCTTAATTTGCAATCTGTCTATGGTTGGTCTGGCGCCTCAATCACAGAGCTTTTCAAGTAAATACATTGTATCCTAATCATGATAAAGTGAAAATTATAGTTTAATAATGTGATAAAGGGGCTGACTTGTTCATGTAACGATAGGTTGCTCAATGAGAAAATCTTGCCAGAAGAGAATCACATGTGGGTGGATGCATGAATAGGTGGCCCGGTTTTAACCGGTTGAAAGTTGCTTTTGGAGGCTTAAAATTTAGGGGGGTATGAAACTGGTGTTATGGCCAAGAATTGTTTGAATTAAATAATCGTGTGGAGGATACAAAATCCTAAAAATCATGTGGAGGATTCAAAAACACGTGTGGAGCCCACGTCAGAACAAATGTTCAGTCGAATGTTTTCATGACTGTGACTTCTTTGTATCTCTATGCCTTTCTCCTTCTGCGCCTTTCTCAGCTCACTCTACAGCCCCCTATGCACGTTGTTTATCCTTCGCTATGGATAGCAACCTAAGAAAGAGCCCAAGGAATGCAGCCCGACAGGTCTCCCCCACAAAGACCCGACATTCTCCCACGAAGGTATGTCACCTCTCTCTGTCTCTCTCTGTGTTGTGTACAGCGGACCTGTATGTGTAGTAGAGTACTGAGGTGTGGATACATTGAGGAATGAATATGGATTTATTCCTTTCAGAGACAGAAGTTACAGCCTCCTCCCAAAATCAGCTGCTTTGTTCACCCCAAGGGATGTGGAGGTGCCATTAAAGGCATTCTGCATGACAAAGGAGGATTTTCACAGGAAATATGGGTTAAGTCTTGAGGGGAAAGATGTTAGGAAGTTGACAGATGTAGATGTGCCCATATCCGACTGGATGAAAGTTTTCACGTGTCTTCCAGTGAAGGAGAAAAAAGTGCCGATAAAAATAGCAAGGCCGGATCACTACAAGGCACTCTACCAACTCTACAAGCAGGTGTACCAATCCAAACCACCAAAATATCTGCTGGGAGTCAAGTTTGCACGCGGATATGTTTATTTTGTATGCACAGGTCCGGTAAAGTGGGCTGAGTTTGCATCTGAGGTGGTGAAGAATGTGACCAATGAAGGTCACTTAGATAGGAAAAGAGAACAATGGAAGCTAGAGACTTCCCAAGTATCCATAGGAACCCTAATTGGTTCTGCCATCTTCTTAGTAAATACCCCATCCGGAAGTACACCAATCGGAAGTGGACTTTTTGCGACTACTTAGTCTACGTTTAGTGTTGAAGTATCCACTTCCTTGCAAGAACTTCTTCTTGAGGTTAGAAAATCTCATGACAATGTATCAGCCGAGTGTCAGAAGGCTAAGGATTCAATGGTCAAATCTGTTGCTGATGTGCACCGTTGCGAGGGTGCCATTGACACCATCCGAATGCACTTCCCTGACGATGCCAATGTACCCTGACAATGTACCAAACAGGCTTGCTTGACAGCCTCCAAGAAAACTTTGACCAAGCAAAAGACACCCTACAGCAGGCACAAGTATGCTTTTCACTCCATCTGATTGTAGTATAATACCTACAAAGTACCATACGGTATGATTTTTCATACCGGTAGGATTATATCATATTCGGTAAGGGTAGATGACAATACCGGTAGGATGTTATCATATCGGTAGGATTATATCCTATCGGTATGATTACATCCTACCGGTATGATTATATCCTTCCGGTAGGATTTAGGATATAATCCTACCAGTATGGTTACATCCGACCGGTATGGTTAGATCCAACCGGTATGATAAAATCCAACCGGTTTGATGTTATGCTTCCGGTATAATGTTATCCTACCAGTATGATGTTACCTGATGTTATCCTACCGGTATGATGTTACCAGATGTTATCCTACCGGTATGATGTTATATTATCATATTTAATTAAAAAGTTGTTCAAAAGAATATATCGAATTGAACTAATAGAGATGGTTTTATGTACCGGTTATAAAACCTCTGTCCGGGACAAGGTTTTTGGTCCACCTATTCATGCATCCACTCATGTCCCCTACCCGTCTAGCCGCTAAAAAGCTTCTTACTAATTTGGGCTTGGATTGTCACAAAATACATGCATGTCCTGATGATTGTATACTTTTTTGCAATGAGTATGCAAATTTGGAACAGTGTCCCAATTGTGGATCAAACAAGTACAGGGAGGACACACAAGGAAAATTTATCCCTACAAAAGTCCTTGGACACTTTACTATCATTCCAAGAATAAAGAGCATGTTCAAGTGCAAGCCCATAGCCTCTTTGATGGCATGGCACTCAAATACTAGATCAGCAGATGATGTGATGTGGGTACCTACTGACTCTCATGCATGGAAGCACATAGAGAAAAGTTGGCCTTTATTTAAGAACGAGCCTCGATGTATCCGCTTTTGGTCTGGTAATGGATGGAGTAAACCCATTAGGATTGCGGATTTTTCATGGAGCACATGGCCTATTTGTCTAGTTAATGATAATCTTCCACCATGGCTATCTATCAAGAAGGGCCATCTATTGTTATCATTGATCATCCGAGGAAAGTACAAAGCAAAGAACATGGACGTCTATCTAGCACCACTTATAGAAGAGTTCCGAATCTTGTGGATAGGAATTGATGTGGTTGATATGTCCGAACCAATCGGATGATGGAATGTACATGTGCAAGGCATTCTCATGTGGACCATGCACGATTGGGCAGGCTTTGGTGAATGCTCAAAAGGTGTCTTTGAAACCTTCACACACAAGTAATTCCTGGCTATGCCAATGCTTTTATATTTTAATTTTGTGATGTTTCAGGCTTGAGTTACTCGGGCAATCATGCATGTCCAAAATGTGTTCCTCAACTTGGCTTCCACTGCTCTAAGCATTTGAGCAAGATAGTTTATGAGGAGAATGGTAGATTTTTTCTTGAAGGACATGAGCTATGTGGACCAATTATATGCAAGCATGACATGCACCCATTGAAAGCGAGAGATTGGAAAAACATGGAGAGGGGAGATTGGATGCCACCTAGAATGAAATGATTTTCTATTTTCCATGACTTCCCGTATTGGAGTGACCTAATTAATCATTTGCTTGACCCAATGCACATCTTCAAGAATGTGGGGGAGGTCCAAATGTATCAGAATGTGCCTTACATTTTTACACGCCCGTGAAACAACCTGCTTTGCTCGGAGTTTGCGTAATAGACAATCTTATCTTCAATATCAAATAACAACAGGCTCCAATGATCACTACACCAAAACCATCAAGGATGAGGAGAAAGATCCTAAATTCAACATGGTTTTTACAAGGCAAGAAGAAACTCACGATTTATTGTATGTAGTGACCAGAAAAAATGCGCTAGATCAAAATTGCCTCTGCTAAACCAGCCCAACATAACCAAAAAGGAAACTCCGTTGTTCTGGAGCATAGGCAAGATCAGCGGATCTATTCTGTATATTTTGTTTTGAACATCAGCGAGCAGAAGCGAGATAGCGTGCCTAACATAAATCAATGATAGATTTTAAACTTTTCAATAGGCTATCACTGCCACAAACACATGGGTCAATACCGAGCGATTGGGGCACCTATCGAATTCCATAAGCCACTGACTTGCTTGGTCTTGACCCATGTCTTAACGGTAGTGAGCCATGTAATGAACCAAGCTTGACTCATAAAGAGCTTGAGACGGATCACATAGCAATGTTGAAAACTGCCGCAAAGACATGGGTCAATACCGAGCGAGTTGTGTACCTATCGAATTCCATAAACCACTGACTCGCTTGGTATTGACCCATGTCTTAGTGGTAGTGAGCCATCTAATGTGACTTATAAAGAAAATCTTGAGATGTAACACATAGCCATGTTGACGAGAGACATGGGTCAATATTGAGCAAGTTGTGTACCTATCGAATTCCATAAACCACTAACTTGTGTGGTATTGATCCATGTCTTAGCGATAGTGAGCCATCTAATGTGACTTATAAAGAAAATCTTGAGACATAACACATAGCAATGTTGACTACTGCTGCTAAGACATGGGTCAATACCGAGCGAGTTGTGTACCTCTCAAATTCCATAAACCACTGACTTGATTGGTATTGACCTATCTCTTAGCGGAAGTGAGCCATTTAATGAACCAAGCGTGACTTATAAAGAGCTTGAGAAGTACCACAAAGCAATGTTGACAACCACATCCGTTGCATTGGAGTTGGAGAAATTGTGCATGCACAGGAAGTCTTGTTGATCGAGGTTGAAAATGCAGGACTCCTCTGACCTTCCAGGCAACAGTATCTGTGCATGTAGAGGTGTTGAGCTGATTATAACTTACAAGTCCTCTTTGTTTTCTTCGTTGATTTGCTCTTTAAAAAATCCAGTTTTCTTGTAAAGGCTCCTCGTTGGATGTCCCTCGTGAAGCAGAGGCTTCCCCTTGCCTTTCTTGAGATTTATCCTTGGCTGGCTCATTCTCCTCCCTGGAAGGGACATTTTACTCCCTTACTGGCACAGGATCCTCCCTAATAGGCTCCTCCCTTACTGGCACATGCTCCTCCCTTAATGGATCCAGATCCTCCATGGCTTGCTCATTCTGCTTTCTAGCTGATTCCTCCATAACTCTCTCTTCCATGACTACCTCAGGGTCCACCCTAGCATGCTCATGCCCCTCTACGGTGGCTGGCTCAGCCTGCCCATCTGTGTCGTCTCTCTCAATACGTGATCGTGTCCTTCTGTTGTTTAATTCAGCCCTAGAAGGCTCTATCTGTCGTGCACGAGGATGGATAGGGGGGATGTTAAGAATATCCATGGTCCCGGATAGGTATGGCTGAATCAGCCCATTGTAGAAAAAGTGTAGCCTCCGAAGAGTGTCAAAATCCCGTGGCATGATAGTAACGTGGTGTGCATGGTCAGCCATGATATATTCATCACTGAAGAATTCGACGAGCTAGTCTTCTATAATTTCTTGCAGGCAAAGAAGTGCATTGTTGGCCCATCGCCGCATGCCCACTCTCCAATGTTCGCAAATCTCTCATACTACTCGCTGGAAAGGAAGACGTGGAATGGCCACTTGCATGTGTCGTTCGGTCCTTTACAGCTCTTGCAGGACACCTCTGTGCACCTCATATCGGTGTCTTCTTGCTTGAGCATGCAAAGAGCCACATGTTGCCCTTCTAGGCATGGCCTTTGCATGAGGCATCTCTACAAATAGCATAATAGAAAACAACATGTCATTTGTTGCACAAGGAACTTAAGCTTTCTAAGGTCAAAACAAAGCAAATAAGTGCACCAAATACGGTTTTATTGCCTCTACTCGCTTGGTACTGACCTCAAAAAAGTATAATAGTATACCTCTTTAGTGTGTCCCTTGCGCAGAAGGTGGTTCGAGCGATGATGGTCAGTACCAAGCAAACAGGTGCAACGAACAAAGTTTGCCTTCCCTTATTCGCTTGGTGATGACCTCACAAAATACAAGTGCACAAAAGTGTAGGAGCATACCTCTTCACTATGTATAGAGATCTGCATCACTAAAGCGCTGCTGCAGAACAGGAGTCCAAAAAAGCGATGGGAGCACTAGAGCGTAAGAGGAGGATGTGCAAAAAGGGTTGGGAGCACAAAAGAGATGGTTTGCTCACTGTGTAGCGTGAACGGGGGTAGAGTTAAAACACTGGGTAGTAGAGGATAAGAAAAGAGGCAAAAGAGCACTCAAGTTTTTACTGTTTTCTCACTGCATGAGTGCTCATCTGGGGCGAGGGTATAGTTAAAATGTTTGGCGGGGGTACTCCCTCTAAACTTAGTATTCTCACCTCGATGAGGGTGAAAACTTCACTTATGGTTGGTATATCGTACTGCATGGGAATTTGAGCCCGTTTACTACCCACATGCCTTTTTTGAGTGACTGTTTAGAGTCAGATGCCAATCACCGTTGTAGTCGACATCTCCAAATCCAAGTAGAACAAACAGACCACCCTTGCCTTTGCCTTTTCTGCACTCTTTCCCTTGGCCATCTCTCGTGATTCTGCATTGAGCGACCTCCACTGTTTTGAGTCCTTTGCTACCGCGTTGCCATCGCCCTTGCCTTCACCTTTTTGTCCTCTTCCCCCTAGCCACCTTTTGGTTCTTGCTCTCAGCGGTTTGCGACATCACCATCCACCTCAGCGCCATTGGATATTGCAGAGACAGTCTCTCTCTCTCTCTCTCTCTCTCTCTCTCTCTCTCTCTCTCTCTCCCCCCCCCCTCCCCTCCCCCCCTGGTCGCTCTTCTCTGCCTGTGTGTTGTTAAATGTGTGCGCATCGAAGCCACTGTGTTACGGGCTTAGGGCACAAGGGGAACAAAACTCCAAGGGCCAAGAGTGGTTGCTAGGGTAAGATTAGAAGTCTCGCAAGCTCAAGATTGGCATAGCTACAAATCGTACATATTAGTTGAGATTCTCCATGCAATGTTGTGAGGTTCAAGGCATGGTTGGAATAATGACTCCTTATGTGACCATGCTTGAGTTGTTTTTCAATGCTATGTTTGGGCATAATGAGTGATTAGGCCTACATATCTTTTACTCATAACATTAAATTCTCTGTTCCAATCCACCTGTTCCGAATGGATGTGGGTATAGCGTAAATTCAACTTGGGTCAGAACCAAGCGAATAGGGCCCTTCGGAGATTCTTGGGATCCCTATTCGCCAGCTTTAATCACTCACCTATTATAACATTAGTGTACGGGACCTAACCAAGCAAATAGGTCCCTTCAAAGATTCTTGGGGTCCCTATTTTCCTAGTTCTGACTCTATTCACGACACCTATTATGACATTAGTGCACGGGATAGAACCAAGCTAATAGAGACCTTGAGGGATACTCCAGGCCCAATATTTGCTTGGTTATGACACCAAATACATAACAATTTTGAATAGTAGTTTTGGCTTGCTTTTTCTTTTAGACATGGGGATCATAGTCCTGGATGTGGGCGAGGATACATGTGAAGAAAAACTATTCACGTTCTTATACAACGCCCGTGCTCATCATCGTGCACAAAAACTATCAGGAATGTTTAATGTAGATTTTTCTATACAGAGGATCATAGATTTCTCATTTGAGTACCTACAAACCCATTTGCAATAGTATGAGGCAGTCATTTGTACAATTCCATGACGATTGATGGCATGAGATATGTGCACCCAACTGACCTTGACCCTGACAAAAGTGCGGCAAGGAGACTGAATCGTTGTCTAGAAAAGTGTCCCTCCAATGCACTGCTTGTACAAGATAGGTGTATGAAGCACTTAAAAAAGTGTCACTTAGTGGAATTCAACTATGGGTTTGTATCCTACTTGTACTTGCAAACAGATGGTGAGACAGAGACTTCCCAGTCATCAACTTTTGGTAGTTTCCCATTGGTGTTGGAGAAAGAGGTAGAGGATGTGGAGGTGCAGTTTAACCCAGAAGAAGAGAGGGTAGAGGTATTAAAGGAAACATTTGATGCGGGTTTTAACTCTTGCTTCTCTTACGAAGGCAGCATTAGGATGCAAGCAAGAAATCCCAAATAAGTAAGTGACTTTGCCTCTGAATTGTGCTCCCAGCTTTGCTATGGTGGGTGACACCCACTACGTTCTGTTCACAAATATCATGCATGAGCTGAATTTACGGGAGGACTACTGCTTAGCTGCAATTGCAATTTTTTTTGAGACAGACATGGGATTTGTGGATGATGATGGAGTGGACCAACATCTTCTTGCTGACATAGCTATCCACGAATCACAGTTCACTTCAGGGTGCCAATTGATCAAAGATACATTCAATGAAGCGAAGTCCGGAGAGGCCAATTTGCCAACAGATGAGCAGTTCCAATCTCGATAACAAAACAACTTGGCTTGGAAAACATGGGTAGACCCGTGGCACCCAGAGCTCGGGTATTGAATAGTTAGTCTATTCACTTGTGGGAAAGATCGATGCTAGAAGTGGACAAGAATCAGATGGTAATTTTTAAAGGCATCCAGATAGGGTTGGAGATGGCCCATTGATGAAATATCATGATCAATCTTTTTGTTGACAGGTGCTAGTGTATGAAGATAGTTTCCTTAGAAGAGTGGGAGGCTCATGGAAAGGGCTTGTCACTAAAGTACAATGCAAGGATGCGGCGTTGTCTCACTACATCGGGCATTTCAACCACAAAAAGGTTTGTAGAAACAATTCAAGTACTTGACAGTTACACTCATCTCACTTACGGCCCATAAATGTTTTAACATTGTTTTGTAGATCATAATATACGGCAAGGAATACTCTAAGGACAATGAAAAGTTCTCACTATTTGCACTGAAAGTTATTACAAGATTGTGTGGTGGGCACCCCCTCCCACTAAATGCAGAAAGACTAATTATGATTGAGAAATAGTTTGCTCTACAAGTCTTTGGCATTGGGTATGGGTGCCAAGAACTCAGAGCCCCCTATTTCATGTCCTACACAACTCAAGCTCTGTAAGGTCTCTGACCCCGATCAAAAGAGCACCATTGTACCATGAAATGAATATAATGAAAAAAGTTACTATTTTTAGCAGTTTTCCAAATTCTGTCAGTGTCATGATGTTTAGAATATTTTAAAGCTTCGAAATGTGAATTAAAATAATTTTTGTAAAAAAATTCCACAAATAGTAAGTTTTTGGTCACCCGACCCGTCCAGTTTTGATCGTCTCGAAAAACTACACCCGTACCCCAAATTTGAAAAAATGCATTTTCGGACCCCGGGAGCTGCTAAATATGGCAGGTACTCGGGCCAGTACGCCTTAGTTAGAGCTTGCTATAGCAATTTTCGGCATCAAAATCCGACTCGTATGACCCGTTTTAGCCTAGAATCAAATTTTCTCAAAATTGCCCGGGGAGGTACCGGGGGCCCGGGACTGTGTGGGAACAGGTTCCAGGCCACTCCAGATCAGCTTTAGCAGCTAGGGGGCGCCCTCTTGCTTTGTGGGAGTCCTTGGAGAGTTTTCAAGCCAGTAACTAAGTCTCAGAGTCAGTTAACCAAGCCAACCTGACACTTGGTGGGTAGGGAAACTGAACTTGCCAATGCAGAGACTGAGTGCTCACTCAGATGCTTATAGCAACACAAATCGATTTTCAACTTGTAGGAGCCTATTTAAAGGCCTGCACACACACACACACACACACACACATAGGCTCACACACACACAGTGCACACACACACACTCTGGGAAGGTGCTGCCGGAACACACACCTTTTGAAGGAGAAGCAAGGACGGAGGTGCTGTCGAATTCTTGCCTCAAGAAGCTCGATTAGATCAGAGAATCGAGAGGATTATCAGCCCTTAATCACGGTAACCACGGTTTAATTAATACTTTCTGCAAATCCTTTTCATTACCATCTAAATTTCTCGTCTGTTATGCTTATTCCTAGTCGTAATTCTCTATAATTACTCTCTAAATTCTCATTAACCATATTCTATTATGTAATCATCATCCCATAGCTGAATTATCAGCCATTCATCACTCTTAATTAATGATTAGTGCACGATTATTAGAATTTTCTCTCTCTAGGTAGCATAGAAATTAATCGGTAAGCTGGTAATTGTGTAGATTGATGAGAATCACTCTTTCTATCACGCATTAATATTGTAGCTGATTTAGATCCATCTCTGTTATGCATTAAGATATAATTAAGGTAAGATTAATCTGTCATTAAGTCTCTAAGAGGTGGTTTTTCTCACACCTATGCATGCGGTGATTCTGCACCCTCTAATTGCTAGGAAAGATATTAATCGTGCTTAATTCATCTCTCTGGTAATTCCATTAGTGAAATCCTATTATTCTTAATCATGTAAGCCGAGTAATTATCTTTAGAGCCGGTTCCCATAGGATTATGTGTCATCCATAATGATTGCTATATGGAAAAATCTAAACCTCTCATGTAGCAGGCATTGTTTGATGTTGCTAATCTATCATTTGGCTTGTTATGACGCTTACGGACATTAGCTCTTTTGCCCAAGTTAATTACTTAAAGTAGTGAGGTTAAAATGTCCTCGGTTAAGAGGACTCGCTTTGGTGGAGCCCACGACCACGAGGCAGGAACGAGCAAGGTGAACGGGAAGGAAAAGCTCCCATGGAGGAACAAATACCGGCCATCTCACGCGTCATCAACAAAGAAATGGAAGAGGTAGATCATAATTTCATTCAAGTTGTTTAATTTAACATTGCACACGTTGACGGGAGCAAAGCGAACCCCGAACCCCGACGGCCTCTAAAACACCGGGGACCAAATGGCGCGCCTCGAGCCTGTCATGGTAAAGCAAACAGGGGGCACCACCTAGCTTCAGCGGCTAGGATGCAAACAACACACCACCATAACAAAGTTTTCATCCAAGAGAGATGGATGCTTGGGAGTAATGATGAAGAGGAAAGGGAATGAGATCAAGTGAGAGAGAGAGAGAGAGAGAGAGAGAGTGAGGGAGGGGGTGTAGCGGCTTAGTACTTAGGCACCACAAAAGGATGGCGAATCCGCACACCCTTCACACATACACAAGTTCACTCCAAACACAAGACTAGGTGGCGATTCCGCACACCTCACATGGGCAAAACATTGCAGAAAACGTACTCACAAAACCTCAAGCTTTATTTAGAGAATAAGGCGATGAAATGGGGAGCATAGGGTAGGGGAATGAGAAGGGAGAGCATGGTAGACCACATGGCGGATAGGTGGGAGTTGATGGCGAAGATTCGCACGAGGGTTATGGCCATCATCCTTCATTTAGTTGCCCTTCATCTTCCATAGCCAAGGGTGTAGAGGTCATGCTCAAGACAAGCATGGTGATTGCGGTGATGGTGATGGTGTGGGTGTGTGTGTGTACACTAGGCACACACAGTGCATAGTGTGCTCTTTGGTGATGTTGTGTGTGTTTAGTGTGATGGTGACCCCTCTTTATATAGGGGAGGAGGGGGGAGAAATTCTAGAATTTAGAAATGAAGAAATCATTATCTACATAGGCCATGTGACTGTGGGCCCCACTTGTCTGGCTGTGTGTATATGTGCCAGAACAGCAGTCTCATGAGAGAGAGACTAAGAGAGAGAGAGAGATGGGTTGATGAAAAAAAGTGAGAGGTGACATGGAGAATAAAGTAATTACAAGAGGGGAGAGAGGGGAGTGTGTTCAGAGGTGAATCTGTGTGCAGATGTATGTGAACACAAGAAAAATCAGGTAACCACCGGGTGGGGATGGGTCTGTGGGCACCTTTTTCAGTGAAACTGAGTGTGTGTGAGTGTGGGGGAGGTTATTTAGCTACAAGACAAGAGACATGGCGCCCTTTAGAGAGAGAGGGGGGTATTTGGGTCATGGGATATGATAGGAGAGAGAAAGAGGGGGTGGGGTATACTATTTTGGAAGATAGGGTAAGTTGCATGTGAGTTAGGGTGCATTATTGGTGAGAGGTGGGGGAGCTTAAGGGGAGAGAGAAAGGAGAAAGGACAAGGGGAAGAGAGAGGGGGTTGACCTTTTGAGTGGAGGAGAGGAAAAGGGACACCCGGCGGGGCACCAGTGAAGAAAAAGGAGGCAAGGTGGGGATGGGCTACCCCGCAGGCATGAGGTGGCCTATTTTACCTTTCTTATATATTTACATAATCATACTTTATTTTTTTCTTACTTTTTTCCAATGCCTCCCTAAGAGGGGGTTTTCATGGGGTGGGGACGAGAGAAGAGGGGTATGGGAGCTTGGCTTGTGAAAAGCCCCCATCATTAGCCCTCCCCTTTTGGCTAGAGGCATTCATGTCTCTAGCTCATCTGTTTGATCATTATCGTCGGAGGTGGCGGCTGATGGTGTGTCCTCATCTGGAATGTCAATTGGTGGAGCCTGGTCAAATCGAAGAAAATAAGGTTTAAGTCGCCAACCATTTACCCTGGTTTTATGAAGTTTTCCATCAGCCTCCATAAGCTGGTAGCTTCCATTGGTATACTTTTTCCTGATGATGAAAGGGCCTTCCTGTCATAAAATCTAATATCTAACCAACCCAAATGATTTTCTCATATTAAATTGATCACTTAGTGTGGGATAATAAACGGGAACAAGTGTTAAGATATAGGTATGTGCTTTTAGATCTATCTCAACACGGGGCCAATGTAAAGGGGCCCAAAAGGGAGATGGTCTATCAAAGAGCAAGGCTAACCAATGGAGCATAAGACCTTAGGGTTAGCTTCATTGAAGACCTCCAATAAATGTGTGTAAAAGTCCTTTTGACCTTAAGTAAGCTAGGGCTGAGCTTGAGGTGGGAACCCGGCCCAAGCTCGAGGTGCTTGTCCTGCTTGAGGTGCTTGTCATGCTTGAGGTGTTTTTCATGCTTGAGGTGCTTGATTAAGATGCTTGAGGTGCTTGACTGGCTCCATGCTTGAGGTGCTTGACTTGCTGCATGATTAAGGTACTTGAGGTGCCTTGAGAAGCTTGCCTGAGATGCTTGTGGGAACACCCCCTAGTTCAAGTGCTTTGTCATGCTTGATGAGTAAGGTGCTTGATCACCTAAAGTCAAAATCATTCCTACAAGAGGGGGGGCGAGCCCTTTTCCTAGGAGCTAGAGAGAGAACACCCACTCACACACACAAGGGAAGCCCCAACTTGAAGAGGCAGCAAGGACACATGTCAGGCCCCTACCCATGTTACCTTCATGTGTTGCTTGAAGCCTATTGGCTAAGCTTCAAAGGGGTCCAATGATAAATTACATGAATTATCTAATTGTTTTAGCATTTATCAAGTCCTCTCTCTCAAAGGGGAAAGGGGGACACTTGTCCCAAGGCTACCCATGTTGCTTGTAATGGCTCCTGCTTGTGATTGGCTAGGCCTGGAGGGGTCCAATGAGCTTCAGGCATGAGCTACAAGGGGGGGTCGACCCAAGCAAGCTAGGGGGGTGCCTAGGGGGTATACTCACCCACACACACTCACAATCACTCTCATGGTGTGCTATGCAAAGTGCAAGAGCTCCCTCTCCAAGCAAGTAGAGGTTGAGAGCCTACACCAACACTCTTGGCTATGGAGTGCAAATCCAACCAAGAGCCATGCTTCAATGCTTAAGCTTGCCATCTCCTTCTTCTTCATTACTATGCTATTATGTATGCTAGCAACAAGAGTATGATAAGTGAGGAACTAATTCTTTCTCTTACGAAATGTTTCTTCTTCCTCTTCCCTACCCTCATTCCCTGCTAGCTCTCTCCACCTTCGAAGGTGTTTGAGGTCTTGGGACTGAGGCTTGGGATAGTTAAAGCTTTCTTCAAGTTTATGTTATGTTTGTGGTGCATGAAGCCTTCCATCTTCATGGCATCACCTAGGTCACAAGGAACACAAAGACTGTATTGTAACAAGTCTCTCTTTATGGGAGAAATCATAATACAAATGCCTATTGGAGGGGGGACCGGCTCCACATAAATCCGGTCCTCAATTGTTGTCATGTTCTCTAAACTCTCTCTCTTGCAAAAGTATTGTCTATGCCAAGTTAACTAATTGCTATGATTATGTTGCTATCTTCAATTATGTCTACCCGCTATGCTCACAAAATCATTTCTTGAAAGTACTCTCATTAAATTCCGCTATTCTCAAATTGAATAGGCAAATTCCATTACATTCCCATCGGAGCAGGAGTTTCTTATCCTTGCGCGTGTTGAAGCGATTGTCGTAGCGGAGCACCAACATTCCTTTCTTCAATTCTTTTTTCCGGAGATGCTTGTTAAAGCTAAGCCGTCTATGCTCTGCTTGTGCTGCATAATAATTTATTGCTTCTTCTCTGTCCAGGTGCAGTCTTTCCAAGTTGATGATGTGATCTCTCAAATGCATGTTGGGCTGTTGAAGCTGGCTTGCCATTACTTTGAGACTTTGTAGTTGCACTTCAATGGGCAAGATTGCTTCCTTACCAAATACTAGATGATACGGTGTGAATCCCAAGGATGTACGAAATGAAGTTCTATAGGCCCATAAAGCTGGTAGTAGATACTTATCCCAGTCTCCAGGATGATTGTTTACCTGCTTGGTAATAATTTTAGAAACCATTCCATTTACCTTTTCAACTAGGCCATTACATTGAGGGTAATATGGTGAAGAGTGCCTCCTTGTAATGCCCAGTTTCTGCATTAATTCTCCTACCAAGTCTGCTCTGAAACTTGGCCCTCTATCAGCGATGATCTCTAAAGGTGTGCCAAACCTACAGCATATGTGCTCGTAGATAAATTTAGCTACCTCTACCGCTGTGATTCTAGTGGTGGCTATAGCCTCTGCCCATCTAGTCATGTAGTCGACCCCCATGATAATGTAGAATTTTCCTGAGTTGGCCCTAGGTAATGGCCCAATGGCATCGATACCCCATTTTTCAAATGGTCCATATGAGAGAATAGGTGTCTGTGGTTCAGGCATAAGTGACCTAGTGCCGGCCTTTTGACACAACTTACATGTTTTGCACCAGTGTTGTACATCACGGTTGAGGCTAGGCCATATGAAGCCTGCCTGCAAGATTTTCCTACTTGTTATGTCTAGAGCAAAGTGACCACCACAAACCCCGTCGTGACAACTAGAAATTACTCCCGTGATTTCCTGAGAGAGAGGGACCTTCCTGATTATTTGGTCCTTACCCTTACAGTACAAACCGTCATTGATGAGTCGATACCTTGTGGCCTTCCGCGTCAACCATTGCTTCTGTCCCTTTGTTAAATCTGATGGGCATTCCCCTGTTTCCAAAAAATGCATGATGTCAGGCAAGGCATCACTGCCTTGAAATAGAGGGAGCTTTAGTTTTATTGCTCCAACCACCACTTCCTGTAGTCTTTCACTTGCTAGGGCATCTGCTTCTTGGTTTTGAGCCCTTGGGATATGGTGTATTTGAACTTCTTCAAACTTACCCAACAAGGTTTTTACACCACTTAAGTGAGTCCTTAAACTAGGATTCTTGCATGTCCATGCCCCATTTACTTGCCTTACCAGAAGTAGAGCATCCCCAAATACATTAAGGCGTTGTACACCTTGTGAGACGCACCATTGTAGACCCTTGGTTAGTGCTGCATACTCAGATTCATTGTTAGAATGTGAATCTAACAATTGGCCCAACGAAAATACCTTTGTCCCTTTGTCATCAAAGACCACTATGCATGCAGCTGCTTTGTCGGACGCTCGCTTGTAGGCTCCATCAAAGTAGAGAGAGTATGCTCCTTCTACCATCGGTGGTACTGGAGGTAGTCGGACTTCTCCTTCCCTTCAAAGACTTGGTAGGTCATGAGTCCCCCCAAACTTGCCCTTGTCGTGCTTTCTACCTGTACCGTGTAGTCAAACTCTTGCAGACGAACTAGCCATTTAGTAATTCTAGCAGACACATCCATGTGTTGTACAACATAGGGAAATATTTCATCCGTGGTTAGAATCACAAATTGCTTAGGCAGCAAATATGACCTAAACTTTGTAGTTGCAAATCTAAGAGCTAGGACTAAGTGTTCCACATGGGTGAAACCTTTCTCTTCTGCTGTCATCATTCGACTAGAGAAGTAGATTGGCCTCATGAAAGATGTCGTCGTATCCTTTTGGAGTAGCACAGCCCCCAATGAGTCATCACCAACACTTGAGGTGACATAGAATTTTTCATCCCACTTAGGTGGTGAGATAGTTGGCAGAGTGGCTAAGACCTCCTTTACCTTGTTGTAGTGATGTTCGCTTTCCTCGTCCCAAGTGAAAGTTGATCTTTGAGTGAGTTGTTGCAGTGGTAGAACAAGTTGTGATAGTAGATGTATGAATCTACTTAAGTACCTCACCTTCTGTAGAAAAGAGACCAGTTGACGTGCGGTCGTTGGTGAAGGTAGGGCTATGAGTGCGGACACCTTACTCGGGTCGGTGTTGATACCTTTTGCTGAAATTTCATGGCCTAGTAGAATGACTTTACTCTCCCCAATGTGGCATTTATCCACATTTAATTGCCCACCTAGGCTCTGCAACCTGGCCAAACCTTCAGTTACCTTTTCTAAATGTGAAATACGGGAGCTATATATACAAAAATCATCAATGAACACTCTTATGGATGTTCCAAAGAACAGTTGAAAAACATATGTGACATATCTCTGGAATGTGGCAGGTGCATTTGTGAGACCAAATGGCATAACCCTGTATGCAAAACAACCCCATGGCGTGATAAAAGTGGTTTTTAGCTGATCTTCCAAGGCTATGTGTATTTGAAAGTATCCAGAATAACCATCACAGACGGTATAGCATTCAAAACCCGCTACTTCATTCAGAATTTTATCCAAGAAAGGGAGAGGAAAGTGGTCTCTCTTTGTAGATGCATTTAGTGGTTTGTAGTCAACACAGACCCTCCACTTACCATTCTTTTTAGGCGTCACCACTACGGGTGACACCCATTCTGAGTTTTCTACAGGATAGATGAATCCCGCCTCTAGCAGTTTCCTTACCTCGGCCAAGAGTGCCTTTTCTTGTATGACCCCCAGTCGTCGTAGCTTTTGCACAACTGGTTTTACCCCTTCTTTCAGCTTAATATGATGTTCCACCATTGTAATGCCTGTGATTCTTTCATAGTTGTCAATGAATAGGTTAGGAAATCCCATCAACATTTGCAAAAAACTATCTTTCTCCTCAAGTGTTAATTCCGTAGACAACATACCCTTCAACCTACTTCCTCCTAGGCCAGGTGATTTTCTCTCCTCTTCATTGGGTTTCCCTTTTGGTGATGGATCACCAGTTGTGCTTACCCTTTGTGGATCCTTCATAATGATACCCATTACATCAATGGAACTGTCACTTTCGTCGGTGGATGTGGTCTCCTCCTCAGAACTGGAAGATTCGCTAGTGGTTTCATCTGCCGATGTTTCCAGATTCATTTGCTTCTGCTTGCCAATCCTCATGTCGTAGTAGATTGTCTCCCCTTTCTTACCGGTCATGCGTAGAAGGCCAGTACCCCAGTCCTGTTTTGCCTTCATGGCCATCAACCATGGCCTTCCCAAAATTAGTGGATAGCCCTCCCCCTTAGTAGGCATTACAAAAACATCTACCTCTACCTCAGTGTTGAAAGCTTTTATTTTCACGGCACTTACCACACCCACACACTTTACTTTTGCGTTGTTTGCCATCTTTGCCTTGCATGGAGAAGGCCTGTCAACCTCGAGCCCTAATCGACGCATCATAGCTTCGCTCATTACACAGATTTGTGCACCTCCATCAATGTAGGTGTTTCCAAACCTCTTTCCTTTATGTTTACGTCGACAATTGGAAGGATGTCATCCATGTTGCATCCCGAAATTGCTCCGGCTACCTTTGTTTTGGAGCGTCTTGTACTTACCATTTTAGACCATTGTCGCCTTACTTTTGGTGCAAGATGTAGCAGTTGTGGCCATGTAATCTTCGGTCCTTGCTCTGCCACATCCAATGTTAGATCATAGGGCTTAGAACTTTCCCCTAGCTAGAAGTCGGTGATGCCCAATTTCCGTCGTGGTCTGGATGGCCTCTTGCTAGTTTCTCCTCTCATGCTTCTCTCATCATCTGATTGTGTAGCTTTCTCCCTCCTAGCTCTTTTCACAGTCATGGCTTCAAGTGGTTCTAAAAAGGTTACCTTCTCCTTACCCTTGTCCCTCTCCTTTGCTCTGGGTGGATCCACTACTACGACTTTTCCTTTCTCTTCTAGCCTTATGATGTTTACAGGGCGATCAAGTGGTGGGGCTGGTGGAAGAGGTGGGATGGATGCTTGTAGTGGTGTCTGGGGTGGACGTAGAATTTGTGTTGGTGGGGGTGGTGCTCGGGGTGGGGGTGTTCTTTCTCTAGGGGGTGACAATTGGTTCCTCCTACCTCCTCTATTATAGTTTTGTCGTGGTTTGGGACAGTAGTACATACCGTGACCGTCTTCTCCGCAGTTGTAGCAATGATACTCCCTGTTTTGTCGTCGTGCTCTTCCAGGGTCTTGATCTCTTTCTTGACTCCTCCCTTGCTGTATTAAGTGGACAGACAAATTCTGCAGTTGGTCAGTAATATGGGCCAACATATCTTGTTGGTCATCTCTTACCCCAAGAGCCGGTGGTGGTGGTGGAATGGTGGTTGTCGTAGTTTCTGGTCAACGTGATGTTGTTGTTTCTGTTGACTCGTTTTCTTTGGCTTTCATTCGCAGCTTCTTGTCCTTAAGGCGAGCAATCTCAACGGCTAACTCGTACGTAGCCGGGAATCTACCTTTCACCTTCTCCTTGAGAAGCGGCCATAAGCCATGCGTGAACCAATCTTTTTTTAGGAAATCGGGTGCAGCTTCCCCCCTTGCCAGTGACTCAACCCACCGTTCCCACAAATCCACAAATTTGGACTCATAGGTGGCATATTCTAAAAGACCCTCCTGCTTCAAGTCCCTTAACTTGTCCCACAATTTTTCTGAAGTGGTACCTCCCCCAAAGCGCCTCTTAAAAGCGGTTTTTTAGGGTTCCCAATCATCCTTGGTTGCTTGTGGAAGTGCATTGTACCATGATCTAGCTTCTAGCTTCATGAGATGCTTAAAGATTCTAACCCGGGATTCATCCGTATCTTTGTTGCTCACTACACATGCTACTTCAAAGTCATCTAGGAAGTCTGTTACCAAATCCTCCCCCTTCTTTCCTTTAAATGTTGGAAATGCTACACTTGCCATGATTACTGAGAGAGAGCTACAAAGACACACTGCTTAACTTGCAAAAGTTTTTTTCTTCTTTACAAGGAGGCGTGTATACCCTCTTATACTAGGACATAGATTAAAACTTCAAACGGTACATTGCCTTGTACCAAAGGTAGGAAAAATGGTTGATCTGATGCCAGAACCTCAAAAAATCGCTCCCCACCCAGCATGGTGTCAATGACGTGCTGGTAGTGAGCCTTCAAATCCAGTATTACCTTGATTGAGTGTACACGTGTTGGTATGTGTGATCTGTCTTGAGGTAGGTTGTATTGATTCATGTGAAGCTTAGAGGTGCTTAGTCACTGTCCAAGCTTGTGGGAGAGGGTGGTGTTCTTTCCTGAAACAGACTCAGTAGATCCTTAGTTCCTCTAGTGAGAGTGTGAGCCAATGATCCCGTTATTTGTGCTGCAGCATCAGGTGCAACTTGAAAACTGACTGTGATAATTACCTCAGTGACTTGAGTTACCCGATTCTCAAAGTAGAATAGTGTTGATTCTCTATTGTGTAGAGCTCCTTCCATTTTGTTGTTGTGGGTTGGTTGTAGGTTGCGGACATGGTTTCGACCTTCTCCTTCTTCTTCTTGGCACTTGGCCTATGTATATCCACTGGGTTTGGCGTGTTGGTTGACTCTCCCACTGCAAATCAATTACCGTTACGCCTGGCACTCGAGATTCGATGGAGATGCGGAGTTCGTCTAGTTGTGCTTGGAGCTCTTCTTCTTCTGTCGTCCAATTAGCAAATCCTGCTAGCCATTCATCCATTCACAATAGTTTAGGGGTTTCAGTCTTGTAAACTGAAGGGTTTCATGAAAAGATCCTAAGTGGGGGCACCAAATGACGGGAGCAAAGCGAACCCCGAACCCCGACGGCCTCTAAAACACAGGGGACCGAATGGCGCGACTCGAGCATGTCATGGTAAAGCAAACAGGGGGCACCACCTAGCTTCAGTGGCTAGGACGCAAACAACACACCACCATAACAAAGTTTTCATCCAAGAGAGATGGATGCTTGGGAGTAATGATGAGAAGAAAGGGAATGAGATCAAGTGAGAGAGAGAGAGAGACAGAGAGAGAGAGAGAGTGAGGGAGGGGGTGTAGCGGCTTAGTACTTAGGCACCACAAAAGGATGGCGAATCCGCACACCCTTCACACATACACAAGTTCACTCCAAACACAAGACTAGGTGGCGATTCCGCACACCTCACATGGGCAAAACATTGCAAGAAAACGTACTCACAAAACCTCAAGCTTTATTTAGAGAATAAGGCGATGAAATGGGGAGCATAGGGTAGGGGAATGAGAAGGGAGAGCGTGGTAGAGCACATGGCGGATAGGTGGGAGTTGATGGCGAAGATTCGCACGAGGGTTATGGCCATCATCCTTCATTTAGTTGCCCTTCATCTTCCATAGCCAAGGGTGTAGAGGTCATGCTCAAGACAAGCATGGTGATTGCGGTGATGGTGATGGTGTGGGTGTGTGTGTGTGCACTAGGCACACAAAGTGCATAGTGTGTTCTTTGGTGATGTTGTGTGTGTTTAGTGTGATGGTGACCCCTCTTTATATAGGGGAGGAGGGGGGAGAAATTCTAGAATTTAGAAATGAAGAAATCATTATCTACATAGGCCATGTGACTGTGGGCCCCACTTGTCTGGCTGTGTGTATATGTGCCAGAACAGCAGTCTCATGAGAGAGAGACTAAGAGAGAGAGATGGGTTGATGAAAAAAAGTGAGAGGTAACATGGAGAATAAAGTAATTACAAGAGGGAAGAGAGGGGAGTGTGTTCAGAGGTGAATCTGTGTGCAGATGTGTGTGAACACAAGAAAAATCAGGTAACCACCGGGTGGGGATGGGTCTGTGGGCACCTTTTTCAGTGAAACTGAGTGTGTGTGAGTGTGGGGGAGGTTATTTAGCTACAAGACAAGAGACATGGCGCCCTTTAGAGAGAGGGGGGGGTATTTGGGTCATGGGATATGATAGGAGAGAGAAAGAGGGGGTGGGGTATACTATTTTGGAAGATAGGGTAAGTTGCATGTGAGTTAGGATGCATTATTGGTGAGTTATAATGCATTATTGGTGAGAGGTGGGGGAGCTTGAGGGGAGAGAGAAAGGAGAAAGGACAAGGGGAAGAGAGAGGGGGTTGACCTTTTGAGTGGAAGAGAGGAAAAGGGACACCCGGCGGGGCAACAGTGAAGAAAAAGGAGGCAAGGTGGGGATGGGCTACCCTGCAGGCATGAGGTGGCCTATTTTACCTTTCTTATATATTTACACAATCATACTTTATTTTTTCTTACTTTTTTCCAATGCCTTTTATCACTCCCTCCCTAAGAGGGGGTTTTCATGGGGTGGGGACGAGAGAAGAGGGGTATGGGAGCTTGGCTTGTGAAAAGCCCCCATCAACGTTTAGTTAGGAATGAAAATATCCCCAAACATTTTGGAGAAATCGGACGGAAACTTCGGCATTGAATTCATTGTTGTTAAGGCGGTTACGCCGCTAGCGGAAGCTAAATAGCGAGAACTCAACCAACAACAAAATTTGTCAGACGAGGACGGAGCTTGACCCGCAGGCGCATGGAAACAACTAGGTGGGTGTCAAATCACCTACTCGACCTTCTAATGACAATCACTACTAAGGAAATCAAATCTAAGTTCTAAAATACGCAATTGACTGAAATCCTTACTACGAACGAATGCTATACGAAACAGGATCTAGAATCATTGAATCGATCTCAAACTCAAGGGGAAGTCTATACACTAGGTAAGAACAACACCTTAAGGACTTGAACTGCAAAATCAACCTATAATCACTCCGTGCGGTAAACGCGTATGAAGACAGGCCGAAAAATACAGGTGACCGAAACTTGACTCCGATGGTACTAATGCGTAGCTCTACTCGTTGTGGTTCTATAGATATGCTGCACACTCCATTCTGACACACGAGTTGGAAGAAAACTCACATGGAAGCTCGTAGGAACTTACCACACATAGAAGCCGATAGCGCGCACTCTTGGTATCTGTGCGTAGCTCTCGCCGTTGCTAACACAATGGCGGTGTCGCTTCTCCAATGGCGGCTCCGTAGCTCGCGTAGCAAGTAGATAAGACTCTCTCTCTCTCTCTCTCACTCTCTCTCAGACACAGTCACGGCGCTCAAAAACTCACTTTGATTAATAAACTGAATCCTCCTTTAGGTTACAAAACTTTGGCTTATATACCTCAGCCTTGGAGGTGAGAACATCTCTAACTAATTACATCAGCAAGTGAAATTACTTCGGGATTACAAGCTGGAAACTCAATGGAGTCCCGTTACTTAATGAATGGCTCAATTCAAAATCAATGTCGGAAAGACATTTATTACAATCAATGGTTACAAAAATGTGGGTGTGATCCTCTTCTGGCTCAACACTCCCCCCCTCCGCGTTCATGTCGTCCCTGACATGACTTTTATGCTTGGTCAATAAAGTTCTGTCGTCTTGAGCATCTGCAAATGTGATTCGTATCGTAGGTTGCCGATGGTCAAGGTTGGGCCGAATATTTTGCTTTCGTGGGTGAAAAAGCCGGTGTAGAAAGCTTCTTCGAATGTTTGCATGTGGAAGCTAGGCAAAAACATAATCCTTTGGTATAGGAGGTGCAACACTTTTGGAGAAGGCTGCAATGAAAGATCATATATCATATCAGTCACTGTGTCGGCCGTCGATAGTAGACTCGAGGTCGTGGCTTTATCTGGCGCGAATACTTCAATGCAAGCTAAGAGAGTCCTACAAATTTTCTTGAGCATCTGACATGAAAGGTCAAGAGAGCCAGTAAAGAGCTTGATGGTGCCCGTTAGGGTTTTCACCATGTAGGCTTTACCTATTCTCTCTCCTGCCTTTGGTCCTGGCATCCTGGGGTAATTAAGCCAATTTGGCTTCTTTTCTGCAATCCTGCCATGCTCTTTCCAGCTTCTGACTCTTGGCACCGGGCAGAAGGTTGCATCCTCCCGAATCTCCTTTGGTGCCTCTACCAAGTAGATGAGGTAGGCTGGGTATTTGTTCAGCCAACCTTTCCTCCATCTAGGCTGCGAATCTACAATCTTCTTTGATTGTTCCTCTTTTGTGATGTCGCCTTCGTAAAGAGCGACATACTGCTCCTCCTCTATTCTCTTTTTCGTTTTTATCACTTCAAACTTCATCAAAGGGAAAGGCAGGCTGGGTTGCATCCACTCTTCATGGAGCACTTTTGTGTCTAATCCCTGAAGTCTAATGGAGATTAGGAGTCTCCTCTCCCATTCCATTTCCGCCTTGGCACTCTCCTCTGTTGACTTTGCTATTTGGTCATGGAGCCTTTGTTCTTCTTCTTCAGAGATTCCTGAAGTCGAGGCCACCTCGTGAACTGGGACTGGATCTTCAATTGTGGTTGCCTCTCCAGTTTCTGGTAGCTCTATGGCTGCTCCACCTGATTCTTCTTGTGGTGTCTCTGTCTCTCTTCTTTGTTGCTCTTGTAGATCTTGGAGCTGTTTGCGGAGGGTCTCATTCTCTGTTCTTAGTGTTTGATTTTCTAAAGTGAGCCTCTTCTCTGCTGCCAATGATCCCTCCACAATGTGCAACCTTTGCACTTGCTCTAATCTTAGCTCTCTTTGTAAGCTTCGGACCTGGTCTTCCAGAGCCGGTACAAGAGCTCCCTCTTGTTCGGTTCCTGCTCTGCTAGCTCTAGGGGTAGTCCTGAGTCTAGTGATTGTTCTTTCTTGGAGCTCGACTCTTTCCCTTAGCTCAATGAGCTCATCTTTAGCCGCCTCCAACTCATCTTCTATCCTCTCCTTTGCTTCCTGTGCACTTTTTACCTCTCTTGAAGCCTCGGCTAGCTGGAGTATCAAGCCGTCTCTCTCGTTTTCCGCGTCATAGAGTGATGCTTTATGACTTTCAGATTCAGTCATAGCATTCTCTAATTTCCTCTGCAACTCAGCTTCCCTTTGTTTGGCTGTCTCAATCTCCACTTCCTTTGCCTTGGATCTTTCTTTGATCTTGTTGAGCAGTTCATGCACCATGTGCATGTCTTTTTCATCTTCATCTATCAACTCTAAAGCTTTTTCTGCCACCACCTCCACTGGCTTCGGCTCTTCTAGTACGTTCTGCTCGTCCAGTTTCTCTTCACTATCTTTTGTACTCTTTATTTTTTCCTCTGTCCCTCTCCGATCATCTTGTTTTTGTAGGTGGATCCCATAGACTGCCTCAAGGGCCTCTTCTTCAGTGTACCCTATCGCTACCAGATCCTCATAATCGTTTTTCTTTTGCTGAATTGGATCTATCTCCTTTTCCTTGGTCCCGGCCTCCGGCTTTTCCATACCAGCCGTGTCCATCTCTACTATGGTCTCTTCCACAATGATTTCCGTCTTCTTGGGGCTTGGTACATCAGTAAAGGAGGGCTGATTGTCCTCAGTCATCTTGGCTTTCCCTTTGTTTGCTTGCCCGTCTTTCTCTTGAGGTTCAGTAGACTCATCTACTTTCTTCTTCCCCTTGTCGTCCTTTTTCAGCTCAGCTTTTAAAAGCTGTACTTCCTCTTCAGTGTATGGCTCGACAGGTTGCTGCTCCAGTATAGCCTCTAACTCCTCATAAGCTCTAATATATTGATCATATTGATCAACATGTGGCCTGGCTGAGCTAGTTCCGACTTTAGTGGGGTCTGGCACCCACTTTTCTTCAAAGTCCCCCTTTAGAGCTCTTTCCGCTCTAAACTGCTCCACCAGTCTTTCCATTCTTGCCGCTTTCTGACTTTTGGTTTGCTTGGGAGCAACCTTCTTCTTTGCTTTCTTCATAAGTGGCTCATCCACATTCTCTTCAGGTTCTGAAACTATTTCTAGTTTCCTGCGTGCTCTTGTGGACGCCCTCTTGGATACTTCAGGCTGTTCTTCCTCCTCATCGGCTTCTCTAAGCCACTCATTCTGGGAGGGAACCTTTGGCCACTGATCTCTAGCTCCAATAGCTTCATAAGCTATTCTTGTCAGAACTTCAGCTCCTCCTATATATTTTGGCTTCTTGTTGTGCATGGCAATTACTTGCTCGTGGATGTGTTGAGCGTAATTCACCTCTTTTGGCATATTGCTCTTCAATGCCCATGTGATGGTAGTTGCAATGGCATGGGGCGGTGTCGTATACTTTTGCGGTCTTTTACTGCAAATATGGAGAAATTGGTTGTACAGTCGGCAAAGGGTTGCCGCTCTTTGGTCTGCCATATCTCCATAAGTTGCATTCTGTTTCTTGGACCCATAAACCTCTATAGCCTCCCTTCTTTCCCTGACAGAGCTCCCTTTGTTGTGCAGCTTCACTGCATCTGCAATGAGCTGTGGAGTGATCTGTACCTCTACTTTCTCTCCATCTATTGCTGTCAATGTGGCTTTCCCATCCTTCTGAATGGAGGTTGCCAACTCATACACTCTTCTTGTATCTACACCTGATGGTCTCGAGGTGAAGAATCTGTGCAATTCTGCCCTTTCCAGGTACCTGCTGATGTTCTCTGACCTGCTATAATCCACCAATTCTTGTGGGATCATCGGTATATCCACCGCTTGCCCTTGAGGATCTCTGAAAGTCCCCTGGTAGATCTTTATTCCCTCTTTCTCCAGTACTGCTTCCTCCACCCAAGTTTTGGTTGGCTTGAGGGTTTCTGCTGGAATGTCAAAGGGTTCTGCTTCTGCAAGAGCATCTTTGATTGTCGGTCTTTTTCTCTTTGTTGCTGATGACTTGGCGGAATCCATGGATCATGTAACTCCAAGTTCAGAAGTTAGCGTCTTTTTAGTACTGAAAGCCGAAATGAAGCTTTTAACTATTCAAATGACTTGAAAATTGAAACATGAGCTATTCAGGGCCCAAGGATGCAGGGTAGGTGAAAAAAATATGCGAACTGGGCTCAAAATCATGCTGGAGACATCATACGCGTATGACGTCTTTTGTGTCAAAATGACTTCATATTGGTTGTGCTTGTAGCTGATAGTGTACATATGAGTATCATATGCTTGGATTTGAGTTTGGATCCCATTTGGTCAAGTTTTGGCCAGTTTAGTCCAGTTCTGGCTCTCGGCAAAATTTTGAAAGGGAATTGGATTTTATGATCCAAATTGGATAAAACTTGGTGGTTCACTCTCAAATGGCATGTAGATCACTTTTGTGTGGTGGTTGAAGCCCTGAGGTGCCAAAATCACATAGTGAGACATCATATGCGTATGATGTCTTTTAGTGTATTTTTGGACCAAATTTCTCTATAAGCTTGGATATGGCTTTAGATAGGCTTATTCAGTGGATTTATGAATTTTGGATAGATTTTGGGCTAAAAATGGCTCTGGAGACATCATACGCGTATGATGTCTTTTTCATCAATTTTTCATGGAATTGGTTCTGTGGACTCCCCATGTACTAGTGAAGGACTGTCCCTACTCAAATCTTGGTTTGGACTTGAGTATGTTGAATTTGGGCTAAAATAGGCTTTGGATGAAGGATTTTTCCTCAATTGGGCTAGTGGGGTGATCCACTTGACCAAATGGTTCCAAACTTCATATGTAGCATGTATTAGATATATATAATGGATGTATGATGACAAATGAGCAGTTTTGGCTCTGTAATTGCAAATAGACATCATACGCGTATGATGTCTTTTGTGTCAAAATGGTGCTTTTTGGTTCCAGATAGCTTATAGATGTGTTAATCAACAATCCTACAAAGTTTCAATGAGTTTGGAGTTATTTTGACAAAATTAGGACCAAAAATCAATTTTATGGCCTACTTTGCGTCTTTTTGGTTTCCTTGGGTTTTCTAACTCCAATTCTCATGATACTTGGTTCATAGGATGTGATTAACATGTGGAATGAGGCTATGCACTCAAATGTTGAAATGGATGTGAAAATCATGCTGTGAGACATCATACGCGTATGATGTTTTTTCTTGAAATGTTGGTCTTTTTGTGCAAAGAATGCTTTGTGCTAGTGCCCTAAGCCCTGATAACTAGTTTTCAACTTAAAAAGTCATCAATTTAGCTAAAAAGCCCCCTTATAGGCATTTCAGTCTCCGAAGTCGTCTTTTTGCCTTGGAGTTGAATTTCTTCAACTTTTCTTCTCGAGAGTTGCATTTCCAGCTCATTGGATATGTTGTGAAGCCACCTATTTGGTTGAACTTGACTTTGGCTCCCTGTTCTCCATCTTTCTCCATTTGGTTGCCCGAAAGCGTCTTTTTCACCATCAGTAAGTGAATCAGCTTTCTTTTGGGTTTTGCTTGCAAACATAAGTCATCCATGTATATTTGAAGCTGCTTGTGAAGTTTCATGTCATTTGGTCGTAAATTTTAGCCGTTATGCCAAAATGACGTTTTGTGTGTCCGCAGCCGAATCGGTTGTTCCGACCTACTTTTGGTGATCCAAACCCGGAGATACTCCATGGTTGCATTGCCCTCGATGTTGTTAAGCTTCCTGAGAAGTTTTGTGTCGTTTCGACAACTTTTTCCTGTTTGCCCCTTTTAGGCTCTGTTGACCTAGGGTTTTTCAAGTCGTTCTTTCTCGAGCTTTGAGTGTTAGAAACCCATCTTCTATGTTAGGGTAACCCACCTCTAAGTTCTTGCAAGGTTTGGTTAGGCGGTTGTGCCCCTACCTAGGGTTCTTCCCCATTCCCCGTCTGCTCTTGTTTCTTGGTTTTGGTCAGTTTTCGCGACAAAAGTTAACGATAAACATCAAAAGCTTATGGCAACGAGTCTACCTCTCATGTCTGGTGTCCTCTGAGCTCTCGTAGAAGTCGTAGAAGGCGGTAGAAGGTCGGATGCTCCTGTGTGCTCTTTGCTCTCTCCAAGAAGGTAATAGTGGAAATGAGCTTGAAAGTGATGTGAAAAATACTTAACTTCGGGCTTCCCGGATCACTTGTTACCAAATTTAATATGTGCTCCTATCTCGTCGTGAAATGCACTTTAGGATTTGAAATTTCTCAATTTGGACTCTGTTTGACCTATTTCTGAGAAATCTGTCCACTTTGCCAAAATTCTGTCATTTCGGGCTTTCCGCAACTTTTTCAGAATTGTACCCAATTTTTACCATGGATTGCCCTTGTCATTAGGACCATCACCGTCTATTCTTTTCTTTTTTCCGATCTCATTTCACCTGCTTTTTTATTTTTCTTTTACTTTTATTAAGAAAATCATAAAAAATAAAGAAAAATAGCAAATTGAAGACAAAAAATTCCAAACATACACGATAAATAGCTGGTAACCCTGTGTATATGAATATATACTTATTTGTGATTTCTGGACTTGGATTACCACTTTTTTGCTCCAAAAACACTCTTATTTAGTGATATTTACACGTCTAGAGACCCAAATTCATCATTTGATCTCTTCTTGTTGCAAAACAAGGTATATAAGGGCATAAATATTATCAATATCCGCAATCAAACATAAAAATTGCAAAATCATGTAAGACACTGCCCTTGTAATATAATTTTTGTTTTTCTTTGTTTTTGGCGCTTGTAGCTGCTTTGTAACTCCTGTATACCTGTATACCTCCCCCCCTCCTAGTCTGAGTCCTCCCGGACGACTATGAAGTGTCTGTGGGTGAAGCAATGTAGTTGTTTTGGTCATAAGTTCCCAGTGCAATTGTAGAGCGATGATACAACAGTCTTTCCAATAAAGCTACTCTTTGTTTGATTGAAGGATTGGTGGTCGGGTTTTGGGTTGTTTTTGGCATTTCGGTAGTAGAATTAGTAGATGGATTCTTCCTTACTTTGTTGTTCTTTTTCACAATCCAAATCTGCTTCCGCTTCACTTGTGCTTGCCACAAACTCTTTGCGACACAAACCTGCTTTGTTCTTTGTGTTGATTTCCTCGACTTGAAATACCTAGGAGTGTCCGTTGATTGTACTGAAGGGAGTTCCTGTTTACAAATCTTTGGGATCCAAATTTGCTTGCTATAGTTTTGTGCCGTCATGAAATTCTTTGGAATCCAGATCTGTTTCACTGTCCTTGATTGTCTGGAATCACTCTGTTGTCTGGTATTGAAGACTCTGTTTTCCACCTTTGTGTTCTCTGGCACAACCTTTTTTGGTCTCCATACCAACTTTGACTCCGTTTTTTCCCAAGGTTGAGCTGTTATATTATTGCTTGTCTTCCTTATCCACTGTTGAGAATTCCTCGTCGAAGAGTAATCCGGTTGTAAAGAAACTTTTGGTTGCCATTGCTTCTTCTTTTTCTCTGGTTGTTGTTTACCTTTGTCTTTGGATTTGTCCTTTGGAGTTGGCTCTGTTCCTTTGGTGAACTTAATTGATTGACTTTCACCTTCGTATTTGATAAGCACTGATTTAGAACTCCAGTCAATCATTGCATTGTATTGCTTCTACCATGGTTGTCCTAGCAATAATGGTTGTTGTGTAGCTTGGTCTTCAACCACGTAAAACATATGCGGATACACATACTGGTTAATCTGTATATGTAAAACTGTGCATCCGACAGTTTTGATTGAATTCTTAGAGTAACTCTTTAACTCTTGCTTGGCAGTTTGTAGTTTAGTGTCATTTGTCAATTGTCTATACAAACTGAGTGAAAGTAGGTTAGCTTGAGCTCCTGAATCCAATAGTGCTCTGGCTTTGATTTGGTTGGTTCCTACTTTGCATTCAATGATGGGTTCTTCTTTGTCATTATCCATTTCTGTTATACTGACTACGTTTATTCGTATTGCTCCTTCATTGTGGTGTTTCTGACGTAGTAGTCTTCTTTTCTCCATTCTTTCTTTCGCCTCGGCTTGCGCTTCCTCCAAAATCATTTTCTTTTTCTGGACACGCAGCTTTTCTTGATGTATTTTGAGAAGCATGTCTTGGGTTAGCGGCAAAAGATACTTTTTCACTCTGCATCCACTAATCCAATTGGGCATTTCTTCTCCGTCTAATGTAGCAAGCTTGACGGCTCCACTTGGTGATAGATCTTTAATCACCAGAGGTCCCATCCCTCGCTTTTTAAGCTTCTTAGCATGCTGTTTCACAGTGTAAACTAGGACATAGTCCCCAACCTTAAACTCTTTAGTCCGCACATGCTTATCAAAAAATTCTTTTTGTCGCCTTTTTTGAGCATAGATAGAAGCTACTGCTTTTAGGTGAAGCTCGTCTAGCTTTTCCAGGTCATCTATTCTATCAGTTTCTTTTTCGAGTACAGTTCTCAACATGAAGTACGGAACCACGTCGTACCCGTCCTTGTCGCAAAATTTCGTTGTGGGACCATCCGGAATTGCACAAACATCTAGGGTTGCTAGAATGTGTGTCCATTCTAATGGTTCAAGCGTGTCCTCTGGAAAGGGTTCTCCTATATAAGTTTCGTCTTCGATAGCCCTTTCTAAAACACATTCTTCTCGTTTTAGACTTCCACATTTCGAAGCTCCACACATCCATAACTCCTTGGGTTTACCTAACCAAGCTGGAAATTCGGATCCCGCCAAAGTAGCTGAATCAAACTTCTCCACCGGTGTTCGGTTCACATCTTTGTAGCTATGGTCTTTCAGGTTCACACGTGTAGTGGTTTCCATATTTCTCAGGTATATGTGATCGTAGCCCCAATCTTCGACCATTTTCAACTGTCTCATGAATGGTCTTCCCAATATGATATCATAGTTATTCTCCTTGCCAAAATCGACAATAGCAAAAGTATGTTCGTATTCAATGCCGCAAGAAGTCACTACGACTTTCTCTAATAACCCCATAGGTTTCTCCATGTGTCCATCTGCTAATTGGAGTTTCAACCTAGTCTTCCTTATTGCTGGTTTCCCCCATTTTTTCCAGATTTCTTTTGTAGCAATGGCTATCCCAGCTCCGCTGTCTAGTATTGCCATCGTGTTCACTCCTTGGAATTCAACTGGTAAGGTTGTATTCCCCTCTTCACCTTCGCAATACTCTCCGACCTTGTTTAAGGGTACAGGCTTAGCGTTCTTTTGTGGTTTACTCAGCTCTTGAATACCCTCTTGTAGTCTCGATGTTGGGTCTTTTATCCCAAATTTCTCCAAGCATTTTCCTACAGTGGTCCACATATGTGGTCTTAGCCTCAAAAGCTCAGCTAGAGTGATAGTGCATGTCACTGGTGTTGACAAGATCTCTATCAATCCTTGCGAGTCCATGACTTTTTCTGATGAAATTCTTCGTGAGGGAAGTGCTCTAGTCTCGGATTTTGCTTCATACTCTCCTAAGTATGAAGGTAAGGTATTCAGTGAGTGAGGTTTTCTCTCCATTGTTCTAACAGAGCCCTCATCTCCCCAGTAAGATTGCAGATCCAAGTCCACTTGAGATCCTGCCTCAAATTCCACTATGGGAGGATTCCTGATGTCCTTTTCCCAATTTCTCTGATTAGCTTGGCAACTTAGCTCGCTTGCAAAGTTTGCCTCTCTCACTTGTTTCCAAAATTCATTGTAATCCTCATCTCTTCCGTAAGACCTCTGTATGACTGGATGAAAACTCTCTATCTCCTGATCGGTTGTGTTCAACACTATGTGGTCATCCTTGTTTGTATTTTCAGGCTTTTGTGCATTGGGAGTCTTTTCTGCTACCCGTGAAACGACAGTCTCTTGCTGAATTGGGTTTTCCGTTCCACAATTCATTGTTTCTTTTGGTGGTTCTAATAAGGCTTGTGCAGTCTCGATCATTCTCTGGCACATTTCAAGTATCTGCTTTTCCAATTCCGCGTTTGGGTATGTCATCCACCTCTGTTCTTGTGTTTGGTTGTTCTTTAACCTAGCTTTGTAAGCTCTCATCAGTGCGTCCAATGGTTCGTGCACTTTGTCGACTAGCACTAATCCCCCTGAGCTTAAGCTCATTGTTTCTTTGATACTCTTTTGTTTCGTTCTTTCCGGGCTCATCTCTCGTTTCCCGTTTTGACTCTCAAGTTTTTCTAATCTATCTTTAGTTTGCTTTAGTTCCTCAGCTAGAATAGCGTCTTCACGTTCTTTTCTCAACTTCATGCGTGCTTTTCTAGCTTTCCATGTGTTTCTCTGACTCCGCGGTCCTTGACTAACCATTTCAGTCGCTAACTTTTCATTCTCAGGTTCTCTAGTGGTTTTCTTAGCTTGAGCTCTAGTAACAACTTGCGTTGGTATCAGAGTTTCATTTTCAGACCCACTGCTGGTAGGAATAGTTTCTAGCATATTCAATGTCGTCTTTTGCACTTTGTTTGGATTTTTTGAACAATCCTCAATGAAGTGAGTAACCCCACACTCAGTGCAATAAGCGTTAATTCTAATGATTTCCGTATGTGGACAAACATTCATCTGATGGTCACCTCTACACTTGTAACAGGGTCCTAGTGCTGGTCTTGGTCCCATTTGATTCGTCCTTTGTGGATAGGATGGTCTTTGTCCTGTTAACCCTCCATGAGCTATGAACATCAATGTTCTTGTGTCCAAATTGTATCTCTCTTCATCATAAGCACTTGTAACTGTTGGTGTTCCAACATTCCCAATCATGCCCCATGGTTCTGGTTGTTTGGGTTCTTCTGGTGGGTAATACACAGTTGGAGACATGGGTGCACCAGATTCTTCGTAATAGGCTTGAACAGGCACTAGGGCTTGTTCTCCCTGATTCTCTAAGGTTGGTGCATATCTAATGCCCACTGATCTTGCTCCTGGTAAAGGTGGTTGTTGTCCCAATACCGGTCGCGGTCTTTCTATCCCCATAGGTCCTGGTACATTTCCCGTTGGGTATCGAGGTACTGGATGTACTTGAGGTGGTGCTAATTGAGCAGGAGGTGCATACTGACGCTCCCTTACATACCCTTTGTTGTAATAGCACTCCTCTGTTGGATGGTTTGTCCATTTTTGTTCAATAGCACACCATTTCAGTGTTTTTGGCAATGGTTTTTGGTATGGTGCCATCCTTTTTAGAGCATCTTCTATCATTTGCTCTACATTTGGCATGGTTGTTGTTTGAACATTCTTTTTAGTGGTAGTCTCGCTCGCTACGGAGGAGGAGCTACTGGATGCAAAATCTGTATCCGCTGACACCTCTCCATAAACCGTACAGTTATCCACTAAGTACAATGCATCTCTCGTTACTTGCTCGAAACTTGTACAAGCTTTCAAGTGCAAGTCCTTCTTGAGAGTGTCGTTTCTCAGTCCCTCAATAAAGAGAACAGATAGTCTGTCATCTTGTGGTCGTTCACGTACTGGACATCTCTCAATGTATTGTTTGAAGCAAAGTGAAGCTTCCTTCACTTTTTCATGTTCTCTCTGTTTAAAAGCATATATTTGTGAGACCGTATTGTGCTTAATCCCTCGTTTTGAGAATTCCTCAGCAAACTCTCTTAGCAAATGGTCAATGTCATGGAATCCCCCTATGTTCAGTAGTTGAAACCATGTCAATGCCGTACCTTCCAGAGTAAGACCAAATCCCTCGTATTGTGTATGGAAATCGGTTATCTGCTCAGCTCTTAAGACTTGCTTAAAGAGTGACACATGTGCATACGGATCTCCTGAACCACCATACTTCTTTGGCATACACTTCGCTACTTGAGATGGTCTCATACGTCTATGGTCTGCTACCAATCTCATTGCTCTTGTGTCTCGGCTAAAGCTTTCTCTAGCATCATGGACTTCATGGGTTACCCTTGTCGGTTCCCCTGCTCTGAATCTACTACTAGGAGGTAAATGTGATGGTTCCGCTTCGAACCTTGGACCTCGAGTGGTATATGTGGGGATTGGAACTGCACTACCTCGATTCGTATCCATTGACTCTCTGGAATGTAATGATCCCATTGGTCCGGGCTTCGAGTACTGAGGTTGACTGAAAGAGTCAGCAGCCTGAGTTCTTTGTCCTCCTATCGTCATTGGGTTTTGCCCTCCATTTGTTGGTGCTGGTCTTTGTGAGCTAGAAGTAACATAATACTGATGTAGTGGTCCCCCAAAGTATGTATATCCTTCTAATTCTTTCTTGCCCATTGTTGAGTATTGCCTCCCATACTTGTCGTAAGCAGCAATTTTCACTTCCGATCCCTCTGTGTAGATAAAGACATAAAGTCTTTTTTGGTCTGTCAACTCTCCGGTGTAGGGTCTTCACATCTATAATAGAGATCTTGCTCCCCATTATTATATTTGTATAGCCCCACATAGATGTTATCAGTGTTGATCCTTGTAGTTTCATTCTCTCTTCTTAACCTCGCATCAGGGAAGTTCATTATTGGTGCTTTCTCCTCGAGTTCTTCATCTACTTTGGCTTTGGTGCCCATCAATCCCCACTTGTCCACAATGTTAGGGTTTAGGACTACCAAATACATGGTACCCTCGTCATCTAGATATCTATCTCCGATATAGCTCACAGGCACTAAGTCCTTGAACTCACTAGGTCTATCTTCTATCTTTACACAATAGCGGTCCATTCCATCTTTGTAGATCTTGGCACCTTGCTCATTGTCGTATTGGTATTTTATGAACAATAGCTTCATTGTGGCGGAAGGGTTTGATGATCTTGCTGCCATATTTTCTCTGTTGTTCAGGTTCAAGTGTTCCAAGTGTTCGGTGAAAATCTCATAAGATCTCTCCGAAGAAGTATCAGAAACACTTCCTTCAAAGATCGGCTCTAATGGTTGCACCCAACTTTGGTTTACACTTACCTCGGTTGATATGACACTTGCTTGTTCCCCTTGTTTTGGTTGGTTATTCTGGAGATTCATGCCCGATCTCAAATTCATCAATTCCCCTACAGGACTTTAACTTTTCCGTCTCGGCAATTTGTTTTCCCAAGTTTTTGTGGTCAGAATTGATCCAAACTGATTGATACTTGGTCAATTGTTTAATCTTGTCAGTTGGACAACTTCTGTTTCATCAAGTGAGAATTTTGCTGTAGTTATGGTGGAAAAAGACATTATACGCGTATGATGTCTTTTTTCACAGATTTAGACTATTTTGGTTATGCTCACTCTCAGTAAGCCCCCTTATGCTCTGTCCACTCACAAAATTCAGTTTGAACTCTGTTTGAGCAAGTTATGGCTAATTTAGGCTTTTCTTGGCAATTTTCCGCTTTTGACTTGTTTTGGGTCAATTGTGATCCAAATGGGATGAAACTTGAAATATAACCTCTAGACAGCTATTACAATGGATCTGTGTTGGCAAAGTATCAAGATATGTCCAAAATTAGGTCAAAGACATCATACGCGTATGATGTCTTTTTCATCAATTTGGGTCAAAACTTGATATTTATGCGTCCTACAGTGCTTGTAACAATCTTGTCAGGTCAGATATTAAAAATAAGCAGTGGATGTGCCAAAAAACATTATACGCGTATGATGTCTTTTGTCCCAGATGTTGACTATTCTTGGTTTTAAGCCTTCTCCAATGTTTATAATTGAGTTTCAAGTGTTTTTGTCAGGTTTGAATGTAAAAACAAGATCTGAATCCAAAATTTCCTATTCTTTGCGTTTCTTGGACTCCGACTTGTCTTTTTGGGTTTCTTTGATTGTTAATGCTCTTGTTTTAAGTTGAAATTAGGGTATAACTCCCCTTTTGAACACTCTGGTAAAGTCAAAATTTCTATTTTGGTCTCTGTTTGGTCATTTAGACATCATACGCGTATGATGTCTAAAGTTGCAGATTTCCAATTTTTTGGCACAGAATCCTTCCTAAAGCTTTCTCAAGTGCTCAGCAACTCCCAGATACACAGAAAATTTCTCTGGCTTTTGTTTATTGCAAGTTTCACTACTAACTCGACGGTTTAGTGATCTAACATGCAATCAACCATATCAAGCAAATACTCCAATGATTACTAGCTCCAGATCAGGATCAAATGAAGTCCTACCTAAGCTATTCCTAATCATAAAATGGGTTTGGTAATTGTGACTTTAAAGATATCCACTGTCACTCACGGACTAGCAAATTCTTCTTCTATCAACAACTACTCAACACCAACAAAACAACAAACAAATCTAAGCTAAACTAAAAATATTGTCAACACGGAAGACCCAGGAATACCCCACTTCCTAGTATCTCTCGAGATTTTCGGAGTCCACCACTCCTAGATCTTTTCTAACTAAAGTATACAAAGTAGTTTATACGACTCACCTCGTAGGATTAGTCTAAGGTCACCTACTTAGGGCTCTCGTCCCCGGCAGCGGCGCCAAATGTTAAGGCGGTAACGCCGCTAGCGGAAGCTAAATAGTGAGAACTCAACCAACAATAGAATTTGTCAGACAAGGACGGAGCTTGACCCGCAGGCGCATGGAAACAACTAGGTGGGTGTCAAATCACCTACTCGACCTTCTAATGACAATCACTACTAAGGAAATCAAATCTAAGTTCTAAAATACGCAAGTGACTGAAATCCTTACTACGAACGATTGCTATACGAAACAGGATCTAGAATCATTGAATCAATCTCAAACTCAAGGGGAAGTCTATACACTAGGTAAGAACAACACCTTAAAGACTTGATCTGCAAAATCAACCTATAATCACTCCGTGCGGTAAAAGCGTATGAAGACAGGCCGAAAAATACAGGTGACCGAAACTTGACTCCGATGGTACTAATGCGTAGCTCTACTCGTTGTGGTTCTATAGATATGCTGCACACTTCATTCCGACACACGAGTTGGAAGAAAACTCACACCGAAGCTCGTAGGAACTTACCACACATAGAAGCCGATAGCGCGCACTCTTGGTATCTGTGCGTAGCTCTCGCCGTTGCTAACACAATGGCGGTGTCGCTTCTCCAATGGCGGCTCCGTAGCTCGCGTAGCAAGTAGATAAGACTCTCTCTCTCTCTCACTCTCTCTCTCAGACATAGTCACGGCGCTCAAAAACTCACTTTGATTAATAAACTGAATCCTCCTTTAGGTTACAAAACTTTGGCTTATATACCTCAGCCTTGGAGGTGAGAACATCTCTAACTAATTACATCAGCAAGTGAAATTACTTCGGGATTACAAGCTGGAAACTCAATGGAGTCCCGTTACTTAATGAATGGCTCAATTCAAAATCAATGTCGGAAAGACATTTATTACAATCAATGGTTACAAAAATGATGAGTGTGAGCAAAAATGTGGGTGTGATCCTCTGCTGGCTCAACAATTGTACATTAAGTTCTAAAGTAGGAAGGAAATGATTGATGGGTATGTTGGTTGCAATTAGGAAAGAATGTCTGCTAGGGAAAATTTAGCTCGACATGTTCATTTTATTTCCAATGTTGAATCAGTCCTGAACCCCCTACTGATCACAGGGGGCAGAGTTCCGCGTTAAGGGCTCTTGAATCCACGACTTTCTTTCTATGCGGTGGATACCCATGACTTGCTTTCTATGCGGTGGGAATGTCCATGACGTGCTTTCTATGCGGTGGACATACCTAGTTGTATGGGCAGCTAGGCGACAATGGGAGGAGTGAACTCTCGCTGGAGGGGGGATATTGTACCTCCAGAACATTGGAACTTTTATGAATAAGTTTGAGTAGAATTTTTACTAGAATTCTGTCTTGGTGTTGTTTGAAATACTGGTTGAAGGGCTGTATTAATGAACAATGTGATTCGGAATTAAACAAGGAATCTTTATGTTGAACAACCTTTGTGGTAGTAATTAGGTCACACAAGGAAGTGTGAGTGTGGGGGTGGAAAGTGGGGGCTTGGCTCAGGTTGCCAATGCCTACGAGATGGGTGGTCCCGATTGGTCGGGAACTCTCTGTCCCCACTGTGCTTACTTAGATATTAGTAATACTCATTGCCCCTAGAGCGGTGAAATCTCGAGTGTACGTGCCTAATAAACATGGGAAAAAAGGCGCTCGGGGTTTCTCTCCTCTTGGAAGGTGGGTCTTAGGATCGCTGGATAGTTCAAGTACGCTTCCCGTGCGAGGTGGAGCTAGATCTCCCTGCTAGTAGGCTCGAACTTGACTCACTTTGTGATGAGAGATCGTCCGCTAGTCGAACCCTGAACCATTTTGTTTGCTTCCGCAATAGATCTAGTGGCCACCGGGTTCACCATTAGATCCGCCATTGGAAACGGCGGGGTGGGGACCTCACACCTGGTATCAGAGCCTAGGTTAGGCTGGGAAATAAAGTCGTATTGTTTGAACATTTAAAAGGAACTGAAAGTATATAGGTAGTTGATCCGAATTCCTTGCATTGGTGTTGCAGGAAGACCCCGTGCTCGAATATCGGAAGTTCCAAGTGTTTGAGCTTATTTATGAGCAAGCTTGAAGATCCCCAGTTTACCAGTTCATGCGAGATGTCATGGAGATATTGTTGAAGGCTTATATGCCACACTCCACTCGCATTGATAGAGGATGGGAACTTGATTGGACATTTCCAGGAGGGGTTTACTACATCAACGCTCGGAAGCTAGGATGCCTGGCTACCGACTTGAAGAAGATACATTGGGGAGAAGAGTTGAGAGTAGTAGAGATATTCTACTTGGTGCCTACACGATTGGACCAGACCGTTTCAGACAACTCCAATCAAACCATCAACGACTGGCTCTTGGAGAAGGTCACCAACGTGGTCCCAGCGAACCGAGTCAAAACCTTTGGATTACTGAAAGCGGAACTCCAGCTTGATATCTTAGTTTATTATCCACTCAAGAATGAGTATAGAAACTATTACACGAATGAAGTAGTGCATCATGTGAATACCATCTCCTAGGCATATTTTATACGCAATCCATAAAGCCATGTAATAAGATGATCATCAGTTATCCTAAACCTTGAGGGGTTTCAATTGTAATAAATTTTCATCAATAAAGTGCTTTTTGTCTCTGAATCTCTGTCTCTTGATAAAGTAGAATCTTGAATTCTATTTAAAGTCTCGTGTCTATTTTGAAATCCAAGTAATGTATCAAGAATTCGTATAATCCATGTTAGGTACCGCCTGTTGCTCTGTACTCGGCAGCGCAAGAGAAGAAGCTTCTCCTTAAGCAAGCCCAACCTCCGATCTTTAAGGGCGAGGGGGCAAATGTGGAGAGAGATGCGGAAGTATGGATGGAAGCCATGGACGACTACTTTGAAGCTGCGGGGACCCAACCCATAAATCAGACCATGCTTGCGATGTTCCGCTTGAATGGCGATGCTAAGATATGGTGGAAACAACATTGCAGGGACATGGATATTAAGGGATCTTCCCAGTCCTGGGAAGACATCAAAGCTTCAATAATGGGACGTTATTTACCGCCTGCCTATAGAACCTTGAGGATGAATGAATTCTTTTCACTTCGGCAGCTGAATTCATCTGTCGAAGAATACTATGAAAAGTTTGTCACTCTTCGGAGATATGATCCTAAGATGACCTTGGAACAACAGGTGGCAAGGTTCTGCCAAGGACTAATTGCTCCCCTGAATACTCGGTTGGAAGCCCTCAGGCCAACGACGCTACAGGATGCCTTGTTGAGGGCCAAACCTCTAGCTCTCGAAGTACAAAAGGCTAATCAGAACAGGAGGAATCATTGGGCAAAGAGGGCAAGGACGACTGCTTGGGATAACAGACCAGCCAACCAAGCGTATAACCAGCGCCCTATTGTGGCTACCACCACAACCATGGAGTTCCCCGATGTTCAATGCTATGGTTGCGGCGAGCATGGACATTACAGATCCAATTGCCCCGGGAACATTCAGGCAACCAACGCGAATGCCATACCCTTGAATACCCGTGGGCGTGGCCAAGCTAATGGAAGAGGAGGACGAGGAAGGATGAACAGAGGGCGAGGGCGTGGAGCTACTGCCAGAGTGAATGCCGCAGTGGTACAACCAACTGTGGGTGACGAAGCACTGTAGAGAGCAACCCTACATGCTGCAATTGACAATCCCAATGGTTGCGAGCAATACACAGTCATTCATACGCCAGGATCTCTCAGAGGTGAACGAGTTAACTCCCTTATAGATTGTGGTAGTACTCTTTTGTTTCTTTCACCCCGATGCATGAGGAAGCTAAATCTAGATAAGTATCCAACAAGCAAGCTAGTTGTAGAGTTAGCAAATGGCAAGGAAGTAGTATCTCAACATTCTGCAGAAAAAATCGACTTTGATTTAGGGGGACACCCAACTTCTGCCCAATCTCGAACCCTACCCTTAGGATTCTTTGATGGGATACTAGGGATGGACTGGCTAAATCAAAATAGGGCCCACATACATTGTGCACAAGGGAACTTTACTTTTACAGATAAGTTGTGTAATGAAGCCTTAATCCAGGGGGAAAATGGGAGACCTAGGGCTACTCTAGTTAAGGCCAGCAGACTTTTGAAGGGACTAAGGGTCAGCAAATTTATGCGATTAAACTCAACAAAGTGGACCAATCAGATACCTCACTTCGACCAAACTGGTTGAGGGAATATGACGATGTGTTCCCAGAAGACCTTACGAATCTTCCGCCACACACAGAGGTAGATCATGAGATTGAGACTATTCCTGGATGTGAACCTATCTCAAAAAGACCTTATAAAATGCCTTACCTGAATGATTTTGTCTTGGTTTTCTTTGATGACATTCTGATATACTCTAAGAACGAGGCAGATCACGAAGAACATGTTCGCAAAGCACTTGATCTTCTTCGAAAACACCAACTTTACGCTAAAGAGAGCAAGTGCACTTTTTGCTCACCAAAAGTCAACTATCTTGGATTTGTCATATCGGCTGAGGGGATTTCAGTGGACCCAGACAAGGTCAAGGACATCGTTGATTGGCCTCAACCATCCACCGTCAGCGAAGTAAGAGGATTTCTTGGAATAATGGGATGGTACAGGATTTTTGTCAAGGACTATGCACATATTGCTGCACCTTTGACGGAACTCCTGAAGAAAGGAATGAGGATCGAATGGAAGACCGAGCACGAGTCTAGCTTTGCTAAGCTAAAAGAGTTCTTGGTCTCGGCTCCTATTTTAAAGCTTCCAGATTTCAGCAAGGAATTTGAAGTAGCGACCGACGCTACCAAATTTTCTCTAGGAGGAGTTCTTACTCAAGAAGGAAGACCAGTGGCGTATACTTCGCGAAAGCTGAGGGATCATGAGAAGAATTATCCTACTCATGATTTGGAACTTTTAGCAGTTATTCATGCGCTGAAGTTATGGAGACATTATCTTCTTGGGTGCAAGTTTCAGCTGGTTACAGACCACTCTGTAAGGTAAGCCTTCTTCCAATCCAGCAAGGCAGCTTGAAATGATGTGAGCTTACTTTGGTCCCAAGAATGATGCTCAACGTAGTGGAAAATTTTATCTATTCCACACGTTCGCCTTGTGATTTTGGATTGCCCCACCACCAGCATTATCTTTAACCACTTTATGTAACTGTTTCCATTTGTTGAATAGGTTTCTCCTCTCTTCTCTATCTGAATCTTTGAGGCTAAACCCAAGAAACCTTCTGGCTTTCACGCCACCTATCGATGATTTCCTAGGTACCTTGTAACAACTTTGAGACATGTTAGGGTCCTATTCAATTTTGACATTGCCTCCATGCAAACCAATGTCTAAGAGCACTCCTTCTAATGCTTTGATCACTCTTTTTTACTCACTCTCAAAACATATGTACAAATGAAGAACCTTTTCAACTATTTGACAGAGTGCATGAAGTGTACAGATGTGAACTCTACTCAGAGGAATATCTAGCACTGGCCTAAAAGTTTTATCTTGAAGATGTCTGTTGGGAGCTCTATTCCATTGTACACTCTCAAGAGATTGTGCATCAGCCATGCAATATAAGCATGGATCTTCCATAGCTGCTCCGTGTGTTATGTTTGACATACACTTAAGAGTCTTTAAGTCACCTGCCATGTGCCATTCCACCGTATAGTAACCAAATCCTTCCACTGAAAGTACGACTCCGTTTCTTTCTTCATTGATGATAGAAGGTTTGACTAAAAATCCAATCAAGATTTCAAAATCTTCCTTATCAACCTGCAAATGAAAAATAAAAACAAAAAAACAACAACCAAATAATCAATATTTTTGTTATTATAGAGTGAACAAAGTATACCTGAAATGATCCTAGAGCTAGAATGTTGTTTTTCGGATTGCATGCTGAAGTATCGTGGATCCTCTTTCGTTATTGATGGATCCAGAGCTCTATTCATGAGGGTAATGGTGACTCTCTCCAGCTTCGTGTTTTTCAGGACCTCGCACTCGTTGAGCTTCAAAACAAACTTGAGAACCCCACAACACTCCTCTTGACTGATGTCAAAGAAGTGAACTACATACCTTGCAATGATTCAAGATCAATGAAGAGGTTGTTGTGCTCATTAAACTGTATCTCTCTGCCACCCTTGCCTAAGAACGTTGCTTCAATATGGAATGGTGACCTGCGTTTCTCAAACACCTCATCGTTTATGTGCCGGAGAGTAGCCTTTACATGTGATGGCTTTGGCAGCAATGATCCTCTCTGTAGTTTATTTTGAGACTTTTTAGCTAATGCTTTGAAGAGTGTCGTGTATCCCATTTGCGAGATGTCACACTCATCAAGTATTGCTTTCACTTCCATTGGTTCCAGCAGCAGCTAATTCACATTCATGAAGGAGGTAAGGAGCCTCCCTTTCAACTTACGAAATTTTTTCTTCTTTTGGAACTAGACGGCTGTAATGCACTCCGGCATTGAAGCCTAGACTGTTTGAGTATGGATGCATCAAAGACCTGCAAAAAAACCACCATGCGTTGTGATCATGTATAGGAAAGTGTATCCGTTTCTTAGTGAATCACATTGAAGATACAAAATCAGAAACAAACTTTGAGTTACCCTAAAGCTTGTATTCATTTTTTTAGGCCACCACTACCAATGTTCATGTTCTCAATGTTGCAGAGATTTCATTTTCTTTTACGACTACCAAGCAGGGTGTCTTTCTCTCGCAAACTTGTGATCTTCTTCTCAAGGCTTTGGATTGTCACTTTGTTTGATGAAATCTTCCCAGAGCATGTAAGTTTCTTCAATTGCATGTTCTCCATCACCAGGAGGTTTCTTTGCCTTTCCGCATTCAATCCTCTCATTTCTAAATGTTTGGTGTATCCCAATAGCCCATCCTTGCCATTGCCTATGAAATGTAAGAGGTTACTGATATTAGCAAAGGGAGGTGGCGCATTTGTTGTAGGATCCTTTGGATAAATAGACCCATCGGTCCACAAATCCTAATGATGTTCCTTTTCTGTCCTTCTAAGTTCTTTCTCCCGTTGAGATAAGAAAGACTCCTTCCTAAGTTTCTGCAACGGTGCGTACTCTTGCAATACATCAACATGAAGATGATGTGTGTTCTTTCTTTGGGTAAGTATTGAAAATAAAGGGGTTGAGGTTTGCAAGTTCAAATTGGTGTTTTCATAAAAAAAAGAAGTATTCTCCATTCCTAGAGTTGATAGAGAAATGGACAGACTTGAAACTCATGAAATATCTCAAGTTTTGGGAGGAAAGGCCATATTCTCATGTTTAGAGTTGATAGATTTCCTGTGGCTTATGTTTTTGGAGGGAACACTTGTAATTTGGAACTTCAAATCATTAGTCATACGGGTAGTTGGATTCCTGACAAGAGAATGAAGGTTAAGAATGATAAAGACGGCGGCTACCTACCAAAGAATGTCGACTTTTTGTTGGTGCAAAAAATTATCACAATAAATGCACAATTTAAGATTTTTATTTTCTCTCTCTAAGCCGACGTGGAACTTCTTACAGGGCCCAAAAGTGAGTCCAAGTTTCTCCTAATGTTGTGCAGTATGTGTTTTTATGATTTTTGGGTCATGTACTAGAATTTGTTGGTTTCCAGATTTTTGTTTGGTGGCTCTTGCTCTTTTACTTTTTTAGAACGATGTCATCAGCTTTTGAAACCAATTGTTCCAAGTGGTTATGGGTGAATACTTTGACCAATAGTTTTTGACCACCCTAGGTGTTTCATTCAGTTGCAAGGGTGGTAAGATGCTCTCCCACAATCTTACTTGCAACGTTGTTGTAGGTGGTGAACTTACAATGGAAGGTGCAAATTATTTCTTGTTTGTATGGATATTTACAATGGTAGGTGGAGGTTGTGTCGAGGCTTGTATTTCCGTATATGAACTACATGAAGAGCAAGAAGCTTCATTTTTTTTCTATAATTGAGCCGAGCGAAACAAGTCATTCTCGCTTGGGTACCCAAACTAGGTCCGGGTCAGGTGTATAGTTTTTTGTGATCTTTCCCTCCCCACGATCTTCAATTTATCGTTACAATATTTGACTCACATGGCTCTATAGGTGACAGGTAAGAACACAATCTACGTTTAGGCACCTACATTTGATCATTCCCTTCATAGTAGCCTTGGGCTTCCAATAGTTGTTTAGGAATCCAACGCAACTTTTTCTTACATTTCTTGCAGCGAGTAGGGCGTCTCTTACAAGGCTCCTATTTTTTAGCATACAAAGTGGTCACTAAAGAAGATTTAGGGACTCATTTGTATGTTTTCTTTGTTATAATACACTGAGTTTTGTGTGTCTCATGTTTTGTTTCACGAACAGAAGTTGAAGCTCTAGAGGGTTGGGCTATAGGGACAAATGGTTCAACTCCTTGGACATGCAAGGTTTTGGGTTTTCTTTCCTTAGAAGTTGATATCTCAGGGACTATTGTTTGAGTGGCAAGACTAAGAGTTGGTTTCTGTGTTGTGACACTCCCAGTCCCCCAATCAATAATGCATTTGATCTAATCATCCACGTGCATCCTAGGTTTATATTGCCTTCCATATTTCTAGAAGGCAAGACCAAAAAGCCTTGAGCTACAACCTATCATAAAATCTAATATCTAACCAATCCAAATGATTTTCTCATATTAAACTGATCATTTAATGTGAGAGAATAAAGGGGAACAAGGGTTAGGATATAGATCTATCTTAACACGGGGCCAATGGTAAAGGGGCCCAAATGAGATATGGTATATCAAAGAGCAAGGCTAACCAATGGAGCTTAAATACCTTAGGGTTAGCTTCATTGAAGACTTCCAATAGTTAGTGTTAAAAGTCCTTTGACCTTCGGTAAGCTAGGGATGTGCTTGAGGTGGGAACCTGCCCCAAGATTAAGGTGCTTGAGGTGCTTGCCGTGCTTGATGACTAAGGTGCCTAAGGTGCTTGGCGTGCTTGCTGAATAAGGTGCTTGAGGTGCTTGTCGTGCTTGCCGACTAGGGAGCTTGAGGTGCTTGTGGGAACACCACCCAAGCTTGAGGTGCTTTGTCATGCATGATGCCTAGGTTCTTCAGGGAAGGTGTGCAAAAGTCAATCACTATCCCTACAAGGAGGGGGCAATCCCTACAAGAGGGGACTAGAGAGAGAACACACACACCCTCACACAAGGTAATCTTGGTACAAATAAAGCAAAAGGGATACTTGTCAAGCTTCTCCTCAAGTTGCCCTCATGGTGTGCCTTAAGCATATTGTTTGGCCACCCAAGGGGTCCAATGATAAATTAGTAGATGTAATTAATTGTTTTTTCATCTCTCTCTCAAAGGGGAAAGGGGGACATTTGTCCCAAGACTACCCTTGTTGCTTGTAATGCCTCCTACTTGTGATTGGCTAGGCTTGGAGGGGTCCAATGAGCTTCAAGAATGAGCTACAAGGGGGGTCGACCAAGGAAACTAGGGTCATGCTTGGGGGGTATACTCTGCCACCCCCCCCCCGCACACACACATCCCCTCATTGTGCATTGTGCAAAGTGAAAGAGCTCCCTCTCCTTCTGCAAGCAAGTAGAGGGTTTGAGGACCTACACCAACTCTCTTGGCTATGGAATGCAAATCCAACCAAGAGCCATGCTTCAATGCATAAAGCTTGACATCTTCTACATCTTCATTACTATGCTAGATTATGTATGCTAGCAAGAAGAGTGATGATAAGTGAGAAACTAATTCTTTCTCCTATGACGTTGTGAGCGGGATGGAAACACACAGAACGCCTCTATAACGACCTGACACACACTCTTGGAATGATACACACACACACACACACTATGGGGCACCACTCGGCTTACACAACTAGCCTGGCCGAGACTAGGAAACACACAGACGGAGTGAGAAGAGAGAGATTTCCCACCTGCCCACTCAACACTCACACATACACACTCACAGACACACTCTCAATTCATCTCAAAGGAGGCAAATTGCTGTTGTTTAGACTCAATGAAGCTCAGCCCAACACCAATGGGGCAAATAGTTTACACAGTATTGAGGAAATACACCAGATACAACCACAAAGTTAAGTAGAGGCTTCACTCACCGGAGAAAATTACACAGAAAAACAGCAGAAAATATGTGAGAAATTTGGCAAAATGGACAGCACCATCGCGTCCGAAACGTCCCAAAACCCCAGTCTACAATGTCAAAGTGCTCAAATCCGACCTCGGATGAGCAGTTTAGGGCCAAAAAATGCTCCAAAAACAGCAAAAACACACTTGCGGCTGTTCCTCCTCTCTTCTCCACGTTTTTCTCTGGTCTTCTCTCAATTTTTTCAGTTCCCACACTTAGCTTTATTAGTTGGGCACCCGTGGCCTTTCAGATGACCTCAAACGGACCCCGAACAGGCCAAAAACTGATCTCGCAGTGCATAGTTGTCACCTTTTTGCATCATCCGCACACCTGGCACTCAGTTTTTTCAAATAATGCATCCCGCAACCATGTGAAGTGGCCTCAAAAAGTGGTCCTCATGATGACCTTTCTGCATAAGTATCACAAGAAAACACCCACGTCGTGTCCATACTTCTCCACGTGCAAGTATTGACCCCGTTCGACCTCCTGACGCCACTCGATGCCATCTGACGCACCTGCTTACCTCATGTCGTCGGCCCGCGGATAGTTTCCTCAAGAATTTTTACGTGCTACCAACTCCTCCTTATTGTAGAAAAAACACAGTGGTACTGGTAATAGTGAAAATCGATGTACTATGTACACCCTGTCCTACCTGTACACACGTGGGCCCCACGTAATCACCTAGCTATGGAAATTGGGTAATCCTTTATTCGATGCACCATGCATGTGTATGTACATATGTGCAATACCTTGCTCAAAAAAACTCCTGACATAATTTGCCCATCCCCTAGCCTGCTAGATCATTCATGATCAGCAACAACAAAGAGAGATATGAGACTCGCCGCATCACAGGTCTCCTCATCCCTCACCAACACTGCTTGATCCACAGACAGCTCATCTTGCTCCACCATCATTAACCTGGCATGATATAATTTAAGACGCAATCCATTTACCCTTGACTTATGTAGAATCCCATCCAGGTTAGCCAACTGATATGTACCATTTGGAAAACACTCCACTACCTTGAAAGGGCCTTCCCACTTAATCTGAAACTTCTTTTGGAAGGTGTTGTCCAGCTTACTGTTGTAACGCAAAACTAAGTCATGCTTCTTGATACCCTTACTTTTGACCTTTTCATTTATCTTTGCCAAAGTCTTATCCTGCATCTGCCCATAATGCTCCAATGCGCTCATCCTATCCAACTGAACCTCCTGTAACTGTAAGAGCCTCTCTTTGAATGCATCACTAGGCGGCCCAAGCAACTTCTCTAGCATCTTGACTGCAGGCAACTCTACTTCCACAGGCAATAGTGCTTTCTTTCCATACACCAAATGAAATGGAGTAAACCCTGTACCTGTCTTCACCGAAGTACGGTAAGCCCATAATGCACTAGGCAATTCCAAATCCCAATTCTTTCCTTGGTGCTCTGTCACTTTCGAAAGAATTTGTACCAACTCACCATTGAATCTTTCATTTAAGCCATTACACTGCAGGTAATAAGGAGTGGTATGCTGATGCCTAATCTTCATCTTTTCACATAAAAAGTCTAGCAGTTTAGCTCTAAATCCTGGCCCCTTATCTGAAAGTAGCTACTTGCAACATATTTCATCATACACAAATTTTGCCACATCCTTTGCAGTGATCTGTTTTACTGCTATAGCCTCTGCCCATCTTGAGAGATAGTCCACTGCCGTCAAGATATAGCTTTTGCCCCTGCTTTTGATAGGTAACGTGTCTATTGCATCGATCCCCCACTTTTCAAACACATCAAACGCCATAATGGTTTTTCGTAGCTCTGGCTTCAACACTCTCTTCCCAAATGCTTGACACCTATTGCAAGACCTACACCAATGGTGAACATCCTTGTGCAAACTAGGCCATACATACCCCTCTTGCAAAATCTTATGCAAGGTGATCTTTAGAGCAAAATGACCACCACATGCGCCTTCATGATTCTCTTCCAACACTGTGTAAAGCTCCTCCCGACAAGGTACACGTCTCAACACGAGATCAGCCCCTTTCATGTATAAGACATCACCAATCAATTTGTACCTGTATGCTCTACGCACAAAACCATACTTCTTAGACTTCTGAATCTCCTTTGGAATGATTCTTGTTAGCAAAAACTCCTCTTCTTGAGCCAAACTTTCCCGGCCATGATAAAGAGGTAAAGTGGTCCTCAACACAAATAGCTCCCCAATCATGCCTTGAGCTGCTTAATGTGCCTCTCCATTTAGAGCACGTTCAATGTGTCTGATGCTCCATGATTTGAACTTTTTTAACAAGCCTTTAATTCTAAAGCACATTTCCTTCAATGAGGTGTTCTTGCTCTTCCACACACCCAGCACTTTCTTCACCACTAACAAGGCATCACCTTTTATGCTCAACCTTCGAACCCCATGCTTCAAACAAATGTGTAATCCGGCTTCCAGAGTAGCATATTCAGCCTCATTGTTACTATGAGCATCCAATTTGAACCCTCTCTTGCATACTAGCTTCCCCTCTGGATCATAAAGTGCTATACCCCCTGAAGCTGCATCATGGCTCTTTTTGTATGAACCATCAAAGAACAACACATGTTCATTGCTGATCTGTGGCACTTCTTCAACTACCTTTCTCACTACCTCTTCCTTAACAATAAGGGGATTCTCCTTGTAGGTCAACAAATCAGCTAGGGTAGCCCTTGTACTATCTTCCACTAGAAAAGAGAACTCAAACTCTTGCAGCTCAATTACCCATTTCTTCACCACATTTGACATGTTAGTGCCATTAATTAAATGTGGCAAAAAGGCATAACTCGTCAAGAAAACAAAAGGTCGTGGTAGCAAGTAATGACGAAATCCTCGACAAGCAAATATTACACTAGCCATCACTAGCTCTACTTCCGAGAACTTTCTCTCCGCTACCAACTTCACTCGGCTTGCACAATACACTGGCCTCATATAATGGCTGACCTTCCCCTTTTGCAATAGCATGGCTCCAATGACATCATCCCCTACTGATGGATTTACATAAAACACTTGCTCCCAATCAGGAGCTTGCATGGCTGACAACCCCCCTAACACCTCTTTCACCTCTTGAAACACTTCTTCACACTTGTCATCCCATTGCAATGGATCATGATTTGCCACTTGTTGTAATGGATAAATAATCTAAGAATACAATGGAATAAACCTTGCCATGTACTTCACTTTTTGTATAAAGGTTGCCAATTGCTTCGTACTCATAGGTGATGGAAGAAGAATAATAGACTTAACCTTGTCTGGATCAGCCTCAATGCCATTTTTTGACACCATGTGGCCCAATAACTTCACCTGTGGCTATGCTAGATGACATTTCTTTGGATTTAGTTGTCCTCCACATTCATCATATCGAGCCAATACCATCTGCAGCTTCTCATGGTGTTCAGCCCTACTACTGTAGACATTGAAGTCATCCATGAAAGCTTTAATACAACTACCAATGAATGGTTCCAATACCCAATTTTCTCTCTCTTGATAGAAAGATGGTCCATTTGACAACCCAAAATGGCAATATTGTGTAGCAATAGCATCCCCATGGCGTAATAAAAGTGGTCTTTGTGCGGTCTTTAAGAGCAATCTTCAATTGAAAATAGCCTGAAAAACCATCACACACACTGTACCTCTCATAACCTGCCACTGAATCCAAGATCTGATCGATGAATGGAAGAGGATATGGGTTCTTCTTAGTGGCTGCGTTTAAGGGTTTAAAATATACACAAATTCTCCACTTCCCATCCTTCTTTGGACTGACTACAACTGGACTCACCCATTCTGTGGTCTCCACAGGGACTATGAACCCTGCCTTCAATAACTTGTCCACCTCTTCTCGCAAGGCTTCCATTTGCTCTTGAACCATCCTTCTTAGCCTTTTCCGCACTGGTTTAGCACCTTCTTTCAGCTCTATATGCATCTCTTCACCCTTGAACCCTCTGATCTCTTCATATGAAGTAATGAACAAATCAGGAAAACTAGCTAGCATTTGCAAATATATCTCCTTCTCCATAGTTGAGAGGTCTCCACTGATCATTTGTGTCATCAATTCCTGCTTCTTTGACAACTCAACCTTGGTTTGCATCATCCCTTCAATCACTTCATAAGGCCCTTCACTTTCATCTTCAACCTCATTCGCAAATGCAACTAAACCAAAATCTTGGATTTCTTTGTCCATCAAAAGAAATGCAACATCAGCATCCTCATCACTACTGGTAGTGCTATCACTGTCATCATCTGTCACCGTGGAAGAGTCTTCATCACTAGACTCATCCTCATCTTCATAAAGCTCCTCTAATCGTTTCCTTGTGTCCATATTATAAATCTTCTTGGTACCTGTCTTTCCATAGAGGCTAATGGTACCATGTCGCCAATCTTGAATAGCTCCCACTGCACGTAACCATGGTCTGCCCAGTATAATAGGAGATGCTACCAACCCTACTGGCATCACATGAAAATCAACCACTTCCTTTGCATCATATGCCTCCACTTCTAAGCTCTTTACAACACCCAAGCATTTTACTTTTTGATGGTTTGCCAATCTGATCCGAAAACCTGACACCCCAGCCACTGTGATACCCATCTTCTTAACGCATGAGTGTGTTATGACGCATATTTGGGCTCCGCCATCCACATAACCTTGTCCCAAATTTTTCCTTTTATGCCACACATCTACTATTGGACAAATGTCTGGTAGCTCATCCATTGCCAACACATTTACTGAACCTCTCTCTGGCTCTTTCTCCATTGGGTTAACCATCCTCTTCCACTGTTGCTTTAGCTTAGGCACCATCTCTATAAGCTGCCCAAAAGTAACATCTGCCTTCCTGCTCGTCAGATCCTCCTTCAAGTCATAGCTTAAGCCCATCCCCTAGTGGAAAATCTGAAACATGAAACTTTCGACGAGCTCTCCTTTTCCTCTTGGCCTTGACATCCTCGCCTTCATGGCTCTTTCCTTTCTTCTTACTAGGACCTGGGGCACTTCTTCCTTCCTTATCCTTTGTGGTCCTCTTCCCAATAGGCATCACTAATGTATCCTCTAGCTTTGATGCCTTCTCCAAGGTGACTACACTTAGCACTTTTGTCTTTTCCTTTTCCTCTTGGGTTAATCCATTGGTTCCTTCATCTCCCTTAATTTCGATTCCATAATCATTTGACCTAGTTAACACCTATCTTGGCAATGGATACATGTCTCCCCCCATCCTTGGTGGCTTATCACATTGTGGGCTGATGTGACCCAACTCTCCACAATTGTAACATGTGGGCGTCTGCCTCCAAAACCTACCATTGCTTTGTCCAACACCATTCCTAGGTCTTTCTTCACCTCCTGGCTGATTTGCATACCTCCCTCAACCTCGATTATTTCCCACTTGACCTAGCATGTTTAGGCTGAGATTCTTCATCAAATCTACCACTTGCCTCATGTCTTGCCTTAGCCCATCATCTTTCACCGATGTAGTGACCACTGCTGGCATAACCTGAGTAGTAACAGGAACCACTGGTTCATGATGAACCCCTGACATGCGACCTTGTAAAGACTCTATAGGCTGAAATTCAGACCTCATGGGCAAAGACTCCACCCCTAACTGGCTCATTTTCCTCAACTTCCACTCTTTGTTCCTTGCTACCTCTAGTGCATCTTCATATGTCCTAGGCTTCTTTAGCTCCACTCTCCAACGTATATTCTCCCAAAGACCAGCCAAGAACCTGTCCTTCTTCATCATGTCATGTGGGGGTACCTATGGTGCTAAGGCCTTGCACATCCGCTCCCATGCCAATGAGAACTTATGTATGTACGCATCTACTGGCTCACCTTCCTTTTGCACCAAACCTTGTACTTCTTGCCACACTTTGTCAGGATCTTCTATCTTCACAAAATCCACTTCCAACCCATGCCTTAGATTGTCCCAACTCAATCTTACAGGTGGATCCGCTGCACGCAACTCCTCTTCAAATGTTTTGGACCAGAGTCGTGCATCACTCTTCAAAAAATTTTGGAGAAGACGTAACATTTGCGCAGGGTCACGAATCTCGTTGCTAATGCAGGCAACCTCCATCTTTTCCAAAAAATCTTCCACATCTTCATCACTTCTTCCATGAAACTCCGGATAAGAGAAAGCCATGGTTACCCAAGTTACAATGCTTTGAGAACCCCTTTCAACACACGTGCAAGAACCCAAAACTTTTACTGACTCAATTCCCAGAAACTTCAATGGAGCTCAACTTTAGATAAGGACAAACACATGCACATCAAATGAGTTTTCATAGTTGATCATCGGAATTACAACAGGCAAAGGACATTCCAAGATCTCTCGTAATCTTCTTGGCCCGAACATAAAGACTATGCGCTGCTGGAAAAAAATCTTCCAGGACACATGAAAATTTATCTGGATTCTTTGAGTTAAATGAAATGGAGTGAATTGAGGGCCATTTTGATCATCCATTAAAGCCAACCATGTAGCTCTCAAGAAGGCACACCTGACTTATCCTCTGATTTTGCCAAAATTGCAGCAGCATCACAGCATAAATGGCTCAAAAGACCAAAAAACCAGCCATCACAACTCAGAAAAATTTTGGCAGAGTTTCCCCAGAAGTAGAGCAGTAGGAACCCAAAATATAGACTGTATATGTATGCATAAACTGTCAACAATAGAACCCGAGCATCAAATAGGACTCACTAGTACATAGCCTATGGCGAGGTCACGAAAAGGGTGCTCCAGCTACCTCTATCACCGAAAGGATCTCCACATTTGAGAATTCCCCAGCTCAATAAAACCTCACGCTATCGACCCTCACACGAAGGCTAATGCAAATCGCATATAGTCAAGTCTCAGAAATGACTATCTTCCAGACCAAGTCTTAGAAATGGCTGGGACTGCCAAATAAAACCATATATGGCTCCACAAAGGCGTACCATGGCAGTTTCCACAAGTAACGTACAATCCAACAGACAATGCGCTCGAACAGGCGCCAAGTGATGCATACCCACAACAACTGCAAGTGACACCAATGCTAGTATATCACTATACTCCAGCTACGTGTACGTGTCCCTGTAACCTGTAACCTGTAATCTGCAACCTGCAACTTGTAATCCCGAATCTCGAAGCTTGAAGCTCGAAGCAGAAGGTACTCGAAGAAGATCCTCAGTGGGGGCACCAAAAGAATGTGAGCGGGATGGAAACACACAGAACGCCTCTATAATGACCCGACACACACTCTTGGAATGATACACACACACACTATGGGACACCACTCGGCTTACACAACCAGCCTGGCCGAGACAGGAAACACACAGACGTAGTGAGAAGAGAGAGATTTCCCACCTGCCCACTCAACACTCACACATACACACTCACACACACTCTCTCAATTCAGCTCAAAGGAGGAAAATTGTTGTTGTTTAGACTCAATGAAGCTCAGCCCAACACCAATGGGGCAAATAGTTTACACAGTATTGAGGAAATACACCAGATACAACCACAAAGTTAGGCAGAGGCTTCACTCACCGGAGAAGATTACATAGAAAAACAGAAGAAAATCTGTGAGGAATTTGGCAAAATGGACAGCACCATCGCCTCCGAAACATCCCAAAACCCCAGTCTACAATGTCAAAGTGCTCAAATCCGACTTCGGATGAGCAGTTTAGGACCAAAAAATGCTCCAAAAACAGCAAAAACACACTTGCGGTTGTTCCTCCTCTCTTCTCCACGTTTTTTTCTGGTCTTCTCTCAGTTTTTTTAGTTCCCACACTTAGCTTTATTAGTTGGGCACCCGTGGCCTTTCAGATGACCTCAAACGGACCCCGAACAGGCCAAAACCTGACCTCGCAGTGCATAGTTGTCACCTTTTTGCATCATCCGCACACCTGGCACTCAGTTTTTTCAAATAATGCATCCTGCAACCACGTGAATTGGCCCCAAAAATTGGTCCTCATGATGACCTTTCTGGATAAGTATCACAAGAAAACACCCACGTCATGTCCATACTTCTCCGCGTGCAAGTATTGACCCCGTTCGACCTCCTGATGCCACTCGATGCCATCCGACGAACCTGCTTACCTCATGTCGTCGGCCTGCGGATAGCTTCCTCGAGAAGTTTTACGCGCTACCAACTCCTCCTTATTGTAGAAAAAACACAGTGGTACTGGTAAGTGTGAAAATCGATGTACTATGTACACCCTGTCCTACCTGTACACATGTGGGCCCCACGTAACCACCTGGCTATGGAAATTGGGTAATCCTTTATTCGATGCACCATGCATGTGTATGTACATATGCGCAATCCCTTGCTCAAAAAAACTCCTGACAACGTGTTTCTTCTTCCTCTTTCCCACCCTCATTCCCTGCTAGCTCTCTCCATCTTCGAAGGTGTTTGAGGTCTTGGGAGTGAGGCTTGGGATAGTTAATTCTTTCCACAAAGTTTATGTTATGCTCGTGATGCATGAATCTTTCCATCTTCATTGCATCACCTAGGTCACAAGAAACACAAAGATTGTATTGTAACAAGTCTCTCTTGATGGGAGCAACTATAATACAAATGCCTTTGGGAGGGGGGGAACGGCTCCACATAAATCCGGTCCTCAAGTGTTGTCATGTTCTCTAAACTCTCTCTCTTGGAAAATTATTTTTGATGCCAAGTTAACTAAATGTTATATTTATGTTGCTACCATCAATTAAGTTCACCCGCTATGCTCACAAAGTAATTTCATAGAAGTACTTCTCTAATTTCCGCTACTCTCAAAGTTAATAGGCCATTGCCATTACATTGGTATCAGAGCATTTGGTTTCTCTTTACTTGCTTAAGAAGAGAGGTTTGTAAGTAGCCTATAAATGGTTGATTTTGTTAACTATATTAGGGTAAGTGGGACTAGGATCTTTTATCGGTTTTGTTGAGCCCACTATGTGGGATAGAGTGCACACCTCTGGAGCTTTGGACTTAACAATGGGTTCTTTTTAGACTTGCCTACAACTTTACCATTATTGAGACATAAGAAGTCCAAAAGGAGCTAGCCCTTGGCAATTATGCAATATTAGACCCACTCCACTACTCTCTATAATTAACCACTTCAAGCCGTGGGTGTAGATACTTAAGTGCCAATTTTCAAAGGCTAAGAGGAGTAGCAACTAAGGTTTTGAATTGCCAAAGCATACACTAAGTAAGTACACAAATTCTGTTAACATGGTTGATAATAACCAAGAGAGTAGAATGAACATTGATAGCTTTGATTTTGCACATGAAGATGCTAATGATGATGCCCCCATGTTTGTCAATTATCTCGTTACTAGGTTGCAGCAAGCTATAGGAAACTCTGCTTTGCAAGCCAAAGTTACTCAACAACTTCGCGCTTATGGGATTTCCCTTCCTCTCCGAGAGAGAGAGAGAGGTCTTAGGAAGCCTCTTGAAGAGACCCCCAAAATAAGACTCTCTCCCATACGAGAAGAGGAATCCAAAGAGCAAGAAAGCAATGAAACTTTAAGTTCCTCTGAAGACGATCGCCAACTCCTTGGAAAAGGAAAAGATCAACACATGGTCCTTCTCCTCGTCATTCCAAAAGGGAAAAGAGGAAAACAAAGGAAGAAAAGGGCAAGAAAGAGGTCCCCCTCTTCTCCTTCTTCTTCACCTTCCTCCTCTTCCAACAAAAGCTATGGCTATTCTCCTAGATAATACAAGAGGGGAGGTTATCGCAAATCATACCCTGCATGGCAAAGGTCACAAAAGCTCAAGAAGTTCAAAGAGGGAGGAAATATATGTTAATTATGGAGCCTGATTTACCCTTGTAATTTTCTGTGGTAAAAGCGCACATTTGTAAGGCCCCCATTATGAGGAGAAGCCATCATGCGTGAAGGAAAATCACTCACCCGAAACCAAAATTTTCACGGACAAGAATCGCCAGAATATTCCTTTTCGCCAGAATATTATGGCCGGACGGCGGCCGGAAAGTGGTCCAAAAACAACCGGTCGGTTGGCCAGTGGCCGGTAGTCAATGGCCGGTGGCCGGTGGTCGGAAGTCAATGGTCGGTGGCCAGTGATCGGAAGTCAATGGCCGGTGGCCGGTGGCCGAATTCAAAAGCGGACTTGTCTTCTCAAGGGCGGCCACACATGGGCGGATTGGAGGGTCCGATTTGGACTTATTCGCACAAGGGCGGCTACACATGGCTGTCTCTCATAAGAGAGGGCAGCCCTTTTGCCCTATAAAAGGAGGCCATTTCTACACACATTTCATAGTGTGAAGTTGATGCAACAAGGTGAGTGTGAGGTGGTGAGAGTGAAGCAAGGCGGGAGCTCTATCAAGGGTTTAATCCCTTTGTAAACTACTTCTTCTTTTGAAGTGCTAAAGCCATTGAGTGGCTGCTTTCCCGTGGACATAGCCCACATTGGGTGAACCACGTATATCGTGTGTACTCTCTCTCTCTCTCTCTCTCTCTACTCTATAATCTCTTGTGTGTGAAATCTATCTCTCTCCATTAAGTAATCTACTCAAAAAACTATTTAGCTACGTCTTATTTTCTAACAATATATCTCTTTTCTCACCTATGACGGCACCTTTGGTGCCACCGGCAAAGTATTGGCCTTCATCCAACAATTTGATGCGGCCTTTGGAAACGAGGGCTTCACGGAGTCCTCCAAGCTACACCATGTAGCTATGTACTTCTAGAAATCTACTCGTCAATGGCGGGCTAGTCTTCATGGCAACAACGAAGCCCCAAAGACATGGAAAGCTCTACAAGTTTCCATCATGAAGCAATTTCATGCAAGCGCTGCAAAGGACAAAGTGCTCACGAAATGGTGCAGTTTAAAGCTTCTATCCCATGAGTCTATCCAAAAATATGTAGACAAGTTTTGGGATTTACATCTCAAGGTTACTGTCTTCCAAAAGATAGACTTTACCGAGCAAAAGCAACAATTCCGTGCGAGATTACCTGAGGAGATGTCCAAATACATCAACTCTCAATGGCTTGGTTCTATCACCAAAATAATCCATCACACTATGGTTGCTTCACGCATCAATTTCCAACAAGGGGCTATACAAAATGTCAAGCCCATGGAAAAAAAAGACAAAAATGATTCAAAGGGGAAAAGCGATGCCCAAAATTCTTCACAAGGCACTTCCAACAACAACAACAATTGGTCCAAGGAGAAGGGAGTTTACAAATGCAAAAAAAAACACTCTCCTGAAGAGCTTGAAGCTTTTATCAAGGACTATAAGTGTTTTAAGTGTAAGGAGCAAGGACATGGATATCATTCTTGCCCCAAGACAAAATCTTGCAATGAGACTCCTAGGGCTTCCACCATTGAAGCTCCAAAAGAGGATGCTCACGAGCCATTGCAAAGGATCATCTCTCTCCTATGCTTGGGGAAAGGTAAGGGAGCATGATGCCTTCATCTTGTTTGACCTTGGCTCTAGCCACAACTTCATGTCAACGGAGTTGGCCACAAAGTTGGGCATTCAAGATTTTGAGATGGGAGATATTGTAAAGGTTGACATAGCTTTCAAGGGACAGCAAGCCTCTGTTGCTCCCTTGATTGGGATGTTGAGGCTTCATGTCCAAATCTATGTCGACAAAGAACACTTTTTCATATCTCCTCTCCAACATGAGGATGCTATCCTAGGGGCGCCATGGTTTGATCGCATGGCTTCCAACATGAAGTTCCTTGAAAGCAGAATCTACTTCACCTACAGGGAAAAGAACACGTATATAGATGCTAGTGAGTGTGGTTGCACTATACTACTTGTAGATCCTCCTACTTTTGATAAATCAATGAAGAGCTTAGTTTTGACGTACATGATTTTTGTCAAAGAGTCCCTAAAAGACCCTAATGTTTCATCAAATGTAAATGGTAGGAATCAAGAAGAGTTAAACTTGTCTAATTTTCTAAAGATGTGTTCATCGATAATATCCCTATGGACTTACCTCCAAAACAAGGGGATGATGACCATCGCATTGAGCTCCTTCCAGGAATCTCACTGCCTAACAAGCCTCCTTATCGAGTTTCTCAAGCTCAACAAGAGCAGATCATGAGGCAAGTACAAGAATTGTTATGGGATGGGTGTCTAACCTCACTCCTATCTTATTGCAGACATAGCAAGAACCACGAATATAATTGTGAATCCATGGGATGAAGCTGACTCGACTAGTGCATAGAGGCAACAGCAGGTTGTCAATCTCTTCGAAAACAACAAACAACTCACATCTATCTCAAGCTACACTCAAATGACAGAAATCACCAAAAGCTAGTCGGTAATCGGCAAACAAATGACAACCGTTACAGCATCAAATGACATCCAAACGTCACAAAACTTCTAGGACATGTTTATAAGACCTAAGAACACATGCTTATGGTTTCAAATCCACTTTAGGTCAAGTGAAAAAATCACACTTATTAACAGCAACAATGGATTTTTGACCTTGTCGTTTTTGACCCAGAATGCATCTAAATGCTTAACAATGATGCCCCAATACCCCGCCTATGCTTAGTTTTTCATTTTGAAGTGTAAATTCCTACTTATGATGAGATTAGTCCGCGAGTCGTGGCAACGCCAAAAGCTTCAAAATACTGTGAAATGCTTACGTCAATGCGTAGAGCTCTTACCCGCGGTTGCAACGCAACAGACGTGACTCGAATGTGACATCTGGGAGGGAGTAGGAAGCGGGAGAAGGAGAGAAGTGAGCGTCGTTAGCTCACGCTGTGTATTTCATTATCCAAAACTTGAAAATAACTTACAAAATTGGCTTTTATACCTTAGCCAAGGTTTTTGGTGGTCAAAACTAATAATCTGGGAGCTCTAACTAAAGATAGGTAAAGACAGGTTGATACAATCTACAAGCTTGTAGCCCTGGTTCATCATATACAAGGTTTATCCGAAAAATAGGAGTTACAATATTCTCGATTCATCAAAATACCTTGGCTTTTATACCTTAGCCAAGTTTTTGGTGGTCAAACTAATAAGCTGGGAGCTCTAACTAAAGATAATAAAAGACAAGTTGATACAATCTAGAAGCTTGTAGCCTCGGCTCATCAATTACAAGGTTTATCTGGAAAATAGGAGTTACAATATCCTCGATTCATCAAAATAATAAATGTTTTTACAATGAGAGCTCCGAAAAATGGTATCCGAGTTAGCTTGCTGCTAACATTCCCCCCCTCCTCGCCTGTGCTATCCCTCTACATATCTTTATGGGCTGAAATAATCTTCGGGTTAACAGCGGCGGCGGCTGGCGAGGTGGTCCTTCAGTGCATGTAAAGCTTTTTCATATCTGATCTTTCTTTCTTTGTCTTGAACCTACAAAAATTGCATAGTGACCTTGTTCTTTAGCTCGACAGCAGAGTAGCCTATAAATCTAGAAGTCAGGTTGCTGATCACTAGCCCAAAAATCTTCGTTCACCAAGTGAAGAACCCTGTGTAGAACGCTTCCTCAAATGCCAACATATTATGAGATGGCAAGAACATGCAAAAGGCCTAGAAGCCATAGAGGACTTCTTTGGAAAATTGGCCGCTTAGGTCATACCATAGACCCTTATTGCCCTCAAGGAAGGACATTCACGGTGCTCCTGCTTGCTCTGGCTCATGAAAGACTTCAATGCATGTGAGTAGAATTCGGAAAATTTTGTAGAGCATAGCATATGAGAGATCAGAGAGGCTTTTGAAGAATGACATGGCGCCCGTTAGGGTTTTCACCGTGTATTCCTCTGTCGGCGTTCCCTTCTCTGGAGCTGGAAATCTCAAATAATTTAGCCATGTAGGACGCTTCTTTGTCATTGCCTCATGTGCTTGCCACGTACTTACTCTTAGTACTAGACAAAAAGTTGGGTCTCTTTGAAGTGCCGCAGGTACTCTTGTGAACAGAATCAAGTATCTAGGATTCTTGTTCAGCCAGCTCTTTCCCCACTTGCGGTGGACTTCATCTGTGACTTTTGCTTGCATGTCTTTGTATAGTCATTCCTTGACCTGTAGCAGCTCGACCTTGATCAAGGGATATGGCAGTGATTGCTAATGCCATTGTGCATTGATTTGGTTGGGAGTGAGTTGAGTAATATTGAGAGAATGAAGAATTGTCAACTTCCAATCCAACACTACCTTCCACTGTTCATCCATCTCCTGAGAAAACTTCTCCTTAAGTGTATCTTCTTCAGCTTTTGACAGCTAGACCATCGGCTCTTGATCGACACCTGTTAATGGCACTTGAAATTCTTCTTCTCCCCCAAGCCCTTCTGTCGGGTGTGTTTCCATATCAACAAATGAAACTGAGGGAATATCAATGTGGGGTTGTTTGGATGTACCTACTTTTTCCTGTGTCTCTTGTTGTCCATCCCGTAGTAGCTGGTTAACTCTCTTCAGCTCTGCTATCTCCTTGAGCAGGTCTTCTTCTCTTTGTACCCGCATTAATGCGAGGTCTCTGCGTTGTGACAACTCTAGCTTGAGATATTTGTTCTTTTTCTCTAGTGCTTTATACACTTCATATGTACCTTTGATCGAGGCAACTACGAGATTTTCTCTTATCTGTCACAAGAAGGTTGTCTGATCGTTGATCCTCTGCTCTGAGTATTGTAGTGAAGTGTTTGCTACATCTAGGTGCACTTGGATCTTTTGAACTGACAGATTTGTAGTTAAGACCTCGTTGGTAACCTCTGTTAGTTGTTCGTCTTTGGTCTTGCAGGCATATGTCAACTTCATGAGAAGTTCACCTAGCTCTTCCATTTCCCTTTACTATTTTTCTCTGGTTAGCTGGTGTTGTTCAGCTTCAGCTCTCAATTCTTGGAGTTGTTTTTGCAAATCGTTGATGACATTTAATCTATCTTCTAGCTCTCCTTGAAGAGTGTCTATCACCATTTCCAACTCTTTAGCCTAGAACTGCAACTAAGTGTTGTTGATCTCATTTTCTTTGTCATCTCTTGCATCTGCTTTGCATATTCATTAACTTGGAGAATTACCTTATCATTGGTCTGCCAGTCTTCAATTCTTGTGAGCTACCTAGACAATCCAACAGTCTCTTGTGATTCCTTTGGTGGCGCTATGGCAGCTGTTTGTTCCTCCCCTTGAGGTTGTGCTTTTGCTCTACTACTTTGTCTTCTCAAGTCTTCATGGATGCCTTAGTCGTTTCTTGCTGGGTGGTGGTAGACGAGATTTCCTCTGTTTTGTGTGTCTTGGGTTGCTCAAAACTTTTTGTGTCCTATGGTTCAGGACTTGCTACCCTTTAAGGCTCTGGTTCTTTTGCTTTAGCTTGGTCAGAAGTAGTTGTTGCTTGTTGTGTAGAATCTGCCTCCTCTTGTGGTTCAGACTCCTTTTCTTTGGTTGGCTTGCCCTCTATGGGTCTATCTATTGGTGATGGTGGAGGGGTTGGCATGGGGTCGTTGTGTTGTTTTGTAGAAGGTAACGATGTCTGGGAGACATCTCACTTTGTTCGTACCGAGTCTCACCTTGGTGTGTCACCTGAGCTTGTTCTTCTTGCTCAGATGCATCTTCCCTAGCTTTTCTTTCCTCTTCTTGGGCTTCTCTTAATTTTAATGCTTCCGCTTCGTGGTACATTCTTTCAAAAAGATCCTTTGGATTTTCTGCCTCTTTCCGTGTAGGGTTCTTTGTTCGGGGCCCCTTTAGCTCCTTTGGTACCCACTTTTTAGGGTCCTTGCCTATAATCTGGGCAGCTTCTTTCATAGGTTTCTTTTTCTCATTCAATCCTCACCTTCTTTTGTTGAGGCTCTTCTTGATGTGCGGCCACTGCCTTCTTCTTCATCTCCTCACGTCTAAATCTCTTCCCTTTGTTCTCTTCCCTAAATCCTCACCCTGTAGTGTGGATAACACATAATGTGCGTGATTGATGGGTTTCCTGGTTGTCGACTTTAGCACTTGTGTAAATGTAGTCGCAACTGCATGATTGGGTGTTGTGTACCTTGGTGGTCTCTTTGCTAGAAAGTGGAAGTGTTGATGATATAATCTTGTTTGTTCTTCCACTTGCATCTGAATGATATCAGTAAAGGTTGCCGCAACAATTTCCTTGGTGCAGGTACCTGCTGTCTTCCTATCTCTAGCCCTCATGGTCATCCCTTCTATCGGCAACTTGAGGGCTTTAGCCACTATTTCTTTAGTAATTATCACTTCTACCTTGTGCCCTTGCTGGTTAGTAATCTGGGATGTTCCATCTTCTTTGATTGTGGACAGGAGCTCATAAGCTTTCTGAAAATATACACCACATGGCTCTTGGTCGTAGAATGGGCTTGGCTTGATTATTTTTTATGAAACCCACCATATACATTGTGTATAGACCCCGTATATAAGCTGTCTCTGGAGTAAGAATCCAATTCTGACATCTGTCAAAAATCTAGCTTTTGTACTTGGGGCCCCCCTGGACTCTTGCCGAATGGTCAATTGTTGATATAGAAGTATTCTATCATCTAGGAACATGCTACAGTTCAAGTCTTGTCTGATTTGGTTGAGCTGGCACGCTGTTATGGTCAATTTTTGGTCGTAGGTCTTCGTGCACTGCTCGGATTCTAGGGTTTTTTCTAGGGGTTTATACTAGATATTGGTTGTACATAATGGATCATTGATAAGTATAGAAATTACCCCTCATGTCTCGTGTGAGACGGTGCTGTAAACAGGCAACCGTAGACTCCAAAAAATGCGTGCGAAGAAGGTCGAAAAGCTCTCTCTCCAAAGACGACGAGTGGAAATGAGGTGATTTTTAGCCTACCTTGGGTATCTATACTCGAACTTCCCAAACCATTTTTTTCCAAATTCCCTTGTTAGTCCTATTAGGTGATGAAATCTATGTTAGACTCAAAAATTTCTTCAATCGGATTTCTGTAGCTCATTCTGCGAGAATTCTCCAAAACTAGGTCTGGCCGCCTAATTTAGGCTTCCCTTCCATCTGTTGATTTGATTGAAATTTTTTGTGCCTGTCCACCTTGTTCTTTTGATCATCAGTGTATCTTCAGTTTTTCCATCTGAGCTCATTTGCTATTACTTGTTTCTTGAAAAATCAAAGAAAATAACAAAATGCGTTGAAAAAGTAAAGTTAAAAAATCCAATAATTAAGAAAATCCATTTGAAAACACAGCTTTATTGTTTTTTGTTGGATTTCTCCAATTTTAAGTCTCAATATCAAGAAAAATGATGAAAAATAACCAGAAAGGACTATTTTTTGATGGTTTTCTATCGGGGAGATATTATTAGTTAAATTTCCCCTGTTGATGATTTATAAGGGAATTATTAGCTAATTTTGCAAAAAATCACACGTTAACATCAAACTTTTTCCTCTCTCTTCAGACATTGCTCTTAATTACCTAGTTCCCTTCCACCCCTCCTAGATGGCGTACTTCGAGACGATTGTGTGCATGGGTTGAACAATCGTGTGTATGCATAGCCTTGGTTGGCTCTACCATGCTTGGAAGATCAATGCAGTTCAAACCGTCATGCCCTGCTAGAGTTGGGTCTTAAGTAATTTACTCAAGGGTTTCTGATGTAGAAGTTTTTTGATGTTGTCTTCCAAAGAGCAAATCTTGTAGCTTGTGTGCTCTTTGCTTGATTGTACCATCGGGATGCTTTGGCATGCTGATTTCGTGAGCTTTTTGCTACAGCCGGAAGCCTGGCTACCCTGCATAATACCCAAAATAGCACAGTGCAAACCATAAAACATACAAATCGACATACCTGAAAGATCTCGTAGCATAGAATCGAAGCCGTAAGTGAACACACACACACACACACACACACACACACACACACACACACACACATAGAGCAAGAGCAAGACAACGCACGTGCAGGCGCACCTCCTAGAGCGAAGTGCTACACCGGCACGGCAAGAGAGAGAAGAGAGGAGTGGAGAGGACAATAACACAGACACTGGGTGCAATCTCCCCCCGTGCAAGAGTGACCATTTCCCTCTTGCACGTATTTGTTTTATAGATTTCTTGAATGGTCAAATTGATTACAAACTGGCCGGCCGGTCATAAATGGCCAAAGCTCATAAACGAGCACTTGAATAAATATACATAAAATGTAATATCCTTTTGCAATAGCCTAGCTCGGTCAAGCCTTTTCCACTTGTCAACTGCAATAAATAATAACATATCAATTCCATAACATACCTCTCCGTTGGAAAGCAACTGTCCTCAGTTGCAAAGATAAAAAAAATCTGCAAACGATACTTGTCAAAAATAGTGATTAGAAATCTGTGTCAAAAACTAACATATAGTAAAAACAATGAAACTAACCAGCATTGCTTATGCCTACCGTCATCCACATACTACCTATTCAAGTGTCCCATACCACTAGAATAAGCAGTATATGTCATACCCTGATGAATCAGGATATCATTGGTCACACTCATCATTGTATAAATCAATTCTCATCAATATCAAGTTCACTTTCATAAATATTGTCGCGACAGAAAATCATCATATACCAATTCCAAATCCAAATCCAACCATCTGCCAACATATACCCATTGCAAATCCAAATCCAAATATTCTTCAATTTGTATACCCGGGTAACAAAATCACACCAGTTACAGTGGTGGCCAGCCAGTGTAGCATGATTTTGTGATCGGTGTTGCCTCATCTGACGAGTCTACACCAATAAAACGTGCTGCCTAAATCGACGAATCTGCACTAATGTTGCCTAAATTGGCGGATCTGCATTGGATATTGTTTAAAAATTATAAATCTGAAGGTTATTAATGTGCTGCCCATACCACCAAGATGAGTATCTACACACTGCCTAGATCGGCGAATCTGTGTGTGCGTGACCAATGGACTAGGCAAGACATAAAGGAGGAAAAAATTAATAATTTATTATGTTTCTGACATCACAATGCAGTATATCAAAGCACTTACAAATTATTGTGCACTATCCCAGAGCACTGTAGCTCACCTGAGTAGCTGCATAACTTATAGACAAATCTTCTTTCAATACAATTAGAGGGCATGACCTTAGCGGTATTTGAGTATTCTGCTTAGAACATAATGTAGAGAAATGAGCTATCAAAAGAGTAGTGACATATGCGAGGTACATACCAGGAGGGTTTGGAATGGGTGTTCTTGAGTATGCGTGTTGAGAGAGCCGTGTTGTCTCTTTGAATGGTATCAGGAAACACAGGTAGGAGTTTGGCACAATCTTGTATGATAGAGGTAGTATAGTCAACCACTAAGGAATAAGGTTTATATGTATAGATATTTGGTTGATAACAAGGGAGAAGGGTATCATAAAAGTGGATAAAATATGATTACGAGATTAGTACGGAAGCTGTAAAAATGAGTTTGCAAAATAAAGTAAAGAGATGACTTATCTGACGTCCTCGCATTATGGTTTGCATATGTGTTTTTTTTAAAAAAAATCCTTAAATGAGTTACAGAAATGTAACAAAAACAAATGAAGATCATGATAAAAATCATTTGATTAAGTTCAAGATAGATACTTTAATTTCCTTAAAATTGTGGTAAACCAAATAAAGGTAATGGTGTTGAGCAGTGCTACTGTACAACAACTAGTAAAATATAACAATGTGTCATTTGAAGAGGAGGAAACCTAGAAAATCTTCAAAATTTTAAAAGTGCAACCAATTGTGAGTCACCAATTAAGAATGCATGGCATTTGATAACGTTGATCGATACAAGGAATTGCAGAAAGAGCATGCAATATAGCATAGCCGGAATTAGATGAAGTTGCAAAAAGTGGTCACTGAGCAAGCTGGCAAGAGGAGTATGAGCATAGAATATTTTGTACCAGCTTGTGCTAATTAAAGACATTAACCAACTGAAAATAACATGCTAACAACATCGCTAGGTATCGCAAAGGATTTAAAATATTGTGCTACATACCGAAAAAAGATCATGCAAATCATGCCATAAAAATCCACAGATTATAAGTAAAATAAAATCTCTGCAAATAGTGTGATGGAATATATTAAAGATATTAGAGTTATATAAACCTAGGTCTTATGATCACTTTATGAAGCTTGATTGTGGTCGCCTCTAGCATATCATTTCGTAGTTGTGTTCCGAATACTTTCTACCTTAATTAGTGTTGTTACCCACTGCAAATTTGTACCATATTTCGTCAATATCCCTTAGTATGCTTCTAGTCGAATTTATGCATTCATTATCATCTAGTCACATTGTAATCGTCGATGGGGCATAATATCGTCAATGTAATTCAAGGGGGCAGGGGGGGGGGGGGGGGGGGGGGGGGGGGGGGGGATATACGAGTAGAGGCTAGGGTATAGAGACAAAGACAAAGCTACATCACATATGTCATCGTCCAGTATACTATGAGATATGAAGCCACTTGCATTGTCTATTTAGTGAGTGAGACCACTAATTAGAGTTATGAGAGTCCTTAGGTTGTTTATGCTAGAGTGGGGCAACACGAGGAGAGACATTCACAGAGGGAGATGTTTGATGTGTGAGAGTAGAGATTAGACATTTAGAATAATGAGATCAAACGGACATAATCCGGGTGGATCTAATCCAATATATGGGTACAAAATTAAAATGAAGTAAAGCGAAAGATGTAAAAACTAAGAGTTTAAAAACATCAGACTAAACGGATCATCATCATGGTCGATTCTCATAGATGCCCGGCATCGGGTGCACGTTTAAGAAAGTATTGTAGTGGTCGATCGAAGAGCATCCGCAATGTCTATTGTGGAAGGAGTCGTATTGGGAGGGGGAAAAGAGATAGCAAAATGAAATGGTGATAAGAACAATCTGTAAAATATGTATGGGAACAAACCTATACAATCCTTAATCCTTGTGTATCCAATCCAATGGCGGGGTACAAAAATAAAATGAAGAAAAATGAAAATAAAACCTCTTAAACTGTCTGCCCAAGAAGTTGGAAGCACAGAGGACACTAGCTGTAGTGGTCGAACCTGTTGCTGATGGTGCTCTGTCTAAACCAGATGGGAAGGAGAATGTAGCCGATGAGAGTGTTGTCCCCGCACAAGAATCGAGTGGTGCAGAGGTTGCAAGCGGTACTGATATGGTTATCTCGCCCGAAGGTGATAAAGATTCTCCTAGTGCATCAGTTTCAGATGATGCTTGGGATGCAGGTAACGCCAACAGTGGACATCGTAGTAAATACAAGTGATAGCCCTATGCAGGATGTTGAGGGTTTTTGAGAGAAATGACTGGACTAGTGTGAATGTTGTTCCATGTGTGCAGTACCTGTGAAGGAACCAGACAATGGTTCTCTTGAAACTGGAATATCTGAAAAGGCAAAGGAAGATCTTGCAGAAGAGGATACAAAGAAAAGTGGATTGCAAGAGGGAGGGGAATCTCTTGAGATAATAGATGCTCTATCAGAAGCGCCCATGCAAGATGAAGGTGAATCTGTCGAGGTAATAGGTGCAACACCGAAAGTGCCCATGGTTGAAGTTCTTGAGGAGCTAGAATTGCAACGCATTCCAGCGCAATGCAACACATTCTAGCGCAATTCGACTCAAATGTTGAGGTGCATGAAGATTTGGCTGCAAACTAGGAGGTTTCCAATTCAAAGCCTCCCACAGATGACGTAGCAGAGACTCTTGAACTTTTAGCAAAGGGAAAATTTGAGGATATTGATAATCCTGCTAGGGTCGACACTCGGAATCTGAAGGAATTTTTTGAAAGCAAGGCGGTAGACGACAGTTAGTGGGTATCATGAATTGGGTGTTGCAGTCTATTGCGGTTGGAGTAGTGGCTTGTCATGTGCACGGTTGATTAAGGTTGCTGGCACACACCTAACACAAAAAGTGTTAGAGAGTTGGAGAGAGAGCGAGAGAGAGTATTGTGGGTCTGCATGCTACAGTTTGTAAAGGGCTGCAGTCTGGAGCGTCTCCTGAGCATGACCTGAGGTGCATAAGTCCTGTGACGCCACTTCATGGAGGTTTCTTGGTGGAATCAAATGAGAGAGAGCGTGTGGTTGGCAGTGGACCAGAGAAAGATAAGAGTGAGATGGGGGGTTGAGCCGCTGCATGGCATCGGGAGGTGGCGGCTGGAAACTACGCGAGAGAGAGAGAGAGAGAGAGAGAGAGAGAGAGAGAGAGAGAGAGAGAGAGAGAGAGAGAGAGAGAGAGAGAGAGAGAGAGAGAGAGAGAGAGAGAGAGAGAGAGATTTTGCATTGTAGGTGGGAAAATTGGAGCCACAAAGTAGAGGCGGGGGTGTTAAACTGCACAGTCGCCGTGTAAGTATGTGATGTCGAACTCCATGCCACTGGCAGTGACTACCGCCATGCGTGATATGTGGAAAGTGCACTGCTGATGCAGGTGAAGCAGTCGTTAAGGGGTGCAGCGGGATGAGCTGTAGAGGAAGAGCACGATGCCCAGGCCCGCTGAGGTTGGCGGTGCATGGGATGGCCTATAGGTGTCACCCACTAATGACGTCAGGAGCACGTCATATAATGACAGCAAAGGGAAAAAAAAACTATCCAGCGTCATGTATTACAGTCGTCGTTGCGACTCCGTCCCTGCCGCAAAAGCCGAGCGTGTTGTGATGTCGTGTGATGTTGATAGCTGGTGACCAGGGTGACAAACGAAGTCTCCAAACGGTGGGGATAGTGATGATGATCACAGTAGCAGCGATGATGATGCTGATGAATGCAGATGACAAACAGTTAGTGCTATTTAAATTAAAATTTAAGCCTCCTACGGGGTGGACATTCCCACCATAGTATCACATCTAATTGGTTCGTACTATGCACAACTGTGTCGAGGAGTTATCACCGATTGTTAAGAGAGAATCCTGCGTCTTCTAATTACTTCCTCAAAACTCCACCATTCAACAATCTTGTTCAATGTCTCCTGCTTCTTTAAATCTCTATGCATAGACTACGTATTATGATTATACATGGGTGATGCTTAATTAATACCTTGGTTGTAAACTCTTAAACAAGCTAATTCTATTGAATTTCATACTTAATTATTCTTCAATCATCTTCTAATTCCATGGTAATTTGTGTTGATTTTTTTTTTCAAAAAGATAAAATCAAGCAAGGTTTGTTTTAATTGAATTATATAACGATGTTTATGCACTTATAAATCAAAATAAAAATGTCATACCAATGATACTAATAACATAAGTAACTTAGCCTTGTGGGATTGATTGGTCATGAATCTCCTCGCATCCTCATATCTGGCACTGTCATGATCCTTTTAACCTTGCTCTGATACCACTGCTACAACCGGAAGCATGGATACCCTGCATAATACCCAAACTAGCACAGTGCAAACCATAAAACATACAAATTGACATACCTGAAAGATCTCGTAGCACAGAATGGAAGCCATAAGTGAACACACACACACACACACACACACACACACACACACACAGCAAGAGCATGACAACGCACGTGCAGGCGCACCTCCTAGAGAGGAGTGCTACACCGGCACGGCAAGAGAGAGAAGAGAGGAGTGGAGAGGAGAATAACACAAACACTGGGTGCAATCTCCCCCCATGCAAGAGTGACCATTTCCCTCTTGCACATATTTGTTTTATAGATTTCTTGAATGGTCAAATTGATTACAAACTGGTCGGCCGGTCATAAATGGCCAAATCTCATAAAAGAGCACTTGAATAAATATACATAAAATGTAATATCCTTTTGCAATAGCCTAGCTCGGTCAAGCCTTTTCCACTTGTCAGCTGCAATAAATAATAACATATCAATTCCATAACACTGTTGGTATCAATAATGACTGTTGTTGAGCTTTTAGCTGCCATTGATATCTTGGTTTGTGTTGGACGAGAAGCGACTCACACACCCATGAAGTGCATGCAAACACTACCTAGATCAACATAATGTCAATCGAGGACACAAATGACACAATAGGCACACAAAGGAAATCTCTTAAGCTTGTCAGGCTGAGACCATCCTACACATACAACACTCAGGAAGGCCAACTAAACCACAATCAAGAACCTCACTGCTCTCAACTACACCACCTAGCCACATACACACATACGAAAGGTAACTCACCTAATCATGCCAGATTCGTATGAAACTTAAGGAACACCATCCCCTCACTAGGATACACCTGTCCCTAAGCTTCTACACTCAAAACCCTCACTCTAAACCCGTCTGCGGAAAACGCGTAGGATGACAGAGCTGAATTTTGAAAGTGCCCGAAACTGAAATTTATGAGTACCTATGTGTAGCTTGCGTCGCCACGATTCTATAGACTACTAGCACGTAGAAAACAGACATCGTTTGATACACTTACGGCCACAAATAGCTCGTAGATGCGTCGGCGTGTGCGCTTCGTCTCGCGTGGAATGCTTGGCGTTGTCGCGTAGCTCTCCTCGAGCCTACAACAATGGTGCAGTCGGATCTCCAATGTGCTGAGCGAGCCTGGCGTAGCGGGAGGATGAAGCTCACGCTCACTCTCTTTCTCTCTCACACACAGTAGACGGCAGTGCTAAAGTTTGATTATGATAAAAGTCTTCTTTACAAAATGACCTAGGTACCTTATATACTAAGGCTACCTTAGGTTTAACCAAAAATGGGGTTGTATTTACAATCTGGAAGTGCCATTGCACCCCGGCTTCTGAAACTAGAATAACTACTCATTACAAATGATGTTTATAGCCATAATCCGCAGCATTTCATAACTCGCAAAAGATAAAACTTTGGTACGAAACTTGATCTATGTTGTGTTGTTGACCCAGCGGTCAACATTCCCCCCTTCCTCGTTCATGTCGTCCTCGACATGACCTGATTGTCAATGGCGATGTGGTCTTTGCTTGTCGTTTTGCTTCATCTGTTGCACTGCTTGTAACTTTGTCGAACCACAACAAGAACTATGATCCATTAGAGCGGACGTCTATCATCGGAACCATTCATCTGTTGAGATCCTCTGATTACTTTTATGTCTACTCTTCTTCATTGGTGACTTCTTTGTTTCTGTGCAATCATGTTGTTAGTGTTGTCTGCAGCTTTGTCATTGTAGGCCATTCTTCGACTCGCCATTGAGGAGAAGTATGCTATGATCTGAAATTGGTGCTCCAATTCATTTGTCAATTGATTTGAGTAGCATTTCCGTATTGTTGATGTAGAAGGAATATGTACAAGAGGATGGTGATAGGTGTCTGTAGATTAGGGTCTAAAACCTGGATGACCAAAGGGAAAAAACCCGGTGGGAAAAAAATTCCTTTGGTATACGCTCTTATTGGAGTTGAGCAGTTGAACGTGAAGTACATGTTCATGAAAGGTGAGTGCTTGGGTGAAACATGAAAAGAGTGCCTGATGCAAGTGCCAATTATGGGACACTCTATATGCATATGAGAAATTTGTCAACAAAATCATGCAATGTGAAAGAAGGAGATGATGGGTGTTTCGAGGAATAAATGTAGCACATGTGACATCAAAAGATGTCTCAATAGCTTCCACCTTTCCAAGAAGGGTTTTCGATGTAGAAGTTTCTCCACTCGTATCTCACAGTGCTCAGTACGTGAGTGTCTTTTGGACCTTCTCCTTCACTTCCCTAGACTTAAGTACTTAGACTTCGACTCTTTTGCTCACCTATACCAGCATGAGCGACACAACGTAAATATGCTCAACTCTTCCAGCTTGAGCAGTACCTAGAATAGCTAAGACGCTTAGATCACAGATAATATTACTTGAAGCTTTGGGACTAACACCTCACTCATTTTGTGGCTTATCTTGACTCTGACTTGTATGCCTTGTCGGTTGCATGTTGACACTGCTTTGTGACAAGTTCTTCGGCTGTTGTAGTGGCTGCTGAGACATACTTCGTGAAGTTTCATCGTTTTCCTGTATCTTCTTCTCTTTGTAGTGCTCAGGCCTCTCGTCGGTCTTTTCTTCATGTGGATTATGGATTTTTTTATTTTTTCTTAATAATAAACAAGGAAAATCTTGAAAAAAACTTAACAAAAGAAAAATCATTCAAATAGAAATCTAAATGTTATGTACACTATACACATGTCCCTAGGGACTCATATATGGATTTTGTCCCCATACTCCTCTGTAACACTACTATGAGGGCATATACTCTAAATTTCGTCAAAAATTTATCACAATAAAATGCAAAAATTCAATGCATCTCACAAAACATTGCCCTCTAATAGTCATAATGTTAGGTCCGCATTCAGAATGCCTCCCCTCTTCCTATTTGGAGTCATCCTTTACGACAGGGTATCGCAAAGTGTATGTGTTGTGCTTAGGAAATTAAAAGTTGTGCCTATGCAGGCCTTGTAATGTAGCCCTATTATGCATACACAGTCAATGCATGGAAAACATTTATGTTGTGCAAGATGTGGGTATAATCAATTTGCTTATTGGCATTTGTTGGCGAGGCTTCCTATTCTAAGCAATGTAATGGTCTTTGAAGCTCCTGTATCGTTGCCTGATGGAAGCGACTTGCTCTCTTCTAACTGTACTGTAATCGTAGGAAGAATTGTAAGAATTCAAGCGGCGATGCACTGACAGCAGTTTTGTTGTTCTTCTTTGGGACCCATTTCTTTGTGATTATTGGCTGTTTTGTTGCTGACGCTCGTTTGGGAACCCATAGTTGCCCGTGCTTTGTTTGTGTTTGAAGAGACCTCTTTGGGATCCACCTTTTTGTTGTGTGAGTCAACAGTACTGTTCTTTGCTTCAGCCCTTGTACGCTTGGTTGGGGACGGGATTTAGGCTTTGAAAGTTGATATTGTGGTTGTTTTGGAATCCAAATGAATTCCTGATTTTTTTGTGCTTGAATCAACTTCTTTGGAGCCCAAACCTGAGTTGTGAAAGCTTGCGACTTTGTGATATTCTTACCCGTTCGTGCACGCTTTCCTTGTTTTTGTTTTGGTGTTGGATCTTGTGATTTGTCATTAGAGATCTTTGTCTTCTTAATCCATATCTATTTTTGGCCGATCTGGCTTTTTGGTATCTAGATTTGTCGAGCTTTTTGGCTTTGACTTGTTGTCCTGTTCTTTTGACCTGTCATGGTTGTTGCTGAAGGGGTTGGTGAGAGTGATGGCCTCAGTTGATGATAGGGGATGTCGTAAGATTCATCACTATCGCTACTATCCTCAGCAAGGTTGACTTCTTGTACTTTCCCATGATTTTTTGGCTGGTAGTGGAAAGTTACTGTCTGTTTGCTCGTGGGTGGTAGTTTCTTGGAGGACTTCTCTAGCCCATTGATTAGAGCATTGCTAGCTCGTTGCTCTGGTCGTATTCCTCCTAGCTGAGTCTTTGCATCCTTATTAGGATCCATGTATGAGGATGCTTGTGGTGATTGTGTCTTCACCGAGGACTTTGGAATCCACTTTTGATGCACTTTATTCGTGTAGCGATGACATTGATTCTCGGGTCATTGATCTTCTTGAAGTTCGAAGTGTTCTACAGAGTCATAGAACTCGTCGTCTTCTTCATCTTTTGATTCTCCATATTTCTTTGTTTCCTCCTTATTTCGAGAGCTTGTTGGTGTCTAGTTTTCTTCGTTTTCCTGGATTAGATTCACTGCAAAATAAGGAACGACATCATAGCTATTTTCATCAGAAAACTTTGTTGTGGGAGCATCCTCCACGGCGCACACGTCCAGAGTAGCCAAGATGTGTTCCCATCCAAAAGGCTCTAACTCTTCTTCAGGAAATGGTTCTGGGATATAGTCCATATCCTCTATGACACTCTCTAGGATACATTCCTCATGTTTCAAGCTACCACATTGTGAAGCTCCACACATCCACAGTTCTTTAGGCTTACCTAACCAAGCTGGAAGTTCTGATCCTGCTACTGTGGCGGAATCAAACTCCTCAACCAGTGTTCTCGTCACATCCCTATAGCTATGGTCCCTCACGTTTACCTTTGTTATGGTTTCCATATGTCTCAGGTATATATGGTCATAACCCCAATCTTGAACCATTTTCAATTGTCGCATGAATGGTCTTCCCAGAATGATGTCATAGTTGTTCTTCTTGCCAAAGTCAACAACAACAAAAGTGTGTTCATATTCAATGACACAAGAAGTAACAAGTACTTTTTCTGGTAGTCCTAGGGGCTTTTCCTTGTGTCCGTCTGCAAGCTGCAGGGTCATTTGTGTGGATCTCAAGGCAGGTTTTCCCCACTTTTTCCAAACCTCTTTGGTTGCAATGGCCACACCAGCTCCACTGTCAAGGATTGCCATGGTTTTTACACCATTGAATTCCAAAGGAAGGGTGGTGTTTCCATCTTCTCCCTCGTAATACTCGCCTACCTTGTTTAATGGCACTGGCCTAGTATTTAGTTGAGGCATTTCAAGCTCTTTGATGCCTTCCTCGATTTGAGTCATTAGGGTTTTTACACCAAATTTCTCTAGACACTTACCCACATTAGCTCACATGTTTGGTCTTATTCTGAGCAACTCGGCTAACATTATTGTACATGTGACTGGGGTAGATAGAATATCTACTAGCCCCTTTGAATTGATGGCCTTGTTGGGAGTCAGTCTCTGTGATGGGACTGCAACCACATCTGACTTGGTCTCGTACTATCCCATGTAGGACGGTAGTGTTCTTAGCGAATGGGGTTGATTATCTATAGATTGTACAGATCCTTTATCGCCCCAACACGATTGCACATCTAGATTCATTTGAGATCCTATCTCAAATTCCTCTATTGGTGGTATAAACACTCCTCGTTCATCACCAGTCCTGTCTACTCGTCTTCTTAGGTCATTGGCTTCATTGGCCTCTCTGACTTGTTTCCACAATTCGTCAAGACCATCTATCTCTTTACAATCCTCAAGTATAGCTTGATGAAATCCCTCGGAAGAGTTATCCGTGGTATTCAGTACTATCCTTGGTTCTAATGCCAGGTCTTTGAGGTTTGGTCTATGCTTATGACTAGAATCTGGCTCTTTTAGTTCCTCGTTTGGTGGGATTACATGTGTAGGCATGACACGGATCACATCCTCAGGTTTTGCAACTAGTGGTTTTAGTAAAGCTTGGGTTGTTTGAATCATTTTCTTGCACATTTCAAACCTTTGCTTTTCTAGTTCCGTATAGGGATATGTCATCCACCTGTGTTCTTGGGTTTGGTTGTTTTTGAGCCTCGCATCATAGGCTTTCAAGAGGGCATCTAATGTCTCATTAACCTTCTCTGCCAACACAGATCCTCCTGAACTAGCGCTTCTCGGTTTCTCATCCGTGGATTGGTCTTCTAGAGGTTTAACCATCTGTGTAAGAGAAGGTGCCTCCTTTTCCTCATGTTGTTTTATCTTATCCTGAGCTTCGGTAAGCTTCTCAACTAGGGATTTTTACTCTCGTTCCCTCCGTGCTTTCATCCTAGTCTTTCTAGCTTTCCAACTATTTCGTTTGCTCTTGGTTTTCTGACTAGGTGCGTCTGTCTTTGGTCCATCATCTATCTTTGGACTCATGTCACTTTCCGTGTTCTTTGTCTCTGGATTCTCATCAGCTTTCTTTTGAGCTTGTGCTCTCGTAACTACTTGAACTGGTACAACATTTTCATTTTCTGAGCTACTAGGTAGCTGAACAATCCCTGATACATTTGTCATGATTTTCCTGATTTGGTTTGGTTTTTTCGGGCAATCGGGGATCAAGTGAGTGATGCCACACTCAAGACAATAGGCATTTACTTCAGTGATCTCCGTATGAGGACATTGTTTGACCAAGTGGTTGTCACGACTTTTGTGACAATCTGTCTCTGGTTGAGGAGATTTTTTTAGCATTTCCTCTTTGCTATAAGCAAGCTTTGACCTAGATAAGCCGCTATTTGCAATGAATCGCAATGTCCTTTCGTCCATTTCATACCTTCTTTCTTCCGACTGAAACCCAGGAGGTGGAGGTTGTACCGGCCTCACCACTCCATGTGTTTCTCTCACATTTTGTTGCTCCGAAGGGTAGTACTTACTTTGGTTGCTATACCACATTGTAGCTGGTACTGGCATTGGTTTATTTGATGCTTCCATCATTGGCATGTATCTCCTGTCTACCTGCATTCTAGCACCTAGCAGCAGTGGAGGTTGTTGTCCTAAGACAAGCTGTGGCCTTAAAACTACTGGTCCTGGCGCATTCCCCGTAATGTATCTAGGTGGAGTAGGTGCTTCTGGAAAAAGTTGTACATACCTCTCCCTAGCATTTTCCATGCTATAATAGCAATCTTCCCCCATATGGTTCGTCCATTTTCTCTCAATTTCACACCACTTCGGCTCTCCCAAATCAGACCTTACAAGAGGAATCAACCTCTTGATCAAGTCGTCGATAAGATTTTCTTGATCAATAGGTGCCGTTGGCGTGGAAATGGACTCACTTATCTGTGAAACACTGTGCTGAGAGGATGTGTCATCTCCTTGACTCTTTAAGTCCGTTTCTTTGTATGCCTCACAATTATCCACTAGATAAAGAGCCTCTTTGATCAACTCGTTTAGCGTCATCCTCCTTATCATATGCAGATCCTTCTGAAGGCCCTCATCTCTCATTCCGTGGATAAAGATCAGCATCAGTCGTGCTTGCGTAGGTATTCCGCTCTCGGACAGAGCTTAACATATCTCTTGAGCCGTAATGATGCTTTGCGTACTGATTCATCCTCTTTCTGTTTGAATCTATGGATTTGCGAGACCGTGTTGTGAGCAATGCCTTTTGGCGAGAATTCTTCAATAAACTCCTCAAACAGCTCATCTAGGGTCTCAAAATCCCATTTTTCCACCGAGTCGAACCATGTAGTTGCATCATCTTCTAGAGTCAATCCAAATCCCGCAAACTGTGTCGCAAAATATGAAACTTCCTCTGCTCTAATCACTCTTCTAAAAGCCGTTACGTGATCTCTAGGATCTTTATCTCCGGAGTATTTTCTATTTACCCATTTTTGGACTTGGGATGGTCTAACTTGTCGATTGTCTACAAGTCTAACCAAAGACTCTCCCAATCCTTCTCTCGTTATCGCTCTTGAAGGGAATCCTGGTGGCTCTCTTCTTGGAACTCCTATAGGAATTCTCGTGTTTGGTGGAGGCATTTGTGGTCCTTGATTGACCAAATATCCACCTCGTTCTAGTACAGTCTGTGGATTTGTGCTTTCTACAACTTTGTATTCTCGTCCATACTTGTCGACAACTATAGATCTCCATTGACAGTGAACTCCGTATGTGTAGACATATAAGAGCTTGTAATCCGTTATCTCTTCTAGGTATGGATCTGAGCACCTATAAAGATTGACCTCATTGTCGTCAATGTATCTATATAGTCCTTCACTCTCATGACCAATCATCCAAACTCTCTCAACAAGATGGGTCTTTATCAATTGCAAGTTTGGAAGATCCATTGTGGGAGGATATTCCTCTATCGTCGGGATCTCCAAGCTTGTGTAAGCTGCGTTTGAATCTAGGGTAGACATGATTTCTGGGCTTAAGAGCTTTTGCTTGGTTCAAGTAGACTTAGTCCATTGCGTTCAAATGCTTTGGTTAGGGAAAAGTCGAAACTATGTCCAAAACCGCAACCGTTTCGTCACAATTCTCGCAAATTGTCGCTTTCAGACACCCCTTACTTGCGGATGAATTTTGAGGCCTCAAACGACGTTTTTTTCAAAGTTGAACTAAATGGTTGTCGTTTGTGAAAGTTATTGCCAAAACAGTGAAATGCAATTTAGACTGGTCAAAATAATTCCAAATTCAATTTTGAAAAAAGATTTGGGATCTCTGTGACACTGTGAACACTTCTGTATGGTCAAAGGTACAGTTGGACCCTAAAACTGGCCTAGAGACATCCTACGCGTAGGATGTCTATATGCTCAAAATTTAACAAAATTTGGTCCAGATACTCCCCTTGAGTCCAGCAACACAATGGTACGCTCAGAATTTCATTTGCGCCTAAAAATGGCCTTGAGACATCCTAGGCGTAGGATGTCTTTTTGCTCAGAATGACTTAAAATTTTCACCCCAGCTTCTCCTTGATAGTACCCAAAGTTGAGCTTCCTCTTGGGTTCATCAATAACCTGCTGTTGTTTTATCTTTCTTTGCTTAGCTGCTTTTGAGATGGGAGATATTGTAAAGGCTGACACAACTTTCAAGGGACAGCAAGCCTCTATTGCTCCCTTGATTGGGAAGTTGAGGCTTCATGTCCAAATCTATGCGACAAAGAAGTCTTTTTCATCTCTTCTCCCCAACATGAGGATGCTACCCTAGGGGCTCCATGGTTTGATCGCATGGCTTCCAACATGAAAGGAGAATCTACTTCACCTACAGGGGAAAGAACATGTATATAGATGCATTGCATTTTTCACTTTAGGTCGATCAAAATGAAAAACTAAGCATAGGCGGGGTATTGGGGAATCATTGTTAAGCATTTAGATGCATTTTGGGTCAAAAACGACTAGGTCAAAAATCCATTGCTCGACAGCAGAGTGTCAGGTTGTTGATCACTGGCCTAAAAGTCTTCGTTTGCCAAGTGAAGAACCCTGTGTAGAATGCTTCCTCAAATGCCAACATATTATGAGATGGCAAGAAGATGCAGCGGGCGTAGAATCCATAGAGGAATTGTTCGAATGGTTGGCCGCTTAGGTCATAGCATAGACCCTTATTGCCCTCAAGGAAGGACATCCACGGTCCTCCTGCTTGCTCTGGCTCATGAAAGACTTCAATGCATGTGAGTAGAATTCGGAAAATTTTGTAGAGCATAGCACATGAGAGATCAGGGAGGCTTTTGAAGAATGACATAGCGCCTGTTAGGGTTTTCACCATGTATTCCTCTGTCCTTGCTCCCTTCTCTGGAGCTGGCAATCTCGAATAGTTCATCCATGTAGGCCGCTTCTTTGTCATTACCTCGTGTGCTTGCCGCATCCGTACTCTTGGCACAAGACAAAAAGTTGGGTCTCTTTGAAGTGCCGCAGGTGCTCTTGTGAACAAAATCAAGTATCTAGGATTCTTGTTCAGCCAGCTCTTTCTCCACTTGGGGTGGACTTCATCTGCGCCTTCTCTTTGTATAGTCGTTCCGTGACCTGTAGCAACTCGACCTTGATCAAGGGATATGGGAGTGATTGCTGATGCCATTGTGTATTGATTTGGTTGGGAGTGAGTTGAGTAACGTTGACAGAATGAAGAATTCTCAACTTCCAATCCATCACTGCCTTCCACTGCTCATCCATCTCCAGAGCAACCTTCTCTCTAAGCGCATCTTCTTCAACTTTTGACAGCTAGACCATCGGCTCTTGATCGGCACCTGTTAATGGCACTTGAAATTCTTCTTCTCCCTCAAGCCCTTCTGTCGGGCTGTGTTTCCACCTCAGCAAATGATACTGAGGGAATATCAATGTGGGGTTGTTTGGATGTACCTGCTTCTTCCTTTATCTCTTGTTGTCCATCCCGCAGTAGCTGGTTAACTCTCTTCAGCTCTGCTATCTCCTTGAGCAGTTCTTCCTGTCTTTGTACCCGCATTAATGCGAGGTCTCTGCATTGTGACTGCTGTAGCTTCATCTCTAGCTTGAGATCTTTGTTCTTTTTCTCCAGTGGTTAACACACTTCATCTGTACCTTTGATCAAGGCAACTACGAGATTTTCTCTTATCTATCGCAAGAAGGTTGTCTGATCGTTGATCCTCTACTCTGAGTATTATAGTGAAGCGTTTTCTACATCTAGCTGCACTTGGATCTTTTGAACTGATAGAGTTGTAGTTAAGAACTCGTTGGTAACCTCTATCATTTGTTAGTCTTTGTTCTTGCAGTAATCTATTAAATTCATGAAAAGTTCGGCTAGCTCTTCCATTTCCTTTTACTATTTTTCTCTTGCTAGCTGGTGTTGTTCAGCTTCAACTTCCAATTCTTGGACTCGTTTTTGCAGATCCGTGATCACATTTAATCTATCTTCTAGCTCTCCTTAAAGAGCATCTATCACCATTTCCAACTCTTTAGCCTAGCATTGTGGCTAAGTGCTGATGGGATCTCATTTTCTTTGTCATCTCGTGCATCTGCTTTGCATATTTAGTAACTTGGAGAATTACCTTATCATTGGTCTGCCAGTCTTCAGTTCTTGTGAGCTGCCTAGACAATCCAACACTCTCTTGTGATTCCTTTGGTGGGCCCATGGCGGCTGTTTGTTCCTTCCCTTGAGGTTGTGCTTTTGCCTCTACTACTTTGTCTTCTCGAGTCTTCATGGATGCCTTAGTCGTTTCTTGCTGGGTGGTGGTAGACGAAGTTTCCTCTGTTTTGTGTGTCTTGGGTTGCTCAAAACTTGTTGTGTCCTATGGTTCAAGACTTGCTACCCTTTAAGGCTCTGGTTCTTTTGCTTTAGCTTGGTCAGAAGTAGTTGTTTCTTATTGTGTAGAATCTGCCTCCTCTTGTGGTTCATGCTCCTTTTCTTTGGTTGGCTTGCCCTCTATGGGTCTATCTATTGGTGATGGTGGAGGGGTTTGCATGGGGTCGTCATGTTGTTTTGTAGAAGGTGACGATGTTTGGGAGACATCTCACTTTGTTCGTACTGAGTCTCACCTTGGTGTGTTACCTGAGCTTGTTCTTCTTGCTCGGATGCATCTTCCCTAGCTTTTCTTTCCTCTTCTTGGGCTTCTCTTAATTTTAATGCTTCCGCTTCCTGGTATATTCTTTCAAAAAGATCCTTTGGATTTTCTACCTCTTTCCATGTAGGGTTCTTTGTTCAGGGCCCCTTTAGCTCCTTTGGTACCCACTTTTTAGGGTCCTTGCCTATAAGCTTGGCAGCTTCTTTCATAGGTTTCTTTTTCTCATTCAATCCTCACCTTCTTTTGTTGAGTCTCTTCTTGATGTGCGGCCACTGCCTTCTTCTTCATCTCCTCACGTCTAAATCTCTTCCCTTGTTGTCTGAGCTTTCGTTGCTATGTGCTTCATGAGAGCTCTTTGAATATTCTTCATCAGATTTGTAAACTCGTTTGGTGGACCTTGTGGCTCAACGAGATGGCTGTGCAGACACAATCTATGTATTCTGTTCTGGGGCAGGTGGCAAATTGTTTGCGATGCCAATAGCATGGTATGCTATTCTCGTAAGTACTTTAGGTGCTCCCAGATAGTTTATCTTGCCTTCTTTCTTTGTACCCTGTAGTGTGGATAGCACATATTGTGCATGATCGATGGGTTTCCTGGTTGACGACTTTAGCACTTGTGTAAATGTAGTCGCAACTGCATGATTGGGTGTTGTGTACCTTGGCGGTCTCTTTGCTAGAAAGTGGAAGTGTTGATGATATAATCTTGCTGGTTCTTCCACTTGCTTCTGAATGAGATCAGTAAAGGTTGCCGCAGCAGTTTCCTTGGTGAAGGTACCTGTTGTCTTTCTGTCTCTAGCCCACATGGTCATCCCTTTTGTCGGCAACGTGAGGACTTTAGCCACTATTTCTTTAGTAATTACCACTTCTACCTTGTGCCCTCGTTGGTCAGTAATCTGGGATGTTCCATCTTCTTTGATTGTGGACAAGAGCTCATAAGCTTTCTGAAAATATACACTACACGGCTCTTTGTCGTAGAATTCTCTAAGTCCAAGCTATCTGTTAGCTTCTTTTGTTTCTAGGTTTGCTGCGACATCATAGACCTCTTTTGGAAAAAGTTGTTGTTTTACCTGATGTCCTTCTTCACTTTTGAATCTACTTGTCAAAACCATTGTGTTGTTCTCCTCAAGCTGTTCTTTCAACAGATAGGTTGCTTTGGCCGTCTTTACTGAACTAGGGTCCAGTTGGTATGGTGGCAGCTCTTGCAGCTTTTCCTTTTGAGAGACCCTTTTCTTGGCCTTTTCTGCCAGCTTGCATGGCTCCTATTAAATGAATAGAGTGCCAAAGTTAGCAAATTTGGCCGATTCCGCTCTAAAATGTCCTTCAGTCTGAATTGCTAACGAATTGAGTCCAATTTGCTTCAAATTAATTTTTGAACATGCATAGAGGCATAAAAACATGTAAAGATCAAATCCTTGAAGTTCAAGCAAAAGCTTTGTACAAAAGTATATAATCGTGATTATTTACAGCTGAGAAAAATTTTCAACTTTTTGTGATTTTGGCATTATCGACTTGAAGTGTATATCAATTAAATACTCTGAGTGAAGTATTGGCTCATTTGAGTGCACAGGGTGAGAAGAATGCCATATTTAGGCTTTCTGTCTCTGAAACAGTAGATATAAATGAATTTTGAGATTTTGAGCTCCAAATTTGTTCAAACTTGGTTAGTGGGCTAGGAAATCATGTGCTTTGGTCCCATGGACTTAAAGTTGCAATTTTCCCCCATCTTGGCCAAAAAGTAAATAATTGCGATTATTAACTTTTTTTTATCAAAATGAATATTTTTTGAAGCAACTTGGTTCTAGGCTTGATGTAGACTATGTGTATGAAATTTGAGGTGATTTGGATCAAAAAAATGTGACAGATAACTCAGAAATTCGTTTGAAAGGACCTCTTTGCATTTTTTTGGCAGTTTTCCAAGTTATCATTGATCATTTTGGCTCATACTTGAAATGTGGCATGTAATAGGTGTACACAAGTGATAGGTGAGGTGATGATGCCATTTTCAAGCCAAAATATTGCAAAAGTAAATAATCCCGATTATCTACAGTAGTCAACTTTTTCTTGCAGAACTTGAAAATTTTGACCTAAACATATTCTATACACCTAAAACAACTCCTAAATTGAATTTGGTAAAGTTTTGTGTTGCCGGCATCACTTCGTACTTTGTCGACTCTGAAATCACCAATTTTTGTGGCCATGCCCTGTAGAGTTTGTTAATCACTTTTGAGGCTATGGACTTATCCGCTACATACTCCGGAATCAACTCATCCAATTTTGGCCCATTTGGAGTCAGTTTGACCTCGTATGTCAAATTTGACACTTTGTAGCCTTCGGGCTGTTTTTTTCTTTCTGAGATCTTGGCTTGATTGATTTTATGAAACCAACCATATACATTGTGTATAGACCCCGTATATAAGTTGTCTCTGGAGTTAGAATCCAATTCTGGCATTTGCCAAAAATCTAGCTTTTCTACTTGGGGCCCCCCTTGACCCTTGCGGAATGGTCAATTGTTGATATAGAAGTGTTCTATCATCTAGGGGCATGCTACAATTCAAGTCTTGTCTGATTTGGTTGAGCTGACAGGCCGTTATGATTAATTTTGGGTTGTAGGTCTTCGTGCACTGCTCGGATTCTAGGGTTTTTTCCTCATGTCTCATGTGAGACGGTGCTGTAAATAGGCGACTGTGGACTCCAAAAAATGCACGCGAAGAGGGTCAAAAACCTCTCTCCAAAGACAATGAGTGGAAATGAGGTGATTTTTAGCCTACCTTGGGTATCTATACTCGGACTTCCCAAACCATTTTTTTTCCAAATTCCCCTTCTAGTCCTATTAGGTCATGAAATCTATGTTAGACTCGAAAATGTCTTCAATCGGATTTTTGTAGCTCATTCTGCGAGAATTCTGCAAAAGTAGGTCTGGCCGCCTAATTTAGGCTTTTAGCTTCCATCTCTCTATTTGATTGAAATTTTTTGTGCCTGTCCACCTTGTTCTTCTGATCATCAGTGTATCTTCAGTTTTTCCATTTGAACTCATTTGCTATTACTTGTTTATTAAAAAATCAAAGAAAATAACAAAATGTGCTAAAAAAAAGTAAAAAATCCAATAATTTCAAAAAACAGCTTTATTGTTTTTTGTTGGATTCTCCAATTTTAAACCTCAATATCAAGAAAAATGATGAAAAATAACCAGAAAGGACTATTTTTTGATGATTTTTTGATAGTATATTTACACTCATCGGAAAGATATTATCGTTTAAATTTCCCCTGTTGATGATTTATAAGGGCATTATTAGGTAATTTTGCAAAAAATCACACGTTAACATCAAACATTTTCCTCTCTCTTCAGACATTGCCCTTACTTACCTAGTTCCCTTCCACCCCTCCTAGATGGCGTACTCCAGGACGACTGTGTGCATGGGTTGAACAATCGTGTCTATGCATAGCCTTCGTTGGCTCTACCATGCTTGGAAGATCAATGCAGTTCAAACCGTCATGCTATGCCAGAGTTGGGTCTTGAGTAATTAACTCAAGGGTTTCTGATGTAGAGGTTTGATGTTGTCTTCCAAAGAGAAAATCTTGTAGCTTGTGTTCTCTTTGCTTGATTGTATCATCGGGATGCTTTGGCATGCTGATTTTCTGAGCTGTTGGTATCAATAATGACTACTGTCGAGCTTTTAGCTACCATTGATATCTTGGTTTGTCTTGGTCAAAAGGGTGTGGTTGAGTCTTCTGAGACTTAACTTTCCATTGCTTGATCGATTTTAGAGTTTGCGGAGAAGATAAATGCTCTTTTTTCTTCCAAATCCATTTTGTGTTAGGCTCCTTGCTTCGAGATGCGCGTCTCTGTGTTTTGAACCTTGGAACCGTCTTTGGATTGTCAATGATGTTTTGGGCACCCAAATTTGAATTGGCTTGTCCTTAAGCTTGCTTTTGGTACCCCAAATTTGCCTGACTCCTTGTATGCTACTTGTAGCATTGACTTGTCGATGTGTGTTAACCCTCACGGCTCACGAACACCCTATCACCTACGACGGACGTTGTATTATTTACTTGGTAGAGTCAGGTACCGGGCTTGTCGGTCCAATAGGAAAAGGGTAAGAGTGATCGCCGATGAGAGGCGCACTCTAACTGGAACATTCAAGGGATTAGTTGGCTAAGCATGGGCGCCCAAGTGTGAATGGGGTGAGCTCATATAAAGGTCAACTAAACCTAAAATTCACTCATTCTCTCATTTGTGCAATTAAAGAGTACTCTTGCTCCATCTCCATCTTCTTCTTCTTCAACTCCTTGCGTTTGTGTGTGTGTGTGTGTGTGTGTGTGTGTGTGTGTGTGTGTGTGAGAGAGAGAGAGAGAGAGAGAGGGATCGAGCGCCGCGGCACGACAGCGGCGAGGCGGTTGAGCGCGGCATAGCGGTATCTCCTTCTTCTTTGCAGCGAGGAATCCTCCACGACAGGAAGCATAGAGTGGTGAGTGACACACCAACGCCATCTTTGAGCTTACTAGTTTAGGCTTGTTGTGTGCTTGGAGCCATTTGTGGCTCGCACACAGTGTATCGGCAAGTTCCTTGCATTGACACGTGCGACATATGCGCAAATTTTTGGTGTTGTTGCCGGGGAATTCCATACACTAAGCTTGAATGGCACTCTATGCTTCTTTTGTGGTGCAATTTCAATTGTAGGAAAGGTAAGGAAGGAGGGTGTGTGTGTTGAGAAGAAGGATTTTGTGTTGCTACTGTGTATATTTTTATTAATGGAGTTTTCAATGGTACTGTGTTTTTTCTTTGTGTAAGGTGTTAGTATTAAGGTTGTTAGTTCTGTGTAATATAAAGTACAGTAAGTAGGAAGTAGATCTGTGAGAGCTAATAGAGTGTGTTAGTGTGTAACATTAGGTGTATTAGTTGGAAGTAGGTAGGTAGATTGTGTGTGTGCTTGCGCACAGGCCACGGCGACCTTATCCCAAAAAAAATAAAAATAAAATAAATAAAGGTAGCACCGGGATCGGGAATATCTCCCAGACCCAATCCCAAGGTCACTCTCAGGCTTAGGGCTCAGTCACCTTTTAAAATTACGAATTTTAGCTTCACACATAGCTAAAAATCGATTTTTTGAGGACCAACGAAGCTTTAGGTGACCGAACGTTGTGATGTAAAGCACACCGCGACCCTCTAAGTGATACGCTCGTTTCAAGCTATCACACACTTTAATTAAAAAAACCGATCATTAAAAAAAAACATAAAAAAATGAGTGAAAACGAACGCCTAAAAAAGTAAGCGATTAACCTTGGAGGTTATTCGTCGACGCTTGTAGGGTGCAAAGGCACATGCATCTGCGCTCTGGTCGTGTGCTAGAGACGGAGAAACTAGAGAGAATTTTGACTTACGTGAGTTCTCAATATCCACCTACCTTAGGTTCCGGGCCCTCAGCGGGGATCCAAGGTAGTACAAACGAAGACCCGAACATAGCGGCTAGTGACTCTTCCTATGACTACGACGTCATGGAGGGTTTCCCAATGCCTAATCCCGATAGCTCAAGCCAAGACATGCATGCCATGGGCCCACGGTCCGGGCCGAGCGTGCTTAGCCGCTTGAAGGAAACCTTTAGTAGAGCCACTCGCTCCGAACATGGAGCTAATGATGTAAATGAGGGGGGTGGGGAAGTAAATTCTCCATTCATGACCAACATAGACCCTATGCCCTTAGAGAATGTGCACGTGAATACTTCATTCATTGCACCTCCTGACTCTTCAAAGCTATTCCTCTCCAAGGTCATATTACCCGATGGTAGAAGCCTTGCCGAAGTGCAAGAGGTTGAGCGATATATCATTGCGGCTAGGGAAAAGGAAGTCGAGAGCTTACACAAGGTGGAGCAACGAAGAGAGTTAAAAGCAAAAGCCCCTATGTCAATATCCTTGCTAAGAGAGAAATTGAGTACTCCTGACTTAGCAAACGCTAAGGGCCAACCCCTAGAAAGCAACATTGCATCTAGCTCAAAGGACACCCCTAGCACCTCAATCCTAGATGGAGCATTCTTAAATGAGAACTAGGAGTACGAACTACAAACAGAAACTCTAACCGACCTATACATAGGTCACACCTATCACGTGGGTTGGTTAGATGTCCTACAATCCACAATGGGTGCTACTAGTGTGGAGGATCAACAACAAAGTGTTTGTGAGGTCATCCATAGGGTCATTGAGTTAGAGAGACAGAACAAGGGGATCAACATGCCTTCAACGGGTCTCATGAGATTCTTGGATACGGGAACGGCTAAAAAACCGACCTTATCGCAAATGGAGACTCCCTTGGTAAGTCCGATGGATCCTCCATATGTTGTTTCTCCAGGGGTCTGAATGCAATCTCAGCCCACAAGTGATAGCTTCACCTTTCCAAGTCTAGCTCATCTTTCCCTTGATGACACCACGGCTAGCATGCCTACCCCAATGATGGGCGTGCCAAGAAACACGCCATAGACTTCATTTGTTAGTAGAGCACCACTACATGGTAGCTCAATGCCTGCATCAGTAGCTACAAGTGTGTACCAATCATATACACCCATGGGTCCTCGTACTCATATAGTTCCTACCCCTCCCATTGTTTCAACTACCTATGCTCTACAACCACAACACCCAAGCTCTTATTTCCGTGGGACTATACCGGCTAGCATTAGCATGTCACATCTGACGTCTGCTATGCCTAGGGTTACCCATATGAACTATGGACCACCACATGGCACAACATCATACCCAACATGGAACCCAAGGGCTTTCTATGCACCAAGCCCAATGCCAATCCCTACTCCACATGTAGTCTATGGAGCGCCTTCACCCACGGTTCCTAATCACTTAGGTGACTTGGCAACATTTGCTCAAGATATCAATCGATCTATTGCTGTTGAGAGTATGCGTCACACACCTGATAGAGAGCCTAGAAGTAAGGCAGTACAAATAGCCAAGCTCACACAAAAATTTAGTGGAGACGGGGATGTGATATAGCATATCAAAGTGTTTGAACAAATATGCGATTCTCTAGGAGAACACAATGACCTGCATAAGAGTAATGCTTTAAGCCTAACCTTAAGTGGGAAGGCTGGGGACTGGTATAGAACCCTAAGGGCGGAAGAAAAAACAATTTACCCTACTCTTAGGAGACTGTTCTTGAAAGAATACATACGAGAGGGAGTGCTTTGGGGTGTAGCCTCTCAACTCCAGAAAGCCCAACGAGAGGAAAGAGAGTCGGTGAGAGACTTTATAAGTCGCTTGAAGCATTTGAATTCTCGTTGTAATCCAAATGAGCGCTTCAATAATAATCAATTGTTGGATAGATTCATTAGGGAATTACGACATGAGGATATCTACAATGGCCTAGTCATTAGAGGTATCACCACTTGGGAAGTAGTCACCACCAATGCGATCCAATTGGAGGATAATTTAATGATTCAAGGAGAAAGAGTGTCTGTTGAGCCTAAATCTATTAGCTCGCAAGCATCAGGGCATCAGCCAATGACCTTAAAGCCTATTGCTAAGGAGCCAAAGATATCTGAGATGACTTTAGCAGATCTCACCAAGGCCATTCAAGAGAGTCTTAGAGACAATCGTGCTCCACAAAACAATCATATGTATCCAAGAAGGGAGCAACAATGGTGCTCAGTATGCTATGGACCGCATAGTACCAGTGAATGCCCTACTTTTAGAGTAAAATTCAATGGGAATTGCAACGCCTATGGAAGGTATGGTCATCAAGCTAAGGATTGCATAGAATTTAAGCGCCTGATGGCCAATAGACCAACCTTAGCATGGACAGACACACCTCGAGTGCCTGCATTGATGCCAGCCCCACCTCTTGAACAAACAGCACAACACATGGTCCCTAGGTCCCAAAATGTTGTTCAAACAACACCCTTACCACCTCCAGTGCTAGGACCGCAACCACCACATTCGAGAATCACTTCTGTGAATCAAGTGGGTTGTGAGTCATCTATTTCTTGTTTTCTGTGAGGAAGACATAGATCCTAATATTGCCTATGGGATGGATGTGCTTGAAGAAAGTCCACAATACTATATGGAGGACTATTGGGGACAAGTCAAACCTGTATATGAAGTAGCTGCTCTTGCGGCAAGAGGCCAAAATATCAATTACACTGCTAAGAGACCACCTCTTCAATGCCATGAGTGTGGAGGTCCACATCGTGTAGCCGAGTGTCCTATCAGGCTACAGAAGAACGCCACACTAATGCAAACCAATCAAGCGAGCATGTCTACAATGCCGATACTCATGTGTAATCGATGTGGCATAGATCATTTGATTTCCCAATGTCCAAATAATCCAAATGCACCGAAGATCACGCCATTAAACTTGATTGAAGTTACCGAGGAGCCATCACAAAATACACATGTGGTACCAGTAAACGTGCTTACACGATCGATGCTCCAAAAAATATATATATATTCTTCAAGAAAGAGACACGGCATCAATTGCCCAATCTCAAAAAAAGAAGAAAACACGAAGAAAGAGATTGCGAAAAGATGCGAAGTCAGACCCGAGTTCAAAGACCAACATAGGGACTAGTGACGACCCTGTATATATGAACGACTCTAAAGAGGGTTCGGATTCAGGTGAAACCATGGAGACCAAAACGACCACTAAGATAGAAACCAACAAGGAAGATCTTCATGAGCCACAATGGCTAGGATCCAAGAAGAAGATAGGAACTTATCCAAACCCTACAGAGGAGATTGAGCAAGTCAAGAAATTAAGGAGTTTGGTAGAAGATACCAAAGGGATTTAGAACCAGCACCTAGGCAGATCCAGATTACAGACACTGCGTTCCCTACGCAACAACAACCTCACCAAGTCCATAGACCCTTAGCCATACCTAGTGTCATCCAAGAAGAAAGTGACTTAAAGTCATGGGAAAGTGGGCGTACTCACTTCTTGATGGAAAGAATGTTTACAAAGGGACTACCTGATCCTATCGAAGAAATGGAGATCCCATCTTCCCCACGTCAAGGGACTTAAGTCCAAAAGGTGCCGTTAAACATTGCCAAATTGATGGATTTCATGTCTTTAGAAGTTAGAACCACCATCATGTCCAAACTATATAAAGACCCTGAGCTAGTCTCAGCTCTTTGAGCCTTCCTCAATGGAGAACTAAAGTTTGGGCTACCACAATTTGCACAAATGGATGGAGTTGGGGAGATGCCAATAGAGGAGGAACATTTAGATCCACAACCCAACCTAGATGAGAACCTTGTTATAGAAATACCTATTAACAAGCTGGGACAATACTTTGAGGGTGATGAATCGAATGCGACCATACCAATCACTACTAAGGGATTAACTGTGAAGGGAATCCTTGATGGTGGCGCTAGGGTTAGCATTGTGACTAAAAATTGTTGGGAAACTATGGGCAGACCTCACCTTGCAACCACAACCATAGTAGTGAATATGGCCAATGGGTCTATTGTTAAAACTATTGGGATGCTAGAAGATCTCAAGATCAAGGTCTTTGGACATAAAATATATAAGAGTTACCTTCATTGTTATGGATTTCTCCAAGCACACTATGGCATCTGAGATGATCTTAGGACATCCTTTGATGAGGGAAGCAAAAATGGTGCATGACTGGTCTAAAAACCATGTCTACTTGCAGTTCCAAGATTCTGTCATTCGAGTGGATCTTGTGACTGGTCAAGCACATCCTCTAGGAAACAGTTTTATAATTGATCATAGATCTGACACCACAGTTCACTCGGCCCCATTGCAGTATTGTTACACGTGTAAAGCGGACACTGATGTTGGGGAAGATTCCCCTTATATGGATGTACTACCTGGGATGATTGAGTCGGACAATGTGGATTGGGTCCACCTAGCAGCAACCATAGACACTTGGGGAACAGGGGGGCGACCTGGGTAACACCTGAGGGGGACGAAATGCAAGTACCCTTAAAAATGCTACAAGCAATTCATGTAGCTTCTGACAAGACGCATCCTAATGTAACAAAGAAAACATACAAGTGGGTCCCTAAAGCTTCTTTAGCGACCATGGCTAGTACCAAAAAACAGAAGCCTTGTAAGAAATGTCCCACTTGCTCCAAGAAATGTAAGGAAACATGGCGGTGGATCCCTAAACGATTATTGGAATCCCAAGGCTACTATCAAGGAAATGATCAAATCTGGGTGCCAAAATGTAGATTGTGTTCTTACCTATCAACTGACCCATGTGATCCCAATCCTGTAGCTCCAAAACTAATTGACGATCGCGGAAAGAAAAAAATCACAGAATGCTACACACCCGTTCCAGAGCTAGTTTGGGTATCGAAGAAAGAACGATTTTTTCCACGTAGATCATGAAGGGGGGAGTCCCATGAAGCTTCTAGCTCCTCATGAAGTGCATCCATAGAGGAAACGATCGCGGAAAGAAAAAAATCACAGAATTGACGATCGCAGAAAGAAAAAAATCACAGAATTGACGATCGCGGAAAGAAAAAAATCACAGAATGCTACACACCCGTTCTAGAGCTAGTTTGGGTATCGAAGAAAGAACGATTTGTTCCACCTAGATCAGGAAGGGGGGAGTCCCATGAAGCTTCTAGCTCCTCATGAAGTGCATCCATAGAGGTAAAAGCTTCTCCACAGTCTCCACCTACAATAGTGGACCTCCATGAAGCTACAAAGGAATCCACACCTCCCAGCGTTCAAGCATCACCTGATGAATCACTTCAAGTTCGATCCTGGGAGAGTACCTTACCACCCTTGCAACTTGACGAGGCACCTAAGGTAATAGAAAAATAATGGCAAAAATCCTCACCTATCACCAACTGGAACAATTGGTTTCAAAGGGTGACGAGCATATTTCAAACAGTATGACTTGCCCAAGGAAGGGGGGAGTGTTTTTTGACATCCATCATTCACTTAATTCCCTCTCAACCTTCCTCCCTAACCTCTCAAGCACCAATCTTAGGGAATGTATATATAAAGCCTTATACTCACAAAAATAATAAAGAGCAAGAGCAATTAGCAAACAAGTATGCACAATAAAAGTCAAAACATTGACCCAGACCTACACATTCACGTCCAGTACACTGAAACAAAGACCTATGTCATTAAACACCTTTGATCCTCATCACTCGAGTGATGGAGGGTAGGTAGGATTAGTACGATAGGAGTGTTTCTATTTTAGAGTTAAGTGATTAACAAAGTTCCTTTTTTCCACTGATGCGTCTCCTAGAGGTATTCTTTGTGTTTCCTCATGTGTACAAGAACGTGTTGGTATTGTTAGAATTTGGACCTTCATGGAATCTTTCTCTTGTTCACACTTCAAATTAAGCGTGACCGTCAACACAAACAGGTGTTTCTTGTCCATTAGCATTGCCCCTTATCTTTCTGCATTCATGCCATGTCTACTTTAATTGTGATTGGTAGCATAATATTCAACACATTTGCTTAGTATCAAACATTAAATTCAATGTAATTTTTTGTCATAATCACTTGTCTAGGTTTAAAAATCAAGCAGTCCGACTAAGCTAGTTTGACCAAGCTAGGCGTTAGAGATCTTCTCTTAATACCATGGGGAATGCCTTCCTAATAATCAATGCTTAGGTTCTTCATCGGATTTAGGCAACATTGTGTGAAATGTACTAGGGCTTTCTAGTGGGCTTAGTCCCTATTGACCTTTAGCTTAAGTATTATAAAGGGAGTTTACTAGTGTGATGAGCCTGGGGAGGGTAACAGTGTTATATGACCCCCCAAAGTTACAAAATTAAAATGTTGAAAACAAACAAACAAGAAATCAAAGTACCACAATGTAAAATTTTTAGCTGGAAGAGAAACCTCAGCTTGATTCGGTACTTCACTCATATGTATCGCGTATGGTACTAGATCCCTAGAGGTTCCCAGTGTGGGCGCTTTTCCTTGAAAAGCAAAAAACCCAAGGCATACAAAATAAGCACACACATCAAAATTGAATCACTGTGAAAAGACTTTGGGGGGTCAAAGAAAAGGTAATCAGTCAGGCGATGATTTCATGAGAATTCCTTTTATCGTAGCTTAACTACAAGGTCTTCTAGGTATAGCCTCTAGTCAGCCCTCGCCTATGAAATACTTGGGTCTCGCGATTAAACAACTTAATTGACCAGAGAAAATTGAGAAGCTTGCCCATGGTATTAATAGTCGATCTTTAGTGCCTTTCGACCGTTAAATTAGAGACCCCAGACTTGTTCAATTTTTTACCTTTCCAACTGTATATGCGTTTGATTATATTTCAATTTAATGTTATTGCTGACAAATGGTTTAGAATTTTGCTACCAATCAATTTGTCTGCCTAAAACTGTATATGCTTTTTAATTGTATATGAGAATGCAATTACTGTGCCAATGTTGTTTGATTTTGCAGTGACTGAAGAAGGCTAAGGGCATTCATCTCAAATGCTCTTCCACCTCGACGAACGAGCTTCAACTCAATAGCTTCCGAGGACGGAATCTACATCAGGAAGGGGGACATGTTAATCCTCACAGCTGACGGACACCCTATCACCTACGATGGACGTTGTATTATTTACTTGGTAGAGTCAGATACCAGGCTTGTCGGTCCAATAGGAAAAGGGTAAGAGTGATCGCCGATGAGAGGCGCACTCTAACTGGAACATTCAAGGGATTAGTTGGCTAAGCATGGGCGCCCAAGTGTGAATGGGGCGAGCTCATATAAAGGTCAACTAAACCTAAAATTCACTCATTCTCTCATTTGTGCAATTGAAGAGTGCTCTTGCTCCATCTCCATCTTCTTCTTCTTCATCTCCTTGTGTGTGTGTGTGTGTGTGTGTGTGTGTGTGTGTGTGTGTGTGTGTGTGTGTGCGCGCGCGTGAGAGAGAGAGAGAGAGAGAGAGTGCGATTGAGCATTGTGGCGGCACGACGGTGGCGAGGCGGTTGAGCGCGGCGTAGTGGCGTCTCCTTCTCCTCCACAACAAGAAGCGTAGAGCGGTGAGTGACACACCAACGCCATCTTTGAGCTTACTAGTTTAGGCTTGTTGTGTGCTTGGAGCCATTTGTGGCTCGCACACAGTGTATCGGCAAGTTCCTTGCATTGACACGTGCAACATACGCGCACAATATGATGGAGAAGATTGATTTCTTTGTGGTTTTCTCTGATGGTAACTTACTTTCCATTCCTCTTTGCTTGGTGCAATTAAAACAATGAGTTGTCTGCCATTAGGTGATAGCTTGAGCTGATTGGTATCCCAATCTGGTACTACCTTGTAAGTCCGTATCCAGGGGATTCCAAGAATCATTGTCTCATTCATGTGCTCATCTGATAAGCATACAAACTAATGAGGACATGAACATCCATGTACTATCACGTTCAAGATGACTAATCCCAATGTTCGTGTTGGGTTCTTGTTGCATCTCGTGAGAGTCGTTGTTCCTGCTTTCAAAGACTGATTTGTTGCTTTCTTGTATGTGGAATAACGGATTTCATTTACTTGAGCTCCTGTATCAACCAATGCATTTGTGTTATGATTGTTAAGTCGTACTTTGATGTGAAGGTCCATTCCATCTAACCATTCATCATCTGTTGACTTTCTCCAATTCCCATTGTCGGTCATCTATTTCCAGAGTGTTGATGGGAAAAGGTATTTGTTGATTCTTGCGAGCATCTTTCCTTTTGAGTACCCAAAGCCAAGCTTCCTCTTGGGCTTCATCAATAACGTGTTGTTGTTTTATCTTTCTTTGCTTAGCTGCATGCATCCTTTCTAGCAATTCATTGCTTAGTGGAAAATTATATTTCTTTAAACGATATCCACTAATCCAATTAGCCATCGGTTCACCATCTAGGGTGGACAACTTAACTGCTCCACTTGGAGATACATCTTCAATGATAAACGGTCCATTTTCCTTTTTCTTAAACTTGGGAATGTGTTGCTTAAGGGATTAGACTAAAACTAAGTCCCCTTTTTTGAAGATTTTTGTAATTAGATGGGAATCAAAAAACTATTTTTGTTTCCGCTTTTGTGCATAGATGTGAGCTACAGTAGTTAGCCTTTGCTCATCTAGCTTTTCTAAATATTCAAGTCTCTCTGACAATTCATGTCCAGTCCACTGAAGATTCTTAGCTACCCTTAGTGTCGGCAATAGAAATTCTATTGGCATTATGGCATCAAGACCATAAACAAGGTTAAAGGGTGTAGCATTTAAAGTTGTTTTGAACAAAACTGGATAAGCCCATAGAGAAGCATGGAGATTCATTTCCCATTCTGTCCTTCCTGAACTAACCACTTTAGTCAATACCGAGCTAAGAATTTTATTCGTATGCTCAGCTTGTCCATTTTCTTGTGGGTGATAGGACGCAGATTTATTATGGATGACCATAAATTCATTAAGCAGATACTCAATTACCTCATTGAGGAAATGAGTCCCCCTATCACTGACTATTTCTATTGCCATTCCATATCTTGTGAACACATACTCGTATAAGAATGTGGTAGTGGTTCTGGTATCATTCTTTTGAGTTGCTTTAGCCTCGGTCCACTTGGTCAAATAGTCCGTAGCTACAATGATATATTGAGCTTGGGTTCTATAAGCAGGTGGTTGTATTGGCCCAACAAAATCTATACCCCATTTTGCGAAATCTCTAGCCCCCATCATTGGTCTTGAGGGCATGCTATCTACATGGGTTGACATTTTTGCTCGTTGACAAGCATCACACCTTTGAACATATCCTTTGGCATCTACAAAAAGTGTTAGCCACCATATGCCTACCATTAAGATTGCTCTTGCGGTGGTCTCACTAGAAAAGTGACCTCCAGCTAATCCAGTATGTGCTTGTTCTATAATGGGAATATATTCATCTTCATTTGCACAAAGACGCAAATGTTGATCCTTACCTCTCCCATACAATTGGTTTCCAATAAGAGCATAGTCCTTTGCTTCAGTTTCAATTTCTCTTTGATGGTGTTTACTCATATCCTCAGGAATGTTCAGCTCGATAAGTAAGTGACTAGATAGTTACTCCACTTAGGAACAGGTGACATTTGGAACAATGTACATGAGGTATGGGTGTTTGTTTTTGACATTGAGGACAATCCTTTACAAAATAATGAACATCACTCCTCATAGTTGGCCAATATACTCAAAGTCTCAAGATCCTTTGCTTGACTTAGGTATTGTTTTTTTTTTCTCAGGATTAATGCACAACAACAATATTCCATCTCGATTTCTTTTGTATAGTCTACCAACTAGTAACTGATACATAGCCAATTGCTCAATTAATTTGATTGTAATAGGAAGTGATATTTGCGAATCCACTTGAGCTATGGTTATCAATGATACCATATTTTCCGACCATCGAGGTATCATTTCCACGAAGAACAGATATGCATCTGGTAGATCATTGTCTACTCCTTTAGGTGGCTCTCCTGAAACAATCCTAGACAAATGATGTGCTCTTTGATGAGTGGTACCCTTTTTCAAAACTACAATGAAATCAAATTCTAGAAAAATAATGAACCATCTCACTATTCTTCCTGTGTTGCATGGCTTGTTGACCAAGTATACTAAGGCTTGGTGGTCCACAAAGAATACAAATTGATTTGCTAATAGGTAATGTCTATACTTTTTTCAGCATAGATCATTCCTAGTCCTTCCCTCTCAGTGGTGGTATAATTCTTTTTCGTCATGTTCAACTGTCGGCTATCTTAAGAAATAGGAAAATCAATTTTTCCATATCCTGGTTGAGCTAGTATACATCCAATGACAAAATTGGAAGCATCTACATGTATGTGGAGAATCTTATTCCAATCTTGCGCTTTCAATATTGGAGCTGAAGTGATAGCTTGCTTAAGCTTCATGAAGGATTCATCACACTCATCAGTCCATTCAAAGTGTGTAATCAAGCTATACATGGGTTTTGCAATTATAGTGTACATGTAAATGAAATGTTTGTAATATCCACAATGTCTCGTGAAGGCTTGAACCCCCTTGACTGTTGTTGGTCTAGGCAAATCAGCAATAACATGAATTTTATACATATCAATAGCTATGCCATTTTTAGACACTATATCTCCAATAATTTTTCCTTGTCTACCCATAAATGTGCACTTTTCAGGATTTAAGCAAATCCTATAAAGTCTACATGTTTTGAATACCTTTTTGAGGTGTTCAAAATGATCAGCCACCCGGACTGATGAATGTACGCATAGATCATTCATATATACTTCTAAGAATTTCCTTAGGTATTCTTTAAAAGCATGGCTCATCAATCTTTGAAAGGTGGCACAAGCATTAGTTAACCCAAAAGGCATAACCCGATAGGAAAAAATACCCCATTCCGTTGCAAAGGCAGTTTTATGCTGATCTTTTGGGTCAACCAAAAGTTGATTATATCCCGAAAATCCATCTAAAAAGTTGTAAGCTTATTTACCTGCAACTCGTTCTAAAATATGCTCAGTGGATAGGAAGAGGAAAGTTGTCTCTAATGGTAGCTGCATTCACTTTCTTGAGGTTGATACACACCCATAGTTTTCTATTCTTCTTGGGTACTACCACAATTGGAGACACCCAATCTGTGTGTTCAATTTTATAAATGAATTTGGCTTCCTTTAGTTTTTTCATTTCTTCTTTGATCTTTCTGGAAAATGTCTCATTATATGTTTATGACCTTTGTCTACTTGGTTTCGCATCATCTCTCATGGGTATGTATGTTGACAGATTTCTAGATCAACACCCTTGAGATCCTTATAAGACCAAGAAAAAATATCTCGGTATTCTTTTAGTAAGCTTAACAAAATATCTTCTTCTGCTTCTGTCGGGTCATTTGCAATGTAAGTAGGTCTAGGCTCTTCTCCTGGTTCGGCCAAATCTATCCTTTTTGCGTTTTTAGGTCCTTCATAGGACTCACCCTGTTTTTGTAGCTCCCTGATAGGTTGTTTAACTATGATTTTTTTATCTTGGAGAGTATATTTCTTGTAATGGGATGGAACACTCATTACATCTGTACCATCCTCTTATGTGGTTTCCATTTCAATTGTATATATCTCCTTTAAAGCTTTTTTCAACTCTTGATACTTCTTTTTCCGCTCAACTCGTGTCATGGTTGAAACCTTGTCCTATTTTTTTGGCTTTTCCTTTCTTGTTTTTCTCAATGTTTTTGTCATTTCATGTTCTTCGTTTAAAGGATATCTACCAGTGATTTTGTCCTTGATACAATCATGTGCATCTATCTGCATCAGGAACTGTGTTCTATTGGAGATCGATGGCATAGGTCTAGCTTTCACATTTATGGTGTCTCTTTTTCATCTATACCATTTTTGTCTTTTCGGTTTCTGGTTTGGAAAGTCAAAAAACTTTTCCTCCCCTCCTTTTATGAGTAGCTTAGCTCTCACATGTTCTTTTTCCGACCCCGAATCATCTGAGGTAGCTGAATGTTCTTCTAACTCATCTGTTGCATCATAGTAGAGGTCTGAAAAGACTTGTCTAGCTTTCATCAAGTCCTTGGATCCCATAATTTCTTCTTCAATGTGGAGGGTTGAGATCATTTATATGGGAATTATTTCATAGCCGTCCTCATTGCGAAATTGAGTAGGCATAGACGTATCTACACATACATCCATTGTTGCTAAAATTTGAGTCCATTCAAATGGCTCAAACAGATGCTCTAGAAAGGGTTCAGGTACATAGGCTTCGTCTGTGCAATCCCTTTCTAAGATACTTTTTAAGCTCCCGTTTTCTGAAGCTCCACACATCCAAATAGGAGTGTCTTTGTTCAACCAAGATGGAAGCTTAGTTTCAGCCAAAGAGACTGAATCGAACTCTTGTATGGGCATTTTCATGACGTCTCTATACGTGTGATCTTTTAGATTAACCCTTGTTATTGATCCCACTTGCTTCAAGTACAGATAATTGTTTCCCCAATCTTGGATGAGTTGTACTTGTCACATGAAAGGTTAATTTCCTAATATGATTTCGTAATTGAGTTTCTTTCCAAAGTCTATGGTAAAAGTCTGTTGATATTCAGTCCCACAGGAATTAACTAACACTTTTTCAAGCAGTCCTAATGGTCTTTCGATATGTCCATCATCCAATTGCAATTTCATTCGAGTTTGTCTAATGGCTGGTTGTTCCCAAGATTCCCATACTGCTTTCATGGCTATGGCTATGCCTACTCCACTATCCAGCATTGCCATGTTTTTATATCATTATACCTCACTAGAAGGGTCATGTTCTCTTCTTCCCCTTCGTAGTATTCTCCAACTTTGTTCATTGGAACGGATAGAATCTCTTTGTTATCCATTTCGTGTTTCAATTTTCCTAAAATTTTTGCGATTAGTCCCATTATTCCATCTTTCTCTAGAGTTTTCTGTAGATCATTCCATAAATATGGCCTGGTTTTCAGAAGTTCTCCTAAAGTAAGAGTGCATTGGATGGGTGTAGACATGATTGAATGGATGTGTCTACTTCTAGGGTATGTTCCGCTCTCTTTACTTGAGTGGTCTTACACACTATGGATTCATCTTCATTATCTCCCAAGTAAGAGGGTAAGGTTTTCAAGGTCAATGGTTTAGACATTCCTGAAGCTTCAAATCCGTAATCCCCATACAAGGATTGTTGGAATTAGGGTTGCAGAGAAACACACACAGCTTGGAGAAGACGAAGGAAGCTCAAGGCACATTATAGAGAGTGTGTTACTTTGTGTGCAATGGAAAGATAGATAGCCCTAGAGTGATGGGCGTATATACAATGCACTGGGGAAAAAACCTCCTAAAGAGGGAAAAAATGCCCCGGCGATCCTAGTGTGTTCACACACATCACTAACACATGTATATGGTAACAAATCCCCCCTGGAGTGATGCGGTGAACGAGAGCTGGCACATGAGTAAAGGGAAGTGCCAAGCCCTGAGGACATGATCAGTCCACAAAGGGGAGTAAGCCCAAAGCTTTGCGGAAAGCTTCAAGCTTCTCACGAGACAATGCCTTTGTGAAAAGATCTGCAAGGTTGTCCTGTGTTGGCACATAAGCCAAGCTGATCTCTCCTACTGAGAACCTCTCCCTAACATAGTGGTAATGCACCTCAATGTGCTTTGTACGAGCATGAAAAACTGGGTTCCTCGCAACTGCCAATACGCTCTGACTATCAGTGTAGATAGTGTTGGCAGTGTCCTATCCAACACCCAAATCAGCCATAAGGCCTCTGAGCCATACAGACTCAACCGTAGCTGTGAAGACTGCCGTGTACTCAGCCTCACAACTCGAAGTGGCCACAGTAGGTTGCTTCTTGCTCAACAATGATATACATGAACTGCCAAGCATGAAACAAAAACCACTTGTGAACACTCGCGTGTCAAAACAACCAGCCCAATCTGAGTCCGAAAAAGCATGTAAGTCTGGCGGCAATGATCCCCCCTTGGGATAAAACAAGCCAAGATGTAAAGTGCCACTAAGGTAGCGGAAAATCCTCTTGACAGCCTGCCAATGCTTAGACCCTAGGCTATGCATAAATCTACTGACTGGTGAGACTACAAATTGAATATCCGGCCTCATGTTGCAGACATAAATGAGGCAGCCAACAGCAGTTTGGTAAAGAGTGACATCAGCAGGATCGCCAGCATCATGTAGACTCAACTTCAAACTTGTTTCCATGGGAGTGGCAATAGGTTTGCAATCCTCAAGTCCAAACTTACATAGCAATGTCTCTATGTAACTTTTCTGACACAAGGCAATACCACCATCACACTACTTAAACTGTATACCCAAGTAATGATGCAACAGCCCCAAATCTTTCATCTTGAAAGTAGCATTCAAATCAGCCTTAAATTCAGCAATATGTCTCTCATTTGGTCCATTGATCAACAAATCATCAACATAAAGAACCACAATGAGAAGTACATCACCCTCACGCTTTACATACAATGTGCTTTCTGTTGGACTGTTACGAAAACCTTGTTTAACCAAATGAGTGTCAGCTTTCTCATACCAAGCACGAGGAGATTGCTTCAACCCATACAAAGCCTTCGTACATCTGCACACTTTCTCCTCTTGTCCTTTTATGACAAAATCGCGAGGCTGCGTTACATAAACTTCCTCAAATATGTCACCATTCAAGAAAGCAGTAACAATGTCTGATTGATGTACATCCCAACCAAAATGAGCTGCCAATGCACATAGAAAACGCACAGTAGTCATACGACAAGTGGGAGCAAAAGTCTCTTCATAATCTATGCCTTTTGTTGTGCATAACCTTTTGCAACAAGTCGAGCCTTATGGCGATCGATCTCACCATCCGGCTTGCGTTTCAACTTGTAAACCCACTTCGTACCAATGGCCTTTTTGCCCGGAGGCAAATCACATAAAGTCCATGTGTCATTCTCTCTAAGTGCATCATATTCTGATTGCATGGCAGCCATCCAATTTTCTGAATTATGTGCTTCATCAAAAGACAGAGGCTCCTCAACATCATGTAAGCCAAATCATAACAATCTGATGCATAAGATGCATGGCGAGAGCCTGAACGAGTACAACTAGACAAAGGTGCATCCAATTTACTGTCACGCAAAGTGTGCACCAGCCATTTTGGCATACCTCTAGCCTGCTCATTTTCAGCCCTTTCCTCATCAAGTACATCATGTACATCTGCATCCATAATAGGCTGATCTAAAACATTTTTAGAAACCCCCATAGGCTGTACATTTGCCTCATTGGAACTTACATTCGTATTTCCACCACTGAAAAGAGGCAACAAAGTGTCATAAATGTCCTGTGAGCTTACATTACTGTCTCTAGTACATGACAACAAGGGCTGAACACAATCTTCCACAAACACTACATCCCAAGAAACCAGAATACGTTTTCTTTGCGGATGATACAACCTGTAACCTTTGCTTTCAGCATTATAACCAACAAAAATACATTTGACATCCTTATCATCCAATTTTCTGCGCTGCACTTGTGGCACCAAAGCATATGCCAAACAGCCAAAAACATGCATGTGCTCAATAGAAGGCTTTCTATCATGCCATGCTTCATATGGAGTAATATACTGCAAAGCTTTCGTAGGACACCTGCTAAGTACATAAGTGGCACACATGATGGCCTCAAGCCAAAAAGAATGCGGAAAAGCTTGACTTTTGGCCATACATCGTGCCATTTTCGTCAGTGACCTGTTTTTCCTCTCAGCAACACCATTTTGCTGAGGTGTATAAGGCACTGTACATTGGTGTTTTATCCCACCACTAGCCAGAAATGCATTAAATTCATGAGACATATACTCCCCCCCTCGATCGGAACGGAGGGTGCCCATAGTATATTTCGAGAAATTTTTAGCCATAGCCAGAAATTGTTTGAAGCACAAAACTTTGAACTTCACTTTAAGCGGAAATACCCATGAATGCCTGGAGTAATCATCAATAAAAGTCACGAAGTACAGGTAATTGCCCAAGGACGGACTTTGCATGGGCCCACAAACATCACTATGCACAAGCTGCAACCTGCATGTGGCCCGAACTGAACCATCCTTTGGAAATTTAGGACGCTGCATCTTACCCAAAATACAGCCTTCACAGACATGTTTGACAGGTGCTTCAAGAGGCGACAAAGAAGCAACCATATCAGATTTTTGCAAAAACGCAACAAACTGACAAAATCCAGATGACCAAAACGTGCATGCCAAAGTTTTGCATCTCAAATAGCCCTTGAATCCACAACAGCATTTGCAAAATTTTGTCCACACTTGTCATAAAAAGTGAGCTTATACAGCCCACGGCACAAAAGCCCAGATGCAACAATTTCATCACCAAAACTGAGATCATGAATTGTACATCTGTCATCCACAAATTTGACTACAAGTCCAAATCTAGCAAGTGCGGATACAGACAAGAGATTCTTCTTGATCCCAGATACATAAAGTGCATCAACAAGTGTGAAGGAACTTCCATTAGCAGCAGTGAGCACAATCTTTCCAACTCCCTGAACTGGATAAGAGGCGTCGTTGGCACAAGTGACTGAATTCCCATGAGGGACAGACTCGAGAGAGGTAAACAATTCACGATGTGAGGTAATGTGCTTTGTAGCACCACTGTCGAAATACCACACATGTGAATCTGCAGCGACTGACAAGCATGCATCATGGACAGCAGGATTGTAAGTGCACTCTGCGCTAAAAGCCCATTCTGCATCAACATCAGCAACACAGTCTCCTTTCACAGAAGACTCAACAATGGCTGCATTTGTAGTGGAACCAGCATTTGCAATGGAACCACCCTCTTTCTTCTTAGCCTCTTTGGCCTTCAACTTAGGACACAACTTGATCAAGTGATCATTAGATTTACAATAATGGAAACGCATCTTCTTTTTGTCCTTATCACCAGAATTGCCAGACGAAGTGTTGCCAGCAGAAGCATTAGGAACAAAATTTTTGCCACTTGCAGCAGAACCATAAGAAGTGGCTGCATTATTGTTACCACCCTTTATTTGAGAAGCAATAAAAGCATGTTCAACTGCACGCTGCCTAGTCTTGTTTTTCTAGAAAGTGACTCTTGCAACAGCAATGTGCATATTGCATCAAACTTGACAACTTCAGGATTTCCTTGGGTCATCAGTCTCCAAGTACTAGCAAAAGTCTGGTAGGAATTTGGTAAGGCATCAAGAACAGTCTGCACAAGGGAACTGTCTGAAATGACTTCACCTGCAGAAATAAGCTGCTCATTGATATCCTTGACACTAGCAAGGAAAGTGTCCATATCATCTTCTTCATGCATAATCTTCGACTCCAGCTCTTTACGTAGCAAATCAATTTTAGCCTCATTGCGGCTTCCATAAAGACCTGTTAGAATATCCCAAGCCTGTTTTGCAGATTTTGTTGAACGGATGTGAGGAACAATGTTGCGCTTAACAGACAACGCAATCAATGCATGAGCATGCGCATCCTTAACATCCCAGCGAGCTTGTTTCTCTGTAGGCAAAACAACTCTAATAGTTGCAATCCTTGCAGCAAGACCTGCAACATCCTCAACATCGCCTCCACCCTCAAAACCAGGACGTACATCAATGCCCTGCACAATGTTCCAGACACCCTTTGACACAAGAACATGTTGCATCATATAAGCCCACATAGGGTAGTTGTCCCCATCCAACCTGTCCTCAACAGCAAACATCTTGAACACATCTGTGTTGTTGTTGTCAGCCATGGTAAATGCTGCACCTGATGTGAAAACTGCCTGAAAATAGGACAAAAGGAGCGGAAACAACCTGTGCTATATAGCACAAACCGTAGAAGACTATAAGGCACCTGTTATGCAGAAAACGGCATTGACAGAAATTCTTCACAAAATAAAGAAATAGCATGTGCAGTACTGCCTGTAGTGGAAACGGAGGCCGAAATGAGCCCAAATCAAAATTCTGAGCAGACCAAGCTCTCGAGCAATCCCAAAATATTTGTCGACCTGCGAACGCTTGCCAAAGCTCACTGAAATCGAAGAAAGTGAGCAGGCGTGTGCTGGAGCAGCTGGCGACTAAGCCCGGGAGGACGTGACCTGCTCTGATACCAATTGTTGGAATTAGGGTTGCAGAGAAACACACACAGCTTGGAGAAGACGAAGGAAGCTCAAGGCACACTATAGAGAGTGTGTTACTTAGTGTGCAATGCAAAGATAGATAGCCCTAGAGTGATGGGCGTATATACAATGCACGGGGGAAAAAACCTCCTAAAGAGGGAAAAAATGCCCCAGCGATCCTAGTGTGTTCACACACATCACTACCACATGTATATGGTAACAAGGATCTTACATCCATGTCCATATCACGAGGTAGATTGTCTAACCAAACTTCCTCTAAAGGAGTTGATTTCTGAGTTAAGCTCCCATCATTAATGTCTCTTACTTTTTTCCATAAGTGTCATGGTTAGTCTTCTTCTACAAATGGGATTCCGTCTAAGACATCTTCGCTGTCCGGCACTACAAGTTCTGGCTCTTTTGTTCCTAGGTGGGGTTCTACCACCACTTTGGATTTTTCTTTATTTTTTCCTTTCACAAGCTCCTCAGGCTTTGTCATAATTTCGAGCTTGGGTTTTTGTTTTTCCAGCATCTCTTGCATAATTCTTACCAAATTTTGATAAGCTTCAAGCTTAGCTGCTTCTATGTCTGAAGAAGGATAGTTTTTCCATTTTTTTTCCATGTTTTGGCCTGCTTTAAGACCCGCTTGGTGGGCTTCCAAGGCTGCATTATTAGGCTCAAAAACTTTATCAACCAAAATTGATCCTCCAGATTTCACGGTGGTTTCTTTAATTCACTTCCAGTTTCTTTCACCTTTTCTTGGAGTAGCTTTTTTGCTTTCTCCTCAATTTCCGTTCGTTGTTTCTATTTTCTCATCTCATACCTTTTATTTCTGCTTCTTTTGGTCTTTTGAGAGGAAATTTTTGTATTCTCTGAATCATCAGAGGAGTTATGTTTCTTTTTCTTAGCCTGGGCTCTGGTGATTACCTTGATTGGAACAATCGGTTCCTCTCAGATGAGCTACTAGGTATCACTTGGACTACATTCACTACTGTTTTACCATTGTTTAAAGGATTTTTAGGACAATCTTTTGGGAAGTGTCCTCCCTTTTTGCAACATTGTATGCAATAAGATTCAACTGTCTTGAGGTTTTTGTCAGGCTCTGGGCATTCATTTTTTCAATGATCATCTGCACCACAATTATGATAATTTCCGGTTCTTGGTTTAATCATGGGTCTTACCATAGAAGGTCTAACACCTTGGTTAGCCACATAATAGATTGGTGCAAGCTCTGGTGGAGTATGAGTCACAGGTTCTTCCATTGGTGGTGGGTGTGAATTATACCAATCTCCTTCTATCATTACTGTAGATGGACTAGGCTCAGCATAAGGTGTAACAGGCACTAGTGCTTGCTCATCTATGACTCCCTCTGGATGCATGTACTTTACAGGTACTGCATTATATCCTGGATATGGAGGTTGTTGACCCAACATGGGTTGAGTTCTTTCCATACCCATTGATAGTCTTTGAGCTGGGGCCATATTAAGTTGAAATCTGTACATGGGTTGTCCTTGTGGCCTCATAGGCACGTACTGAACATTCCCATCATACTTTGGTCGATAATAGCACTCATTGGTCTCATGGTTGGTCCATTTACCCTCAATTGCATACCATTTTTGCGGTCTAATTGGTTGTCCCTGTTGAGGTATCCCTTGCCCTGGTCCCCTCATAGGTGCTTTTTGCATCTTATTCATCATGTCATTCATCCTTTTGAGCATGTCTTCTATGGCTGAAAGCGGTGCTGCAGCAGCCATTCCCACTTGTGCTGGTTTAGTGGATGTTGTTTTCTCACTTTGGTTATCCTTAGGGACATCTTCTTCGTTGAAAATATCACAATTAGCTCCTAGATCAATAGCATATGACACATACTCTTCTAGGGTTGTATGCTTCTTGCTATACAATATAGCATGAAGTTCTTTGTTTAGCAGTCCCTCTAGAAACAATGATACTAGTCGTTCTTCTGTAGGTATCTCTAGCTCTGGGCATCTGGCAATGTATTGTTTCATTCAATTTGCACAATCCCTAATAGACTCACCTTGTTTCTGTTTAAAGCTCTAGATTTGAGCAACCGTATTGTGTTTGATCCCCATTTTGGAACACGCAGCTACAAATCTTTGAGCTAATGTGTTCAAGTCCATGATTGACCTCGGTGGAATGTTTTGGAACCAAGTCAATGCTTTTCTTTCTAATGTCATTTCAAACCCCTCGAATTGAGTATGGAAATGAAATATGCGTTCTACTCTTAACACTTGTTTAAAGCTTGCTAAGTGGTCATATGGATCCCCAGATCCACTGTATTTTTTGACCCATTTCTGAAAATCGCTAGTCTGACACGTCTGTTTGGTTCAACTCCTGGTCTCCTCGGAGTTGGTCCTGTCCTGAGTCCTTCAAACCAGTCTGTTGAAAATAGTGACTCATGTAGCCGTGGACTGGCCTTAGGGTCACGCAGTTTCGTTTATGATGAGGTGGTTTCTAGTTTCTTAACATTACTCTCAGAAGATCTCTCATGGTGTTCATCTCTTGGAATAGTTTCTGGTCCTTGGCCCAATATCCAATCCCTTAAGGAGTACCCTTGGTATTTGGTTTGTTCCACCTCCTCATGAGTCATCATAACAAAGATGTTGGTAGATCTGTTGATCCCTTATCTTTGATCTTGAAGATATAGATGATCTTCATGGGTGTTAGTTGTTCTGATTCGGCATGAGAAGTCCATAGGAGATCTTTTATATTTCTATCTTCCCAACAATAGACTCCGATCCTAGGATTATTCGTAGTACTAATCCGTTTCAAAGTCTTCAAATCAACTTGATTGTATCCCTCGAATTCTAAAGTTGGTGGTCCTTCTTTAGCTGCCATATTTGGAAATATGGTATTAACTTCTAACCCCCATTTGTCTATCACATCAAGATTTTTGACTTGTAAATACTGAGTTCCGTTTCTATCCATGTATATTTTTCCTTGTTTGTTTGCCCTGATTTCCTCTTCAAACTCAATACCATGATCATCAATGTGAATAGCATACTCTTTGTTAGGATCCAGGTAAACCTGAGCTCCATGGCGATTAGTCTTACAAAAAGAGAGTATATGCTTATAGCGCACTGTCGTTCTCGTTTTTGAGTGAGTCAAGTAAGACGACATTTCAGATGTTGAATCTGAAAAAGTATCTGAGACTTCTTCAAGAATAGTGTGCAAGGGATTTCCTTGATTTACACTTTCTTCGGTGGATACTCTACTGGAGGTTTCTCCAAATATGCCTTGATTTCCTAGTACACAGCCAGATCTAAGGTTCATAAAGACTTGTGAAGCCCTGGATAGAGTACTTATCGTTGGATTGACTTCTTGTCAATTTTTTCCAATTGATGTGAGCTCAACTTCCATCAAGTTGTTGATTCCTTGTCTGCAACCTGATTCCTGTATCAATTTTGATCATGTTAGCTATTCTTTTGCAAAGATTGTATAGTTTTTTCTAACTATTGTGATTGGTCTATGTGTACCACTTAAAATTGAGCTAATTGAGTCAGCAGTTGAGACTTTCATACCCTAATTTTGCAAAAGGTCAAAGGACTAATCTCCCAGGGGATTCACTCTATATACAAAATGGGACACCACCTGCGAGCGGACAACTTTGATAAAACCCCTATACACAACTCATATTAGGGAATATAACCCCCCTTTATACGCTTATACGATAATCAATGCAGAAAACTATTATACCCCTACCTTACATAAAAAATTTAGGTCTCACATTATCTAACTGAGTAAAACTAGTCAAAGAGCATGTAGCATAGTGATTGGCAACGTACAAAGGAGCCACTTCTATTGATAACTAGATGTACCCTCAATGTGTCTTAGTTGGACTATCAAACTATGTGCCCGTTAAACCTACACTCTAGCTACTTGTCCAATTTGGACCCAGCTAAATTACTCAAAAAACATGGTTATAAAGTTGTGTTATGTTCTTTGTGTAAATTTGCATCTATACAAGCTCTTTATGGCTTTCATCCCTCAACAAATGAACTATAATCACAAAACAAACAATTGATACAAAGCAATGTTATTTCTTGCATGTATCTTTGTAGCTGTTGACTCACAAGTTTGAGGGAAGACTCGTTTGAGAAGCCATGATTTTGAAACACAAAAAATTCCTCTCATTCCCCCCCCCCCCTAAATATGATATCTCCTCCTTTATTTTTAATCTTGGGAGATAAAATATTGGGGGCTTGCCCCTAACTTATACGCTTATGTAACTTGTAAAAAAAAAACCCTCCCCTGCAATTACGTGGTGCGATAAGTTTTCCATGGTGAATCCCCCGGGACTAATCTCCAACCTGAAAACTGAGTGAACATGTACTAGTTTGGACCCGATTGAACCCAAAATTGCCTGGTGGCCTTGTATTATGATGGTATAACATTGTACAAGTTCAAAAGTCAAAATTGGTGTCTCTGTGTTGCAGTAGTAAATAATCGCTATTATTTACTTTTGTCAATTTTTTACACTTTTTGGCTTGATTTGCCAAGTATACAACCTGTTAAGATTCCTAGACAAGTTTCACTAAGTTTGGACAAAATCTGATCAAGTTTTCGCAATTATTTCGTGTCCACAGACTCTGATTTCAAGAATCTCGCTTAAGTCTTACTTTTGTGATTCAAATTTCACCAAAAGTGATATATATGGTCTACTTGATATGCTTGACCTTGTGGTATACTCAAATGTGCAAGATTATCAATTTTGGAAGCACATGTAAATAATCGCGATTATTTATATCCAGCTATGTTTTTGCAAGTTTTTGTCCCAATCTTGACACAGATCTATTAGGTATCTCAACTTAAGCACCCTAGCTAAGTTTGATCAAGTTTGGACAATTTTTGGTTCAAATGGTCATCAGTTTTGTATCTGCAGACTAACTTTGCAAATTTGGCCACAATTTTCAATCCAATGATCCAAATCTTACTAAATTTGATTTATGGGCTTATTGTAACATGATAAAGCTAGTGGGATACTAACTTGGTCAAAAAAGTTGAAAAATGGAACAGATGTAAATAATCGTGATTATTTAATTCTGGTAAATTTTTGCATTGTTTTGGTCAACTGAGCATATACACATGTCTATCACATCAATAAAAACCTGTGAACCTAGTTTCATTGAGTTTGAACAAAATTTTTCCCAATTTACACTCAAGTTCTTGAAAGTCAAAACAGACTTTAGTTTTAACCCAGTTTTTGGTCAATTTGGTGATCCAAATTCTATGTGCCTTTACAAAAGTTGTTTGTACACATGCAATGAGTCACTGATATCCAGCTTGATCAGTTTTGAGCTGAAAGTAAATAATCGTGATTATTTACTTTAGGCCTAAAATGAACATTTTTTTTGCACTTTTTCAATGACACTCTTTTCAAAGACTATGAATCAAGTCAAAACTTAATTTGGCCTAAAATTTCAAGAAGAAGTAAATAATCTGAGTTTTTGCAAACTCTTGAAATTTTTACCTCAATGTATCCTTGAGCTTACCCACTGGTTCATACAACTTTTAAGCATACTCTCCAGTTGGATTGAGTGGTTTGGAGTCTTTTCGTGCTATTTCTAGCCGTAGACCTGAAAATCTTCAACTTCAAATAACAACTCACAATTGATTCTTTCGGAGAGAGCATTATTCTAAAATCCACCTCGGATTCTACTTACCCTACTCCTAGGTTCTAATGCAATGGGGTTGTGGAAAGTGTCCACAAACACTTGTTTTCTTTTTTTTTATGGTTTTTTGAGCAAAGAAAGTTTTGACTCTAGGAGATTCTTCCTCTTCCCTTGGCTGCCAATCTTGTCATGTGGGGAGAGCTCCCTGGCCTTCAGGCAATGACTTCCCCCCAACGGCCACCCGGTGTGTGCACGGTATTTTTTCTTGCAGCCATGGTGGCTCACTCTCTGATTCAGTGTCTATATGGACCACCCGAGTCCTAAATGGTCCTGCTTGTGCTTGGTGGCGCGACGGCTGCTCCCTATCGGACTCTGTTGTTTGCTGGCCCTCTTCTTCTCTCCAGCGTTGGGCACGTTGCTTCATTCTCCTTCTAGGTGTTATATCTTGAGGAGGTGGAGATTCAACAATCCTCGATGACTCTCGTGCCCTACCACCATGCCCACTACCAGATGATTTCCTGGAACGGCCAGGCGCTTGTGGCCGTTTTTAAGCCATGACGGCTTCTCACATCCTTGGAGGGTGTTTTTGTTGGCAAGCGGATGCTCTTTCGCGGTTTGTTTGGTGCGCGCCATTTCGTTGGTAAGAGCTCACTTGTTCTTAAGAAATGAGTGGTTTATGAGAGCATGCAATATTTATAAGGGCCCATTTAAAAAGGGCCCTGTTCACACTAATTTTTTTAAAAAAAGTATTATTTTTTAAATAAACATGTCGCTAAGAGTTGGACCCTACGTTCACGTTTAGTGACTCATGCAGTATCCACTTTGATCCTTGTCGCACTCTGCATCGCCGCCATGCAGTATGCTTGGTGGGACCTTGCGACATTTGCCACTTGTTGCTATGCTCTTGACGACTCCATTTCCGCACTTCAATAGCAATCTTGGATTGTCACGCACGCTCCATTGTGAGCTTACGAGCAAATGTTGTGCGAAAAAACCAATTGAACATCTCCTCCAAATAATTGGATTGCACCATTCCACCACCATGTCGAGTATTTTTGAAGTACACTCCCCTTGCTCGATAATGGGACTTCTCCATGCCTTGAGTGCTAAAAATTTCAAGCGATCCATACTTGTGCATAAAAAATGCACCATGCGCAAACAAGATATGTTGTTCACATGAGTAAACGATCCACATTATTAAATAAAAACAATCCCTTGTAATGAATACACCATGTAAAATGACTTACCATGTAAGGTGTGATGTTATTTTCACCCCAAGAAAGGGTGAAGACCTTGGTAAAATCCGCCAAGGCTTCTTGAAATGATTGGCATTGTTCTTCTGTTGTGCTGTTAAGGCCCATAAGCTTGACCATTTTATCAAAATGTGCCCAAACTTGCTTGCGCTTGTTTGCAAGCTCGCCATTTGAATCATTGTTGGTAGTAGCTTTTCATAACTCCTTCCAAAGCTCCCATAGGTTACCTGCCTGCTGGTTGGAGCTGTTTTGAGCATCATATCGACTTGGCTTTCCTTGGGAAACTTTCTTCAAAAAGTGTCTAGCTTTTTGTCCACTCATTGACACTTGTTGAGCAATTTCATGGGCCTCCCCTGTGTTCTTTGCAGCAACGATAGACACATTTCCACCGTGACAGCCAATGGAATTCAAGAGTACCTCCACTCTTTTGATCGCTTCCTGGGACTTTTCCAACGGTTTCATTGTGAAAGCATAGTCCATGTGGAGCTTCAATAGCCTATCAAAAATGCGCATGAATGCGTGTAATGTACAAAAATGTATATTCGATAGAGGAAATCGAAAGATTGGATTCCAAGAGTGGTCCTTTTGATCCCGGTCTGGGGCATTGAGCATGGGACATCTCAGAATAGACGCTTCCCATTCTCTACCTTCATCTCCGACATCACGACAATCTAACCCTTGTTCTCCATGCCCTTGCCATGGAAGCATGGAACCGGCCTTTGCAGTGCTCTTATGTGATTTTTTTCCATTAGGTTTGTACCCTTGAGTGCAAAATGAACAAGGCATGAGAGAAGAAGCCCCTTGTTTGCATCCAAGCAAACACTTTATGGTCTTCAAATCCCCACCTAAGTGCCACTCCACATCATAACTACCAAAACCCTCAATCTCCAACTTCTGACCTGCAATTTGGGAGTGTATTACTTCTATGATCCATGGAGTTCTCTCAAAAATCCATGAAAGTACTCCATTGGTCTCTTTGGGCACCTCAATAGCACCCAACCACCAAATGTCTTTCTCTTATTGCACGCTAAAAGATGGGGTGGGAGATGGCTCAACTGAATCCCTTCGCTTGGTTTGCAGAAGGGCCTCGTTCATTAGAGTGACACTTAGCCTCTCTAACCTTCGGCCTTTCACTATTTGACACTCATCGAGTTTCAGCACAAAAGCGACTTTTGTGCCAAGCACTACAAAATAAATAGTGCTAAGACCATAAACTTCAGATTCTATGATAAGAATAATAGCAAAGAAAAAAGTAAAGTGTGTCACTTTCTTCAGGTAACTCGTAAAATCTAAGCATGGCTTCTTGAAGCCTTCTAAGATCCACGAAAATATTATTCCACATTGTGTAAGGAAAGCCCTTCTCCAAAGGTCTTGTGGATTGTTTCTTACCTTTTCCCCTTATCTTTGTTGCGCACGAAGCATAAAGGGAAGTTGGCATTGTGTCCTCAATGTGTAGGTATGTCCCAATGCGGGAGAACACATCTTCGTTTGTGGCCTTCTTTGCGAGCTTGACCTTGTGAGGAACGGGAAATAGGTTTTTCACAATGCCATGTTCTTTGAGGGCATCCTTTAGGAGTTGGAAAATAGCCTGATAGGCTTTGGTGTTGATTCCAGCCTCATCACAAGCTTGTTGAACGTCATCATCACTAACCACATTTCTTAATTTACGCATAAGGTCCTTGGTGACTGCATCCTTAATGTGCTTACCTCCAGGTGATTGCAAGATAGAAATCACGTCCTGGGTATTGAGACAACTAGTGAGAAGGTTGACTCGATCATCTTGGCTTGTTCCACCGCATGCCTCCTGGATGAAGTTTCTAGCAACAAATAAACATAAATGTTAGAAAATAGTGTGAAGTAAGAATGCATCATGCAAGTAAAGACCAAATCACCTTGTGGCTATAACTCGTCGTTTGCGTGCTCCTCCCGAATGTGCAAGAGTTTCAATGGATGAATACGTGCGTTTGCGTTCCCTTGCACCAAGGGGTGTTTCTTTCAAGTATGTGATGGTGTTGGTAAGCTTCTGGATGTGGGACTCCTTTTTTTGCATTTGTTGTTCAAGAGTTTTAACTACTCTCTCCGAAGAGGCAACACTCTCTTGTAATGCCGTCGTCTTGAGGTGAAGAGCTTGACATTCGTGAATCCACATATGCAAAGAAGCACCTGCACCCATACACAACCTCTTGCAATAGCCTAACAAATCTGCTTCTCCCCTCCCAAGAAATTGAAGAAATGTGGAAAGGCTATTAAACGGTGGATGAAAGCGGCTTATAGGATCGTAAGGGTACAAATGGCCATCCACCCAAATGTCAACATTGGTCTCACAAGCGGTGCGACGTTCCTGTGATGACCTTTGATCACCTTCACTACTGGTCTTCGGTGCAAATGCCGTGGGTAAGCAAATATGTATGCTTTTGGTGTGCGGAGTACGTGGTGGTGGAAGCAAACCATTTGTGATGTCCGTGAGCACCATGGAAGCTGTTGCGTGAGGAAGCAAATGATGAAAAGATAGAGGGGGAAGGGTAGAGAGGTTGAGGAAGATGGGAGGAGAGAAGGAGGGAGGGGGGGGGAGGGAGAGATTGGGGAGGAGGAGGAAGGTAGGGGCAGGGAGGGAGAGGAGAGGGAGAGAGAGAGAGGAGGGAGGAGGGAGGAGAGAACAAAATGTTTATTACTTTTTGGGGGAAAAGAGTTTTGAAAAAATGGACTTTCTAAGCTTGTGGGTTAAAAAATGGGTCAAAAAATGATTTTTGGATATGTATATATGTTGGGAAGGAGTTTTAAGTTAGAAACAAGTAAAACTGAAATTTTTTTTAAAAAGTCAAATTTTATCTCTTTGTGACCCACGTTTTGCTGATGTGGACACACCCCTATGCTTCCTTCACTTTAAAAAAAGCTAGAGAGAGAGAAAGTAACCCTTTAGGTCCACATCCTACATTTGTCTTAAAAAAAGGCTAGAAAAGCCTACTCAAAACTACCTTCTTCAATGCCCTTGCCCCCTAAACCCCACACAACATTAGCCTTAATCCCTAAAAATTAGGATTCCTTACAAGGCCCATGCAAGGTTCATATTTCTCCTAATGGAGAGAGTATATCCATGGATTTCATCTTTGGATTACCCAAGTCTATCCATGGGAATACACGAATATGGACAATAGTCGACAGGTTTAGCAAGCAAGCACATTTTATTCCTGTCAAAAAGACTATTAAGGCACATCAAATGGAAACTCTCTTCATATCATAGATTTTCAAACACCATGGTTTACCAACATCCATCGTGTCAAATAGAGATCTTAGAATGACCAGTAATTTTTGGAAAGGTCTCTTTGAAAATCTAGGAACAAGATTGAATTTCTCTTCGACCTATCACCCACAAACAGATGGTGAAAGTGAGATAGCCAATCTTACAATATTCAATCTACTAAAGACTTATGTTAGAGAAGTAGATCAACACTCACAATGGGAAAAGTACTTACAAAACGTGCATGCCACAGTTTTGCATCTGAAACATCCCTTGAATCTACAACTGCATTTGCAAAATTTTGTCCACACTTGTCATACAAAGTGAGCTTATAGAGTCCACGGCACAAAAGAACAAATTCAACAATTTCATCACCAAAATTGAGATCATGAACTGTACAGCTGTCATCCACAAATTTGACTACAAGTCCAAGTCTAGCAAGTGTAGATATAGACAAAAGATTCTTCTTGATCCCAGGTACATAAAGTGCATCAACAAGTGTGAAAGGATTGCCATTTGAAGCAGTAAGAACAATCTTTCCAACCCCCTGAATGTTAGAGTTGACGTTATTCTCCTCACAATGGTCCTTCCACCAATGCCTGGCTATCTTTTCTAGTTTGAACTTGGCCATGATAGCCTTGTTCTTAGTGGACAAGTAGTCCAAATCAAAGTAATCATCCATACACTCAATCCAACCCTCGAGAACCTTGTCTACATCTTTGCCTTCTCCCTAAAGTTCCAAGGTTTTGATTTTTGCATAGCATTGATGTCATGATCAATGATCATTAATTGAGGTGCAATTGGGACATTGGCATCAGCACTCCATGTCCTCTAGGAGGCATGAAGATTCAAAATACCACCAGGTGGTGGGAAATAAACACCAACAATACCAGTTTAGGTGCCACATCTCTTGGTGCCACACCGGGTATTTAGGTAAAGCCAAGGCAAGATCCCTGATGCATTAGCCCCTGATGCACTAAGCGTGTAGATAGGCCTAACTAAAAGAAAAGATCTAGGAAACACCCCTATCTAGTAAGCCCCAAGTCATTAACTCTTTTATATAAGGCTAAGCGATGTAGGTGATCCTAATCTTGTATCGATGTTTTCATGAGAAACATAACACGAGTCCAATCAAAATAGCACTTTGTATATGCACAAATAATCCTTTCAAAAGTAGTCAAAATATGCACGGTTTTTACCCTTACACATCCACCATAAACCATCAAAACCACTTTGTAATCCAATCTATGATAGTAAATCATAATCCAATTTTGTCACATGGGTGATCACTCTACCCTACTCAGGGTGATGCACATGCCACCTGCAAAACCACTTTAGCACATAACATGGGTATAACAATTTTGGTAGCATTTCAACAAAACAACCATAATTTTTTTAAAAAAATCTAAGAGCCACACCAGCTTCTACAATCAAAATCACAACCATAAGCCATGAGAAGTCTCAGTCCTTTACCACAAACCATATTTCTTATTACACCAACTCCCACACTTGGAGTTTTGATTGTATACGCTGCAACCAAACCGATCCAATACACCTGACCCGTAAAGAATGAACTTTTTTTAATGCATAAAATAAGTCTAATTAAAGACTAAAAATAACTTAAAAATTCCAATTTTGATAATGTTTAACCGTGCACAAGTGGTCTACTATGACCACACCTCACCCTCCTTGCACATAGAGCTAGTTCTGATCTAGAAGGGTGGAAAGTAGTATACACATGCACATGAGACATCCACATTCATCCATGACATTCCATACATCATAGGACATCATCGCATCAACCCAATCATGATGCAAAACAGCCCCACCACTTTGATCAAGTATATTCCATAACCTCACATATATGACAAAAACAACTTTTCCCATTTTTGGACGCATGCATGGCATGCAAAAGAAAGTATTTGATCTCAAACCAATGCATCAAGATCAGCCCAATAGTATAGAGTAACACCTTATCACATCACTTTTCCCTTATGATACTTATGCAAACAACCTTGATACAAAAAGAAAGCCACTTTATCCATATTTACCCATATGGTTCGGGTTGACTAACCATATACCCTCATATAAGTTTATGGACATCAAAAACTTTAGTTAAACTCACCAATACAAACCATAATACATCAAACTCACCACTTCATATAGTAATCCCCATACGTAGCGCACATACATGTATAGGTAACCATCTACAAAAAGGAATAGTTAATAACTTGTATTCATGAAGTGACATCGGTGATATAAATACATTCATCAATTTGGCTAAGTGGGTCCCTTCATCCAATGAATCTATATAGTGGTTCTCCAAGGGCCCTGGAGTTCAAAATAATGGCATACACTGGGTAACAAGCTGTATTTTCACTATAACTATTTACTCGTAGAATTTTCATGTGATACGTGAAAGAGAATATGTTCTAAATGGTTTTTTTAATCTATGGTTCAAAGTTTTTGACTTGATTCATAGCGGTATAGGAGAAACAACCAAAATAGTGTTCCTAGTATTGCCTACATCATGTGAAACAAAAAACGCTTTTTATGCACCTATGTGATCATAAACACACCGTATGTATATATCAGCATGCTAAACATGATAAAATAAGAATTGAAAATCCTTGTACACATCCAACAAGCCCATACATGCCTACGTATAAGAAAAAGCAACCACGGAGAGGGTAGTTTCTTAGAAACAAAATAGAGAGAGAAAGAGATGATGGCTATGGAGTTTAGAGAAAAGCACAAAAAAACTAAAAAAATCTAAAATTGAACCACAGCTTCCTCTTGGTCACCCGAACAAGGAAACGGATTCGATTTTCACTGAAAAGCATCGAAAATCATGAAAATCTAAAAGCAGCGTGAAAAGCACTTGAAAAGGAAATTTTACAAAATTGAATCAAAGCATCCTTGAGAATTGTAAATTAAGAATCCAGCCCTACTATTCAAAAAAAAACACTGAAAAGCACCAAAAAAGAAAGAAAATCTTTTTAAAAAAGTAAATTCTTCAAAATTGAACCAAACATCCGTCTGACCTATTGGAATGTGAAAACAACCTTGCTCTTCATTTCAAAATCCCACAACATTGTTGAATGGTCATTCTAAGCCAAAATCACAAAAAAAATACATTGAAAGCTAATTTTCTTATTTGTAAAAGAGACCCAAAAATCGAGGATCTTATAGTTCTCGTGTCATCTTCTTCTCTCTCCTCTAACACTCCTTTCATTCACATGTATGCATAGCACTTCAGTTGCAGAGGTGCACATGTCTGTGGCTCTCTCTCTCTCTCTCTCTCTCTCTCTCTCTCTCTCTCTCTCTCTCTCTCTCTCTCTCTCTCTCATATACCTCCATGAATGTTGTGCTAGACTCCACTCTCCAAGTATGCAAAGTTGGTATTTGGTACAGGTTTTGATATATTTTGTAGGGATGATGCAGCTTTGGATTTTGCAAATGATAAGAAGGAGTTGTGTGTTTGCTTTGGAGTAAATGGTCCATTTGTAGTTGGTTACACAAACATAGGTTATGTTGGGAATGTGGCCAGCATAATTTCTACATAAATATTTGCTTTTGCATTCATTGGTGGTGCAATGTCATGGTGCTCTTGTTTGTAAGAGTGTACATCTTAATGTATCATAAAAGTATGTTATGGAGTCATAGGCCAAAAAGGAAGCTATTTGGCTTGCTTGTTTAGTGAGAGATATGGACACTACTACAAACAAGACACAGTTAGGAATTTCAACTAATATATTTAGATTATGGAAAACTCTTGTTGGCTATAAGCTCTTGTATTGATAATATGTACTTGGATATTGGTCATGTTAGGATATGAAGAGAAAGGAAATAGACACTAAATTAGAGGATGAAAACTAGAAGGATTAAAGAGAAGGAAAGAAAATCTTTAAACAAAGGCAAAGACAGGAGGAGAGGAGTTTACTGGTTTCTCTACAAAAGGCCTAGTTTGAGTAACTATGTTGACTTGATATTGGGCTTTTGTTTATATATCAAATTTTGCCCCACATATAGTTATTTTGTTAACAATCATCATCTACATTTTACACAACTCAAGGAAGATTCATATACATGGTGGGCTTGTGGCATACACTATCAACTTGAAAAATCATGTATGTTAGAAAGAAATCGTTTGTGAGAATAAAATTAATATGATTGACTAGCACTCTCAAAACAAACATTTATTTTCCAACCAAAGAAAACTGGCACATGCCAAATTTGACCCAAGGCTTGTATTGTACAGCTAGTCCTTCTCTTCACTCTTGTAAGTGTCTACTAGTGTTAGTAGTAGGCTAACCAACAAACACAATTTTGAACATTTTTCAGCCCACTTTTCAATTTTCATCATTTTTTATATAAAAATACCATCATGCCAAAATATGTAATTTTGATTATGATTTCAAGAAAATAGAAAGTTGCTAATCGAGGCCAAGAGCTTCCAGATTGTATTTATTCCCAAGTTATCTCTAGTCCCTAGTTACCAAATTTGAGCCAGTTTCACATTCTAAAACCTTATGGCTAAGGTATAAAAGCCAATTTCCTTAAATCATTTGTTCTTTTTGCATAATAAGCGGACTAAGTGATTGCTGAGCACTATGTACTCTCCTTCTTCTCAAGGTTGTAACTCTCTGGCAAATGGTTTGTTTGGAGCATCGTCTATTCCATTGCATTCATAAGTGAAATCTCTACATGACATTGTAAGTTTCTTGCAATAAATTTGTGATTTTGTTATAGCTAATCCTCTTCTAAATCTGCTCATAGCGCAACTTTTACATATCCAAATTGCATTTTATGCATAGGAGGGGTATAAGAACAACATTGCTGAGCTCTAGAGTGCATTCAAGACTAAACATAGTTAGGTCAAATATGCCCTCTAAATAATAAGCATGATTTTGGAAAGTGGCCAAAAGCGGGATTTCACGCCATAGATATGTGTCTTTAGTCATTGCCTATCCATTCTACAAGTTTGGTCAACGTTAAACTTCATATGCTTAGTGAATTGATGAGATTTACTTGCAGATGTTTCGAATAGTTTTTATTGTTTGACATGCAATTGAGTGTAGCTTTGGGGAGATAAGGATTGATTGTGTATTCAAAGATCTTGGCAACCTCTTTGTATCCTTGATGCACTAATCCAATCAAATCCGTCCCATGGTATGACATTTATGTACGTGGTTTTTACTATCTCTACACTAAGATAGTGAAGCTTGGCAACTAGCAAGCTTACATTTTGGCACTGTTGTTGGAAATGAGGTGATCTAAACTAGAAAAAACCTGAGTACTCAAGTATCATTCTCTAAAACTTACTCTAGGTTCACCTAGAGTCAAAAACTTTATTTTAGAAACCACATGTTTAAGGTGTGTCTACTTTAGTTGTGTAGAGGCCAAAGTCTTCAAGGACATTTATGATTAGATTAGTTTGTTCTTGATTGATTGATTAATAAGGTCAGAGTCTGTTAAGGCGGTTACGCCGCTAGCGGAAGCTAAATAGTGAGAACTCAACCAACAACAGAATTTGTCAGAAGAGGACGGAGCTTGACCCGCAGGCGCATGGAAACAACTAGGTGGGTGTCAAATCACCTACTCGACCTTCTAATGACAATCACTACTAAGGAAATCAAATCTAAGTTCTAAAATACGCAAGTGACTGAAATCCGTACTACGAACGAATGCTATACGAAACAGGATCTAGAATCATTGAATCGATCTCAAACTCAAGGGGAAGTCTATACACTAGGTAAGAACAACACCCTAAAGACTTGAACTGCAAAATCAACCTATAACCACTCCGTGCGGTAAACGCGTATGAAGACAGGCCGAAAAATACAGGTGATCGAAACTTGACCCCGATGGTACTAATGTGTAGCTCTACTCGTTGTGGTTCTATAGATATGCTGCACACTCCATTCCGACACACGAGTTGGAAGAAAACTCACACCGAAGCTGGTAGGAACTTACCACACATAGAAGCTGATAGCGCGCACTCTTGGTATCTGTGCGTAGCTCTCGCCGTTGCTAACACAATGGCGGTGTCGCTTCTCCAATGGCGGCTCTGTAGCTCGCGTAGCAAGTAGATAAGACTCTCTCTCTCTCTCTCTCTCTCTCTCTCTCTCTCTCTCTCTCTCTCTCTCTCTCTCTCTCTCTCTCTCTCTCTCTCTCTCTCAGACACAGTCACGGCGCTCAAAGAACTCACTTTGATTAATAATCTCTCCTTAGGTTACAAAAACTTTGGCTTATATACCTCAGCCTTGGAGGTGAGAACATCTCTAACTAATTACATCAGCAAGTGAAATTACTTCGGGATTACAAGCTGGAAACTCAATTGAGTTCCGTTACTTAATGAATGGTTCAAATCAAAATTAATGTCGGAAAGACATTTATTACAATCAATGATTACAAAATGATGAGTGTGAGCAAAAATGTGGGTATGATCCTCTGCTGGCTCAACACTCCCCCCCTCCGCGTTCATGTCGTCCCTGACATGAATTTTATGCTTGGTCAATAAAGTCCTATCGTCTTGAGCATCTGCAAATGTGATTTGTATCGTAGGTTGCCGATGGTCAAGGTTGGGCCGAATATTTTGCTTTCGTGGGTGAAAAAGCCGATGTAGAAAGCTTCTTCGAATGTTTGCATGTGGAAGCTAGGCAAAAACATAATCCTTTGGTATAGGAGGTGTAACACTTTTGGAGAAGGCTGCAATGAAAGATCGTACATCATATCAGTCACCGTGTCGGCCGTCGATAGTAGACTCGAGGTCGTGGCTTTATCTGGCGCGAACACTTCAATGTAAGCTAAGAGAGTCCTGCAAATTTTCTTGAGCATCTGACATGAAAGGTCAGGAGAGCCAGTAAAGAGCTTGATGGTGCCCTTTAGGGTTTTCACCATGTAGGCTTAACCTATTCTCTCTCCTGCCTTTGGTCCTGGCATCCTGGGATAATTAAGCCAATTTGGCTTCTTTTCTGCAATCCTGCCATGCTCTTTCCAGTTTCTGACTCTTGGCACCGGGCAGAAGGTTGCATCCTCCCGAATCTCCTTTTGTGCCTCCACCAAGTAGATGAGGTAGGCTGGGTATTTGTTCAGCCAACCTTTCCTCCATCTAGGTTGTGAATCTACTATCTTCTTTGATTGTTCCTCCTTTGTGATGTCGCCTTCGTAAAGAGCGACATACTGCTCCTCCTCTATTCTCTTTTTCGTCTTTAGCACTTCAAATTTCATCAAAGGGAAAGGCAGGCTGGGTTGCATCCACTGTTCATGGAGCACTTTTGTGTCTAGTCCCTAAAGTCTAATGGAGATTAGGAGTCTCCTCTCCCATTCCATTTCCGCCTTGGCACTCTCCTCTGCTGACTTTTCTATTTGGTCATGGAGCCTTTGTTCTTCTTCTTCAGAGATTCTTGAAGTCGAGGCCACCTCTTGAGCTGGGGCTGGATCTTCAATTGTGGTTGCCTCTCCAGTTTCTGGTAGCTCTATGGCTGCTCCACCTGATTCTTCTTGTGGTGTCTCTGTCTCTCTCCTTTGTTGCTCTTGTAGATCTTGGAGCTGTTTGCGGAGGGCCTCATTCTCTGTCCATAGTGTTTGATTTTCTAATGTGAGCCTCTCCTCTGCGGCCAATGATCCCTCCGAAATGTGAAACCTTTGCACTTGCTCTAATCTTAGCTCTCTTTGTAAGCTTCGGACCTGGTCTTCCAAAACTGGTACGATAGCTCCCTCTTGTTCGGTTCCTGCTCTGCTAGCTCTAGGGGTAGACCTGAGTCTAGTGTTTGTTCTTTCTTGGAGCTCGACTCTTTCCCTTAGCTCAATGAGCTCATCCTTAGCGGCCTCCAACTCATCCTCTATCCGCTCCCTTGCTTCCTGTGCACTTGTTACTTCTCTTGAAGCCTCGGCTAGTTGGAGTATCAAGCCGTCTCTCTCGTTTTCCGCGTCATAGAGTGATGCTTTATGACTTTCAGATTCAGTCATAGCATTCTCTAAATTTCTCTGCAACTCCGCTTCCCTTTGTTTGGTTGTCTCAATCTCTACTTCCTTTGCCTTGGACCTTTCTTTTATCTTGCTGAGCAGTTCATGCACCATGTGCATGTCTTTTTCATCATCATCTGTCAACTCTAAAGCTCTTTCCGCCACCACCTCCACTGGCTTTGGCTCTTCTAGTATTTTTGGTTCGTCCAGTTTCTCTTCACTTTCTTTTTTACTCTTTGTCTTTTTCTCCGTCCCTCTCCGTTCATCTTGTTTTTGTAGGGTGATCCCATAAACTGCCTCAAGGGCCTCTTCTTCGGTGTATCCTATCTCTACCAGATCCTCATAATCATTTCTCTTTTGCTGAACTGGATCTATCTTCTTTTCTTTGGTCTCGGCTTCTGGCTTTTCCAAAACATCTGTGTCCACCTCTACTGTGGTCTCTTCCACAATTTTTTCCGTCTTCTTCGGGCTTGGTACATCAGTCATAGAGGGATGTTTGTCCTCAGCTTCCTTGGCTTTCCCTTTGTCGGCTTGCCCATCTTTCTCTTGAGGCTTAGTAGACCCATCTACTTTCCTTTTCCCCTTGTCGTCCTTTTTCAGCTCAGCTTTTAATTGCTGTACCTCCTCTTCAGTGTATGGCTCGACAGGTTGCTGCTCCAAAATAGCCTCTGACTCCTCATAAGCTTTAATATATTGATCGTATTGATCAATATGTGGCCTGGCCGAGCTAGTTCCAACTTTAGTGGGGTCTGGCACCCACTTTTCTTCAAAGTCACCCTTTAGAGCTCTTTCCGCTCTAAACTGCTCCACTAATCTTTCCATTCTTGCCGCTTTCTGACTTTTGGTTTGCTTGGGAGCAACCTTCTTCTTTACTTTCTTCTTAAGTGGCTCGTCCACATCCTCTTCAGGTTCTGAAACTACTTCTAGTTTCCGGCGTGCTCTTGTGGATGCCCTCTTGGGTACTTCGGGCTGTTCTTCCTCCTCGTCGGCTTCTCTTAGCCACTCATTCTGGGAGGGAGCCTTTGGCCACTGATCTCTAGCTCCAATAGCTTCATAAGCTATTCTTGTCAGAATTTTCGCTCCTAGTGCATGGCAATTACTTGCTCGTGGATGTGTTGAGCATAATTCACCTCTTTTGGCATATTTCTCTTTAATGCCCATGTGATGGTGGTCGCAATGGCATGGGGTGGTGTCATATACTTTTGCGGTCTTTTATTGCAAACATGAAGAAATTGGTTGTACAGTCGGCAAAGTGTTGCCGCTCTTGGGTCCGCCATATCTCCATAGGTCGCATTTTGTTTCTTGGGCCCATAGACCTCTATGGCCTCTCTTCTTTCCCTGAGCGAGCTCCTTTTGTTGTGCAGCTTCAATGCGTCTGCAATTAGCTGTGGAGTGATCTGTACTTCTACCTTCTCTCCATCCATGGCTGTCAATGTGGCTTTTCCATCCTTCTGAATGGATGTTGCCAACTCGTACACTCTTCTTGTATCCACACCTGATGGTCTCGAGGTGAAGAAACTGTGCAATTCTGCCCTTTCTAGGTACCTGCTGATGTCTCCTGACCTGCTATAATCTACCAATTCCTATGGGATCATCGGTACATCCACCGCTTGTCCTTGAGGATCTCTGAAAGTCCCCTGGTAGATCTTTATTCCCTCTTTCTCCAATACTGCTTCCTCCACCCAAGTTTTGGTTGGCTTGAGGGTTTTTGCTGGAATGTCAAAGGGTTCCGCTTCTGCAATAGCATCTTTGATTGTCGATCTTTTTCTCTTCGTTGCCGATGACTTGGTGGAATCCATGGATCCTGTAACTCCAATTTCAGAAGTTAGCGTCTTTTTAGTACTGAAAGCCGAAGTGAAGATTTTAACTATCCAAATGACTTGAAAATTGAAACATGAGCTATTCAGAGCCTAAGGATGCAAGGTAGGTGAAAAAATATGCAAAATGGGCTCAAAATCATGCTAGAGACATCATACGCGTATGATGTCTTTTGTGTCAAAATGACTTCATATTGGTTGTGCTTGTAGCTGATAGTGTATACATGATTATCATATGCTTGGATTTGAGTTTGGATCCCATTTGGTCAAGTTTTGGCCAATTTAGTCCAGTTCCGACTCTTGGCAAAATTTTGAAAGGGAATTGGATTTTATGATCCAAATTGGATAAAACTTGGTGGTTCACTTTCAAATGGCATGTAGATCACTTCTGTTTGGTGGTTGAAGCCCTGAGGTGCCAAAATCACATAGTGAGACATTATACGCGTATGATGTCTTTTAGTGTATTTTTGGACCAAATTTCTCTATAAGCTTGGATTTGGCTTTAGATAGGCTTATTCAGTGGATTTATGAAGTTTGGATAGATTTTGGGCTAAAATGGCTCTGGAGACATCATACGCGTATGATGTCTTTTTCATCAATTTTGCATGGGATTGGTTCTGTGGACTCCCCATGTACTAGTGAAGGACTGTTCCTACTCAAATCTTGGTTTGGACTTGAGTATGTTGGATTTGGGCCAAAAATAGGCTTTAGGTGAAGGATTTTCCCTCAATTGGGCTAATGGGATGATCCTCTTGACCAAATGGTTCCAAATTTCATATGTAGTATGTATTAGATATATATAATGGATGTATGATGACAATTGAGCAGTTTTGGCTCTGTAAGTGCAAATAGACATCATACGCGTATGATGTCTTTTGTGTCAAAATGGTGCTTTTTGGTTCCAGATATCTTGTAGATGTGTTTAACAACAATCCTACAAAGTTTCAATGAGTTTGGAGTTATTTTGACAAAATTAGGACCAAAAATCAATTTTATGGCCTACTTTGCGTCTTTTTGGTTTTCCTTGTCATTCGGTCGTCAATTTCAACCGTTATGCCAAAATGACGCTTTGTGTGTCTGTCGTCGAATTGGTTGTTTTGACACACTTTTGGTGGTCCAAACCTGGAGATACTCCATGGTTGCATTGCCCTCGATGTTGTTAAGCTTCCTGAGAAGTTTTGTGTCGTTTCGACAACTTTTTCCAGTTTGCCTCTTGCAGGCTCTGTTGACCTAGGGTTTTTCAGTCGTTCTTTCTCGAGCTTTGAGCGTTAGAAACCCATCTTCTATACTAGGGTAACCCACCTATAAGTTCTTGCAAGGTTTGGTTATGCGGTTGTGCCACTACCTAGCATTCTACCGCATTCCCCGTTTGCTCTTGTTTCTTGGTTTTGCTCAGTTTTCGCGACAAAAGTTAATGATAAGCATCAAAAGCTTATGGCAACGATTCTACCTCTCATGTCTGGTGTCCTCTGAGCTCTCGTAGCAGTCGTAGAAGGCTGTAGAAGGTTGGATGCTCCTGTGTGCTCTTTGCTCTCTCCAAGTGGGTAATAGTGCAAATGAGCCTGTAAGTGAAGTCAAAAATACTTAACTTTGGACTTCCTGGATCACTTGTTACCAAATTTGACATGTGCTCCTATCTCGTCGTGAAATGCACTTTAGAATTTGAAATTTCTCAATTTGGACTCCGTTTGACCTTTTTCTGAGAAATCTATCCACTTTGCCAAAATTCTGTCATTTAGGGCTTTTCGCAACTTTTCCCAAATTGTACTCAATTTTTACCATGGGTTGCCCTTGTCATTAGGATCATCACCATCTATTCTTTTCCTTTTTTCTGATCTCGTTTCACTTGCTTTTTTATTTTTCTTTTACTTTTATTAAGAAAATCATAAAAAATAAAGGAAAATAGCAAATTGAAGCCAAAAAATTCCAAACATACACAATAAATAGCTGGTAACCCTGTGTATATGAATATACACTTATTTGTGATTTTTGGATTTGGATTACCACTTTTTTTCACTTTTTAGCTCCAAAAACACTCTTATTTAGTGCTATTTACATGTCTAGAGACCCAAATTCATCATTTGATCTCTTCTTGTTGCAAAACAAGGTATATAAGGGCATAAATATTATCAATATCCGCAATCAAACATAAAAATTGTGAAATCATGTAAGACACTGCCCTTGTAATATAATTTTTATTTTTCTTTGTTTTTGTCGCTTGTAGCTGCTTTGTAGCTCCTGTATACCTGTATACCTCCCCCCCTCCTAGTCTGAGTCCTCCTGGACGACTATGAAGTGTCTGTGGGCGAAGCATTGTAGTTGTTTTGGTCATAAGTTCCCAATGCAATTGTAGAGCGATGATACAACAGTCTTTCCAATAAAGCTGCTCTTTGTTTGATTGAAGGATTGGTGGTCGGGTTTTGGGTTGGTTTTGGCACTTCGGTAGTAGAATCAGTAGATGGATTCTTCTTTACCTTGTTGTTCTTTTTCACAATCCAAATCTGCTTCCGCTTCGCTTGTGCTTGCCACAAACTCTTTGCGACCCAAACCTGCTTTGTTCTTTGTGTTGATTTCCTCGCCTTGAAATACCTAGGAGTTTCCGTGGATTGTACTGAAGGGAGTTCCTGTTTACAAATCCTTGGGATCCAAATTTGCTTGCTATAGCTTTGTGCCGTCATGAACTTCTTTGGAATCCAGATCTGTTTCACTGTCCTTGATTGTCTGGAATCACTCTGTTGTCTGGTATTGAAGACTCTGTTTTCCACCTTTGTGTTCTCTGGCACAACCTTTTTTGGTCTCCATACCAACTTTGACTCCGTTTTTTCCCAAGGTTGAGCTGTTATATTATTGCTTGTCTTCCTTATCCAATGTTGAGAGTTCCTCGTCGAAGAGCAATCCAGTTGTATAGAAACTTTTGGTTGCCATTGCTTCTTCTTTTTCTCTGGTTGTTGTTTACCTTTGTTCTTGGATTCTTCCTTTGGAGTTGGCTCTGCTCCTTTGGTGAACTTAACTGATTGACTTTCACCTTCGTATTTGATAAGCACTGATTTAGAATTCCAGTCAATCATTGCATTGTATTGCTTCTGCCATGGTTGTCCTAGCAATAATGGATGTTGTGTAGCTTGGTCTTCAACCACGTAAAACATATGAGGATACACATACTAGTTAATCTGTATATGTAAAACTGTGCATCCGACAGTTTTGATTGAATTCTCAGAGTAACTCTTTAACTCTTGCTTGGCAGTTTGTAATTTAGTGTCATTTGTCAATTGTCTATACAAACTGAGTGAAAGTAGGTTAGTTTGAGCTCCTGAATCCAATAGTGCTCTGGCTTTGATTTGGTTGGTTCCTACTTTGCATTCAATGATGGGTTCTTCTTTGTCATTATCCATTTTGTTATACTGACTGCGTTTATTCGTATTGCTCCTTCATTGCGCTGTTTCTGACGTAGTAGTCTTCTTTTCTCCATTCTTTCCTTCGCCTCGGCTTGCGCTTCCTCCACAATCTTTTTCTTTTTCTGGACACGCAGCTTTTCTTGATGTATTTTGAGAAGCATGTCTTGGGTTAGCGGCAAAAGATACTTTTTCACTCTGCATCCACTAATCCAATTGGGCATTTCTTCTCCGTCTAATGTAGCAAGCTTGACGGCTCCACTTGGTGATAGATCTTTAATCACCAGAGGTCCCATCCCTCGCTTTTTAAGCTTCTTAGCATGCTGTTTCAGAGTGTAAACTAGGACATAGTCCCCAACCTTAAACTCTTTAGTCCGCACATGCTTATCAAAAAATTCCTTTTGTCGCCTTTTTTGAGCGTAGATAGAAGCTACTGCTTTTAGGCGAAGCTCGTCTAGCTTTTCCAGGTCATCTATTCTATCAGAAAGCTCGTGCCCTGTCCACTCTAGATCCTTAGCCACCCTTAAGGTTGAAATCAAGAATTCTATTGGTAAGATAGCATTTAGCCCAAAAACCATGTTATATGGGGTCGTTCCTATTGATGTTTTATATGCTACCCTATATGCCCATAATGTTGAATGCAACTTCTGGTCCCAGTCAGTTCTCGACTCAGATACAATCTTCGTAAGGACCGTGCATATGGTTTTGTTTGTTGCTTCAGCTTGTCCGTTTGCTTGTGGATGATACGGGGCTGATTTCCTATGGATTACCATGAATTCATCTAGAAGGATCTCTATCACTTCATTTATAAATGTGTGCCTCGATCACTCACAATTTCTATTGGCAATCCATATCGTACAAAGACGTATTCATATAGAAATTGTGCCGTGGTCCTGGCATCTGCTTTTTGAGTTGCCTTTGCTTCGACCCTCTTTGTTAGATAGTCTGTAGCCACAACGATGTATTGTGCATGAGTATTATATGCAGGAGGTGAAATGGGTCTGACATAATCAATCCCCCATTTTGCAAAAGCTCTTGCCCCCATCGTTGGTCTAAGCGGCATATCATCTCTTTTAAGTGGTACTTTGGTCCGCTGACAGTCATCACACCGTTTAACGTATTCCTCAGCGTCCATATGTAATGTTGGCCACCATATTCTGCGGCTAAGACAAGTTTTGTTGTCTTATCACCTGAGAAATGGCCTCCACCTACTCCTCCATGAGCTTGCTCCAGGATTATCACATACTCAGACTCTGATGCGCAAATCCTAAGCTGGTTGTCTTTACCTCTCTTATAGAGTTGATCTCCTATTAAAGCGTAATCTCTAGCTTCTGTCTCTACAGATTTCTGACGAGCTTTTGACGTTCCTTCTGGGAAAGTTCTATTTGTGAGATATTCAACAATATACTGACTCCATTCCGGAGCGATCATTATCTGATATAATGTTGAATACTCTGCTGGCGGTTTTGATGAACATACAATACATACAGTGACATATTCATGTACGCTTTCTTTCATTCCTGGCCAATAGACTCCCAATTGTAACAAATTCCTATATGTGTTCCTTCTTGAACAATGAAATGCACATTCCTGAACATGTGCTTCGCACAGATATATATTATATTCCTCAGGATTGATGCATAGTCGTAAAACATGATCATTTCCCAATTGATACAACCTTCCTGCAACCAATTGAAGATTCTTGGATTGCTGAATAGCAATATGTTTCTGGTTGTATTCTCTTCTATCAAACTCTCCTCCATAGGTTAATAGGCTAACGACATTTTGAGACCACTTCGGTATCATTTCTATGTTGAACAAGTACGCGTCTGGCATGTCGTCATCTACTCCTATAGGGTCTTCTCCATTCGTCAATCGCGAAAGATGATCAGCTCTAAGATGTGTTTTTCCTTTCTTTACTACTACCGTGAAGTCGAATTCCAGTAAGATAATGAACCATCTCACTATTCTCCCGGTATTGCATGGTTTATTCACTAGGTAGAGCAAGGCTTGGTGATCCGTAAAAAAACAAACTTGTTGGCTAGAAGATAATGCCGAAATTTCTTCACAGCATATATCATTCCTAATCCTTCTCGCTCTGTTGTGGTGTAATTCTTCTCTGCATTGTTGAGCTGTCGACTGGCGTAACAGATAGGAAAATCCATGTTTCCTTCTTCTGGCTGAGCCAGAATGCATCCTATTGCATATGCCGAAGCATCTATATGCACATGGAATATCTTCTTCCAATCTGGTGATTTCAAGACTGGAGCAGTAATGAGTGCCTCTTTCAATTTCTTGAATGATTCCTCACACTCTCTGTCCATTCAAAGTTCACTATTAGCCTGTAAAGTGGTTGGCCTATTATAGCGTACATGTAAATGAATCGTCTATAATATCCGCAATGTCCCATAAAGCTCTGTACTTGTTTCGCATTGGTTGGTCTAGGCATATCCACTATAACTTTTATCTTCTCTAAATCCGTGGATATTCCGTTTTGTGAGACAATATGTCCCAGAATTCTGCCCTGTCGGACCATAAACACACATTTCTCAGGATTGAGACAAATGCGATATGTCCTACATTTCTCAAATACTTTTCTTAGGTGTTCTAGATGCTCATCTCTCAGAAGAGAATGTACACATAAGTCATCCATGTATATTTCTAGAAACAACCTTAAGTATTCTTTGAAAGCATGCGTCATCAGCCTCTAGAAGGTTGCGGGAGCATTGGTTAGACCAAAAGGCATAACCCGATAAGCATAAATTCCCCACTCCGTTGCAAAAGCTGTTTTATGTTGATCTGCCGGTGCTATGGCTAGCTGGTTATATCCTGAAAAACCATCAAGAAAGGAGTATGCTGTTTTCCCTGATACACGCTCTAGAACATGATCAGTTATCGGCAGGGGATAATTGTCCCTGATTGTTGCAGCATTCACTTTCTTTAAGTTGACACACACTCGGAGTTTTCCGTTCTTCTTGGGTACCACCACAATTGGAGATACCCAATCGGTGTGTTCAATCTCGTATATGAATTCAGCTTCCATTAGCTTATCTATCTCTTCTTTGATTCGCTTAGCAAACGTATCATTATATGTGTATGGTCTCTGTCTGCTAGGCTTTGCATCTTGTTTTAGTGGGATTGTGTGTTGGCATATCGATGGGTCAACTCCCTTTAAGTCCTTATAAGACCATGCAAACACATCCCTATACTCTCTGAGAAGACTCAAAAGTCTCTCTTCCTCGCCTGGAGACAAATCTGTGGCTATGTACACCGGTCTAGGTGTCTCACCTGGAGCTGCTAAATCAACTTTTTTTGCATCTCCGGTCCGTCATAAGATTCGTTCTCCCTTCTCTCTCGAATAGGTTGGGTTAATACCACCTTCCTATCCTCTATTGTGAATTTCCTGTAGTGAGAGGGAACATCCATGTTTTCCTTGATTTTGGCGTTTTCGTCCTCTCCACTCTCAATTTCTGTCGTCCAAACTTCTTTCAGAGTTTTCTTGAGCTCTCTGTACTTGTTTCTACGTTCTAACTTGGACTCCGTGTGTTCTCTGTTGCGCTTGTTCTTTTCTGATTTTTCTGTTTCAGTTTTCGTTTCATTCCTTTGAACTTGATTTCTTGAGCTTCTTTTGTCTTTTCGTAAGCTCTTTTGATCATTGCCTCTCATTCTTCCAGAAATCTTGTCCTTAACACAATCTTCCGCCTTTACTAGCATTAGGAATTGATTTTTTCCTCTTATTCTAGGCATCGGATTGGTTCTAACCCCCTTTGTTTTTCTCTTTGCTCTATAGCGTTTCTGGCGTTGTTTAGTTTGGTTCGAAAATCATAAAATCTGACATCCGTTATAGTTTATTCGTTTCCGCTTGAATTGTCCGTTGACTCGTTGTCTGCTTCATTTCCCCACTCTGGATGATCGGGAATGTCGTGAAACACCTCTTCTTCATCTTCCTTTTCCAGTGTATCGTTCTTTTCAGTTTCTTTTTCGAGTACAGTTCTCAACATGAAGTACGGAACCACGTCGTACCCGTCCTTGTCGAAAAATTTTGTTGTGGGACCATCCGGAATTGCACAAACATCTAGGGTTGCTAGAATGTGTGTCCATTCTAATGGTTCAAGCGTGTCCTCTGGAAAGGGTTCTCCTATATAAGTTTCGTCTTCGATAGCCCTTTCTAAAACATATTCTTCTCGCCTCAGACTTCCACATTTCGAGGCTCCACACATCCATAACTCCTTGGGCTTACCTAACCAAGCTGGAAATTCGGATCCCGCCAAAGTAGTTGAATCAAACTCCTCTACCGGTGTTCGGTTCACATCTTTGTAGCTATGGTCTTTCAGGTTCACACGTGTAGTGGTTTCCATATTTCTCAGGTATATGTGATCGTAGCCCCAATCCTGGACCATTTTCAACTGTCTCATGAATGGTCTTCCCAGTATGATATCATAGTTATTCTCCTTGCCAAAATCGACAATAGCAAAAGTATGTTCGTATTCAATGCCGCAAGAAGTCACTACGACTTTCTCTAATAACCCCATAGGTTTCTCCATGTGTCCATCTGCTAATTGGAGTTTCAACCTAGTCTTCATTATTGCTGGTTTCCCCCATTTTTTCCAGATTTCTTTTGTAGCAATGGCTACCCCAGCTCTGCTGTCTAGTATTTCCATCGTGTTCACGCCTTGGAATTCAACTGGTAAGGTTGTATTCCCCTCTTCACCTTCGCAATACTCTCCGACCTTGTTTAAGGGTACAGGCTTAGCGTTCTTTTGTGGTTTTCTCAGCTCTTGTATACCCTCTTGCAATCTCGATGTTGGGTCTTTTATCCCAAATTTCTCCAAGCATTTTCCTACAGTGGTCCACATATGTGGTCTTAGCCTCAAAAGCTCAGCTAGAGTGATAGTGCATGTCACTATACAAGATCTCTATCAATCCTTGCGATTCCATGACTTTTTCTGATGAAATTCTTCGTGAGGGAAGTGCTCTAATCTCGGATTTTGCTTCATACTCTCCTAAGTATGAAGGTAAGGTATTCAGTGAATGAGGTTTGCTCTCCATTGTTCTAACAGAGCCCCCATCTCCCCAGTAAGATTGCAGATCCAAGTCCACTTGAGATCCTGCCTCAAATTCCACTATGGAAGGATTTCTGATGTCCTTTTCCCAATTTTTCTGATTAGCTTGGCAACTTAGCTCGTTTGCAAAGTTTGCCTCTCTCACTTGTTTCCAAAATTCATTGTAATCCTCATCTCTTCCGTAAATCCTCTGTATGACTGGATGAAAACTCTCTATCTCCTGATCGGTTGTGTTCAATACTATGCGGTCATCCTTGTGTGTATTTTCAGGATTTTGTGCACTGGGAGTCTTTTCAGCTACCCGTGAAATGATAGTCTCTTGCTGAATTGGGTTTTCCGTTCCACAATTCATTGTTTCTCTTGGTGGTTCTAATAAGGCTTGTGCAGTCTCGATCATTCTCTGGCACATTTCAAGTCTCTGCTTTTCCAATTCCGCGTTTGGGTATGTCATCCACCTCTGTTCTTGTGTTTGGTTGTTCTTTAACCTAGCTTCGTAAGCTCTCATCAGTGCGTCCAATGGTTCGTGTACTTTGTCGACTAGCACTGATCCCCCTGAGCTTAAGCTCGTTGTCTCTTTGATACTCTTTTGTTTCGTTCTTTCCGGGCTCATCTCTCGTTTCCTGTTTTGACTCTCAAGTTTTTCTAATCTATCTTTAGTTTGCTTTAGTTCCTCAACTAGAATAGCGTCTTCACGTTCTTTTCTCAACTTCATGCGTGCTTTTCTAGCTTTCCATGTGTTTCTCTGACTCCGCGGTCCTTGACTAACCACTTCAGTCGCTAACTTTCCATTCTCAGGTTCTCTAGTGGTTTTCTTAGCTTGAGCTCTAGTAACAACTTGCGTTGGTATCAGAGTTTCATTTTCAGACCCACTGCTGGTAGGAATAGTTTAGAGCATATTCAATGTCGTCTTTTGCACTTTGTTTGGATTCTTTGAACAATCCTCAATGAAGTGAGTAACCCCACACTCAGTTCAATAAGCGTTAATTCTAATGATTTCCGTATGTGGACAAACATTCATCAGATGGTCACCTACACACTTGTAACAGGGTCCTAGTGCTGGTCTTGGTCCCACTTGATTCGTCCTTTGTGGATAGGATGGTCTTTGTCCTGTTAACCCTCCATGAGCTATGAACATCAATGTTCTTGCGTCCAAATTGTATCTCTCTTCATCAGAAGCACTTGTAACTGTTGGTGTTCCAAAATTCCCAATCATGCCCCATGGTTCTGGTTGTTTGGGTTCTTCTGGTGGGTAATACACATTTGGAGACATGTGTGCACCAGATTCTTCATAATAGGCTTGAACAGGCACTAAGGCTTGTTCTTCCTAATTCTCTAAGGTTGGTGCATATCTAATGCCCACTGGTCTTGCTCCTGGTAAAGGTGGTTGTTGTCCCAATACCGGTTGCGGTCTTTCTATCCCCATAGGTCCTGGTACATTTCCCGTTGGGTATCGAGGTATTGGATGTACCTGAGGTGGTGCTAATTGAGAAGGAGGTGCATACTGACGCTCCCTTACATACCCTTTGTTGTAATAGCACTCCTCTGTTGGATGGTTTGTCCATTTTTGTTCAATAGCACACCATTTCAGTGGTTTTGGCAATGGTTTTTGGTATGGTGCCATCCTTTTTAGAGCATCTTCTATCATTTTCTCTACATTTGGCATGGTTGTTGTTTGAACATATATTCTTTTTAGTGGTAGTCTCGCTAGCTATGGAGGAAGAGCTACTGGATGCAAAATCTGTATCCGCTGACACCTCTCCATAAACCGTACAGTTATCCACTAAGTACAATGCTTCTCTCGTTACTTGCTCGAAACTTGTACAAGCTTTCAAGTGCAAGTCCTTCTTGAGAGTGTCGTTTCTCAATCCTTCAATAAAGAGAACAGATAGTCTGTCATCTTGTGGTCGTTCACGTACTGGACATCTCTCAATGTATTGTTTGAAGCGAAGTGAAGCTTCCTTCACTTTTTCGTGTTCTCTCTGTTTAAAAGCATATATTTGTGAGACCGTATTGTGCTTAATCCCTCGTTTTGAGAATTCCTCAGCAAACTCTCTTAGCAAATGGTCAATGTCATGGAATACCCCTCTGTTCAGTGGTTGAAACCATGTCAATGTCGTACCTTCTAGAGTAAGACCAAATCCCTCGTATTGTGTATGGAAATCTGTTATCTGCTCAGCTCTTAAGACTTGCTTAAAGAGTGACACATGTGCATACCGATCTCCTGAACCACCATACTTCTTTGGCATACACTTGGCTACTTGAGATGGTCTCATACGTCTATGGTCTGCTACCAATCTCATTGCTCCTGTGTCCCGGCTAAAGCTTTCTCTAGCATCATGGACTTCATGGGTTACCCTTGTCGGTTCCCCTGCCCTAAGTCTACTACTAGGAGGTAAATGTGATGGTTCCGCTTCGAACCTTGGACCTGGAGTGGTATACGTGGGGATTGGAACTGCACTACCTCGATTCGTATCCATTGACTCTCTGGAATGTAATGATCCCATTGGTCCGGGCTTTGAGTACTGAGGTTGACTGAAAGAGTCAGCAGCCTGAATTCTTTGTCCTCCTGTTGTCATTGGGTTTTGCACTCCATTTGTTGGTGCTGGTCTTTGTGAGCTAGAAGTAACATAATACTGATGTAGTGGTCCCCCAAAGTATGTATATCCTTCTAATTCTTTCTTGCCCATTGTTGAGTATTGCCTCCCATACTTGTCGTAAGCGACAATTTTCACTTCCGATCCCTCTGTGTAGGTAAAGACATAAAGTCTTTTTTGGTCTGTCAACTCTCCGGTGTAGGGTTCTTCACATCTATAATAGAGATCTTGCTCCCCATTATTATATTTGTATAGCCCCACATAGATGTTATCAGTGTTGATCCTTGTAGTTTCATTCTCTCTTCTTAACCTCGCATCAGGGAAGTTCATTATTGGTGCTTTCTCCTCAAGTTCTTCATCTACTTTGGCTTTGGTGCCCATCAATCCCCACTTGTCCACAATGTTAGGGTTTAGGACTACCAAGTACATGGTACCCTCGTCATCTAGATATCTATCTCCGCTATAGCTCACAGGCACTAAGTCCTTGAACTCACTAGGTCTATCTTCTATCTTTACACAATAGCGGTCCATTCCATCTTTGTAGATCTTGGCACCTTGCTCATTGTCGTACTGGTATTTTATGAACAATAGCTTCATTGTGGCGAAAGGGTTTGATGATCCTGCTGCCATATTTTCTCTGTTGTTCAGATTCAAGTGTTCCAAGTGTTCGGTGAAAATCTCGTAAGATCTCTCCGAAGAAGTATCAGAAACACTTCCTTCAAAGATCGGCTCTAATGGTTGCACCCAACTTTGGTTTACACTTCCCTCGGTTAATATGACACTTGCTTGTTCCCCTTGTTTTGGTTGGTTATTCTGGAGATTCCTGCCCGATCTCAAATTCATCAATTCCCCTAAAGGACTTTAACTTTTTCGTCTCAGCAATTTGTTTTCCCAAGTTTTTGTGGTCAGAATTGATCCAAACTGATTGATACTTGGTCAATTGTTTAATCTTGTCAGTTGGACAACTTCTGTTTCATCAAGTGAGAATTTTGTTGCAGTTATGCTGAAAAAGACATTATACGCGTATGATGTCTTTTTTCACAGATTTGGACTATTTTGGTTATGCTCACTCTCAGTAGCCCCCTTATGCTCTGTCCACTCACAAAATTCAGTTTGATCTCTATTTGAGCAAGTTATGGCTAATTTAGGCTTTTCTTGGCAATTTTCCGCTTTTGACTTGTTTTGGGTCAATTGTGATCCAAATGGGATGAAACTTGAAATATAACCTCTAGACAGCTATTACAATGGATCTGTGTTGGCAAAGTATCAAAATATGTCCAAAATTAGGTCAAAGACATCATACGTGTATGATGTCTTTTTCATCAATTTGGGTCAAGACTTGATATTTATGCTTTCTACAGTGTTTGTAACAATCTTGTCAGGTCAGATATCAAAAATAAGCAGTGGATGTGCTAAAAGACATTATACGCGTATGATGTCTTTTGTCCCAGATTTTGACTATTCTTGGTTTTAAGCCTTCTCCAATGTTTATAATTGAGTTTCAAGTGTTTTTGTCAGGTTTGAATGTAAAAACAAGATCTGAATCCAAAATTTCCTATTCTTTGCGTTTCTTGGACTCCGACTTATCTTTTTGGGTTTCTTTGAGTGTTAATGCTCTTGTTTTAAGTTGAAATTAGGGTATAACCCCCCTTTTGAACACTCTGGTAAAGTCAAAATTTTTGTTTTGGTCTCTGTTTGGTCATTTAGACATCATACGCGTATGATGTCTAAAGTTGCAGATTTCCAGTTTTTTGGCACAGAATCCTTCCTAAAGCTTTCTCAAGTTCTCAGCAACTCCCAGATACACAGAAAATTTCTCTGACTTTTGTTTATTGCAAGTTTCACTACTAACTCGACGGTTTAGTGATCTAACATGCAAACAACCATATCAAGCAAATACTCCAATGATTACTAGCTCTAGATCAGGATCAAATGAAGTCCTACCTAAGCTATTCCTAATCATAAAATGGGTTTGGTAATTGTGATTTTAAAGAGATCCACTGCCACTCACGGACTAGCAAATTCTTCTTCTATCAACAACTACTCAACACCAACAAAACAACAAACAAATCTGAGCTAAACTAAAAATATTGTCAACACAGAAGACCCAGGAATACCCCACTTCCTAGTATCTCTCGAGATCTCCAGAGTCCACCACTCCTAGATCTTTTCTAACTAAAGTATACAAAGTAGTTTATACAACTCACTTCGTAGGATTAGTCTAAGGTCACCTACTTAGGGCTCTCGTCCCCGGCAGCGGCGCCAAATGTTAAGGCGGTTACGTCGCTAGCGGAAGCTAAATAGTGAGAACTCAACCAACAACAGAATTTGTCAGACGAGGACGGAGCTTGACCCGCAGGCGCATGGAAACAACTAGGTGGGTGTCAAATCACCTACTCGATCTTCTAATGACAATCACTACTAAGGAAATCAAATCTAAGTTCTAAAATACGCAAGTGACTGAAATCCGTACTACGAACGAATGCTATACGAAACAGGATCTAGAATCATTGAATCGATCTCAAACTCAAGGGGAAGTCTATACACTAGGTAAGAACAACGCCCTAAAGACTTGAACTGCAAAATCAACCTATAACCACTCCGTGCGGTAAACGTGTATGAAGACAGGACGAAAAATACAGGTGATCGAAACTTGACCCCGATGGTACTAATGTGTAGCTCTACTCGTTGTGGTTCTATAGATATGCTGCACGCTCCATTCCGACACACGAGTTGGAAGAAAACTCACACCGAAGCTCGTAGGAACTTACCACACATAGAAGCCGATAGCGCGCACTCTTGGTATCTGTGCGTAGCTCTCGCCGTTGCTAACACAATGGCGGTGTCGCTTCTCCAATGACGGCTCCGTAGCTCGCGTAGCAAGTAGATAAGACTCTTACTCTCTCTCTCTCTCTCTCAGACACAGTCACGGCGCTCAAAGAACTCACTTTGATTAATAATCTCTCCTTAGGTTACAAAAACTTTGGCTTATATACCTCAGCCTTGGAGGTGAGAACATCTCTAACTAATTACATCAGCAAGTGAAATTACTTCGGGATTACAAGGTGGAAACTCAATTGAGTCCCGTTACTTAATGAATGGCTCAAATCAAAATTAATGTCGGAAAGACATTTATTACAATCAATGGTTACAAAATGATGAGTGTGAGCAAAAATGTGGGTGTGATCCTCTGCTGGCTCAACAGAGTCTAAGGGTTGACACTCATTTTAAAAGGAAAAAAAACCAAGTAAATCCCAATGTTTGTGGATACGTTCCACTACCTTGTGCTAATTTGAAAGTGAGTAGAATAAGAAGATTTCAAGGAGGACTTTTTACCTAGCTCACACTCTAAATTATCATCAATGAAGTGCTTTATAAATTTCAAAGTTTTTATGTTTTGCACTGATAAAGTGATCTTGAGAGACCAAAAAATAGCATTTCTGGTCAAATTTGATATTGGAAACACATTGGTAGAAATTAGCTTTTATAGAAAATTTTGACAAGGTTTGGCAAAAAAAAGGGTTATTATCTCTTCAGTGACTTATGCATGCAAATTTAGATTTTTTTTGCCAAAAGTACTTGCAATAGGTTGTATAAGACCTGAATGGCATTAAAATTCCAAAAATGTGCATTTTTAGGCCTGTTGATAACAAGCACTAGTTTTTGAGGGTTGAAATTGAACTTTTTAGCTAAAGTACATCTTATCTAGATGAAGTGTAAGCACTTATGTAAAGGCTCTAAAAGTTTTGAAGTCATTCGAGTGCAACATTCAAGCCAAAACAACTCAGCCACCCTTGACAAGTATACTAAAAAATGAACCAAAATTGATGAGACCTCTTGAGAGGCCTTAAATTACCTTGTTTTAACTGCATGAGTGAAAAATTTTCAAAAATTTGCAATTTTTGGCATCTAGATAATAAGCGTGCTTATTATCTTAGGACTTGGAAATGCAAAATTTTCACCATTTGACAACAACACAGGCTAGAACATAGTGTACTAAGATCCTGATTCAAGGTGGGTGTCATTTGGAGTTGTAAGTTGTCAGTTAGGATTAGATTTCACTAAATTCCAGCTGTAGATATAAAGTTTGGTCTAGAAGCTTGGAAACTAAACCAAATTCCATAAAACTTAACAAGTGACTTGTTTATATTGTGAACATCTAGTACAAGTTAAAAAGTGAAAAAAATTCCTTCATTTTGACCTAAGAGATAATAAGCACGCTTATTATCTATTGTCCTAAAAATTGAATTTTTTTCAAAGGGAATTGGATCTAGGGTAGTAATAGAGCACTTCTGTGAAGTTTCAAGTGGTTTTAAATAGTTTTCATTTGTATAGCCACTAAAATTGTATCAAAAGTCCCCAAAGCACTGGTCTAACAGTAAGGCTTTGGCCTCTCAACCTACGGTTGTGGGTTCAAATCCCCCGGTTGTCACACTCTAGAGGGACACCTTGTGCTCACTTGGTGTTCACGTTGCTAGGGCTCTTGCCCTTGGACACTCAAGTGCATCTCTTCTCTTGGGGTGGGTCACCTAAGGAGGAAGTTCCTTGTGGGTTGTTATGAGCTCTCTCCGTCATTCCCAGCATGTGGTGCATCAATTAGGTGGTCATGGTGATGCCTATGTATGTCTCTTGCCCGATGGTATGTGGACCTTGCCTAACCATGTAACATGGCTAATATTTGGAAGGGATAAGCACCTCTCCCTTGTGGGACCTCTGGTGTGTTGAAAAAAAATTGTATAAAAAATTGTCAAACTTAGAAGCTGCTAGGAGATTGAGTTGCCCGAAAATTGTAAAACCTTAGTTAGAGCTTATTAAACATACACTTAACCATTGGAAACTAACAAAAGTGAAAAGTAGTGCTTTTTAATCTAATAGATAATAAGTGTGCTTATTATCTCACACTATCTAGAGAGCTCATTTTTTATGTTTTTGGGTTGCCAAGGTTAGTTAACCTATCATACAAATAGCCTGAAAGTTTTGGAGTCATTTGGACACTGTTTGCCACTAGAAATTGGGTTTCTAGGAATTGAAGGTTGTAGATTGGTCCTAGGAATTGAAGCTCAAAATTTTGACCCCTTCCGTATACTTTTAGATTAATAGATTGACTTGTATACTATTGATTGTACAAGAGTGATCAAGATCAAGCTTACGTGTGATAGCAGTTTGGACTTATGACTAAAACGGGTTTGTATTGGTTCTAAAGACCAAATATTCTATTACACTAAGCAATTTGGGTCTTTATGTATCTTAGATTAAGTTGTGTGATATCAAATTAGGGATTTAATAGGAATACTGAGAACAGAGTATCTATTGAGGAGATTGTAACCAATGGGGAATATTAAAGACCATATTAGAAGAAGTGTCAACGTTTTCTCCGACTCTAGTTCACAAATATCTTCCTTTTCTACTCACTTAAGGATTGGAACCTCTCTCAGGTTCAAGCACATATTGACCTTCTATAAGACCAACAAGCATGGGGCTCAGATTTATCTAGATGTTGACAAGGAGTATGTGGTTAGAGTTGATGACCACACGATCAATTTGAGGAGGAGGTTAGAGCAATAAACAAGAAACCTTCTACATAGATCAAAACGGATTGTAGTATTTGAAAACTGGAGATCCTGACACAGTGGGAAAATGAGGTTTGGAAGTTGACACATTAATTACAAACATGACCAGCAAACCAGTGTTAGATATCTTTAAAATTGGACATCCTGACACAGTGGATGAATCATGGGGTTTGGAAGTTGACACATTGATTTCAAACATGACTAGCAAAGAAAAAACACCATTGTTAGAGCTAGAAGGGTATGATCAAGTAGATGTCAAACCTCTCAAGCACATACCAATTGACAACCCGAGACTTGGAGTTTGTTGTTGGGAGCAGAGTAATTTAATAAAGTCTCCATGGATAGCTCACGGAAAACCATTGCAGTTAACACCCTCAAAAATCATGTACATCTTCAAGATTAGGGAGAAGGGTGCCAAAAACCTTCCTATACGCCCCTTTTGGGATTGTTATAACAATAACTTTGTTATGATGACTCCAAAAGAGGTTGAACAAACCAAATACTAGGGCTACTTGATCATAGATATGATCATGGGTATGAGGCTTGATATGGACCAAAAAATTGGACCACCTAAACGATGTTTTGGTAGTATGGTCAATCAATGGGGCAACGCAGTCTAAGGAGCCCACTTCAATGATGAGAATTGGGTGGGAGGTGTGGAAACCACCGTGAACCATGGAAGAATAGGTGATACTAGGATCAGAAGAGAGCCAAATGAGGCACCATTACCAAGCAGCTGGTTTGAATCCCTAATCAGAGGACCACCAACTAGAAGAGTGGGTGTGGAGCATAACTGTAGAGTTAGACTAGCTCATTTCTAAAAATGGATCAGAAAGTATAATGGATCTGGGGATCTATATGACCACCTAGCAAACTTTAGGCAAGTTTTGAGAGCAAAAAGGATATCGGATTTCCATACTCAATTTGAGGTATTTGGAATGACCCTAGAAGGTGAGGTCTTGACATTGTTTCAAACCATATCTCCTAGATCCATCATAAATCTTATGAAATTAGCAAAAAGATTTCTTGTTGCTTGCTCAAAGATGGGAATCAAGCATAGTATAATAGCAAAAATTTACAGATTTATGCTACTGACATTAGTAAAAAGGTTTGGTCATCATGCTCAGGTGGCATGTCATCATCATGTTGAGGTGGTATATCATCGTATTAAGATATGTTTTCCATCTGTACATAGCAAGAAACACATGTTATCTTTAGAAATGTTCTTAAACTAAAGTTGAAATAATGTCATCCTAGCACTTGAATTTTTTTATAGATCCAACTTGAAAAAGCATTACACAATTCAAACAAAGGCACAAAACAAAAAAAAGGACCTAAATCCATGCAAGTAATTTAGATTGAAAAACTTAAAGACATGAAAACTCTCCCTACAATGCAACACACCTTGCACAATCACGGACAAGGTGTATATTAAAATTACAATCCTCCCTGTAGTGCAATGCATTGATCTGCACAACCAAAGATAGAGCATTTGTTTATATTTAAGCCCTCCCCATAGTGTGACACAGTGGTCTAGACAGCCAAAGATAGAGCTTTTATTTATATTTAAGTCCCCCCAACTGTGCAACACGATGGTGTGCATAGTCAGGGACAAGGCATTTTCTTATCCAAACTCTAAGGTCACTTGTTCAAAGGAACGATTATGAATTCAATGCGAAATAAAAAACTGTGCACAATTGGCACATCTATCATATTTGAACACACACACAAAGGGTTGCACAAGAAAATGTGAGTATGTAAACATGGTAGATGTGATGATAGTACAACTCTCCTATTTCTTATTGAGATTTTAATGTTTTTTACTGAACAAGTGATCAATTATCTCACAACAAATAAGTGTATCATTCTTTAAGCCCTCTCTACAGTGCAATGTGGTGGTCTACACACTACTAGAGACAAAGAAATTATTCAACCTTAAACCCTCCGTGTAGTGTGACACGTTGGTCTGCACAACTAGACACAAGAAATCTATCACTCCCTATACTCTCCCTATAGTGTGACGTGATGGTCTACACAGCCACAAGGACAAAGTGTGTAGTTTGCTAACTCCCCTATAGTGTGACACGAAGGTCTACACAACCAAGGAAAGGTACCTAAGCTCAACCCTCCCTATAGAGTGACACTTTGGTCTACACAGTCAGAGGTATGGTTTTAATCTATAGACTACCCCCAAACTATGAGACTATGCTCTACAACAATAGGGCCAGTTTAAAAAATGTTAATTATAAATAATAAAAAATTAATGATCACCTCAAGTAGAAGAAGAGGGCTCTAACAAGCTGCCAAATGCGCTGCAAGGGCTTTGTAAGTACTTTGACCAATCAAAAAAGAGGGAATCTAATTAGTGTTCGTTCAAACTATTAGTGCCTTTTCTATATAGATTATATTTTGATCAAAATATATTTTGACCAAAGTATATTTTTAATGAAATATACTTTATACGAATAAATGTATATAATACGTTTATACATCATTTAATTTCCTTTTATACATATGAAAATGTTTATATGAGTGTATAAATGCAACTTAGCACCTAAACATGGGGAAATTACAAAAGCCACCCATGGCCATGGAGAGACCACATATAGTACTAGGTTAGCAACCACCCCTGCAAAGAAACATTGCTTTGCCAACCAAGTATGATGCATCCCAAAGGACAAGTGGAGGAGTAGGGTATAGTGTTGATTATGCCCTATAATGAGGTTAGTTCATCAGCTATGATAGCTGAGGAAGAATGGTATACTCAATCGCAAGCTACCATGGTAGAACCAATCTATCAAGCACCTTCAGAGGTACCACATAATTACTTCATTGCAAACTATGGAGCTAGGCCACCCATGGTGAAAAAAGTGACAAAACCAAGAGAGAAAATTTGTCATAATCGTGGATCTGAAAAAAGATTTTCCAAATCCCGATAAGAATGCTCAATCAATTGATGCTTACTGTATGAAATCTGGTTTAAAAATGTGGAAAATATCCTAAGGATTGTCATAGGAGTCCTACAAATAAGTAAAAATTAGCCATAAATATAGTACAAGTCATGCCAGTGAGCCTACTATTCCAATCAAGGTAGTAGTGACAAGGGCACAATCCAAGAAAAACAAACAAAGCAGTGTGAGAGATTCAGATAGCAATAAGAGGTCTTCTTAAGACTCCAAGAAAGAGAGACTTCAATGCTAGCGCTATGGGCTTAGAAGACAACAATAGTAAAGGAAAATTTAAGAGAAATCTCAGAAGTTTTTTGAAGAAAGAATGAAGTCAATGTTGATCAAGTTTTAAGAACCCAAGCTGAAATCAGGAGGATCATGTTGGTAGATAGTATTTACAAATTCATTAATTCAGCCTTGAAAGCTTTCCAAGCAAGCTTAAAAGAACATCATACGATCAAAAAAATGGAAAAATTACGCCACTGGTATGGAAGCAACAAAGCTAGAGGCTTACAAAAACTTAGTGCCAATCATGCAGTCAATGTTGGTTGGAAGCATAGAAACCAAAAATGAAAACCATTTGGAATCCATCAAAGGACAAAACAAAACTAGAACCAATGGAAAAAAAAAGACACCAAAGAATTGAAGGATTCTTTAGTTAAAAATGACAAACCTGAACTGATAGTGCCAGACAATAAGGATGGGCTAGAAGAAATCCCCTTAGTAGAGGAAGATTGGCCAAATCGCTTGTGAGAAAGAGTTAGAGAGGCAAACGATGGAAGCCTAACCCTGAAATTGGGTCCAATCAAAGAAGTCTAGCTAGCCTCAGTCACCCATGGAGTTAGATGGATAGTCTCTATATGGAGATTAGGGATCAGAGTGATCAAGCTTGTCAAAAGCCCAAGCAGAATGCAAAATGACAAAATAAAACAAAAACCACAGAAAGCCAATAGGAAAAAAATAACCATCAATGACTAAAATGGAGCAAAAGGCTAAATATTACAAGGAATTGAAAATAGGTATGGAACCTTGAAAGAGGAATGGAACCATGAAAGAGGTATGGACCGTTGAAATGGGATCCAATAATGACAAGTAAGGAGCCATTAGTGTTTTGTGCACTACAAAAAGTACATTGCAAAATCCAAGGATCATTGTAGAGCAACCCACGAGACAACCTAGGGAATTGGGAAAGTCATACGAAGGCCCAAAAAAAAGTCATACGAAGGCCCAAAGAATGCCAAAAATATTGACCTAGCATAACATGGGAAAGAATCAAACCAGCTTATATTTGTCTCCAGAGGAAGAGAAAATCCTCATTAGAACATTAAAGGTATGGGGATGTTTTTGCATGGTCATATAAAGATCTCAAAGTTAGATCTTGACATCTTTCAACATACTATATACATGCAAGATGATGCAAAACCAAGCAAACAAAGACCCTAGTCCTATAATAAGAAATTACCAAAAAAATCAAGGAAGAGATTGAGAAACTCAAGGAAGTAGAATTCATCTATGAAATCAAACACACCAACTGGGTTTCCCCAATTGTGGTGGTACCAAAGAAAACTAAAAAACTGAGAGTTGTGTGTGAACCTCAAGAAGGTGAATGTTATGACTATATGGGATAACTATTCTCTTCCTATCAATGATCATGTTTTAGAGAGAGTGACTAGAAAAGAATCTTATACCTTCTTGGATGGATTCTTTGGTTACAATCAGCTAGCCATTAATCCTAAAGTTCAACACAAAATGGCTTTTGCCATGGAATGGGGAATATTTGCATACAAAGTCACACATTTTGGGCTAACAAATGCTCTAGAAACATTCCAAAGGTTAATGAGCCATGCCTAAGAAACTTCTTAGAAGTTTATATGGAAGATCTATGCATGCATTCAACCAAAAGATAAGACCGTTTTTTAGCATCTCAAATGTGTTTTCGAGAAATTATGTCTATAGAGAATTTGTTTAAATCTTGAGAAATGTGTATTAATGGTAAGATAGGGAATAATTCTTAGACATATTGTCTTTAAAAATGGCATTGCAATAGATATGAAAAAAGTGTTAGTGATTGGTGAAATGTCGAGACCACAGGGAGGTTCAAGCATTCATGAGACATTATGGATATTATCAAAGAGGAGTTTAAGACATATTTAGGAATTTTGGGAATTATTCAAGTCCCATTTTTTAAATTGAGATTAAAAATTGGAGTATTTTTTATTAAGTTTGACCTCATGATTGTTTGTGAAGAGCCTTTGCACCAGGTAAAAATGAGGCACTAGCACATGAATAGGGGGCTCAAACTTAAGTTCAATCCTCACTTGGTGCTACTACTCACTAATAGATACGAAGAATGTTTAGGTATATAATGGGCATGCGGCTCAAACTAAGATATCCATTTTTTTATAGAAAAGGGCAAGAAGGTCAATGTTTACTATAACCTTTTACCTCTTGCTAGGCATTGTTCTTGAACCTCATGCCTCTTATGTGCCCCCATTCTATGCCCCTTTAGTGTCAGCTTCCACCTCTTTCTAGGTATTGAAAGGGGGTACATAAGGGGCATGAGGCTAGAGGTACCACCATGTTCAAGGTACCAGTAGGACATGATGATCAGCACACTCATAATTTAAGCTTTGACCTTGCTATAGGTATGTAAGGAGTTTCCATCTTGCTATAGGTATGTACGGAGCATGACTCAAGGATCAACCATGTTCTAGATACATATGCAACACAAGGCTAAAACTCCTTTGCCTTGGTCTAGGTAGATAAGGGGCATAGGACTCCGAAATCTTGAGTCTTCATCTAGATACTGAAGGGGTAAGGCAAGCCTCCACCATGTTCTAGGCAATATGTATTGGAAATGAGGCTCAAACTTAAGTTTGAGCATTATGTCCCTTTAATACCTAAGGAAAGGTTGAAGTTCAAACTCTTGGGGCTATGCTCTAAGTATGTAAGGAACATGAAGTGTTTGAGCCTCTACCTTGTATTAAACCCGCAGTAGATAAATACATGAGGACCAAATTTTAGTTCTTGTTGATGCTCTAGGGATACAAGGGGCATGAAGCTTGAACTTGAGTTCAAGCTCAAACTTGAGTTCTTGCTGATGCTCTAGGTATACAAGGGGCATGAAGCTCGAACTTGAGTTCAAGCAATTACCTTGTTCCAAATATGACAAGGACATGAGGCTCGAACTTAAGTTGGAGCCTTTTTCTTGCTCCAAATTTATAGGTAAAAAATCGAGCCTCCATCTTGCAGTCCAAAGTCGGTAAGTGCGTGAGGCTCGAACTTAAGTTCGAGCCTCCACCTTGCTCTAGGCACGTAAGGGACATAAATATTTAAGCCTCTACCTTGTTCTAAGTCAATAAAGAGCATGAGGCTAGAATCTATCTCCATGTTGGCTACAAAATGTGCACCAATACTCAGAGACAGCTGCATGCGGCCAAATCATGACAAGAGAATGGAATGCAGGGTTCTACAAGCCTTGTCTGCATGCGGCCAAATCATGATGTGAATTTTGGATTTTGTGAGGTCTTTTATGAAATCCAACGACAAGACAGATGCAGTTAGAAGTGGTTGCAAGCTTGAGATGATTGCGCAACACTAGTCACCAATATATTCTTGCAGTGCAAGCCTGATCCTCCTTCCCTTCAACTCCACCCCAATTTTCTCCCTCTGTCTCTATTTCAGCCGCTTCTATTTCGGATCCTCTAACATTCCTAGGTAACTGATTCTCTCATATCTACACGAATGTCACTGTAGGGAGTCCCGTGCAAATGACTTTCGTGCAAGAGACTGCCAACAACTGAAGTTTCTGTTTGAGATAGTGAAGGGGACGAAGAGAGATGCAGGAGCAATTGTCAACATGATGCATCAGCTGGAACTGCTAGAGATAGTGCAGAGCTTGGTTGCAATGGTGGGTTTGACTGTATATTTTGGGCTCTATATTGTCTAGCCTAGAGGTAGACGCGCCCAAGGCACGCCACTTAAGCTACACTATGTCCGGACTGGCCAATGGCTATTCCACAACAGAGTTTCTGTAGTGGTTTAACATGCAGTCTCTTGCATCTGTGGTGTATATGGCGCTGAGGAGCATGGTGTACTTCACTAAGGAGGAGGTGGCGTTGGGTTTGGGAGCATCCAAACAACTATTTTGGTGGGTGCCTAGCTTCGACGACCACCATATTGCAGGGCAAAGTGATGGCTAGAATGCGCAGGTGGATCTCATGTCGATGTCACTTGATGGCTTTCTAGAGAGAAAGAGAGAGATGACATGATTAGCTGGGCACCACAGACGACCATGCTTGCCCATCCTTCAATGGCAGGGATGTTTCCTCACGAACTATATTGGCATGGGGTCGATGTTCGAGGCTTTGTCAAGATACAAGTCTGCGCTTGCTGACAGAATACAAACCTACACTACTGAACAAAATACAAACATGCGCTTGCTGAGCCAGGAGTGGGGAGTATCCATTCCCTTATCATCCCTACTGTCCCATAAAAAATTCTCTAATATCAAAACACGGGACAGTCAAGGCTACACTTCATTACATTGCTAATGTTCATCGCTCTGCAGCAACAACCATCACCGCTCTGCAAGTATCGTTGCCACCGTGCACGTAGGCTGGCATGAAGCTCAACATTGGTAGCAAAATACAATGCAGCACTTAACGGCAATGAACGACATCAGCAGACGGCAGGGGAGAACCACCGTCACAATCTGATGGATTTGAAATTTGAATTTCAAAATTCAAATTAAAGTGCATTCACTTAATGAGGTTCACGTGATATTTTGTCTTGAACTAAGTAATGACTCACTTTTCATGAGACCACCCAATGAGCACACCCACACGTTTTTTTGCTAGCACCTAGAAGAGCAATGATGCAATGCTTTGGATCATAATGCAATGCCTTCATCTTTTCTTTTCTTTTTTTTTGAGAGAGTAGAACTTTGAAATTACAACACACGCACCCAACCCCCGTAAGTGGAGGTAATCCGACTCTTAAGGTGAGTCATCCCAGTCGGGTTAGGGTGGCCAATCCATCATTTGGACTAGGGGAACAGCCCCTAAGGGCTACATGTCATACGAGCTGTCAAGGGGGTTTGAACCCAAGACCTTTGACACAAGGGGCTCTTGCTCTACCAACTGAGCTACCTCTCGTTGACGCAATGCCTTCATCTTGCTCGACCTCAAGTTCGAGCTTCAATCTTTCTTTGAGGTTCTAGATCCATACTTTGAAGATGTACATAGAGTATGCATTATGCTGTGAGACTTTGAAGATGCACATTGAGTACAAATTCTAAGGATGGAAGTTCGAGTTCCGACCTCAAGTGACTCTTGTTCATCTGATATTCAACAAAGTTCACGTGCATGTTCTAGTCCATGTGTTAGAGTTGGCTTTGACAAGGAGAGAGGGATAGTTCTATCTCTCAAGCCATTTCTTGTTTGATCATCTGACTTCCTTGGATGGAGTTTAGAGGTGGAGCATCTGATGCTAGACTCTTAGCTGACAATGACAATAGTTGAAGGAATTTTTTGATGGAGTGTGGACTTCTCCTTTCTCCATTTTCTCTCCTTCTCGGGTGGTCAGTGTGGCCCTACAGATTTGGTCACTTCTTTGCCCCTTTGTGAGCTTGTCAATACTAGTTGTGGGATAGCTCTTTGATCTCTTGTGAGTTTTTCAGCACTAGTTTAAATGGGACAGATTTGCAACCCTCTACCTCAACTTTGAGCCTCAACGCTTCTTTGAAGTGGTTTTGGTTACGTTCTCAAGGTTAAGTTGTAATGATACAAATATGTGTAAGTAAACTCCAAGGTAGTCACCTTGCAAGATCTCTACAAGACTACAAGTATTCACAGAATTGAGCAACTTCTTTTCTATATTTATGTCAACACAATTTGGACCTCCCATTTTGTTTGTAAGCATTTTCAAAGATGCTTGATCTAAACTTTTAGTCCTAACATCTTCTAACAAGACTTTTGTCCTTGATGGAGTTGTTGGTCACTGGTGAAGATATGTATCCATCATGCAAGCTAACCATTGTATCTTCTAATTTATTGTCACCATATATGCTTGCTTGCACAATTACAACAGACACATGCTATAGATGGCACACACCCTCAACCAAGATATTTAGTCTCACAGACACTTTTGATATGATCATTGTCTCTGGAAATGCATACTTTCAAAATCTCACTATACTTCTCAAGGAGAGGATCTGCACCACTCTTAGAGTATTAGCATCAAGTATTTTCCTCATGACCATACATCTTTTACACCTTCTTGTAGGGACAACCTACATGTAACATGTGCCACAAGCATTGGGCTCCAAGACAAAACTTAGAGCTTCCTAAATAGCACTTGTTTAGTAGTTTGTACATTTCAGACAAGAATGATGTGCATCCTCAACCAGACTTTAGATGTTCTTAGAAATAGAGGTAAGCAGAATTGTCCCATTTTTGTACATTTTTTTCTAAATTCCTAAATTGTTGTTGTTTCCTATATTGTCATTGCAAAACCCATTTATGGACTGAGACAAAGTGAGTAGGGAAGCCCAGGTATGTATAGTCCAAGTAGGCCAAAAATAGTCTCATTCTAACTAGTGACTTCTTGTAGAGAGCTCTCAAAGGCTTCTTTGCATGCACATTGAGTAGCTCATATTGGATTCTATGGTGCACAGTCTCACACAAGACATGGGGGGTAAGTTCCTAACCTACTAACAATCTTGTTTAAATACACATACAAGGTTAGAGAAATTCAAAAACCCCTGGGCTAGCACAACCTTCCTGGGAAAGAACGAATGCAACAATGATTGTAGCGGTTGGCCCGACACACCAAACTTAACCAACTTGAAGGGGGCCATAGAAAAGTCATGTAAAACAATTCCACAAGCTTAGATGACAATTTTGTCGGAGTCCAAGGGACTCTATAGGATAATAAGCCCAGCTTTTTCCTGGTGATGGAATCGAGTTATGAGAGACTAGGGGATAGCACATGCACGTATCACCATGCCTAATATAGGCCCTTGTCTTGTTAAGCCCCCATGTACCACATGTGTGTCCTTGTCCTTGTCCTGGCTTGTCGTACACTAGACGTGACATTACTCCCCCCCTTGGAGAAGCATTTTCATCCTCCAAAACATGTGGTGGTATCTTTGTAAGAACACAATTTTTTTTCACACTGGCATCCCTAATAGATCTAGCTATCTATTTGATCAAAATACGGTTCAGTAGGAGATTCAATGAAATTAATAAGAACATACTTATTTTTCACATTGTTGTCCCTTTGTAATCGTCTTGTGCAATTGGTCTTTATCCAACATAGTGTGTAGTCTATTTTTAACTTACTAGAGTATTTTAAATGGGTCTCCACAACTAAGAGGTGTCTAAAAGAATACCTTTTCTTGTGTAATTGGCCTTTATCCAACATAGTGTGTAGTCTATTTGAAACTCACTAGAGTATTTTGAATGAGTTTCCACAACTAAGAGGTGTCTAAAAGAATATCTCTTCTCAACTTTCCATGATAGTAACATGCTGACATAACTCATCATCAAAGATTAAGTAAACGATTTACTATCAATGCTCATCAATAAACAATCCCAACATAACTGTGATTGTGGTTGAGAACCTCAGCTAAATATGAAGGGACTAAACCTAGTTGCACCATGCTTTGCCTCATGGTAAGCAAACTCCAACTAGAGAGATAACCTTTCCAATTGGATTGCTTTGTGCTAAGGTACAAGCTTAACATATCCTTTAGCATAAGATTAACACTTGTATCTATCCATGTCTAGATGATTTGAAGTACTGAGGTGTGCTTCCCAACCATTTATAGACAATTCTCCAAAACGATTGGTGTGGGATGGATGTCTAACCTCACTATCCTATCTTATCGTAGTATTAGTGAGAACCATGATTAAATTGTCAATCCATGGGACGAAGTTGACTCGACTAGTGCATAGAGGCTACAAGAGGTTTTCAATCTCTTGGAAAACAACTAACAACTTGCATCTAACTCAAGCTACACTCAAGTGACTGAAATCACCAAAAGTCAATTGCTCATCGGCAACAAATCACATTCGTTACAGCATCAAATGACATCCAAATATAATGAAACTACTAGGACATGTTTATAGGACCTAAGCACACATGCTTATGGTCTCAAACCCCACTTTAGGTCAAGTTCCAAAATCGCGATTATTAACAGCAATGGATTTTTGACCTAGTTGTTTTCGACCCAGAATGCACCTAAATGCTTAGCAATGATGTCCCAATACCCCGCCTATGATTAGTTTTTTATTTGAAAGTGTAAATTCTTAGCTATGATGAAATTAGGTCGCCGGTTGGCGATGTCAAAAGCTACAAAATACCATGATGTGCTTACGTCAATGCGTAGTGCGGTTGCAATGCAACAAACACGATTGAAATGTGACAACCGAGGAGGGAGTAGGAAGCGTGAGAAGGAGAGGCGTGAGAGCCGTTAGCTCACACTATGTATTTCATTATCCAAAACTTAATCAAAACTTTACAAAGTTGGCTTTTATACCTTAGCCAAGGTCTAAAATGTGTAATGTCCGGTGCCCAAGACCTTTGAGACTCCACACTTATTGTATATGCAACCTAGGTACACTAAGTGACCTATGCTTTACATCTTGGAACTCTTATTGAGCCCATAACATGTTACAATTATCACAATGGCTAAATAAATTGGGAAATTGTAATACATGGCCATTTTGAAAAAATGTGAAAAGTGTGTAACTCCAATCTTCACTGCTTCTTCATATTCATATTCGATGTGGATTTATAAGGCTTCGATCTTTAGCAGCTCCTGTTAACTGACGTTGACTCAGTTAACATTCCCCCCTTCCGATTTTAGTGCCCGTCCTCCTCGAGCACTGTTGAAAAGTGTTTGTGGAGGCTAGGGAAGGTTTTGATTGGTTTTTGGTGGGCTGATCGTCTTCATTTGACATTGAATTAGTTGATGAGATTCAATCTGTTGCAGCATCTTCATTGGTCTCAATATGTATGATGTGAGAGATGACGTTGCATTTGTCCGTTGTAATAGCATCATGATGAGGTTGTTGTTTATATATAAAAAGTAGTACAAGGGAAGTAGAATGATGAGGTTCTAAATTAAGGTCTAATACCTAGATGGCCAAAAGAAAAAAACCCAGTGGAATAAAGTGCTTTGGGATACGTGCATTATTGGAGTACTTATTAGCATGGGAAATATCAATAAAGTACTCAAGGGATTATTTGCTGATAGATATGGAATTAAAAAAGCAACAAATATGAGAGGGAGCATGATGGAACATTGGTTTGCCTGTTGTAGTCCACTCAAGGTGCATAGGTGGAAGCAAAAAAGAGTATCTACTGCATATGTCCAATGGTGGGACATCCTATTTATGTATACATAGAAATGCATTGGAAACAATATGCTGTGTAAGAATGATTTTGAGGGGTTATTTAGAAAGATGTTGTAGCTATAAAATCATATGACATGGCTTTGCAAGCTAGCACCCCTTTAAGAATGGTTTTCGTTGATGAGGATGTGTGCTCTCATCTTACTGTACACCGTGCGTGAGTGTTGGACTCTACGACACTCCACCAATTGTAAGTTAATAGACTTCGACTCTTATGTTCATCTCATCCATCATGAGCAACATGACTTTAGATATTCTCAACTCTTCCAGCTTGAGCATAAGCCTAATAACTGTGATCTTAGCATAGAGTTTAATATGACTTGAAGCTTTGGGACTAATGATTTGTTCATTTTATGGGTCAGCAGCCCCAACTCTGACTATGCCAAAGAGTGTTTTTTGCACCCTAGCAACTTGACTTTTTACATTCTTGTGCTTACTACAAACATTTTTTCATGTAAAAGTAAGCTTGAATCCTCAAAAGGAGGATTAGTGAAGGACCAAGTTGGCATTGAAGGCTTCTTTTGCCATACCTATTTTATCATCTTTATGTTGGAATTAGGGTTGCAGAGAAACACACACAGCTTGGAGAAGACGAAGGAAGCTCAAGGCACACAATAGAGAGTGTGTTACTTAGTGTGCAATGGAAATATGGATAGCCCTAGAGTGATGGGCGTATATACAATGCTCGGGGGGAAAAATCTCCTAAAGAGGGGAAAAATACCCGGTGGTCCTAGTGTGTTCACACACATCACTACCACATGTATATGGTAACAAATCCCCCCTCGAGTGATAAGGTGAATGAGGAGCTGGCGCATGAGTAAAGGGAAGTGTCATGCCCTGAGTACATGATCAGTCCCCAAAGCTTTGCAGAAAGCTTCAAGCTTCTCACGAGACAATGCCTTTGTGAAAATATCTGCAACGTTGTCCTCTGTTGGCACATAAGCCAAGTTGATCTCTCCTGCTGAGAGCCTCTCCCTTCCATAGTGGTAATGCACCTCAATGTGCTTTGTGCGAGCATGAAAGATTGGGTTCCTCGCAACTGCCAATGCGCTCTGACTGTCAGTGTAGATAGTGTTGGCAGTGTCCTGTCCAACACCCAAATAAGCCATAAGGCGTCTGAACCATACACACTCAACCGTAGCTGTGAAGACTACCCTGTACTCAGCGTCACAACTCGAAGTGGCCACAATAGGTTGCTTCTTTCTCAACCATGATATACACGAACTGCCAAGCATGAAACAAAAACCACTTGTGGACACTCGCGTGTCAAAACAACCAGCCCAATCTGAGTCCGAAAAAGCATGTAAATCTGGCGGCAATGATCCCCCCTTGGGATAAAACAATCCAAGATCTAAAGTGCCACTAAGGTAGCAAAAAATCCTCTTGACAGCCTGCCAATGCTTAGATCATGGGCTATGCATAAGTCTGTTGACATGTGAGATTGCAAACTGAATATCCGGCCTCGTGTTGCATACATAATGATGAGGCAGCCAATAGCAGTTTGATAAAGAGTGACATCAACAAGATCGCCAGCATCATGTAGACTCAACTTGAAACCTGTTTCCATGGGAGTGGCAAAAGGTTTGCAATCCTCAACTCCAAACTTACATAGCAATGTCTCTATGTAACTTTTCTGACACAAGGCAATACCACCATCACACTGCTTAAACTGTATACCCAAGTAATGATGCAATAGCCCCAAATCTTTCATCTTGAAAGTAGCATTCAAATCAGCCTTAAATTCAGCAATATGTCTCTCACTTGGTCCAGTGATCAACAAATCATCAACATAAAGAACCACAATGAGAAGTACATCACCCTCACGCTTTACATACAATGTGCTTTCTGTTGGACTGTTACGAGAACCTTGTTTAACCAAATGAGTGTCATCTTTCTCATACCAAGCACGAGGAGATTGCTTCAACCCATACAAAGCCTTCTTACATCTGCACACTTTCTTCTCTTGTCCTTTTATGACAAAACCGCGAGGCTGCGTTACATAAACTTCCTCAAATATGTCACCATTCAAGAAATCAGTAACAATGTCTGATTTATGTACATCCCAATCAAAATGAGCTGCCAATGCACATAGAAAACGCACAATAGTCATACGGCAAGTGGGAGCAAAAGTCTCTTCATAATCTATGCCTTTTTGTTGTGCATAACCTTTTGCAAAAAGTCGAGCCTTATGGCGATCGATCTCACCATCTGGCTTGCGTTTCAACTTGTAAACCCACTTCGTACCAATGGCCTTTTTACCAGGAGGCAAATCACATAAAGTCCATGTGTCATTCTCTCTAAGTGCATCATATTCTGATTGCATGGCAGCCATCCAATTTTCTGAATTTTGTGCTTCATCAAAAGACAGAGGCTCCTCAACATCATGTAAGCTAGACACAGCCAAAGCATAACAATCTGATTCATAAGATGCATGGCAAGAGCCTGAACGAGTACGACTAGACAAAGGTGCATCCAATTTACTGTCACACAAAGTGTACACCAGCCATTTTGGCATATCTCTAGCCTGCTCATTTTCAGCCCTTTCCTCATCAAGTACATCATGTACATCTGCATCAGTAATAGGTTGATCTGTAACATTTTCACAAACCCCTATAGGTTGTACATTTGCCTCATTCAAACTTACATTCGTATTTCCACCATTGAAAAGAGCAAACAAAGTGTCATAAATGTCCTATGAGCTTACATTGTTGTCTCTAGTACATGACAACAAGGGTTGAACAGAATCTTCCACAAACACTACATCCCGTGAAACCAGAATACGTTTTGTTTGCGGATGATACCACCTGTAACCTTTGCTTTCAGCACTATAACCAACAAAAATACATTTGACAGTCTTATCATCCAATTTTCTGCGCTGTGCTTGTGGCACCAAAGAATATGCCAAACAGCCAAAAATATGCATGTGCTCCATAGAAGGCTTTCTATCATGCCATGCTTCATATGGAGTAATAGAATACAAAGCTTTCATAGGACACCTGTTTAGTACATAAGTGGCACACATGATGGCCTCAAGCCAAAAAGAATGCGGAAAAGCTTGACTTTTGACCATACATCGTGCCATTTTCGTAAGTGACCTGTTTTTCCTCTCAGCAACACCATTTTGCTGAGGTGTATAAGGCACTTTACATTGGTGTTTTATCCCACGACTAGCCAGAAATGCAGTGAATTCATGAGACATATACTCCCCCCCTCGATCGGAACGGAGGGTGCCCATAGTACATTTCGAGACATTTTCAGCCATAGCCAGAAATTGTTTGAAGCACATAAAAACTTCAGACTTTGCTTTAAGCGGAAATACCCATGCATGCCTGGAGTAATCATCAATGAAAGTCACGAAGTAAAGGTAATTGCCCAAGGACGGAGTTTGCATGGGCCCACAAACATCACTATGCACAAGCTGCAACTTGAATGTGGCCCAAACTGAACCATCCTTTGGAAACTTAGAATGTTGCATCTTACCCAAAATACAGCCTTCACAAACATGTTTGATAGGTGCTTCAAGACGCGGTAAAGAAGCAACCATATTAGATTTTTGCAAACGCAGCAAACTGGCAAAATTCAGATGACCAAAACATGCATGCCAAAGTTTTGCATCCGAAATAGCCCTTGAATCTGCAACTGCATTTGTAAAATTTTGTCCACACTTTTCATACAAAGTGATCTTATACAGCCCACGACACAAAAGCCCAGATGCAACGATTTCATCACCAAAACTGAGATCATGAACTGTACATCTGTCATCCATAAATTTGACTACAAGTCCAAGTCTAGCAAGTGCAGATACAGACAAAAGATTCTTCTTGATCCCAGGTACATAAAGTGTATCAACAAGTGTGAAAGAACTACCATTAGTAGCAGTAAGCACAATCTTTCCAACTCCCTGAACTGGATAAGAGGCATTGTTGGCACAAGTGACAGAATTCCCATGAGGGACAGACTCGAGAGAGGTGAACAATTCACGATGTGAGGTAATGTTCTTTGTAGCACCACTGTCAAAATACCACACATGTGAATCTGTAGTGTTTGACAAGCATGCATCATGGACAACATGATTGTAAGTGCACTCTGCGCTAAAAGCCCATTCTGCATCGACATCAGCATCACAGTCTCCTTTCACAGAAGACTCAACAATGGCTGCATTTGTAGTGGAACCAGCATTTGTAGTTGAACCACCCTCTTTCTTCTTAGCCTCTTTGGCCTTCAACTTAGGACACTGCTTGATCAAGTGATCATTAGCTTTACAATAATGGCAACGCATCTTTTTTTTTACCCTTATCACCAGAATTGTCAGATGAAGTACTGCTAGTAGAAGCATTAGGAACAGAATTTTTGCCACTCGCAACAGAACCATAAGAAGTGGCTGCATTGTTGTTACCACCCTTTCTTTGAGAAGCAATAAAAGCTTGTTCAACTTCACGATGTCTAGTCCTGTTTTTTCTGGAAAGTGACTCTTGCAACAGCAATGTGCATAATGCATCAAACTTGACAACTTCTGGATTTCCTTGGGTCATAAGACTCCAAGTACTAGCAAAAGTCTAGTAAGAATCTGGTAAGGCATCAAGAACAGTTTGCACAAGGGAATTGTCTGAAATGACTTCACCTGTAGAAATAAGTTGCTCATTGATATCCTTGATACTAGCAAGGAAAGTGTCCATATCATCTTCCTCATGCATAATCTTCGACTCCATCTCTTTACGCAGCAAAGCAATTTTAGCCTCATTTCGGCTTGCATAAAGACCAGCCAAAATATCCCAAGCCTATTTTGTAGATTTTGCTGAACGGATGTGAGGAACAATGGTGCATTTCACAGACAATGCAATCAATGCATGAGCTTGCGGATCCTTTACATCCCAATGAGCTTGTTCTACCGTAGGCAAAACAACTCTAATAGCAGCAATCCTTGCAACAAGACCTGCAACATCCTCAACATCGCCTACATCCTCAAAACTAGGACGTACATCAATGCCCTGCACAATATTCCATATGCCCTTTGACACAAGAACGTGTTGCATCATATAAGCCCACATAGGGTAATTATCCCCATCCAACCTGTCCTCAGCATAGCAAACATCTTAAAGACATCTGCGTTGTTGTCAGCCATGGTAAATGTTGCACCTGATGTGAAAACTGCTCAAAAATAGGAAAAACAGAGCGGGAACAACACGTGCTATATAGCACAAACCGTAGAAGACTGTAAGGCACCTCTTATGCAGAAAACGGCATTGACAGAAACTCTACACAAAATGATGAAATAGCATGTGCACAGGGATTTCATTAACGTAATCACAATTGGGTGATTACGTCAATAACTATAGTATTTACATTAAAAAATCACGTGATCACGTTAATTGTTAACGTGACCTTGATATTGACCTGCAAAAATCTATAGAGCTGGTTATCCTATCGGGCTTTCTTATTTTCCCTGTGGTCACCGTCGGGCTTTTTCATTTTCTCGGCGGGCCCGCCGGGCTACTGCATATACCCGGCGGGCCCGCCGGGAAAATGAAAAAGCCTGACGGGCATAATTATATATAGTAAATAGTGTGCTAACCTCGGTCCTTTAGCTAGGCAAATCCTTGGGGAGTGTATCCGAGTGTCGGGTATTGTCATCTCCTTGTGAATTGACCTAAGGTTACAGAGTCACAGGTCCTTTTTTTGGGCCGAACGTGACTCTTAATTCGGTAACCACTTCTAAAAAAATTTAATTCGTTTACCGACATAAAGGTACGAAACCAAAACAACTAAAAACTTGGGGAATCATGCTCATTGCGAAGAAGCCATTGGTCCAAATGAGGGCTGTAATTGGTTTTAGAAGATGAGCATATGTAAATGACGAGTCGATAGTCAAGGGTCGGATGTCCTCTACTAGTGTACCGGGCATATAAAGATCCTTGAAGTCTTACATTTGAGTTGATTTACAATATAAGAGCTATAATCCTTAATTGGGTTGAAATAGCTTTTATATATTGAATTGGTTGCATGGGTGGGCTACAATCCTTCACTGGGTACAAGTAGTCCCCAATTGGGTGATTATATTGAAGAATTATTTGCATTAGTTCATGCATTGGTTTGTACAGAGAGTGCATTATGTATTACAATAGATTATTAGTGCATGAATTGACCAATCATATATTTTATTGCTTTCGTTTGTTTTTTTGTAGAAAATGAAATTAGATGTGTCTTATTATTTGCAAATCAAAGTGGACATATAAATAATCATTATAATAATAATTGTATAGAGAGATTCATAGCATTGTTATGGTTATTGCGTCATATATAGACTACATTGCAATGTGTATGGTTGCTCACAATATAGGTGATCGATATGTGGATTGACTAGCATGCATTGAAAATCTCATATTGTGCATCGTGGTTACTTTCATATTGAATGGTTTTCAAATTATAATATATATTGAAAATTCAAAAAAAAATAAAACTAAACATCTTGTTCTTTTCTCTTCAGTTTTAATTTAAAAGCAATGGAGAAAAATGTGGGCAGAAGTGGTACGAAGAAGCCAAAGAATAAAAAAGCTCCTGGCAAAGAGTGGGATTATGCTCACAACATATGCGGCCGATATATGGAGTGGCAATGTAAATTTTGTCACACAACAAAATTTGGCGGTGCACCACGTATTAGGGATCATTTTCTGGGTAGCACTAAAAACAATTGTAGAAAATGTGAACATTCTCAGGCACCTACAGTTGCAAAGCGTTTGAGAGAAGAGCTCGCCAAAATGGGTGGCAAGAGATGACAGATATATAGCTGTGTGCCTTCGAATCAAGAGTTCCCAGAGCCAAATATTAACTCCGGAGATCCTGTAGTAACGCCAACTAACCTTGGAGAACAACCTGCGCAAGGAGAGAAAATTCCAGGCAGTGTTCCTTTTAAACGTCAAAATGAAGGTGGACTTTGTCAAATGCGTCAAAAATCATTACATCAAAGCTTTCGAGTGCAGTCTCTAGAAGAAGCACAAACAGCACTTGCCAAAGCAATATTCTTTACTGGAAGTGCTTTGGTCATGGTAGATAGCAATCATTGGAAGGCTGCTTGGAAGAAAATTGGTGAGTTTGGTCCAGGATTTTCAGCTCCTTCTTATAACACGATAAGAAATGTTTTCTTGGACAAATGTTGTAATCGAAGTCAAAGAGCGTGTTGGCAAAATAATACTTGGGAATATTTCGCTTTCAGGATGTACGATTGTGAGTGATGGCTGGTCAAATGTTTAGAGAAGACCGTTGATCAATGTAATGTTGGTTTGTCCAAGGGGAGAAATGTTTATAAAGGCGATTTTGATAGTTCTGGTGCAATTAAAAGTGGCAAATACATTTCTGAGGTCTTGATTAATGTAATTAAAGAAATTGGTGTTGAACATGTCGTTCAAGTTGTGATGGACAACGCAAAGAATTGTAAAAACACCAGTAAATTAATAAAGAAGTGCTTTCCACACATTTTTGCCAATGGTTGTAATACGCACAGCTTGAACTTGGTGCTGAAAGAATTGTACCCTAGCGAAGAAACCACATGGTTCACCAAAATAATTGATATAGCACGTCAGGTTGTGAAATTTATCTTGAAACGACAAATAGTGCTCGATTTATATAGGATGCGCATGTCAGTGATGCTGAAACTCGGTTCTACACACACTTTTATACCTTGGAATCACTTCTCCGTAATAACTGTGCTGTGATTGACACATTCAATTGCACGGCCTTTGATGAATGGCAGCTTGAGCAGAAAGAAAAGTGAAAGATAAAATTACATGTCTACGTGGTGATAGCCGTTTTTTCGGCTCTCTGTAATTGCTATAGTGAGTTATCCCCCCCCTATCAAATCACTCAAACACTGTGGTTACCCTCAGCCTTTCACTGTATATAGGCGCGTGTGAGTTAGGGGACTTTTCCCATATCTCCTTACTGAAATAAAAAACCCTAAATTAGCTAGTCATTGGGCTAGTTGAGCCAAAAAAATAAAAAATAAAAAAAATATAAGTATATTATGGCCCATGCGTATGTAAATATTTCTTTGTATATAGGGCCTAAATAAAAGATTTTTTCATAACTATTTTGGTATTTCTTTAAATATTTCTACCTAGGTGTGTGTTATTTATGCTCTGTACATTGCCTCACCATTACCACAATTTTTCTTACCATTTTTCATACTCTTTATTCCATATAGAAATATTTTCATGTAAGCTTCTCTTATATTTGGTGTAACTCCACCCCAACAAAAATCCAAAAAAACTAGTTTTATTTATGTGTATATTTTTTCACTATTGTGATTTTTCCCTTCCTACATCTATTTTGTTTTTTTCCTAAAAAATTAGAACACCAAAAATATTTATCTTTTTATGGTAGCCTCATAACGAGAGAGATTTCTTTTGACCCCTTTATATTTTTTCCACTTATATTATTTATATTTGACATGTACATATTTTTTAGACCCCTCAATATTTGATTTTCTTAGTTGTACTATTCACTTATATCATAATCTCAACAATATCTTCGATTATAGACCTACCAAATAAGGTCAAGGGTAGGTGGCATGCATACATGCACTATGGAGGGCTCACTCTTGGAAGTATTCAAAAGAATCATCCAAAGAAGGACCCCACAAGGACCTTGTGCAGTGGAAAAAAACGATCGGTTTTGCTGAATTTTTAAAGTTCACTTGCTCTCCGAATTTGAAAAGGTGATACAAACAAAAGTTGTAGCTCGTGGGCTGAACTTTTGCCTCAAATTTTTTCATATTTTTTTGAGCTACGAGCTGTGAGATATGATTTTATTAGTGGACCCCAGTTTTCCCATGCTATGCAGCCACACTCTCTCTTCCACTTTATCATTTTCTACTTTCACACACACTTCTCCACTCATCATCCCCACCTCTCTCACCACTCCTCTCTGCACCCTACTCACCTTCTCCTCAACCTTGAAGAATAAGAGAAACCATGGTGAACTCATACCTCCCACACACAATTCCATTCCAAAAATTGACCACCTAGTCTCATTTTTCCTCCTCCAATTTACCCATATCTATCAAAAAAACCACAAAATTCAGCCTCTTCTCTTAAAAGACAGCATCATGGTGGTTGATTACTCAGCTTCAATTACCTTGTCTCTCAAGGAAGGTCAAGAGTGGAGAAAAAATGTACCGTCAAAGCTAGTGGACCGTCAACAAGCGTCAAAATTGGCCCTACTCAAGACACTTGGAGCATCAACCTTGTAAGAAATCCACCTTTTCTTACCTCTTAAGAGTTTTTCTTCCTTATTTGTATCCTACATGGATACTCCCATTGTAAATATCCAATTCTATTTGTAAATTAATACTAACTCTACTAACACTAACCCACTATGAAAAGTCCTATCACCTCCATTTCTCTCCTCTCTCTTTCCCCACCAACTTCTTGATAATTCCAAGCAAAAGAAATTAGATAAATTGCTGAAAATCTAACCCAACCATGGTTAGAGGAGTAACCCTAGCCTTCAAAATTGCTATAAAAGGAGGGTGTAGCTAGCACAAAAAGGGGGAGAAGAAAGAGCACTATGCTATAGCTTGAGAAGCCAAGCTCAACCTCTTGAGAAGGAGCTCTTGAGTGGAATCGCATTGGCATTAGGCATATGTATGTGTTGTATTAGGGGTGATTAGCAAGGGAACTCTATGCCATTGTAAGAGAGAGTGATCATTAAATTGAGAGTAGGAAATCTATCATTTCTCCTACTAGTGTAAGCCCAACATTTGCTGAATCAAGGAGGGTGAATTTGGACTAAGCATGGATACCTTGTCTCCCTTCCAACGTGAAGTCATGGACAATAATGATGTGTAAGTGTCTTGGTGTTTTATTTAAGTTCTTGATAGCTTGTCTCCGGGTATTGTTATCAATTTAGCCATAAATCCCACATGCTGTAAGAGGGCGACAGGGTGGAGAGGACTCCCCTGGCCTTAAGACAGTGATTGGGGTGGCTTTTTTCTTGTGATGTGTTGTGGTGTAATTTACTCAGGCTATGTTGAACAAATACTAATCTCACCAAAGGATCTACCAGAGAAAAAGGAAACTATCTCATGTAAGTATTGTTCCATGAAGCATGAGTGTAACACAAACCAAAATTCCAAGGGGCCAAACAATGAAGATCTTGTCAAGGACTCTGAAGCACTCTCTTTGGAAAACATTCTTTATGATGGTACATGAATATACCATCATCCTGGGGGAGGGCTAATGATAGCCGTTTTTTCGGCTCTCTGTAATTGCCATAGTGAGTTATCCCCCCCCTATCAAATCACTCAAACACTGTGGTTACTCTCACCCTTTCACTGTATATAGGCGCGTGTGAGTTAGGGGACTTTTCCCATATCTCCTTACTGAAATAAAAAACCCTAAATTAGCTAGTCATTGGGCTAGTTGAGCCAAAAAAATAAAAAATAAAAAAAATATAAGTATATTATGGCCCATGCGTATGTAAATATTTCTTTGTATATAGGGCCTAAATAAAAGATTTTTTCATAATTATTTTGGTATTTATTTAAATATTTCTACCTAGGTGTGTGTTATTTATGCTCTGTACATTGTCTCACCATTACCACAATTTTTCATACTCTTTATTCCATATAGAAATATTTTCATGTAAGCTTCTCTTATATTTGGTGTAACTCCACCCCAACAAAAATCCAAAAAAACTACTTTTATTTATGTGTATATTTTTTCACTATTGTGATTTTCCCTTCCTACATCTATTTTGTTTTTTTCCTAAAAAATTAGAACACCAAAAATATTTATCTTTTTATGGTAGCCTCATAACGAGAGAGATTTCTTTTGACCCCTTTATATTTTTTCCACTTATATTATTTATATTTGACATGTACATATTTTTTAGACCCCTCAATATTTGATTTTCTTAGTTGTACTATTCACTTATATCATAATCTCAACAATATCTTCGATTATAGACCTACCAAATAAGGTCAAGGGTAGGTGGCATGCATACATGCACTATGGAGGGCTCACTCTTGGAGGTATTCAAAAGAATCATCCAAAGAAGGACCCCACAAGGACCTTGTGCAGTGGAAAAAAACGATCGGTTTTGCTGAATTTTTAAAGTTCACTTGCTCTCCGAATTTGAAAAGGTGATACAAACAAAAGTTGTAGCTCGTGGGCTGAACTTTTGCCTCAAATTTTTTCATATTTTTTTGAGCTACGAGCTGTGAGCTATGATTTTATTAGTGGACCCCAGTTTTCCCATGCTATGCAGCCACACTCTCTCTTCCACTTTATCATTTTCTACTTTCACACACACTTCTCCACTCATCATCCCCACCTCTCTCACCACTCCTCTCTGCACCCTACTCACCTTCTCCTCAACCTTGAAGAATAAGAGAAACCATGGTGAACTCATACCTCCCACATACAATTCCATTCCAAAATTGACCACTTAGTCTCATTTTTCCTCCTCCAATTTACCCATATCTATCAAAAAAACCACAAAATTCAGCCTCTTCTCTTAAAAGACAGCATCATGGTGGTTGATTACTCAGCTTCAATTACCTTGTCTCTCAAGGAAGGTCAAGAGTGGAGAAAAAATGTACCGTCAAAGCTAGTGGACCGTCAACAAGCGTCAAAATTGGCCCTACTCAAGACACTTGGAGCATCAACCTTGTAAGAAATCCACATTTTCTTACCTCTTAAGAGTTTTTCTTCCTTATTTGTATCCTACATGGATACTCCCATTGTAAATATCCAATTCCATTTGTAAATTAATACTAACTCTACTAACACTAACCCACTATGAAAAGTCCTATCACCTCCATTTCTCTCCTCTCTCTTTCCCCACCAACTCCTTGATAATTCCAAGCAAAAGAAATTAGATAAATTGCTAAAAATCTAACCCAACCATGGTTAGAGGAGTAACCCTAGCCTTCAAAATTGCTATAAAAGGAGGGTGTAGCTAGCACAAAAAGGGGGAGAAGAAAGAGCACTATGCTATAGCTTGAGAAGCCAAGCTCAACCTCTTGAGAAGGAGCTCTTGAGTGGAATCTCATTGGCATTAGGCATATGTATGTGTTGTATTAGGGGTGATTAGCAAGGGAACTCTATGCCATTGTAAGAGAGAGTGATCATTAAATTGAGAGTAGGAAATCTATCATTTCTCCTACTAGTGTAAGCCCAACCTTTGCTGAATCAAGGAGGGTGAATTTGGACTAAGCATGGATACCTTGTCTCCCTTCCAACGTGAAGTCATGGACAATAATGATGTGTAAGTGTCTTGGTGTTTTATTTAAGTTCTTGATAGCTTGTCTCCGGGTATTGTTATCAATTTAGCCATAAATCCCACATGCTGTAAGAGGGCGACAGGGTGGAGAGGACTCCCCTGGCCTTAAGACAGTGATTGGGGTGGCTTTTTTCTTGTGATGTGTTGTGGTGTAATTTACTCAGGCTATGTTGAACAAATACTAATCTCACTTTGATTGGTCATGACAGATTTGTAAGAAGGCATTAGTGCAACAAGCACCCCCTTCCCCCTTCTCTCTCTTTCTTACATATATATATTTATGTTTGCTTGATCATTAACGATACACTTCAAAGCAGCCCGAGCACCATCTCTCTCTCTCTCTCTCTCTCTCTCTCTCTCTCTCTCTCTCTCTCTCTCTCTCTCTCTCTCTCTCTCTCTCTCTCTCTCTCTCTCTCCCGTGTTTTAGTGTGTGAGAGTGTTCCATTGGTGTTAGGGTTAGTGTAAATTCCTTGCTTGTTTGTGGGTTGCTCTAACGATTCTCCTCTTTTGCGTCCTAGTTCGCTCTTAAACTAGGTGGTGCCCCTTGTGTAGTTGGGATTTGGCTGTCGGTTTGTTGTTTTGGTTTGTGTTGTGTTTTGCCCCAACCCCATTGAGCAGCACGGGAGCCTTGAAGGGTGTCTAGAGGTTGCTCTTCTTGTTGCCCGCCCCGGACCGCCTCAGTGGCAATGTAAACAAGGTTGCTTGGTGGAGGAGTGTAATGGATGCATACCATGTAATGATGCCCGTTATGTTCGCGATCCGCGATCTTGATTAAAGGGCGCCAAACTTGGGCAAAGTGTGGATGACATGGTGGTCAGTCCAACAGAGTTTTGAAAATCCTGAAGAGCTGAAAGAGTCTGTAGTAGAGAAGGAGTGGCGATTACCATTCTCTGGCAAAACAGCGGAAAAGTTTGGCTAAGTATTTTCATGCAAGGTGGAAGAGAGCTCATAGTCCACTCCATAGCGTGGCTTACATGCTCGATCCAGAGTATTGGAATTTAGATTTGATATCCAATACAGAGGTGGTAGGTGATTTCTATCACGTGGTCAACACGTTCTACTCCAAAGTTCAGGACTGAATTGATTGCATCAAAGAAATGAGTGCATTTAGATTAAAAGAAGGTCCTTTTGCGAATGATTTTATATAGGTAATGGCAAAAGAGCAACCTGCATGGAAGTGGTGGATGATGAATGGTGTAGAGCATTACTCTACCTTACGTCCTCTTGCAATGAAAGTACTCGCACAATGTGCAACAAATTCAAGTTCTGAGAGAAACTGGAGTATATACAAGTATGTTCACAGCACTATTCGCAACAGACTATTAGCAGACAGAGCAGAGAAATTAGTGTATATGTATTGCAACGAAAAGATACTGAATCACATCAAAAGTGCTAGCTACGAGGAGGAAATGCCAACCTGGTTGTATGATTGTCAAAACGAAGATGAAGAAGATTTCAATGTTGGTGTATCTCAATGCACTGTAGACTAAATAGAAGAGAATTTGATAATAGATGTGGAGGTTGAATTACAAGGAGAACCACAACACTTAGACTTAGAACCAGCTAACAACTCAACTGATTCAATATAGCTTGAGAGTAGAATGAGTAAATGTCAAAAACCATTGTAAAAGACCTTGTATTCAAATGTGTTTTGAGTAATTACAATGCTATCCAAGGATGCATCTAAAGTAGACTAGGGGACCAACTCCAGATGCAAGACAAGGTGGTTGATGTGTGTCCCTTGTACAGGTGTTGGATTCACTCATTGTGTCAGGTTTTGAACGTCCTAACTTAAGCGGTGAATGCTTTTCTCCATCCGGACTTGTGAGGGTTGCGGTGTCTGGGTGGCTATAGAAAGATGTGTTATTTCTGCATCTTTCTCTGCCAACTGTGTCGTGTAAATATCCTTCTCTCTCTTTAACTGTAGGTCGACGCCTTCCACTATCAATGCCAGCTCATCTCGGGTGAAAGTGACACAACTCTCCCTTAAATCATGAGTGGCAACAGTTGTCTCCTTTGACAAGAAGTCTACTGGTCGATGTTGCACAAAGTAAACATATAACATTTTGAAAAAATATAGCGCACAATTTGCATTGTGCAGGGGATGGCCATAAACCTCCAGATAAATCCTCTCAGCGTTATCTTTGATACCATCATGGTTGCACTTCGAAACCTTCCACCTTCCTTTCTTGATCTCTGCGTTCTCACATGGCCATATTGTCTTGATCATGTCCTTTGTCACTTCTTTATTGATCTCTTTCCACTGCATATGGTTTGGATTTTCCCACTTTGAGAGTCGGCGAGGAGTACGCGTTGCTTGTTGTGCCAACATGCCATGTGCCAGAGACTTCACGCGCTGAAATGCATTAACAGCCGCTTGTTGATCGTCGGGCAATGATTGGGTGCCAATATCTTGTTCTTGATCGGCCATTTTCTCTTAGAGGTGCAGTCAACAGAGTGGCAAATATTCAATATCATTGGCAAATATATATTCTCACTCATTGGGACACTGCACGGAATCCACTAAATCAAACCACAACAAATGCGACTAATTGAACCACAAGGCAAATTTGAAATACTGACAGTTAAATGATAAATTATTAAAGATAATTGACTAAAGATAATTGACTCAATTAGGTGAACCACTTCAAACCAGATAATACACTTCAATAAAAAAAAGAATACACTTGACAAGACATGTATATCATAGAAATATTTAAATCGGATAAAATGATGGTGTAAGTTCAACAAGTGGACGTTGCACAGGGTTAGGGTATGTCTTTAAATGTTCTTTGAAAAATAATACATGTCAGAAGCATTCCTTCTTTGGTCCCGCTCTTTTAACTTCATCCAACAATCTACTTTAATTTGAATAGCCCTCATAACATCTTTGTCCGGGTGGTGAAAAACTTCTTCTGGAAAATAAAATTTTTTGGCTGCACTCCAAGAATCTGCCAGCATGTCGAACAGGTAGCCCAATGCATAAATGTCGCTCGCTTTTGTGTATGCATATGTGCACCATGGATCGTATAGTTCTGGAGCAATCCACGGTCGCTTAGCCATCTCAACGTTCCCTTCTCTCTGTGCATTCAAAACTGCTTCGTCTGACTATGCGCTTGGAGACAAATAATTATTTGCTATGCGCTTAGCAGGTGTTATCAGCATCATACCCCAATCAATGATACCGACGCCGGGTTTATTAGCCCGAGTAAAGTCCAACATTACGTTGAACGGGTGCAAGTCATTGTGCACTATACTAGCCAAGTGGGCAGCCGCAACATCGTCGATTAAGGCATGACAAATTGCCGACATCTACTCGACCACTGCTTTGATCCGTACCGTGTCTATCTCGCTTTCAGGGTTGTTTGCTACAGGCAATGACCTCCAGCCGTGTGCATGTGTCGTCTGAACAATCCATGAGCGAACGAGAAGCGGCACATCATGTCACCCACGGTACCCCCATTGTAGTATGGAAATATCGTGATCCAAGGAGCTTTTGTAGTAAACCTAATGCACCTTACAATGGAGGGGTGAAGCGTTTGCATTCCTTGCTCTATCTGAAAGCTGTCAAATTTCGCCTCACTCCCTCCCTTGTAACATTTTCCCACATATGTAATGTGGTCTAGAAAAAATGAGATGCTTTTGATAGTGTACAATGTGCACACACTGAAGGAGCATGATCCAATCCTCATACCTTCTACCAAGGCTTCGTGAGGGATGCCGACAAGATGAGCACACTTTGTATTCAAAGGAGTGCGCATGATTGTGCCGGTGCCGCTGGCATCGGATCAACCTCCCAAATCTGCTTGCGCATCTTGGGCCATCTTCAATCTCTTAGGTAAAGCTTCTTGGTCTTGTGCTTTCACACACTTCATCTTTACCTTCTGTTCTTCCCACAATTTATCCCAAAGCTCCAATTTTGACATGTCGCAAGCAGGTGGGATATCTTCCTTTAAGACTCTGCAACATACTTTCATATTGCCCTGGACTCAACAACTCGTATTGGCCTTCAAGTCGCAACCTGCGCTCTGTGTTCTCCCATATAGCGCTAGTGATGTCTTTGATGTAGATATCGCTTTCACTAATCTGTTGTATGCGATCAGCTCCACATGATGAGATTGCCAAAATACATTCTTTATGAATGGCACGCATAATACATTTCCTTTGATCTGGCGTCATATTTGCACTGGACAATACAAAAATAGCATATCAAATACATTAAATTCATGGTTGCGAATGACACTACCACTCTCACACTATCTCTAGTAAACTCTTAACCACCACTTGAAGACTTTAACAAATGTGCAAGGAAATATTGATAAAAATTGAATATAATCTTCAGTTAAAATTGCAATCTGTTAAACGTGTAAAAAGAACTTCAAACAAGTGGTTTATAAGAACTTAATTCAGATCAAACAATACATGTTAACGGTCTTTAACATTTAAGCATATATTGAATTTTTAACTTATATTTTTCTCCGTGTGCACATACTAATTCAAACAAAGCACACACCGACTTAAAATCTTCAAAAACATTTCAAACATTGGAAGTATACAAATTGGACTAGCAAATTGTGTTCACACACTTTTTTACATAGAATTTATGTAAATGTAGCAATCAAAAAGCGATGATAGTTGATGCTCTTTAAAAAGATACAAAATAATATTTAACATGCAAATTGTGTGCATCTAGATTTTTTGCGGAGAATTTATGTATATGAAGCATTAAAAATAGCCATAATTCTTGAAAGTCCTTTAAAAAGATTAAAACGAATATTAAACATGCAATTTGTATGCAAATATTTTTTACATGTAATTTATATAAATGGAACATTTAAAATAGCGATGATTGATAAATAAAGTATTCTCTTTAAATGAAACATTTAAAATAGAGAATCGCGATGATTGATGAATAAAGTATTCTATATAAATGGAACATTTAAAATAGTGATGATTGATGAATAAAGTATTCTATATAAATGGAACATTTAAAATAGCGATGATTGATGAATAAAGTATTCTTTTGAATATGATTAGCTAGTATATAATTTCAAATGGACAGTTTAAAACAACAAAATCAAACAATTCATACATTTTGTATATGAAATACTCTTCACAGTCGCATTACCGACCAAGTATTTCATATACTTAATACTTTAAAAATTTATTGCACATGCACATACAAATTATATGACGTTCGTACGGTCGGGTTAACGACCTGAACCCCACATTTATGCAAAAATATATGCTCCTAACAAATGACACTCTATTAGCCGCGTTACCGATCGAGTGCCGCCTGAATCTAAGGAAAAACAATGGTCTACATACGAACATCATATAGCCGCGTTACCGATCGATGCCCATATGTTTTTTGGGAAAGGGGAAGGGAAGTTGACTTACCATAAGGATAGTAGATTCGCCGCGTTACCGACATAGTACCCAGACAGTAAGCCAATACTTACCACAAGGACACCAACTTCCTCGCGTCACCGAGGTGATGCCCCCGTGATAAGCATTGTTCCGTAGAACAGCTTACACACACACTCCCATTGTGTGGTAAGGTACCTTATTACTGCCACGCACTACGACAAAAGGCACGCTACCACACAACGCGTATACACACACACACACACACACACAACACATACTCGGATTGTGTGGTTAGGTACTCTGCTCGCTGTCACGCACAGCGACGCAGAACACGCTCCCACACGACCCCCTTTCTCCCTCTCTCCTCTCTCCTCTCGACGTACCTGCAAAGGTGGTCGCAAGCGCTCTCTCTCTCTCTCTCTCTCTCTCTCTCTCTCTCTCTCTCTCTCTCTCTCTCTCTCTCTCTCTCTCTCTCTCTCTCTCTCTCTCTCTCTCTCTCTCTCTCTCTCTCTCTCTCTCTGAAGACGAAAGTGCTAATACACCCAGCGGGCCCGATCGGGCCCGCATATATATAACGCTAATAGCCCGCCGGGCTTTTCAGTTTCCCCGACGGGCTTGCCGCGGAAGCTGAAAAGCCCAGCGGGAATTTTGTGGGTTTGCAAATCACCCTAAACCGGGTTCTGTGTGATCATGTAAATGTGTCAATAAGACCTTGTGATCACACAAAATTTGATGTAATTATGTAAATATTAAATCCCTGCCTGTGCAGTACTACTTGTAGTGGAAATGGAGGCCGAAATGAGTCCGAATCAGAAATATGAGCAGACTAAGCTCTACAAGCTCTCCAGAAATATTTTTCGACCTGCAAACGCTCGCCAAATCTCACTGAAATCGGAGAAAGTGAGAAGGCGTGTACTGGAGCAGCTGGCGACTAAGCTCGGGAGGATGAAACCTGCTCTGATACCAATTGTTGGAATTAGGGTTGCAAAGAAACGCACACAGCTTGGAGAAGACGAAGGAAGCTCAAGGCACACAATAGAGAGAGTGTTACTTAGTGTGCAATGGAAAGATGGATAGCCCTAGAGTGATGGGCGTATATACAATGCTCGGGGGGAAAAACCTCCTAAAGAGGGAAAAAATGCCCCAGCGGTCCTAGTGTGTTCACACACATCACTACCACATGTATATGGTAACACTTTAAATGTGCATTTTCATTGGTTGGGTTGTCCTTCTTTGATTGTGAAGACTCCATTATTTGTTTGATTCTCCAATTGGGCGTGTTGATAGGAGTCTTTGATGTTGTTGTAGGCCTCTGTTGGCTGTAGGCATCTGGCTTTTGACTCAGAGCATTGAAAGACTTAGGAATCCAAATCTCTTAACGACCTTTGTATCTCCTTTGTTGACTTTTCTTCACTCTAGGTCTTGCTGAGCTCTTGAGATCTTCATGCAGGTCTAGTGTAGTTGCAGTTGGCTTGTGGTTAACTGGTAGCCAAATCTTTGTATAACCTGTGTAGAATCTTTGTCCAAAAGGAACATTCTTTGAGATCCGTCTTTATTCTGTATCCTCTTGAGACTTTTGGTAGACTTTAACATCTTTCAACGTTGTTCTGTTGTATACCTGCTTCTTACATATCCTAGGATATTGCCGAGGTTGATACCTTGTGGGCCTTATTTCTTGCGAGGGACTTGAAGCTACTTCATATGCTCTAACTTGTGGCTTTGGTACCCATATCTGTTTATTACCTCCATAGTACTCCTATTCTTTTAAGCTCCATTGTGATGCTATCCATCCCGTGTGTTCATCTTTCTGTGTTAATTTTTTGTCCTTAATCCAAACCGGATCATCGACTTTGATTAAACTGCTTGGAATAAACACTTGCTTGACTTTCCTTTGCTTTCTTGAGTACTTTGGCTGAAATATCTTTGCTTTTCTGGGTGTCTCCTTAGAGGTTTTAGTTGGGTCAGCAATTACTTTAAGTTTTGAAAGCCTAACTTGCTTGAAGAGGCTGATCCATGAGGGTTCTTTGATGTAGAGGTGTATGATGTTACATCTTCTTTGCTAATCAATGGAGGGTCCACTTTGGCCTTACCTTTGTCTGCAAGATTTGTCTTCTTTACCTCTGGTCTTGGTGGCATTCTCTGCTTATGAAGTTTTGCTCAATGGAAACGTATCATCTTCAATAAGATCTGCTTTGATATCAATCTCCATTTGAACTCTGCTTGAGGACCTTGTGCTGTCGTCCGCGGGTGACCAATCTTGGTCTTCATTCTTTGTTGCCTTTGAAGACTACATCTTCATTGAATTCTATATCTCTAACATCTTCTAGGCCATTGGCATTCCCATTATGATGCCGTCTAGCATATCCTTTGTTGTGATCACGTGGAATTGAGCTATGATGATTTGTGAACCTACTTCAATGGTAATGGAGATGATTCCCCAGCATTCTTCTCGTTTGTCTCCAGATATGATCACAAATTCAGGAGCATTTTCCAGTTGTGATTGGCCACATTTTTTCCAAGTGCGAAAGGACATGAGGTTCTTGTCTAGCTGAAAATTTAGCTTTACTTCTCTTGACAGCGTTTCTTCGTTCTCACTGGTGATGTTGCACTTGATCTTCTCAGGGTTTCTTTCTGTATTGTTTGCTTTTGTGGGGGCGGTCTCTATGGGTTGAACTTTTTCTACATTGGCTTTGTCTTGATCACCTGCTTCCGTTGATGTTAGCTCGTTTTGTTGTAATACCGCACCTTTTTCTTGCAATTGTTGAGCATTGTGTGCCTGCATTTGAGTAACTTTTGATCTTAGAAGATCCATTGTACTTTACGACAGAATCTGTCTCTTTGGAGGAGATTTTGGTGGTGACCTTTGTGTATCTTCTGGACTTTAGCTTTTGTTGATGTTGATTTTTTTGTCATGCTTTGCATCATCTTCAGATAGTCCTTGACTTCAGTCATGCCATCCTTATGGGCTTGTACAAGGTCATAATCTTGCTGATCTTCGTTACCATGTGCATCTTGATATGCATATGAGAGCTTGGTCTCTTGCAACTATTTGAACACTATGGGATTTCTCGGCTTTTGACTTTGACTTGTGGAGATCAACTGAAACTTTTGTCCCTGATGATCTTCATAGAAGAATTTTTCTGCAGATTTTGATGGTTTCTAGGTCATGGATTACTTCCAACAACCATATGGTCTTCCAATGGTTTTTGCTTTGAAGGGGTCTGCTGGCTAGAAATTCTTGGGCTTCTAACTGGTGTAGCATTTTCTGGTACTACAAGTGAGCTTGATGAATTTGAAACTCCCCCCTTCCTAGGGTGATCACTATAGCCTGCTTCATTGTGAGAGCTCAAAACTATTTGGCTCTTGTTGAGTCTCACCTTTTGGGATTGTGAAGGTACACTTTGGGTAGCATTGTTGATGTTTGGCATCTATAAATCTTCTGCATAGTATCCAAAGTATCTCCGTGAAACATGACAAATTATTCCCCAAGTCAAGCTGTAGATAGCATTATCCTTGCCCTGATATTGTCTATCCCATGGGTCTCCTTTGATATGAGCTTCTGTGGTTTCAGGACCCAAGGCATCATAGATGCTAAACTCTCGTCTATATCTACAACTATTTTGGTCAAAGTATATGCTCGTTTGGTCAAAACATCGAAGCTTGATTTCTAATGCAGGAGAATTTGGCTTTGAACAGATTCCTGTTTTCACTCGGGTAATATCCTTTAGCTCTAGATAGGATGGGCTATATATATCTTCTTTCCCCTGAAATGAACCATCCTTTCTGATCTATCTCACTGGCTGCACTTCTATGAGCTGGTATATGGGCCGTTCGAACACAGGTTGATCCTTTTTGTACAGTTTTCCTTTCTGGTCTACATAGTGTGCATATGAATTATGTGTACCATACAAAGCTAACATCATTCTGTTTGATGTGTCCCTTAGACTCATGAATGATTGCACACTTGTGGCAGTGGATGCAGAATCATTTGCAAACCTAACAGTCTTTTCACCCTTTGGTGATATCTTGACACCTTTACTAAATTCATGCAAGAATTTGTTGTTCAAAGAATCAATTTTGAGCTTTTCAGGTGCATGTGCATCTTTATGTTGATTTTGAACTTGCAGTGTTTTGAATTGTGCTTCTAATGGTAATGCAGAATCATCTAATTGCATTAAAAGTGACAAGTTAAATGCACTTACATCGAGATTCGCATTTCCAATTTTCTCTATACCTTACTTGGTGGTTGATGTGTCCTTGTTCTCTGGGTTTCTTGGACAATCTTTAGAAAAATGTCCACCTTTTCGTCCACAATCTACACAATATTCCATGATTGGTGGTATTTCATTTGGTTTTGTCATGTCAAGCTCTAGTTGAGAAGTTTCTGCTTCTATGTTGGCCAAGTTGTTGGCATCTTCTTTTAAAACACTAAGCATCAAGTTGTAGAATGCTCCATCTTGACCTTTGTACCGTCTTTGGCTCGGTTCTCCAATTAAACTGGCTTCAATTGGTTGATCTGTTGGATCTTTCATTTCTCGTTCTTGATTATAGATCTGACCACTGTAGTCCATGTACAATGATCCTGATTGCATATGCACTAACTGTATGTTTGCTGGCTTGTGCAGATTTTTGGATAAACGCTTGGGTTGACTATCTGAACTTCTATCTGCACTTCATCTTTGAGCTTGCAATACCTGGCTCCACTGAAGTCTGTGAACATCTAGGAGTTCTCTAAATCTTGCTTTACTTTGATCAATAAGATCTTGGCTCCTGTGCTGCTTTTGCTGCTCATTAGATATCTATGGCCTTCTGAATCATCATATAAGACTTTATCTCCATTGTACCATATAGTTGTAAAATCTACTATGTTGCACTTGTACATATATTACCACTGCTACTGGCTTGATCTACTGTACTTGAACTCTCAACTCGAGATGAGTCCATGTCGACTAGTTCTATAAAAACTGTCTCCTAGCAGATTTTGGTATTGATTAGCAAAAAAAATTCTGCTCGGGTTTGATAAGACTACTTTTGCCAAAGTACTTTTGGCAGTTGATTTATCTTAGACTCAAAGTTGATTAACTCTAGCTCGAAAGTGTCAGAATTGATTGCAGCCTTTGAAATGATGAAAATCTAGGCCTTGAATAACCTAACCTGTAGATTAGATTGTTATCCATTTTTTCCACTTGACTTGAATTCAGCTCTTGTCAAGCTCCCAATTCTTTGTCTGCAACCTGGTTCTTCAATCTGAGCTAAGTGAGTCAACAATTGAGATTTCCAAATTCTATCCTTGCAAGGAGCTAAAGGACTAATCTGCAACTTGAAAACTGAGTTATCATGTATTAATTTTGATCCAATGGAACCCAAACTTGGCCAGTGGCCTTGTATTATGGAGTTTTACCACGCACCGAGCAAGTTTTTCCGAGCAAAGACAAACCCGAGCAAGTGCTTGTACGCAATGAGTAAATTTTATCATCAATAGAATATTTATTGTTTGTTATATATTGCTGCACTACAATAAAAAGAGTTTTCAATGGATAGACTACCTCCTAAATTCCAAAAGATCAAATTTTACTTTAAAAAAAGTAGCACAATATTTGAAAATATTATCTTTTGGCTCAATCTCTATTTATTTAACTGTAACCTCTTCTGCTTCTACTCTTCTTTGGCTTGGATTTTCTCGCTTGGACTTCACAGGTTTGAGCATGAAGTAAGATTGATAGACTAATAAGAGCTCTAGACCTTTACTTAATGCTCAAGTCATTCTATGTTTCTTTTTTGTAAGGTAAATGCTCCCTTGTCTAGTACTTTGGTTCTTGATTGTCATTTATACTTGAGAGCATGTGCATCCTTCCTCCTCTTAGCCACATCAATTTGATAGCAATTTATTGCACCTCATTAGTTTATTTATACACCAATCGTCCCTTCTATGTCGTCTTGCCCTGCCCATACTACAAGGTTGTGATCTTCATACAAGGGCACCCTTTTTACACAACACATGTCCAACAAACACCATTAATTAAGAAAGACTTTTTTTGTTACAATAAAATCATGTTTTTCTTTAATTGACCAATATATTCCTTTGTGATCAATTTACAAAAACAACAATCAAAATTAATACAGTTCTATGCCTAAAATTTTCAAGAAATACATCATCATAATTGAAAAAAGTTAGTTGGAAACAAATAAAATATTGAGGATTTTTTAACCATATAATGTGACAACTTCAAGCGTCAATTGAACAACTTCTTTCACAAAGATTGAAGATGCTGCTCCTTTTCATTTTGAATCCTTGTTTAACAAAATATGGCAGATGTCAGGAAGGCCATAACATCCATCACACAATGGGCACATCATCGTCGGAATATGCTTTACATCTTTGCTCATGTGGAATATTCATGCCGCCACCAATTATGGAAGGCGAATTCAGCTCCAATCTATGAAGATCAAAACCATGACATACCCTAAAAGGTGGTACTAGAGCCTTCTTCAAATGTGGGACGAAAGTTTCAACAAGAGGGAAGGCCATTGAAGTGACTTTGCATACTAGTCTCTTTTGAGCTTGTGTCTGCTCGCGATAAGGTGGTATCCATCAGAAAAAACAATGCTAAGTGAGAGAAGATGCTTAGATCTCTCTCTCTCTCTCTCTCTCTCTCTCTCTCTCTCTCTCTCTCTCTCTCTCTCTCTCTCTCTCTCTCTCCAAAATGAGAAACAATATCACTATCATTGGCAAAAACCTCATTAAAAACCAGGCCTTAAGTGTATTTTTAAGGGTCAAAGTCAAAAATTCCAAGCTAGTTTTGAGGGTGGTATTGAAGGAAACTGGCTAAATTTGGAGGATTTTAGTGTAAAACTCGGTAAAAACCAAATTTTTTTGGTTAAGATATTCAATGTTATTTTTTCCATTGGTTTTTACAAAAGGTTTTGGTGAACACTTACTCACAGGATCATCTCTCTCTCTCTCTCTCTCTCTCTCTCTCTCTCTCTCTCTCTCTCTCAGTCAAGAGGATAGAGGATCCTTGGAACACCATTACTTTTCAAGTCATAACCAAAACTCCTATTAGCAATTTTAATTGGTCTGAATCTTCCAATCATTCAAATTGTCTTGCTAGAAAGTGGATATTTACAGCATGACTCCATCAATGCTGATGACTAGCATGTCGTACGGATATGTCACATAAAAAAGAAGTTAAACTATAAACTATCAGATAATGGCTCAACCTAAAACACCAGTCAGAAGGCAGCCTGTACATGTGTTTTCCCCCAACGCAGCAATTTAAGTCTTCTGGTGAACACTGACTTAGACAAAGCAAACAGCCCCATCAAACCTTTCTTGACAAGTGGGGACTCAAGTACTTGAGCACTTTTGACACCTTAATATTGTCTCATCCAAATGCCTTCTTAGGGGGAGGATCACATAAGATCTATGATTTCTCAGTACTACTATGGAGCTTGTGAGCCTTGATGTAGTCCCTACTAGCTTGAGGGCATCAGACCTCATGGTCTCCGAGGTTTGCAAGATGGGAGCCAGGTTGGAGGAGACACTATATAGAGGATCTGAGTGCCACCTCTGGGCTTAGGCTTGGGTCGTGCTCCGGAGTGGTTTTGAGTTCGGCCTTTTGCACTTTCTTCCTCATTTATCCATCGTCCTCCATATCTCCCCCTCAAGCGAGTGGTAAAGCTCAAGAGAGACGAGCTAAGTTTTGTAGGATTATAGAGTAGGAGAACATCGTCCAGATGGTAGAAAAAAAACATGCCAAATTTTTTCATGGAGGGTTGCCCATCTACATCATTGCCATATTCATTGACACCATTCGCTTTTGCGTTTCCTAGTCCTCATCATCACTTGGGATTGATCCATTGAAGGAAGTTGTAAGAAGTCTATCTCTGATGAATAGTTCAACAATTGAAAAATTGCAAATAACATCATTGGCAAAGGAAGCCGACACTTCTTCTTTGATGCTACCCAGGTCTTGCATGCACATTTGATTCTTTTTTTTAATTTAGTCCTCCATTTCTATTTGACTTTTGAATATTCCCTTGCCTTTGGGGACAAAATGATGGTTGGACTTGATGATTGGAATTTACATTCAATGACAATAAAAGCTGCAAATTATGGTCCGTAGGCAGATCCATCATTTATGCCAGGGTGAGAAATTCCTCCGATGGTAATGCTTAATCCAAAAAAGGTCTTCTTCTTTACTTTGGGATCCACCCAAGGCTCATCCTAGTACTTGACAACATAGAAGAAATTTCCCTTTTCTGTCAAGGTCGGAGTTCGGGGGCAGCGGATCGTGGCCCTCCATCTCGCCCTCATTACTGGACAAAATTAGCTTGCAGAGCTGTTCAATGCTTGACACATCAGCACCCGGAATAATCGTGTGTCTCGTCCAATCAATGGCAACCATCATTTTCAATGATTGCATGGCAAATTAGCTCTCAGAATCATCGCTTGTCTGCTCCAATGATCGCACACCAAATCAGCACAAGTAATAAACGAGTGGGGGCGTGGTGCAGCTGAGCACATGGTGGGGCCTGCAACAAACTCGCACAGAGGGTAGTGCATGAGGTGTAGGACGAACGTGCAGGAAGAGCAACCTATTGGCTCCCCGATCCTTGATGGCCAGGAATGGTCCTGAGGCACCACTCCCCACAATCCTCCTCCCCCATGGCTCCCGGCATCCGCCGGTCGCCAAGGGGAGCGAAGGATTATGGGGAATGGTCCTTGAGGGACCATTCCCTACCCCGTAAAATTGAAATTCATGCACAAATCTGAGTCGACAACAACTTGAAGTACAACTGCCATTTCTCCTTGAAGTAGAGATTGTTGATGGGGTGGATTTGATTTCTTCACTGGGATACATGCTATAGCATAATTTCCAATTGTGTAATACAACAAAGGGTTTCTGAGTATCCAGTGCTCATGTTTGTGCCCATCCATTGCTCATGTTTGTGCCCATCCATTGAGGGCTTTTCTGGTGCAACTTCTTGACTTGGCAGGAGAGAGCCTTCTCCACGGACTGTTTGCATTTCATCATGTGCTGTGAGGAATTGATCTTTAGCATGCGCAACGGGTGCGGGATTATCGCTTTGCGCACCTTGGCTTGCAGTTTGCTTAAAGGATGCGGCATGCACATTCACATTTTGGCTTGCAATTGGCTCAGAGGATGCAGAGGCGGTTTCTTTGTCAAGGTAATCTTGCCCTTCATCTCCATTTTGCGGCAGGAGGTCGCCATCTTCTTCTCCTCTTTGCGGTGGGAGGGGACCGACATCTTCTTGGGGGGATCCACCAGCTTCGGCAACACCTTTTGCATCACCTTCAAGGTGAAATTTAGCACCTGCGTTGCATGCAGGGAGATTACCTTGTTCTGTGCATGGGGAGTTGTGAAGGAGAGACAGGAGAGAGAGGAGTGTGGCGCAGAGAAAGGAGGGGAGCCACCCTCAGGTTGGACCGTCCGACCCCTTGATACCTTGTAGAAAATAGTGATAGGGACACAGTACACAGACCATCGCTCTCTCTCTCTCTCTCAGATGCATGATACTTTTTATGAAGTTTTACTATGTTTATAATGTTTGTGTGTGTGTGTGTGTCCTTTTTGCATGCCAGGTTGTGAGGGGAAGGCCTTGGTTGGGGGCTCCTGCAGGCAGAGAGAGAAGAGCCGGGAATGGGCGAGACTGGCAAAAAGGGAGGTGCATGTTGCTGCTGTTGGTGGAGGCCGAGACAGTTGCGGGCAGAAACCGGAGAAGGGTTGAACAAAGGAGTAAGGGAGGTGGAGGGGGAGAGACAGGCGCAAAGGGGCGAAGGGAGCAGGGACAAACAGAGCAGACAGGTTGGCGCAAAGCGCTCTCTCTTTCTCACTCATGGAAAGGAGGAGGGAATAGTAGGATTTGGTTCACAATAGAAACTCTCTGAAAGAGAGCGCGCCCACGCGTGCTCTTTCAGAGAGTTTCTTTTTTTATTTTGACTAAGGGAGAGTAGATCAATATTGAATAGTTATGGAAGAAGAAGCAAGGACCAACAGACAGGAGGCGGCGGAGAATATGGAGGAAGGTGACGTTGATGAGGAGGCGATGACGGTGAAGGAGCTCCAAAGGACGGCACGCAGCGTGGTGGTGGTGCTTCTATGGACGCTAATAACAGGCTTTCTAGTGCTCGTTGCGGTGCCCTACGTGCCCTCTGCCTTGCTGTTTGTGTGGTTGGGCATCATTCTTCTCCTGCTTTACATGAACTTTCTCGTTCTATGGGAGCTAAGGTCCAGAGCTAGTCGTCGGCCTGAAGCTGCGACCGGAATGGATATTCAGCAGACGCAATCCGGAGATGTCCCGATTTCGATTCCCGCCCCCAACGTCGTCTGCACCGAGCTTCCCTGGCTTCTCTTTGCAAAGGCCTGCATCCCCCTTTTCCAACAAGGATTGCGGTATCTGCCTTGAAGACTTTAAGGCGCGCGAGGAGGTCCACTTGTTGCCCTGCTACAACCACGTCTTTCATGTCCGGAGTATCCATCCATGGCTCCTCCTCACTCCCTCTTGTCCTCTCTGCCGTTCTAACCTCAACAAGCCCAGTATTAGCTGCCACAATATGGCCACTACACAATGCTCACCTCCCCCTATCACCAACGTTGCTTAATTAGAAAAAGAAACAAGTGGTCTGATACTTTGTCGTCTCCACCTGCTTAGGATTCATTACATCCCTTGCTTGTCTGGTTGAAATTCAAGTATTTACTCTTGTTTGCAATAATAGGCAATTCCAATATCAAATTTTGCACCACAAGCTTCTTGCCTTTCATCAAAATCAAAGCGCAAAAAGGATGCGGAGGGACTCAGCAGGGACTTGCTCTCTCTGTCTCTCTCCCTCCCCTCCCTCGGGTCTTTCACCGTACTAGAGAGCGAGGCCTCTCTCTCTCTCACACACACACACATTGATGAAAACCTACAGTCCAGTTGCAGTATGACGCAGTTACTTGAGCAAAGTCGCGGTGGACCAACGAGCTCAGAATCATCTCAGCTCAGGACCTCAAGAAGGCGAGGCTGCAGGTCGGGCGTACGCGGGCTTACGTAGTGGCGTACGTGGACGGCGAAGAGGACGACAATATGAAGGCCCAGACAGGAGTGGATGAGCACGAAGGCGAGAATCCGAACGACATCATTTCGCTCAGCGTGAGGGAAGCGCAGCTATGGAAAGACTCGCTGGTCAGCTTGCTGACAGTTGACATTTACAATAGGGGCAGCAGGCTGCCGGTGGGCACTGCGATAAGGGGCTCCGACCACCACCTTCTACAACCCCATCCAGTGCCTGGCATTCTGGGTGTGGCTGCCGTCCGGCGAGCCACATGGCATCCTCAACGTCTGGATCCCCCCTCTAGCGAGTCACCACCACGATTCGCAAGACATTTTGGCTCTCCCTCCACCTCCTCCCTCTGCCCACTTCCTTCACGCCGGCCGCTCCCCCCCTTGCTCTGCTGACTTGCATGCCCACTGCCTCTCTCTGTCCCCAGCCGACCATGCAGACTTTCACTTTCGATGTCTAGCGCAGCTAGCTTTCTCCTTTTAAAATCCTCTTCTTCTTCTTCTTCTTCTTCTTCTTCTTCTTCTCTCTCTCTCTCTCTCTCTCTCTCTCTCTCACACCCTATAATGGCAAAGGTCCCTCTGCGTGAGTGCATGCCTCTGTATGTGTGTGTGTGTGTGTGTGTGTGTGTGTGTGTGTGTGTGTGTGTGAGAGAGAGAGAGAGAGAGGGCAAAGGCTGCTTGGGTGTTAATAGGAGAGAAGGCAAAATGCAGATAGAAGGAGGCATGTGCGTAAGGAGACAAGGCATGCGTGGAGTTGGGGGGATTGAGAATGGAGGATTGGCGTTGTGGGTAGGATGGAGGGAGGTATGGGGAAGGCGATTGTTAGACGAAGAGGAGGGAGAGAATAAGGGAATCTTTAGACTAATTGATTTTTTTAAAGTGTACCAGTATGTAGTATATAGTTTTTTTTTTTTAGAGAGAGAGAAGTATGTGCCGACGTTTTAAAAAACTCTCTAAGAGAGAGTATGTGTTAGTAGAGTATGGGATAGTTTCCTACGATGTTAAAACTCTCTTCTTCTTCTTCTTCTTCTTCTTCTTCCTCCCCCTACTCTCTTTCTCTCTCTCTCTCTCTCACACACACATACACACACGGTATTGGTCACACACACACGCACGGAGATGCAAGTGGGAAATGGATCATCTATTATACTTTCTCCGTGGAGGACGTAGGGGCGGCTACGACGGCAGTTTGGCAAGCAAAGAGGCCAGTTGAGGCTGTGTCCACTTGGTGGGAGGCGTCGAAGAGAAGATCCTCCATCAGCAGTCCACCTACAGAGCTGAAAGCCACAAAGACGACGTCAAAGCGAGCAGGGGTGCAAGCAAGAGTTGCAGAAGAGTACGTACTACTGCTACTATTGAGAAAAGCGAGCATGGCACCGTCCTGCAGTAACAACTTGGTGTTCTTGATCTTTGTAACATTTTAATGGCCTAATAACTTATGTGTAGCGGAAATTAGCATGAACATAGTGGGCATTTCATTAGAATAGATTCCTAATGAGAATTACAAGAGTGCTTGGGTGGAGAGAGCAACAAAAAGCATAACACCTAGTTAGATAGCATCAATAATACTTTCAAAAGAGAGAGAAATTAAGCTATTGACAACAGTTGAGGACCGAATTTGCATGGAGCCGGTCCCCCCTCCAAAAGACTTTGTATTATGGTTTCTCCCATCAAGAGAGACATTGTACAATACAATTCTTTGTGTTCCTTCAAGACTAGCTAGTGCAATGAAGATGAAAGCTTCATGCACTAAGCAAAACACTTAGCAAACACAACTTTAATTATCCCCGTTCTCAGACCCAAGACCTCACACACCTTCGAAGATGGTGAGAGCTAGCAGGGTATGAGAGTAGATTGAGGGGAAGGAGTATCTTACGAGAAAGATGTACATCTCCTCACATAATCACTCATATTAGCATAGCTTTAGCTTAGTAATTAGCTTGGTAGAGGAGATGAGCATGCATTGAAGCTTGGCTCTTGGTTGGATTTGCATCCACATGCCAAGAGTGTGTTGATGTAGGCTTCTATCTCACAAGCTTGGAGTAGGTGATGAGCTCTCCATTAAAGCTTGGGAAGAGATAGTCTTCTCTTTCTTCACACATGAGATTGTGTGAGTGTGTGTGTGATAATGCCTTGCAAAAATCAGCCCCCTCTCTCTCTTGGGCGAGCCCCCTTGCTATTTGCTCTTGCAGGCTCCCTATTGGACAATGCCAAGCTCACCCAATGGCTATTAAGCAGCATAAGTGATAGCCTTCTAACATGTGTCCCCCTTTCCCCTTTTGTGAGAGCTTAATCAATTAAACTTAATTGATTTAAGTGAATTAAATCCCCATTGGACCTTTCCCCATTCTGACCAATAGGAATTAAGTAGCCCATTGGGCTGCTCAATTCCTATTGGACCCCTTCTCAGGCTGTCCAATAATCATCCAGGAGACTTAATTTTCATTGGTTCTTTTTATTAAGTGTTTTAAAATTAATTAGGCTAAATTTACTCTAGCCTAATTCTCATTGGTCCACTTCAAGGGTCATTCAATAGGAATTGAGCACATTTTGGGAGCAACTAGCTTAGGCATCTGACATGTGTCCTTCATTCCCTTTGTGTAAAGGGGGCTTGTGTGTGTGTGTGTGTGTGGCTATCTCTCTCATCCCCTACCTTTAGGGCTCGCCCCCTCCTGTGTAGGGATGTGTGTTGACTTTGGAGAGCACACAAACCACCCAATTCATCCTAAGCTTTAACCCTTTGGACACAACCTTTGAATTTTGGAACCTTAGCATTTTGGAAGTTTTAATGGGCTGAACCTTAGGGTCTTTTTAGCCCATTGTTGCACATGGCTCTTTTGCAGATGGCCCCCCCTTTGGATCCCTATTTTCCCTCCTTTGGATCCCTACTGTGGCCGGTCTGCTAGCTTAACCAATATTCTAGCTTTTTCTCCCCTGGCACTTCCCCACATTAAATGATCAGTTTAATATGAGAAAATCATTTAGGAGAATTAGATATTGATTATTATGACAATCTTCATCATCACTTCCTCAGGGAGAGATTTTCGTTGATCGTCAGTCCCCGCCCTCGCTTCATCTTCATCTCTTGTTGCCCCGCCAGAGATCCTTTATCCTCCTTTAATATACCTCCTGAATCCCGACCCTAAGTAATGTATGTTTGCGCATTCAAAAGAGTAGGGGGGTATATTAAATAAGGGGGGTGAGTGGTGAGGTGCATATCAGAAAAGCGAAAGGGTGGTGGGGAGGGAGGGAATCTTTCCAACTAATAATACAATTTATTTAATTGTGAGCCATATGTATTGAGAGAGAGAGAGAGGGAGAGAGAGAAATGCGATTTAGCAGTTGCGCCTCTCCGGTCTCCTTTTGCTGCCTCTACCCGTCCCCACCAGAAGTTCTGAATTCTTCATCGTAGGAGCGTGTGCTTTCCCTCCCCTACCTTGCTTAGTCCAACAACCATCATGATTCTTCACACTTGATGCTTAATCAGGTTGGGGTAAAACCTACTCAAGCCGCAACACCAAAAATGATGGTGCGACAAGAGATTAGGTCAGGCTGCGTCAACATGCAAAAGATCTACTTGTGACAGAGTCCAAGGTCGGGTAACACACATCAACACAAATATGTTGATCCTATACGATCTTCGCCTTCTCAGCCTCTTTTCTTCTAGGCTTCCCTCACCCATATGCGATCCCCTCCTCCTCCTCCTCCTCCTCCTCCTCCTCTCTCTCTCTCTCTCTCTCTCGAAAAAAAAAAAAAAAAGTCCACACCAGCGCGAGCTCTTTCAGAGACTTTTCTTTTAAAGAGATTGAGAGAGAGCAAGGAGAGAGAAAGAGAGGGGGAGGGGTTGGAAAAGAAACCTAGGTTTAGTGTAATCCCACCTGCAAATTTTGAGATTTATCTCTAAATTTTAAATTTGAAAGTGAGAAAACCTACAAAATTTAGAGAAATTTAGCGTCATTTGGTGTAAAAACCTTCAAATTTAGTCAGTGTACCACTAAAATTCTCATAGGTAGGTTTGCCAAGTTTTCAGAACAAAGTTTTTTTTTAGCACTAGTCCCTGCGTGAAAGAGTCCGCATCTCTTTCAAAGAGATTTTTTGAAGGGTTTTGTTTATACTAAACAATTGTTGAAAATGACGACGGTTGAACTTGAGGACCCTCTTACCTCATCTATTGTGAGTTTCCTTGCCCAACTCCTTCAAAATCAAGTTTTTCAATGATTAGGACCCTTAGATTTACCTTTCCTAGCCAACAAAGTTGTCTCAACATGGCACAATGTTGTTTGTTGTAGCACAACCAACCTCCCAGTTACCCCTTGGAGGGGGTCACCTTATGGGGTGCTAAGGACCGAGGCCTGGGCTACATCATTCTGCAAGAGAACACATGAAATTCTAGACTACCATCCATTTGAATTGCTATGAGACATTGATGGACATACAACTCCCAAGCAATAGATAGAGTACAAACAAAAATGGAGGGCTAAGCTGCATTAGGAAAAGAATTCCAAAGGACTACAATGACAATCATACACCATAGCTCTAAGAAATGTATTCAGCATAGGGGCACTACATGCTGGGTGGGTAATCTCGATCGAGGCATGATGGACAACTCAACAGAGTAGGAAGTCCAAGCAATCTAGGAACTTTGAGTTGTGCTCATATAAACATGGAAAATTTAAGAGAATGTTTTTACACTAAATTTTTCTAAAGTCTGTAGGTTTATTCACCTTCTAGTTTGAATTTTGAAGATAAATCTCAAAATTTGTAGGTGGAATTACACTTAACCTAGGTTTCTATCGATATGGGTAGGTGAAAGAGAACTAGACTGTGGACATAAGAAATTTTTTCATTGCTTTATCCAACCTTGCACGTTCTTCTATCAAAGCACTCTTTGTAATCCCCCACCATTACCACCTCCCTTGACACGTTTGTCGCCACCACCTTTGGCAACACCACTAACTCCCACTCCTCCCCCCACCACACCCCCCCCAAATAGAAGGCTACCTATGATGGTGTGATCCAAACTTTAATATATACCATGATGTGGATTTTCTCAAAAGAATAGCCTCATTGCAATAATAGAATTATTTTCAAGTTTCCACCGTTTTCTCTACAGTAACTTAAAATGCATAGTATGTTATTGTACATCAACCCACAATAACTTGATGTAGAGCAAGAGCTCAAGCTCCCAGACTCTTCTTATTCATGAGATTTGTTCGAGTGGCAACAAGGAATAGGAGATTTATATCCATTGGAATCATGGTGCGACTATTCCCAACAAGGATCAATGGTGGTAGAAATGAGCTTCCAATATCTGAGGGCAACTAGTTCCAAGAAGAGGAATATCAACATGCCATTGTATGGGTTCCAATCATTCTAGCCCATCAAAGGAAACATCTACCAAACCCTTGTTCAAGGGGTTTTTTTGGACAAAAATTTGTGATCGTTTTACCATTAAAATTAGTTGTAATCTTGTTTTAGTTTTTTTTTTGTGCTTGAAGCCACCTAAAAAATCATGTCTGGTTTTTGTTTTGTATAGTGTGCCTTGGCTAGTCTTGCTCATATTAGGGATCGCTCGAAAAATCTCGCTCGAGATTTGAGATTCCTCGTATTATGTTGTTCTAACACTATACAAGCTCGGAAGTCCAAAATTTTGTTTCTGGGGCTCAAAAGTAAATAATCCCGATTATTTACTTTTTTTTAGGCTTGTTTTGCCAAGTAATTACCTTGTTGTGGTCTCTGGACAAGTTTGATTGAGTTTGATCAAGATTTGTTTAAGTTATTAACTATTTAGTGTCCGTAGACTCTGATTCCAAGAATCTGGCTTAAGTCTCAATTTTGTGATCCAAATTTCACCAAATTTGATTTCTGGAGTCTACTTGATGTGCTTGACCTTGTGGTATACTCAGTTGTGCAAAATTTCTCAATTTTGGAGCAAATGTAATAATTGTGATTATTTACTACACGATTTTTTTATTGATTTAGTTATTTTTTTATTTTTCTTCTCAAAAGTAAATAATCATGATTGTTTACTTTTAGTAATTTTTTGCATAATTTTGGTCAATTGAGCATGTACACCTGTTTAACACATCAATATAAGCCTATGAGTCAAGTTTCACTGAATTTGAACAAGATTTACCAAGTCACACTCAATTTCTTGACAATCAGTACAGATTTCAGTTTTTGTCAAGTTTTAGTTTTGTGATCCAAACTCTATGAGCCTTCATAAAAGATGTTTGTAATCATGCATAGAGTCTCTCGTATCAACCTTGATCAGTTTTGAGCCAAAATTAAATAATCGTGATTATTTACTTTTGACCTAAAATGAATAATTTTTTCAACTTTTTTACTAAATAGTCTTTTTATGATCTATTTTGAGCCTCTGAGTCAAGTTAAAACATAATTTGAACAAGATTTATTCAGGTTATCAACAGTTTTCTGTCCGCAGACTCAGTTTTCAAGAATCTGGCTTAAGTCTAAATTTTGTGATCCAAATTTCATCAAAATTGATTTGTGTGGTCCATTGGGTATGCTTAACCTTGTGGTATACTCAAATGTGCAAGATTGTCAATTTTTGAAGCAAATGTAAATAATCACGATTATTTACTCCACCTAAATTTTTGCAACTTTTTGTCCCAATCTTGACACAGATCTGTTAAGGAACTCAAGTTAAGGTCTCTAGCTAAGTTTCATCAAGTTTGGACAATTTTTTGTCAAATGGTCACAATTTTCAATCCAATGATCCAAATCTTACCAAATTTGGTTTGTGGGCTTATTACAACATGGTAAAACTAGTGGTATGCTAACTTAGTCAAAAAAGTTGAAAAATGGGGCAGATGTAAATAATCGCGATTATTTACAACTGGCAACTTTTTGCGTCTTTTTTGTCAAGTGATCATGTACACATGTTTATCACATCAATATAAGCCTATGAATCAAATTTCATCATCAAGTTTGGACAAATTTTTTCCCAATTTACACTCAAGTTTCAAAAAGTCAGTACAAACTTTAGTTTTTACCCAGTTTTTTGCTAGTTTGGTGATCCAAATCTTTTGTGCCTTTACAAAAGTTGTTTGTACACATGCAACGAGTCACTGGTATGAACCTTGGTCAAATTTGAGCTGAAAGTAAATAATCGTGATTATTTACTTTTGGCCCAAAATGAACACTTTTTTGAACTTTTTCATCGGACGGTCTTTTCATGAGCTATTTTTAGCCTATGAATCAAGTCAAAACTTAATTTGGCCTAAAATTTCAAGAAAAAGCAAACAATCTGAGTTTTGGTAAGCTCTTGAAATTTTACCTCAAAGTGTCCTTGAGCTTACCCACTGGTTCATACAACTTTTAAGCTTGCTCTCCAATCGGATTGAGTGGTTTGGAGTCCTTTTGTGCTATTTCTAGCCGTAGACCTGAAACTCTACAACTTCCAATAACAACTCACAATAATTCTTTCAGAGAGAGCAATGTTCTTAAATCTTACTTACCCTACTCCTAGATTCTCATGCAATGGAGTTGTGGAAAGTGTTCACAAACACTAGTTTTCTTGTTTTTTATGGTTTCCTGAACATTGATCTTAAGACTTGTCTCATCTATCAATCATTCTCAAAATCCTACTCTATCTCTACAACCCTATAATTCTAAAGGCACTCAACAAGTACAATTACTTCCAAGCTACCTCTACACAGCAAAAGACGACAATCTTAAGCTATGCGGTTTCTAAAAAGAAAGTTTTACTCTAGGTGAACCTAGAGAAAATTAATGGACAACTACACAAGACGCTCGTGTTTTCCCTAGTTTAGGTCTATTCGTCCCCAACAGCGGTGCCAAATGTGGGACACATGTCTAACCTCACCATCCTATCTTATTGCAGTATTAGCGAGAACCACGATTAAATTGTCAATCCATGGGATGAAGCTGACTTGACTAGTGCATAGAGGCTACAAGAGGTTGTCAATCTCTTAGAAAACAACTAACAACTCGTGTCTAACTCAAGCTACAAGCGACTGAAATCACCAAAAGCCAATTGCTCATCGGCAAACAAATCACATTTGTTACAGCATCAAATGACATCCAAACGTAACGAGACTTCTAGGACATGTTGATACCTAAGCACACATGCTTATGGTCTCAAATCCCACTTTAGGACAAGCTCCAAATCGCGATTATTAACAGTAATGGATTTTTGACCTAGTCATTTTTGACCCAGAATGCACCTAAATGCTTAGCAGGTGATGCCCCAATACTCCGCCTATGCTTAGGTTTTTATTTGAAAGTGTAAATTCCTAGTTATTATGAAATTAGGCCACGTGTCAACGACGTCAAAAGCTATAAAATATCGTGATGTGCTTATGTCAATGCGTAGAGCTCTTACCTGCAGTTGCAATGCAACAAACACGACTGCAATGTGACAACCGGGAAGGGAGTAAGAAGCACGAGAAGGAGAGGAGTGAGGGCCGTTAGCTCACGCTATGTTCATTATCCAAAACTTAATCAAAACTTTACAAAGTTGGATTTTATACGTTAGCCAAGGTCTAAAATGTGTAATGTCTGGTGCCCAAGACCTTTGAGGCTCCACACTTATTGTATCTGCAACCTAGGTACACTAAGTGACCTATGCTTTACATCTTGGAACTCTTATTGAACCCGTAACACTTTACAATTATCACAATGGCTAAATAAATCGGGAAATTACAATACATGGCCATTTTGGAAAAATGTGAAAAGTATGTAACTCCAATCTTCACTGCTTCTTCATATTCATATTCGATGTGCATTCATAAGGCATGATCTTTAGCAGCTCTTGTTAACTGACGTTGACTCATTTAACAATTGGTAAACTAGGATCACAATTCCTTGCAACATTTTTGAGTAATCAACAATGCTATGATGAACAACGAACTTGGTAACTTTAGAGATTGGAAAAGTGGATTGAATAAATTGTACAAAGTTTAATCAACTTATCTACAAGCATCCGCACTGAGTCATGAGCACTGATGGTGATTGATAGAAATGTTGCACATATAATTATAGAATGCTTTAGAAGCTATCAATTTTATGAGTTTGCATGCCGTTCTAAATTAGCCTTTGCAGAAAAAATGGATCTGAACTTGCATTTTTATGACCATACTTTCCTATGCTCATACCTAACGTTATGCTCACATCCCATAGGAAAATAACTATATACTTTCCCTTCCAACAACATGAAAGCCGTGCTAACATATTTGGACCCTAATAGAATTGAAAATTAATCATATATAGGTACCAAATGAAACATGTTCACTCACAGAACTTAGCGTTATTACATGTGTAAACAGCCATCCATTAAAGGTTTTAAATAATACTTGTAACCTTAATAAGTCTTACTAGGTATCCAAAAAAAAATTCCATTGAAATTATTCTTGATATGACGTGCACAAAATGGTCTAAAAAACGGATTCAACCAGCACCTAGATACTTTGTCACAACACATAATTGAAATAACAGGCGCCAATGTCAGTCCCAAAGCCTCTCATATTCTCCACGTATGGAATATATCTCACATAAGGATGTCTAGAAAAAGTGCATCCTTCAAGTACAAAGTTTACTTGTGTGTGGAGGTAATTGCAAACACTCAACAACATAAGTGAGAGGGACCAATTACTCTTGCTCCACACTAGCTAAACCAAACTCCATGAGTTCCTAAAACATGATGCATCCCTTGTGACAACATGTTTCAAACAAATCCTATCATGTAGGCCCATGACTACATGGTGTAGAAATGTATCTTGTACACTACTGTCACAAAACTATTTGCTCCTACATGACCTTGTGATGTGTCTGAAGAGAAAAATGGGTGAAGAAGTTCTAGCATATACATCCTACTTGGAAAACTCAATCAAAGCATATTCATAAATGAAATGAAACTAAATCATATGCATACCTAGAGGTTGAACATAGTGTCCACTTCCTCCTAGTCAAGTGCACTATTCAAACTTGAAAGGTACAACCTAAAAGGTACAACGTGAAAGGTACAACATGGAAGGTACAACATGAAAGGTGCAACCTGAAATGTAAATCCTGGAAGGTACATTACCAAAAGAATATAGCCTGAAAAGACCTAGTATGTCTTTAACCAATTAAACACTAAATGAAATATTAGTGAATATAAGCAAATAATTAAATGTAACCCTAGGTTTTGCCTTGGAAATCCAAACCTTTTGGTGTGATGCTACAATTTCAAACCCCTTGGTTAGATTCTGCATGGAAACTACAAGTAGTCAACGATGGTGAGCAGCATAGTCTACCATGTCCAATAAAGATTATAATCAACTTGTGAAGTGGAGCTTATCCACTATCCTTTGGTAGATTGAGGACTTATTTCCTTCAAACTACAACGTGAAGAGATCAATCAATGACCATCAACACTTATGGAGTAATTTGACATTAGCTAGGTAAAACCCTTGGAAATAGCACTTCTATAGCTGCCACATTTAGTGCTATAATTAAAGAGCATATCCTCTCAAGTTGGAATCTTATTCACAATTAGATATTGAAATAATCATCGCTCTCTATGAACAAAAGAGAAAGATTCCCAACATGCAAAACAATGTAGTCATAGTAGTTTTTCTCTGATGTTTGAGAAAGAGATTACATATTGGAGGCTCTCTTAGTCTTATTCATGTCATCCCATGAATTAGTTCCTTGATAGCAAGGCCATGCCTACTTGCTACCCACAAAAAGCATCATCCATATTGGTTGCACCTTATGCATAGATTCAATGATGTAAAGTGCCCGCCAATATAGACATATACCATGATCACAAGCAAATCTATTAGCCTCAACTCTTCTAGAATAAAGTAGCTAATGTTATAGCAGAAGCATAAACAATAATTCATTGGTATGAATTCCATCGTACTGCATGTCATGCATGCATATCAAAAAAATAATGTGTAAGTCCTTGGCTTCAATGACGGTCTCGACAATGTAAGCTGACACCATACGTGCCTTGCACACTCTGTACTATCATGGATACATCACACTTCGACATTGCCAAACGTAAGATGTGAGCTTATATCCGTATTAGCAATTTGGCAAACCTATGTTCCATTACCCATGATCCTACATCAATGGGTAGAACATTGGCATGGAGTAGAAGCCTTGCTCCTTGTTAAGGATGTCTCATACATCCTATAATGAGAATCAAAAAAGTACCATAGATTACCCAATATTGAAATGGGATAGCTCAAGAACCTTAGCTATCCAACTATAGTTGACTTCAAAATTGTTCTTACTTGAAGACCACCTTTCACATCTTGCAAATCTTTACATGCCTTGGATTGGACATGTACCCTAAAATCTTTTCTTTTTAGTATATTTTTATGGTTATTATGGCCTCCTCCCGGGGTGGTCACTTTTTAGAATGTGTATGATATCACGTGAGTTAACCAGAGAGGATTATTAAAAGACCAAAATGTATAAAAATGTATACATGCAGAGGGGGGTGGGGGTTTTTAAAATAGGCTCACAGTGTAACTATAGTATGTATATTGGGGTATTATTAATTACCTCTTGAACGCACGTGATATAGGGGTCTTTTGATAAGTGACTGCCCCGGGGGCCTCCTTAGCTTCTTTGAGGCAGAAACTCTAAAGGTATATAAAAATTGCAACACATTAGTGTTTTTTCACAATCCATGCTTGTGAGTAGCCTCATACGAAGCTGTGCTACTTCACCAAAACATGACCGATGTACCGTGGCCCATCTTATGGCATGGTCATACTAGACAGAGTTTAAAGAAAATTGACCTTGCCTATCCTCAACCTTGTCAATTAGGATATTGTATTGGAAGCCTAAAAATACCTACAATAATTGCATGGACAAAGCATACCTGGGTTTCACAATACTCATTTCATGAAATCATTACCGATTACCCTTAGAAGCCCATCTAGTATTGCTTATCACCAACAAATGGTTGATTATGAATGTGTGGGCTTCTGTTGCACGTATCAAAGCAAGGGACTTGCCTAACACTGTGTGCAAGCCACAGATGGCTCCAAGCATGCAACTAGCCTAAACTAGTAAGCTCAAAGATGACAATGGTGTGTCACTCACCGCTCTACGCTTGATGTCATGGAGGATTCCTCGACGCGAAGAGGAGGGAGCCGCGGCTACGCCGTGCTCAACCCCCTCGTCGTCGTCGTACAGCCACGATGCTCAATCTCTCAATATCTCTCTCTCTCTCTCTCTCTCTCTCTCTCTCTCTCTCTCTCTCTCTCTCTCTCTCTCTCTCTCTCTCTCTCTCTCTCTCACACACACACACACACACACACACACACACAAGTACTGTTGGGGGTCCCATCATTGCATTAGCTCCAATGACCAACAAAATTATCAATCCGGAGGGATGAGCTACCCGGCTAGGGCATGGAAACACTCACACGGTTAGTGAGCTAATCGTGGCAACACAAATGGTTAAATCTACGAGGTGAGCTTCTTGGCCTATGGAGGAGCTAAGCCTCAATGAAGGGCAATCTCCATATCCACCTCTCTTCACCTCTAATCAACCCAATCACACACACTACAATTGCAAAACTCACACAACACTAATCCTATCATGAAACACACTAATCGCAAGCACACACACATAGATCTATCAAGCACCACACTCCAATCAAACCTACATCCACGCACAAGCAAAAGAGGGCAATCACACAAGATTAGAGAGGGATTAACCACTAATTAGTTAAGATCTAGCTAATATAAGCATCATAGGCAATCATAAGAAGTATGAGAGAGGCATAGTGAAAGAGAATGAATCATTGATTAGTGTTAATCAAGTCTCATGAGCAAGGAGAAGCTCAAGGACTCCATAGCCACACACCTCAAGAGCTCTCACCAAAGAGTGCTCTCAACAAATGACTTGAGAACCCTAATTTCTTTTACACACTGTATTATATACCTAGGTTAATAATATGCAATGTCCAGGCGCCCAAAGCCTTTAGGGCTCACCACTTACTGAATCTGCAACCTAGGCACAGTAAGTGACCTATTCTTTACAACTTGGAACTCCCATTGAGCCCGTAACACATTAGAAATATTACAATGGCTTGAAATAAATTGAGAATTTACAATACGTGACCATTTTGGAAAAACGTGAAAAATGTGTAACTCCAATCTTTAATGCTTCTTCGTATTCATCCTCAATGTGCATCCGTACGTCTTCGGTCTTTAGCAGCTTCAGTTAACTAACGTTGACTCAGTTAACATTCCCCCCTTCCTATTTTAGTGCCCGTCCTCGGGCATTGACGAAAAGTGTCCGTGGAGGCAAGGGAAGGTTTTTATTGGTTGTTGATGGGCTGATCGTCTTCATTTTGTCGTTGGATTTGTTGATGAGGTTCAATTTTTTGCAGCATCTGGGTTGATCCGAATATGTCTGTTGTGAGAGATGATGTTGCTTTTGTCCGTTGTAATAGCATAATGATGAGGCTGATGTTTATTTATGAAAAGTATGTACAAGGGAAGTAGAATGATGAGTTTCTAAATTAGGGTCTAATATCTGGATGACCAAAGGGAAAAAACCCAGTGGGAAAAAAGTGCCTTTGGGATAAGCGCATTATTGGAGTACTTATTAGCATGGAAAATATTAATAAAGTACTCAAGGAATTATTTGTTGATAGATATGCAATAAAAAAGGCAGCAAATATCAGAGGGTAGCATGATAGAACATTGGTTTGCCTATTGTAGTCCACTCAAGGTGCATAGGTGGAAGCAAAAAAGAGTGTCTAATGCATATGTCCAATGGTGGGACATCCTATATGCATACACAAAAATGCATGGAAAACAATATGCTGTGCAAGAATGATTTTGAGGGGTAATTAAAAAATATGGTGTAGCTATAAAAGCATATGGCATGGCTTTGCAAGCTCGCACCCCTTTAAAAATAGTTTTCGCTGACGAGGATATGTGCTCTCATCTTACTGTGCAATGTGCGTGTGTGTTAGACTCTACGACACTCCACCAATTGTAAGTTAATAGACTTCGACTCTTATGCTCATCTCATCCAGCATGAGCAACATGACTTTAGATATGCTCAACTCTTCCCACTTGAGCGTAAGCCTAATAACTACGACTCTTAGCAAAGAGTTTAATATGACTTGAAGCTTTGGGACTAATGCTTTGCTCATTTTATGGCTTAGCAGCCCGACTCTGACTATGCCAAAGAGTGTTTTTTGCACCCTGACGACTTAACTTTTTACATTCTTGTGCTTACTACAAACATTTCTTCATGTAAAAGTAATCTTGAATCCTCAAAAAGAGGATTAGTGAAGGACCAAGCTAGCATTGAAGGTTTCTTTTGCCATACCTGTTTTATCTTCTTCAAATCTGCATTCTCATTGGTTGGGTTGTCCTTCTCTGACTTTGAAGACTCCATTATCTGTTTGATTCTCCAAGTAGGCTTGTTGATAGGCGTCTTTGATGTTGTTGTAGGCCTCTCTTGACTATATCGGCATCTGGCTTTTGACTTGGAGCATTGGAAGACTTAGGAATCCAAATCTCTTGATGACCTTTGTATCTCCTTTGTTGATTTTGATTTTCTCGAGGTTTTGTTGATTTCTTGAGTTCTTCATGCAGGTCTGGTGTAGCTGCAATTGGCTTTCGGTTGGCTTTCGGTTGACCGGTTGCCAAATCTTTGTATAGCCTGTATAGAATCCTTATCCAAGAGGAACATTCGTTGAGATCCATATTTTTTCTGTATCCTCTTGAGAGTTGTGGTTGACTTTACCATCTTTCAATGTTTCTTTTTTGTATAACTGCTGCTTAGGTATCCTAGGATATTGTCGAGGTTGATACCTTGTGGGCCTTCTTTCTTGGGAGGGACTTGAAGTTACTTCATATGCTCTGACCTACGGTTTTGGTACCCATATCTGTCTATTACCTCCATAGTACTCCTGTTCCTTTAAGCTATTTTGTGATGCTATCCATCCCATGTGTTTGTCTTTCTGTGTTGATTTCTTGTCTTTAATCCAAACCGGATTATTGACTTTAACTAAACTGCTCGGAATAAACACTTTCTTGACTTTCCTTTATTTTCTTGAGTACTTTGGCTGATATATCTTTGTTTTTATGCGTGTCTCCTTATTGGTTTCAGTTGGTTCAGCAATAGATTTGAAGTTTTGAAAGCTTGACTCGCTTGAAGAAGCTGATCCATGAGGGTTCTTTGATGTAGAGGCATATGCTGTCACACTTTCTTTGCTAATCGGTGGGAGTTCCACTTTAGCTTTGCCTTTGTCTACAATTTTGATCTTCGTTCCTTCTAGCTTTGGTGGTATTTTTTGCTCCATAGCTATCGTGGTTGCTCTTTGCTCTGTTTGATCAGCACTTGCTATTGCCTGATTTGCTTTAAGCTCTTCTGAAGTTTTTTCCGATGGAGATGAAGCATCGTCAATAAGATCTTCCATTTGAACTGTGCTTGAGGACTTTGTACTATCGTCCCCGGGTGACCAGTCTTGATCTTCATTCTTTGTTGTCTTTGATGACTGCATCTTCATTGAACTCTGTATCTCCTGGACTTTTTGGGCCATTGGCATTCCTATTATGATGTCCACTGGCATATCTTTTGTTGTGATCACATAGAATTGAGCTATGATGATTTGTGAACTTACTTCAATGGTGATGGAGATGATTCCCCAGCATTCTGCTCGCTTGTTTCTTGATATGCTCACAAATTCAGGAGCATCTTCCAACTGTGGTTGACCACATCTTTTTCAAGTGTGAAAGGACATGAGGTTCTTGTCTAACTGAAAATCTAGCTTTACTTCACTTGACAGCTTTTCTTTGTTTTCGCTGGTGATGTTGCACTTGATCGTCTTAGGATTCGTGTCTGAATTGACTTCTTTTGTTGTGGCAGCATCCTTTCGTTGAACTTTATCTGCATTGGCTTTGTCTTGATCACCTGCTTCCATTGATGTTGACTCCATTGGCTGTAATATTGCACCTTTTTGCAATTTTTGAGCATTGTTCTCTTGCATTTGGGTAACCTTTGAGCTTAGAAGATCCATTGTACTTTCTGGCAGAATCTGTCTCTTCGGAGGAGATTTCGGTGGTGACCTTTGTGTATCTTTCTGGTTTTTAGATTTCATTGATTTTGAATTTTTTGTCACCTGTTCTGGCAACTTGAGGCTTTGCATCATCTTCAGATAGTCTTTGACTTCAGTCGGGCCATCCGTATGGGTTTGTACAAGGTCATGACCTTGTTGATATTCGTTACCATGTGCATCTTGATATGCATATGTGAGCTTGATCACATGTAACTGTTTGAACACTATAGGCTTTGTCGGCTTTTGGCTTTGACTTGTGGAGATCAATTGAAACTTCTATCCTCTTCATATAAGCATTTGTCTGCATATTCTGATGGAATCTGGGTCAATTGAAAACTTCCAACAACCATATGATCTTTCAATGGTTTCTGCCTTGAAGGGGTCTGTTGGCTAGAGGCTCTAGGGCTTCTAACTGGTGTAGCATTTCCTAGTATAAGAGCTAAGCTTGATGGATTTACAGCTCCCCCCTTCCTAGGGTGATCACTATAACCTGCTTATTGTAAGAGTTCAAAGTGGTTTGGCTCTGGTTTAGTCTCACCTTTTGGGACTATGAAGGTACACTTTGGGTAGCACTGTTGACATTTGGTATCTGTAAACCTTCTACATAGTTTCCTATGTATTTCCTTGAAACATGACAAATTATTCCCCAAGTTAAGCTGTAGATAACATTATCTTTTCCCTGATATTGTCTATCCCATGGGTCTCCTATGATATGAGCTTTTGTTGTTTCAGGACCCAAGGCATCATAGATGCTAGACTCTCGTCTATATCTACGATTGTTTCGGTCAAAATATATGTTCGTTTGGTCACAACATTGAAGCTTGATTTTCGATGGAGGAGAGTTTGGCTCTGAATAGATTTCTGGGTTCACTTGGATAACATCCTTCAACTCTAGAGAGGATGAGCTATAATAGATTCTTTCCTCTAAAATGACCATCCTTTTTTATCTATCACTGGACGCACTTCTATGAGCTGGTATGTGGGCCGTTCAAACACAGGTTGATCCTTTTTGTACAGTTTCCCTTTTTGGTCTACATAGTGTGCATATGAATGATGCGTACCATACAAAGTTAACATCATTCTATTTGATGTATCCCTTAGACTCATGAATAATTGCACACTTGTGTCAGTGGATGCAGAATCATTTGCAAACCTAACAGTCTTTTCAACCTTTGGTGATACATCGACGCCTTTACTAAATTCATGCAAGAATTTGTTGTTCAAAGAATCAATTTTAAGCTTTTCAGGTGCATGTGCATCCTTATGCTGATTTTGAATTTGATGTGTTTTTACTGGTGCTTCTAATGGTAATGTAGAATCATCTGATTGCATTAAAAGTGACAAGTCAGTTGCACTTACATCGAGATTCCCATTTCCAATTTGCTATGTACCTTGCTTGATAGTTGATGTGTCCTTGTTGTCTGGATTTCTTGGACAATCTTCAGGAAAATGACCACCTTTTCGTCCACAATCTGAGAAATACGTCATGACTGGTGGTATTTCAACTAGTTCTGTCATGTCAAGCTCTTGCTGAGAAGCTTCAACTTCTGTGCTTGCCAAGTTGTTGGCATTTTCTTTTAAAACATTGAGCATCAAGCTGTAGACTGCTCCATCTTGACCTTTGTAATGTCTTTGGTTTGATTCTCCAATTAGACTGGCTTCTACTGGTTGATATGTTGGATCTTGCAATTCTGGTTCTCTATTATAGATCTGACCATTGTAATCCATGTACAATGACCCTGATTGCATATGCACCAAATAGATGCTTTGCGGACTTGTGCAGATTTCTATATAAACACTTGGGTTGACTTTTTGAACTTCTATCTGCACCTCATCTTTGAGCTTACAATACCTGGCTCCACTGAAGTCTATGAACATCTGGGAGTTCTCTAAATCTGGCTTCACTCTGATCAACATGATTTTGGCTCCTGTGTTGCTTTTGCTGCTCATCAAGTATCTATGGCCTTCTGAATCTGCATATAAGACTTTGTCTCCATTGTAGCCATATAGTTGTAAAATCTGGTCGGTTGCAGTTGCACTTATGTTGCCACTGCTATTATCTTGCTCTGCTGTACTTGAACTCTTGGCTCGATTTGAATCCATGTTGGCTTGTTCTATAAAAACTGTCAATTGGTAGATGCTAGTGTTGATTAGCAGAACTTATCCTGCTCAATTTTGATAAAACTGCTTCTGGCAAAGTACTTTTGCAGTTGACTGCTCTTCAGATTCACAAGAGTTGATTAATCCTAGCTCGACAGTGTCAAAATTAATTGCGACCTTTTGAAACGATGAAAAACTGGGCATTTAACAGATTAATCTGCAATCCACCGTGATTTGTGCCTGTTCGTCCAATTGGAAGCTAGTTTACATCGCAATTACTCGCACAAGTCAATTTCTAGCATGCTGAATTTTAGAAATTTGACTGCCGCTCAATCGGTTGTGAATTGATCGTTTTGCTTGCTTTTTTGGCTGATCTAATCCGCTTTGCGGTGTGCTCCGTTTGCTCGATGTGCGGCACACTTTTCGTTGCTCTTCGACTTGTTCACTTTTGTGCAATTTACTCGGCGTGTGATTTTTTTGATTTTCTGGGTTTTTCCGCCTTTTTTGGCTCTTTCTAGCTTTTGCTTGCTCGTTCTGGCTTTTTTGTCTTTTTCTGGCACTTTCGGTAAGTTTCTTTTTATTTTTCTAAAATTTTTGTGAAATTTTAAATTTTCTTAATGTTTTAATTTATTTTGATTTTTTCGGACGATTTTGGATTTTCTATGAGTTTTTTACTATTTTTATGATTTTCTAAAAAAAATTAGAATTTTTTGTGAGCTGTTTTGAATTTTCTACAATTTTTTATGATTTTTTATGTCAATTTTGATTTATCTGTGAGTGTATTTGATTTATTTGTAAATTTTTGGATTTTTATTGATTTTTCTATGTGCTTTTTTTTTTAATTTTCCATGAATTTTTAATGGATTTTTTACCTTCTTCTGTGATTATTTCTGTCATTTTTTTCTTTCTTTTATAGAATTTTCTAAGGTGTTTTTAAATTTATTGTAAATTTTTTATGCTTTTCTTTTTATTGTGAATTTTTTATTCTTTTTATGATTTTATTTTTTTGATGAATTTTGATTTTTATGAGTTTTTTTATTTTTTATGTATTTTTTATGAATTTTTTAAAAATCTTTTTATTTTTAATGAATTTTTTGAACTCTTTTTTTTAGTTTCTTTTTTTTATTGTATTTTTTGGATTATTATTTTTTTGTTTATTTAATTGCTCTTTTGTTTATTAAACAACACCTTACCTGCTGGCATGGCTGAATCCCGTTGGCGAGCGTTGACCTTCGATGCAGGGACGTCGGGGCTGACAGCTGATGCTAAATACGGCTTGAGGCGCACGGTCTGCGGAGTGCGCGTGTGTGTGCGTGGTACGCGCGTGGCTCAGGCCTGTGGATTGGCAGTGTGGTTGGCGCGCAGCTGACAGGCACGAAGAGAGAGAGTAGAGAGAGAGGCGTGAGACAAAAATGGCAGAGGCGGCGGTTTGACAGCAGGCAGCTGGAGAGTCGCGTGGTTGGGGCAGTGAGTCGCGGCTTTGGCCTTTAGCGCAAAGTAAGAGAAAGAGAGTGAGACTGTGAGTTAGTGAGAGAGAGAAAATTAGAGAGAGAGAGAGAGAGAGAGAGAGAGAGAGAGAGAGAGTAGGAGAAGAGAGAGAAAAAGGGAGAGAGAGAGTGTGATAGAATCTGCTCGAAGGAAATCCCCAAAAAAATATGTAGAAAATGTTATTTGGGTGCGATCTCTTCTATATAAAGTAATGCACATTTATTTAGGTAAAATTGATATGGCACAAATTACGATGCATAAATTTGACTGTTTTGCATGGATTTGATCATTGAGCACAAATATTGAGGTTCATAATTGGCATACTATATATAGCTTAAAATTCCTATAAATTTCATTTTTGCTCAATCTTTTCTATTTTACCAAAAAACAATTAGTAAGACTCACAATTCACAATGATGCTTCCAAACCATCCAAGTGTGTGTTTTCTTTGTTTTTTTTTAAGTCAATTTTTTTCAATAAATTTGTCTTCAAAGGTGTGTCCTCCCTATGCAATTTCCTAAGGCTAAACAATCCTCCAACAACAACAAAAAATCCTATAAGGAGGGCATATGTTAGATTATAAAACTTTGATCGAGTTTTTTGACATGTGTCCTGCTTTGCAAATTCTTTGTTGTCGAACACTCCTTCGGGCCTTCTAAAATCGTGTAAGGAGAAACATGTTAGAGTATAAAATTTTGATTGAGTTTTTTGACATGCGTCGGAAGCTCCTCCAGGCCTTCTAAAATCGTGTGAGGACTCATGTTGGAATATACAACTTTGGTTGATTTTTTTGAACGTGTCCTCCTTGTGCAAAATATGTATATACATATGACTCTTTGTGCATTTCATTTTTGCATAGGGACAAATGTATTAAATACATAATATGGTAGAAATATGGTGTGATTTATATGGTTAAATGCCTTTCTCTTTTTGCAAAAAAGGTGTCTGAGTGGAAGAGTTTGGAAGGTGTAGACATTGAAGAGGTTGAAGAGACAAGTGATAAGAGGTTGGTGGACCTCCTCTACCAAGTCAAGCAACTATCAAAGTTTGCCAGTTTGCCTATGTGAGGAAAATATGTAATGTTCCCTTTGGATTGGTGGGCTTTCTTGAAGGCTTTAGCAATGAAATTCTTGACGATGAAAAGGTCTTTAGTAAACTTACAAAGGAGCACAAGGTTGGAAACTTTGTACACTTTAATGATAATTTTTAAAGCTTGATCCCTTGTAGTGCACAGCAACCATGTCCACCTACAAGATAAACATTAAGGAGTTTCTGTTACTACATAACAAAAAAAATTTCTTTGATCCAAGAAAGGACTTCTGCCTTGCTATTTTAGTAGAGTGGATAGAGCTTGGTAAAGGCTTTGTGGACTACAACACACCCTATCCATTATCATTTCTTGATACAGAATTTGAAAAGTACATTGATCAGTCTTATGCTAGAGAGCATGTACTAAATGTTGTTCAAAGCTATGAAGATCAAGGGCTTCCCATAGAGGAGGAGCTCCAAAAATTTCAAAAAATACTGAAGATTAAGCACATGGGCAAAGAAGTTCCAAGAGAGAGCAAAGAGAATAAACTAAGCTTTTCCATTGACCTCTACAAAGAGGACCTTTTTGAAGATAATGAAAACCCTAAGGTAAACTAGTACTTTTACAAGCACATAGTTTAGGCTAGTGAAACTTTGTTTCTTTTGACTGATTTGAGGTTTTTTTCGCACAGATTGATAATTTGGGCCCTAAAAATTTTCTAGGGAGAGGGAAGGGATCCAGGTCTTTGGATATGAAGAGGGACCAAAGTTTGGGCCATTACATTGGGAAACTCAATAAGGAGACAATAGTTATCTACCATAGGAAGATTTCTCAATCACCCACTCTCCTCATTCTCACAGTACTCGCTTTGTTAAAAAAGGTAGGTTCACATCCAATACAAACTAGAGTGGATATCCAATATGGACTAGGTTCACATTTAACACGAACTAGAGTGGACAAAATCATACTTCTTGAGAAGCAAGAATCCATTAGAGTTTTTGGAATTTCCTCAGGATTTATGGCCTCAAGAAGTTCATACTGTGGCACTATCACTAGTTATGTACTTGTCTTTTTTGGTGACATAGGCAAGCAGTTGCAGGGTTACAAGAAGCATGAGTACTTAAAGTGGAGGGGGAAGAATGAAAAGCTTGATGTTGGCCCAAGTAGCCACAATGGATCCTTGTATTACTACCCACTTTTTTCCTTCTCTCACCAATAAAAATCCATTGTGAAAACCTTTCATTTGCACTAGATGACCTACTACATGCATCTTTTCTTTTTTGTATACTCCTCTGTATAGTTTTAGAAATATCAAAATTGTCTTATAATTTTTTAGCTTCTTGTGATCTGGTTCAGCCCCACACTTTTTTGTTAAACCACTGGAATACTTCAAGCAAGTTGTTAGCTTATTGAGATCCGCCACCATGTCTAGTGTGTTCTTGCCTGATAGTGGGATTATCAAGAATTCCATTGAGCAAGTTAGTGCACTTACATTGTTACCGCATCCCAAGCCATTCCTTGCTCCATGCTCTGTTCAAATCTTTCTTAAAGTTGGAGAGGTCATTCTTTTCCCAATGACTTTTATCACAGTAAGAGAAGGTTGCATCCACCCAAGGTTTTCCACACTTCTGTCTTCTCGTTTCTTGCCCTCAAAGATCATGAATTTTATCATTACCCTCTCCAAAGTTCTCAAGTCAAAGAGCAGATTGTTGAAAGAGTTAAAATTGAGGTCTTTCTTCTTACCAAGATATATGGCACTGATGTGGCAAGGCTCTCCATACATCTCCATGGCCCTAAACTAATTATGAGCCTGGCTTGTTGAACAACTCTTGGCTTTGGTAGCAAGGAACCCTTCACTCTTGACTGCTTCAGGTTTTTATTGATGATCTGAACAACTTTCGGTAACCTCCCCTACTGATTCCAACTTTGTCCATACTGGCTTGAACTTCATCCGTGATCTTGAAGCTGACGATTATGAGAACCATTGAGCTGAGTAGCAAATCAATTTCCAACTTAAGAATGTCCCTCTTGCTGCAAGGTTTTGTGTATAGCCTAATAGCCATTTCATACCATCTCCTACAAATCTCATCAATGGAGAGTAATTAAAAAATGGTGGGGTACATTTGGTGATGGGGTCTATGGGATACAATCTACCATCCATGTATAGCATAATAGCCCTTTTATACCATCTCCTACAAATCTCATCAATGAAGAGCAGTTGAAAAATGGTGGGATGCATTTGGTGATGAGGTCTATGGGATACAAACTACCATCCGTCTATAGATCAATGTGTTAAAGTTTAGGCATCTCAAGTGAACTGCCAAATGTTATCCCATTATTTAGTTTGGCTTTTAGGTATTTATTTTACTTATTTGTTAAAGTCTTGGGTAGGGCAATTTACTAGGCTTGCTATATAAGCAACCCCTTGCCTCCATTGTATACACATTCAAATATCTATTGCCAAGGTTGATTGGTTCAGGAGACTCTCTCTCTCTCTCTCTCTCTCTCTCTCTCTCTCTCTCTCTCTCTCTCTCTCTCTCTCTCTCTCTCTCTCTCTCTCTCTCTCTCTCTCTCGTGCTCACTCCCCTTGGTCTCTACGCTTCCACATCGTCGACTTTGACATGGTATCAGAGCGTACGGCTTGAAGCCCTTGGCGTGGAGGAGCAGCCCGGAGAAGAGCAACCCTGGAGAAGGTGCAATTGAAGAACATGTTGGTCGTTGCCACCCTCTCCTGCCCCTGCATTTCAAAACGCAGTCACATTCACTACCGACAGCCTTCTCCCCTTATTAGCGCAGACTCCCTTGCCAGCGTGCGTTTTTGAAATGCTAACAGGCAACAAGTGCTGGCGCCTCTCCTCCTAGATTCCAACGTTCTGAGACGCCTGCAACCCTGCGCGTCAGTGCCCTTCCCCCCCTTCCTTGCGGGTTTTGAGATGCCCCCCCTCCGACAGGCGACCTCGCCCTCCCTGGCAGCGACATGGTGGCAACGCCCCCCTTTTTACCACCACTTGGCCAGTGTTTAAAACGTTGTTTGGCAGAGAGAGTGTGCCCCAAGGCACTAGGGTAAGAGTTGTGTTGGCCTTGCCTTGGAGGACACAATGCAAGGGCAATACCTCGTGGAAAACGGCTTTCGTAGCCTACTTGGAGGAGACCTTTGGAGAATGGCTTGAGAACACTAGAAGGAGTAACCTTGCATGTCTTGAGCGACTTGGACTGGCATTGGGAGGAGCTTTAGAAGATGACTTGCGAGGAGCAACGGATGATCTTTGGACGAGACCCTTGACGCGGCTTGGGAGATCGGAGAGTTTTGCTTTGGCGATTTGACTTGAAGATTGTGCGGCCAATTATTGGAGTGCAAGAAGGCAAGAGTTCACTTCCAAGTTTTGCAACTTCAACAAGGCCTCCCCTTGCTTGAGCTCCCATGACGACATTGACCAAAGACAACCAAAATCTATGGATAACGGATCGTCATCAACCATCCATTTAGCGGCCTGTATACCTGCACAGTTCTCAAGGAACCCGACAAATTGTTTGGCTCAAGTTTGTGAAGTCAAAAGCAAATGGAGGATTTCTCTAGAGGACAGTGGCAAAGGTCAAATGGACAAGGATGGCAGTACCAGCACTCAGTTAGCTTCCTCAGTACCCAGGAGGTACGACCACAATCATGATTGTGATTCGACGCTTTGTCTGGCTCAAGAGTTTGAAGCCAAAGGCAAAAGCAGGAACTCAGAGATAGATGAGGATAAAGGCAAGTTGGACACAGAATACGCTAATAAAGATTTGACAAAGGAGATCCGCATGGCCCACGTGGCGATGGCCACAATGGCCTCGACGTCATACTTCTAGTCAAATGACAAGTGTCACCACTACTTGCAGGCAGAAAGAGGCTTGTGAGTGGCATAGAGGGGCAAGTAATGATCCCTATAATTAATTTGGACCCTTGTGTTGGAGTTCAAGTTATTGGTGTTTGGACCCGTAGGTCAGAGTTCAATGCACATGCATCTGGCAGGGAACCAATCAGACATCTAAAACACTATGGATGAGTGCACCAATCCATTGTTGTTGGTTAATTTATGGATAGGATGTGTTCCAACAGTTCTTTATCTTGGAGTTTTATGTTTTGTACGTGATGTGTTCACAGTTCATGAATGGGGATTATTGGACGTAGTATGGTCTACAGTTCAAAGTTTCTACAAAGGCAACCGATGCTCAATATGGCATTTCTTTCAGGTAAAAAGTTGAGGAGAGCAACACCGAGGTGTATCCAGTTGGTGGTCACTACTAGGGTGTCCATGGTGATTCTTCATCGACTTGGTCTCACTATTGATGTCCACTATGAGCTGCAGAGAGGGTGTTAAAGTTTAGGCATCTCAAGTGAACTACACAATGTGATCCCATTATTTAGTCTGGCTTTTAGGTATTTATTTTACTTATTTGTCAAATTTTTGGGTAGGAAAATTTACTAGGCTTGCTATATAAGCAACCCCTTGCCTCCATTGTATACACATTTAATTATCTATTGCCAAGGTCGATTGGTTCAGGAGACTCTCTCTCTCTCTCTCTCTCTCTCTCTCTCTCTCTCTCGTGCTCTATGCTTCCGCATCGTCGACTTTGACACAATGTGCTTCTTTCCCTCTAATCTCAATGCTTGAATGGCAGGAGGAGGACTTTCACAAAGCCTACCTTATTTTTTGAAGAGGGAAATATTCTTCTTTCAACTTAACATGGAGATGATAGATACCTCTCTTAGCAAGATTCATGGTCACAGCTTGGATATGGGAAAGATGATGGGTTGGATATGGTGCAGAGAAAGGGTAGAATGAGTAGGGGAAATTTTGAAACGAAAGAAAAAAACGGTGCACTGAGAGGGAGAATTTTTAGGAAAGGACACATTCCTAAGAGATTTAAAAACGACACTACATGTAAAGCCCCGAAAACTAACATCCCGTTCCCAATAAAAAGGTTTTTTTTCCAATTTTGGTTTTTTCAATTTCTTGTTCACATTTTCAAAAAAAAATTATTTTCTCTCTCTACCATTTTCTTACAGGGTGAAAAAGAGACCTCAAACTTCCCCTAATGACAAACAAAGAACATAGCAAGAAAATGGCTCTCATTTCATCATCGAAATTAAACCCCTATGATGTCAACTAAGTAAACACATTAAATGCGTTCAAGTGTGAACTGACAGTGTTACCTTCTTTCATGTTAAGACGCATAAGCTTCTTCATTGGAAACCCTTTGTTCAATACACTCTTACCATGCCATGCTGAGCATAAAGACTCCCACAGTTATTTAGCATTAGTCTTTTTCATAATCATGAAGAATATAAACTCACCCAAGATGCAACCTAATAGTTGACATGGCACGAGAATTAAGCTCCTCCAATTGATCATCAGTGTACAAACTCTCTCTATGCTTTTTCAATTGCACTGCAAGTCCTTGGAACTTATGGAAAATTTTCTGCAAAAGCAGAGTCTTCTGTTCAAAGATCAAAATCTCAACTAGAAAAACTTAGCAAAATCACTGCAATGCCAATGCAAAGAGTGTTGTAAGCAAGCTAGAAAACTCACAGGAAAATTTCGACAAAGTCTCCTTTGTATAGAGATTAGAATTTCAAGCCAAATCAACACAAAATCAATGCATAAAATATCAAGAGTGCTCCTTGGGCATAAACTGGCATATACTGCTCAAAGAAACTGTCGAAAAAAGGCCAACTTGATGTCAAAGCACCCAAACCCGTTAATACATGTCCTACAACGAGACCACGAATCGGGATCTCAAGCAACTTAATCCACCTCACATTGGGTAACCCAGTCCCTAGTGCTCAGCATCAAAAAACCTCATGCAATGACCTTCACAAAAGGTTATGCACACTCAACTAGCTACAATCTCAAAAAGCGCTCTTCCGGACTGAGTCTCAGAAATGGTCACGACTACCAAAACAAGTCAAAATTAGCTCCACAATGAGGTACAATGGCAGTATCCTCAACACAGTGTGCATCCAAAACGTGAAATTGTCACTGTAAAACAGGCGTCAATGAGATGCAAGTAACATCTAGACCGAAGTGAGCTCCCTACTATAGGGAGTAAAAACACTGCTCTCAATAGAGCTCACACACACACAGAAGGTGCTAATCACGCATATCCACATGCATAAATATCCCAAAGAGAAGCAATCATTGATCAAAAATCTCCCACTGAACCTGGAATTTGTCACTAACAAGACCTGTCAACTATAGCCAATTAGGCTAGGCAAAATCAAACCACAAATGCCATGCATACGGTAATTGGCACCTATCAAGTGCAAAAACAATCAACTCGTAGTCGACGGATGATTACCAAGAAAACCTATAAAGCCTATAGCTCTGTAGACTGTGAGACTAAAAAAATTGATAACCTGTGACTAGTCAACGACTAAGCATCACATAACCGACCCACAGTAGGCATACATCAAAAAAATATGTGCAAAACAGGGCACTAAGAAGCCGAGCAATAACTCAAAATTTCCCTCTCTGAAGATGCCATAAAACCGTTGTATTGATACTGACGTCGATGCCGAATCTGGTGCCGATCTCGATGCCGAAAAATCCATCGGATGTCAATGCCCATTTTTGCCATCGAATGAAAACGCCTCGTCGAGAGTGTCAAGAAAGCCAATGTGCTCTCTATGTCGCTCACTATGCCAAAGTTGCCAAAGCCATGAAGATTCATCGTCGATGCCACAATCCGAAAAGATGATGCCATGGATGTCGAGAGCCAATGCCGAAAAACAAACCGTGTATATCCGATATCGATAGTCACCGATGCCAAATGAGATCTCAAAGTGTGTGTTGTGTGTGTGTGTGTGTGTGTGTGTGTGTGTGTGTGAGAGAGAGAGAGAGAGAGAGAGAGAGAGAGAGAGAGAGAGAGAGAGGCAAGGAAGATCCTTGCCTCTCTCTCTCTCTCTCTCTCTCTCTCTCTCTCTCTCTCTCTCTCTCTCTCTCTCTCTCTCATCCAAGAATCATGTGTGTGCGTGTGTGTGTGTGCGCGCACGTGCACACACTCTTGTTCAATTTGCTGCTTTCTCGGATGCCAAAGGAGGAGAACATGTTGAATCTCTAAATCTCTCTATGATGTAGCGCTACACAATGCCCAACACTTTGCTTCTCTTTGCCTTTACTATGTTCAGTAGTAGCGCTACATTACTGCCAATGTTGTTTTTTGTTTCTTCAGCAATTTCCCATGGTCTGATTTTCTTTCTTACTGTTACTACATTAATCTCCAACATTGAATTATGTTGCTTTAGCGTTACCTCAAGGTTGCAAAAGACACCCAGATCTGGCGCTACTTACAAGTTGCAAAACCTTTGCACAATTGACCTCTTCCTTTTGTTCAACAAATCAATTTTTTGTAATATGTTGAGTCGTAGCTCGCATCGAAACATGTGCACACGTTAGTAGCGGATTGAAATGCCATCATAGCTTTGATGCCACTTTTGAAGAGTGCATGTGTGGATGCGAGTGATCGTCGTGCTATGCGAGGAAGGAGAACGCATAGTATTTTGGGTGGAGCTCTCAGTGAGAATGGGAATAATTCCTCACTACTCCTTACTATTCTATATAACCAAACAATGGAGATAAGGTTAGTAGTCGAGTCAGTGATGGGTGTCCGACCAGTTGGCTTGAACCCTAACAAGGAGATCAAGAATGCGTTAGACCTTTGGCCATGAGAGGTGAGAGGGGAGTAGAAACAGAGAGAAGAGAGTATAAATTCAGATGATTGACTACTAATGGCAAAAGATACTAAGGAATTAAGACAGAAATAGCAAAAAAATTAGACCATAGATTAATGCAATCGATAACTCATAAATAAAATTGAATTTGAGTCTGAAATCTGAAGTTCACAGCTCAATCGTACACGGTTCCTAATATCTAAAATTCACAATTCAACCATACACGTAGCAATCGGTGTATACCTTGATTGTGTCTCATAAAATAGAAATCAAAATCCTAATCAATTGATTCCCAATATCCAAAGCTCACAGATCAACCATACGCGCAACCATCGGTGTATAGCTCGACTAGTATATTTTCCAAAAACGAAATCAAGACCCAATCAATTAATAGACTCAGTCCCAATTGGAAATATATCAATCACCAAGCTTTAACCCTTGTTCTTGTTCTTGTCAACCTTTGTGTTTATAGCAAGGGAGAGAGAGCAAGACCTCTAGTTCCTCTTCCCTCCTTTAATCCTCTAAGTGAGAGCTCCAAAACAGTCCGCCAATCCATTTTCTCCTCATCTTTTTCTCCATAACCAAGAAGAACCAAAAAACTGAAATCTCTCAAACAATGCAAAATTTGTCTCTACGCATGAAACGAAAAAACATGTGAAACACCGCTTTTCTTCTTTTGGGAAACTATTTTCCAAAAAAACGCTTTCTACCAAACATTTTCCTAATCAATACCTTTTTGTGTGAGAGATCCCTCCCCCCTTTCATCTAACATAATATGGCGGAAGGGGGAGCCCTTTACACGTGTCGCAATCTGTGACATGAACGCTAAAGTCCAAAACTAAAAAAAGCCCCTTTGCACGCGATAAAGAGGGAGAGAGGGGGAGAGAGAGAGAGAGGCCACCAAAGGCGGCTGGCCGTACTAGTACACAAAACGACCCTCCTCTTTTTACTTCTTTTCAAAGAGACCTCCAAGAGTGTCCACCGATCCTTTTCTTCCTCCTCATCTTTTTTGTGACCCTCTATAAGAAAAGGAATTGAAAAATTGAAATATCTCTCAAATGGTGCAAAATCGTTTGGAGCTATCTAGCTCGATACAAGAATCAAATCTCGTCCATTTAAATCAGCAAAATACATAATTGCTATCCCATTCTCAATTTTCTTGCAGTGCCCACAAAACGGCATGACAATGTGGTTAAAGCAATCGTGATGACATGAGTATCCATTCCTAATATTCTATCAACAAGCTTTCATCCCCATCCATTATGGGTCAAAGCTAGAGCTATGGCGGTCGCAAAAGACCTAAGAGCAAGTTCACACGAGTAGATGGTTTGCAACATGTTGCCAAAATTTTTTGTTCACATAAAGTGTTTCCTGGTACCAAGTTTCCAATGTGGCTCCACGTCAAAGGGGTGGGGCAAGATAGAAACCCACAGGAGAAAAAAGTGCCCCTCATTGAATGAGGAGCCTTTTCCACACTTCCTATCTTCTCACATACTTTTTCCATTAAAAGGGCGCTCTATCTCTCTCTCTCTCTCACTCTCACTCTCTCTCTCTCTCTCTCTCTCTCTCTCTCTCTCTCTCTCTCTCTCTCTCTCACACACACACACACACACACATAGTAATGTTTCTTTTTCAATTACATCCATGAGAACTTGAGGTAGCATATTGCCAGTCGCCAACCACCCCATCATGCGAACTGGCTCTAAGCCAAGTCACCACGATATTTTTGGCCACTTACAAAATTCTTTGTTTTTGGGGCTGCAAGCTTTCCGCTTTTTCCATTGTAAACATTGACCTCTTCACCTTATCTAGGGAGTGTTGCTGTTGCTATTGTGGTTGAATCTATTTGGGGATTCAAAACTCCTTTTTTTTTCTTTTTTCTTTTTTTTTAATACCATCAACGCGGAGAAGGTAGTAGGGAGAAACTACACACATATCATGTATTTACAATTGTACTCCTATTTTGCCATTGTATTATTGTAAGGGGGAGTCACAAGAAGTTTTGGACAAATTCTCACAATATTTCCCACATTGTGACTTACCTCAACATCATGAGCTTCTGTTCGGGAGGCGCCGCATACCTAGCTAGGTATGATTGATTAAGGGCAAGGGACCGCCAGCCCGGTGGGGGGGCAGTGGTCCCATGCCCCCAATCGTACCTAGCTAGGTATGCGGTGCCTCTAGAGCAGAAGCTCATGATGTTATGCATTGTATGAAAAACACTGAGAAAGACTCCGTTTTCCTACATGAGAAAATTTCTAAATCTTCTTGTGATATTGATGACAGATTCATTGTTTGATACCATCAGCATTTTGTGCTTACTCTAATGTGTATTTTGGCCTTTTGACTAATATTCATCAGCATTGGGCTGTTCAATTGTCAGATCTAAAACATTGTGCTTACTCTAATGTGTATTTTGGCCTCTTGACTAATATTCATCAGCATTGGGCTGTTCAATTTTCAGATCTAAAACCCTGAAAACAAGCTCAAGCCTGCAAGGATTGTTCTTACTCTCGTGTATTTTGGTCCTTTGCCTAATATTCCTCAACATTGGGCTGTTCAATTTTCAGTTCTAAAACCTTCAAGACGAGCTATGCAAACCTCCTTCAGCTAACCAAGACTCTCACCATAGCTAGTTCTCGACAAAAATTAAGTCTCCATCTCATCCAGTTCTTTCATGGCCTTGTACTGTTTCCTCTTTCAACCCAACTCTTAGACAAGGCTATAGAAAGCAAAAGCAAAATTGCAGACGTGATTTTACCAAGCCTTTTTTGCCAACTTCAATATGTTCTCAATCCATAAGTGTCATAGGTTGGGTCGCAAACAGCATACTACAACTTCAAAAGCTGCTACTCTCCAACAAGGGCAATATCAAAACAATTTCCACAACACAAACTCAAGCACAAGCTATAATTTAGCCATCTAGTGTTGCTAGGAAACAGTTTCATAGTTTTGTTTGTTACACTCCGAAGTTCATTGAGATGCCATTTCCTGGGTTTGTTTGTTTCCACGCTATGCAGTAGAGACTCGTAGACAATATCCCTTGGAGTAAAAAAAGAGGTGGTGTATATAACCACCTCCATGATGCATACAAACAAGAGAATCTACTCCACATATGGTGTGGCCAGTGGATTAAATTGAATATTCAGATATGCTGTCTAGTCCATTAACTTGCAGACGAGGAAGCATCAACACATAAGTAATCAGCTGGCTAGCTCCTCCATTTTGTGCCAAAAGACCAGCTCCTCAATCATATACAAAGCCACTCTCCGAATAAACTATGACATACAGGCCGCAGTTCTTTGAACACTCACACAAGAGGTCGCCACACAATCTTGTGGACAACAAGGGAGACACCACACAATGTTAACCACAAAACATGATCACGCACTGCCTTTGTCATGTGTTGGTGAGCCCAATCAATCCTGGACTCACTCAAGCTATGATCCTCCTCATGTGACCCATCATCAAACAACGACATTGATAAAACTTTTTTGAAGGTGGAACTCTTGTTCGAAAAAGACCATCTCTTCTCCATATTCAATGCAATGCACCAGACTCAGAAAATTTGAGTCCAAAGGTGGAGGCTCAGCGGCACGAGTCCTAAATGGTAGGCCAATTCCTATAGGCTTTCTAAGCCAATTCCTCTGAGCATCAGCAAGAGTTCGGACTGCAAAAATGCGCACTCTCTTCAAGAACAACCTGCATATTTTACAAGCTGTGACCATGTATATTCCATTTACAGAGGACGCATACATTGCATCCTACCTTCAAGGAAAAAGAAGGCTAACTAATTTTGTGTTACACCTTCCCAATCCATACTTTGGCCCAAATATACTGCCTCACGAAACAGGACAATCTGGACCATGACACCATAAAGAATTTCCAACCCATGTTATAAAAAGGGCACATGGACCTAATACCCAAATCCAACACAAAACACATTTGATATTCTGCTGCTGCAGAACACAAGCTGAAGCTCCATTCATGAACTGTTAATTGTGCACTGCTGCTAGACAAAAGGACTTCAACAGAGAATTGAGTTTTTTTTTTTTGGTTGTAACTATACCATTGACATCAATAGGAAGTTGAGTCCTTCATCTCTTTGAGAATTTTTGAACAAGAAAGGGGGTTTGCTGCAGCAAAACTCCACTTAACATCGTGTCTACCTTGAATGGGAAGTAACCATCCATCATATACAGACACTTCCTAACTTTGTAAATAAAGCTCAAATGCCACTCCCTGAGTCCCGCCTCATCTGTAGTGATGTGAATCACCACTATTAGCTTTGCATTACCTAGTGATGTCCTCACCACTAAATTCAGACAGTAGCTTCAACCACTTCACCCTCTTTGTAAAATCCCTAGGCAGTTTTAAAGCATTTGATGAATCAGAAACATGTCGACTGCCTGCCCATATTGAATTTCCATAATGGAGAAAATTTTCAACTTTCAACAGAAAAATAATCAAAGAAGCTACCTGTAAGGTTCATTCTGGATGGGCCTTGAATCCACACATATGAGACGATTCAACATCTCGGACTTCTGAACCCCATATGTCTTAGACAAGTTGTCCTGAAGCTCTTCATACGAATCAAAAAGGGAGAGATCAACAGTGGCTGGACAGGTTTCGCCACCCACTCCATATGGGCAACTCTGCTCAAATGAACCATTTGTAGTCCCTACACTCCTTGCTTGGTGTTTGAACCACCCATTTGTTCTAGCTTCATTAAAAGAAGAACCAAATCCCTGTCCCTGGCTCAAATTTTCAAAATCCTTTAAGGTTGGTCGGCCCTCTTGAGCCGAAAAAAACATATGCATATGGCCTGGAGTTTCCCTGCAATTTACATCACGAGGAATATCATGTTCTGATCCACCTGTTGAGATGTCATCGGTGGAAGGATTCTTGGGTAGCTGCGAATTTATACATTGACTTGTATCTATAGCTTTGCCGAACAGAAGGAAGGGTGTACTCTTGGATGTGCGGCAACTTTCATTTTGACCAATACTTACCCCATCACCACTCAATGCAGGCTCACCACTACTAGATCCACCTAGAGGCATCAAGGAATGAAGAGAATTGGTATGCCCATTGAGACGACGTTCATTGAAAAGACCTCCCACATTAAGCTCTGTACTCACTCTAACGCCCGTCGTACCATACAGGTCATGAGGTGCAAAGAGGCGATTCCCATATAGACTGTGATGTATGTCACTTGGTCCAATGTTTGGAGATGTAACCATGTAACTTCCGTCATGCCTGGCTCCCTGCATGCCTGCAGACTCATTCTCTGCAAGCTCATGCCAAGGATTGATGTGGCCCAGCAGATTGCTGGCAAGTGTCACCATTGACATACCCATGCCATCAAGCTGGAGCTCCGGCAACGGGGAAAGGCGGGGTTTCTTCTTGGGCAGAGAAAACAATGGCAACTGCATTGGAGAGACCAATTCTATCTGCCACGGACTTACTCTCACAATGCCTTGCAGCATCTCTGGTTCATCCCACAGTACCTGCAAAAAAAATCAAGTCAAAACTTTCTAACATTGTTCCAAGTCTCATCTAGACTCCTTTCTTCATTTTCATATGTTCATCATAGAGTATTTTAGATACAGACCTTGCTTTCTGTATTTCTTCACTCAAATGTCCTACATGTCAAAGGTGCTCACCCCCCATCACCACTTTCAAAACATCTTTTGCAGTTCTCACGCATCCTACAGACATGTATCTTATGTACACTACAGACAATACATGTCTGAAATCCATAAGAAGAGCTATACCTGCAACATTTTCCAAGGGGACTTGGGCCATACTAAAGAGTCGGCCTCCTGGACTCTCGATATCGTACCCATGAACCAGCTGATGCGTGATGCATCCTCAGTCTCAACTGCCATCTTAAATCTGATCCCTGGAGCCCAATTGAGTTGCAAAGAAGCTCTAACAGCATGTGCTTTCACACAAAACTCGGAGATGGTTGCTCTAGGGTAATAAACCACCTCAAAAACCTGCCCAGCAGCTGCCAAGCTAGCTGCTTCGAGCACATCCTTTTCAGTAACCCGGGCACGATTTCGAGCAAAATTAGCAGTGCCAGCAGTGTCAGAGCTTACTCTGAGAGGGCGTGCACTGCTATCCACAGCAGCAGAACCCAAAAAATCGAACGAATTGTCCTGCGGCTTCAGCTTCCAGCTCGAAGAAGAAGCCGTACTCGATGCAGATGTAGCAGCGGCAAGATGCCACGAAGATGCGTTGATACTGGTGGTTGCCCCTCTTGTGGAGCGGCGAACACCCACACAAAGCTCACCTGAGGCATTGCGCAAGAAAACAATGGCATCTCCAGCAACAAGCTTTTTCTGGTTGACAAAGTTGCTCCACCCTGTAGTGAGGAGATGGCGGCGAGGTGTGCCACGGTAAATATGGCGGAACTTCCACACAGTGCCATGAACATCCTTTGCGAGCACGATCTGGACAGGAGGATCTTGACTGTAATCAAGGCGGGGGAAAATCGTCTCGGCACAGTAGCGCGGTACAGAAAATCCACCCCCATTGTTAGCATCACTCTGAGTAAGAGTTTTTGCAAATGATGCAGATTTCTCTGGCAAAGGAGGTGAAGAAGGGGAATCGTCATGTAGATCAATGTCCCTGTTTGTATCAGGCTGCAAGTAGATACGCGCATAGACCTCATCGGTCTCTGCATCAGCGAGAAACTTCACAGACAAAACACGACAGAGTACCATGCACGCCATGCCCAGGGAAGGAGGGAACTCTGGTATTGAGGCAGCAAGCTCTGCGTGTCCCTGAGGGAAATAGATGACCTTGGAACCAACATGCGGCATGCGCACCATGGCACCTGCACAAGCGTGCCAAAGCTGAGGGTCAAGCTCGCCCTTGCAGCCCGCCTTGCCTCTAGTGTTTGTCATGGGGTCGACGCAGCTCCTTAAGCCGGAGGCAGGGGGTCTCTCATCCATGGTGTTGCTACTGCCGCTGGTGAAGAAGGGGCCGGGCATTACAATCGCAATCTTGGTAGAAAGGGAAGCGATGGAGACGGGGAAGATCTCATGGACTCTGGAGGGAGGTGGGCACTGGGCAGAGATGTGTGTCCGTAAGGGGCGAGAGAGCGAGAGTCCGGAGCAGGGTGTGAACAAAGATCTGGGTAGGGCAAGGCGCAGAATACGCGGCCGAGCGCGTGTGTGTGTAAGGGGGGGAGAGAGAGTCGAGACCGGGAATGCACGTGCAGAGCAAGCAGGAGTACTAGAGAGACGGTGAGGACCGTGAGGTGCGTGACTGTGTGTGTGTGTGTGTGTGTGAGAGAGAGAGAGAGAGAGAGAGAGAGGAGGAGAGTGGATGAGCTTGAAGGGCTGTTGTTATCAGACAAGGGTTGAAGGCAGGGAGAGTGGCAGTAGACGAGGCGACATGCTGTTTGTTGCTGCGAGCGTGTTTTCAAGTACAAGTTGAAGGAGGTCCATTTTTTTGTGTCTGGCAGCTGGGTCGGTCATCAGCATATCACGACAAACCTAAGAAAATTAAACGGACACGCGTGCGTGGGACCATTCCCCTATTAGGAGGCCTCCCCTTAAAGTTCGTCTACATTTGTGCAGCTCTCCCTTAAATGCATGTACTCACTTGTCCCTCGTTCATATAGGCCTCCCTTGGCTTTATTCTCTTTGCCGTTCGCCTCTCTCCTTACAATCTTGAGGCAGTTTCACACGTCTAGGGTGTCCGTATCATGGCTTGGTTGCGCACTTGTTCGTAACCAGCAGCCAGCCTCCTCTTGAAGCGGATGAAAGGTCGGACACTAGCACAAATATCTATTTTGTTTAAAAAGGGCAGGGAGTAGGATCTGCAATTGATTGCCAACTGTATATAAATTGTTTTTGGGAAACCCCAGCATCAACGTGAAGAGCCTCTCGTGGCTCCAGTTCATCTCGTCCCACTTACAGGACATTTGGATGCTCACTTGTCAAACAAGCTGGCTCGGCTATTTCATTTTCTTTTGTTTACAACATGTGATCTCGCGTACTTTAATTGTCATTTTTCCAAAAAAGGGAAGCCAAGCTTGTGCTAACATCGTCAGAATATGGTAAAGCTAGAGCACATTCGCTTCTACTCCCGCCATTCATCAACACATTTTGCATTTGATGTTAACTGCAGCACACGTAAAATAGGTTGTTCTCCAAAAAGGTGAGGGTAGAGAATTCAGTTTCCCAACTCTATCGAAATCGACAGAGTTGAGAACACCAAGTAAAATTTGCTTATGCATACATGCGTGGTTAAACCATGCCCTTGAGAATTTTCCTTATACCTCCTTGGCATGGGCATTGAGACAAAGCACAAAGAGTCATCATAATTGTGCCTTGGCCAACATACTGATCCCCACATAGAAGGGGCTTGCGCAAGGCAACTAGACCCCCTCAATCTCCCATCACATAAGTAGACACAATTTCCTAGCTCATCCCAAATTGAAGCCCACCTTCTCTTCCTACTTTGAGTTCTTTGTTGAAGTATCTTTGTCCATTTGCATGCAAATCCCTTTCGGATCGTTTCCTTTCATGAATAGGATTTCCATTTAACAAGAGAATGATTTGATCCTAAATCTGCTATGCATCATATGATTGTTGGAAGTTTCCCACTAACCTAGATCCATCAAAATCTGCAAAAAAATGCTTCTATGAAGATCATCAAGGGCAAAAGACTCTGAACCTCGCCATCAAATTTCGACCTTCGAAGTATCCTACTAAAACACAGAAGATAGTATTAAAGAAAAATAGTTTACATAAGAAAGGCGTACATGCCTTGGATACAATCAAAATAGCCTACTACTCTTAGGCTTATGTCTAGAGGCTTTGATAGGTGTAGCTATTCCACCATCCGGCTATAGGGCTTGTTTGTGATCTTGTTGAGTTTGCATTGGAATGGGCCACTTGCTATTGAAGGGCTCTTCGATAGCTTTGTACACTTTGTCCAATGCATTGACTTGTCCATCAACACTAGATGTACAGTTGCCACATCTTTTTCATTCAATGAGGCCAGAAGGGAAAAAGAGTTCTTTATCGTCTTTTTACCTTTGATTGAGAGGACGGGCTCTTGGGAGGGCGCTTTCACACTTGAGCGGAAGGTCCTTAGGGTTTCGGGAAGTCATTGGAGGCTTATCTTCTTGATGAGCTTGAGATTGAGTGGTTGCCTTGACACCTTTCTCATTTGGACAATCCTTGATTAGGTGCCTTAAAGCCCACAATGAAATCAAGCATTAGGTTTATGTTTAAAGCACATCGATTGGAGGAAATTGTATCCATCATCAAGCTGAAGTTCTTCTAAGGAAGATCTAGGGACAAGTTGAGTTCCATGAGGACTTGTGAGTGCCATCTCAGGCTAAACTCTTGATGCGGTCTGACTCCCAAGATGTTGTCAACAAGCAGGCTTACAATAGACCTGAAGACAGGTTGGTAGTGGAGAGGCAAATTTGGTAGCTCTATCCAAACTGGAAGAGGGAAAGTTAGGGGCGTACCTTGGGAAGAGGAAGAGTCCTTCGACTTGTGGTCGCCATGGACAAGTGCTCTGTAGACATGTGAGGAGACTCAATACCTGTGTCTGCCCTAAATTGGGTCGTGGAAACAACGAAAATGTTATAGCCAAAGGTGTCAAAAAGGCTATGCCGAATTGGATCCTTAGGCTTGAGTGTCGAGGATGTACGCTACCTCTGGAAGATTTGGCCTTCGTATTTTCCTTCTTGAAGCACGTACTGAGTGCTCATGTAGACCTGGAAGTCTTGATCGGAGCTTACCTGCTCGTTGAAGTAAGGTACATTGCGGAAGATACCTTCTAGGCTTATTGAGCACCGGTCCGTCCCTTGACCAAATAGATGAAGCCTTTCCGATTCCTTCCTTGGCATACAAACCAAGGTTTTCTTGAGATTGTTGGAGAGTCAATCCCATCGATCCCTTGAAGCTTTGACATACTTAAGGACTCGATTGAACCTGAGTGTTCTGATTTGAAGAAGGTAACTCATAAAGAATAAGATGGCCAATCCGTTTCTATCCTTGCTATCTGCTTTAAGCTTGTCTTAAATTGAGCCTGAGTGCTAGAATGTATATGTCCTGCTCTTGAAGAAATTTGACTTTTACTTCACAAACCTGCTTTTGTTGGCCATCGAAAACAAACCTAAGAATCACCTAGATTTGGCCTTCGAATTTTCCTTCTTGAAGCACTTGCTAAGTGCTCATGTCGACCTAGAAGTCTTAAGCGGAGCCTAACATACACCCCCCCTAGAGAACTCTCGTTCCGAGAGTAGCAATGGTAGGGCCAGAATCTCCCTAGTTAATGCTTTGGAGGGTGTAGAACGTAGTGCGTCTACTTTATTGCAAAATAGGCTGCATGAGCAATCTTATTGAGAATGCAATGTCTATCTCAAATAGTCATGCTGGTTCAAGGCGAAAAGTTGTGAATACCAAGTTCGCTTGGCACCTTTGATTGGGCTGATAGGGTAAGAATTTACATAGAGTGGCATAGACCATGTTGTTGCGTTGATCCATGTTGTGGAACCTGTCTGTTCCAGATATCATACCTGATGCTGCAATGACGATGCAACACTTGTCTTGAGTGTGAGAACCAAGTCGCGTTGATTCCCACTGCTGCTAAAACTTGTTTTTAAGGGTTTCAACAGATTTTTTTGAGAACAAAAAGCTCTAAGCATGACCTCAAAAGGACATTTTCATTGCTTCAAAAGCCCTTGTAATAAGGGAGTACGGAAAAGCTAGCACCAAAAGTAGCAAGAATCCTGCATTTATGATATGGAACCTATTTTAAGGATCATGACATGGTTTACTATCAAAATGGCTTAAAAATGACCCAAAATCATAGTTTTCGTATTCCAAGAGCAGTACATGAAACACACCGAACTACATGCATAAACTCCAAGGCTAGAGATAAGGTTTGTTGAGCATAATAAGCTCTAAAGGATTCATCGAGCCTCCATTAATGAGAGGTCAACCAAGTCATGAGAGGAAAGGAGTGGTTTTGACCAAAAGGCTTAATTTAGCATATTTCTCTCTTGCGCAAATCCTGAGCAAGGACAGTCAGAGTGCTTACATTGTTCCTAAAGCTCTTCTTGGCTCTATGCATCTCCCTAATTTATTCTTACGATTACTTAATAGAAAATTTATAACATGGAAAAAAAGTTGTTAATTAACCCAAAATGCTTCTATGTTATTATGGCTAAATACTCACAAATTAAATAATATCCTATGGCTAAATACTCGCAAATTAAATACTATGATATGGTTAAATTTCTCACAAATTGTGTACCTATCTTTCGCACCACATCTCTCTCACACTCTACATAGGTCTACTTGGTTCACAAATCGGATGCATTTGAGACTGAGGCTAGGATTACACAAATTTATGTCAAGTCTGAGCTCCCAACCATTCAAATTGTGAAGTACTTAAGCCTTCTTGATCCATATGTGGGTAATCAATGTTTTTCAATTGGTTATGATTATGCATTCAAGTATGTTTGTCAGAGTATCTAATTCTTTCTTTTAGATTCATTGGAATTTAACATATGAAGGGAGAGATATTTGATTACAATACAACTTGTGCTCTTGTGGAGCTTTCCTTGAACCAAGAAGATGGTGCTCTTCAAGATTCCATGGTGTAACCCTCCTTTCCAAGCTGTTGGCCAGTGGTGTTGGGATAAAAGAAAGGCTTATCCCAACACCCCAGTGGTGTTGGGATAAGCCTTTTCTTTAGATTCAGTAAAAGTTAACTCTCTCTCTCTCTCTCTCTCTCTCTCTCTCTCTCTCTCTCTCTCTCTCTCTCTCTCTCTCTCTCTCTCTCTCTCTCTCTCTCTCAATCTCTCTCGCGCGCGCGCGCTCTGAGCTTTGATTACAATACAACTTGTGCTCTTGCAACACTTTACTTCAACCAAGAAGATGGTGCTCTTCAAGATTCCACGGTATAACCCTCCTTCCCAAGCCCTAACACCCTAGCGGTGTTGGGGTAAGCCTTTAGCTTACACTTGATATGTGACCAATCCCTAAAGCCAAGAATACCAAGTATGCACCTTATGTGCATGCATGCATCCTACCACATACATTTCCTTAACACATTCTTCTTTATAGTCACATGCTATTCGGTATAGCCACATGCTATTTGACCTTTTTCCCACATGTGATGGATATCACTTTTCAGTATTTAATTCCACCTTCTTTTTTTGAGCCTATATAAGGCCACATGATAAACTTGTTTCATCCAAAAAATAATGCAATCACTACGTTCATTTTCAACATGAATGGTTCGTTGTGCAATCCTCCATAGCTAAAACTCACCCTTATCAAGCGGGGAAAGGAACTACGGGGTAAGAAGTTGACGAGGGTGAAAGTTTCAAGCAAGAGAATTGGTATTGTGCATATGCTTACTCACTTAAAACTTATGAACATATAAAAGAAATTTTAATATCAAGAAAAGACAAAATTTATTTATAAAATATACTTTTTCATACCTGATTCTTACCTTTGACATGAGTCATTGTAAGTATTTATAAGATTTACATTATCCTTAAGCTGGAGCATCTTCAAAAGGATATCGTCGGATAGTCTTACCACTTCTTAAAACCTTGTCTTCGTATCACAGGATGCTCTCTAGCAGCAAAATCCCTTCTTGTAATTACAATGGACTATGAACATTGAGAATAGCGGAATTAAGAAAACTAAGCATTTTATGAGAATACTTTGAGAAAATAGAGGGTGAACTTGATTAGAGGTAGCAACATAACCACTTTACTTAATTAACTTGGCATGAACAATACTTTTCAAGAGAGAGAGAGTTAGAGAACTTGACAACAATTGAGGACCGGATTTAAGTGGAGTCGGTTCCCCCTTCAAAAGGCTTTTGTATTATAGCTTCTCCCACAAAGAGAGACTTGGTACAATACAAGCTTTGTGTTCCTTGAGACCTTGATGGTGCAATGAAGATAGAGAGCTTCATGCACCACAATTATGCCCATAACTTAGCTAAATGAAAGCATTAACTTGTTCCCAATCTCAGTCCCAAGACCTCAAACACCTTCGAAGGTGGAGAGAGCTAGCAAGGAATGAGGGTAGGGAAGAGGAAGAAGAAGTAACTTAAGAGAAATAAATAATCTCCTCACTTGTATTACTCTTGTAGCTTAGCATAGCATAGTAGCATAGTAATGGAGATGAAGAAGATGGCAAGCTTGCACTTTGGAGCATGACTCTTGGTTGGATTTTTATTCCATAGCCAAGAGTTGTTAGTGTGGGATCTCAACTTCTCAAGCTTGGAGAAGGAGCTGGAGTTCTCACTCAACACACCATGAGAATGAGTGTGTGTGTGTGTGTGTGTGTGTGTGTGTGTGTGTGTGTGAGTGTGTGAGAGAGAGAGTATATGGTCAAGCTACCCCCCTCCTTGCTTGGATCGACCCCTCTTCCTAGCTCAAGCTTGAAGCTGATTGAACCTTCTCTAGACTAGCCAATCACATGAATGAGACATATCAAGCAACCATGGTAGCATTTGGACAAGTGTCCTCATTTCCCCTTTGAGAGAGAGGGCTTGAAAAATTCTTAAACAATGAATTAAATAAACTAAATTCTCATTGAACCCTTTTAGAAGTCAACCAATAGGCTTTTTAGGCACTACAGGAGGGCAACATGTGTAGGTGCTTGACATGTGTCCTTGTTGCCTCTTAAGTATTTGGTTTGCCTTGAGTGAGTGTGTGTGTGTGTGTGTGTTCTCTCTCATGCCCCTACCTTTAGGGCTCGCCCTCCTTCTTGTAGGGATCATGCTGACTTTGGAACACCTCACCCCTTGAGCACCTTAGTCATGAAGCTCCTCAAGCACCTTAGTAAAAAAACATGACAAGCACCTCAAGCACCTTAATCATCAAGCATGACAAGCACCTCAAGAACCTTAGTCAGCAAGCACGACAAGCACCTCAAGCTTGGGTCATGTTCCCACCTCAAGCTCAACCCTAGCTTGCTTAAGGTCCTAGGTCTAAGGACTTTTAATACTAACCTTTGGAGGTCTTTAATGAATCTAACCCTAATGTCTTTCAAGCTCCATTAGCTAGCCTTGCTCTTTGACATACCATCTCTCATTTGGACCCATTGACTTTGGTCACGTGCTGAGACAGATCCATAAGCACATGTCTATATTCTAACTCTTGTTCCCGTTTATTCTCCCACATTAAATGATCAGCTTAGTATGAGAAAATCAGTTGGCTTAGTTAGATATTAGATTTTATCAAATTATATCTCTCTTGAAATCATAAATCGTCCTCGACTATGAGGTAGAGGAGATAAAGCCTTAGTCATTAGTCTATGTTTCTTAGCGGGTAGAGGATCCTTTTTTACCCTATGACATCATTCCAGAATGGATGACTAATCCATTTGGTGCTTGGGAGACTTAGCTGCCGCAAGCATGTTTTCTCTTGAGTCCATATCATATTCCCAAAGTAGAGTGAAAAATTATACTTGGTGTTTGAGAGACGTCATCTTCACAAAAATGATTCTAAGCATGCATAGTACTTAAATTTGTGCACAATAAAAAGAGAACTAGTCTTATAAGACAAAAATATTGATCATTAAAAAGAGAACTTTACATTTGATTATTCTAATGTAGCATTGTAAGCATTGACAAAGTTCATACTATCCTTAAGCTGTGTTCCTTGCATCCATCTAGTATCTTCAAAAGGATAAGTTTTGAACTTAATAAGATACCGTCGGATAATCTTACCATGTCTTAGTACCTTGTCTTCATGTCGAAGAATCGATTCGGGCTCAAGCACCTCTTCTTGATCTTCGATCTCGGGCGGGTCCTCTATTGTGGTGGCTCTCCTTTGTAAGGCTTAAGTACGCTCACATGAAAAGCATTGTGAATGAGCCAATGGTTGGGCAACTTGAGTTGATAGGCCATCTCATTGATTAGTTTTAGGATTTGAAAAGTACCATAGTACCTTTTTGTTAGTTTAGCATAATACTTTTGGTGGCCCATTCGTAAGATGAATGGAGTCCCCAATAGGGGCATGTAGGATAGCTAGCTCCTTCTCATAGATTCCCAATACTCGCTCATCGGAATTGAGTCTTCGACTCTCATATGCTATGGCATGCCCTTCTTGAAGCAAAAATACTCCAAGGCAATATCCACAAGCATCACATGTGACCTCAAATGGTTTTGAGAGATCCGGTAGTGTAAGCACGGGTTGAGAGGTAAGCTTTTCTTTTTCTTATGCTCCTCCAAAGATTTGGAGTAGATGATAATTTCATTGAAGAACAGTCCAATGAACTTGCAATAGGGTCTAAAAATTTTCTCCATTAGATGGTTGAATGTGGCTAGAGCATTTGTCAAACCAAAAGGCATGACAAGATATTCATGAAGACGAAATGTTGTATGGAACGCGGTCTTTATCATATCTTCATTCACTATCCTTATTGATGATAGTCATTTTAAGGTCAATCCTACTAAAGTAGGTCAAACCTTGTAGCTTATCAAACAAACCTTCTAACCATGGTACGGGAAATCTTCTTTTGATAGTGATATGGTTTAGTGCTCGATAGTCCACACACATGCGGTATGTGCCATCTTTCTTTTGCACTAAAAGGATAGGTCGACAAAAGGGAGATGAGCTAGGCCTCACCATCCCCTTGTCTACCAGCTCATGCACTTGCCTCATAATCTCCTCTTATTGAGCTTGAGAAACTCTATAAGGAGGTTTATTAGGTGGTGAGCTCCTGGGTCGAAGCTCTATCATATGATCATTATCCCCTCGTTTTGGAGGTAACTCCATAGGGATGTCATCAATAAATACATCTTGAAATCTATTTCAAAAACTAGAAAATTCTAATTCTTCTTGATTCCTACCACTTTGTTTTGTTAAAACATTAGCATCATTTAGAGACTCTTTGACAAAAATCATGTACGAGGAAACCAAGCTTTTCATTGAGTTATCAAAAGCAAGTGAATTTACAAGTGGTATAGTACGACTGGACTCATTAGCATCTATATACATGCTTCTTTTCCCTATAGGTGAAGTAGATTCTCCTTTCAAGGAACTTCATGTTGGCAACCATGCAGTTGAACCATGGCGCCCCTAGGATAACATCCTCATGTTGGAGAGGAGAGATAAAAAAAGTCTTCTTTGTTGATGTAGCTTTGGTCATGAAGCCTCAACTTCTCAATAAATGAAGAAATGGAGGCTTGCTGTCCCTTGAAAGCCCCATTGGCATTTACATTATCTCCCATCTCAAAAGCTTGTATTCTCAACTTTGTGGCCAACTCCATTGATATGAAGTTGTAAGTAGATCCAAGATCGAATAGGATGAAGGCATCATGCTCCCTCACCTTCCCCCAACCATATGAAAGGGATGATCCTTTGCAATGAGCATCCTCTTTTGGAGCTTCGACCGTGGAAGCTCTAGGAGTCTCATTGCGGGTATTTCTTTTGGGGCAAGAACGATAGCCATGTCCTTGCTCCCCACACTTAAAGCATTTGTGATCTTTACAAAAAGCCTCTAGCTCTTCAAGAGAGAGCTTGTTTTTACCTTTGTAAACTCCTTTCTCCTTGGTCTTGTTGTTGTTTTTGTTGAATTTCCTTGGGAAGAACTTTGACCATTGTTCTTCCCCTTTGCATCATTTTGATCTTTGTTTTCCATGGGCTTGGCATTCCTTTTGCCCCCTTGTTGGAAATTGATACGAGCTGCAACCATAGTGTGGTGGATGACTTCGGTGATAGAACCAGGCCGTTGGGAGTTGACATACTCGACCATTTCTTCAGGTAATCCCGCACAAAATTGTTGCTTTTTCTTGGCGAAGTCTATCTTCTGAAAGGCTATAGCTTTGAAATGTAAGTCCCAAAACTTGTCTACATATTTTTGGATAGACTCGTTGGAGAGTAGCTTCAAACTCCGCCATTCGGTGAGCATTTATCTTTGGCATCTCTTACAAGGAATTGCTTCATGATGGAAACTCATAGAGTTTTCCATGTTTTTGGAGCTTCGTCGTTGCCACGAAGCCTAGCCCACCATTGACGAGCAGATTTTTGAAAGTACATAGCTACATGACATAACTTGGAGGATTCAGTGAAGCCCTCGTCTCCAAAGGCCGCATCAAATTGCTGGATGAAGGCCATCATAGGTGAGAAAAGAGATACTACTTCCTCCCTCTTTGAACTTCTTAAGCTTGTGGGACCTTTTCAAAGCAGGGTAGGATTTGTGATGTCCTCTCCTCTTGTATTCTCTAAGAGAATCAAAACAACCAACCCAATCTGAGTCCAAAAAAGCATGTAAATCTGGCGGCAATGATCCCCCTTGGGATAAAACAAGCCAAGATGTTTAGTGCCATGCAAGTAGTGAAAAATCCTCTTGACAACCTGCCAATGCTTAGACCATGGGCTATGCATAAATTCGCTGATGTGTGAGACTGCAACTGAGTATTCGGCTTCGTGTTGTATATATAAATAAAGCATCCAATAGCAGTTTGGTAAAGAGTGACATCTGCAGGATCACCAAAATCATGAAGACTCAATTTCAAACCTGTTTCCACGGGAGTGGCAATAGGTTTGCAATCCTCAAGTCCAAACTACATAATAATGTCTCTATGTAACTTTTTTGACACAAGGCAATACCACCATCACACTGCTTAAACTGTATACCCAAGTAATGATGCAACAGCCCCAAATATTTCATCTTGAAAGTAGCATTCAAATCAGCCTTAAATTCAACAATATGTCTCTCATTTGGTCCAATGATTAGCAAATCATTCACATAAAGAACAACAATGAGAAGTACATCACCCTCATGCATTACATACAATGTGATTTCTGTTGGATTGTTACAAAAGCCTCATTTGACTAAATGAGTGTCAGCTTTCTCACACCAAGCACAAGGAGATTGCTTCATCTCATAAAAAGCTTTCTTACATGTGCACACTTTATCCTCTTGTCCTTTCTTGACAAAACCACAAGACTACGTTACATAAAGTTCCTCAAATATGTCACCATTCAAGCAAGCAGTAACATCCCAACCAAAATGAGCTGCCAATGCACATAGAAAACGCACAGTAGTCATATGACAAGTGGGAGAAAAAGTCTCTTCATAATCTATGTCTTTTTGTTGTGCATAACCTTTTGCAACAAGTTGAGCCTTATAGCGATCAATCTCACCATCCGGCTTGCATTTCAACTTGTACCTACTTTGTACCAATGGCCTTTTTGCTGGGAGGCAAATCACATAAAGTCCATGTGTCATTTTCTATAAGTGCATCATATTCATGGCAGCCATGCAATTTTTTGAATTCTGTACTTCATCAAAAGACAGAGGTTCCTCAACATCATGTAAGCTAGACACAGCCAAAGCATAACAATCTGTTGATGCATAAGATGCATGGTGAGAACCTGAACGAGTATGAATAGACAAAGGTGTATCCAATTTACTGTCACGCAAAATATGCACCAACCATTTTGGCATACCTCTAGCCTGCTCATTCTTAGCCCCTTTTCTCGTCAAGTACACCTGCATCAGTAATAGGATGACTTATAACATTTTCAAAAACCCCCATAGGATGCACATTTGCCATTGGAATTTACATTCAAACTTCCATCACTGAAAAGAGGCAACAAAGTGTCATAAGTGTTATGTGAGCTGACATTACTGTCACTAGTACATGATAGCAAGGGTTGAACAGAATCTTCCACAAAACACAACATCCCGTGAGACCAAGATACTCTTTATTTGCGGATGATACAACATGTAACCTTTGCTTTCAGCACTATAACCAACAAATTTACATTTGACAGCCTTATCAACCGTGGCACCAAAGCATATGCCAAACAACCAAAAACACGCATGTGCTCAATAGAAGGCTTTCTATCATGCCATGCTTCATATGGAGTCATAGACTGCAAAGCTTTTGTAGGATACCTGTTTAGTACATAAGTGAAATACATGATGGCCTCAAGCCAAAACGAATGCGGCAAAGCTTGACTTTTGACCATACATCATGACATTCCATAAGTGACATGTTTTTCCTCTCAGCAACACCATTTTGTTGAGGTGTATAAGGCCCTATACATTGGTATTTATCCACAACTAGCAAGAAATGCATTAAATTCACGAGACATATACTCCCCTCCTCGATCAGACCATAGGTGCCCATATTACATTTCGAGACATTTTCAGCCATAGCTAGAAATTACTTGAAGCACAAAAACACTTCGGACTTAGTTTTAAGCGGATATACCCATGCATGCTTGGAGTAATCATCAATGAAAGTCATGAAGTACAGGTAATTCCCTAAGGATGGAGTTTGCATGGGCCCACAAACATCACTATGCACAAGCTGCAACCTGCATGTGGCCCTAACTGAACCATCCTTCGAAAACTGCATCTTACCCAAAATACATCCTTCACAAACATGCTTGATAGGTGCTTCAAGAGGCGGCAAAGAAGCAACCATATTAGATTTTTGCAAACGTAGTAAATTGGCAAAATTTAGATGGCCAAAACATGCATGCCAAAGTTTTACATCTGAAATAGCCTTAGAATCTACAGCTGCATTTGCAAAACTTTTTCCACATTTGTCATACAAAGTGAGCTTATACATCCAATGGCATAAAATGCCAGATGACACAATTTCATCACTGAAATTGAGATCATGTACTGTACATCTCTCATCTAAAAATTTGACTACAAGACCAAGTCTAGCAAGTGCAGATACAGAGAAAAGATTCTTCTTGATCCCAGGTACGTACAATGCAACAAAAGGTGTGAAAGAACTACCATTTGCAGTAGTAAGCACAATCTTTTCAACTCCCTTGACCGGATAAGAGGCATTGTTGGCACAAGTGATTGAATTTCCATGAGGGACAGGCTTAAGAGAGGTGAACAAATCACGATGTGAGATAATGTGCTTTGCAGCACCATTGTCAAAATACCACACATGTGAATGTGCAACAACTGACATGCATGCATCATGGACAACAGGATTATAGGTACACTCTCCACTAAAAGCCCATTCTGTATCAAAATCTTCATCATAGTCTCCTTTCATAGAAGACTCAACAATAGTTGTATTTGTGGTGGAACCATCCTCTTTCTTCTTAGCCTCTTTGGCCTTCAACTTAGGACATTGTTTGATCAATTGATCGTTAGCTTTACAGTAATGGCAACGCATCTTCTTTTTGCCCTTATCACCAAAATTTCCAGATGAATTGTTGTCAACAGAAGCATTAGGAACATGTGATTTTCCACTTGCAGTAGAACCATGAGAAGTGGCTACATTGCTGTTACCACCTTTTTTTTTAGCAACAATAAAAGCTTGTTCAACTACACGCTGTCTAGTCGTGTTTTTTGTGGAAAGTGACTCTCGCAACATCAATGTGCAGAATGCATTAAACTTGACAACTTCAGGATTTCCTTGGGTCATGTCTCCAAGTACTAGCAAAAGTCTGGTAAGAATCTGGAAAGGCATCAAGAGCAGTCTGCACAAGGGAAATTTCTGAAATGACTTCACCTACAGAAATAAGTTTCTCATCGATATCCTTGACACCAGCAAGGAAATTGTCCTTGTCATCTTCCTCATGCATAATCTTCGACTCCAGATCTTTACGCAGTAATGCAATTTTTGCCTCATTGCGACTTGCGTAAAGACTATCCAGAATATCCCAAGCCTGTTTTGCAGATTTTGCTGAACGAATGTGGGGAGTAATAGTGTCCTTCACAGACAATGCAATCAATGCATGAGCCTACACATCTTTTACATCCCAACAAGCTTGCTCAGATGTAGGCAAAACAACTCTAACAACAACAATCCTTGGAGTAAGACCTGCATCATCCTCAACATCACCTGTATGCTCAGAACCAGGACGTACATCAATGCCTTGCACAATGTTCCAAACGCCCTTCAATACAAGAACATATTGCATCATATAAGCCCACATAGGGTAATTGTCCCCATCCAATTTGTCCTCAACAACAAACATCTTGAACACGTATGTGTTGTTGTCAGCTATGGTAAATGATGCAATTGATGTGAAAACTGCCTGAAAAGAGGAGAAATAAAGCGGGAACAACACATGCTATATAGCAAAAACCGTAGAAGACTATAAGGGACTTGACATGAAAAAAATGACACTGACAAAATTTCTACACAAGAGGACAAAATAGCCTGTGCAGTACTCCCTAGAGTGGAAACGGAGGCCGAAATGAGCCCGAATAAGAAATATGAGCAAACTCAGCTCTTTGAGCTTATCCAAAATATTTTTTGACCTGCAAATGCTCGCCGAAGCTCACGAAAATCAGAGAAAGTGAACAGGTGTGTGCTGGAGTTGCTAGCAACTAAGCCCGAGAGGATGCAATCTACTCTGATACCAATTGTTGAAATTAGGGTCAAAGGAAAACACACACAACTTGGAGAAGACGATGGAAGCTCAAGGCACACAACAGAGAGTGTATTACTTAGTATGCAATGGAAAGATAAGATAGTCCTAGAGTGATGGGCGTATATACAATGCACGGGGGAAAACCTCCTAGTGAGGGAAAAATTCCCCGGTGATCCTAAGTGTGTTCACACACATCACTACCACATGTATATGGTAACACCACTTACCCTCTTGAAATGAACTTGTAATAACTTTCATGGAAAACTTAAGGGCCTCTCTTCTTTAGCAAGAAAAAAGAAACCAAAACCTCTGACACCAATGTAATGGAAATGGACTATAAACATTGAGAATAGCGGAATTTAAAAAATTGCAGTGGGAAATTTTATGAGAATACTTGAGAAGATAGAGGGTGAACTTGATTGGAGGTAGCAACATAACCATTATACTTAATTAACTTGGCATGAACAATACTTTTCAAGAGAGAGAGTTAGCAAACTTTGTTGGAATTAGGGTTGCAGAGAAATGCACATAGCTTGGAGAAGACGAAGGAATCTCAAGGCACACAATAGAGAGTGTATTACTTAGTGTGCAATGGAAAGATAGAAATCCCTAGAGTGATGGGCGTATATACAATGCACGGGGGGAAAAACCTCCTAAAGAAGGAAAAAATGCCCCGACGGTCCTAGTATGTTCACACACATCACTACCACATGTATATGCTAACAAATCCCCCCTGGAGTGATGCGGTGAACGAGAGCTGGCACATGAGTAAAGGGAAGTCCCATGCCCTGAGGACACGATCAGTCCACAAAGGGGAGTAAGCCCAAAGCTTTGCGGAAAGCTTCGAGCTTCTCATGAGACAATGCCTTTGTGAAAAGATCTGCAAGGTTGTCCTGTGTTGGCACATAAGCCAAGATGATGAGAGCCTCTCCCTAACATAGTGGTAATACACCTCAATGTGCTTTGTGCGAGCATGAAAAACTGGGTTCCTGACAACTGCCAATGCGCTGTGACTGTCAGTGTAGATAGTGTTGGTAGTGTCCTGTCCAACACCCAAATCAGCCATAAGTCGTCTGAGCCATACACACTCAACCATAGAGCTGTAAAGACTGCCCTGTACTCAGCCTCACAACTCGAAGTGGCCACAGTAGGTTGCTTCTTGCTCAACCATGATATACATGAACTTCCAAGCATGAAACAAAAACCACTTGTGGACACGCATGTCAAAACAACCAGCCCAATCTGAGTCCAGAAAAGCATGTAAGTTTGGCGGAAATGATCCCCCCTTGGGATAAAACAAGCCAAGATGTAAAGTGCCACTAAGGTAGCGAAAAATCCTCTTGACAAACTGCCAATGCTTAGACCCTGGGCTATGCATAAATTTGTTGACCTGTGAGACTGCAAACTGAATATCTGGCCTCGTGTTGCATACATAAATGAGGCAACCAACAACAGTTTGGTAAAGAGTGACATCTGTAGGATTACCAGCATCATGTAGACTCAACTTCAAACCTGTTTCCATGGGAATGGCAATAGGTTTGCAATCCTCAAGTCCAAACTTACATAGTAATGTCTCTATGTAACTTTTCTGACACAAGGCTATGTCACCATTCAAGAAAGCAGTAACAATGTCTGATTGAAGTACATCTCAACCAAAATGAGCTGCCAATGCACATAGAAAACGCACAGTAGTCATACGACAAGTGGGAGCAAAAGTCTCTTCACAATCTATGCCTTTTTGTTGTGCATAACCCTTTGCAAAAAGTCGAGCCTTATGGCGATCGATCTCACCATCCGGCTTGCGTTTCAACTTGTAAACCCACTTCGTACCAATGGCCTTTTTGCCATGAGTCAAATCACATAAAGTCCATGTGTCATTTTCTATAAGTGCATCATATTCTAATTGCATGGCAGCCATCCAACTTTTGAATTCTGTGCTTCATCAAAAGACAGAGGTTCCTCAACATCATGTAAGCTAGACACAGCCAAAGCATAACAATCTGATGCATAAGATGTATGCCGAGAGCCTGAATGAGTACGGCTAGACAAAGGTGTATCCAATTTATTGTCACACAATGTATGCACCAGCCATTTTGGCATACTTGTAGCTTGCTCATTTTCAGCCCTTTCCTCATCAAGTACATCATGTACATCTGCATCAGTAACATTTTCAGAAACCCCCATAGGTTGTACATTTGCCTCATTGGAATTTACATTCGTATTTCCACCACTAAAAAGAGGCAACAAAGTGTCATAAATGTCCTGGGAGCCTACATTATTGTCTCTAGTACATGACAACAAGGGTTGAACAGAATCTTCCACAAACACTACATCTCGTGAAACTAGAATACAGTTTGTTTGCGGATGATACAATCTGTAACCTTTTCTTTCAACACTATAACCAACAAAAATACATTTGACAACTTTATCAACCAATTTTCTGCGTTGTGTTTGTGGCACCAAAGCATATGCCAAACAACCAAAAACACGCATGTGCTCAATAGAAGGCTTTCTATCATGCCATGCTTCATATGGAGTAATAGACTACAACCTGTTTAGTACATAATTGGCACACATGATGGCCTCAAGCCAAAAAGAATGCAACAAAGCTTGAATTTTGACCATACATCGTGCCATTTCTGTAAGTGACTTGTTTTTCCTCTTAGCAACACCATTTTGTTGAGGTGTATAAGGCACTGTACATTGGTGTTTTATCCCACGACTAGCCAGAAATGCATTAGATTCATGAGACATATACTCCCCCCCTCGATCGGAACGGAGGGTGCCCATAGTACATTTTGAGACATTTTCAGCCATAGCCAGAAATTGTTTGAAGCACATAAAAACTTCGGACTTTGCTTTAAGTGGAAATACCCATGCATGCCTAGAGTAATCATCAATGAAAGTCACGAAGTAAAGGTAATTGCCCAAGGACGGAGTTTGCATGGGCCCACAAACATCACTATGCACAAGCTGCAACCTGCATGTGTCCCTAACTGAACCATCCTTTGGAAACTTCGAACGCTGCATCTTACCCAAAATACAGCCTTCACAAACATGTTTGACAGGTGCTTCAAGAGGCGGCAAAGAAGCAACCATATCAGATTTCTGCAAACGCAACAAACTGGCAAAATTCAAATGACCAAAACATGCATGCCAAAGTTTTACATCTAAAATAGCCCTTGAATCTCCAATTGCATTTGCAAAAAATTTTCCACACTTGTCATACAAAGTGAGCTTATACAGCCCACGACACAAAAGCCCAGATATAACAATTTCATCACCAAAATTGAGATCATGAACTGTACATCTGTCATCCACAAATTTGACTATAAGCGCAAGTCTAGCAAGTGCAGATACAGTCAAAATATTCTTCTTGATCCCAGGTACATAAAGTGCATCAACAAGTGTGAAAGAACTGCCATTTGCAATAGTAAGCACAATCTTTCCAACTCCTTGAACCGGATAGGAGGCATTGTTGACACAAGTGATTCCCATGAGGGATAGACTCAAGAGATGTGAACAATTCACAATGTGAGGTAATGTGCCTTGTAGCACCACTGTTGAAATACCACACATGTGAATCTGCAGCAACTGACATGCATGCATCATGGACAACATGATTGTAAGTGCACTCTGTACTAAAAGCCCATTCTGCATCACATCAGCATCACAGTCTCCTTTCACAGAAGACTCAACTATGGCTGCATTTGTAGTGGAATGAGCATTTGCAGTGGAACCACCCTCTTTCTTCTTAGCCTCTTTGGACTTCAACTTAGGACACTACTTGATCAAGTGATCATTAGCTTTACAATAATGGCAACGCATCTTCTTTTGCCCTTATCACCAGAATTGCCAGAAAAAGTGCTGCCAGTAGAAGCATTGGGAACAGAAGTTTTGCCACCCGCAGCAAAACCATAAGAAGTGGCTGCATTGTTGTTACCACCCTTTCTTTGAGAAGCAATAAAATCTTGTTCAACTACACGCTGTCTAGTTCCGTTTTTTGTGGAAAGTGACTCTTGCAACAGCAATGTGCAGAATGCATTAAACTTGACAACTTCAGGATTTCCTTGGGTCATGTCTCCATGTACTAGCAAAAGTTTGGTAAGAATCTGGAAAGGCATCAAGAACAGTCTGCACAAGGGAACTGTCTGAAATGACTTCACCTACAGAAATAAGTTGCTCATTGATATCCTTGACACAAGCAAGGAAAGTGTCCATATCATCTTCCTCATGCATAATCTTTGACTCCAGCTCTTTACGCAGCAAAGCAAATTTAGCCTCATTACGACTTGCATAAAGCCAACCAAAATATCCCGAGCCTGTTTTGTAGATATTTTGCTGAACGAATGTGAGGGACAATGGTGCGCTTCATAGACAACGCAATCAATGCATGAGCCTATGCATCCTTTACATCCCAACGATATTGTTCTGCCGTAGGCAAAACAACTCTAATAGCAGCAATCCTTACAGCAAGACCTGCCACATCCTCAACATCGCCCGCATCCTCAGAACTAGGACATACATCAATGCCCTGCACAATATTCCAGACGCCCTTTGACACAAAAACATGTTGCATCATGTAAGCCCACATAAGGTATTGTCCCCATCCAATCTGTCCTCAGCAACAAACATCTTGAACACATCTGTGTTGTTGTCAGCCATGGTAAATGCTGCACCTGATGTGAAAACTGCCCAAAAAGAGGAGAAACAAAGCGGGAACAACACGTGCTATATAGCACAAACCGTAGAAGACTGTAAGCCACCTGTTATGTAGAAAATGGCACTGATAGAGATTCTGCACAAAATGACAAAATAGCATGTGCAATACTGTCCGTAGTAGTGAAAACGGAGGCCGAAATGAGCCCGAATCAAAAATCTGAGCAGACTAGGCTCTATGAGCTCTCCCGAAATTTTTGTCACCCTGCGAACGGTCGCCAAACCTCACTGGAATTGGACAGAGTGAGCAGGCGTGTGCTGGAGCAGTAGGCATGTGCTGGAGCAGCTGACGACTAAGCCTGGGAGGACGCAACCTTCTCTGATACCAATTTTTGGAACTAGGTTTGCAGAGGAATGCACATAGCTTGGAGAAGACGAAGGAAGCTCAAGGCACACAATAGAGAGTGTATTACTTAGCGTGAAATGGAAAGATAGATATCTCTAGAGTGATGGGTGTATATACAATGCACGGTGGAAAAAACCTCCTAAAGAGGGAAAAAGTGCCCCGACGGTCCTAGTGTGTTCACACACATCACTAGCACATGTATATGGTAACAAACTTGACAACAATTGAGGACCAGATTTAAGTGGAGTCGGTTCCCCCCTTCAAAAGGCTTTTGTATTATAGCTTCTCCTATAAAGAGAGACTTGGTACAATACAAGCTTTGTGTTCCTTGAGACCTTGATGGTGCAATGAAGATAGAGAGCTTCATGCACCACAATTATGCCCATAACTTAGCTAAATGAAAGCATTAACTTGTCCCCAGCCTCAGTCCCAAGACCTCAAACACCTTCGAAGGTGGAGAGAGCTAGCAAGGAATGAGGGTAGGGAAGAGGAAGAAGAAGTAAATTACAAGAAATAAATAATCTCCTCACTTGTATTACTCTTGTAGCTTAGCATAGCATAGTAGGATAGTAATGGAGATGAAGAAGATGGCAAGATTGCACTTTGGAGCATGGCTCTTGGTTGGATTTGCATTCCATAGCCAAGAGTTGTTGGTGTAAGCTCTTAACATCTCAAGATTGGAGAAGGAGATGGATTTCTTGCTCAACACACCATGAGAATGAGTGTGTGTGTGTGAATGAGAGAGAGAGAGAGAGAGAGAGAGAGAGAGAGAGAGAGAGAGAGAGAGAGAGAGAGTATGGTCAAGCTACCCCCATCATTTCTTGGATCAACCCCTCTTCCTAGCTCAAGCTTGAAGCTGATTGGACCTTCTCTAAACTAGTCAATCACATGCATTCGACATATCAAGCAGCCATCGTAGCATTTGGACAAGTGTCCTCCTTTCCCCTTTTAGAGAGAGGGCTTGAAAAAGTCTTAAACAATGAATTAAATAAACTAAATTCTCATTGGAACCTCTTAGAGGTCAACCAATAGGCTTTAGGCACTACATGAGGGAAGCATGAGTAGGTGCTTGACATGTGTCCTTGTTGCCTCTTAAGTCTTGGGTTTGCCTTGAGTAAGTGTGTGTGTGTGTGTGTGTATTCTCTCTCATTCCCCTAGCTTTAGGGCTCGTTCCCCCTTCTTGTAGGGATCATGTTGACTTTGGAACACCTCACCCCTTGAGCACCTTAGTCATGAAGCCCCTCAAGCACCTTAGTCATAAAACATGACAAGCACCTCAAGCACCTTAATCATCAAGCACGAAAAGCATCCCAAGCACCTTAATTAGCAAGCACGACAAGCACCTTAACCTTGGGCCACGTTTCCACATCAAGCTCAGTCCTAGCTTGTCAGTCCTAGCTTGCCTAAGGTCCCAGGTCTAAGGACTTTTAACACTAACCTTTGGTGGGGGTCTTTGATGAAGCTAACCCTAAGGTCTTTCAAGCTCCATTAGCTAGCCTTGCTCTTTCACAGACCATCTCTCATTTGGACCCATTGACTTTGGTCTCGTGCTGAGACAAATCCATAAGCACATGTCTATGTTCTAACTCTTATTCCCATTTATTCTCCCACATTAAATAATCAGTTTAATATGAGAAAATCATTTGGGTTAGTTAGATATTAGATTTTATGACACTTGTTGATCCTCAAACTCATGTGGTCCTTCAATTACTGGTTCTTTGGGTGGCTCACCCTTATAAGGTTTCAAGAGGCTCACATGAAAGGCATTATGAATGAGCCGGGTACTTGGTAACCTTAACTTGGAATTTGATTCATTAAAAGGCTTAATAATTGGAAATGGGCCATAATATCTTTTTGCTTAACATAATATTTTTGGTGACCTGTTGGGTGTCCTTGTGTTCCTCGTAGTGTGGCTTAGGCATACTTTTGAAAACTTGAGCAATACCCGATCATTTTCTTTGAACGTTGATGCTCGTCCATGCTTATCAACATCAGCCTTTTACTTTTGTTGCGTGATGGATATAGTTTCCTTTATCTTTTGGAAAGATTCCTTAAAGCCTCTACTATACTCATCACAGTAGCAAATATCTTCCCAAGTGTCTTTACTATTAATGATAGCTTGGGTCTTCCTTCAATTGCCTCAAAGCGTGCCTTTCCTGTAGAAGTATGGACAATGTTATTGTATGCATACTCTACTAAAGGTAAGTGATGGGTTAGTCGATGCGAAAGAGTACTCCCTAATCACCAATGATTAGCATTAGGCTATGGAGGGTGAAGCCTTAGCTTAACCATGGTGTTAAGGTTAGGGCTAGAGAGATGGTGATTAGGGTTAGGTTATGACAAAAGCAAGAGCATAGAGATAGATAGATAGATAGATAGATAGATAGAGAGAGAGAGAGAGAGAGAGAGAGAGAGAGAGAGAGAGAGAGAGAGAGAATATAGACACAATGATAGGACTCAAAATGAAATTGATTGCTTAAAGACTATCCTCTATATAAGCTTAGTGCTTTACAATCATTGGCTAGAGAGGTTGCACCCTCTTTGTATTGGACAATCTCATCACTTATCTCTTCCTAGATGGCTAGAGGGCATTCCCGCATGGTGCCACAAGTTGGGCTTACCCTAGCAATAGCCCCCTTAAGACAAACTTGGCGTTTTACAAAGACTTTATGTGTTTTGTTCTTATGGCTGACACATATAAGGGTATTGTTTCACATAACACAAAAGGTATTGCACTCACACAAATTGTCTCCCCTCAAACACAAATTTTCCTCCCCTAGACACAAAGGGTGTAGGCACACAAATCATCAGGGTGAGTTCCTATGGTGCAACAAACCTCACACCTTAACAAGCCGCCCCTGGCACAAAAAGGGTAAGCAAACAAGTCTCCCAAACACAAGGGTAGACACACAAAGCTTCCCATAACAAAAATGACGGTGACACACAACTGAGTGCAAACATATTCACATGGTTATTCTTGTTTGTAGTTTGGAGGAATTTCTTCCCCACACAAATATCCAATAGGTTCTTTGTTCATTGCCATTATCTTCATCTTAATGTTATTGGCTTCTTCTTTATCTTCATACATATGTCGATGTTGTGATTTGGTTTCTCGATATTTTTTGGTCCGTATTGTCAAAGGTGCAAAGTTTATTGCCGATGGTGTAATATACACATACATACCAAATGTAATGCTCATGATTATTGGTGGTCTTATCGTATACATGATACATAAGCAGTGTCTAAAACCCACTTTCCTGTGTAGTGTCTTTATACACATGTGTTGCATACATTTTACAAAGAGCTTTGTGCACAATCTTGAAATTGGGTAAATCATATATATCAAGAATAGTGCTTATGTAATAATTGAAGAGAGTTTCTTGGTGTTCAAATGGCTTTAAGGACCTTGGAGTTAAGAGCTTGTGGGAATGGGTCCAAGATATGGGAAAGGCCTTTTAAGGTTTGAGTTCGAGGCTTCATTTGGTGGTGCTACCCCGTGGGAGAGGCCTCTTGAGTGGGGATAGTTTGAAGAAAAACCATTTGGGCAGAGTGGCCATGGGATAGGGGCCATGGATAATCATCCCTGGTAGTGTTCAGCTTGGGTAGAGTTTTGGGCATTTGCCAGCAACTAGGCAGGGCCTCTGAGTAGGTTGTGATCGGTTGGTCGGACAAGGGTTGCACATTGTTGCAAAAATCTAGTCAATTGGCTAGGAGCTGCAAGCACGGCCATCGAACAGTGATTCTTTGGGGTTTTAGGTCAGTGGCAAACCCGTCGTTCTTGAGATCCACCCAATGGGCGCCGCCCAACTTGGCTTGTGTGTGGCCCTTCAAAAAATGTGATCAAACCCTATAAACAGGGTGTTCCCACCACGTTGAAGCTAACCTTGGACCCCCTTTTGGAAGCAACTTGAAGGTGCTTTTCTCACAAGGGTACAATGTGCATTAAATGCCTTTAGTTACACACACACACACAAATTTTTTTGAGCTTTAGGTCTGCAAAAAAACAAAAGAACAAAGCGTGACAAGCTTGAATTTCACAGCATTGATTATGTATGGGTGGTCTTGATTGAAAGCTTTTTACAATGGCTTCACACACAGATAAACCACAAAAGCAAATGCACAATACAATGAGAGCAATGCTAATGCAAAATGGGCTAATAACAAACACAATATTACAAAGAAAATTGCACACACAACCAATGCAAGAGACCATTGCTAAATGTGATTTCCTCCTCACGTGGTAGTGGAGCATGCTCGTGCCCAAGTAGTGATTAGGAAGTGGGATTATTGAGAAGGCTAATGCAAATAGAGGTTAATTTGATAGTAAGCCTAGGTATAGAACTGTTAGCTTTGATACCACTTGATGGGTTAGTCAATGCGGAAGCATACTCCCTAATCACCAATGATTAGTGTTAAGCTATGGAGGGTGAAGCCTTAGCTTGACCATGGTGTTAGGGTTAGGGTCAGAGAGATCGTGATTAGGGTTAGGTTATGCCAAAAGCAACAGTATAGAGATAGGCAGAGAGGGGGGGGGGGGGGGGAGAGAGAGTATAGACACAAGAATATGACTCAAAGTGCAATTGATTCATTAGAGAGTAGCCTCTATATAGGTTTAGTGATTTACAATCATTGGCTAAAGAGGTTGCACCCTCTTGATGTTGGACCATCTCATCACTTATCTCTTCCTATGTGGCTAAAGGGCATTCCCACATTGTTCCACACGTGGGGCTTACCCTAACAATTGCCCCCTTAAGCCAAACTTGGGGTTTTACAAAGACTTTATGTGTTTTGGTCACATGGTTGACACATAGGATTCACACAGATAAGGGTATTGTTTCACATACCACAAAAGGTATTGCACTCACACAAATTGTCTCCCCTCAAACACAAATTTTCCTCCCCTAGACACAAAGGGTGTAGGCACACAAATCATTAGGGTGAGTTCCTATGGTGCAACAAACCTCACACCTCAACAAGCCGCCCTTGACACAAAAAGGGTAAGCACACAAATCTCTCAAACACAAGGGTAGAAACAGAAATGAGGGTGACACACAACTGAGTGCAAATAGATTCACATGGTTATTCCTGTTTGTAGTTTGGAGAAATCTCTCCCCCACAAAAATCTCCAATAGGTTCTTTGTTTGTTGTTATTATCTTTATTTTAATATTATTGGCTTCTTCATTATCTTCATACATAGGTCGATAATGTAATTTGGTTTCTTGATATTTGTTGGTCTGCATTGTGTCAAAGGTGCAAACTTCATAGCTGATGGTGTAATACACACATACGTACCAAGTTTAATGCTCATGTGTGTGCTCGTGATATTGAGCGGTCTTATCGTATACATGATGTGTAAGCAGTGTCTAAAACCCACTTTCATGTGTGTAGTGTCTTTATACACATGTGTTGCATACATTTTGCAAAGAGCTTTGCACACAATCTTGAGATTGGGTAAATCATACATATCAAGAATAATGTTTATGTAATACTTGAAGAGAGTTTCTTGGTGTTCAAATGGCTTTAAGGCCCTTGGAGCTCAGAGCTTGTGGGATATGACTTTAAGTTGAGGCCTTTGGGAATGGGTCCAAGCTATGGGAATGTCTTTAAAGGTTTGAGTTCAAGGCTCCATTTGGTGGTGCTACCCCGTGGAAGAGGCCCCTTGAGTGGGGATAGTTCAAAAAGAAACCTCTTAGACAGACTCGCTGTGGGATAAAGGCCATGGATAATCATCTGGTAGCAAGCAACTCGAGTAGAGTTTCAAGCATTTGTGGGAAACTCGACAGGGTATCCATGTAGGTTGTGATTGGTCAGTTGAGAAGGGTTGCACATTGCTCTACAGCCATCCAATCGATTGGCTAGGAACTGTGAGCGTGGTCGCCGAACAGTGATGCTCTGGAGTTTTTGGTCATAGGGCCAGTGGCAAACCTGCAGTTGTTGAGATCCACCCAATCGGCGCCACCCAACTTGGCTTGTGTGTGGCCGTTCAAAAAATGTGATCAGACCCTATAAATAGGGTGTTCCCACCACATTGAAGCTAACCTTGTACCCCCTTTTGGAAGCAACTTGAAGGTGCTTTTCTCACAAGTGTACAATGTGCATTAAATGCCCTTAGTTACACACACATACAATTTTTTGAGCTTTAGGTCTGCAAAAAAACCAAAGAACAGAGCTTGACAAACTTGAAGTTCAAAGCATTGATTATGTGTGGGTGGACTTGATTGAAAGCTTCAACAATGGCTTTGCACACACATAAACCACAAAAGCAAATGCACTGGGTTAGTCAATGCGGAAGCGTACTCCCTAATCACCAATGATTAGCATTAGGCTATGGAGGGTGAAGCCTAAGCTTAACCATGGTGTTACGGTTAGGGTCAGAGAGATGGTGATTAGGGTTAGGTTATGCCAAAAGCAAGAGCATAGAGAGGGAGAGAGCATATCACAATGATAGGACTCAAAGTGCAATTGATTGATTAGAGAGAAGCCTCTATATAGGTTTAGTGCTTTACAATCATTGGCTAGAGTGGTTGCACCCTCTTGCTATTGGACCATCTCATCACTTATCTCTTCCTAGGTGGTTAGAGGGCATTCCCACATGGTGCCACAAGTTGGGCTTACCCTAACATTAAGTACTTTCTCCATTGATCTCTTGATCTACTTCCATAACACAAGCTTTAAGTAGATCAATGATAGTTAAATTGGCTATCTCACTTTGGCCATCTGTTTGTGGGTGATAGGCCAAAGAGAAATTCAACTTAGTACCCAGATTCTCAAAGAGACCCTTTCAAGAATTGCTAGTGATTCTCGATCTCTATCGGATATTATTCATGAGTATTGTCATATGGTGTGCTTTAATATCCTTTTTGACCGGTGGTACCAATGTCAGAGAATCTAATTCTTTCTTTTAGATTCAACGAAATTTAACTTATGAAAGGAGAGAGTTTTTCTTAAGAAAGAGATTAGAGAGGAGACTGTAGGGTATGCCGAGTTGTTTTTCTTTACACAATTACACTTTAAATAACTAAAATCATGCACATTATTAAAAAAGAATACCACAATTAAGATTGACAACTTGATGAGGATCGGATTTACTTAGAGTCGCCCCCCCCCCCTCCCTCAAGAACGTCTTTGTATTATAATTCTGTATAGAAGAGAGCTTTGATTACAACACAATTTGTGATCTTGCAAAGCTTTCCTTGAGCCAAGTAGATGGTTCTCTTCAAGATTCCATGGTATAACCCTCCTTCCCAAGCTATAACACCCCAGCAGGGAGAAAGAACTACAGGGTAAGAGGTAGATGAGGGTGAAAGAAGTATTTTTTAAGCAAGATAATTGGTATTCCGTATACGCTTACTCAAGGGAAGGCTCTCGGAAGCGCTTAGCATAATAGAATAGTAGAGATGAAGAACTTAGAAGCTTCACTTGCTTGGATTTGCATCCATAGCCAAGTTCTTGAGCATGATGGTCTCCTATTGAGCTCCCATGAGAGAGAGAGAGAGAGAGAGAGAGAGAGAGAGAGAGAGAGAGAGAGAGAGAGAGCTTTCTTGCCAACCTGGGCACTTAAGAGAGTGTGTGAGAGGAGCAAGAGAGCAAAAATTCAAATGAGCCCTTACATATATACACATGCCAACTTGCAACTAGTATTCAATTAGAATGCAAACAACTTGACCAATGAGAAGTGAAACACTTAATGTGCAACTAATGCATGCTCATACACTTGTCCACCTTGCTATGCATGAAAAAAACTGCCCCCTCTTCTCTAGGACTTGTCTTGGCAAGTGTTCACACTCACACACACTTGCTAACTTCACTTAAAGCAAGTTAATGCTACTTTGGACATGTGCTCTAGCCACGCTTAGGAAAGAAGGACTAGAGTCAAATTTTTAAATGAGGAAGGACGTATCTAACCTTAGACTTTAGCTTTTCCCTTTCATTTATTAAAACCATAAACGTACACTTTAATTAATTAGCTCGAGTGCAAGACATTTGCACAAAAATAAAACTCACCCTTGGGGCTTTAAAACTTCACCTCTTGTGTAGAACCTTTGCATAATGATTTGGAGGTGCCACCAACCTACTCCCAAAATTTGCTAAATTTAGACAATTTGTGACAAGTTAAGGCTTCCCAAATTTCATACTTGGGACTTTAAAGAGTTAGTCTAGTGACTTGAACTTAGCATAGCTACGTTTTATTTTTAGACTCCTATAATTGCTCTACGTCATCTCCTCCGTCCTGTACTTTTGATCAAGGCTTCTCATGATATTTTTAATCTTCCTTGACCTGTATCTATGACTGAGATAACTAAATAGCAATTACCCTTGCTCTTTTATAGACCTCTCCTTTGGTCCCAATCCTTTTAATCGAGTTGGTCTATAAGCAGTTAATCAATTTCACTTGTTCTCTTTTTATTTTCCATATACTTAAGTGGCCAATTTACGATGGAAAATACTTTAGAAGGTTAGAAATTAATTTTCATGACAATGTTCATCATCTAATGTAGAAATTCTTTCGAAGGAGGTCAGAGGCCTCATAAAAATTGACCCTCTATGTTGTGTTACTTGCTTATGTTAGAATGTTTTGTGTGCCAAAAGAGCTTAGTTTCCACAATTAGTAGACTACACCTGTCATCAATTAATTAAGTTTAATCAATTTGAGTTCACCAAAGGAATCTTTGAATAGGCTATAGCTCCATAGAGGTTCCATACATATAATTTTAGGCATGAAATGATGTTGTTTATTACAATGTTCCATGGAAGATATTGAAAGTTCAATCATCCTTAATCAGAGCTTGTATAGAGATTTGGACACAATGTAGACACCATACGTAGATTTTTTATTTATTTTTTTCATACTCACAATTGTGAGTTGAGAGAAATTATATTAACTTGAATAGAATACAATTGCCCTCAAGCACTACATGTGCCTTGGGGGGACTAGGGTTTCAATAGAGGCTTGTGCACAAACACAGAGGATACAAAACCAGCGGTGAAAAACCTACCCTCTTGAGTGTTCTAAGGAGCTCAATGCATGAATCACCTTGTCCGATGACCCTCTTCTTGCTCCAATACCATGGATGAGCTCAGTGCTCATGTGCACAATATCATCAAAACGGGCTACATCCACTTTGGCCTCAAATACCCAAAGGTTCCTAGACTTCCAGACATGGTTTAGGTAGCAAAATCTAGTAATTTGGGTGAACACCAAAATGGCATGGGTTTGGAATCCACGCCCTCCCAAGATCAGGTCATCAATAAAGAAGATGATCTTCCAAGTCCTCCATACCCATTTTCCATACATAGAATTTTACACAAAAAGAATTGAAGTGGACATCTTTCTAAGAAAATACCTCTCATGAGGGATTATTGTTGATTGCAATATATTTGAATCCATAAATAAGAACAACAAACAATGTGTGATATGGACCATTCTTTTTTTTTTTTAAAGTGCTCAATTGAGCTTGAATTGCATAAAAGCCAGAAAGTTACAAAGAGCCCTGGCATATCCTTTGCACAGGGTTATCCAAGGAAAAATACATCAGAGGTGATCCGACCAACCTTATATATTAATCTTATTACAATGTATTCTCCACTAGCACTCTTCAAGGACAACATTAGAGTCCAGGGCTCACACTTTTCTTGAAACAATAACACATTCCTAGATTGCCAAATAGCACTCAAGATCATGGCTCGTACTAGGCATATGCCAGTCAGAAGATCCAAATCATCAATGCATCTGGAGCCCAAGGTGAGGTCTTGCCTAAAGAAAGGAGTTCGCATATGTGATTTTTGGAGATCCCCAAAACAGGTGCACAAGTGATTCGTTTGGGTGATTGCATCTGATGCAAGACCCTTCGAAAAGACCCCTAACTTTGGCTTTCTCACCGCTCGGAATGAAACCAAATAAAACCCTCCAGAGAAATACTTTGTCTCTTTCACCTCCAGATATTTTGAAGAACTTGTGTTGGGGTATAAAGCCCAATGTGGTCGCCCAGGTAAGTGGGCGGGCCGCCAGGTATGTACACATATTCTTTTGTAAAAACCTAATAAGAACTCACTATGATCTACACATTACAGTAGAGCGAGTTCACCATATCGTCGTGCTCTTCTTCTCGCACTCTCTCTCGCGTCGCACTTCCGCTCGTACTCCTTCAACTGGTATCAGAGCTCAGATCGAGGCTCGGGGCAGCACTGCAGGAGGCTAGAGTCACCAACTCAGATTGGAGTGAAATTCGACAGGCGAAGACACGGCCCCAAATCTTGTGGGTGCACCCGTAGGGCTTGGTGTGCACAGAATTTCATTCTGAGGTCATTTCGGTCACCGTTCGGCTTCGACAAAGTTCTGCGCAGGCCATTTTCGACTACGTGGTCTCAGCGGGTGCAGATCCGACTCTGCAAATTTGGGGTTTTTTGGCCTACGATTGCAGGTGCTGAGGATATCGACACTCCCAGAGTGTTGATTTGTGGTTGTCTACACATCGAAGGACGGCTCACAGTTCTTGGAGACATGTCACATACGACACGGGTGCATCTACACACAGACTGTAGGCGACATCCACTAGTTCATCAGGTAGCTTGTGTTTGCTGCTTGATATTCCAGATTTCATCCTGACATTGCAGGTACTTCCACATGGGATGTATTGTCAGAGATGATATATGTTTGTTGAGGGTTTGCTGGCTGTGAGTCACGCAGCAAACAACCGCCGCAACGGTTACAACCTATAGTGAAAAATTTGTGGATGTATGACTTTGTGGGAAGTCTATGTACTGTCAGATTTACTGCAGCCTTTGTTGAGGGTCGAGTGAGGTTTTATTGAGCTGGGGGATTCTCGAATGTTGAGATCCTTTCGGTGATACAGGTCTTGGAGCGATCCCTCGAGCACCCTTAGATAGGCAGCTAGGATGTATTGACTGTGAGTTAGACAGTTGGGATTGCATCTTTGCTTTACTGTCGTTGAGGCATTGTCACAGTCTATGCTTACAGGACAGTGACACGACAGTGAGAGACAGTACAGGTGCAGGACAGGTTTACCCGCAGCTTACAGTGTCAGAGACATAGTGTTTTTTGAGCTGTTTTTTGGTCTGTTTTTTGAGTACACCAGAGCCATTTTACAAAGGAGACTCTGCCGAAATTTATGCAGAATCTGAAGCTTTCTTGGTTCATTTGACAGGTTGATATTGGTTCAGAGGTCAGTTTACAGGGGAAACTCTGCCGAATTTTTCCCAGGAAAGTAAACCAATGTGAAGCGTAGCTATGGCTGGATCATAGGACACTGCTCTTTACAATATCAAGAAGCTGGATGGAACCAATTTCCCATTGTGGAAGAAGCAGATTTGGCACGTGTTGGTACAAAAGAAGCAGATAAAACCTATAAAGCTCAAGGGGATAAAACCAGAAGATATGGACGAAGATGAATGGAGCGAAATGGATGAATTGGCACTTTCTACCATTATGCTGACTTTGGCAGAAAGCGTTTACTTCAATGTAGCAGACAAGATGTCGGCTTATCAAGCATGGTTAAAGCTGAGTGATCTTTATGAGAAGCAGAGTGCAGCTTCACAGGTATACTGGCTTAAGAAGCTTGTTGACTTGAAGATGAAAGAAGGGACACCTATGTCCAATCATTTGAATGAATTCAACACAATCTATAGTCAGTTGTCAGCTCAAGGTGTCAAGTTTGATGAACTTGTTAGAGCTATGTTCTTGTTGATCACATTGCCGGAAAGTTGGGACCCTTTTCGCACAGCTTTGAGTAATTTTGCACCTCCAGATGGTTTGAACATAGCAGGTGTAGAAGGAAGTCTGCTTACTGAAGAAACCAATAGAAAGACAATGGACAAAGGCAAAGGAACAGCCTTAGTTGTCAGGGGAAGGACCAAAGAAAAGTACAAATGTGGAAAGAGGAATCAGTCTCGTAGCAAGTCCCGCAGTGCTAAAGGCAAGAGTGACATAGAATGCTACCATTGTGGCAAGAAGGGTCACATGAAAAGAGACTGCAGAGAATGGAAAGCAGAAAAAGGCAAAGAGAAAGCTGAAGACCATGGTGAGAAGAACAAGTCCTCAGTGAAGATTCAAGAAATAAATGTGACAAACACTGTTGCAGAGGATGACAGTCTAGTGTCAGGAGACATCTACTTCTTGAAGAATACAATGGACTCAGCTCTTCTTACAACATCTGATGGAAATGCACTGAGTGACTGGATTATAGACTCAGGGGCATCACTTCATGTGTCTCCAAACAAGGAGTGGTTTACCTCTTATGTGACCACTAAAGATCATGTTCGGCTAGGCAATGGGCAGACATGTGAGATCTTAGGTGTTGGAGATGTTCAATTGAAGTTTCAGAATGGCTCTTCTTTCACGCTGAAGAATGTGAGACATGTTCCCGCAATTACAAAGAGCTTGATCAGCACAGGTTTACTTGATGATGCTGGCTACGTCACCATTTTTGGACAGAACATGTGGAAGATATCCAAGGGTTCTATGACAGTAGCACATGGAGTAAAGTCTGGAGGACTTTACATGATTTATGTATCAAATGTCTCGAAAAATGTAATCAATGTAACCGAGCAGCCGAACGTTTCTTTGTGGCATAGCCGGTTAGGACATATGTCCAAGAAGGGAATGGAAATCTTGTCTCGTTCTGGTTATTTGCCTGGCTTTTCATTTAATGATTTTGAATTCTTTGAACATTGTCTGTATGGTAAGCAAACACAGCAGCCACATAAGCATAGAAGCAGTAGAAGAGATACACAGTTGGCACTTGTTCATAGTGACTTGTGTGGACCTATGCCTAACCTATCTCTAGGGGGAGCTTCTTACTTTATGACATTTATAGATGATTACTCGAGGAAAGTATGGGTTTACTTTCTCAAGCACAAGGATGAAGCGTTTAGTGTTTTCAAAACGTTTGTGACACTTGTGGAGAATCAGAGTGGCAAGAAGCTTAAATGCTTACGCACTAACAATGGTGGAGAGTATGTTTCAAAGGCCTTTAAGGACTTTTGTGAGTCAAAAGGTATAAAACGTGAACTTACTGCTCCTTACAATCCTCCTCAAAATGGTGTTGCTGAGAGGATGAATAGGACCATACAAGAGAAGGTCAGAAGTATGTTGTCTAATGCACAGCTGCCAAATGGGTTTTGGGCTGAAGCTGTATCAACAACTGTTCATCTTGTAAATAGATCTCCTAGCAAGGTTTTGCAGAAGGATTCAGTGCCAGAGATGGTATGGTCAGGCAAAATGCCCTCATACAAGCATCTCAGAGTCTTTGGTTGTGAGGCATATACTCACGTTCCAAAGGAATTTAGGAACAAACTTGAGCCAAAGAGTAGAAAGTGCATCTTTCTAGGCTATGGTAATTCTGGTGAGATGGGGTATAGACTTTGGGATCCCGAATCCAGAAAGGTTGTCCGCAACAATGATGTTCACTTTAATGAATCCAAATATCATTCTAAACCAGAGAGGGTTGAGGAGATTAGAAGAGTTGTCTTCCAAGAAGATGGACCTGCACGTGCAAGACAAAATGTCAGGGCTGAAGAGGAGCAAGGACAGGATAGAGTGGAACCACAGGTTGTGGCTGAGCCTGAGCCACCTATTGTGCATAGATCTGGACGTGTCACGCAACCTCCTGATAGGTTTGTTCCATCTATGAACTATGTCATGTTGACTGATTGCAATGAGCCTTCATGTTACAAGGAAGGAGTGCAAATGAAGGACTCCGGGAATTGGCAATTGGCCATGCAGTCAGAGATGACAGCTCTGCATAAAAACCAGACATGGAAGCTAGTTAAATTACCACGGGGCAAAAAGGCTCTACCCTGTAAATGGGTTTACAGGTATAAGATCACCGCTCATGATAGTCAGCCAAAGTACAAAGCAAGGCTTGTTGCCAAGGGCTTTAAGCAAGAACAAGGCATTGAATTTGATGAAGTCTTCTCTCTGGTGGTCAAGATGACTACATTGAGATGCTTTCTTGCATTGGTTGCCATATTAGATTTGGTGTTGCACCAAATGGATGTCAAGACAGCGTTCTTGCATGGTGATTTAGATGTGGAAATTTACATGCAGCAGCCATAAGGGTTTGTTGAGAAAGGCAAGGAAGATTGGGTATGCCAGTTGTTAAAGAGTCTTTATGGCTTAAAACAATCACCGAGGGCATGGTACCATAAATTCCACAAGTTTATGCTTTCTCAAGGCTACAAACGTAGTGAGTTCGATCACTTTCTATATACAAAGAAGGCTAAGGATGGTAGTTGGCTGATCCTTATTTTGTATGTGGATGACATGTTGATTGCTCGCAAGCACTTGGAAGAAATTTCAGCTTTGAAGTCAAAGATGGCAAAATCGTTTGACATGAAAGACATGGGTGAGGCAAGTCATATACTTGGTATGCGCATTGAGAGAGACAGATCAAAGAAGTTGATTTGGTTATCTCAAACATAGTATATTGACAAGGTTTTGCAACGTTTCAATATGGAGAAGGGAAAGGCACTGAGTGTTCCATTGCCACCATATGTGAAACTTAGCGAACAAGATTGTCCTGTGTCTGAGGAACATGCTGAAATGGATAAGATTCCATATGCGTCTGCAGTGGGTAGTTTGATGTATGCAATGATTGCTACTCGCCCAGACATTGCATTTGCAGTGGGAGTAGTAAGTCGATACATGTCAAACCCAGGCAAGAAACATTGGGAGGCAGTGAAAGGAATATTGAGATACCTGAAAGCTACAAAGAGTATGCGTATATGCTATGGGAGTCAGGAGCTAAGTGTAAAGGGTTTTATAGACTCAGATTATGCAGGTGACTTAGACAACCGAAGGTCTACGTCAGGGTATGTCTTTACATTGGCTGGTGGAGCAGTATCATGGCGTTCTAGATTACAAGATTGTGTTACTCAGTCTACTACAGAGGCTGAATATGTTGCAGCATCATAGGCATGCAAAGAATCAATTTGGCTTAATCGACTAGTAACAGATTTGGGAATCAAAGAAGAGATGCATGTGTTATATTGTGATAGTCAAAGTGCTATACAATTGGCTCGCAATCCAGTTTATCACTCAAAGACAAAGCATGTGGATGTGAAGTATCATTTCATCACGGAAATGCTAGAGGATAAGCAACTTCACCTTGTCAAAGTTCACACCACAGAAAATCCTGCTGATCTACTTACAAAAGGACTTCCCTCAGAGAGCTTTGCGCATTTTCGCAAGCAGTTAGGTGTAGGGTAGTACATCACTTCTCTACATCTCTTGTATATTAGCTTGTATACTAGCTTCTCCCACACTTAAAGTACCACATTGGACTTTAAGTGGGAGGTTGTTGGGGTATAAAGCCCAATGTGGTCGCCCAGGTAAGTGGGCGGGCCGCCAGGTATGTACACGTATTCTTTTGTAAAAACCTAATAAGAACTCACTATGCTCTACACATTACAGTAGAGCGAGTTCACCATATCGTCGTGCTCTTCTTCTCGCACTCTCTCTCATGTCGCACTTCCGCTCGTACTCCTTCAACTTGGTCCCGTTTGCTTACCGCCCACTTTTTGAACCAGATCCTGGTGAGGTGATCAATCCACTCCTTTGCAAAATAGGTGCGCAAGTGTTGTTTGGGTGCTTGCATCTGATGCAAGACCCTTCGGAAAGACCCCTAACTTTGGCTTTGTCACCGCTTGGAATGAAACCAAACAAAACCACCCTCCAGAGAAAGACTTTGTCTCCTTCATCACACTTGGCCCTCCAGATTTTCCCAAGAACTTGATCCCATTTGCTTGTCGCCCACTTTTGGGACCAGATCCTGTTGAGGCGATCAATGCACTCCTCTGCAAACATAGCTTTTCATAGATAGTCTTAGTCTTGGGCATGTTAAATAGTCTCTCCCCTGGCCACCTCCACGCTTTCCAATCTAGCGGTGTTGAGCAGGGAGGAGGGTTAGGATTGAAACTTTTTCTAGAAGCCTTCCAACGAGGACTTCCTCCTGGAGCGTTAGGTTACAACAGACCTTTAGATGTGCTACGATTTGCCAATCCTCTTTTTGTTCATTCCACAAAGCATCCAAGGAGCCAAGGCCCTTGTTACTAAAAAACTTGGCAATTTCTAGCCAATGGTTATCAAGGCTCAAATGTGATATGGACCATTCTTAAGATATACCAAGACAACGAGTTTAGAGAACTCAAAATGACATTGTTGCCTGGTGTTTTTTTTTTGAGTAGTCAATTGCCATTCTCATCTCGAATTAACACGTACTGCCACCAATCACATTCTCAATGGTTGTTACCTTGACTTTGTTTCTTGCTTATGTGCCTCCAATAGAATTCATTTTCCAAGTGACATGTTGATAGAGTAGAACTATCACGGTGTGATGAAATTTTCCTAAACATTTTGCACAATGGGGTTGAGGGCTAGAGTAAATTCATGGAATAGGTGTGCCAAAATTTGCAGATGGGGCTCAATAAGATGAATATGTAAAGATTCTTGTTTGGATTAGAAAGGAAAAGGGGAGAGGAGAAGAATGATGTTTCTTTCTCTCTCTTCTTTTCTCTCCATGAGTGAAGATACTCTCTCTCTCTCTCTCTCTCTCTCTCTCTCTCCGTGTGTGTGTGTCTCTCTCTACTACACGTGTGCAAGGGCATTGTGTTTCTCTGCATTCTTTGCATCGTGTTGCGATGGTGTGGTGAATGAAAGCCTTTCCCTATGAGGAATGTTGAAGGCCCAAGCAGATCGTGGATGCAGGACAATGAAAGGTGTCATTGTGTGTGAGGGTGAAGGGTAGTGTGAGGAATGCTAAAGCGATGAGCATATCACGGGTGCAAGACCGCAAGGAGCCACTGTGTGTGAGGGCGAAGGGTAGCATGAGAAATGTTGAAGGCATGAGCACATGGCAGGTGCAGGAGACAGAGAGACGATGAGATAGGGTCAACCTGTGTGAGGCCCATGCGCAAGTAGAGAGAGAGGTGTAGAGAGAGACACAGCTGGTCTCAATAAGGCCAAACATGGAGAGGGACAGAGGCTTGAGAGGCGGCCATGGTGAGGGATGGGGGTTGCATAGACCCATGATGGAGACACCCCATCTTTTTATTTCTTTAAGATTCAGAGATTCCATGGGAATCTTGATGGCTAATTAATTGGGTCTTTGAGAATAGACCAATGTTTGTGTTCACTTTTACGATTGCTTCGCAATCCTGTCCTAGACCTTGGGCCGTTGATAATTCCATGGTTTGTCCATATTATTTTGTGGAAGATTTTCTTTTGAGGTGGGAGATAATTTATGCACAATGTTGTGTTCGCAACTACGATTCCTCCGAAAGACTTTGATTGATGTCAATTTTGAAGACAAGATATCCGGTCCAAGTGTACTAGAGACACAAATGATTGGCCTACATACATAACTTTTACAATTGTCGAATATGAAATATTGAAGCGTCAACATAAGATATATTAGGCCATTTCCATAAACTATGTTCACTTTATGCTTTGTAAATTTGTTGATTGCTTGATTAAAAAGTAATAATAAAAGATATTGGCTGCACAAAAGCAAGTGTGTTTCCCAAAAGATAGAATGCGCTTGAACGAACAAGTTTTTTTTTTGGCAAAACTCACAATGATGAGTAAAATATGAGAAGGTCTCGCGACTCTTGCCTATGTTGGCCCTATTATCAACAGATCCGCCCCTGGTAGCCCACACATAAGCTAGACCATGCCTATGGTGTTCCGATCAATGCCATCATGCGGTAGATCTAGCCTTGCTAGCCCCTGTAAGAAGCTAGTACCTTGCCTACAACAGCTAACATTTTGTAAACCAATTTGTGCCTCATGAGTCATGAAAGTAGAAAAGAAAGGGAAAGCAGGAGGTGCACACATGATTAGCAGTGGACTTCGCAGCCTTGCTTCCCATTCTGGCAAATGGGAGCTATGTAGAGAGAGCCCATAGCAAAATGAGTGCCACCAACATCGCTGCAAATGGGCCAAGTCCGTGGAGCAAGTGGGGTGCGGGTGCTACCAACAAGGTGAGCACCCCATTTCCATGGAAAGAGATACTGACTCCGACGAGGCAAGCTCAGCAAGCTACATCCATAGATCCATTAGACCTAAGGATGATCGATCCCTAGCTAGAGGCTAGACCTAGACTTAAATGCCGCCGTAATACCCCACTACCATATCACCTCATGTAACCTCACTGTCACACTCACACGAGTCACAACTTTCAAGCCCACTATCATATCCGTGACCACCCATTAAAGAACGAGTTTATTTTGGACTCTTAAGGATGATTGCAAATGAGATACCTGGTCTTATAGCAGCAGAAGTGGTTGACCCCTTGTTCACCTCCATACAAATCGGCCCCTGGGGCACACCCGCCTTGAGGGCCTTCACTTCGAAGTTGATCTTTTGCGCAGAATGGACAAACTCTTTTCCTTTATCTTTTGCACAGAATGGACAAACTCTTTTCCTTTATCCTTCTTCAAACTGCCCACTACCTTCATCTTGGGAACATGTTCTCTTGCAACTGTTGGAGCCGCCTTCAAGCTGTCTAATTATTTCTCTTAGCTCCTATTCGAGCCCAGTCTTTAGCATTCTTTAGATTCCCTTGGCCTGCCTCACATAATACTCGGCAGCTGTAGATCCAACATGTCTTTGGAGTAAGAACTCTTAAGGATGCTTGCGAATGAGATACATGGTCTGATAGTAGTAGAAGTGGTTGACCCCTTGTTCACCTCCATACAAATCGTCCCCTGGGGCACACCCGCCTTGAGGGCCTTCACCTCGAATTTGATCTTTTGTGCAGAATGAACATACTCTTTCCTTTATCTTTAGCACCGAGGACCGAGTCCTCTAAGAGAGCTTTATTGACTAGCGGTGTCGGATCCCTTACCTGAGCCACATCCTTCACAATAGCATCTTTCGAGGGTCGTGGAGCCAAGTCTTCCCCTTCGTCCATCTGAGAAACTTCATCCGTCGATGGCATTTGCCTAACTGCTAACATTTTTGAGAATTTGATGATGTATTCGTCTATCAGCAAAACCTTTGGCTCCATAAAAGAGAAGGGGGGGGGGGGGGGGGGGGGGGGGTTGTAGGACAAAAGAGAGGGAAATGGGTCTAGAGGCCCGGGGGAACACCCCCTATGGAGGGGATAAAAGCAACAAAACCAACGCTGGAGATAGGAATAAAAAGAAGTGCATAAGAAAAGATAACGCTTAAGATAAATGCAGTGCTTAATGTAACATTTAATGGTCTAGTAACTTGTGTGTAGCGGAAAATAACATTGACATAGTGAGCATTTCATTAGAATAGATTCTAATGAGCATAGCAAGAGTGCTTGGATGGAGAGAGCAACAAAGTCATAACACCTAGTTAGATAGGCATGAACAACACTTGAAAAAGAGAGAGAAATTAAGCTATTGACAATAGTTGAGGACACGATTCACATGGAGCCGGTCCCCCCTTCAAAAGGCTTTGTATTATAGGTCCCCCATCAAGGGAGACATTTTACAATACAATACTTTGTGTTCCTTCAATAACTTGTTGGTGCTGGTGCAATGAAGATGGAAGCTTCAAGCACTAAGCTTACACTTGAAAACACAACATCAATTCCCTCACGGTCTCAAACCCAAGACCTCACACACCTTCGAAGATGGTGAGAGCTAGTGGGGTATGAGAGTAAATCAAGAGGAAGGAGTATTCTTACGAGAAAGAAGTATATCTCCTCACATAATCACTCTTAATAGCTTAGCATAGCTTAGTAATTAGCATGGTTGAGGAGATGAGCATGCATTGGAGCTTGGCTCTTGGTTGGATTTGCATCACTAAGCTAAGAGTTGTTGGTGTAGGTCTCCCTTCTCACAATATTGGAGTAGATGATGAGCTTTACATTAAAGCTTGAGAAGGAGGTAGTCTTCTTCAATTCACACATGAAATTGGGTGAGTATGTGTGTGATAATGCCTTGCAAAAATCAGCCCCCCCTCTCTCTCTTGGTTGACCCCTCTTGCTATTTTCTCATGTTGGCATCTTATTGGCCCCTGCAAAGCTTAGCCAATGACAATTAAGAAGCATAAGTGATAGCCTTGTGACATGTGTCTCCCTTTTCCCTTTTGTGAGAGCTTTAGGTATTTAAATAATGCATTTAGCCTCTTAGTCTTCTGGCCAACAGGAATCAGGCAAGCCATTTGGTTGTTGAATGCTCATTGGACCCCTTAGAAGACTATCCAATAGTCTTCTAGAGAGTTTAATTCCTATTGGTTCTTTTATCAAGCATTTTTTAATGAATTAAACTAAATTTACTCTAGCCTAATTCTCATTGGTCCACCTCTATGGCCATCCAATAGGATTTGAGTGCACCTTGGGGGCAAGTGGGCTAGGAAGTTGACATGTGTCCACTATACCCTTTGTGTAAAGGGAGCTTGGAAGAGTGTGTGTGTTTCTCTCTCATCCCCTACTAATATGGCTTGCCCCCTCCTAGATAGGGATGTGGGAAGACTTTTTAGTCTTCCCCATGACCATCCAATTCCCCCACACTTTGGCCATTCGACATTACCTTTGAATTTTGGAACCTTCGCATTTTGGAAGTCTTAATGGGTTGAACCTTAGGGTCTTTGAAGCCCATTGATGCACAATGCTCTTTTGCAGATGCCCCCCCCCTTTGGATCCCTAGTTTCCCTCCTTTGGATCCTACTATGATCGGTATGTCAGCGTGACCAATATTCTAGCTTTTTTCCCCATGGTACTTCCCCATATCAAATGATCGGTTTAACATGAGAAAATCATTTAGGAGAAATAGATATTAGTGATTATGACATTATCTCTCTCTTGAAATCATAGTCGTCCTCGACTATGAGGTAGAGAAGATGAAGCCTATTCATTAGTCCTTTTTCTAGCGCGTAGAGGATCCCTATCTTACCCTACGACATCGTTCCAGAATGGATGAATAATCCATTTGGCACTTGAGAGCCTAAGGCTGCCGCAAGCATGTCTGCACATTAGTTCTATCGATCTTCCATAGTAGAGTGACAAGCTCTACTTGGTGTTTGGGAGACGTTGTCTCCACAAACTTGATTCTAAGCATGCATACTACTTAACATTTGTGTACAAATACAAAAAGAGAGTCTTATAAGACAAAAACTTTGTTCATTTTAAACATTTTTACATTTGCTTACTCTAGGGAAGCATTGTAAGCATTGACAAGGTTTAGGTTATCCTTTAATTGTATGCCTTGCATCCATTTAGCATATTCAAAAGGTTAATTCTTAAACTTAATAAGATATCGTCGGATACCTTGTCTTCATGTCGGAGAATGGACTCGGACTGCATCACCTCTTCTTGGTCCTCGACCTCCGGTGGGTCTTCATTAGTTAGTTCTTGAGGTGTCTCTCCTTTGTAAGGCTTTAGTAGGCTCACATGAAAAGCATTATGTATGAGCCAATGGCTAGGCAACTTGAGTTGGAAGGCCATCTCATTGATTGGTCGAAGAATCTAGAAGGGACCATAGTACCTTTTTGCTAACTTAGCATAGTACTTTTGGTGTCCTCCTGTAGGATTCTTGCCCGTCATGTGTCTTAATCGAGCCGTGGGAAATTTTAGCAACACCCAATCATTTTCTTTAAAGGCTTGGTCTCTTTTGTGCTTATCAGCAGAAGCCTTTTGCCTTTGCTGTGAGATAGAGATAGCATCCTTAATCTTTTGGAAAGATTCTTGTAGGTCTCGGCTATACTCATTTGCAACGAAGATCTTCTTGTGTACCTTAAGTAGCACATGACTTTTTGATCTTCCCTCCATTACCTCAAAAGGAGACTCATTTTGTGTATTCTTGTGGGAACAAGCATGATAAGCATGCCCTTGCTCCCCGCACTTGAAATAGCGGTTATCTTTACGATAACGCTCAAGCTCTTCAGGAGTTGGAGTTTGTTTTTGCCTTTGTAAACTCCCTTCTCCTTAGCTTTATTGTTATTGGAATTGCCCTTAGGAGACTTTTGGACATTGTCCTTCCCCTTAGGCTCATTAGAACCCTTGTTTTCAGTGGGCTTAGGATTTCTCTTAGCCCCTATTTGGAAATTGATTCGAGAAGCCACCATAGTATGGTGTATGACCGCAGATATGGTGCATGGCATTTGGGAGTTGACATACTCCGCCATTTCTTCAGCTAAGCCCGCACAAAATTATTGTTTTTGCTCTCCAAAATCCATTTTTTTGAAGACAGTAGCTTTGAGATGTAAGTCCCAAAATTTGTCTACATATTTATGAATGGATTCGTAGGGAGAGAGCTTCCAGCTTCGCCATTCGGTGAGTACTTTGTCTTTGGCATCGGTGGCCAAAAAAGATTCATGATGGAAGCTCTTAAAGCTTTCCATGTTTGTGGGGCTTCATTGTTTGCCTGTAGGCTAGACCACCATTGCCTGGAGGAATTTTGAATATGCATAGCTACATTGTGTAGCTTAGAGGACTCTGTGTAGCCCTCATCTCCAAACATTGCATCGAATTGTTGGATGAAGGCCAAGAATTTGTTCGTAGCACCAAAGGTGCCATCGGAGGTAAGGAAAGAGATGTTCTTTTCTCCCTCTTTGAACTTTTTAAGCTTGGACAACTTCTTGCATGCGGCATAGGATTTCCTATGGCCTCTTCTTTTTGGTGGTTCGAAAGTTGCACCATCGCTTTCTTCAGAAGAGGAGGAATTTGAGGAGGATGGAGAAGAGGGTGACCTCTTTCTCACCTTTTTCTTTCCTTTTTCCTCCTTGTCTACACCATCACTTTCTTCATAAGAGGAAGAGGATGAAGAAGATGGAGAAGAGGGTGACCTCTTTGTCACCTTTTTCTTCTCTTGTTTTCTATCATCCCTCCTTGAATTATGGTGTGGAGAAGTGTGCAATGGTCTTCTCCATTTAGGTGGTGTTGGAGAGCATTTTGCCTGCTGTCTTCGTGGAGCCATCTCCACTGAGGTGGTAGGAGACTCATTTCTTTTCGTTCTTTCGGTGGGGGCTCTACCATTGAATCTTGAGTCTTTGGGAAGGAGATGCGTCGTCAAGTAGTAGATTTTTGAGCCCTTCGTACAGATCCTCTTCTTCTTCCCTTATTGGAGAGAGGCCTCTTTTGGAAGTCTCACAAGGAGGCTTCCTAGGTACTCTCTCTTCTTGGTTGGGATTTTGGAGAATCCCATGATCATGTAGTTGCCGTTGCACTTCACTTTGGAGGGATGGATTGTCCATGGCTTGTTACTTGGTGAGCCAAAGGTCCTTTTTCCTTTCTTTGAACCCACAAGCCACCACGTGGCGCATGCACGTAACATCAGAAAAAAATTAATTGCATCGACGCTGTGCAAAGAAAAGCAGTGAGTATTTTTTTTGTCGGCTTTTCCTCTGTCGCACGCAGGGTCTAAAAAAAGAGACACGCAAAGCGTCGTACAAATGAAAATAGAGCTCGGATGCCTCGCTTGTGTCGTGGTTGGTGTGGAAGGTTTGTAGGTGGCTTTCGTAAGGAACACATGAGAATTTGGGATGTTGCATCACCGTTGGGAGATGAATTGATTCAGCATCAACTAACAGGAGCACTTACAAGCGAATCGCTTGGTCTTGGAATTGATGAGGACATAGTAGAGTGTGATTATTTGAAGGAATTGTGAGAAAGTGGTCAAAGATAGAGACTCAAGTTTCTTTGCAGCTTTGAAAAGTTCAGAGTGCTCAAGCTTGCTTTTAATAATGACCACGCATATTCTTTTTGTCGACAAGCAGGTGCGTATAATCGTGTGTGCACTTCTTCGGAGTCATCCGCAAGGGAGTCCTGATTACTGTCTTCAACGCTTGTCAGGGCTAGTTATAGTTATTCCAGGGCTAATAAGATCAATCTGCCGATCTCAATGCTACCTTAGATAGCGTCGGAAGAAAGGGGAGTGGGAGATTGATCTCAGCAAGCTCGTGCTTAAGAACGTGATTGCAAGGGGCACATACGACACAATGTATAAAGGATCATAATTTATTTATACTTGGTGAGACAAATGGCTCTTTTGCCTCTATTTGATCGATTGCCAAGCAAATAAAAACAGTGTCGCAGGTTCGCAAAGGCGCCAGTTCGGAGCTTCACAAAGGCAGCAGTTCGTAAGTTTGCAGACGTGCAACAGTTCGGAGACGAAGCTTTGCAAAGCTAGCAGTTCAATATTCTTCAGGTAAGTCTCTGGCATTCTTAGAGAGAGAGAGAGAGAGAGAGAGAGAGAGAGAGAGAGAGAGAGAGAGAGAGAGAGAGAGAGAGAGAGAGAGAGAGAGAGAGATGGAAACCGTTCTTGTCGATCAACAGAGAGCGGGGGTGCAAGTGATGAAAGGGCACGAGGTCTGCTCAAAAAATGCCATCGTCGTGCTAACTCGCATCTGGTTATATACTTCAGAATCCGGCTATGGCGAGTGTGCATGTGGGGAGGAGAGCATATCACCTCTCATGCATGCCTCGCTCTCTCGATGTTTCTAGATGTGTGTGTGTGTGTGTGTGTGTGTGTGTGTCTATGTTCGTGTTTAGTGTCGGCTATTCATGGTTGACTGGCCAACACACCTTGACAAGCTGGCTATCAAGCCTCCTTGCCCGATGCCAGACCTCCCAGGCTCGGGTAGATGAGGAAATTCGTGAGAGCATTCAGTCCATGACATAGATTTTGATACTCTAAGAGCCGTTCTCCATGAGGCGGCCTCTTGGAGTCTGTTCACTTCTAAGCCTCAATGCCTTGGATAAATCTTCCACACAAACTTATTATAAGCCTCTAGTCACACACATTGCATCCTCGCTATCCGCTCTTACACATACCCTTTTGTGCTAACTAGACTTTCTTGGTGGGTGTTGTTGTAGAACATCTATAGAATATAACATGACATATGTAGATTGACATCATGCATCTAGCATTGAAGTAAACAAGTACAAAGTATGCCAGTTCCGCATTTGCAATAGTGATGAGCGGATCAAATATGGTGTCTTCCTCTATGGATACGTCAAACTCAACATGCCCGCTATCATGCGACCTTGCATCGGGAAAGCAGCATGTGAATGTATTTTTTGGCCGATGCAAGTTCACAACATAGAGTTCTCTTTCCAAGGTCAGATTCAAGCATCCATGAACAAAACCGTGCGATTGGAAAGACTCCTAGACTTCTGGAGGACGGACCCTACATATGATAGCATGCTATTGCATGACCGGCGAGTTGCATAATTAAAGAGAAGCCCTGCTTGGTATACAAGGAGAGGACGCACTACAAATAGGAAACTAGCTACAGCATAAGGTAGGGGAAAGAGTTGACGATCGAGCACAGACATATGGTGCAATTTAACGAGGGAAAATCTATCGAAAAGCACCCATAACTCTTTGTATAGCGAACCTTAGACATAGAATATAAAATTAGATTTGCTTCTCTTTAAGCTTAATCAATATGCCACATCTCTTATATTTGTCTTAATCCATATTTTGTGTTTGGCAGGGAGGACATATATTCACAACATTGGACGTTTCAATTGCACAAGCGTGACTCTAGCTCCACAATACTACAAGGTTCGTTATTTGTATCCAGCACCCCATGACTATGCGTTTGCTTGGCACAACACATAAACGCTACAGGGCAAGGCACGACTTCTGTTTCTTATAATTTTTGGAGAGACCACAGTGCCAGCTCTCCACCATACTTTTGTATGGCACCTCTGCATGACATACACTGTATACTTTGCAGTTTAAGTCTGTGACGTTTCATTGCAAGATGATATGTTTAACTATTCACATTGCTATTTTGTAGTTTGACTCAAACATTGTCCTCTGACTTGCACAATTGGATGACATTCGTACACGATTATCAGGTCGGTAGTGTAGTTCAAATTTTATAATGTGTTTATGCTTTCTGTATTTTTGAGTTTATCAAAGCTTCCTTGAGTTTAGTTTAGCCGTATGTTTTCCTCACTAGTGCATGCTTAATTTCGATCATCATATCTATATATCAAATAGGCATTCATTTCTTTTCTCACAGTTTGGCAATTCAACCTATATATTGAAATAAAGAAAAATAGATTATGCTTGATTGAGAATAAGATGGGTGTCTCAAAGATGGTACTTCCACGATTTAGAGACTAAATGGTCGATATTACTAGGTTGAATGGTACAATCTGCAAACAAGTACCAAAGTAGATTAAGTTGCAACCCTTTTGCTCGATTCAATTATTCTCTTTAGTAGCCCTTTGTCGTATATGGAGCACTATGGGACACAACTTGCTTCTTCCAAATGCTCATTAAGTCCCATGTTGAGCTATTATTGGTGTCTATCAATTGGTTCTACTTATTTTTCTCGTGTCACCACCACAAAACCCAAGGCAACAACAATCACAACCAACTAACCGATTGCGCTCCAAAATCTATCAGATTATGTACGGCAAAGGCCCACCATGCAAGACTAGTTAAAGCCTAGTAACAAGGTAATTAACAAGCATAGGGGCAATATTACTAGCCTGTTCATTAGCAAAATGAAAGCTATCAACATGAATTTTACTCTCTTTACTATTGTCAAACATTCTAACAACTTTCAGGCATAAAATTTTTAAGTGTACTTTGGCACTTCAAGCCCTAGTTTCTACTCCTCTTAACCCCTTTAGAAAAGCACTCAAGCTCCTGTACCCATGGCTCGAATATCATTAATTGCAAGGAATAGAAGAGAGGGTCTTTCACCACCAAAACAATACCGGCTCATGTCAAGCTTCTAATAGCTCAGTAGTGGTTAAGCCGTAGGAAAGCCCCATAGGACTCCATTATTAAGACCATATCTCTCGACGGTGATGACCCGTTATTTGCACAAAGCAGGCGCACTACAAGGCTGAAAAATCCCTATTCTACTTACTCAATTGTAATTAATAATACCAACCATTTATAGTTAGCTTGAGGACCTCTCTTCTTGAGCAAGAAAAGAGAAACCTTGTGCTCTGATACCAATGTAACATTTAATGGTCTAGTAACTTGTGTGTAGCAGAAAATAACATAGACATAGTGTGCATTTCATTAGAATACATTCCTAAGGTACTTTGGAAGGTACTTTGGGGGGCCTTGCCGACATGCAAGATTCAAGTGTATGGTATCGGACTAGACAGATGTTTACGGTGCAGATTGGCTAGCGAAGACCTTGGCCCCCTCTTCATGGAATGCCCGGCTATTAGAGCCCTTGTAGGAAAGGTATGCAAATGGATACAAAGTATGTGGAAGATAGGGTTTTTCAAGAGCAATTTGTGCCTTGGTGGTAAACCTTTTTTTAGTTCTGCACGGTTAGTTTGTACCCAAATTGTCAGATATTGCTTCCTAAGTAACATCTGGAAGGCCAAGAATTGTCGTATCTTCGATAGCGACCTCTCTGGGGCTAGCTTCTCAGAGATTATCTAGGATAGCAAGGAAATAATATATGTGGTAAGTAAAAGGAATAGCTCGGATAATTGGCTTTTGGCAACCCTCTCCATCAGGTCGAGTCTTACGCAATAGTAAGTTTCTAGGTACTTGTAACTAACCCTCTGTCAACTTGAGCTTGAGGCTGATTTGTATGTATGTTGGTGACTATATAATACAATCACTCACAATTGTGAGTTTTGAAAAAAAAAAAAGATGTGAAGCACGGTAGGTGTCATTAGAATTCTGATCAATAAGGGAGCAATTGAAGACAATAGAGTATTAGGTCAGACAGAGAGCGATAGCATAAGACTCAGACAGAGTGAGATATATGTTTGTGGACATCAATTCAAGAGGTAGGTGGCTTGTGCGGTGTTTCTTTGACGGTTTTTGCTACTGGAGCATTGACCATTGGTCAATGGGCTTCCTAGTCCAGCTGCGATCAGTTTAGAGTCGTTGCGAGTTGCAGTAGGGTAGATGCCGAGCTTAGGTGGGTGCTTGCTTTTGTCTTTCCCCTCGTGCTTGCACGGTCGCTGCTAGGACAGGCTCATGCCATTCCTCCTACAAGCTGCCATTTTTTATCTTAAGTGTTAATCTTTTTTTTTCTTTTGCAAAACTCATAATAGTGAGTGATATTATATTAATCCTAAAAAAGAATTACAAAGAAACCATGCACAGACCGTGCAAGGGCACCAAACGAAGACAACGACATGCCATACATTGGCTAAGAATGGGAGCCACTCAGCATGAACAACCATCTACTCCAAGCTTGTGAGAAAGGAGGCCTACACTAACAACTCTTGGCTTTGTGATGCAAATCCAACCAAGAGCCAAGCTCCAATGCATGCTCATTTCCTCTACCATGCTAATTACTAAGCTACACTTAGCTATTAAGAGTGATTATGTGAGGAGACATACTTCTTTCTTGTAAGAATACTCCTTCCTCTCGATCAACTCTTATACCCCTCTAGCTCTCACCATCTTTGAAGGTGTGTGAGGTCTTAGGTCTCAGACCGTGAGGGAATTGATGTTGTGTTTTCAAGTGTAAGCTTGGTGCTTGAAGCTTGCATCTTCATTGCACCAGCAAGTTGAAGGAACACAAAGTATTGTATTGTAAAATGTCTCCCTTGATGGGGGAAACCTATAATACAAACCCTTTTGGAGGGGGACCGGCTCCATGTAAATCCGGTCCTCAACTATTGTCAATAGCTTAATTTCTCTCTCTTTTTGAAGTGTTGTTCATGCCTATCTAATTAGGTGTTATGCTTTTGTTTCTCTCTCCATCCAAGCACTCTTGCTATGTTCAGTTTCTCCAATGCTAAAAAATAAATACACATTGGTCGACTGGCACAAATGACCATAGCTCGTAATGAGCACTTGAGTAATAAATGTACATATCCCTTATCCATAACATACTCTGGGGTTGGAAAAGCAATTGTCCTTAGTTGCGAGGTACATAAGTGGGGGAGTCGAGTGCGAGGTACAAGATGCTGGGTACATGCCTGTATAACACAATGAGTAACGAAAAACCAAAAGAGTAGCAATGATTAGTAGGAACGAATTTAAAAGTGCAAAAATGTGTAACATGTGGATTGTGTGATGGGAGTGCATGAAGTAAATGCGCATCGGTGCGGATTGCAGCATTAGTAAAAAATTGTGTTCCAAATAGACCACCATTTGTCACCCTTCCACCGCACCATACCAATTCATGGTATCCATTCATATAAATCCATACCAAATGTGGGGGGGCCAGTTCCACATATAATGTAACCACAGAGAGTCCTGCGTTACCAAGCGTAGGCACTATAGTATACATGTATTGACATCCATAAATTTCCATAACAATGTTGCAAAGAGGAGAGTCCTGCATCACGAGGCGTAGGCAATGTAATACACATGTCAATAACCATAAGTTTCCATAACAAGGTGTGGAGCGGAGAGTCCTGCCCTCTTCAGGCGTAGGAGCTCTAGCATGTGTCTAAATTTTTCCATTCCAATTCAGTTCAACCCATAAGATCCTTGCCATAACAATGTACAATGTTTCAACTTTTGTGAAAGGTAATGTGACCAAAGGTTTCTGTGAGATGAGGGTGTGATTGGTGAGGTGGATTGTATATGTGAGTAAGTTTTAAACCATTGATTGTTGTCGCAAGAAATTTAGAAGCAAATAGATTGCACATTTAAAACGTACATTCTTGGCAGCTGGACTCGAAAATTGCAAAGTTAAAAATAAATTAGGGTGGAACACAAACAAAAAGTGAGCCATAACCTTGTTAAAACTGAAATGTGAGACAACTGAGCGGGAAGAAAAACTCTGTAGTCCAACTTAATACCATTCAACTTTAGTCACAAATAAAGAGAGCAACTCATAAGAAAGAAAAGCTAATGGAGCATTTATCAAACGAGAATATTAGACCAGGGGATTGTGTTATAGAAATTTGAAATACTCTTGTTAGATTTATATATTCAAATACTCAGGCATGATATACATATACCCTTAAAATACACCTAGAAATTAAATTGATAAGCAATCTATGTAAGCAAAGTTTGTGTACAAATGTAGTGCGCCGAGGGGGAGTAAACTTTTGTACAAAAGGTAAGTAACCCAAGTTTACATCTGCAACAAGGTCTACCGCTCGCTTAAGGTCAAGTCCCTAGATTAATGGAGGCCTTGGATCCCATCTCCCATGTCCGTGTGAGATATCACGTACTACTACATGAACGCTACAGTAGCTTCGGTGATAGCATTCAATACATTTGTCATAGCTACTAAGAAGCACTCAAAAGTCATAATAGAATGCTACTTTCTTGTAGATATCCTCCTATGGAAAATAACTTCATGGACTAGGATCTGAGTTAGTAAGCTTTTGGCATATGTCTTAATTCAATATAACCAAAGTAGTTCACCATTCTTATGACAAGCGTAGAGATTTCAGAAAAAAAAGAGCTACTCTACATACACATTCCATCAAAAAGTTGTTGCAACGCTCTCATACTTCTTTACATGTCTAGTCTTACCATGTACTAGTGTGGTGAAATCATGCTAGAGAGATCTTTGCCATTGCAAGAATAAGTCTCTACTGGAATGTTTGATCAAATATTAGTGAAGACGCTACTAATAAAAATGCATTACCTGTTAGCATAAATTAATGGTTATAGATCCACCCATTTTGGTAATATCTATAAATGAATTGTGTTAACAAAACTTCATTGTGCCACGTCTACATTGATATGAGCCATATTGTAACCAATCTCTAGGGTTGTCTAATGTCAGTACACAAGTCTGAGAGAGAGAGAGAGAAAAAGAGAGAAGACTTGACATCAGATGTGGTCCTAAATCCGAGTACAATACTATGTGAGCACCTCACCAAAAACCATAAAAGAATTTTGACTATCAACCCCTAGCTTAGGTCTTGGTAACATAGACACACACATTGTGCGTGTTCTATATGATATTTCATAGCTTGGAATTGATGTTCACATCATTGTCACAATAGTGCAACAACATCAACAATTTTTTGCTAAGGCTTAAGTTATTACGATTCTTTTCTTCATGTTTAAAATTTTTGTAAAACGATGATATAGAGTGTGTGTGTGTGTGCGCGCACGCGCATATTTCAAAAGGTCAAAGAGACCAAACTGAGACAATCCTAAAGTATTGCACCGGTCATTCACTGAAGAGCTTCGTCCAAGTATGTCTTCTTGGTGTCAAATCCTTGTGATACGGCTCGGTCATTGGTCATGGATGAAAGCTTACATCAAGTCCTAAAGAAAAATAAAGTTGCACTATGTAAATTGCAAAAAACCTCTTAGCGAGAAGTGAGGTCTCCTTTATCCTTGATCCCTCATGGAGATCAACGGTGCACTTGAACCTTGTGCTACCTTGCCACCCTCTGTACGGGAAAATTCCCTAAATGGATTGGCCAAAACCCCAAAAGTATGTTCATACACTCAACTATGGTGTTGGCAGATCTCACAAGCAGTAATAGAATGCTCCTCCGGCGTTACAGGCGAAGGGAAAAATGCTTATCATGCCATTGTGCAGCAGTTTGTGAAGTCATAGAAGACCTATTTTGTGCCAGTCCCCGTCCTTCCTTTGAGATCCCTAGTGGTGGTTCATGCTTTCTTTGCATGCATGGCTTGAGAACAAGGAGAGAGAGAGAGAGAGAGAGAGAGAGAGAGAGAGAGAGAGAGAGAGAGAGAGAGAGAGAGAGAGAGAGAGAGAGAGAGAGAGAGAGAGGTAAATAATTAGATTAACCTCTGCTTGCTCACGCAAACAAGTTGCACCGTCAGTAGGAGGGAGGGAGAGAAATTTGTGGCTATTCTGTGTGCCATGTGTTTGAGCTGCCTACTAAGGTTGGAGGAGAAAGGTAGCGGTTTAGATGAGTTACAAGCTGTCGTCCTATATCGACTTTGTATGGTAGGCTGTGCCTAGCTTAAGCATTGGAGCCAGGGTGGTTGGTTGTGCTAATCGAAGCAAAAAAGGAGTGGAAAGAAATATGAAATCATATTTAGAATATTAAAAAAAATATAACGTTGGCAGTTCTGGATCTGCACAAGATTGCGCCAGTGGGTACAACGTCCAATGGTTGAGGACGACTGCCTGGAGGTAGAGATTGCATGAGTGTAGGTGATATGAGTGGCCGCCTTTGCATGCACTGTACTGTGTAGAAAACGGAGGGAGAGAGGAAGAAAAAAGGGTGTTGATCGACTGGCCGATGTAGAGAGAGAGAGAGAGAGAGAGAGAGAGAGAGAGAGAGAGAGAGAGAGAGAGAGAGAGAGAGAGAGAGAGAGAGAGAGAGAGAGAGAGAGAGAGAGAGAGAGAGAGAGAGAGAGCGTCTCCCATCATGTAGGGTCGCTCTGATTCGACAAACGGAGTCAAGAAGCCATCACTTTCACGGCTTTTGTGGGGTTGCAGAGGTAGCGCTAGCTCGTCAGCATTTGACAAAGTTAGTGTACAATAGGTTGAGAGGCAAGATGGTGGCCCATCTATTGCAGTATAGTCTCACGATATTACTTAGTGTTCCTTTAATTCAAATTAGTGATTACTATGCTTATCAATGCCTTGAAAAAAAAAAACAGTCTGAGGGTCGTTCTCACCAGTTGAGGTGCAATGGGGTCTCTTCATCTTCATTATATTAGGTTCTATTAAAACTACTTCGGCGTTTACTTCAAATTCAATCTCCCTCTCAATCAATTTTTTTGCTAGATCATCCCTTGGTTTTCTACATTTTGTACGATATTTGAGGATTATTCATTTAGCATGATTCCCTTACTCTATATCTACAGTCATTGAATCTCTGCTTGTGGCTGCTTTCACCTCTAATTACTACGTCTCTATATACGTAAAATTGTAGGCATGCAATCTTACCGACATATAATATGATTATCTCTCTTATATATGCATATTTATATCACCAACTAGCCTTTTCTATAGCCATATGCAAGAAAACTCCTCATTTCCTCATGCATAATTAGCTCCATATGATTAGTTATAATTAGTGAATAGTTTTTTTATAATAATTCACTAGCTCATGAAAATTTGCAATAGATGGTGCTGAGATCAATGGTAGCTCACTTCAAAATACACAACTAGATTTTGTTCATTTGGATGGCATCTTTGGCAAGAAAGTGAAGCAACCTAAAAAGTCTAGCTTGGGCACAATGGCCAAGACGATGGATAATGGGATGAATTAGATGTGTGAGGCCTACAAGAGTGCGGAAGATAAGAGGACAAGTACCTTGGGAGTACCTTGCAAGAGCTTGAGACGGCTAGGATGCTACATGGGGAGAGACTCGCAAGGTTCAGAGAGGAGCAAGAGACCAAACGTCACCAGACCTTCTTGGAGATTGCAAATCTTATCTCTAAGAAACCAGAGCAATAAGTTTATGTACACATCACCATAGCAAAATTTTCATTTTCTTTGAGCACTACCACATTATATTGCAAAAGGATTGATATATAGACATGTTTACTTTTGTGGAGGTGAGGTTTTTAGTCGCATTCCATTGTGTCTTTTGGTGTGTGTCCCTTGTCGCACTCAGGTATGTCTTAACTTACTTCGCACTTTGGATGTTTGTTTGCTTATCGTTATTTTGCATTTGCAAATCAATATGTTTGTTTCCAATCACAGGATGGAAGAGTGGGTACTTATCTTTGGGATGATGAAATTAGTGCGTGAGAGTACACCAGACCTTGCTACTGCATCACATGCTGAGCTCTTGGAGGAATTGGAGGATAAAAATTTCCTCGTACATATGTTTTCTTATGCATGGATGTGTTGTGGGATGGTGGGGACACTTAGAGTCAATGGCGTGGCATCTTACACCAAGGGTATGGTGGTGTTTGCCTTGCTAACAGGCGAACTTCTTTCACAGTGTGCTTTGGTCTTTGGCTCTCTTAGCAAATCAAGATCCATATTGTTTTGCATATCGCATGTCTCACAGATCCTTTCTTGTGATTCTAAACATGATTCGCCCACTATTTCCCACAAGCGGAGAGAGGTTTATCCAGAGGCTACGCTTTCTTGCATCCTTTAGTGACTTGTGCATGGACACTCTTCACGAAGCATGGCGAATCTTTTTGGCATGGGTGAGAGCACCATTCACAAAAATATGCGGTGATCATTTGTCGCATATTGAGCCATACCGACTTCTTCCATAGGGTTGGCATTAGAGTGCCGCATGGAGACCGTCTTGAGCAGATAATGGGAGGATTTGAGGATATCTCTGGTTTGTTGCATATCACCGATGCACTTGATGGGACTCACATCTGTCTACAAAGAAAGCCAGCAAGAGACTTCTATCCAGTACAATACATCAACATGCATGGTTTTTCGAGCATCCTCCTCCAGGGTATTGTCGACTCCAACTAACTTTTTTGGAGTGTAGTGTGTAGGGTTGCGGGAGGAGTGCACGACTTCTCACTTCAAAGAATGCGGCTTGTGTGGTCAGCTCAAACGGCGAGAAGCACTCGACCGACCACTATTGCACATTCATGGGAGACAATACGGCCTTATTTGATTACACACTTAGCCTACAAAGTGAGGACATTCTTGGGAAAACCATATCGAGCGAAGACAGTGCAATTTTTACGTGAGAAGCGATAGTTTGACATGAAAATCTCAAAGGGGAGAGTGAAAGTGGAAAATACCTTTGGTCACTTGAGAAATAGGTGGCAAATTTTGCAAGATCTCAACGTCTATCTTGATTTTGCACCCATTGTGATAGGAGCCTGTTGTTTCCAACACAACTTTATAGATCTGAGGTACTGAGGTGCAGCCTCATGATCAACGAGATTCACATTCAAACTCCCAAGTGCCGCTTCCCAATGCTTGCGGTAATCCTAGTCACCGTGAGATGGCCTTTTAGATAAGGGCAGCCTTATTCTGCCCTAGGAGCTTGAGGTTCAAAATGCAGCAAGTCCAAGTGTAGTAGGTTGTAGATTCAATAATTATACTTATTTTTCCAATTGATCTTGTCTTTTGTTTCAACTAAGGTTATAGATATGTATCCATAAAGCTCATGTCTAAGTTCATGAAGTTGTATTTTGTAGGGCTTGATGATGATTTGGAGTTCGAGGATTGAGGCATGCCATGCGATCGCAGTTTTTTCTATGTAGCTTATTTTATGGGTGCCACTGTTTTCATTATGGTTCTCAAGCATTTTTGCTTATGGTTGTCAATGAGAAACAATTTTGAAGCTTTTATATCGTTGTCAATGGTCCATTTTGATGTACTTAGGACAACTTATTTTATGACTGTCGATCAACATTTATGTGGTTGTCAGACATTTATATCTTCTTTTATGATGCGTTTTTTTGTATGCATTCTTTACAGTGTTATCATGCGTTTTTTGATTGGAAAATGCTATCTTGTGATGTGGGTAATACGTGGTTTGCTTGTGTGCTATTGTTTCACACGACAGCTCCAGCAACGAACGAACAAAAGCAAGCAGACGGCCACATGTGCGCAAAGGACGTGCCAGACGAAATAGGTTGTTTTTTTTACCGAGCTGATGCACGAAAGAATGCATGTGCACGAAAGGGTGAAAAGTTTGCATCCGTTCGTTGCACTTTTTTGAGAACGAATGGTCAAATGAACGGCCTCATGTGCGCTTTACATTGGACTATGAAGGTGTGTTGTGTGAATAAGAGCAAAGTCACACCTAGGGCTAACACGAGAAAATGGTAGCTTTGCAAGCACTCAACCAACCTTGTTACTATCTAGCATGGGGATCTGTTATGGAGGGCCCATGGTTGACTATAGTTGTCACAAGTGTTGTGTGATCTCGATTAGTCAGATTGGGTCAATGAACCACGCTAAAGTAGTATAATTTGAGTAACTAACTCAATTCAACAATTGATATCACCGCCATCCCCACGATAATTGTTCTCGACCATAGATCTGTGCTCAATCATCCCGTGTCATTTAGAGGTGTGGCTCCACCAACCCCTACAAAAATGAAGTGGTTACGTCACTCCTCAAGGGAAAGATGAAGGTAGCGTCAGCTTCATCCTTTAGTCAATGGAATTGCAACACTACTTATGCCTTTTGGGCAATGTTCGGGAAAAGTCATTTCTCCAAACATACAAAACTCCCTTTTTGAAAATTTCAAGAGGAAATCTTAGAAAATTAGGTTTATTTTTTGGGCTTTTACACTAATTTTCTCTATTTTGGGGCGAAATTTCTCCTTTTCCCCTTGCCTTCAACCGGCAATTTTGAAATTGAAAACGGCACGATATTAGGCTAAGCTGAGACACATTTTTCCCAAACACTGCTTTTGGGTAACTCTCCTCGCCACAATCCACTAGCTTTTCCCAATCAACTTTCTTCCCTCTACCCACAGTGACCAGTCCCGACTCCCTATTAACCCTGCCAGCAGAGAGCGTGAGGGGCTCTAACTCCATGAGACTTTGCTAGGGATGCATCATGCGATTGGCTTCTCGATAAAAACGTCTTGGTTTGAAACTTTGATGGGGGAATATACCTTTTAATGAAGGAGATGCTTATTAAGGGGATAATAAGGGTGTGGAAATGGAGGAAATATGAAATACAGTTCAAATTTCAAATTTCAAAGGTGATGGGATGGAGAATGAGGAATGGGGACTCGGGACTCGGGGAGTTCCTCGGGAACTGCTCATTGCAAGCGACGCTTCAGAAGTGACATCACAAATCCGAGGTGACCCGCTCAAGCGGTGAACGTGGGTCTACTCCACTCTCTCGAATCTTGGTGATTCTTGGATTTGGCTGTGAGCGCCCCTGATGAGTGGGTCTTTCGACTGCGGATGTGTCCGGGAGTCCTCTTACCGACCATTCCGGTCAACGCCAAGCGGGCCCAGCCCACGCGTGCTTCACTGCCTCCCGCCATTAAGGGGTCTGTGCTCTCAAATTTGACGTCAGTTCACACGACATGCCCTTGAAAGCTCTTGTCTGTGCATGATATACATTCACACGCTGAGAAAGAGTCCCTTTTGAGGGCACGTTTTCATGCCGTTGGAATATGGGCATTTCTCATCCCACCATGCCTCTTGTTATATGCAAATATGAGCTATTTGCACTACAAATTGAGATATGTGAGCACTGACAATGACATGAAGGGCACACATAAACACACTTGCTAGGACCTTGGTCCACTTATAACTTATGGACGTGCACATTCAATAGTGACTCTTTCTTTTTCTTGCATAGGGATACCACACCCCCTTCCTGTGTGGTGACTTTGTACTTTCTTCTTTTTTAATCAATTCCTGTTTTTTCCAAAAAAAAAAAGAGCTCAACCCCCACCTAACTTGGGCAGGCCGTTGCAACTGTCCATTTTATTTTCGGCTGTCGATTTTGTGCGCCCAATGAAGTTTTGTCGACTGTAGGGGCTTCACCATTGGGTATGCGAGACAAATGATCAGCCATGACGTGCCTTTTACCGGGTCTCATTACAATCGTGAAATCAAACTCCAGAAGAATTAACAACCATCGTGTGATTCTTCCTGTGGAGCATGGCTTGTTTACCAGATACAGCAACGCTTGATGGTCCACATAAAATACAAACTTGTTTGCCAGAAGGTAGTAGCGAAATTTCTTTACTGCATAAACCATTGCCAAACCTTCTCGCTCTGTAGTGGTGTAGTTCCTTTCAGCATCGTTCAATTGACGGCTTGCAAAGCTAATGGGATAGTCCAATTTATGTTCTCCTGGTTGAGTGAGAACACACCCAATAGCAAAGTTTGATGCATCAATATGCACATGGAAAATGACATCCCAGTTAGGTGTCCTTAAAATCGGAGCACTTGCTAGTGTTTTCTTCAATTGTTCATAGACCTGGTCACACTCTTCAGTCCATTTAAATTCAATGAGAAGCTTGTACAAAGGACGTGCTATCTCAGCGAAAAATAAAATAAACCGTCGATAATAACCCACGTGTCCCATGAACCTTTGAACTCCCTTGTAATTGGTTGGTGGTGGTAACTCTAGAATCACTTTAATTTTGCTCTCATCGGTTGAGATACCATTCTTGGATACTATATGCCCTAAAATAACTCCATGCTTGACCCAAAATTGGCATTTGAACGGGATCAATGAGATACGATATAACCTACACTTTTTAAACGCCTTCCGCAAACATGATAGATGTTCTTTCCAAGAAGAGTAAACACAAAGGTCGTCTAAGAAAGCTTCACAAAACTCTCTCAAATATTCTTTAAAAGCAGTGTTTATTAATCGTTGGAATGTAGCAGGGGCATTTGTTAAGCCAAAAGCCATCACACGAAATGCAAACACGCCAAATTCTGTGATGAAGGCAGTTTTAGCTTGGTCCTCTAGCGCTATCGTGATTTGGTTGTAGCCTGAGTACCCATCTAGAAAGCTATAAGCTTCCTTGCCTGTAACTCTTTCGAGTAGATGTTCGGAATATGGTAGGGGGTAATGGTCTCTTCTAGTAGCTGCATTAACTTTTTTGAGGTCCACGCACACCCTGAGTTTCCCATTCTTTTTTGGCACGATAACTATTGGAGACACCCATTCAGAGTGTTCAATAGGATATATGAACCCACATTTGATAAGCTTTTCTAGTTCTTCTTGAATGATCTTTGCGTACTTAGGATTCATCGGGTAGGGTCTTTGTTGTACGGGCTTCGCAGTGCTAATCATAGGGATTGTATGTTGGACCACAGAAGGTGGAACACCTTTCATATCATGGTATGTCCAAGCGAATACGTCCTTGAATTCCTTGAGAAGCTCTTTGAGGACCGCCTCTTCAACTTCTGTGAGGTCTTGGGCAATAAAAACAGGTTTTGATTCTTCACTGGGGTTAGCTAATTCTATTTCTTTAACTATTGCCGGACCATCATAGATTCCATTATTCCCATCGATAGGTATTCTTTGGGCTTTTTGTGTACACAACCTTTGCTTCCCCTGTGGTGTAAGATTTGAAATGTTCTGGTGCAGGATGCAAGTCTGTGGATTCTGGTTGTGCTTCCATTTCTGCTTTCTTGTGTTGTCGAGCTAACTCTTGGTTTTGACGCCTCCTTGCAGTGCGGCTCAACTTTGGCTTGTCTATGATCTCTAATTGGGCTATGTCATGGGGTCGTGGTCTACACCACATAACATTTTGGAGATATTCACCCCAATTGTCTACCAATTTTCGATGAGCATCACATGCCCCTATATAACTAAGCCATTCTGCTGAGGATCTCTTCTTTTTTATCCTAGCACGTACATTGGCTCGATATCGACGCCTCTTAAGGTTTTTATTTTTCTTATTTGAGACCTGCTTTTGATTTGCATTTAGATCTGGCTCACTAAAGGAGTCCTCGTTGGTGTCCTCTTCACTCTCGGGGGAGCTATCATCGGTTGATGTGCTTGGTCCTTCCGAATGTTTTGACTCTGAACTTGCTCCACTCTCTAATTCATGAGATTCAGAATCCGTTTCACTCTGGGAGTCAGTATCCAAGTCGTGTTGGTCAAAGTCTTCTATTGAGCTATCGGTGTCACAATTTGTGGTACCTCTTCCCCCTCTGGTGTGACCCAAGTGGTTCCTCTATTTCCCCAGGTATCTATGGTTGCAGCTAGGTGTACCCAGTCTACGTTGTCTGATTCCGTCATACCCGGTAACACATCCATGTAAGGAGAATCTTGGCCAATGTCTGTATCCTTCTTACAAGTGTAACAATATTGTAGTGGGGCCGAGTGAACTGTGGTGTTAGAGCGATGATCAATAATGTTTTTACTCCCTAAGGGGTGTACCTTACCAGTCACCAAATCCACTCTAAGGACAGAGTCTTGGAATTGCAAATAGACATGATTTTTAGACCAATCATGAACCATTTGTGCTTCCCTCATGAATGGTCGTCCTAAAATCATTTCATATGACATAAGGTGTTTAGAGAAATCCATTACAATGAACGTATGTCGTACCTTGTGTCCTAGAACTTTGATCTTAAGATCCTTGAGCATCCCCATAGGTTTGGCTATGGTACCATTTGCCATCTTTACCACAATGTTAGTAACACTGAGGCGGGGTTTTCCCATGGATTCCCAACAATCTTTTGTAACGATGCTAACTCCCGCACCACCATCAAGAATTCCCTTTATAGTTAATCCCTTGGTAGTGATGGGTAGGGTCGCATTAGACTCGTCGCCTTCAAAATACTGCCCTAATTCGTTAATGGGTACCTCGATCACAGACTCGTGTCCATCTAAGTCAAGTGATTGCACATGATTTTCCTCATCAATCATAATAGAGTCAGGCCTATTTGGTTGCGCAAACTGCGGTAATCCCGTTCGTAGCTCTCCGTTAAGGAATGCTCGAAGTGCAAGGAATAACTCAGGATCTCCATACAGCTTTGCTATGATCGTGGTTCGGACCTCAGAAGACATAAAGTCCACTAGTTTGGCAACATTCATTGGCATTTTGCAGGGTGTAGGTCCTTGACTAGGAACTAGTGAGGATGGAATCTCATATTCCTCAATGGGATCAGGTATTTCTTCGTTAAACATCCTTTCCAACAAGAAAGGTGTATGCTCACTTTCTGATGCCCCGTCCTCACTCCCTTCTTGGATGATACTAGATATGGCTAACGGTCTATGGTTCATGTGGGGTGGATGAACTTGCGTGGGAAACACTGTGTCATGAATTTTGACATGCATGGGTTCTGGTTCTAGTTTCCTTTGAGTCTCCTCCACTAAACCTCTTAGATGTTTCACCTGCTCAATCTCGTCTACTGGGTTTGAATACGTCCCAATCTTCTTTTTACGATTCTTCTCTTTTTGCCCCTGCGGTTTATCTTGGGGGTCTTGGATTGGATTTGGAAACACTTGTGGTGTTTTCAGAGGCTCTTTATGGTTTTCTCTTATTTGGTTTTCATTTGGTTCCATGTTACGGTTTTCTTTGTCGGTCTTTCCCTTTGTGGTATTGGTTCTAGTCTCCATTGTCTCGATTGAATCTGAATCATCCTCGAGGTCATTCATATACACGGGGTCATCTCCTGTTCCTATGTTTGTTTTGGAACTTGGCTTTGAATTTCTCGTATTCTGCGACCTCTTCCTTCGTGTCTTCTTTTTCTTTGCTTGGATAACTGACGCGGTATCTCTCTCTTCGAGGATATGGCCTGGCCCTTGAAGCATGGACCGTGTAATCGCATAAGCGGGTGCGACGGGTGGTATTGGCGATGTCACACTAGCAATTTCGACCAAATTTAGGGGTGTGATTTTAGGCGCATTTGGGTTATAGGGACATTGGGCAATCAAGTGATCTATGCCACAACGATTACATGTTAGTATTGGCATTGCAGACGTGCTCCCTTGATTCATTTGCATCTGTGCAGCATTCTTTTGTAGCCTAATAGGGCACTCCGCTGCCCGATGTGGTCCACCACACTCGTAGCATTGAAGAGGTGGCCTCCTAGCCTGGGTGTTGATATTTTGACCTCTGGATGCGAGAGCAGCAGCTTGATAAACCGGTTTGACTTGCTCCCAATAATCTTCCATGTAGTATATAGGACACTCTTCCAATGTATCAAGTCCGTAGGCAATACTAGTGTCTATTTCCTCCTCACAGCCATCTGCATAAGCATTTGATGGCTCGCAACCCACTTGGTTCATAGGGGCGACTCTTGGATGCGGGGGCTGCGGTCCTAGCACAGGAGGTGGTAGCGGTGTAGCTTGTACAACATTTTGAGATCTAGGGACCATGTGTTGCGGTAGTTGCTCAACAGGTGGAGCAGGCATCAATACAGGAGCTCGAGGTGCATCCGTCCAGGTTACAGGTGGTCTATTTGCCATCATACGTTTGATCATTAAACAATCCTTAGCTTGGTGACCATACCTACCACATGCGTTGCAAGTTCCATTAAATTTTACTCTAAACGTAGGGCACTCACTAGTGCTATGTGGACCTAAGCAAATGGAACACCATTGTTGCTCCCTTCTTGGATACATGTGACTATTTTGAGGGGGTTGATTATCCTTAAGAGACTCTTGGATTGCCTTGATGAGGTCTGTCAAGAATTTCTCAAATACCTTTGGCTCATTGGCAATGGGCTTTGCAGTCATGGGTTCATACTCAATGGCTTGTGAGCTAGTGGATCTCGTGTCAGTAGACACCCTCATGCCTGCTATCATCAAGTTGTCTTCTAATTGGATTGCATTGACAGTGACATCTTCCCAGGTTGTGATACCTCTAATCACTAGTCCATTATAGATTCCTTCATTCCTCAACCCTCGAATGAATCGATCAAGTAGTTGGTTATTGTTGAAGCGCTCATTTACAGGGCAGCGAGAGTTTAAGTGCTTTAGACGACTAATGAAGTCCCTTACTAACTCTCCTTCCTTACGTTCGGCCTTCTGTAGCTGAGATGCTACACCCCAAAGCACACCTTCTCGTATGTACTCCTTTAGAAACAACCTTCGAAGGGTAAGGTAGATTGTTTTCTCGTCCACCCTTAGGGTTCTATACCAATCTCCAGCCTTCCCACTTAATGTCAAGCTTAAGGCATTGAACTTATGTAGTTCGTTGCGTTCCCCTAAGGAATCACATACTTGTTCAAACACTTCAATGTGTTTTCTAGCATCTTCGTCCCCATTGAATTTTTGCGTGAGTTTGGCAATTTGTACTGTCTTACTTCTAGGCTCTCTATCAGATGCATGACGCATATTTTCCGCGATAGATCGACCTATGGTTTGAGCAAACACTGCCAAGTCACCTATGTGAGGAGGTAGGGCCGATGGAGGTACTCTTGGAATCATATGTGGGAGAGGGACGGGTACCGGTCTTGGCATATGTGTGGATGATGCAGGATATGGAACATAACCGGGCATAGGTCCACTCGGATAAGGGCTAGGGAGCGGCACTCGAGGAGCATAAACAAGTGGTACAATTGGAGGTGTGGGGGCCATGTGTGCATAAGGGGCTAGAGGCACATACGGTCGAGGCCCCATATTAGGTACTACGACACTAGGTAGTGGCACTGCGCTAACCGTAGATGTCATCGGTACATTCTCTGTCAGGCTTATCCCTGGAGTGAGCACTGTGTTTTCCTTAATAGAGGGTTGAGCCAAGTTAGGGAAGCTAAAGTTGTCGCTCGGAGGCTCAGATTGCATAGAGACCCCAGGTGAAATAACGTAAGATGGGTCCATGGGGCTCATTAAAGGTGTCTCCATTTGTGATAGAGTAGGCTGTTGAGCCTTGCTCGTATCCAGAAATCTCATGGGGCCAGTTGAGAGTATATTTACCCCTCGGTTTTGCCTTTCTGATTGAATAATGCCATGGATAACATTATAGATCATTTTCTGTTGATCTTCGATGCTCGTGGCACTAGAGGTGGATTGTACAATCTCTATCCATCCTACATGGTAGGCGCGGCCAGAGTGTAGATCCGTCAACACCTCAGTGTGGAGGTCGTATGTCCAATGATCATTAATGAACAATCCTTCTAGAGTCGACGTGTTAACGGTTTCTTTTGAGGTAGAAACAATGTTGCTCCCCGTGGTTTTACTTGTCACCAACGGTACTCTAAAGGGAACTTCTGAAGGAGGCAGCTCAACAGGGCCTTCTTGGTAAGAAGTTGGCAGGATATCCACATGGACACTCTTTGGGGGTGTGGGGTCCACGTGCGATGTGAAAGGAGAGTCCACTTCCCCACCCCCTTCGTGTGCTTCATTTGCATTAGGTTCCGAGCGAGTAGCTCTACCTAATGTTTCCATGAAACGGCTAAACATACTAGTACTAGGCTGTGGAGCTTCGGGAGGTGCATGGCCTTCTCTCTCAATGTTTTGGGTAGGGTATGCTTCCATGATTTCTGAGTCAGAGGAGGAATCACTAGCGGCTATTTTAGGGTCTTGGGTGGTGCTACCTTGTGTCCCCGCTGAGGGTCTAGAGCCTATCGTGGATGGGTAATGGGTGTCCGTATGAACAGAGGCACCCTCAATATGCTCGTGTTCTAGCACCCGCCCAGAGCGTAAGTGCATGTGCTTTTGATACCCTAAGGTGTCAAAAAGCTGCTCTAGGAGGCCTTGTGACTAGTTTTTTGCGTGTTTTTTGTTTGTTTTTTTGCTAGATTTTTTAGAGCGTGTCGTGGAATGGGCCGTGTGATAGCCCACTGTTTGGTTCTAATTTGCTCCAGAAAAGCCCGAAACAGTCTTTTCCTAGCTGGGGAACTAGGCTCCAAATACCAAGTCTAAGGGTGCAAGTGGGAAGAGAAGGGAGGAGAGTGGAGGACTTGTCCCACACACTCTCATTCCCTCTTGAGGGAGTAGGGTATATATATAAGAGTGAGTTTAGTATATATCATAAGATTGAGGACTGAGGCCTGGGCCTGGGCTTGGGCTTGGATCTCGATCCCGATCTAACTTTTATATAAACCAACCGTCCGTTTTTATAACTCACGTTTTTATTTTTCGTTTTTTTTTTTTGAAAACAAAATTTTTATTTTTTTTTCAAATAAAAAAATTTTTTTTTTTGATTTTTTTTTGAGATATTATTTGGTACGCGTTTTGGTGCGCGTTGACCTCACCTAACTATTTACTGTCCCACCTACCTACTGACCTGCTAATCAGTGGTTCATCTAATTACTAACCTATTTAATTAACTAACTGTGCGCATAACTGTGCACAAACCAGAAAACACAGAAAATGCAGAAATTGAAACTTGACAGAACTTTGCAGTGAAAACACAAAAAATGCAAAAAAAACCCAAGAAATGCTAACTGTGTGACTAATGCTAACTGTGTGCAAACAGAAAAACAGAATTTTGCTAACTGTCTAACTAATACTAAATGTACGCAGCAGAAAAACAGAAAATGCAAGCTGTGCGCAACAGAAAAACAGAATTAACAACTTGCAAAAAAAAATACGCCTTCCTCTCCCTCTTCTTTCCTACTGCAAACCACTCATACAAGAAGCACAAAGTGCCTCTTGGGCTTAGTGCAGGGCTATTCCCCGGCAGCGGCGCCAAAAATGTGCGCTCCTTGCGGCACTGTCGAAGCAAGGGACTTGCCGATACACCGTGTACGAGCCGCAGACGGCTCCAAGCACACAACTAGTTTAACTAGTAAGCTCAAAGAGGGCAATGGTGTGTCACTCACCGCCTTATGCTCCTGCCGTAGAGGATTCCTCATCGCAAAGAAGAGGGAGACGCCGCTACGCCGCGCTCAACCGCCTCGCCGCCGTCGTGCCGCCGCAACGCTCGATCGCACACACACTCTCACACACTCTCTCTCTCTCTCTCTCACGCACATACACAAGGAGATGGTGAAGGAGAAGGTGGAGATGGAGCAAGAGCAGCTTCTATTGCACAATGAGAGAAAGACTCAATTTTAGGTTTAATTGGCTTTTATGTGAGCTCACCCCATTCACACTTGGGCGCCCATGCTTAGCCAACTAACCCTAGCATGTTCGTGTTAGAGTGCGCCTCTCATCGGCGATCACTCTACCTTTCCCTATTGGACCGACAAGCCCGGTGCCTGACTCTACTTAAATAAATAATACGGTTATAGTGTCCGTCGTAGGCGATAGGGTGCCCGTGAGCCACGAGGGTTAACATCGCTGGAGTCCTTTATTGTTCAGCCTTCTAGCAATTTTCGTCCAGTAAGAGTTCAGTCTAACTCCAGCTACTTTTGACAGCCAAAGGGACCAATTTGAGGTGGAGTTTTGAAATTACCTGATTAATTTCCCCATTCTAGAACCATGTTGCTCTATTGCACTTTCGCACAATCTCCCCCGTTGTGCCACCCATTTTCAAACTAGACCACCCCGGGGCTAATTGTTTGTCGTGCACCACAATCCCTTTCCATTGACCACCTTCAGAGCGCCACAAACTTCGCAAAGAGAGCCTCAACATGGAAAGCAAGGTTGAGGATTCCGAGGCCACCTTGGGTAACTGGACGAGCTATAGTTTCCCACTTTGCCCAATGCCATGGTGTCGAGGCTTTAGTATTGTTCTTCCATAAGAAACTTTTAATAGATTTCAAAAACTCCTTCCAATTACACTTGGCAATTTTGAGGAGGGGGTTGGTCAAGGCAATGTAAGGGAACAAAAATGAGTTGATCACTTTTATCCAACTCGAGAAGGGAAGCAACACAAACTCCCACTTCGTCATTTTCTTATGGATCTTCTTTAGGACCCACTGGAACCTTTGCTTGTGAATGACATCCACCCCCAAGGGTGCACCCACATGTCGATGTCATAATAACTAATATCTAATTCTCTTAAATGATTTTCTCATGTTAAATTAATCATTTGATATGGGGAAGTGCCAGGGGAGAAAAAGCTAGAATATTGGTTAAGGTGGCAGACCGGCCACAATAGGGATCCAAAGGAGGGAAAATAGGGATCCAAAGGGGAGGCCATTTGCAAAAGGGCAACAATGGGCTTCAAAGACCCTAAGGTTCAGCCCATTAAGACTTCCAAAATGCTAAGGCTCCAAAATTCAAAGGTTATGTCCAATGGACGAACCCTAGGGAAAATTGGATGGTTTAGTGATGACCAAAAAGTCTCTCATGACTCTAAAGAGGAGGGGGCGAGCTTCACCACTAAAGGGCATGGATAGAGAGAGATGGGATCGGTGGTGGAGGTCGAAAGGGGGGATCTTGAGGCGAATTGAGGGTGGTAAAAAATAGGCGCCGTCGCAGGCACGGGGACTCGAACCCTCGCCACCGCCATGAGAGCCTAATGCACTAACTGTTGCGCCCGCGACGGGGAAGTTGACATGTGGGCAAAACATAAAATGATAAATAAACTTGGACAGGCCCCCTGCTTGTCCAAGTTTACTTTTTCATGTCCTAGTTTACCCTGGCCATCCTACGGTTGCGCACGTCCCGATCCCCGTGTCCTAGCTTTGCTGCCGTGGATCCCACCGCTTGGACTTTATTAAAGTGCCTGTGCCCTTTAGTGTTGAGGGGGGGCGAGCCCTAAAGGTAGGAGAAGAGAGAGAAGCTTGTGAGAGAATACACACACACACACACACACTCAGAGGCTTCTCTTTACACAAAGGGCATAATGGACACATGTCAGCTCCCTAGGCCAATTGCCCACAAGGTACACTCAAATCCTATTGGATGGCCATAGAGGTGGACCAATGAGAATTAGGCTAGAATAAATCTAGTTTAATTCATTTAAAAACACTTAATAAAAGAATCAATAAGAATTAAGCTCTCTAGAAGACTATTGGCCAGTCTCCCAAGGGGTCCAATGAGCATTCAGCAGCCCAATGGCTTGCCTATTGGCCAGAAGACAAAGGGGTCCAATTAGAATTTAATTGATTTATTTAATTACCTAAAGCTCTCACAAAAGGGGAAAGGGGGACACATGTCACAAGGCCATCACTTATGCTTCTCAATTTTCATTGGCTAAGCTTTGCAAGGTCCAATGGGGTGCCAACATAAATATTTTGCAAGAGGGTCGACCGAGAGAGAGGGTTGATTTTGGCAAGGCAGTATCACACACACACTCACACAATCTCATGTGTGAAGCAAGAAGACTCTCTCTCTCTCTCCTTCTCAAGCTTTAATGGAAAGCTCATCATCTACGCCACGCTTGTGAGAAGGGAGGCCTACACCAACAACACTTGGCTTTGTGATGCAAATCCAACCAAGAGCCAAGCTTCAATGCATGCTCATCTCCTCTACCATGCTAATTACTAAGCTATGCTAAGCTATTATGAGTGATTATGTGAGGAGATATACTTCTTTCTCGTAAGACTACTCCTTCCTCTCAATCTACTCTCATACTCCGCTAGCTCTCACCATCTTCGAAGGTGGGTGAGGTCTTGAGTCTGAGACTGTGAGGAAATTGATGTTTTGTTTTATAAGTGTTTGCTTAGTGCTTGAAGCTTCCAACTTCATTGCACTAGCTAGTTATTGAAGGAACACAAAGAATTGTATTGTAAAATGTCTCCCTTGATGGGGGAAATCTATAATACAAAGCCTTTTGGAGGGGGACCGGCTCCATGTAAATCCGGTCCTCAACTGTTGTCAATAGCTTAATTTCTCTCTCTTTTGAAGTATTGTTCATGCCTATCTAACTAGGTGTTATGCTTTTTGTTGCTCTCTCCATCCAAGAACTCTTGCTATGCTCATTAGGAATCTATTCTAATGAAATGCTCACTATATCTATGCTTATTTTCCGCTACACACAAGTTACTAGGCCATTAAATGTTACATTGGTATCAGAGCACAAGGTTTCTCTTTTCTTTCTCAAGAAGGGAGGTCCTCAAGCTAGCTATAAATGGTTGGTATTATTAATTGCAATTGCGGAAGTAGAATAGGGATTTTTCAGCCTTGCAATGCGTCTGCCTTTGTGCAGATAACGGGGGATCACCATTGAGAGCTATGGTCTTAATAGTGGAGTCCTATGGGGCTTGCCTACGGCTTAACCACTATTGAGCTATTAGAAGCTTGACAGGAGCCGATGCGGTTTTGGTGTTGAAAGACCCTCTCTTCTATGCCTTGCAATTAATGATAGTCAAGCCACGGGTACAATAGCTTGAGTGCTTTTCTAAAGGGGTAAAGAGGAGCAGCAACTAGGGCTTGAAGTGCCAAAGTACACCTAAAAATATTACACCTAAAAATTGTTAGAATGGATGACAATAGTAAAGAGAGTGAAATTAATGTTGATAGCTTTGATTTTGCTAATGAGCAGGCTACTAATGATGTCCCTATGCTTGTTAACTACCTTGTTTCTAGGCTTCAACAATCCATGGCCAATCCATCCCTCCAAAGTGAAGTGCAACGGTAGCTTTGTGATCATGGGATTCTCCAAGCTCCCCACCATGATGAGAGAGTACCTAGGAAGCCTCCTTGTGAGACTTACAAAAGAGGCCTCTATCCGATTAGGGAAGAAGAAGAGGATCCATACGAAGGGCTCAAAATTTTTCTTCTTGATGATGCACCTCCTTCCCAAAGGAGAACTCAAGAGCCCCCACCAAAGGAACGAGAAAGAAGTGAGTCTCGTGTCACCTCGGCGTAGATGGCTCCATGAAGATGGCGGGCAAAACGCTCTCCATCACGTCCTAAACGGAGAAGACCATCACACACCTCTCCACACCATAATTCAAAGAGGGATGAGAGAAAACAACAGAAGAAAAAGGCGAGAAAGAGGTCACCTTCTTCTCCATCTTCTTCATCCTCTTCCTCTTATGAAGAAAGTGATGGTGCAGACAAGGAGGACCAAGGCAAGAAAAAGGAAAGAAAGATGTCACCCTCTTCTCCATCTTCCTCAAATTCTTCATCTTCTGAAGAAAGCGATGGTGCAACTTTTGAACCATAAAAAAGAAGAGGCCATAGGAAATCCTATGCCGCGTGGAAGAGATCGTCCAAGCTCAAGAAGTTCAAAGAGGGAGAAAAGAGCATCTCTTTCCTTACCTACGATGACACCTTTGGTGCTACAGACAAAGTCTTGGCTTTCATCCAACAATTCGATGCGGCGTTTAGAGATGAGGGCTTCACGGAGTCTTTTAGCTACACCATGTAGCTATGCATTTTCAAAAGTCCGCCAGGTAATGGTGGTCTAGCCTACGGGCAAACGGTGAAGCCCCACGAACATGGAAAGCTTTAAGAGCTTCCATCATGAAGTAGTTTTTAGCCACTGATGCCAAAGACAAAGTACTCACCGAATGGTGAAGCTTGATGCTCTCTCCCTACGAATCCATGCATAAATATGTAGAAAAGTTTTGAGACTTACATCTCAAAGCCACTGTCTTCAAAAAGATGGATTTAGGAGAGCAAAAAAAACAATTTTTTGCGGGCTTAACTGAAGAAATGGTGGAGTATGTCAACTCCCAAAGGCGATCATACACCTAGTTAGATAGGCCTTGTGAGCCATACACCATACTATGGTGGCTTCTCGAATCAATTTCCAAACAGGGGCTAAGAGAAATCCTAAGCCCACGGAAAACAAGGGTTCTAATGAGCCTAAGGGGAAGGAAAATGTCCAAAAGTCTCCTAAGGGTAATTCCAATAACAATAAAGCTAAGGAGAAGGGAGTTTACAAAGGCAAAAACAAACTCTCTCCTGAAGAGCTTGTGTGTTATCGCAAGGATAACCGTTGTTTCAAATGTGGCAAGCAAGGGCATGCATACCACGCTTGCCCCCAAAAGAACACCCCCCATGAGCCTCCTAGAGCTACCTTGGTTGAAATCCAAGAAGAGGAAGCTCACCACAAAGGATCTCCTCTATGCCATGCTTGGGAAAGGTAAGAGAACATGATGCTTTTATTCTCTTTGACCTTGGTTCTACTCTTAATTTCATATCCACATAGTTGGCCACCAAGCTAGGCATCCAAGCCTATGAGATGGGAGATGTCCTACCCACCCCAAGATGGTACTTTCAAGGGGCAAGAAGCTTTAGTCATTCACTTAATTGGGAAATTGAGGCTCCATGTCCAAAGCTATGTGGACAAAAGAGGACTTCTTTATCTCTCCTCTCAAGCACGAGGATGTAATCCTAGGGGCACTGTGGTTTGATCGCATGGCTGCCAATGTTAAATTCCTTGAAAGGAAAATCTATTGTAGGTTCAGGGAAAAAGATATGTACATAGATGCTAAGGAGATGGGTAACACCATACCCATTGTACATACGCAAGCTTTCAATAAGTCAATAAAGAGCTCTATTTCCGTGTACATGATTTTTGTTAAAGATTCTCAAAATGAACCTAATGCTTTAGCAAAAGAATTTATAAATAATCACAAGGAACTAGAGTTATCCATTTTTCTCAAGGGATTTCAAGATGTCTTTATTGACGACATCCCTTGTGAACTACCTCCTAAACAAGGCAATGATGACCATGCAATTGAACTTCTTCCAGGGAGTTCACCTCCTAATAAACCTCTCAAGCTCAACAAGAGGAGATTATGCGACAAGTGCATGAGTTAGTTGAGAAGGGCATGGTTAGGCCTAGCTCATCTCCATTTTGCTCACCTATGCTATTAGTGCAAAAGAAAGACGGCATATATCATATGTGTGTTGACTATAGAGCACTAAATAGGATCACTATCAAAAAATAGGTTTCCCGTTCCACGGGTAGAAGACCTATTTAATAAGCTACAAGGGTTGACCTACTTTAGTAGAATTGACCTAAAAAGTGGCTACCATCAAATAAGGATAGTTGATCAAGACATTGTAAAGACCGCATTTTGCACTACGTTTGATCTTTAGGAATACATTGTCATGCCTTTTGGCTTGACCAATGCACCAGCAATATTCAACCGCTTGATGGAGAAGCTATTCAGGCCTTAGTGAACCTTTACTGGAGTGTTCTTTGATGATATTATCATCTGCTCTAATTCATTAGACGAACACAAGAAACACCTCTAGGTAATATTTCAAGTCTTCAGAGAGAATAAACTTTATGCTAATCGAAAGAAAAGTGAGTTTTTCTTACAAGAGATTCAATATTTAGGTCACATTATCTCTCAAGATGGCATCCAAATGGATCCATCAAAGCTAGAGGTAAAAAAAGGATGGCCTAATCCAAGGAATCTTCATGAATTAAGAAGCTTTATAGGTATGTGCGCATACTATAGACGCTTCATGGAAAAGTTCTCACAAATTGCGGGACCATTACATGACCTAACAAAGAAAAATGTCAGGTATACATGGTCTGCCAAGGAGAACAATGCTTTCAAAAAGCTTCTCTCTCAACCTGTGCTTACACTGCCGGATCTCTCAAAGCCATTTGAGGTCCAATGTGACACTTGTGGTGATTGCCTTGGAGCTGTTTTGATCCAAGAAGGGCATGCCATAGCCTACGAAAGTCAAAGGCTCGACCCCGTTGAGAAAGCTCTAGGCATATATGAAAAGGAACTCCTCACAGTTCTACATGCCTTAGACTCATGGAAGCACTATTTATTGGGGACTCTTTTCATTCTGCGGACGGATCACCAATGCCTTAAGTACTTCATGACGTAGACCAAGCTCTACGACAAACAAATGAGGTGGGAAAATTTCCTTTCACAATGTCATTTTCATATAGCTCACATTGCTGGCAAGCATAATCAAGTAGCCGATGCTCTCTCAAGACGAGAGTGAATGCGGTTTCCATAGCAACTCACAATTATCTATCTTCTATGATAGATGAGTATGCTATTGATCCCAATTTTAGAGATGTGATTTCAGCCCTTGCACTAGGGAAAAAAGAGGAACCATTTACTTTACAAGATGGTTATCTTCTCTATGGCAATAGACTATGTGTTACTAACTCACTTTGTGAGAGAAAGTAATGTATGAATCTCATGCTCCTCCTTATGGGGCGCATAGAGGGATTCAATCTACCCTAAAAGGATTGGAACATATTACTGTTGGCCTACCATGAAAGCAAACATACAAGAGTATGTTTCTAAATGTGTGGTATGCCAAAAGATGAAGTTTGATAGAGGGAATCAACCTGGATTTCTTCTACCTTTGCCAATCCCTAATTCATCATGGAGAGCATATCCATGGATTTTATCTTTGGATTGCCTAAGTCTATCCATGGGAATACGGGAATATGGACGATAGTAGATAGGTTCAGTAAACAAACCCATTTTATACTTGTCAAAAAGACTATCAAAGCCCATCAAATGGCAACCCTATTCATATCACAAATCTTCAAGTACCATGGCTTGCCAATGTCCATAGTGTCGGATAGAGATCCTAGAATGGCCAGTAATTTCTTGAAGGGTCTCTTTGAGAATTTAGGGACAAGGCTAAACTTCTCTTCGGCCTATCACCCCCAAACGGATGGCCAAAGTGAAATAGCTAACCTAACAATTCTTGATCTACTAACAGCCTATGTGACGGAAGTAACTCAAAGGTCCCAATGGGAGAAGTACTTACCCTTAGTGGAGTATGCCTACAACAACACTGTACATACTTCCACGGGAAAATCACCTTTCGAGGTAATTGAGGAAAGATCAAAAAGTCCCCTGCTACTTAAGGTACACGGGAAGATCTTCGTTGCATATGAGTATAGCCGAGACCTACAAGAATCTTTCGAGAAGATTAAGGATGCTATCTCTATCTCACAGCAAAGGCAAAAGGCTACTGCTGATAAGCACAGAAGATCCCAAGCCTTTAAAGGAAATGATTGGGTCTTGCTAAAATTTCCCAAGGCTCGATTAAGGCACATGACCGGCAAGAATCCTACACGAGGACACCAAAGTACTATGCTAAGTTAGCAAAAAGGTATTATGGTCCCTTCCAGATTCTTCAACCAATCAATGAGATGGCCTACCAACTCAAGTTGCCCAGCCATTGGCTCATACACAATGCTTTTCATGTGAGCCTACTAAAGCCTTAGGAGAGCCACCTCAAGAACTAACTATTGAAGACCCACCAGAGATCGAAGACCAAGAAGAGGTGCTGCAGCTTGAGTCCATTCTCCGACATGAAGACAAGGTATTAAGAGGTGGTAAGACTATCCGATGGTATGTTATTAAGTTTAAGAATTATCCTTTTGAAGATGTTAAATGGATGCAAGGCATTCAATTAAAGGATAACCTAAACCTTGTCAATGCTTACAATGCTTCCCTAGAGTAAGAAAATGTACAAATGTTTAAAATGAACAAAGTTTTGGTCTTATAAGACTCTCTTTTTGTTATTTGTGCAGAAATGTTAAGTAGTATGCATGCTTAGAATTAAGTTTGCGGAGACGACATCTCCCAAACACCAAGTAGAGCTTGTCACTCTACTATGGAAGATCAATAGGACTAATGCACAAACATGCTTGTAGCAGCCTTAGGCTCTCAAGAGCTAAATGGATTAGTCATCCATTCTGGAACAATGTCGTAGGGTAAGATAGGGATCCTCTACCCGCTAGAAAAAGGACTAATGAATACGCTTTATCTTTGTCTACTCCATCGTCGAGGACGACTATGATTTCAAGAGAGAGGTAATGTCATAATAACTAATATCTAATTCTTCTAAATGATTTTTTCATGTTAAATTGATCATTTAATATGGGGAAGTGCCAGGGGAGAAAAAGCTAGAATATTGGTTAAGCTAGCAGACCGGCCACATCCAAAGGAGGGAAAATAGGGATCCAAAGGGGGGAGCATCTGCAAAAGAGCAATGTGCAACAATGGGCTTCAAAGACCCTAAGGTTCAACCCATTAAAACTTCCAAAATGCTAAGGTTCCAAAATTCAAAGGTTATGTCCAATGGTCCAACCCTAGGGAAAATTGGATGGTTTAGTAATGACCAAAAAGTCTTTCATGACTCTTAAAGAGGAGGGGGCGAGCCCTAAAGGTAGGGGAAGAGAGAAAAGGTTGTGAGAGAACACACACACACACACACACACACACACACACACACACACACACACACACACACACACACACACACACACACACACACACACTCAAAGGCTTCTCTTTACACAAAGGCATAATAGACACATGTCAGCTCCCTAAGCCAATTGCCCACAAGGTGCACTCAAATCCTATTAGATGGCCATAGAGGTGGACCAATGAGAATTAGGCTAGAGTAAATCTAGTTTAATTCATTTAAAAACACTTAATAAAAGAACGAATTAGAATTAAGCTCTCTAGAAGACTATTGGCCAATCTCCCAATGGGTCCAATGAGCATTCAGCAGCCCAATGGCTTGCTTGTTTCCTATTGGCCAGAAGACAAAGGGATCCAATGAGAGTTTAATTGATTTACTTAATACCTAAATCTCTCACAAAAGGGGAAAGGGGGACACATGTTGCAAGGCTATCACTTATGCTTCTCAATTTTCATTGGCTAAGCTTTGCAGGGTCCAATGGGGTGCCAGCATGAGTATTTTGCAAGAGAGGTCGACCGAGAGAGAGAGAGAGAGAGAGAGAGAGAGAGAGAGAGAGAGAGAGAGAGAGAGAGAGAGAGAGAGAGAGAGAGAGAGAGGGCTGATTTTGGCAAGGCAGTATCACACACACACACTCACACAATCTCATGTGTGAAGCAAGAAGACTCTCTCTCTCTTTCTCAAGCTTTAATGGAAAGCTCATCATCTACTCCAAGCTTGTGAGAAGGGAGGCCTACACCAACAACACTTGGCTTTGTGATGCAAATCCAACCAAGAGCCAAGCTTCAATGCATGCTCATCTCCTCTACCATGCTAATTACTAAGCTATGCTAAGCTATTACGAGTGATTATGTGAGGAGATATACTTCTTTCTCGTCAGACTACTCCTTCTTCCTCTCAATCTACTCTCATACCCCACTAGCTCTCACCATCCTCGAAGGTGTGTGAGGTCTTGGGTCTGAGACCGTGAGGAAATTGATGTTGTGTTTTATAAGTGTTTGCTTAATGCTTGAAGCTTCCAACTTCATTGCACTAGCTAGTTATCGAAGGAACACAAAGAATTGTATTGTAAAATGTCTCCCTTGATGGGGGAAACCAATAATACAAAGCCTTTTGGAGGGGGGACCGGCTCCATGTAAATCCGGTCCTCAACTGTTGTCAATAGCTTAATTTCTCTCTCTTTTGAAGTATTGTTCATGCCTATCTAACTAGGTGTTTGTGCGCGTCTGTCACACGTGTCAATGCAAAGAACTTGCCAATACACTATGCGAGCCACAAATGGCTCCAAGCATGCAACTAGCCTAAACTAGTAAGCTCAAAGATGGCGATGGTGTGTCACTCATCGCTCTACGCTTGTTGTCGTGGAGGATTCCTCATCGCAAAGAAGAAGGAGCCGCCGCTGCGTCGTGCTCAACAGCTTTGCCACCGCTATGCCGTCGTTGCAATGCTCGATCGCACACACTCTCTCTCTCTCTCTCACGCATACACACACACAAAGAGGTGAAGAAGAAGAAGATGGAGATGGAGCAAGAGCACTCTTCAATTGGACAAATGAAAGAATAAGTGAATTTTAGTCTAGTTGACTTTTATATGAGCTTACCCCATTCACACTTGGGCACCCATGCTTAGCCAACTAATCCCTTGAATGTTCTAGTTAGAGTGCGCCTCTCATCGCGGCGATCTTTCTTACCCTTTTCCTATTGGATCGACAAGCCCGGTACCTGACTCTACCAAATAAATAACAGCGTCCGTCGTAGGTGATAGGAATGTGCGTGAGGGTTAACATGCCCCCCTTCTTGATGTAGATTCCGTCCTCGGAAGCTATTGAGTTGAAGCTCGTTGATTGAGGTGGAAGAGCATTTGAGATGTATGTTCTCAGCCTTCTTCAATCACTGCAATATCAAACAACATTGGCACAATAATTGCATTCTCATATACAATTAAAAGCATATGCAGTTTTAGAAAGACAAATTGATTGGTAGCAGAATTTTAAACCATTTGTGAGCAATAAACATTAAATTGCAATATAATCCAACGCATAAACAGTTGTAAAGGTAAAAAATTAAACAAGTCTGGAGTCGCTAATTTAACCGTCGAAAGGCACTAGAGGTTAACTATTAATACCATGGGCAAGCTTCTCAATTTTCTCCGGTCAATTAAGTTGTTTAATCGCGAGAGCCGAGTATTTCATGTCCGAGGGGCTGACGAGAGGCTATAAGTAAGACCTTGTAGTTAAGCTACGATAAAAGGAATTGCTCATGAAATGGTTGCCTGACTTATTTTCTTTTCTTTGACCCCCCAAAGTCTTTTCACATTGTTCAATTTTGATGTGTGTGCTTATTTTGTATGCCTTGGGTTTTTTGCTTTTCAAGGAAAAGCGCCCACACTGGGAACCTCTAGGGCTCTAGTGCCATAGGCGATACATGTGAGTGAAGTACCAAATCAAGTTGAGTTTTTTCTTCCAACTTAAGATTTTACATTGTGGCACTTTGATTTTTTATTGTTTATTCGTTTTCAGCATTTTAATTTTGTAACTTTGGGGGGTCATATAACACTGTTACCCTCCCTAGGCTCATCATACTAGTAAACTCTCTTTATAATACTTAAGCTAAAGGTCAATAGGGACTAAGCCCACTAGAAAGCCCTAGTACATTGCACACAATGCTGCCTAAGTCGGATTAAGAACCTAAGTAATCATAGATTATTAGGAAGGCATTTCCTATGGTATTAAGAGAAGATCTCTAACACCTAGCTTGGTCAAACTAGTTTAGTCGGACTGCTTGATTTTTAAACCTAGACAAGTGATTATGACAAAAATTACATTGAATTTAATGTTTGATAATAAGAAAATGCGTTGAATATTATGCTACCAATCACAATTAAAGCAGACAAACATGGATGCAAAAAGATAAGGGGCAATGCTAATGGATAAGAAACACCTATTTGTGTTGATGGTCACACTTGATTTGAAAAGTAGATGAGAGAAAGATTCCATGAAGGTCCAAATCCTAACAACAACAACATGTTCCTGTACACATGAGGAAACACAAAGAATACCTCTAGGAGGCACATCAGTGGGAAGAAAGAACTTTGCTAATCACTAAACTTTAAAACAGAAACACTCCTATCGTACTAATCCTACCTACCCTCCATCACTCGAGTGATGAGGATCAAAGGTGTTTTATGACATAGGTTTCTGTTTCAGTGTACCGGATGTGAATGTGTAGGTCTGGGTCAATGTTTTGACTTTTATTGTGCATAGTCATTTGCTAATTGCTCTTGCTCTTTAATATTTTTGTTTTTTGTGAGTATAAGGCTTTATATATACATTCCCTAAGATTGGAGATTGAGAGGTCATGGAGGAAGGTTGAGAGGGAAGCAAGTGAATGATGGATGTTAGCAAACACTCCCCCTTTCCTTAGGTAGACCATACCGTTTGAAATGTGCTCGTCACCTTTTTGAAACCAATTGTTCCAGCTGGTAATAGGTGAGGATTTTTTCCATTAGTTTTCTATTACCTTAGGTTCCTCGTCGAGTTGTAAGGGTGGTAAAGTACTCTCCCAGGATCGAACTTGAAGTGGTTCATCAGGTGATTCTTGAATATTGGGAGGTGTGGATTCCTTTGTAGCTTTATGGAGGTCCACTATTGTAGGTGGAGGCTGTGGAGAAGCTTTTACCTCTATGGATGCATTACATAAGGAGCTAGAAGCTTCATGGGTCTCCCCCCTTCCTGAGCTAGGTGGAACAAATTGTTTTTTCTTTGGTACCCAAACTAGCTTTGGAGTGGGTGTGTAGTATTCTGTGATTTTTTTCTTTCCAAGATTGTCAATTCGTTTTGGAGTTACAACATTGAGCTCACATGGGTCAGGTGACAGGCAAGAACACAATTTACGTTTTGGCACCCACATTTGATCATTTCCTTGATAGTAGCCTTGGGGTTCCAATAGTCGTTTAGGAATCCACCGCCATGTTTCCTTACATTTTTTGGGGTGAGTGGGACGTTTCTTACAAGGCCTTTGTTTTTTAGCACTATCTACGGTCGCTAAAGAAGCTTTAGGGACCCACTTGTACGTTTTCTTTGTTATATTAGGATAAGTCTTGTCGGAAGCTATATATATGCATTGCTTGTAGCATATTCAAGGGTAGGGGCATTTCATCCCCCTCAGGTGTTACCCAGGTTGTCCCCCTGTTTCCCCAAGTGTCTATGGTTGCTGCTAGGTGGACCCAATCCACATTGTCTGCCTCAATCATCCTAGGTAGTACATCCATATAAGGAGAATCTTCCCCAACATCAGTGTCCGCTTTACACATGTAACAATACTGCAATGGGGCCGAGTGAACTATGGTGTCAGATCTATGATCAATTATAAACCTGTTTCCTAGAGGATGTGCTCGACCAGTTTTTACAAGATCCACTCTAATGACAGAATCTTGGAACTGCAAGTAGACATGGTTTTTAGACCAGTCATGCACCATTTTTGCTTCCCTCATGAAAGGACGTCCTAAGATCATCTTAGATGCCATAGTGTGCTTGGAGAAATCCATGCAATGAAGGTAACTCTTATTTTATGTCCAAAGACCTTGATCTTGAGATCTTATATCATCCCAAGAGGTTTAACAATAGACCCATTGGCCATCTTCACTACTATGGTTGTGGTCGCAAGGTGAGGTCTTCCCATAGTTTCCCATCAATTTTTAGTCACAATGCTAAACCCAGTGCCACCATCAAGGATTCCCTTCACAGTTAATCCCTTAGTAGTGATTGGTATGGTCGCATTGGATTCATCACCCTCAAAGTATTGTCCCAACTTGTTAACAGGTATTTCTATAACAAGGTTCTCATGTAGGTTGGGTTGTGGATCTAAGTGTTCCTCCTCTATTGGCATCTCCCCAGCTCCATCCATCTGTGAAAATTGTGGTAGCCCAAACTTTAGTTCTCCATTGAGGAAGGCTCGAAGGGCTAAGACTAGCTCAGGGTCTTTATATAGTTTGGACATGATGGTGGTTCTAACTTCTGAAGACATGAAATCCATCAATTCTGCAATGTTTAACGACACCTTTTGGGCTTCACCTTGATGTGGGAAAGATGGGATCTCCATTTTTTCTATAGGATCAGGTACTCCCTCTGTAAACATTCTTTCGATCAAGAAGTGAGTACGCCCACTTTCCCATGAATTTAAGTCACTTTCTTCTTGGATGACACTAGGTATGGTCAAGGGTTTATGGACTTGGTGAGGTTGTTGTTGCGTAGGGAACACGATGTCTGTAATCTAGATCTACCTAGGTGCTAGTTCTAGATCCCTTTGGGTATCTTCTACCAAACTCCTTAATTGCTTGACTCGCTCAATCTCCTCTGTAGGGTTTGGATAAGTTCCTATCTTCTTCTTGGATCCTGGCCATTGTTGCTCATGAAGATCTTCCTTATTGGTTTCTATCTTAGTGGTTGTTTTGGTCTCCATGGTTTCAACTAAATCAGAATCCTCTTCAGTGTCATTCATATATACGGGGTCGTCACCAATCCCTATGTTGGTCTTTGAACTGGGGTATGACTACACTGATTTTTGCGATCTCTTCCTTCGTGTTTTCTTCTTTTTCTGAGATTGGGCAATTGATGCCGTGCCTCTTTCTTCAAGAATATAATTTTGTTTTTGGAGCATCGATCATGTGAGTACGTTTAGCGGTACCACAAGTGTACTTTGTAATGGCTCCTCGGAAACCTCAATCAAGTTTAATGGCGTGATCTTCGGTGCATTTGGATTATTTGGACATTGGGCAATCAAATGATCTATGCCACATCGATTACACATGAGTATCGGCATTGTAAACGTGCTCGCTTGATTGGTTTGCATTAGTGTGGTGTTCTTTTGTAGCCTAATGGGACACTCAGCTACACGATGTGGAACTCCACACTCATAGCATTGAAGAGGTGGTCTCTTAGCAGTGTAATTAATATTTTGGCCTCTTGCCGCAAGAGCAACTACTTGATGTACAGGTTTGACTTGTTCCCAATAGTCCTCCATGTAGTATTGTGGACTTTCTTCAAGCACATCCATCCATAGGCAATATTAGGATCTATATCTTCCTCACAGCTTTCCAAACAAGCAATAGATGACTCACAATCCACTTGATTCACAGAAGTGATTCTTGGATGCGGTGGTTGCGGTCCTAGCACTGGAGGTGGTAAGGGTGTTGTTTCAACAACATTTTGGGCCCTAGGGACCATGTGTTGTGACGTTTGTTCAAGAGGTGGGGTCGGCATTAATGCAGGCACTTGAGGTGTGTTTGTCCATGCTAAGGTTGGTCTATTGGCCATCGCACACTTAAATACTATGCAATCCTTAGCTTGATGACCATACCTTCCACAGGCATTGCGATTCCCATTGAATTTTACTCTAAAAGTAGTGCATTCACTGGTACTATGCAGTCCATAGCATACTGAGCACCATTGTTGCTCCCTTCTTGGATATGTATGATTGTTTTGCGGAGCACGATTGTCTCTAAGACTCTCTTGAATAGCCTTGGTGAGATCTGCTAAAGTCATCTCAAATATCTTTGGATCCTTAGCAATAGGCTTTAGGGTCATTGGCCGATGCCCTGATGCTTGCGACCTAATAGATTTAGGCTCAACAAACACTCTTTCTCCTTGAATCATTAAATTATCCTCCAATTGGATAGCATTGGTGGTGACTGCTTCTCAAATGGTGATACCTCTAATGACTAGGCCATTGTAGATATCCTCATGTCATAATCCCCTAATGAATCTATCAAGCAATTGATTATCATTGAAGCGCTCATTTGGATTAAAGCGAGAATTCAAATGCTTCAAGCGACTAATAAAGTCTCTCACCGACTCTCCTTCCTCTCGTTGGGCTTTCTGGAGCTCCGAGGCTACACCCCAAAGTACTCCCTCTCGTATGTATTCTTTCAAGAATAGTTTCCTAAGAGTAGGGTAAATCGTTTTTTCTTCCACCCTTAGGGTTCTATACCAATCTCCTGCCTTCCCACTTAAGGTTAGGCTTAAAGCATTACTCTTATGCAGGTCATTGTGTTCTCCTAGAGAATTGCATATTTGTTCAAACACTTCGATATGCTTTCTCACATCCCCGTCTCCACTAAATTTTTGTGTGAGCTTGGCTATTTGTACTGCCTTACTTCTAGCCTCTCTATCAGGCGTGTTACGCATATTCTCAGCAATAGATCAACCAATAGCTTGAGAAAATGTTGCCAAGTCACCTAAGTGAGCAGGCACCGTGGGTGAAGGCGCTTCAGAGACGACATGTGGAGTAGGTATTGGCATTGGGATTGGCGCATAGGAATCCCTTGGGTTCCACGTTGGGTACGATGTTGTGCCAGTGCTGGCCCAAAGTTCATATGTGTGGCCCTAGGCATAGCAGACGTCAGATGTGACATACTAATGCTAGCCGGTATGGGTCCATGGAAATAAGAGATTGGGTGTTGTGGTTGTGGATCATAGGTAGTTGAAACAATGGGAGGGGTAGGAACTACATGAGTACGAGGACCCATGGGTGTATACGATTGGTACACACTTGTAGGTACTTTTGCAAGCATTGAGCTACCATCTAGTGGTTCTTTACTAACAAATGAGGTCCATGGCATGTTTCTTGGCATGCCCATCATTGGGGTAGGCATGGTAGCCGTGGTGTCATCAAGGGAAAGATGAGTTAGACTTGGAAAGGTAAAGCTATCACTTGTGGGCTCAGATTGCACTGAGACCCCTGGCGAAACAACATATGGAGGATCCATCGGACTTACCAAGGGAGTCTCCATTTGCGATAAGGTCGGTTGTTTAGCCTTTCCTGTATCCAAGAATCTCATGAGACCCATTGAAGGCATGTTGATCCCCTTGTGTTGTCTCTCTAACTCAATGACACTATGGATGACCTCACAAATCTTTGTTGTTGATCCTCCACGGTCCGGGCCGAGCGTGCTTAGCCGCTTGAAGGAAATATTTAGTAGAGCTCTCGGCTTGTCTTGGCTTGAGCTCTCGGGATTAGGTATTGGGAAACCCTCCATGACGTCGTAGTCAGAGGAAGAGTCACTAGCCTCTATGTTCGGGTCTTGGTTTGTACTACCTTGGGTCCGCATCGAGGGCCCGGAACCTAAGGTAGGTGGATATTGAGAACTCACGTAAGTCAAAATTCTGTCTAGTTGCTCCGTCTCTAGCACACCACCAGAGCGCAGATGCATGTGCCTTTGGCACCCTACAAGCGTCGGTGAATAACCTCGAAGGTTAACCGCTTACTTTTTTAGGCGTCCGTTTTCACTCGTTTTTTTATGTTTTTTAATGATCGTTTTTTTTATTAAAGTGTGTGATAGCTCAAAACAAGCGTATCACTTAGAGGGTCGCGGTGTGCTTTACAGCACAACGTTCGGTCACCTGAAGCTCCGTCGGTCCTAAAAAAAGTCAATTTTTAGCTATGTGTGAAGCTAAAATACGTAATTTTAAAGTGCGACTGAGGCCTAAGCTTGAGCGTGAGCTTGGGCTTGGGTCTGGGAGATATTCTCGATCTCGCTCCTACCTTTTTTTTTTTTTGGATAAGGTCGTTGCGTCCTACGCACGAGCACACACACACACACACTCTACCTATCTACTTACAACTAATACACCTACTGTTACACACTAACACACTTCATCAGCTCTAATAGATCTACTTCCTACTTACTGTACTTTACATTACACAGAACTAACAACCTTAATACTAACACATTATCACAAGGAAAACACAGTACCTTTCAAAACCTCATTAACAAAGAAATACATAGTAGCAAAACAAAATCCTTCTTCTCAACACACACACCTTCCTTCCCTACCTTTCCTACAATTGAAATTGCACCACAAAGAAGCACAGAGTGCCACTCAAGCTTAGTGTATGGCATTTCAGGCACCAAGAATGTGCGCGTCTGTTGCACGTGTCAATGCAAGGAACTTGCCAATACACTGTGTGCAAGCCACAAATGGCTCCAAGCACGCAACTAGCCTAAACTAGTAAGCTCAAAGATGGCGATGGTGTGTCACTCACCGCTCTACGATTGCTGTCGTGGAGGATTCCTCGCCGCGAAGAAGAAGGAGCCGCCGCTGTGCCGCGCTCAACCGCTTCGCCGCCGCCGTGCCGTCCTCGCAATGCTCGATCACACATACACACACACACACACACTCTCTCTCTCTCTCTTACGCATACACACACACACAAAGAGGTGAAGAAGAAGAAGATGGAGATGGAGCAAGAGCAGTTTTCAATTGCACAAATGAAAGAATAAGTGAAATTTAGGTTTAATTGACTTTTATATGAGCTCGCCCCATTCACACTTGGGTGCCCATGCTTAGCCAACTAATCCCTTGAATGTTCCAGTTAGAGTGCGCCTCTCATCGGCAAGCACTCTTACCCTTTTCCTATTGGACCGACAAGCCCGGTACCTGACTCTACCAAATAAATAATACAACATCCGTCGTAGGTGATAGGAATGTGCATGAGGGTTAACAATGTTTTGCTTTTTGTTGCTCTCTCCATCCAAGCACTCTTGCTATGCTCATTAGGAATCTATTCTAATGAAATGCTCACTATGTCTATGCTATTTTCCACTACACACAAGTTACTAGGCCATTAAATATTACATCGAAATATCCTTCCTTTAGATAATCCCCCTTGACCAGTCTGATGAATCAAATGAGTCGTTTTTTGTAAGGGATATTAGTCTCGACTTCTCGATACTACACTTTGACCCCGAAGCCATGGAGAATGTCTGTACGATCTCTAGCACTTTCTTGAAAACCTGAGGGAAAAATTTCAAGAAAAGAAGGGATTCATCTACGAACATCTCGGCGACGAGTTAATCGTTTCTAGGCAGAGGTAAACCTTGAATTTCACCCCGTGCAGAACCAGCTTCAAGCATCATTATTAGGGAATGCAAGCCAATGGCAAAAAGAAGAGGGGCTAGGGGGCATCCTTGCTTGATCAATCTCCTAGCTTCAAAGGAGCCCACTGTTCTTTCATTGAACAAAAGATCAGATTGCTCGCATGCGCCCAAATGTGAACAAGACAAAAAAGGCAAGGCCCAAAGCTCAAAGCTTTCATGGCATCTTCAATGAAGGACCACATAATCCTATCATATGCATTTTCCAGATCGAGCTGAAGCAAGATGCACTCCTACTTCTGAAGGCCGCATACTCAATGCCAACCATTGTTGCCAAGATATTGTCATATATCGACCTCCCTTTGATGAACCCACGCTAATGAGGAGAGGCTACCCTGTCCAAGAGGGGAGAAATTCTAAGAGCAATTGCTTTGGCATTGACTTTATATGCCACAAACATCATAGTTATAGGGCACCGATGCTTAAGATGCAAGTAACACACCTCCTTAGGGATAGGCTTAATGAGTCCTCTTTTCACAGAAGGATCCAACCACCCCTTGACAAAAGCTTGGTTAGCCATATATGTGATCAGGCCCTTAAGGTCATCCCAAAAGTCCTTGAAAAATTTAGTGGTCACACCATCCCAGCCAGTGGATTTCTTCTTGTCGAGAGCATGTAACACAAGCGTCCACTCATCTTCCGAGAAGGCCAGCTCAAGACAATTTTCTTCTGGTTGGTGTATTTTCCTCTTGATACTCTCAAGCAAGATAGCTCTAGCCTCATCCACTTCTTGAGAGCGGGCCTTTGGCTGGCCAATGATTTGGCTTAAATGCTCCAGCATCATCCTAGCCATTTCATCCTAATCTTGTGTAGCATCCCTTTTCTTGTATGTGAGCAAGTGGATAGAGACCCAACTTTTCTTTATTTTCAAGGCCCTAAAGAAATGTGCTTGATTAGTGGCCTCAAGATGGAGGAAGGTCTCCATGGATATCAATCTGGCCCTTTTGACCTGCTTGCATTGTTGCTCGGACAAGTTGGCTTTAGCTTCTAGCCATCTTTTGTGATCTTCATCGGCAAAATAATTTTTTTGAAGTGAGATGATCAGCTTCACATGCTCTTCACAGGCCTTTTTCACCCGAGGGCCCAAGCTTTTGATCGCCTTTTGGACATTCCGAGCAAAGATGTCCCAAGCTTTAGGTTTTTCTAGGCAAATATCTTTAGTGAGTTTACACATAGCTTTGTTCGCAAGACTTCTAAACAAAGGGTCTTAGAAAAAGTGTGCCCCCGTGATTAGCAGCTTCTTACTCCCACTGGGGGTCTTCCCATCCCCTTTGGCTTTCTTGAGTTCCAAGTGTAAGGGAAGATGGTCTGAGATGCTTTTCATATGTCAGCACCTTCATCTCAAGTAGCAATGGGATCCAGTCAGCTTGGAGATAGCAATAGCATCTCTCGAGTTGGGACGTCATGTCGGCATACTGGAGGCTTGTGTATGTGAAGCGTGGTGTATTGTTTTAGGGACCCATTTCCCACAAGTCCATCAAAGCCCATTTCTCACAGAGCCCAAGTCATTATATTTTTCAAAACCTGCCAACAAATTGGAAGAGCCTATTCTATCCTTGCTCTTCACCACCATATTAAAGTCTCCTATCAGAAGCCACTCACCTTCTAAAGGGAAGTCTTAAGATGAATCCACAATTTGGCCCTATCCTTGGCATTAAAGGGACCATAGATGTTCACTATGGTGATAGGTTGATCATCCCAAATAACTCTCGCTCCTAAGACTCTCCTAGAGGGGTGATTGAGGACCACTTTGGGCTCCAGATCCTTGTCAACAATAGAGAGGATGCCACTGAATCCGTCCACTCCCTCTCTAGAAATTGCTAATTTCGACCCCACAGCCTGTTTTCTTTTGATGTGGGCATCCAGATGGTGCTCTTGTATGGGGAGTGTATGGCCCATCATTTGATATCCTTGTCCTTCCTAGATTCTTCCCAGAAAAGGATGTGCTTCTTTTGGATCTTCAGTCCTTTCACATTCCATGATTGGAAAGCTAGAACTTCCATCGTTAGGAAAGAGGGATGAATTCCTTCACGTTTGACCCGAGCCCCGTTTCTATGTCTCTGACTCTAGGAGAGTCAGGGGGCTCTCCTGCAACCCAGTGTTCCATCACTTGCAACTCTTCAAAGGGATAAGCGGAAGGGAACCTGTCCCCCCCTTCAGTTGAGTGGGGGACTGGGGGAGAGGCGAATTTCCCTTTGAAGGCTTCAGCGACCTTCCATGATGTGGATTCCTTTGCCAATGACTTCACCCTTTTAAACCTCTTTAGTCTTGGGACTTGGATAGCTGAAGCAGTTGAAACTACCATAAGTTTAGGTGAAGAAGCATGAAAGACAATCGGATTATCCTTGCATGGGCCTTTGGGACTTTGCATTGTGAGGCTTCGCTTTTCCATGGGCTTCGCCTGTAGTTGGGAGGCACCATTATCGCACATCATAGCCTCTTTTTCCTCCACTCCACTTGCCACTATGTTGCACTCCATTTGTTTCTCCTTCTCTTTCGTAAATTCTTTCTTAATAGGGACCTGATTGTTGAGCCCTTCAATTGAGTTCTGTACTGAGGTCTCGTTCGTCTCATTAGATTTCCCTAGGAAATCTTTAGCAAAGTGTCTGAAATTGTTGCACTCAAAACACGCACCAAAGAAAGTTCCAAAATTAAGCAAAACCGTGATAATCTCACTTCCAATATTGATCACCATGCTCTTGGGAGGTGACTTAGAGATATCCTAACCTACACAAACTTGATTTGAGGATCTTCCAAGCCCCCTCTTGTTAAGAACAAACATCTGGGTTCCTACCAGACTAGCAAGCAACCTGATGTTATCCCAAAGCAAGCTAGGAAGACCCACGAACTCAACCCAGATAGGATGAATACCCCGAAGGGATTCTTCCGAGTCAAACATTGGTTCCCATGGCACCACACGCACAGAGGTCCTGTTAAATACCAAGGGGTCTTTATCCAAAATCTTGGCCACATCAGAACTCTCCTTAAATTGGACTGAGCACAATCCCTTGGTAAGGTATGTAGTGCTTTCAATAGCTCCCCTATGTCCAAGAATTTGTGGTCCTTGAACCCATTGGATCAACTTTAATCTGTTTAGGACTCTCCCACTAAAGCCAAACACGAGCGTAAGCTTGGCTTGTGCGGTTAGTTTCATTTTAACAATTGCTGGCGGGATCGCATCAGTGATGGCCTCTGTTACCTTCACTTGTTGTGGCAAAGCTTACTTAGAGCGCTAAATGTTATGGATAAGGGATAGGTACATTTATTACTCAAGTGCTCATTACGAGCTATGGCCATTTGTGCCGGTAGACCAATGTGTATTCATTTTTTAGCATTGAAGAATCTGTAAATAAATACGTTGTCGTGCCGTGGCACGTACATAGTGTGAAATAAAAAAATTCACCTCACTTTTGACACTTCTCGATGCATGGAAAGAAAAGCAATAATGTACATATTGTGATGTATGTTAAAGTGACTACTGAGGTCGCTATCATGTGTATACTACCCGGGGAATTGTGGCCCTAGATGTGACACCTTTTCGTGATTTTCCACTTGATAAGATTGATAATTTGGTTTGACAATTTACATATTCCAAGTGGGTGGCACACTCATCTCGCCTGTAAAGGCAAAAATTGCCGAAAATAGCAACTAACAGGCACCGTTGCAGAATTGCATGAAAAGTGACCCAAAATGGTATATTGATGAAAATTGATGCATATCTATCCCTTTTATGATTATGCAAGTGATCCCACAAATTTAGGATTTTTCTGACTCCGTTTGGGATTTTTCGCATAAAAAATGGCATTTTTTTTGGTAAAAATGAGTTGAAAATGGCATAGTGTGGGTCCAAAGTGGAAAAATGGCCTAAAAATTGATACATCAGCCGAGAATGCCAAGAGAGGGAGGGCTTCTTTTTACAGGAAAAATTGCAATTTATCACTACTGTGCAATAGCTTCCATGGTTGCCCAATCTATGTGTGTTGCAGTCCCGCCTCTTTGCAATCTTGTATCTGAGATTGTGAGGGAGTGAATTAGGGTTTCCCCTTATCAAAATGGTGTGGGCTTCATTTTAGAAGCTCTTAAATCTCTGAAAATTCAGAAATTGGTTTCCATGAAGGTGGAAGCTCTTGTATCCCTTTCATCTGTTTGATGCTATGACTATGTAATTGGGGGCGAGGCTACATGATACAATGAAAGAGGTTTGGGTTTGATTGAAAGTTGTGCTTCCATGAGAGTTGAATTTTCATGGATGAAAGTTTACTGTTCTCAATTGCTCTTTTTAAGTAAAATTGGATGTGAATTTTTGAACCTTTCATCGCGAACTCGCCTACAAAAATAAGAAAATCCCAAGCATAATAGGGGAGAGGATTTGTGACTGTCCTGTCACGAACGTTCTTAGTTTTTGTTTCATCTTTAGAAAGAGGGTTGGTGATTCTGCACAAATGCCTTTTGACAAATTTTTCGTGACTCTCATCACGAACTCTCATAGCGAGAGGTTGACCGCACACATTCCGACAACGTGCAAGAGGGAAATGCTCACTCTTGCACGGGGGGAGATTTCACTTAGCGTCTGTATTATTCTTCTCTCCTCTCCTCTCTTCTCTCTTGTTGTGCCGGTGTAGCACTCCGCTATAGGAGGTGCACCTATGTGTGCTCTCTCGCTCTCTCCCTCTCTCTATCTCTCTCTGTTCGTGTACGATTTGGTTATATGCTCAAAGGATTCGTCAGGTATGCATATTTGTGGTGTTCTATCGTTTCTATCATGCTATTTGAGGTACTTTGCAGGGATGCCATGCATCCATTTTAGCAATGGTATCAGAGCTTGGGCTATGTTCGGGGGTCTACGATACTCACGTCTATGGAGATTATCAGTATTAAAGTTAAGTCATGCTTACTCAAACGTAACTTATATTGTTTGAATATATGTATGCGGAAAATTATCATTCATCTCATGAAATTTCAAATTTGTTTGGATTCTTTTAGAATAGGTCTATATGTGCATATGCTGTGGAGGATATAGGCCTATGGCTCTCGCTATCAAGTGCACCAACTATCCCTGAGCACTTTGGAGTCTTCCCCCACAAAGCATTGTGCACATGTCAAAGAAGGGCCAAGCGCTGGGGGTATTTCTAATAGAACTTCTCTTGGAAAGCTCTTTTTTGTGAAGCTTCTTTAGTGTGTCAACATGGTTTCTTGCATGCTAGCTTGAAGATAACATTGATCTCCTTCTTTAGAGAACAAACCAGGTCTTTCCAATATTTTAGAAAAAATTACCCTTCTTAATGTGTGACCACTGCTCCCCATAGACCCTAGCCGGAGTATGTGTATTTTTGTCATCCCATATATTGCCGTTGCCCTCTGCACTTTGTCACTTTATTGCTTTTGTCTGCTACCTGCGGTGAATGCACTGGTGATAGAGTGTTTGAATTTGTGACCTGTGGTTGCTCATTTGAAGTATGCATTGGGAAAGATATGTCTACCTTTGATCACTTTTTTCCAATTGAAGGAGGAATAAACATAGACTCCTACATCAAACCGAGGTAGGAAACCTTCTCAAAAGGCGTTGCATCCTGGGAAAGAGGAACGTATTCCTCGCATTCATATCCCATTGGCGTTGAGTGAAAATGCATTGACCAGGAGCGCCTAGAAGGCTTACCAACCTCCCCTTGCCTAGCTCTCCACATCTATACTAAGGATAATGGGGGAGGGAATTCTGGTTCCCTCCCACTGCCAGGTGTCATCTTCTAAGGAATCAGGTAGGCTCACGATGAGGATTCAAAAAAACAATAAAAAAATCATGACCGCCTCTTGAGTAGGTGCGCTTGGCGAAGTTGATCAAAGCGGGGCACCATCTGGAGGTGATCAAAGCGGGCGGGAGAGAGAGAGAGAGAGAGAGAGAGAGAGAGAGAGAGAGAGAGAGAGAGAGAGAGAGAGAGAGAGAGAGAGAGAGAGAAGGGAGGTCTATGGCACCATCTCTGCTGCGGATCAGAGACCTCCATCACCCCTTCCTCATCACCACCTTCCTCATCTCAAGAGAGAGAAAGAGAGAGGTCTCTGCGGGCTTATCATCATCATCAAAGCTGCTACTCCTCATCGCGCTCTTGTGGCTCAGAGAGCTCCATCACCAGCTACTGCAGCTCACCGCTACTGCGCAGGTTTCCTCTCAAGCTGCTACGCCTCATCACGCTCCTGCGGCTCAGAGAGATCCATCACCAGCTACTGCGCAGGTTTCCTCTCTCTCTCTCTCTCTCTCTCTCTCTCTCTCAAACATGTGTATGTCAATGGGCCTCCGTCAATGGGCCTACGTAGGCTATCAGCAATGGACCTGCATTGACTGCGTCTACAATCAAGCAATGGACTGTACGTTGGTCGGTGTCTTTTTGTGTGCAGCCACCTGACCGTCACATTGGGTGATCCATCTGAGAGAGAGAGAGAGAGAGAGAGAGAGAGAGAGAGAGAGAGAGAGAGAGAGAGAGAGAGAGAGAGAGAGATGCATCTTGAAGACAACAGTGAGGGTCAGGGAGCTTCGGACATATTTTAACAGCTATAGAGAGAGAGAGCATCTCTCCAAATGTGATCACGTATGCTTTCACCTTGAAGGCATGTGGCACTTTATAAAGCACAAAAAGTGCTTGAGGAGCTTTCTATCTGGGATGTCGTCTCTTGGAATGCACGGATTGCGGGATATGCCCAACTTGGGCTGCACCAAGAAGCTCTAGGCTGTTTTTTGTGGATGCGAAGCTAGGGTGTCTCGCTAGATGCAATCACATATGCTTGCATCTTGAAGGCAATAGTGAGGGTCAGGAAAGCTTTGAGCTGTTTTGAGCAGGTGCAGAGGGAGATCATCTCTCCAAATGCGATCACGTACGCTTTCACCTTGAAGGCACGTGGCACTTCATAAAGCACAGAAAGTGCTTGAGGAGATTCCTATCTGGGATGTCATCTCTTGGAATGCACGGATTGCGGAATATGCCCAACTTGGGCTGCACCAAGAAGCTCAGGTTTTCTTTTTTGGATGCGAAGCCAGAGTGTGTCGCTAGATGCAATCACATATGCTTGCATCTTGAAGGGAACAATGAGGGTCATGAAAGCTTTGAGCTGTTTTCAACAGGTGTAGAGGGTGGGCATCACATATGCTTGCACCTTGAAGGCATGTGGCATTACACAAGATATTGATATGTGAAGCCAGGGTGTCTCGCTAGATGCAATCACATATGCTTGCATCTTGAAGGCAACAGTGAGGGTCAAGAAAGCTTTGAGCTGTTTTCAGCAGGTGCAGAGGGTGGGCATCACATATGCTTGCACCTTGAAGGCATGTGGCAGTACGCAAGATATTGATATGCGCATGTGAAACCACGATGATATTGTTAGTCAGGGGTTGTTGAAAGAACCTGTCGTGCTTGGCACTGCCTTGGTCGATGTGAAGCACAAAAAGTGCTTCACGAGCTTATTGTTTGGGATGTTGTCTTTGGGAAGGCACCGACTGTGGGATATGCCAAGTTTGGCGAAGAAGCTCCAGGCTGTTTTCAACAGCTGCAGAGAGAGGGCATCTCTTCAAATGTGATCACGCACGCTTTCACCTTGACGGCACGTGGCATTACACAAGATGCTGATATGCGCACTTCATAAAGCACAAAAAGTGCTTAAGGAGCTTCCTATTCGGGATGTCATCTCTTGGAATGCAATGACTGCGGGGTATGCACACCCAAGAAGCTCTAGGGGGCTTAAAACGGATGCAAAGCAAGGTTGTCTCTCTAGACGCAATCACATATGCTTGCATCTTGAAGACAACGGTGAGGGTCAGGAAGCTCCGGGCATATTTTAATAGCTATAAAGAGAGGGCATCTCCAAGGCATGTGGCATTACACAAGGTGCTGATATGCGCACTTCATAAAGCACAAAAAGTGCTTGAGGAGCTTCCTATTTGGGATGTCGTCTCTTGGAATGCAATGAACCAATGCCACAAAATTCTTACCAAGGCTATTCCAACAACAACAACAACAATCGATCCAAGGAGAAGAGAGTTTATAAAGGTAATTATAAACTCTCTCCTAAAGAGCTAGAAGCTTTTTGTAAGGACCACAAATGTTTTAAGTGTGGGGAGCAAGGCCATGGTTATCGTCCTTGCCCCAAGAGAATTGCCCGCAATGAGACTCCTAGAGCCTCTATGTTTGAAGCTCCAAAAGAGGATGCTCATTGCCAAGGATTTCTCCTTTCCTATGCTTGGGGAAAGATGCAAGAGCATGATGCCTTTATTTTGTTTAACCCTGGTTCAACTCACAACTTCATATCCACGGACTTGACCACCAAGCTAGGCATACAAGCCCAGGAGATGGGAGATACATTAAAAGATGATGGATCTATCAAGGGACAAGACATCTTAGTTACTCCCTCAATTGGAAAATTGAGGCTTCATGTCCAAAGCTATGTGGACAAAGAGGATTTCTTCATCTCCCCTCTCAAACATGAAGATATTATTTTTGGGGCACCATTGTTTAATCGCATGGCTTCCAAAATGAAGTTTCTTGAAAGGAGAATCTACTTCATCTACAAGGAAAAGAGCATGTACATAGATGGTAATGAGTTGGGGAACACCATATCCATGCAATAAAGGGAATCAAGAGGAATTAGAGTTGTCTAATTTCCTAAATTGATTCCAAGATGTTTTCATTGATGACATCCCTAGTGAGCTACCTCTAAAATGAGGGATGATAACCATGCAATTGAGCTCCTACGAAGAAGATCACTGCCTAACAAGCCTCCTTGTCGAGTTTCACAAGCTCAACAAGAGGAGATCATGAGGCAAGTGCATGAATTGGTGGAAAAAGGGATGGGGAGGTCTAGCTCCTCTCCATTTTGTTCACCATTGCTTTTAGTGCAAAAGAAAGACGACACATATCACATGTGTGTTGACTATAGAGCACTAAATAAGATCACTATCAAAAATAGATTTCCCATGCCGCGGGTAGAAGATCTATTTGATAATTCACAAGTTTTGGCCTGACAAATGCTCCAGACGCATTTAAACTCAGTTTAAATGCTCCAGATGCATTTAAACTCATGGTGGACAAAAATCTGCAGGCCATTCAAATTCTCTTGAGAAGTACAAGTGACAAGTCCAAGTAATCTTTCAAGTTGTGATAGAGAATAAGATTTTCATTAATCAAAAGAAAAGTGAATTTTTCCTACAAGAGACTCATTATTTAGGTCACATTGTCTCTAAAGATGGCACCCGTATGGATCCAACAAAGTTAGAGATAATAAAAGGATGGCCTAATCCAAGGAATCTACAGGAGGTACAAAGCTTCATAGGTATGTGTGCATACTATAGAGGCTTCATAAAAAAAAAATCTCGCTAATAGCAAGCCCGTTACATGACTTAACAAAAAAAAAAAGTTAAGTATTCATGGACTCCAAAAGTGCAAGAAGATTTTGAAGAAGCTTAAGGAGAAGCTTATCTCTCAACGTGTGCTCACACTACTAGATCTCTCACACTACTAGATCTCTCAAAGCCATTTGAGGTCCAATGTGATGCTTGTGGTGATTGCCTTGGTGCTATTTTGCTTCAAGAATGGCATGCCATCTCATATGAGAGTCAAAGACTCAACTTCAATAAGTGCGTATTGAGCAAATATGAAAAAGAGCTACTAGATATTCTATAAGCGCTAAACACGTGGAAACACTATCTCTTGGGGACTCCATTCATCCTACGAATGGATCATAGAGCCTCAAGAACTTCATGGCACAATCCATGCTCTCCGACAAACAAACGAGGTGAGAAAATTTTCTTTTTCAATTTAAATTTCATATTGCTCACATTGCTAACAAGCACAATCAAGTGGTCGATGCACTTTCACAACGATCAAGGGTAAATTTCGTGTCTATAGCAACTCACAATGATCTATCTTCTATGATAGATGAGTATGCTAATGATGAAGACTTTAAGTATGTAATTAGAGCCTTTGCAATAGGGAAGAAAAAAGAACCATTCACCTTGAAGGATGATTATCTTCCAAATGGAAATAGGCTATGTGTTAATCACCCATACAAAAGAAAGTCATGTATGAATCCCATACTTATCCTTATGCGGGGCAAAGAGGGATTCCATAGTCTACTCTTTCATGAGTGGAAATGTATTTCTGTTGGTCTATTATGAAATGTAAACATACAAGAGTATGTTTCAAAATGCATGGTATACCAAAAGTTGAAGTTTGATCGAGGGAAGCAACTTCGATTGTTTCAGTCACAACAGGCTTAGCAAGAAAACACACTCTATGCCTGTCAAACAGACTATTAAGCTACATCAAATGGAAACCCTCTTCAGATCTCAAATTTCAAGCATCATGGATTTCCAACATCCATAGTGTCGGACAAAGATCCTAGAATGACTAGTAATTTCTAGAAGGGTCTCTTTTGGAATCTAGGAAGTAGATTAAATTTCTCTTTTGGCCTTTCATCCACAAACGGATGACCAAAGTGAAATAACTAATCTAACGATTCTTGAATCTACTAAAAACCTATGTCATGGAAATAGATCAATGTCAATGTTCTCAATGCAAGATGTACCTAACTCTTATAGAGTATGTGTACAATGACATTGTACATACTTCTATGTGGAAAGCACCTTTTGAAGTTGAAGAGGGAAGATCCAAAAGTCCCTTACTACTTAAAGTACATGGGAAGATCTTCGCTAATACTGATGAATATAGCCGAGCCTTCACAAGAATCTTTTCCAAAGATTAAAGAGTTTATATCCATCTCAAAGCAAAGGCAAAAAGGGATGCTGCTAATAAGCAGAGAAGAGCCTTAGCCTTTAAGGAAAATGATCGGGTCTTGCTAAAGTTTCTCAAGGCTTATCTAAGACATACTATGGGACACCAAGAGTATTATGATAAACTAGCAAAAAGATAGTATGTTCCTTTTTAAATTCTTAAGCCAATCAATGAGATGGCTTATCAATTAAAGTTGTCCAACCATTGGCTCATGCACCATGTTTTCCATGAGAGACTACATAAGCCTTGCAAAGGAGCGCCATCAAAAGAAGCAATAGTTGCAGACCCTCCAAAAATCAAAGATCAAGAAGAAGTACTTCAATTTGAGTCTATCCTATGACATGAAGACAAGGTATTAAAAAATGGTAAGATTATATGACGATATCTGATTAAGTTTAAGAATTATTCTTTTAAATATGCTAGATGGATACAAAGAACCTAGCTTAAGGATAATATGAACCTTGTCAATGCTTACAATGATGCCTTAAAGTAAGCATATGAAAGTGTATTTTAAATGAGCAATATTTTTGTCTTATAAGACTATATCTCTTTTTATTGTGCACATATTTAAATACTATGCATGCTTAGGATCGTGTTTGTGGTGACGACGTCTCACAAACACCAAGTAGAGCTTGTCACTCTACTTTGGAAGTATGATATGGACTAAAGAGCAAACATGCTTGCGACAGCTACGTCTCCCAAGCACCAAATGGATTAGTCATCCATCTTGGAATGATGTCGTAGGGTAAAAAGGGATCCTCTACCCGCTAAGAAACATGGACTAATGACTAGACGTTATCTTCTTTACCTCATAGTTGAGGACGACTATGATTTCAAGGGAGAGGTAATGTCATAAAATCTAATACCTAACTAACCCAAATGATTTTCTCATATTAAAATGATCATTTAATGTGGGAGAATAAATGGGAACAAGACTTAGAATAGAGACATGTACTTCTAGACCTATCTTAGCAGGGGACCAAAAGGAGAGATGGTTGCAAATAGGGGTCCAAAAGGAGACGATCTACCAAAGAGAAATGTGCAATAAGTGCTTCTAGACTTATGTCAGCATGAGACCAAGAGGAGAGATGGTTACATCTCAATACGGGTCCTAAAGGAGGTAGTCTATCAAAGAGCAACGTGCATCTAAGGGAGTTTAAATAACCTTAGGGTTAGCTTCATTAAAGACTTCCAATAGTTAGTGTTAAAAGTCCTTGACCTTAGGCAAGCTAGGGCTGAGCTTGAGGTGGGAACCCGACCTAAGCTTGAGGTGCTTGTCGTGCTTGCTGACTAAGGTGCTTGAGGTGCTTGTCGTGCTTGATGACTAAGGTGCTTGAGGTGCTTTTTGTGCTTGATGACTAAGGTGCTTGAGGTCCTTGTCGTGCTTGATGACTAAGGTGCTTGAGGTGCTTGTCATGCTTGATGAGGAAGGAGGTGCTTGAGAAGCTTCCTATGCATGGGGGGTAAGGTGCTTGAGTCAAAAAGAGTGGGTACCCTACAAAGGAGGGGGAAAGCCCCAAAGTTAGGGGAATCTTTGAATTAACCCCCCACTCACCCAAAGGACACCCTTTTCTCAAGGGGCACATGGGACACATGTTAGACTCTCTCTATGCTTAGCCACATGGTGTGCTTGAATGCTATTGGTTGGGCTAAAGAGGGGTCCAATGAGCTTCTAGTTCCATTCAACAAATATCTAGGTATTTTCGAGCCCTCTCTCTCTCTCTAAGGGGTAAGGAGGACACTTGTCCAAAGACTACCCATGTACTTGAAATGCATGCTGCATGTGATTGGCTAGGGGGGAGAGGGGTCCAATGAGCTTGAGGCATGAGAAAAAGGTAGAACTTGTCCGAAGCAAGCAAGGGGTGTGATGGGGGGGTATACACCACACACACACTCATTTTGTGGATGCATTCTCACATGGTGATAGTAGAGGCACTCCACCTCCTTCTCCAAGCTTGTGAGAAGTGAGAGCCTACACCAACACTCTAGGATATGGAATGCAAATCCAACCAAGAGCCATGCTTCAATGCTTAAGCTTGCCATCTTCTCCATCTTCATTAATATGCTATTATGTATGCTAGCAAGAAGAGTGATGATAAGTGAGGAACTATTTCTTTCTCCTATAGAAGGTTTCTTCTTCCTCTTCCCTACCCTCATTCCCTGCTAGCTCTCTCCACCTTCGAAGGTGTTTGAGGCCTTGGGTCTGAGGCTTGGGATAGTCAATTATTTCTACAAAGTTTATGCTATTCTTGTGATGCATGAAGATTTCCATATTCATTTCATCACCTAGGTCACAGGGAGCACAAAGATTGTATTGTATCCAGTCTTTCTTGATGGGAGAAACTATAATACAAATGCCTATTGGAGGGGGGACTGGCTCCGTATGAATCTGGTCCTCAACTAGTGTCATGCTCTCTAAACTCTCTCTCTTGAAAAAGTATTGTTCATGCCAAGTTAACTAAGTACCATGTTTATGTTGCTACCATCAATTAAGTTCACCCGCTATGCTCACAAAGTAATCTCACTAAAGTGCTTTATCTTATTTTGTAATTCCTCTACTCTCAAAGTTCATAGGCCATTTCCATTACATGAAGGCACCAAAATTTGAGAGAGCATACTGATTTTACACATTTTGAGCCTACTGTGTGTGTGAGTAGTGGGTGCATGTGATCACAACATTAATGGAAAGCTTGCCTTCTCTCCTGCCTTATGTAGCACAATGATTCCTCTCTCATGCACCTCTCCACTTTTGAATACAAAATCGTGGTGCCCAGCCGAAGGGCTATTCATCTGTATATACAATTGTGTGGATTCATGCACAAGTGGCAAGGCAAGAGCCTCTTGCACAGGAATTGGATTAGCTAATTGCTAATCCCCCACAGGTACACGCTGATTCGGAGAGATTTCATGCGAGAAATCTTGTCCGAATCAAAGGGCAAGTAGCCCTACAGGTTCGAAAACTTGAGGGCTTGCTACAAAAATAGAGCTCAAAACAATAAATTACAGCCTATTGTATAATTTTGTTGGTTTAGGGTGTTGACCCTTTGTTAGCTGCTCGGCTACTAACAAGAGCAAAAGAAGAGCATCAAGCATGACTCCACACACTTTTTCAAGCCTAAAGATTGTAATCAAACCCATTTTATCGCTGAAAAATCTTGTAAGTCAAAAGTTGTAATATTACCGAGTACTAGTGAGTCTAAAGGGGTCAATGACTTCCACGTTGTAATTCTATGTAGTCTCCTAACCTTATAACGAGCCCCAATTAGCTAGGAATCCATTTTTACACCTTGGCTAAGGTATAAAAGCCAATTTTTGTAACTTTAAGACCTAAGTTTTGGATGCTAAAGAGTTAGCGTTGTTGCAGTTGCTCAACGAGTATCTACTGTTTCTTCAATCTCTTGTCTCTCTCGCGTACGATATTGCATTGCTGTTCTGAGCATATCAATGCGTTCGCAGGTGAAAGCTCTCTCTTTTAATGTAAGTTTCTTGCGATAAAGTGTGCTTTTAGTCTGCCTGTCTACGAGTTTTTTTTTGTTCCCTATGCACAATACATGCGCTAAAGCTAGATTTTGACCTTAGGGATAGATAGAGCACGTCTAGAGGAAGCTATAGAGCCCTTTTGGGACCGAAACTGACAATCCTAAAATAGGCTGTTTATCTTATGCGCAATTTTGTCCAAGTGTTAGAAATGACATTTGAGCACATGAGAGTGTAGAGGATACCCTGCCCATGCTAGATATCAAGTTTCATTCCATTCGAAGACCTGTAGCTAGACAAATTTGTTTGGATAAGGTTGCAATACAAAAAGTAGCTTTTGGTGTTGACACACACTTGAGACTTAGATCAGTAGAAGCGGCATAGACTTAGTTTTTTGAGAGATTTGGTATCTCTTGTAGCCTTCGTGCACTAGTCATGTTAGTTACGTCCCATAGACTGACATTTTATGTATGTGGTTCTCGCTTTGCTAGCATTGATATGGTGAGGCTTGGCAGCCGATCGACATTTTGGCACTGGTGTCGGGGACGAGACAACGTAGACTAGAGAAAAACCCAAAACTCTCACTTGAATTTCCATTATTTCCTCTAGTTTTGGCTAGAGTAACACATTTTTTGACTTTATCATGGCTGAGAGGTGCTTGAGAGTAAGGAGACTGGGTAAGGGCCTCAGGAGCATTAGTTTAGTAGGACGGATTAGGTGAAGGATCCTTGAGACTAGCTAGTGGGGGTATCACCTAAGTAGAGAGTAGGGATTTGAGAATTAAAGTTTCATTTTCCACTTTTTGCACTCTTGTTTATGTCCAGTAGGAGTAGGGTAAGTAGAAAACCATCAGGAGTGCATATGGCTAAAGGTGCATTGAAGAAGTCCAAAAACATTGACAAGTCTATCTTCTGCACGCCGAAGATAGACGGGGGTTTCTGAGACTAAAACTAGAAAACTAGACTCACAAGGTGGTAGAAAAACTTAAGTAGATAGCTCCCATTGATTTGGAACCATTTGGATCAATAAAACACTTAGCCAAGCCCAAAAAGTGAAAAAAAACGAAGACCTCAGAGAAAATCAACTAGGAAAAGTCAAAACAGGCTAAAACTTGAAACCATGGTGTGTATACATCCTAAAACTAGTGTGAATATCAATATGTAAGACAAAAATAAAAAATGTTAAAATCTAGAAGAGATTTATCTTTGGCGTGCCGAAGATAAAAATCTCAAGAAGGGATATTTTGCTCATTTTTCAATCCCCATGGTCTATTAGGGTTATAATACAGCTCCTAAGCAAGTTTCATCAAAATTGGAACTTTGCAAAAATCAATACACCAAGGGAATTGGAAAAACCATCCTTCAAGCTCAAAAAGAGCTAAAAACATTGGTAAGTGGTCAAAACTTTGTGAAATTCATGGTACAAAATTGAAATCACTTGAAGAACCCAACCCAAGCCACAAATTGCAAGAAAAAGTGAAAAAGAAGAAAATTTATCGTCGGTGCGTTGAATATAAATCTCACACCAGGGAAGTAATTTTGTAAATTTGACATTACAGTTGTCTTCGGCAAGCAATAAGGACTCTATTTATGAGTTGAAAGTTGAAATTGGGCCTACCTATGAGTGCATCTATCTTCGACGCGCCTAAGATAGCTTGAAAAAAATTCATATCCCTTTTTGCACAAAGAGTCCATTGAGGGATAGAGAAAGGAAATTTTGTATCTTTTTGACTCCTTATTGACCAAATTGACGTTAAATTATGGAATCACATACGGTTTTAAGTGCTGGTGTGCAAGGGACTCACGACTTGGTGACGAATCAAGAGAAAACGCAAAAGCATTGCGGTTGAAATCAAGGCTACACTTCTAGGTTTGAAGTATCAATTCGATTGAGTGAATAAGTCCATATATGAACCTAAGATTTGGTAGAGTTTTGGGAAACTTGAGTGGCATAGGAGAGAACAGGAGTAAAGTGTCCACAAAAGAGAGTGTAAATCAAGGGAGACCTTTGGAAACTATCATGAAAGAAGTACCAGACACATATTCTAACTCAAGCTCAGATATATCTTCCTTTTCGTCTCAATCAAGAACAGGGACCTCACTCAAATTCAAGCATATCCTGAATTTCTTCAAGACCAACAAATAAAAAGCCCAGATTTACGTGGACACAAATGAGGAGTTTAGAGTTTGGGTAGACGACCATACCCTCACCATACCATCGATTTTGAAGAGGAGGTGAGAGCAAACAAACAAGAGTCCTCTACATGGACCGATATGAAGTACAATATCATAAGATAGGACGCTGACTCAATAGATAAATAGGGATTAGAGGTTGATACTCTAATACCAGTTAGAGATGTAAAGGAGGGACCTTGAGTGTTAGAACTAGAAGGCCACCTCAATGACGCTAACAAGGAGGGAAAAATAGAAACCACCATCAACAAGGGAGGAATGAGTGACACAAGGACAAGAAGACATCCCACATGAGTTACATTTATAAAATAGTTGGTTTGAGGGATTAATGGGAGAGACACCGGTTAGAAGGAAAAGAGCGGGTGCAGAACACAACCGTAGAGTCAGACTAGCAGATTTCCAAAAGTGGGTCTAAAAATACAGTAGATTGGGGGTTTCATATGACCATTTGGCCAGCTTCAGACAAGTTTTGAGAGCTGAGCGCATAATCGACTTCCATACGCAGTTTGAGGGGTTCGGGATGATCTTAGGAGCCAGATATTTGACTTGGTTTCAAACCAGACCGCCTGGATATATAACAGACTTGCCAACCTTGGCAATGAGATTTGTTGCTACTTGTTCCAAAATGGGGATAAAGCATAGTATAGTGGCACAAATCTATAGTTTCACATAGAAACACGGAGAGACTATAAGGGATACTGTGAGTTGAATGAGGCAATATATAGATAGATGTCCACAGTTGAAAATTCCAACTATGGAAAGACTCGTTTCATTATTTTTGGAAGGACTCTCAAGCAAGGAATTACATGCTACCTTGTATATCAAAAAACATATGACTTGGGAAGCATGTAGTCTAGATGCGATCGACTTCTTGAGTGATAATTGCAAGATTTATAATGAGGAAAGTAAAGCTAAAGACGTACAAAGCAAATGAACAACAACCACTATGCCGGCACAAGTCGGACTAGTTGTTGTGGCTTCTGCCAGTTTTTTAGAGGACATGCTGAAGCGCATGAACGATATGATCAACATGCAAAGGATGCTGTTGAGAGGCCCAACACAGGGACCAAATCAAGAACAACCACAAAGGCAGTTAAAATGGTACACCATTGAAGGAAAATGGACAAATCACAAGGAAAACAAGTGCTTATACAAGCCTAAATACGATGGGAATGTTGAGTACGTGCCAATGCGGCCATACGGACAACACATGTATTGCAACCCACCAAATGTGGCACCCATGCAAAGATCACCAAAATGAATATAGAGAGACCACAGCTAGTATTAGTCCAACAACCACTACTCCATGTGAATAATGTTATACCGGTCGTGTATATGCTACCCGAGGGACAGATGGGTGAGCAAGCTCTAGTACCTGCTACTCCATACAGTGAAAAAAGCTCCGTAACAATGGGGATAGAAGAAGAGTGGTATAGCCAACCTAATCTAGTCCCTATAGAGCCAATGTGTCAAGCACCTACTGAAACATCATTTGTTAACTTGATTGCAAATCAGGGGCAAGACCACCAATGGTCAAGCCAATGCCCAAACCAAAAACATGAAATTTTCATAACTGTGGAGTGGATGATCATTGGAAGAATGACTGTCCCAAATCAAATAAGAATGCATGACCTATAGAGGCTTATTGTGGGGCATGTGGCCAAAAGGGGGGACACTTTCTTGAAGATTTTCCTAGGAACCCAATCAACAAAGGAAGAAGCGCTATAAAAACAATTCAAATCATGCCAAGTAGTTCATTAGAAGGGGAACCAAAAATTCTTGTTCAAGTGATGACTAGAGCCTAGGACAAGGAGAACAAGCAAAAAAATCAAGGATCTGACAAATCGAGTAAATCCTCTAAAATTTTTAGGAAAGAAAGACATAAGAGGTACGAACTTAGAGACAAAAACAACGAAAAGAGAATGAAGAGAAGATACGGAAGGAAACAGAAGAAAGAATTCAAACTCCTTCAACAGAAATCAAGGAACCAAAATCAAAATCGGCTAAATCAGTACTGGTCAACCAAATCTACAAACCAATCAATGTAGCTATAGAGGCTTTCCAAGCTGTGTTGAAAGTGGATCAGACCCTGGAAAATCAATGGAAAAATTATCCAACACCAGATATGGAAGTAGCTAGACTAGAAGCTTACAAAAACCTTGTGCAAATCACACAAACCATGATGGAAAAATAGAATCCACAACATTAGGTTACAGAAAAATCTATTGAAAATGAGACCGAAACCATGAAGGAAAGAGCGCAAGAAAAGGACAAGGTGGGAAAAATGGGAAACGATAATGCATCATCATATAAACTGGAAGTTCCTGATAGTTAGGAAGGATGGGATGAGGTGCTGATAGTTGAAAGAGATTGCCCGAACTACCTATGGAAAAGGGTTAAAGAAGAAAAATATGGGAGCATAACCTTGAAATTAGCTCCAATTGAGGAAGTTCAATTTGATAGATTTTCCATGGAACTAAATAAACAATCATTATATGGATATTGGGGATTTGACCAGTCAAGCTCTACAAAAGCTGGAACTTTGTGGACACTACCATCCTACTTAGGAGAGAATGAAGAGAAATTGATGGTCTGCAAAACAACCAAACTAGAAAGGCGAAGACAAACCTTGGATGTGGCTAATCTACAATCCATTATGTCAACACCAATTCAGTGCACAATCGCTGTGGAAGAACCACTGAGTTTAAAACCACAGATGTGGGAAGATATAAAAACCACCATGGAAAATATGGGGCTAAAAGAAGCATCTCAAATGGACTTGGAAAAATTGCAAAACAAAGACATACAAACTAAAATTGTCAGGTCATTACCTATAAACAAGATAGGGAACTACTGGAAAGGGAATGAGGAAAACACTACCCTTTCAATACAATACAATGATATAACTACCATGTCTATTTTAGATAGTGGCGTAAGCATTGCCATAGCAACCAAAGCTATCTGAGAATCTTGGGAAAAATTGGCAATCAGGCAAACAAGAATGAAACTGCAATTGGCAGATGGACAGATAGAGAAACCAATGGGCTTACTTGAGAATGTGATAGTTACTTCCTGCAGAATTGACTACCAGCACACTTTTGCCATTGTAAATTTTGGAAAGAAACTAAACTATGAAATCATCTTGGGAAGACCATTCATGAGACAAATACAACTAGTTTAAGATTGGGACAATGATTATCTCTACCTGAAATAAGTAGGGACAATTACCCAAGAAAACTTGAAAGATCATTCTTACAGGGATGTCTTCAGGATAGCAATACAAGAATTAGACTCTGAGACCTTTGTAGAGACTAAACTACCTTCAGGGATACATATAGACACCCAAATTTGGATGTGTGGCGCTTCTCAGTTGGGGAGTTTGCAAAGGGAAGACTACGATCTAGATAGAGAGGTGAATAACGTGGAATATATATTGAAACCATTTCTTAAACAATTTTTTCAACCCTTTGAATGGACTCAGATCTTGGCACAATGGATGCATGTGTTAATGAATCAACACCTACACAATTTTGTGATGCAAAAGGCTATGAGACATAGTCTCTATCCAAATGGTATTCATCAAGTTGATTGAGGAGCAACAGGTCTTTTCGGATCACTACTATGATGCCACAGACGAGTTGGAAGAAGAGACATTTACAACTGAAGAATCGAACTCAAAAAAAGAGCATGTAAGGGCCAAACTTCTACTCCGAGGAGAATAAGTAAGATTTCTTGAGTTTCCAAACATACATCAGAGACATCAACAGAGATACCGCCAAAAGTGAGAAAAAAACTTGAGGAAGAAAATCACAATAGCCATTTAATACCAAAACTCAATTCTTAATGAAAGTAAACGTTGCAAATTGCATAAAAGACAAGGTAACTGGAAGGTATCCTAACGCGGCACTTAAAGAGTGACAAACCCAAAAGAAACAAAAAATTTACAAGCCTAAAACAACCAAGGGGAAAGAGCCTCCAATGACAAAAACAGAGCGTAAGGCTAAATACAAAGAGATGAAAAGGACCTTGAATGAAATCTAGAAAACAAAAATGGAATTAGATAGTGATAAATATGGAGAAATCAATGTTCCATCTTGCTATAAAAAATACACTTTGCAAGATCACAGGATTGTTGTTGAGCAACCATTATGACAGTCAACAGAGTCGGGGAAATCGCATGAAGGGTCGGCAAATGCAAAACAAATTGACCTAGCAGAGCCTGAAGAAGAGCCGAGACCTGCATACATAGCTATGGATCTGTCGCAAGAAGAAGAAGAGATTCTCATAAGGAAGTTGAAGGAATATAGAGATGTTTTTGCATGGCCATATACAGATCTCAAATGAGTGGATCCTACAATATGCCAACATACCATCCCTATGAGAGATGATGCCAAGCCAAGTCAACAAAGATCATACACATATAGTGAGACCTTTGCCAAAAAAATCAAAGAAGAGATAGAAAAACTCAAGGAAGCAGAGTTTATCTATGAGATAGAACACACACATTGGGTATCACCAATCGTTGTGGTGCATTCAAAAAATGGCAAACTTGGAGTGTGTGTAAATCTAAAAAAGTGAACTCTACCACTATACGAGATAGCTATCCTCTTCCAATCAATGATCACGTGCTAGAACAAGTAGCTGGCAAGGAAGCTTACAACGTTTTAGACGGCTTCTCTGGGTACAACTAATCGACAATAGATCCCAAGGACCAACATAAAATAGCCTTTGCTGCAGAAAGGGAAATTTTTGCCTATAGGGTCATGCCCTTTGGCTTTTGACCAATGCACCGACAACATTTCAAAGGCTAATGAGCCATGCCTTTAAGGAATATCTGTGAAATTTCTTAGAAGTATACATGGATGACCTCTATGTGCACTGCACCAAATGAGAAATTCATTTTGGGCATTTACAATGTGTCTTTGAGAAATGTTGCTTATATAATATTTTCCTAAACCCTAAAAAGTGTGTTTTTATGGTTGGACAAGGAAAATTTCTTGGACATATTGTGTCTAAAAATGGCATAGCCACAGACATGGAAAAAGTAGCAGTTACTGTAGAGATGGCTAGACCAACAGAAATTAGAGGTGTTCAAGCATTTATGGGGCATTGTGGCTACCATCGTAGATTTATCTACATGTATACTGTGATTGCTAAGACTATTTATAGCCTTATCACTCGTTTTGAATGGCCCAACAATGTGGAGAGTCATTTCAAAAGCTTAAGCAAGCTTTGAACTCAGCACTGATATTGAAAGCTCCCGACTGGGACAAAGTATTTGATGTACACGTTGATGCTTCAAGTTTTGCTATAGGCTGTATCTTAGCTCAAGCAAAAGAGGGGACCATGGATTTTCCTATCTCCTATGCTAGCCAACAATTAAACCTGGCAGAAAAGAATCATACAACCATGAAAAGATAAGGCCTTGGTATGGTGTATTCAATCAAGAAATTCTGACACTACTTGTTAGCCAACAAGTTTGTCTGTTTTGTAGACCATCAAGGCTTACTCTATTTGGTACACAAACTGTGTAATACTGGAAGGATAGTAAGATGGTTCATTATCCTACTTGAATTTGACTTCACAATGGTGGTTAAAAAAGGCACCACACACCAAAGAGAGGATCATCTATCGAGACTCACAACAACAGGGGAAGCACCTAAGGGGGTAGACAATGATTTACCAGATGCATATCTATTCTCTATGGAAATGGTTCCAAGATGATCAAAAGACCTTGTGACCCTAATGATCATCACACAAGTAGATTGTCAAATATGGATTCCCATTACACCATGAATGATTGAGCAATCCACATTGTATCAGTTGTTGCTGGCTGGTTGGCTGTACGTCAAAACAAAGATGGACTGCTGCTCTTGTGTATCAATCCTGAGGAACAAGAAGCCTACTTGAGTTAAGAACATATCACAATAGTAGCACTACACTTTGCACAAGACCAAACCTTACAATGATTAACTTGATTAGGGGTTTATTGGCCCACTATGAGGAAGGATGTTCATCAATATGTGAATGCGTGCTCTTAGTGTAAAGTAAAAGCTGCCATATCCCATGTCATGTTATTCCACATTGCAGCCACACTACAGTGGAGCGATTACTTGGTAGAATATCTGACCAATAGAACCTTTCCAAAAAACATGAGCAAAGGATGAAGGAGGCCAATAGAAATGGAAGCCTCCAGCTACATCTTGATTGGTAACCAGCTCTATCGAGGAGGGAAAGACCAACATCTTAGAGTGTGTGCAAATGAGGACGAATATCTTCGTATTTTAGAACAAGCACATGCACGTCTAGCAAGAGGTCACTTCTCTCATGAAACCATGGCCAAAGATATATTGATGGGTAGGCATTTGGTGGCCAACTTTATTTGCAAACGCAAAAGAGTTTGTTCAACGATGGGATGCATGTCAAAGAGAAAAAATTCCGACAAGAGTCAATAATATGCCATTACAACCTATGATGGGAGCACGTGTGTTGACGGCTAGGTCAACAAGACGGCATAACTCAACAAAGCCTTCTGTGGATTATGGTTAGAAACATCATTTGTAATAAGTAGGTAGTCTAGTTGTAGAAGCCGGGGTGCAATGGCACTTCCAGATTGTAATACCAAGCCATTTGACCCCTCAAACTCTATTTTAGGTTAACCTAAGGTATCCTTAGTATATAAGGTACCTAGGTCATTGTTGTAAGGACACAAAACTTTTATCATAATCATAGTTTTTAGCGCTGCCGTCTACTGTGTGTGAGAGAGGAAGAGAGAGAGCGTGAGCTTTATCCTGGCGCTACTCCCCGCTCGTTCATCGCATTGTGGGTCCGATTGCGCCATTGTGTTAGCCTCGGCAAGAGCTACGTGACAACGCCAAGCATTCCTCGTGGAACGGAGCGAACGCGCTCGCGCATCTACAAGCTATTTGCGATCATAAGTATATCAAATGATGTCCGTTTTCTGCATGCAGGTAGTCATTAGAATTGTAGAGACACAAGCTACGCATAGGTACTCATAGATTTTAGTTTCGGGCACTTCCAAAATTCTGCTTTGTCTTTATATACGTTTTTTTGCAGATGGGTCTAGAGCTAGGATTTTGAGTGTAGAGGCTTAGGGACAGGTGTATCCTAGTGAGGGGATGGTGCTCCTTAAGTTTCATACGATTCTGGTATGATTTGATGAGTTTCCTTCCATTGTATGTATGTGGCTAGGTGGTGTAGTTGAGAGCAGTGAGACTCTAGGTTGTGGTTTAGTTGACCTTCCAGAGTATTGTATGTGTAGGATGGTCTCAGCCTGACAAGCTAACAAGATTTCCTCCGTGTGCCTATCGAGTCATCTGTGTCCTCGATTGACATTATGTTGATCTAGGTTGTGTTGAATGCACTTTATGGGAAGTGTGATTCGCTTCCACAACATTGGCGCCATTGCCGGGGATACAAGGACTTAGGTAGGTATTCCTACTAACACTCGTGTGTTGCTTGCTTTAGTTTCGGCTAAAGAAAGCATTTTTCTTAAGTAGATCCGAAAGAGGTTATTCCGAGATCAAGTGGATAGCCAGGAAGTGTGTGTTTTGCCAAGGGTCTACGACTAGGTAGATTTAGTTATGATTTGTAGATGAGAGTTGCTGTGGTGATCAAGTGGTTTGTGAGGTGATAAAAGCGTTTGCTAGTCCGTATGTGGCATTGAAGCGTTTTTCTACTCATAGATGCAAAACACCATCTGATTTGTAGGAGTAGATTTAGGTAAGTGATATGATTTTGATCTGGAGCTATTCATCATTGATTTATTTTCTAAAGTGCTTGTTTGCATTTTAAATCACAAAAAAGTCTCCTTTTGAGGTAAAAATGCAAAAAACAGCTTTCTGTTGACTTTTTTGCATGACTGGTTGATGTTGAGCATATAAAAAGGCAAGTGCAAGGGTTCTGTGAACAAAAACTGTGATTCTGTAAACTTGGACTTTATACGCGTATAAAGTCTCAAGGAGCATCTGAAGACCAAATTTGAAAAATCTGCCCAGTGTGTTCAAAAGGCATCATTTACCCTAGGAACACCTTGAGTGGGGATTTTTGGCATAGATTTGGGGACCAAAAGCCAAAAATTAGAGTGGTTGTGACTGAAAAAGCAAGAAATTGTTTTTGTGAGCACATTTCAGCTTTAAATGTTGCTGTAAACACATGTACATGTTGCTAATGATAAGGAGAACTTAGATTAGAAACAAATCTAAAATCTGAGAGAGTAGGCTTTATACGCGTATAAAGTCTCCAGCACCATCCTAAGACAAAATTTTGGAAATTTGACTGCACCAGTGTGTTCAAAAGGGGGGGTTTTACCGTTAGTACACCTTGAAACTAGAGTTGATCAACTATGGCAAAAGGCGGAGTGTCGAAAATGGGAAAAAGAGAAATTGAGATTCTGAGCATAATTTTGCATGAAAATTGATAGAAGTGCTTGAAAACCAGTGCTAGACACTTGGGGATGCTTGTGATTGAGGTCTGTCCAAAAATTCATATGTAGACTTCATACGCATATGATGTCTCAAGGGTGATTCTGGCAGCAATTTTCAACGTTTGACATTATATCCATCTTCTGCATGTTGTGTTGAGCACATACACCACATCTCATGTCATTTGGACTTATAGATTTGTTGTGAGCACCTATTCTTGTTCCACACACCAAGGGCCACCTCTGGTAGAAACAGAACTAAAATCTGAGCAAAAGACATCATACGCGTATGAAGTCTTAGAGGCCAGATCTGGGTTCAAAAGTTACAACTGAGTGTACCCTTGTGATGTACAACATTTAGGGAGCATATAGGCCAAATTTCATCAAATTTGGATCACTTTGGGCTTGCAAAGGCCATAAGACGCATCTATGCCATAACTTGCTTGTATTGGCCATAACTTGCCCAAAATTTGTTGAAATTCAATTTTGAAACTTGCTGTGAGTTGCCTGTGTAGTGAGGAACCCCTGGAGTAAAATTCACTTCATTCTGACCAGTTAGACTTTATACGCGTATGAAGTCTAAAGGAAACTTTTCGAGACCAAAATTGAAATCTGAGCTTACTAGGGTGTTAAGCACAACAAGACAAGCTCACATACCAAATTTTGTCAAAATCTGAGCACTTAAACCTTATACGTGTATGAAGTCTCAAGGCCAGATCTAACAATCAACCACTTTTGACCACATAGGGGGTTGGGATATGATGTTTTACGCTTGCTTGCAAAATTTCAGCTCATTTGGACACATAATTTTGCATTTAAAAAGACTTTGCAGACACAAGATTGTAAAGGTGAAAAAGGAGTGATTTTGAGCAATTTTGACATCCAAAATTTGCTATAAGCACATATTCTTGTTGTATGCATCAAGGAGTACCTTGGGTAGAATGAATTTTAAGCCAAAAGACTTCATACGCGTATGAAGTATCATAGGCTAGATTTGGGTCAAAACTGATATTTGAGTATACCTCAGTGTCCTAGAGCATAAAAGAAGTCACTAGCCAAAATTTCATAGAATTTGGAGCTCATTTGGGCTTTCAAAGAGCAAAAGACAAAAAACTGCAGATTCAGGCTTGTATCAGTCTTAACTTGCTCAAAAAATGTCCAAATTGAATTCTGAAACTTGCAGAGAGTTGCTTGAGTGATAAGGAATCATTGGAACAGAAGTCACCTCATTCTGTCACAAAAGACTTTATACACGTATAATGTCTCAAGTGTCAAATAAAGGTTAAATTCACAAACTGAGCATACCACTGGGTAGAGGACATCAAGGAAAGTTCACATACCAAATTTTGTCAGTTTTTGAGCACATAGACTTCATACGCTTATGATGTCTCTAACCCTAATTTGGAGGTGAAAACTCACAGTGAGCTTGTAGAAGGGTTAAGCACTATAAAAGAAGCCTAGTGACCAAGTTTCAACAAATTTGGGTCACATTTGGTCAAGAGACAAGCAAACATCCTTGATCCTGAAACTGTTTTGAGTGCTGTTTCAAGTGTAGTTCACCAAAATTGCTCTAATTTTTGATAGACAACTCCAAATTGAGTCAGGTATAGCTAGGAAGAAAGCTTGCGAGTAATAGGACACACCAAAACTGAATTTTAGAGCTGTTCACCAAAATTGCTCTAATTTTTGATAGACAACTCCAAATTGAGTCAGGTATAGCTAGGAAGAAAGCTTGCGAGTAATAGGACACACCAAAACTGAATTTTAGAGATGAATTTTTCTAGGTTTCCTAAATCTGAACTTTTAGGGTACCCAAGACTAGGTTCCAGAGACCAAAAGAGTCACAAATTCTTGACTTTTAGGGACCTGACAAAGGGCCAAAGGTTCTTGTTAAGGACTATCTTGAAAGTAGAGAGTGACCCTGACATTAAGAAAGCTAAGATCATTAGGATGGAAAGCCAATCTAATAATCCTTTTGTAGATATGACCAGAGAGAGGTATGGCAAGCCAAGTTAGAAGTGTTGAAATGCCAATCTATCCACATATTGACACAAACCCACACAATACACTAGAAAGAGGTGGATATTTGGTTAATGAAGGACCACGTATATCTCCACCACAAATGAGAATTCCTAAAATAATTCCAAAAAGGGAGCCATCTGGATTCCATTCTAGAGCGATAACGAGAGATGAAGTGATCACATAGATGGCAGGCATGCCTCCTCAAGTGAATCTGCCTAATGGACCATGGCTATACCCAGATGCATCCATAGAGAATGACTTTTATAGAGGTGGAATTCTGGTCACAACAGGACCATATGTACCATCACCACCCCCTATAAACTACTCCTATCTAAATCAGAGCAGAACCTTGAGAAGACATGATACTAAGAGTTAGAGTGAGACATCTTCTCAGAGGAGTGATTCACCAAGAATCCAACCCACTATAAAGCCAGAGGTATCTAGCAAGCAAATGAAGCTTATAGAAGGATTAGCTTAGAGACTTGCTCCTTTAGTCAAATCTAACCTCCAAGAACCTCTATGGTACGAGATTGAGAGAAAATGGACAAACCATATGAGAGAAGACTGTTACTACGGCATGGAAAATGCTAAGGAGAGGTATGTACAACCTATTCTGGTAGCACCTACTCCACCTAAATATGCTATGGGAAATGCGCCAGGACCAGTATGAGTTTCAAGGACCAATAGGAGTTTCAAGGACACAACATGTCTTAGGACAACAAACTCCACTTCCAGGTGCTAGAATGCCTATAGACATGAGATATACACAGATTATGGAAGCATCTAACAAACAAGTGCTAGTACCAGCTACAATGTGTTATAAAAATCAAAGTGGGTATTGCCCTTTGAAGCACCACAAGATGAGAGAAAATGGAGTGGTGAGGTTGGTACAACCTCCACCTCTTGCGTTTCAACCTAAAGAAAAAAGATACGAGATGGACAAAAGGACATTGCGGTTCATTGCGAATAGAGGCTTAGCAACGTCAAAGCTTGTTTACAGCCAAGAGGAATTGCAAGAAGAAGCTCCTCAACCAAAGGCAGATTGTCACAAAAGCCGTGGCACCCACTTGGTCAAACAATGTCCTCATACAAAGATCACATGAGTGAACGTGTATTGTCTTGATTGTGGAATCATTCACTTGATCCTTGACTGTCCAAAAAATCCAAACCAAGTCAGAAAGATCACGGCAACTATCTCAAGAATCATTCAGCTAGCCAGTAGCTCGAAAAATGAAAATGTTGTACCAGTTCAAGTAGTTACGAGAGCACAAGCTCAAAAGGAAGATGCTGAGAACCGAGAGACAAAGAAAACAAAAACTGACGCGAGTTTAGAGATGGATGAGCCAAAGACGGATGCACCTAGTCAAAAAACCAAGAGCAAATGGAACAACTAGAAAGCTAGAAAGGCTAGGATGAAAGCACATAAGGAACGAGAGAAAAAATCCCTAGCTGAGAAGCTTACCCAAGCTAAAGAGAAGATAAGACAACATGAGAAAATGGTTGCACCTTCTCTTACACAGATGTCTCAACCTCCAAAAGGACCATCAATGGAAAGTGAGCCGAGAAGTGCTAGTTTGAGAGGATCAGTGTTGGTCGAGAAGGTTAATGAGCATTTAGACGCCCTCCTAAACGCCTATGAAACACGGCTAAAAAACAACCAAACTCAAGAACAAAGATGGATGACATATCCATACGCGGAATTAGAAAAGGACAGGCTTGAAATGTGCAAGAAAATGATTCAAAAATTCGAAGATTTACTAGAACCACAAGTTGGAAAACGTGAGGGTGTGATCCTTGTCCCACCTACACCAGTAATACCACCAAATGAGGAACAAAAAGAGCTAGATTCTAGTCACGAGCATAGAGCAAAGCTCAAGGACCTCGCATTAGATCCAAGAATAGTTTTGAATACCACGGATAACTCTTCTAAGGGATTTCACAGAACTATACCTGACAGCTATAAAGAAATAGATGGTCTTGATGAATTGTGGAAAAAAGTCAGAGAGGCCAATGAAGCAAGTGAGAAAAGCAGACGAGTAAACCAATCGGGGAGACAAAGGATCTGTACAATCTATGGATAGTCAACCCCATTCACTAAGAACACTACCGTCCTATACGGGAGATTATGAGGCCAAGTCAGATGTTGTTGCAGTCCCATCACAGAGACTGTCTCCGAACAAGGTCATAGGTTCAAAAGGGCTGATAGATATTCTATGTACCCCAATCACTTGTACGATAATTTTAGTCGATTTGCTTAGAATATGATGGAAAAATGCCTAGAGATATTTGGTGTTAAAAAACCAATGACTCAAATCGAGGAAGGGATCAAAGAGCTGGAAATGCCTAAGCTAAATACTAGACTAGTGCCTCTAAACAAGGTAGGTAAGTATTATGAGGGAGAAAATGGGAACACCACTATTCCTGTGGAATTCAATGGTGTAAAAACCATGGCAATCCTTGATAGTGGAGTGGGTGTTTCCATCGCAACAAAAGAGGTTTGGAAAAAATGGGGAAAACCAGCAGTGAGGGCTACAAGGATGAAACTGCAACTTGCAGATGGACACATGGAAAGGCCCATAGGACTACTAGAAAAAAGTGGTTGCTACTTCTTGTGGCATTGAATTTGAGCAAACCTTTTCTATTCTTGACTTTGGCAAGAAGAACAACTATGTTATCATCCTACGAAGACCATTCATGTGACAACTGCAAATGGTCCAAGATTGGGGTTATGACCATATCTACGTGAGACATATGGAAACCACAAGGGTAAATTTGAAGGACCATAGTTACAAGGATGTGACAAGAACACCTATGGAAGAGTTTGATTCCGCTATTGTAGCAGGATCAAAACTTCCAACATGGTGGAAAGAGCCTAAAGAACTGTGGATATGTGGAGCTTCACAATGTGGAAGCTTAACACGAGAGGAAGGCATCCTAGAAAGGGCAATGGAAGATGACAATTATATCTCGAAACCCTTTTCTGAGGAAGAATTAGAGCCACATGGATGGGAACACATCTTGGCTACTCTAGATGTGTGTGCTATTCAAGAAATTCCAACAACAAAGTTTCGTGATGAAGATGGATTTGATGTCGTTCCTTACTTTGCAGTGAGTGTAATCCAAGAAAACAAAGACAAAGAAGAAGAGGAGTTCTACGACTCTATAGAACACTTGGAGATTCAAGAAAATACCGACAATAGAAATCCGAACGACCCAACAGGTGATAAGCACAAAACTTTAACTAATGTGCGGTTTTATGATTGTCCAGATCAGAAACCCAAGAACCAATGACATCATTAAAAGAATAGCGCGCATCAAATGTGGATTCCAAAATCTGTGGTGAAAACACAACTGCAACAAGCACCCTCACACGTGGCTCTTATACAGAAAGAAAAGACTCAACCAAGAAGAACACATCCATGTCAACAAGCTACCAACACTCTAATGAAGTGGATACCAAAGTTATCCCTGAAACAACAATCCAAGGGCAAAGAGACAGTAACTTTCCATAAACAGTCAAACCACAAAGGGAAAGTGCTAGAATGCAACCTTCCTGAGGATAACAGCGTAAGTGATGATTCTTACGACATCCCCTACCAACAACTCAGTTAATCACGATCACTAGCTGCTTCAGTAACAACTAAGGAAGGCCAAGAGCAAAGAACAACAAGTATGACCCAAAAAGTTCAACAAATCTGGATACCAAAGAGCCAGATGGGCCAAAAGCAGGTATGGATCAAGAAGAAAAAAGATCTTTGATGAAAAATCACAAGATCCAATGCCAAAAGGAAAACAGTCAAAGTCTGCAAGAACGACTAAGAAAATCCCAAAGTTGCAAGCTTCCATAACTCAGATTTGGGTTCCAGAGAAGTTGACTCAAGCACAAAGAGGTCAAGAGTTCATTTGGATTCCAAAACAGTTAGAGCATCAACTCCCAAAGTCTAAATCTTGTCGCCAACCGAGTACAAGAGCTGAAGCAAAGACCGCTGAAGACTCACACAAAGACAAGGTGAATCCCAAAGAAGTCTCTTCAAACACAAACGAAGCAGGGATAAGTATGGGTTCCCAAACAAGCAACACCAACAAAACAACCGAAAATCAGGAATAAGTGGGTCCCAAAGGAAACCAACAAAACTATTGTTATTGCACCGTCGCTTGAATTCTTTCAATTTCTCCTAGGGTTACAATACAGTTAGAAGAGAACGCACTCTAAGGACAATGCCAAATACAAAAACCAACCACAAATCTAAACTGGATTCCAAAGAAACATTGAACATGTGAGGCCATACCCAAAATCGAACCTACTCACCTCCCTCAGTCCTCCAGATTGTTCTAGAGAATGACATAGATCTATCTACTGCAGGTATCCCTCCCACTTGGGACCGACACTCAGATAGGACTCCGGTCTATCTCGGATGCCAACCCAAGGAGGTACATCCCTTCATTCAACGATTCTATCCGCTTCTCATAATCAATCTGTCTCTGACAGCTTTTCGCACCCAAAATTTTGGTCCTTAATCTTGATTCTCTTGATCTTTAACTTGAGGATCTGCTCTTGTTCTCTTGTTATCCCTTGGTTCATGGCGATAACCCCTTTTTCGTGACAAGCAGGCATGACAATTATCACTTTCTCCTAAAAAGAGGAATCTTGCAATCCTACCTCGTCTCGCTCGTCTTCGATTACCCATTTTTATCCCACGTAGTCCTAGTGTTTAACATAAAAATTTTAAATCAACATCCGGCCATCTGACCCTCCAGATCTGTCCACCCACCGAACCATTTCATGAAAATCCCTTCTCGAGGTAATACTTAACTACTACAAAATCAAGAAGACAACAGTCTATCAGACATCATCAGACAACAAGTAGCATGCAATCTGTTGCATATCCTTGTCTAGGTAAATTCATCTGATTGTTACCACTAGATCTTTATTTAGAAACTTTTAATTCATTTCCTTTCTTTTATCTGCTATAATTAGTTTGTAACTAGTTTTCTAACTAATCATGCAACACATTTACTTCAACCAATTCATCTTGTCTTCCCATTCAGGACCAAGATAATCGGTTACAAGCCATCAAAATGGCAGCACCTTCATAATATTTCCCAGAATTAAGTGTTTGGGAAAGGCTCATCAAGTAATTTAATCATTCCTTCCTAAGCATTTTATTTCGAGAGGTATAGCACCATCTGGTGACAGATACACAGGATAGCCCCTATATTCCTAGCCTTTCCTGTTCCTTTTTAAGCAACCAAATCGAACAAATTTCCTTAATTAAATTCACATCATCCTCCCTGAGTATGACCTTCTCATCCAGCTATTGGCATCAGGACATACCCGGATTATGGACGATTTCCAATAAGAAACCGCGGCTACTTCACCCGATCGGGCAAAAATAAAACAAACCCATTCATCCTTTATCTCTCAGGCATGAATCACCTAGGTATAACAACTTGCCGGTTACATTGCCCTAGCGGAAAAGGGCCAATCTCCGTCAAGTTCCCCAAGAGAATCCTCTCAATGGGCCGGCCTTTCAATCAAATTGACCCCAAGAAGATCCATCCTGGTTTTCGGTCATTTCTAGACAATCTTCAAAACTCCTAGTTAAATCTATGTTTTGTAATGAGCTATCCCTATCACCTCTCGAGATTCATTTTTTAACTCCTAGTTGGTAATTTCTAGGTTCATTCATTTATCAACGTTAATTCTTACTTTCATTAATTATCTACCAGCAGCCAAGTTTATTACAAGAGAGTTTTTGCCATAGGCATTTGATGGCTAATGTCTCTTTGAAAATGCCAATTTTTTAAGTTCAATCCCTGTTTTGTACAATTCCCATGTTTTTGCAATCCTTTACCATCCATGGGGCATCTCCATGGAAGCTTGTAGAGTTTTCGGTTCAAACAACACGGAGATCAATTCCGCGAAGTTATCCTCTATCTCCCCCATCCCGTATTTGCAAACAAACTTGAAATTGACAACTTTAGAAATACTCTTCAATACCAAAAATTGAACTACTTCTATTGAGCTTAGACAACTACTCTTTTCTTATGGTGCTTAGCTTTCCATTTAGAAAGCTAGAAGGTCGTCCTATAATTTATGAGTTTTCGAGCTTTCCATTAGAGCTTAAACCTAAAATACAAGGTAGTCACTAAAGCTTACACCTAAGTGCAAAGTTACCATTAATGCTTAACTTTATGATGCATAGATACTTTTATCACTGAACCCTAATTGCAAGATTTCCATTAAAGCTTAAACCTTAAATAGAAGGTAGTCACTAAAGATTACATCTAAGTGCAAAGTTACCATTAAAAGCTAGCTTACAAGTGCAAATCTACCTTTGAAGCTTAACTTAATGATGCATAACTACCATTAATACTTAACCCTAATTCAAAGGTTACCACTAAAGCTTAAACCTAAAATGATGCACATAAACCTTCCTAGTATTAAGACACATGGATTAAATAATCCTACTAGAAATGAAGATTACCTCTTGTAAACAAGAAGGGAGTGGGGTTGAAGTCCTTCTTGAAGAGATGTGAGGCTCAAGGATGAAGGAAAGGGATTTAGGATGAGGAGAAAGGAGAGAGGAGCTTCTTCACAAAACCCTCAAGGGTTTGGCCTTCAAGAGAGGGAGAGAGCAAGAGCAAGGTTTAATGGAAACCTTGATTTACTTAAGCATAATATTGAGCATGGTAAGTATGCAAGTAGATTAGCAATATGTGTATAAAATTACCAAGGAGAGGGGGTGCTTATATAGGAATTGGTGGGGTATTCTCTTCTCAATTCGTATTGGACCCCAATTCTCTTCTCAAATCGTATTGGACCCCAATTCTCTTCTCAATTGCTATTGGATCCTAATTCTCTTCTCAATTGCTATTGGACCCCAATTCTCTTCTCAAATTCTATTGGACCCCAATTCTCTTCTGAATTGCTATTGGACCCTAATTCTCTTCTTAATTCCTATTGGACCCCAATTTTCTTCTTAATTCTTATCTCTTAACTTTATCTTTCAATCAAGTTAGTCCCTTTTTCTCCCAGTTCTCGATCTAGATCAGTTCCCACGCGGCTTTTTGACGAAGAAGTATAAATATAATCTTTATAGTTTTGGAAAAATATAGGGATGACGTAATTTCTTATCCGAAATATCCTTGTCTTTTCATTCTGTAGTAAAATCTCGTTGTCCGCATGACTTCTTTGTTAGTCTTGCGTTTTCTTAATTATTTTCTAGACTGAAAAAGTTCTGAATGGCTCTAGGGTTTAGGGAAAAAAAGAGTTGTCCTCAGCTCGGGACATGCTTTAGAGAGTAGACAAACTCAATCTTTGGTCAACTTATGATTGAAGATGGTAAGTAACTTTAGGGTATTTAGATTAAAGGATAGTGAAACTGGTATGGACCTTGAATAATACTCTTCTCTTTCATTTTTAGCACTGACACAAAATGTCTTAATCATAAAGAAGTCTTAATGACTCAGGGTTATTTTAATTACTGAGTGTGATTTTACTCAACTAGGTATTTTTTCCTTTGGTGTGACCGGATTGTGTTTTTCTTGTGAGGTTTGAAGATCATTTCTTCACTTCGCTCTCTATCTAGCCTCAATATGCTTTGTAAAAATCTTACGATTCTTACCTAGACTTTGACTTTTTTCTTTTTGAGCGTTGACTCATTTCTCTATTAATATCATCCAACAGATACCATGTTCTTGACAGTTAAGGATTTCATACCGATCTTTCAATTAATCTTGCAATATCTCCTCCCTTGTGTATCCAATTTATTTCCTCCATACTTATTTCTCTTATGTCTATAGCTTACTGCCTCATCTTTCACTTGGTAATCAGATATTTCACGTATCATAACAATTAGATTTGTAAAACACCATAGACAATTTGAATCTCAAAAGAATTGACTGACTAGAGATGCTTGAATTACATAAATATGATGATTGATTACATCATAAAAATTACATCAAAAGTGCCATCGATATCTTGAAGAATAATTATAAGTTGTTCCGAAGAACCAACCAAAATTATGATCAAGGGCTTGGACAAAAAGGAGATATTGATTTGATTCCAAAAGGTCTACAATATTTGAATGCAAGCTTACGGAATTTCCCTAGCTTTAAGGAGCTATGTTTGGGTTTGAATCTGAGGAAAACTTGTTCGCCTTTGCTAAAGCTTCTAGCAGAGCGATGAAGATCATTGTAGCTCTTCTGCCTGTCACTAGCTCTCTTCTGCCTGTCACTAGCTCTCTTCAGGTTGTCTCTAATGACTAGAAGTTGATGATTCATCTCTTCCAGGGTAGACTTAGTGGTAGGAACATGAAGAGCTGGGTCGGATAATCAAAGAGAGACTAAACATTCCTGACCATACAAGGCTTTAAAGGGTGACATTCCGAGGCTGTGATGGTGAGAAGAGTTATAAGCAACTCAACTAGGGAAAGAAACTTGATCCATTACTGGGGCTGCTGGTTGCAGTATGCTCAAAGCATATGTTCAATGACTTGATTCACTCGCTCAGTTTGACCATCAGTCTTCGGATGATATGCTGAGTTGAGATTCAGTTGGGTATCCTGAGATCGAAACATGGCTTGCCAAAACTTAGAAGTAAATTTGGCATCCCGATCACTAATGATAATTGTAGGGATTCCATGTAATCTTACTACCTCTTTGACAATACTTTGGCTATGTCGATGGCAGTGGTGGTCTGCTTGACTGAAATCAGATGAGCCACCTTAGTGAGCTTATCTACTATTACAAAAATAGAATCATAGTTTTCAATTGTCTTTGGAAGACTTGTAACAAAGTCCATACTCAGACATTCCCACTTCATTTGGGAATATATAGGGACTGAAGCTTTCCAGGTAGTAAAGAAGACCATCTGCTAAGGTATAGTCAGTTAAGTGTTCCCTCAGGTTCTGAGCTTGAATCTCTTGTAGAAGAGGTCTAAAATATGGGTCTACCTGAATTTCTTGTTGAATTTTCTCGGGTAAAGAAGAGCTAAGGAGTGAGTTAGTCAGGGTTGATGAGGACAAGACTGCTGGTCAAGAGGTCTTTGAGTCTATTGAAGGCAGCATCTCTCCCCAACAAAAAAAGAAAGAGCTATCCTCAACTCGAATAGAATACATAATTGATGAAGATTCTTGGATATGTCTTGCGACTTAACTTCTTGATAACGCTTTCAACTTGACTTTTCTCTTACACTTCTTCATCCCCAAAAATGTGCTAATATAATATTGGAGTCATGGAAAATCTTTCTTAATAAAATATCTCTTGAATAAGTCATCGCGTTCGTGGCTTCTTCGATATGCTACTTCTTCTTTATAAGCTACTAGTAATCCCTTCTTTATCAGCACTTGATATCCTCTTATTTTTGCGATCTTCACTCTCTTGTAACTTAGTCATTTTCTTATCTGATGGCGTCTTGGCAAGAAGACTTGGTTCTTCATGTATGCATCTTGCACTTGAAAAGTGCAGATGAGGCAGTTAAAAGGTAGTTCTTAGAGTGATACAAAGACCTCCTCTTTCCTCATCCAAATTCTTGTGTCGGCCAGACGATATGGAAGACATGGCGACATCTCACAAGATTAACTCTCTGGGGTAGAGACCATTTCTGTAACATATATCCGACTTGCTATGGTTACAAAGGCTCTGGGACTTGGCCCTCGATACCGTTGCATCAAAAGGACACGAGATCCTGGGTTTTCAGCAAGGTTGTTCTTGCTTGTGCAGTTTATCCCCCATTCCAAGATTTGCCTTGATACCATCTGGAGTCTTCCTCTTAGAGGTCCTTTTCTTTTCTCAGCTCATACCCGAGAAATTGCTCAAGCTGTTTCTCGTAGAACCATTCTAGAGGGTGAGCATCCTCATATGTGCGGTGCTTGCGATACTTGATTATGTGACCATATATTATAGGATCTTGAGGAGCTGTATTTTTTTTGTCTCTCTTGTAATTACTTCGTGTCTCCCTTGTACTCCTTTTTGGCTTTAATTGAAGAAATAACCCTTGTTTGCAAAATTTGAGTATTGTTCGTACTTCCTTGTCTTGAAATGTTAGTCTCTCCTCTTTAAATAAATTCTTAAAGACATCTCTATTTAGTGCTTTCAGCAAAGGGTCTTCTGTCTATGATAGTCTTGAGTAAAGATTCCAACTTTGAGTTCTTGGCTAACTCATAAGTTTGTTTTCTTATTCTCCTTCGGAGTTTAAATGTCTGCAATATTTATGAGCTTATCTATTGCACTTTCCCATCTTGTTTCCTTGTGAGTTTTTAAGCATGTCTCCTTTATTGTCTTTTGTATTTGACTTGAGATGCTATAAGTAGAAGTTTACTTTCAAAATCTGGAAATAAAATTGGACCATACCATATCTCTTTGCTCCCAATCCCAGCTTTCTCTTATCATTGCAATCCTTAAATTATTCAATAGTTGTACGCATCCCCATAGGGTTAACCGTGTAACTCCATTCGGCCCACATGTTCTCCATTTCTTAGTAGAAATGGTACTTTCTTTATGAGATAAAAGTTTGATAAGGTGTCTCAACACGACTAACGTGTTCTCTGGTTCGGCTATCCCCATTCTTTCCAGAACTATCCTATACACTTCTTCTTCTTGAATATTCCAAGCCATCAATAATTTCAAAACGAGTCTTGCTATATATACTTATAGCTTTATCTGTGGCTAATCACAAGAATTTCTTGGATTTGTTCATTACTACTCAAAATTATCTTCTAGTAAATGTCCCAAAAATTAATTCTTCATGTGGTAGCTACCTTACCCAATCTTGCTCCTTATTACTAAGCTTAAGGGAGAATGACAAGTAAAGATCAATAAAAGTTTCATCCATGCCACTTTCATGTGTCTTCGCACAAGTGCATGCCTATTCTTTCACAAATTTCTATATTGTGATAAAAAAACGTAAGCAAGCGTGCGAGACGACTCCAAATATAAAAGGATAAAAAACGATGAGACGTTGAAGGACCATAAAGTAGAATGGTTAACGAGGGCATTAAGGGGTGATTAGGGAACAAGGGGGTGAGACACCAAACGCGTTTCGCTCATAATGAGCTCATCGGTGGTGTGGGTTTAGATACAGATGGAGGGGGTGAGCAAGGCTTTATAGAGGGGAAATTTGAGGTGGGATGTCTTTTTGGGGGGAAAAAGGAAAGTTAATGGCAATGTACTCAAGTACATAGGGAATGAGTAAGGGTAGAAGGGGTGGTACTTGCTTTAATGGTAAGAGGTAGACAAGTTGTACCCAAAAAAGACTTTAATTACTTGCAAAGAATGGTGAGGGTGTGATTAAATGCCAAAAATTAAAGAGGGGGAGGGGGGGGGGGGGTGTGGGGGTGTGATTTGATGCCAACAAATGTAGGGGGGAGAATTTAAGCGAGCAAGCAAACGATGTATTTGGTAAGCGAGGCTTTGCAAAAACGGGAGGAAGACAGGGGATCATTGGATATGAGTTAAAGAGGGTATGCCAAAACTATGGGGAGTATGGAGAGCTATATTAGGGTGGGGAAAGCAATTTGTGAGGATTTGATGGAGAAAGGCAAAAATAGGAGGGAAGAAGTTAAGTGATAGCGTGGAAGGTAGGTACCAACCACTACTTACCACTATGAGCAAGACCATCATAGAGGGCCGCTACATCAAAGGTTAGGGTGTTCATCGGGGTGGTGTAAGGCATGTACAAGAAGTTTATGGATGCTGGGCCGCGAAGTCCAACAAATGGTGGGTCTAGGTAGGTGTGAGAGTGTGGGGTTGCACTGGCAAGCCCGAGCAATGGGGTTACTGATACAGTGAGAGGGTGATAGCCTTCTTGTGGAAGGCATGAAAGGTAGCTTGAAGGTCATGGGAGGTGTTTTCTTAAGTCGGAGTGATGGTTCCAAGAGGGAAGTACGGACCTGATAGGTGACTTTGTTGAACACATTATGCAAAAACCCTTGTGGGTAGCCTTTTGTCCTAAGGCGTTTGTAGAAGAGGCTGCTGATAATGAGGTAGCCATCCAAGGAGATTTCCCTAATGATATATCTTTTGAGTTCATTGATGATGAAGGACACTTTTTGATGCGTAGGGTGCCAAGAGATCCAAGGGATGTAGTTATAGGCGTTTAGGGGTTTTTGGTGGCAATGGGAGTCCAAGAGGCTTGAGGAGGCAAAATTGGTACCTTTATAAAATTCTATGTCGAGGATAGTGGCATGGTAGGGAGAAATGTGGCTTGAGATTTTAATGTGTTCTTGAAGTGGTTTCCCATAATCTTTCAAAAGAGAGGTGAGGGAAGTCAAAGAGCCAACCCATAAACCAAAGGCATAGGCATGCATACACTACGGCAAAATTGGAACCCATAGCCGTGCCCTTAACTTGCTTCCAAAACTTTCCTTGGAAGGTAATGTAGTGGTGCGATAAGATGAGAGCCGCCAGAGAGAGGATAAAGCGAGTTTTAGGGGGGTCGAAATGGGTAGCTATGGAGGCTTTGAGGGCTAAGAGTCCTTGGTTGATAGGGATACTGGGATATAGAGCCTCAACATCAAAAGTGAAAAGGAGGGTATTGGGTGGGAGGGGGAGATTGTTAAGGTCTTGGATGAGGGTGAGAGAGTTTTTAAGGTTTTGCTTATACGTGAGGAGGATAGGGAAAAGTACAAAGTGAAGCCATATGGAGGCTTTTTCAAAAATATAGCCTTTGTAGGAGCAAATAGGCCGTGTGACAAGGGAGGGTTTGTGGAGATTTTAGATGAAGTAGATGGGGCATGGTTTAAGCTGCTTGTTAAGGGGTGAGAGGATGAAGTTACGTTCTAATGATGGTAATGCCGAAAATTGGATGGAAAGGGAGGAGAGGGGGGAGGCAATAAAGGGAAAGGGGATGGTAGCGCAAGGCTCATAAGTGGAGGTATTGAGGCGGTCCGGGGCGGGCAACAAGAAGAGTGGCCTCTAAGCACCCTTGTAGGCTCCTTTGCTGCTCAATTGGGTTGGGGTTGGAAAAAAAAACAAACATACACACAAACCCGCAACCTAACCCTACACAAATTTGGGGCACCACCTAGTTTTGGATGCGAACTAGGACGCGTAAAGAGAGAGAGAGAGAGAGAGAGAGAGAGAGAGAGAGAGAGAGAGAGAGAGTGCTCGGGTTGCTTTGAAATGTATTGGCAATGATCAAGCAAACACAATTATATATGTAAGAAAGAGAGAGAAGAGGGAGGGGGTGCTTGTTGCCTTCTTACAAATCTGTCATGACCGATCAAAGTGAGATTAGTATTTGTTCAACATAGCTTGAGTAAATTTCACCACAACACATCACAAGAAAAGCCACCCAAATCACTGTCTTAAGGCCAGGGGAGTCCTCTCCACCCTGTCACCCTCTTACAATATGTGGGATTTATGGCTAAATTGATGACAACACCCAGACACAAGCTATCAAGAACTAAAAAAATCACCAAGACACTTACACATCATTGTTGTCCATTACTTCACATTGGAAGAGAGACAAAGTATCCAAGCTTAGTCCAAATCCACCCTCCTTGATTCAACAAATGTTGGGCTTACACTAGTAGGAGGAATGATAGATTTTCCACTCTCAATTGAATGATCTCTCTCTCTCTTACAATGGCATAGAGTTCCCTTGCTAATAACCCCTAATACAACACATGCATATGCATAAGACAATGAGCTTCCACTCAAGAGCTCCTTCTAGAGAGGTTGAGCTTGGATTCTCAAGCTATAGCATAGTGCTCTTGCTTATGGCTCCCCCTTTGTGCTAGCTACACCCTCCTTTTATAGCAATTTTGAAGGCTAGGGTTACTCCTCTAACCATGGTTGGGTTATATTTTCAGCACTTATCTAATTTCTTTTGCTTGGAATTATCAAGAAGTTGGTGTGGATAGATGAAGAAGAGAAAGAGGAGAGAAGTGGAGGTGATAGGATTTTTCATAGTAGGTTAGTGTTAGTAAATTAGTAGAGTTAGTTATTTTATTGATTTACAAATGGAATTGGATATTTACAATGGGAGTATCCAAGTAGGATACAAATAAGGAAGAAAAAACTCTTAATAGGTAAGAAAAAATGGATTTCTTACAATGTTGATGCTCCAAGTGTCTTGAGTAGGGTCAATTTTGACGCTTGTTGACGGTCCACTAGCTTTGACGATACGTTCTTTTTCACTCTTGACCTTCCTTTGGGAGCCAAGGTAATTGAATATGAGTAATCAATCACCATGATGCTGTCTTTCAAGAGAAGAGGCTGAATTTTATGGTTTTTTGATAGATATGGGTAATATGGATGAGGAAAAATAAGACTAGGTGGTCAATTTTGGAATGGAAGTGTGTGTAGGAAACATGAGTTCACCATGGTTTCTCTTATTCTTCAAGGTTTAGAAGAAGATGAGTAGGGTGCAGAGAGGAGTGGTGAGAGAGGTGGGGATGATGAGTGGAGAGGTGTGTGTGAAAGAGGAAAATGATAAAGTGGAAGAGGGAGTGTGGCTGCATAGCATGGGTAAACTGGGGTCCACCAATAAAATCATAGCTCACAGCTCGTAGCTCAAAAAAATATGAAAAAAATTTGAGGTGAAAGTTCATCTCACGAGCTACAACTTTTGTTTGTATCACCTTTCCAAATTTGGGGAGCATGTGATCTTTAAAATTTCAGCAAAACCGACTGTTTTTTCCACTGCACAAGGTCCTTGTGAGGTCCTTCTTTGGATGATTCTTTTGAATACCTCCAAGAGTGAGCTCCCCATGGTGCATGCATGCATGCCACATACCCTTGACCTTATTTGGTATGTCTATAATTGAAGATATTGTTGAGATCATGATATAAGTGAATAGTACAACTAAGAAAATCAAATATTTAGGGGTCTAAAAAAATATGTACATGTCAAATATAAATAATATAGGTGGAAAAAATATAAAGGGGTCAAAATAAATTTCTCTCGTTATAAGTCTACCATAAAAAGATGAATATTTTTGGTGTTCTAATTTATGAGAGTAAAAGAGAATAGATGTAGGAAGGAAAAATCACAATAGTGAAAAAATATACACATAAATAAAACTAGTTTTTTTGGATTTTTGTTGGGATGGAGTTACACCAAAAGTAAGAGAAGCTTGCATGAAATTATTTTTATATGGAATAAAGAGTATGACAAATGGTAAGAAAGAATATGTTAATGGTGAGTCAATGTACATAGCATAAATAACACACCATAGGTATAAATATTTAAATAAATACCAAAATAATTATGAAAAATCCTTTTATTTAGACCCTATATACAATGAAATATTTGCACACAAATGGGCCATAATATACTTATATTTTTTATTTTTTTGGCTCAACTAGCCCAGTGACTAGCTAGTTGAGGATTTTTAAGAAGATATAGAAAAAGTCCCCTAGCTCACACACACCTATATACAGTGAAATGGTAGGTATATCCACAGTGTTTGGATGATTTTGGTAGGGTGGGTTAACTCACTATGGCAATTACGGAGAGCCAAAAAACGGCTATCAGTATCATTGAGGTGGGTGAGGGCATTACTTTCATACCAATCCAAGGGTAAGATGGCCAAGCCTAAGTTCTTGTCCGCGGGTTTTATCACAATTGAAGGGTCCAATTTGAGGCTACATAAGGCTTGTGCGACGAATCGGGGAGGCTTTGAAGGTGGGAAGAAATTAGAGTAGAGAAGGCGGCTAAGGTTAAGAAAGTTATTGTGTAAGATTAAATTGAGAGCGGGGTTTTCCAAAAAGGATTAGGTATCTTGAAAGGGGAAGGTAGAGGGGTTGGATGATTCTTGAAAAAAAGTTTTAGGTTGAGAATTCTTGCCATGACGCCATGTGCCTTAAGAAGTGAAGAGGGGGAAGGATTAGGGGGGGGGGGGGGGGGGGATGTACTTTAAACCTAAAGCTAGGCACCGCTTTTCCGGGAGAGAGAGTACCTTAGGCGTAAGGTTGTGCACTTTAAAATTAGAAACCCCATTATCAAATGAAAATGCTTTAAGATTACCAAAAAGGAGAAGCTTGTAGCCATGCAGGTTTGTGAGGGGTAGCCAAAACTTTCTTCTCACTCGCCCTTTGGAGGTTGGGGGCTCAAGGTATTCTTTGTCAAAAGGTATTGTAGAGGCGGTGTTGGAGATCCAAAGGTTAGGGAGGAGGGGGGGCTTGGAGAAGAAAAGATGAACCCATGTGGTGGGGTGTTGTAGCCCTAGTCCCTCCTCCCTTTCACTTTTCCCGAGTGCTTTGAATTGTAGTGGGAGGTGTGATGTTGAGATGAGGCTTTCTTGAGGGAGGAGGAGGAAACCGGCGGTAGAGCGGGGTGGGAAGTGGTGGGGTGTTGGGGGCTACGAGGTTTAAGAGGGTAGGCAGGATTGATAGGTGTGTTGAGGTTGTGGACGAAGTTGGGTTTTTTCTTGCAAGGAGAAGAGTCTTTGTGGGGAGATTCTAAAGGTCGTTTATAGGCTAAGGCTTGATGTTTTGATGGGAAGGGGGTGGGGTGGATATAGGGTCTAGGGGATTTGAAGGGTTTTTTTGGAAGGGGGGTAGAAGGTTCTATGTGGAGATAAGAAAGGTTTTTTGGGAGGGGGATAGGGCTTGCTTGGTAAAGGGGGGGAGGGAAAGCGAGGTTTAGTGTGATTTGAACTTAAGTGCTCCGTTACCACTTGCTCCACAAGCTCTTTAATAGTTTTCTCTTTAGGGAGAGAAAGGACTTCTTCTTCCAAGGTATTGATGGATCTTTTACGTGCATGTATGGCATCTTCCTCCTTGGTAGCATTAAGATGGGCATTCAAAATGTAAGTTTGGATTTCGAAGAGGAAGAGGTTGAGAGAGTAGGTTTTCCATTCTGTAAGCTTGAGACTCCAATCTTCTTTTGACAATTGGGGGATGGAAATTAAGCGCAACCTATTGTTGAGATCATTGAAGCGCTCTTCAACAAGAGAGTGGTACCCATCCAAATAAGATTGGAGGTTATTTATGAGTATAGTTTGTGCCTTCGCACAAGTGCATGCCTATTCTTTCACAAATTTCTATATTGTTCATTTCCAACTTTACTCACACTTCCCACTTACTTAAATCCCAGGGACAAGTATAGGTTTCTGGAAATAAGAGCTCCCTAAAATGTTCCAGCATAGCAAGCCTTCGCTCTAGCATAGCAGTTTCCATCCTCTCATAGATAATCTGTTGAATTTCTTCTGGCAGATCCCAAGCCATCTTGAATTTTTTTGAATAATTTATTGGAACATCAAGACTTCATTTTGGGTGTAGAATAGACTGAGTTATTTTTCCCTCATGCATTAATCCAAACTTCCAAAATTCTGAATTCCAAGGTCCAAGATTCAAAATTAGGCTCTGATACCACTTGAGAGGACCATACCAAGACTCGACCCCACTCACCTCCCTCAGTCCTCCACGCCGTTCTAGGGAATGATGTAGATCTATCTGCATGTATCCCTCCCACTTGGGACCGACACTCAGACAGGACTCCGGTCTATCTCGAATGCCAACCCAAGGGGGTACATCCCTTCATTCAAAGATTCTATCCGCTTCTCATAATCAATATGTCCTTGACAACTTTTCGCACCCAAAATCGTGGTCCTTAGTCTTGATTCTTTTGATCTTTAACTTGAGAATCTGCTCTTGTTTTCTTGTTCTCCCTTGGCTCATGGAGATAACTCCTTTTTCCTGACAAGCAAGCACGATAGTTATCACTTTCCCCTAAGAAGAGGGATGTTGCAATCCTACCTGGTCTCGCTCGTTCCCGATTACCCATTTTTATCCCACGTAGTCCTGGTGTTTAACATTAAATTTTTAAATCAACATCCGGCCATCTGACCCTCCGAATCCGCCCACCCACCAAACCATTTCATGAAAATCCCTTCCCCAGGTAGTACTTAACTACTACAAAATTAGGAAGACAGCAGTCTATCGAACATCATCAGACAACAAGCAGCATGCAGTTTGTTGCATACCCTCCTTCAGGAAAATTCATCTGGTTATTCCCACCACATCTTTATTTAGAAACTTTTAATTCATTTCCTTTCCTTTATCTGCTATAATTATGTGTAACTAGTTTCGTAACTAATCATGCAACACATTTAGTTTCAACCAATTCATCTTGCCTCCCCATTCACGACCAAGATAATTGGTTACAAGCCATCAAAATGGCGGCACCTTCACAATATTTCGCAGAATTAAGTGTTTGGGAAAGGCTCATCAAGTAATTTAATCATTCCTTCCTAAGCATTTTATTTCGAGAGGTACAGCACCATCTGGTGACAAATGTACACGATAGCCCCTATATTCCTAGCCTTTTTAGTTCCTTTTTAAGCAACCAAATTGAACAAATTTCCTTAATTAAATTCACATCATCCTCCCTAAGTATGACCTTCTCATCCAACTATTAGCAGCAGGCCATACCCTGATTATGGCCGATTTCCAATAAGAAACCGCGGATACTTCACCCAGCGGGCAAAAATAAAACAAACCCATTCATCCCTTATCCCTCGGGCATGAATGACCTAGGTATAAAAACTTGCCGGTTTACACCGCCCTAGCCAAAAAGGGCCAATCTCGGTCAAGTTCCCGAAGAGAATCCTCCCTGGCTTTTCTATCAAATTGACCCCAAGAAGATCCATCTTGGTTTCCGGTCATTTCCATACAATCTTCAAAACTCCTAGTTAAACCTATGTTTTGCAATGGGCTATCCCTATCACCTCTCGAGATTGATTTTTAACTCCTAGTTGGTAATTCCTAGGTTCATTTATTTATCAACTTTAATTCTTACTTTCATTAATTATCTACCAACCAAGTTTATTACAAGCGAGTTTTTGCCATAGGAATTTGATGGTTTATGTCTCTTCAAAAATGCCAATTTTTAAAGTTCAATCCCCATTTTGTATGATTTCTAGGTTTTTGCAATCCTTTGCCATCCATGAGGCATTCCATGGAAGCTTGTAGAGTTTTCGGTTCAAACAACATGGAGGTCAATTCCGCGAAGTTATCCCCTATCTCTCCCATCCCATATTTGCAAACAAACTTGAAATTGACAACTTTAAAAATACTCTTCAATACCAAAAATTGAAGTAGTTCTATCGAGCTTAAACAACTACTCTTTTCTTATGGTGCCTAGCTTTCCATTTAGGAAGCTAAAAGGTCGTCCTATAATTTATGAGTTTTCGAGCTTTCCATTAAAGCTTAAACCTAAAATACAAGGTAGTCACTACAGCTTACACCTAAGTGAAAAGTTACCATTAATGCTTATAAGGCTTAAGAGTGCAAATCTACCTTTGAAGTTTAACTTAATGATCCATAGATACTCTTAGCACTTATCCCTAATTGCGAGGTTTTCATTAAAGCTTAAACCTAAAATACAAGGCAGTCACTAAAGCTTACACCTAAGTGAAAAGTTACCATTAAAGCTTAGCTTAAGAGTGCAAATCTACCTTTGAAGCTTAACTTTATGATGGATAGATACTGTTAGCACTTAATCCTAATTGCGAGGTTTCTATTAAAGCTTAAACCTAAAATACAAGGTAGTCACTAAAGCTTACACCTAAGTGCAATGTTACCATTAAAACTTAGCTTATGAGTGCAAATCTACCTTTGAAGCTTAACTTTATTGTGCATAGATACTCTTATCACTTAACCCTAATTGCGAGGTTTTCATTAAAGCTAAAACCTAAAAATACAAGGTAGTCACTAGAGCTTACACCTAAGTGAAAAATTACCATTAAAGCTTAGCTTACGAGTGAAAATCTACCTTTGAAGCTTAACTTTATGATGCATAGATACTCTTATCACTTAACCCTAATTGCAAGGTTTCCATTAAAGCTTGAACCTAAAAATACAAGGTAGTCAGTAAATCTTACACCTAAGTGTAAAGTGACCATTAAAGCTTAGCTTACGAGTGCAAATCTACCTTTGAAGCCTAACTTTATGATGCATAGATACTCTTATCACTTAACCCTAGTTCTGAGGTTTCTATTAAAGCTTAAATCTAAAATACAAGATAGTCACTAAAGCTTACATCTACGTGCAACGTTACCATTAAAGCTTAGCTTACGAGTGCAAATCTACCTTTGAAGTTTAACTTAATGATGCATAACTACCATTAATACTTAACCCTAATTCCAAAGTTACCATTAAAGCTTAAACCTAAAATGATGCACATGAAACTTCCTAATATTTAAAACACATAGATTAATCAATCCTACTAGAAATAAAGATTACCTCCTCTAAACAAGAGGGGAGTGGGATTGAAGTCCTTCTTGAAGAGATGTGAGACTCAAGGATGAAGAAAAGGGATTTAGGATGAAGAGGAAGGAGAGAGGAGCTTCTTCACAAAACCCTCAAGGGTTTGGCCTTCAAGAGAGGGAGAGAGCAAGAGCAAGGTTTAATGGAAACCTTGATTTACTTAAGCATAATTTTGAGCATGGAAAGTATGCAAATAGCTTAGCAATATGAGTGTAAAATTACAAAGGAGAGGGGATGCTTATATATAAATTGGTGGGTATTGTCTTCTCAATTCCTATTGGACCCCAATTCTCTTCTTGCTATTGGACCCTAATTCTCTTCTCAATTCCTATTGGACCCAACTTCTCTTCTCAATTGCTATTGGACCCCAATACTCTTCTTAACTCTTATCTCTTAAATTTATCTTTCAATCAAGTTAGTCCCTTTTTCTCCCAGTTCTCGACATAGATCAGTTCCCGTGCGGCTTTTTGACGAAGAAGTATAAAAATAATCTTAATCTTTTTGAAAAAATATGGGGATGATGTAATTTCTTATCCAAAATATCTTTGTCTTTTCATTATGGAGTAAAGTCTCGTTGTCCGCATGACTTCTTTGTCGGTCTCAATTGCTCTTGGACCCTAATTCTCTTCTCAATTGCTATTGGACCCAACTTCTCTTCTCAATTGCTATTGGACCCCAATTCTCTTCTCAATCCCTATTGGACCCCAATACTCTTCTTAACTCTTATCTCTTAAATTTATCTTTCAATCAAGTTAGTCTCTTTTTGTCCCAGTTCTCGATCTACATCAGTTCCCGTGCAACTTTTTGACGAAGAAGTATAAAAATAATCTTAATCTTTTTGAAAAAATATGGAGATGATGTAATTTCTTATCCGAAATATCTTTGTCTTTTCATTATGGAGTAAAGTCTCGTTGTCCGCATGACTTCTTTGTTGGTCTTGTTGTTTCTAAATGATTTTCTAGGCTGAAAAAGTTTTGAATGGCTCTAGGGTTTAGGGAGGGACCTTACAAAATAGATAAGTAAGTCTTCAAAAAATCTCTACAACCTTCCATCAAACGAACGATGCAGGAGATTCAAAGAACTTCACATTGCTTAGAATAGGAAGCTTCCGCCAACAAATGCCAATAATAAGCAAATTGGTTAAAATTGCTTATATCTTCATCTTGCACAACATAAATCTTTTCCATGCATTGACTGTGTATGCATAATAGGGCTACATTACAAGGCATGCATAGGCACCAATTTTGATTGCCTAAGCACGACCAATACCCTTGGTGATACCCAGGTGTAGCACTCTTTTTGGCACCCATACTTGTTGAGGTTGGCTCTTGGGTACCCAAATTTTCTCGACTCCTTTCATAGGCTAGCTAGATGGAGTATTTAATGGAGTAGTGGTCGTATTTGTGACTAGTGACTTCTGCTTCCTAGATGGGAGATTACCGAGAGATCATTTCCATTCTTCCTTACTCTATGCAAATGGTATTCTTGGTTGTCCACCTTTAAGTGCAAGTTCTAGCATTCAGGCATCCCAATCTTATACTGCTTTGTAGGTTCTCATCCATGGAACCCCTAGTAGTAGGTCTTCATTTATGTGTTCCTCCACAATACATATGAAGGTATGCGGGCAGGAAAATACATGAACCATAATATTCAAGTTAATTAGTGTTGGAGTGATTCATTTGTTACAGCCTTTGACAGTGGCTCGACAATACTCAAGTGGTTGAGTAGTTTACTTGAGATAAGTTGAGTAAATGATAGCATTGGCTCAAACTCATGTGTCCGCTAAAGCTTTCACTTTGTATCCCTTTTTCAGATTCACGTTAATCCGCATATCAAGACCATCCATCCACTCGTCATCAATCTCTACCTCATCCTCAACTATGGGCTGAAATTGGAGAGTATTGAGTGGTACAACTTGTAGAACAGGTTGTCTTGAAAATTTTTGTTTAAGAATCCGAATGCAAGCCTCCTCCTGAGCCTCATCTATCACATGTTGTTGTTTAAGCTTTCTTTCCTTGGCTGCATGCATTCTCTACAAAAGCTCATTAGTGAAGGGAGGATCGTATTTACGGAGCCGACATCCAATAATCCAATTTGCCATAATTTTTCTGTCTAATATAGCTAACTTGACTGCACCGCTCAGTGAAACATCTTCAATGACAAAAGGACCATGTCCTTTTTTCTTGAATTTGGGTACAAGTTGTTTCAATGAATATACTGAGATTAAGTCCCTTGGTTTGAAAACTTTGGTCAGCAGTTGTGAGTCAAAGAATTGTTTTTGTTTTTGTTTTTGTGCATAGATGTGAGCAATGGCTGCTAATCATTGTTCATCTAATTGTTCCAAATCTTCAAGTGATGCCGACAATTTGTGTCCCTTCCATTCTAACTCAGTAGCAACTCCGAGAGTGGCTAATAAGAATTCCATTGGCAAGAGTGCATCCAAGACATAGACCAAATTAAAAAGAGTTGTGTTCAAAGTTGTTTTGAAGGAAACTCGATAAGCCCATAAGGCAAAATGAAGATGCATTTCCTAGTCTGTCCTACATGAACTAAAATTTTTAGCTAGTACAGAGCTCAAAATTTTGTTCATATGTTGTGCTTGACCATTCTCTTGAGGATGATAAGGAGCAGATTTGTTAGACAAAGCAGAATTTTGAAAGTGCCCAAAATTGAAATCTATGAGTACCTATGCGTAGCTTATGTCACTACTATTCTAATGACTACCTGCAGGCAAAAAATAGACGTCGTTTGATATACTTACGATCGCAAATAGCTCGTAGATGCGTGAGCATGTTCGGTCCATTCCATGAGGAATGCTTGGCGTTGTGGCATAGCTCTTGCCGAGGCTAACGCAATAGTGCAGTCGAATCCACAGTGCAATGAACGAGCGGGGAGTAGCACCAGGATGAAGCTCACTCTCTCTCTCTCTCTCTTCCTCTCTCACACATAGTAGACGACAATGCTAAAAACTATGATTATAATAAAATTTTTGTGTCCTTACAAAAATTACCTAGGTACCTTATATACTAAGGATACCTTAGGTTAACCTAAAATAGAGTTTGAGGGGTCAAATGGCTTGGTATTTACAATCTGGAAGTGCCATTGCACCTAGGCTTCTGCAACTAGACTACCTACTTATTACAAATGATGTTTCTAACCATAATTCGTAACATTCCATAACTCTCAAAGAATAAGGCTTTGTTGAGTTATGCCGTGTTGTTGACCTAGCCGTGAACACTCCCCCCCCTCCTAATTCATGTCGTCCCTGACATGACCTGGTTGTCGATGTCGGTGCGGTGTTGGTTGTCGTTTTGCTCGTGTAAAGAAAGTATAGGTTGTAGCCTTTGGCATGATCTTGTCGTGTTCGTCCAATCCGATGTACATAGTCCACATGATTTAGGAAAATCATAATTGATGACAAGATTTAAGTCTTTCACATCCATGCTCCGAGTTGCAACATCTGTGTCTGTCATCATAAGTGTATTGCCAGATCTAAATTCAGAAAGAACCCAATTTGGTTTAGCTTGACTCTTATTATCATGGATAGAGAAAGCTCAATCCATCACTTACTCCAACGAATATATCATTTAAGAGTATTTGTGATTCTCAAAAACAACTTCTACAATCTATAGAATTGAGTGATTGGCTTTCAGATCTTGTGAGCCAATGACAATTTTGTGAGGATTCTGTAGAAATTGTCTGGCTAAACCTTCAACTTCTTTAGGCCAAGTTACACTTCAATGGAAGTCTGTATGTCAGGTCGAATCTGGGAGATAGTTGGGATTTGAGGGTCCAAACCCATGTTCAGCATTCCATCCGCTTCATCAAGGACAAGATATGTAACCCTGTGAAGGTTGGTTTTGTCTACCATTTGTTCCTGCATCAAGGTGATCAAATCCGTATTTACCATTGTTAGCTTTTGTGTACTTTGTAAATCATTACACTGTTCCTACTTGATACATGACTTAAATAAATCTTGACAAACCCCAGTTAGTTCCCCAAGTTAGTAATTTGCATCAAAAGGGCTTTATCTGACATCATTCGCGATAGATGCCCATCTATGTGCTATCATGGTCCATTTGTCCCAAAATTCATATACATGATGTACCAGATATGTAGATGGCTATAATGGCTTCATGTTTGAAAAAATTGCAGCTTTGGCTAGCTAGGTTTTTGTTTCCTTCCCCCCTTTTTTTTGAACCCTTAGCTTGTATTCTCTATTCATAGCCTCCTGACAGTGTTTGGATTGATTTGGACTTGAATTTTACTTTCTCGGCTCACTTTTTGGATTTCAGTCTCAAAAATGACTGATGGGCATCTTTGGCACCTTCTAGCTACCAAACACATGTAGAACCAATGATGATGATCAAAATTGGGCTTGACCTTGGTTGCTCATGCAGATATCAATCACAAAAGATGACTTAGCTATCATTTTTACCGCCCTTATTTCGCTTGTCAGTACTGTTAGTCCTTTTTGTTTGTTAGGCTTCATTAAGTCACATACAAGATAAAAGATTTACAGTATAAAGAAATTCCCTGTATATGGCCTTGTAGTCACATGAAGTGTTTGATAACAACTTTACACTTGATGGGTGCATTTGTTTAGTGAATCACCAACTTTCTTTGTCCTTGTAGTCCATTCTAGATTTTTATGACCATTCTAAGTCATGTTTGGGCCTCATGTTGTTGTTGAAGGCTGATTTGCATTCTTTCTTACCTCTGACGTTACCATGTGCGTATGGCATTTGAGACATGGTTCGTGAAGTGTCATCATTTCCTTGGACCCTCTTTGCTTTCTACGGCTCAATGCACATTTCTTAGGTCCTTGAGAGTCAAGAAGAGTCGAGGCTCCATTCACTCGCTCATAGATGAGAATGGGAATGTTACATAGGACCAAGAAAAGATGGCCAGGATTATGCTTGACCATCTAAGCCGCAATATTAGCCAGCCAAAGAAGCGCTCTCAAGAGGTGGCAGAAGCCCAAGTGACCTTCCTCAGGAGTGTCAAAATAAGAAAACTCCACCACCTGGCACTAATCAGCTTGAAATGTCCCTTTTTTGAAGAGGAATGCTCACTTGCATTGCAAGTTCTTGGCAAGGTAAAGTCCTTTGGGTGGGACGGCTGGAATTCTTCAAGGACTTCTGGGAGGACCTTAAGGTCCCCGTCACATGTATGGCCGAACAAGATTTTGTCAGTGGGTCATTGGATTCCAATGTAAAGAGAGGCCTTATCAAGCCTATCCCAAAATAGGTGTGGTGTTTGCATCTTAAGAACTTTCATCCCATAACTATGATTTTGGTGGCTTAAAAAATCATTGCCAAGGCTGTCACTCTTAGAATCCCCCCCTTGCACGAATTTATCAAAGGAAGATTAATATATCACAATATCGTGACGGCAATGGTGGGCATTGAGTACGCAGTCTTCACAAAGCAAAAGTGTATTTTACTTCAAATTGACCTAGAAAAGGCCTATGATAGGATTATGTGGTCCTTTATTGAAGATTTCATGGAAACCACTGGGCTTTTGGCCTCACCTCTATCAACTCTACACACTCTAGGTGCATGCATCCATTATGAGCTCTTATTCAATTAAAGAGTTGTGGACTCCTTTGAAGCCAAAAGGTCTATCAAGAAAGGGTGCCCCTAGCCCCTCTTTTATTTTCTATTGGGCCGCATCCTCTAATTACGATGCTCAAAGATATGCTGAGTGAGGGGTAATTCAAGGTTTGACTTTGCCCAACAAAGACTAGCTTCTGTCCAAGTTGTTTGTGGATGACTCCCTCCTCTTTTTGAAAGCCTACCTTCAGGTACTCAGGAAGGCTCTAGAGATTGTGCAAATATTTTCTTTGGCTTCGGGATCAAAGTGTAGTATTGAAAAGTCTAGATTGACATCTCTGACAAAAAAATGATACATTTGATCCATCACTCTGGTTAGGGGAGACTGTGTCTAAAGGAAGCATATTATGGCATTTGGGTACCCCCTTGGTGGTGGACATTACACACAATCAAAGGTTCTAGTGGGTCCTCGAGAAGATCCAAAAAAAAAGAGAAGATGGGAGTTTGTGTTGCTTCCCTTCCCGAGTTGAGTCAGAGTGATCAACTCGTTTATGCTTCCCTATATTGGCTTCATCAGCCCACTCCTGGTGGAGCCATAAAGGCCTTGGGTGCTAGTCCAATGCATAATTTTACCCTAGGTATATAAGGCAGTGTGTAAAAGAAATTAGGGTTCTCAAGCTTATTTGGTGAGACCACTCTTTGGTGAGAGATCTTGAGGTGTGTGGCTATGGATTCCTTGAGCTTCTCCTTGCTCGTGTGACTTGATTAACACTAATCAATGCTTAATTCTCTTTCACTATGCCTCTCTCATACTTCTTGTGATTTATAATGATGCTTTGATTAGCTAGATCGTAACTAATTAGTGGTTAATCCCTCTTTAATCTTATGTGATTGCCCTCTTTTGCTTGTGTGTGCATCTAGGTTTGATTAGAGTGTGGTGCTCGATAGATCTATGTGTGTGTGTGTGTGTGTGCTTGTGATTAGTGTGTTGCATGATAGGATTAGTGTTGTGTGCGTCTTGCAATTGTTAGTGTGTGTGATTGGGTTGATTGGAGGTGAAGGGAAGTGGATGTGGAGATTGCCAATCATTGTGGATTAGCTCCTCCATAGGCCGAGAAGCTCACCTCATAGAGTCACCATTTGTGTTGCCATGATTAGCTCACTAATTGTGTGAGTGTTTCCATGCCCTAGTCCTTGGGTATCTCATCTCTTTGGATTGATAATTTTGTTGGTTATTGGAGCTATGCTACAATGGTACCCCCAACATTTGGCACCGTTGCCATGGACGTGGCCTACGCTAGTGTAATTATGGCTTAATCGGATATGTTTCTTCACTAACTTCACTTTTGTGTTTATGGTTCTGTGGATTTTGGATGTGTGTGCATGAAGCAATGTGTTCATTTTTGCCTAATTTATCACCATATCTTGCCAATTGTGTGCCTACACACTCCAATTTCACACTAATCCCTTGCTAATTTCACTAAATTTTTCTAGCTTATACACTAATTTTCTACTAAGGATTGGAGCTTTCAACCGTTCAACCAATCTTCATTGGCGAGGTAAACAAGGTGGTATTCTCAACATCCCTAGAATCTAAACATGTGTAGAGATGCCATGATGATGCTATGTTATGCTCTGCTAATTAACACCATGACAATGCTATGGTATGCTATGTTAATTACAACGTATCGAGGCTATGTTATGCTTTGAATTTTTTTTGAAATGTTCATTTTCATGCCGTCATAATGCCGAAAATTTTCAAACTTGGAGGCGTATGGAATTGATAAGTTCAATTGCTAATTGGTGAATGTACATTGCTAATTGTGTGCCTAATTGATCTAATTGCATGCTTGAATGGTCAATTGCAAGTGTATGTGCACTAAAATCAAGTATGTGTATGCCTAATTTTAGGCGTGTGTGCAGTATTTTGCCCTTGTTTGCGCACCTAAATATTGGTAAAAACTGCCAATTATTAGTGTGTGTGTGTGTGTGTGTGCCTAAAGAGTGCTTAATGTGCATGATTAATTCAATTTTTGATTGCATAATTGATATGTATAATGGTTAATTGCTGCGTTTTTTAGCTCAAAACAGGGATTTACACACTCCAAATGTGTAATTTTTAACCTAATTTTGTCGGTTTAATTGCTTCATTTTGACTTTTATTGGTGAAATTATTTGGCAATTGAATTGATATGCTAATTGTGATTTGATTTGATTTGACTACACTAATCTCCTATGTGTGGAGAATTTTTTTAAGAAAAAGGGTGTTTTTTGGGTAATTTTTTGCAAATGTTTTACTAATTTTTGCATTAATTTTTGCTTAATTCCGTAAACATTTGATATCTTGTGATTTTGACGAGCTATTTTGTGTGTGTATGTATGGCATCATTTTGAGCACATTTGTGTCCTCCTTGGTTGAGTTTTGAGCATTTCGCTATTTTTGAGGATCGGGTTGTTGATTTTGTCATAATTGACATTTTCGACAAAAATTGCTATTTTTGGAGTTTTTATGCGTGTCAAAAATGTTTGATTGTGATTGTCGATGATTTTTTGAGATTTCTAGAGATTTTCAAGAATTTTTTAGATTTTCGGGTGATTTTTAGCGTTTTTGGCTAATCTTCGGACTAAATTTGGCTTTTTGAGCGTTAAAAAAATAAAAATTTGAAAATTTGCTTCAACGAGCGCCGCCGGCAGTTGATTTTGAGCTTGGGTGCAGGTTTTGGCAAATTTCGACGTTTGTGCGGACTGGACGGTCAAACTTCAAGCTTCGGCTTTGGATAAAACGAACCTGTCTTTTCAAGCAGACCAAGCTTACAGCTACCTCAATAACGATAAATGCTAAACCTAGGAAACAAACCCAATGGTACAATCACGTATGGGTACCAAAGAAGTTGATTGCTGCACAAGGTAATCAAGCGCAAATTTGGATCGACACAACAAGGAACTCCCAAATGTGAAGCAGATTTGGTTACCCAAGAAATCAAATCCAACTTCAAAAAGACCAATTGTGTTTTGGATAAATAAACAAAGGACGAAAAATGACATATATGGATCTTGGATTCAAACAATATTGTCAATAAAAGCGGCAACACGGACCGGGAGTACAAAGGCACCCATTTTCAATCAAACAACAAGAGGCACAATTAAAATGATTATTATTTCATGGCTCTCCTATTGGTAGTGACTTAACAAGAAACCTCTATATTGAATGTCAATAAGATAATTGCTCATACCCTCCTCTCACACAACATTAATTTTTTCCATGCATTGACCGAGTATGCATATAGAGCCGCATTACATGGCCTGCATTAGCACATATTGATACCAATGCACAATACCCTAAGGCAATACACCGCCATCAGGGAGGACTCCGACTAGGAGAGAGGGGGGGAGGCATTCTCAATGCGAACCGGACAGACTAAGAAAGTACTAGAAGGCCACTGTTTTCTATGTTTTTAGGTTCTAATGCGTTTGATTGTAGAAATTTTTGGTGAAACCAAGTATATATGCGCTTATCTAATGTGATTCTACAAAGATATGAGGAGCCTCTAGGTGTAGGTGTGTGTGTGTGTGTGTGTGTGTATGTGAAAATAGTAGTTTTTATGCAAAAAATGAGAAAAACTGAGCAATCCCCGACCAGAAATATTATGAATGATTGTACATAGAGCGTTATTGTAATGTTTCTTATTTATTTTGATTTATTGGTATTTTTAGTTAATTTAGTTATTTTCCTTTTATTTTTGTTAATTATTTGGAAAAAGCAAAGAAAAATAAGTGAGATGGAGACGAAATGACAAAAGAAAAACATAGGAGTGATCAGTAAGTCAAGGGAAATATATGGTGAAGTTTGGGTGCAATTGAAAAAGCCCGATCCGACCAGTTTTGGGACGAAATGGTAATTTGTTTGGAAACGGGGCAAAGAGAGTCCAACTGGAGAAATTTTTATGCCTAAAGTGCATTTTACGACGAGCTAGGAGCACATGTCAAATTTTGTGGCAAGTGGATCGGGGACCCCCGATATAAGATATTTTGGGCCCCACTTACTACCTCATTTTCATTATTTACAGTTAGAGAGCTTGAGAGACCCCACGGATCTTCTACGGCTTTGTACGATGCACACAAGACACCAATCGGCACCAGACATGACAGGTAGGCTCATTACCATCTACTCTTCTTGTTCTATGCTAACTTCACGCGAAAATCTCACGGTATCGGCAATGTGGCATCAACAGGAAGAGACCAAAACGGCATTGTAACGCAACAACCGCTTACCTGATAGCTACAAGACTTGATAGGGGGTTAACCCCAGGCTAGATGAATATGTTTATGTCCTCCTATGTTGGTTTAGGTCAGCTAAAAAAACCCTAACTTCACGGAGCCTACAGAAATCAATCTAGAACAAGTCGTCAGATTGGCACCAAACTTTATGAGTAGGTGCTCCTCGAGGTTATCTACAAGCCCTAGTAATTGCCTCCATGATCAAAATACCAGAAGTAGGTCAAAACATTGAGGTAGTCTTGAGACACACAATGCGGCATTTGCTCTCATGGCCAAACAGTGCGTTCATTTGCCACCAAACTTCACAGGCATCATCGACAACCAAAATATATGGTCAAACATCAAGAAAAATCATTGCCGACCATCTCCTCACAAAAAGATACAATTTGAGCGACAAATCCCAAAAATGATATCTGTAAGGCCAAAGGCTACACAGAATTCATGGAAAGGTGCCCTACTGCATCTACAAGCTTGGGTGATCAAGCTCAAGAAGAATCATCACGAAAAGTCATCCCTAAATGCGAAAATCCATTTCAGAGCGTGAAATGCCAAAGAGGAAGTCTCTATGCTAATTATCTGACTTTTTACGTTGAAAACTAGCAATTAGGTCTTAGGGCACTTCCACATCTCTTCTACATGCATCAAAACCTAATTTTTGTATTCTAGACATCATACACGTAAGATGTCTCGTTGGCACTTTTATACATGCAAATGCTATTTTTTCCACACCAGCCTCTTCACCATGCATCATATGGCTCACCTACCAAGTCTCATGCAAATTGGACCATATCAAGCCATCATTTAGCCAAAAACTACTAAGTTGGAGTCCTTGGGAAATATATGGACTTATCCATTGGAAAAATGCTCCAAACTCAAAGAAACTTGACACAAGGCATGCACCTAGCATGTACATCTTATCCCCATGCTCATATGTCAGTTTTACAAGAAAAGATATTATACATGTATGATGTCTAAACTTGTAATGGAGAGTTTCTCTCAGCATTCGAGTATCCAAAATTCATTATCATGTCATATATGGACTCTACATGAAGTTTGGGCACCATTGGGCATGTTTTGATTATCATACTCCTCATTTTTTTTAATCGAAGAGTCGAAAATAGCTCCTACGGCTTTGGGCACATGAACACTTGTCCAAATTGATATTTGCACACATCAGAGTAATGTACACATGATAAGCAAGCTAAACATCAAGTTTGAGCAAAAAAAAAGGCAACCGTATGATGTCTAGACCTCTTAAATTGACATGCTACTGTATTTTTGACAACCCCAACACTCGTATCACATCATTTATTAGCTTGCATCAAAGTTTCATCACAATTGGATATCATTTGACCTATATTTACCCACAAGGTGCAAATCTAGATGCACAAACCCCATTCATGGCTTTTGACATCCATTTTCAAGCTCAATTTCAAATATGAGGCTATGGGCACCATGCACATGCTATAGACATCTTATCCTATGAGTTTCAAGCTAATTGTAGCCAAAAGACATCTTACGTGTATGATGTCTCAAAGTGTTAAATTGGCATTTTAATAAGATTTTGACCTACCCAATGCTCTTATCATGTGCTCATGAGTCCTTATAACAAGCTTCAAGCCATTTGAACCTCAAATGTCTTGAAGCATGAGTCCTTATAACAAGCTTCAAGCCATTTTGGGTATTTGAACCTTAAATACCCAAAATATAGCCATATTTTTTTTTTCCCGAGAAAAAGATCCTTCTATTAGTTACTGAAACTGCCCATAGGGCTACAACCACCTCTTCAAGAGAGGGCTACAACAACCATGGTGGGAGAATCTCCCAATGAAAAAACAAGCATATGTACAATGGGGCTAAATCAAGAAATGGGGGGAGGGAAAAGCCACAAAAGTGGTCGGTAGTGCCATCAGAGTAAACCCTGGACCATTGTGTAGAAAGGCCCAGGACGCCAGAGTCAAAGGAAAGCCTCTTTGCACTCCCGCATGCGGTCGGAGCTGCCCTGTAATCCCTCGAGCTGTCCTGTGAGAGCGTGAATCAGCTCTAGTCAAAAATTGCAAACAGTCTCTGCTGGTGGCATAGGGCGAGCCTCAAAGATGCGGAAGCAATGGGCCCGCCAGATGAACCAGAGTGTCAGGCCACTGATGAGCTCCCAACACTCCTCTCTCTCACTGCACCACTCCTATGGAGTAAGCTCTGTCGATAGCCGACTGAAGTGTAGGTCGCCCCTCCTGCATCACTATCATCCTGCTGGTGGAAGATAGCTCAAACTGAAGTACCGGGCCCATGAGGGTGGACCAAGCCACTGCTCCCCAAGTGTACTGTCAAGCCGTGGAGAGAGCAAGCATCAGCTGAAGAACTCATAGCCACACTTTGTAGGCCGAGGGACAGTCCCAAAGACAGTAACGCTAACTCTCCACAAGATGGTCACAAGCTGCACATGTGGCCGAGAGACCACTATGCACTAGCCATCTCCCAACTGCTGTAGCTCTGTGTGCGACCAGCCCCACTGAAACAAAATGACTCACCTCGGCTATCTGGAGTCCCACAACCTCTCCCAAAATGCTGCCAAGAACTCAACTGTGAGACCCTCCTCCTACCAGTGAGGTGCTGCAGACAGCGGGGCGGGCCTCTCTCTATGCTGCTAGTATATGACGTCCCAGTCGAACAATGTACTAAAAGAACGGGACTCCTGGGTGGTGTGCAGAAGAGAAGGGATCCCTCCATAGCCACTCACCAAGATCCCACTGTACTCATGCCAGTGGACAACACTCCCAAATATAGCCATATTACCATTTCAAAGTCTGAAAAGAATTTACGGGACAAAATGTTTCTTATAACATGTTCAAATCTAATTCCAAGCATAGCATATATGGGTGATATACATACTATAAGCTCATCTCCTTCAGAGCACATGGACATCATATGCATATGATATTTCAAGGTGTTAAATTTTCCACCTGAGGATGTTTTAGCCTACCCAATGCTCTTGCCATATGCCCATGAGCCTATCTACCAAGTTTCACCCCATTTGAACCTCACTTGCTCAAAGCTAAGCCATAATCCAAATTCAAGGCCTGAAAGGAGTTCTAATGGTCACATCTTGCCCAAATGACATCCAAGTTGAAATCCAGGCATATATCCATGATGTACATGCTTTGAGCTATGCACATATGAAAAATCACCCCATTTTGAGCCTTGAACATCATACATGTATGATGTCTCACAACATAAATTTGCACTCAAAATGCACTTTTGTCAACTTGCAGAGAACGTATAGGCCTTGATTAGCTTATGCTTCAATTTTGAAGTCATTTCGATAGCCAGAACAAAGAAAATGCCATATTTTGTAAACAATGCTAACTTTTGTACTTGGAGTGCACGCAGGATCAATGGAAACAAACAAGTCACCCGTAAGGAGGAAAAGGCCTACCCTAAAGGATATCATGGCAGCAGCAAAGCCTTTTACCATCCCAAATGAAACACTAAAGCCGACTAAAGCTTAGATGGACAAAGCCACATTAGAAGCAAAAGGCATAAGGCTATATCAGGGAACATTAAGAGACACACATGGCAATACGGTGGACGTGCCAATGATTCCAAGAGAGCTAAGTGAGTATGCCGGCAAAGAGAGCCTTCTCAACCACCTAGAAAGAGTGTACCTACATGGATTCTTCCCAATTGGTGTTGATCTCCAAAGAGTTTATGAGTTGAAAACCACCATCAAGAAAGACGGTACGACAACTCTCACCACACTTCAAGGGGAAAGCAAAGAAGTCGTCATTACACATCAAATCATTGTTGATGCCTTGGGACTGCACGACGATGGTAGCTTTGTCCGTGAAAGAAGAGACAAAGTGAAAGTTTATACCAATCCCACCTTTGAAGAACTAGTGGATCCAAGAGCAAATAGGATCTGCAAGTTGTACAAGCAATTCTTTCATGTCTGCAACAAGCGGTCCCAGAAGTAAACAACCCCACCACACACCATTGCCACCACAATTACTTGGGCATTGGGTAGAAATATACCAAAAGACGTGAATTATGTCCATCACATACATGAGTAGGTATTGGGCTTGGGGACGGACAAGCCGAAATACATCGGTGGTGCAAAAATTATGACAAAAATTGCATAGGAAGCAATCGGAGCTAGAGGACAATGTCCAAACCCACCCACACAAAATGAGTGATTGCAACTGAAAGAGGATATAGAAGAGGAACCTTCTGCAGTTGGAGCACCATCGGTCTCTATGCGGCTCAGGAGAAATCTCAAGACCGTGTAGGAAGATACAGTGGAAGAGCCACCAAAGAAGAAGGGAAAAGCTACAATGATCAAGGAGGAAGGACTAAAAGAGACCAAGAGTCAGAAAGAGGCCCGTATTGAGAGAATAATAGAACAGTTCAGGGCTGAGAGAGGTCTAAAAGGTGACTTTTGAGGAGTACTAGGTACCAAATCTAGCAAAGATGGCGATAGCTCCTCAAGGCGATTAGAAGACCAATTTGATCAGTACATCAAGGCATACTGAGAGTCAAAAAAATTTGTAGAACAAAAGAATCTAGAGCCTTTCAAAGCTGAAGAAGTACTAGACATTAAGAGAAAGCTGCAAGAATAGCTAGAAGAGCAAGGAGAGCAAGAAACAGTCACAAACGAAAGGCGGTAGCAGAACAACCCACCTCTTTCCCAAGATACACCCAACAACCTCCAAGCCCAAAACCCTCAATATCTCAACAGAAGGATTTGCCAAAGAAGAAATCAAAGGCCAAATTAATGCCAGAGGAAAAACAAAAGGCCAAAAGATGCACGTATGATGGCCTCCTCAAAGCTAGATGTTTCATGGGCTACAAAGAATGAAGAGAAATCTAAAGAAAAGCCTAGGGACCAAGATACACAAAGAAGAGCACCAAAAATGTAGCCCCCACAACCTGGAGTACCAGGACTGGTGCAGATTTCACCCGTGCCACAATGGAGAACTTTGGCGAGACCTTGGAGACCTCCTCCAGTAGGTGTCTGCTAAGTATGGGACACCAAATTCCACTATCAGGCCCACTCCCTAGACCATAGGCAAGAAACATGGTAGCTGTTAATGATGAAGATGTGAGAGACACTCATCAGATACTAGATAGAATCAGAACGCGATCTCTTACACTAGCACAAGAAAATAGCATGCTCCGAACAAGGGAGGGGAATATACAAGAAGAATATGACCACCTCTCAAGAACTCTCCAGGTAACAAGTCAAAGAGCCGAGGTGGTGGAGTGAGATCTTGAGTCTCTCATTAAAACACTAAAGGATGTTGAGAATAAGTGAGACACCGTTACACTGCAGATGGCAGAGGTCTCAAGTGAGATAAAGAGTCTACATGACGAGAAAGACAAGATGGAAGATGAGTTGGAAGCGGCCAAGGATGAGGTGGTGGAGCTAAAAGCTAAATTAGAGCTCCAAGATTTGACAATAGAAAGATTCAAGAAACCCCAAGGCCTACAAGAGAAAGTGCTGGAGCGGATAGCTAGGCTATGCAGGCCTTTGAATCCCAAATCATAACACTCCAAAAAGAGCTAAAGTTAGAACAATGACAAAGAGTGCACATGGCAGAAGGGTCTTTAGTAGCCAAAGCAAGATTAAAGGCTCAACATAAGGAACTTCAAAAAGAGAATGACTAGCTGAAGAATGAATTGAAAATGCTACAAGACCTATTTCTCAATAATGTAGAAGAAGCAACAAGACAAGATGGTGAGGTGTAGCAGTAGCTAGCTGACCTATGACAAGAGGTAGAGAGGGAAAGAGGCCAAACTACAGATCCAGGTCCAAGTGACTTTGGACTCAGCGCCCAACACAAGCCTCTAGAACTCCCCAAAATTTCAGAAGAACCTTTATTTGTGGAGATACCTCCACAAATCCAAGAAGAAGAACACATTTTAACGGCTGAAGAGGAGGTGCGCCTTCGCAGAGAGCCACCAAACAAAGTGCGAAATCTTCCATAGAATGAGAACAAAGCATGCTACACTAAGTGGGTGTCCAAAATCTTGATGCAAATGCAATCAGAGTGAAATGGTTGCAGCCATCCCTTCCCTACCATCTACTCAAGTATGAAGTGATGACAATGAAAAAGCGCTTCCATGGAGAGGAGCCAACACCACCCTTCGGCGGTGATATCAAAGATCAAGAGGATTCCAAAAGGATAGTGGACTCACATCCTAAATGGCAAAGAGGATGGCTCTTTAAGTATCTAGCATACCTGTATGTTTGGTTGAGGCACAAAAAACAGGAAGGGATGATGTCTCCTTCTGCCCTGTGCCTAGCAGATTGCTAGAGAAACATCCCAATTGGCTAAATTACCCTAAGCTTTGATAGCCTAAGGAAGGAGAGAGAATAAGTGGAACTTATAAGCAAAAAACCCTCACGGGTGCCATTAAGCTTTTCATTGGATCCCCTGACTTGACATGTGTAATGCTTAGGAAGATATGTAAGACATTGCTAGCCTGCATCAAGGTGTTCGCACCGTCCAAAGTAACGGACTCAACATTATTATGAACAAGCGACACCGTCATCAAATAACCTATGATCTATCAAAGCAGCTATCCCCAAAGGTGCTACACCTATTCTATCAAAGGCTAATGTTCTTCCCAAGCTACCACATGCAGGCGTTTGAGAAAGCCTTCTACACCAGCTTCTTTGCATACAACAACAGAACCTTTGGCCCTACATTTATAAGGGAAACATCAGATATGAGTCCTATCTTTAGTTGTTAAAGCCACTAGGTTTCCATTGACAAAAATGACAGAAGACTGGTGCAAATCAAAAGACAAGGGCCCAAAGCACTACAAAGACAATGCCTCGACACATGGAAAGATCATGTCGAGGACGATATGGACGCGGAGGGGGGAGTGTTGACAACTAAACACGGGAAAGCTACACCATTTTTGTATTATTTAATTTGACAAACTCAATTGTAATTTTTTTTTGGGACTCAATTGAGTTTCCAGATTGTAACGTATTAAATTATTAGGGAAATTTTGAACTCTCAAATGGGCCCTCTAAGGACTTTAACTTTCTCCCTCTCGTCCAAAACGGGTGCACGGTAAAATTTTTACAAATGAGATGAAAACTTGTTGAACCTTTTGGATTTAGAATGTACTCATCGAGATCTATCCATTGATATATAGCATGCCATCAGATTCCTTATAATCTAGAAGATTTCTTTTTTTATGTGACAACTCTGTCTTATAAATGGAATCTCTCTCCACATTTCAACTTCAGTGGGGAGGCCATAGCTTCTACAAATCAACTCCAAATTTGTCAAAGTTTGAGGATTTAGAACCTACTTTCTAAGATCTTTCCAATGATATGTTGGTTGATAGAGTTTTGACAAAGCGTTTATGTACTTCATCGGGTTGCCCACTTTGAACAAGAGAGGCAAAGTCAAACCTCCTTATAGCGTGGCCCCCTTTGAGAGTCCAAATTTTTCCTAATGTATGATGGGGATCATCAAAACCCATGGTAGAAAGTAGGAGGTAATTTTGATGAGTTAGTACCTCCAAGGCTGAGGTATATAAGCCAATTTATGTAACCCTAAGAACAACTTTTTAATTAATCATCTTTTGAGCTCAACTAAGCGTGTCGTAACTGTGTATTTTGTATGAAAGAGTGAGTGAGGTCTTCTTCTACTCTCTGTGCACACTACAAAAGCTACATTATGAAGGCGACTACACCATAGCAATGGCAAGAGCTATGCTTCAACGCCAAGCTTGCATGATTCCGGTCTCTTCACGAAGAGCTCTTCCACAAGCTTCGAAGTGAGTTTTCTCTCTAACTGTGTATCAATTTTGTGATTTCTTTATATCATTGTGTTCACAACAAGTTAAACTACACTTTAGGCCTAATTACGTTGAGAATCGGTGACCTGTAATTTTTGGTATATCTTCATACGCGTTTTTTGCACCTGGTGTTTTCAAGTAGTAAGATGGGTTAGAGACTTTAGGGTATTGTCCTCTAGGTGTGTAGAGGTTACTCCTTGAGTTTTGTGATGATTCAACAATATTAGGTCATGTTTTGGAGAGCATAAACATCATAGGTATGGTAGCGATTGCGTATACATAGTGTGCTTTGAGATGATTTCCCTTGGTAGTGATTGTCTCTAGAAGGTTGAGTAGGTGATTGACACCATCTACTTGTTTCCATGTTCCTACGGACCAAGCTCCATCCTTGCCTGACATCTTGTTTGTTGGCCTAGTTCTCACTTTGCTAGCAACTGCGAGCAGTGTACTTGCCCAACAACAGAAGGTATTCAAAGCAGATGTCCATTTACTATAAATTGCAAGGAGGATTCACTGCAAAAGGAGAGGAAGAGTTCTACTTGAAATTGTCTTCCTAGGATGGTTAGTCTTCAAAGGCTATGGAAAAGGGAATACCATTGTTGTTCTCCATAGGCTTTTATGCAAAGAAAAAAAGAATCGGGACAAGGATTTTGGGCAACTTTCAAATTGAAGAAATGAACTCATCACTTGTTGCTGTCAAAATGCAAAGAAATTTTTTAGTCTCTCTCCTAATATTTTAGTCAATATTTTCTCTCTCCTGCTTCTTTCGCAATAAAAAACAGCCTTATGCCCAATTCTCTTGATCTCAAGGGCTTGTTCGGGCCTCTTTATGGCTCTACAATTCATCAATCCATGAAAAAACATCCAATATCTTTTTTTTCTACTTTCCAGATTCATTTTACACACTCTCTTTTCATTACACAGATACACACACACCATTTTCACTAGCACAAAGAAGAAGCTTCATAGGGCTCTACAATTCATCAATCCATAAAAAAACAGCCCATATCTTTTTTTCTCTATTTTCCATATTCATTTTACACACTCTCTTTTCATTACACACATACACACACACACACACACACACCATTTTCACTAGCACAAAGAAGAATCTTCATAGATTTGGCTATTGATTCTATGTATATATCTACATATTACATTACTTTTCAAGCATACTCCACATATTTTTCTTGCTCCATCTCTCATATCGTACCTCCATAGCTCTAATTTCCTATGAATTTCATCCTCAAAGCGGCGAACAAAGGATAAATTTAGTGAAGTACCGATTCTATCCAATGGAATCAATACAGGACACGTGGAAATGATAGCAAAAATTCAACAAAAAAGAAGAAATCTTCCAGATTGAACTAGTTTCTCCGCTCGCCAATTTCACCATATGTGAATTTTCCTTTATGCTATCATATTTCCAAGAGGGTAGAAATCAACCTCCATTATCCCCTACCATTAATCATGGTCTGGAAATGTGATATGCCTAACTATTATGTTGAGATTATGGGCCCGTGTGTGGTGCTAAGTTTTTGGGGTGTAAAGGTTATGTCCGATCACTTGCGCAAAGGTAAAGCGAGACTTGGTAGATATATCAAGCTTCCAAGTTTGTGAAGGTAAGGGATGTAGATTGATAACGATAAAACTCAATTGTGGTGATGTGATTTTTTGGTTTGATGGTTGCTTCAACATTGGGTCCGGTTGAGACCAAAATACTATTTGTAAGGTGTGGCTAGCAGCTTGTAAAGAAGAGGTCTAAAAATGTATGCATTATGTTTTTCTTAGAATTATCTCATATCGAGCTATTGGAAGGCATGATACCTTGCAAAGGAAGGATGGTAGGTATTGGTCTATCTTGATAGCTATTGGAGGTTTTATTAAGAAAACCTTCTGTTGGGTTTACCTGATACAATGGCCAGCTTGGATGGTGCCCTTGACTTTTTGCACCTACAATCGAGTTGGAAAAACAACTGCACCGAATAAGAAGTCATCCTCTTATACACTCGCACTTGGTTGGGTTGTAATTGACTGAGTAGGGAGCATATGTGAGCTATGACCTCTGACAATTGTCTTTCGTTTTGACAATATTAGGTTTAACATAATAATATGATAACTAGTCAAATCACTTTATTGAGAATAAGTTGTTATATAAAGGTTTTAAATAACGGTTTGTCTAAAATAGCAATAGATAATACATGATATTGTTGAACAATCTTTACTTTCCTCGTGCGAGGTAAAACCAAAGTATAGGCTAAGTATAGGCTGACTACTTAAATGAGTACAATTTGGGATCTAATAAACCGGGGTGAATGTCTCAAACAAACTAAAAAATGCTAAGGCAGAATATGATGCATACTTTGCATCAAAAAACCAAGTGAATTATAGGAAAAGACCTTCCTTATAAGGGTGTGTAAGGAAATTTTTATAAACTACAAAGATAACTAACACCATTGTATCCTGGATAAGATTTTAACTTTGGATATGGAACCATAACAAATGGGTGTTGGAATAAAGAAATGGGTTGGTGATTCTATTTATAAATTGAGTCATTCCGAAATGTTTTTGTTTTTAATTATCTCTAATAAATCATACTAATTTGCAAAAAGAGTCATATAATGTGATAGCACCTACATTTGGGCCTAAGTGACATGGATAACAACTAGGATGCCCGTGCGTCACCTAAAATGTAAAGTAGCGCTAGCTCTGTTGCTAAGTGTTCACTCACATACACACACCCTATCTGGCTACAAGAGATTGCCAAAATCTAGAGCTTCTTGTGCTAGGCTCTAGTACATACATTACACACACACACAAACGTCTCCATAATCATTTATGGGTCCATATCTTTGGATGGAATAATTGTTGCTTACATTTTAGCTCTATGTTCATCTCTTTATAATCCTACTTGCATACGCGTGCATAAAAGTGGCACTAGTTTAATACATAACGTAAAGCACAATGTTGGCGGATATGCCGCGATGGACGTCAGCACATCGAGAACTCACCTAACAAGAATTGTCAGCTAAAGACGAAGCTCGACCCGCAGGCGCGTGGAAGCAAGCATAGGGTGTCAATCTACACTCGACCGACTATTGACTACTTCCTACAGAGGTCTCTACTCAATGTCTAAGTTACAACCTACTATTGTGCACAGGAGGAGATTTTCTACAACGGTTCCATGAGCCAAATACCCATCAGACATTCTCGAAACGCTACGAAAATTGAGGGATATCCTATTAACACCAATAGGCCACTCTCCCTAAGTTCCGTGACTCAAATTCCTACCCAAAAACATCCGGTGCAGAATCACTTAGGATGTCTGACAGGTTTGTGCAGGTCAACATTTCTAAAAACTAAGGTGCCTAATGTGTAGCTCTATTCAATACGAACGAGTGGATATGTTGAAATGAAAAAACAGACACCGTTTGCTTATTGAATCACTAGAAATAGCTCGCGGGTCAATCTCGCGAAGCCGGGCCGTACACGCGCAATGTGGGTATTGGCGCGTAGCTCTCCCCAGGGGCAGCATGCGGCACTTCTCAGTACTCGATTTCGACCACCAGTGTGTGCGTAGCATCAAGATAAACTCTCACTCACTCTCGTGCACAGAATACGCTTCTCACAGACACTTGGAGGATGTTGTGCATCTTCAAAACAGACTCATACCGTGCTTGCTAGGCCACTAATGTTGGGCCGAATATATGTGTGTCAATGGTGAAGAAGACAGTGTAGAAGGCTTCTTCAAAGGCTTGGAGATGGTATGAGGGCAAGAACATTATTCTTTGGTAGAGGGCATGTATCACCTCATGGGAAGGTTGAGCAGACAGTTCATAAGAACATCTATAAGTGTCCTGGAAGAAGAATATGTTGTATGTGGCTTGACCAGGTTTGAAGACCTCAAAGACTACCAAAAGTGTTTTACATATCTTTCTGAGCATAATGCAAGATAGGTCAGGCAAGCCAGTGAACAATTTAATGGCACCCGTTAGGGTTTTCACCATGTATTGATCACTCATTCTCTCCCATGCCTTCAAGCCTGGCAGCTTCGGGTAGTTGAGCCACATGGGGTGGCTTCTCTTCAGCAGTTCCTGTTCCTTCCATGTCTGCATCCTTGGTAGAGGGAAAAATCTGAGGTCGTCTCTGATCATTTTGGGCACCTCTACCAAATGTACTAAATACTATGGGTATTTAGTGAGCCATGCCTTCCTCCATCTTGGTTGAGAGTCAACAATGAGCTTAACACCTTCTGGTTTGGTGATGTCTTCATTGTATAGCGGCACTATAGGCTCCTCTTTAATCCTCTTGTTTATTGTAGCAGCCTTGTATTTTAGAAGAGAATAGGGGAGAGAGGGTTGTAGCCATTCATGTTGAATGACATTTGCATCGAATTTCTGAATGGTCATTGACTGCAATATCCTCTACTCCCACTGCATTGCTTCTTTGGCGGCGTCCTTTATGGTTGCTTCTATTGCTTCCTGTAGATTGTCTTCTTCTTCTTGTGTCAGATCCTGGGGCTCTTGTAATGGTCCCACGGGAATGTCCTCTTGTAATGTTGTGTCCACCGGATCTGACACATTCTCTATATCAATTCCTTCCATAGCAGCCGCCCCATGACTTTTTTGATGTTCTTCACTTGTTTGGCTCTTAAGTTTGTCCAGCTGCTTCTGTAAGTCGTCTTTTGCTAACTGAGATTGTTCTATCATGGATACTAATAGGTCATTAAGTTCTGCATTGACCCTATCAGCTTCATCTAGCTTCTGTCTTACCTCATCATTTTCTGTCTTCAGTGTCTTTGTATCATCTTCTAGTCTTTTCTGAAGCTTAACCAATTCTGCTTTCAATGATTTATTATCATCTTCCAATCTGCTTTGTATCACCATTGATCCCTCTGCTAGTATCACTCTCTATCTTTTTTCAAGTGTCAGCCCTTTTTGAAGTTCTATTGTTTGTTCTTCAAACACATCTCTATCGTGGCTAGTTGTAGTTGTAGCTGCAGCTCTTGCTCTACCCGGAGATGCTCTCAACCCCTGAATCGTTTGATCTTTCACTTTGATTTGATCCTTGAGTTCAATTACCTCATCTTGGCTAGCTTCATGTGATATTTCAGCCTTGGCCTTGGTCTCTTTCAAGTTTTCAACGTGTTTTGATTCTTCAGCCAGCTGTAGGGTGAGCCCATCCCTTTCCTTTTCGGCTTCGGAAAGAGCACTGCTGATTTTTTGGTATTCTTCTTCAGAGTTTATCAGCTTCTGATTGATTTCTCGGTTTTGACTTTCCAAATCTTGACATTTTTGCAGTGTTGCTTCCAGTTCAGCTTGCATCTGTGATTGGCTGTGCATCTTCTCTTGGTTTTGCTTCTGAACTGTTTCCACTTCAGCGTTCACCTTTTCTTCACTCAACCTTAGCCCATAATACTCAATCTCTTTGGCCACTGATATGGCTCTTAATCCTTGCAGTTTTTGCATCACTTCTTCCCAATCTTCGGCTTGTGGTTGCAAATCCATGGTATCTGTTGCAATCTCCTTTAGCTCCACCAAACTAGAGCTCAGCGTTGGAGAGGGGGAATGGGGGAACACGCCCGGCACAAACAAAAGGGCCTCTCTATACCTTAGGGAATTCACAGCATCCCTATCCTCTTGAAAAACACCTTCAAACACACAACTCACACTAGCGGACCACCACCTGCTTGATTATCACTACTCACACCCTTCACAAAACCACCACACGATGCACACCTGCTTCCACAGTCTGTCTCCACCCTTACACACACACACAGCCGCTCAATATCCCTCTCTCACTCAAAAAATCATTGGTCTATGGGGGCACACACTTCCACACAGCCGGCACCGCGGGAAAGCACCAGAGCAGGAGAAAGAAAAGGGGGAAGGGGAAACAACAACAAGACGAGGCAACAACGGCTCGATTGGATTACACAAAGCACCTGTACAGACTCGCACTGCCATCACCATGGCCATTTACACAAGAAAGATACAAAGGGGTTTGACAGGCACACTCCTCTCTCCAAAAGCTCCCCTTTGCAAGCTCCCAACGGCACTCAAAAGACCAAGAAAAAAGCCCTTAATTTGATTCGATTTTGGCTTTTATAGGGGGGTTCTTGAATTTGGGGAAACTGCCCTTCAATTGGTCCATATGGCACCCGTTTTTGGTATCTTTTAAGAAGGGGGGCACCGCCTTATTCCATCTGCTCCCTTTCTCTCTTTTGCACTTGGGGGGGGGGGGGGGGGGGGGCATTACCGATGTCGCTATTGCCCCCTAGGCTCTTCATTTTTTTATTTTTATCTTTCATTTTTTACCCTCTTTAAGCTTAACCTTATACTGCTCAATTAGCTTGACTTTGACTCTCTCTCTCTCTCTCTCTCTCTCTCTCTCTCTCTCTCTCTCTCTCTCTCTCTCTCTCTCTCTCTCTCTCTCTCCATCTGACTCCTCCTTGGCTCCTTTTTGCACTTTGGTCCACTAGGCCTTCACTTTGGTCGGCCTTGGCTTTGCTTTGCACCCTTTGCTCTTTGTTTGTCCGGCTTCTACTCCCCTTTGCTCCTTGTTTGGCCCGGGCGCCCTTTTCAATGTCCGGCCTTGGAGTGGCCTTTTGGCTCTTGCTCTCTCTCCGCTGTGGGACTCCCCCCTCTCGCTAGCAATAGTGAGGTCGCTATTGGGTAGGGGGTCCCCCTTCAAAAACTAGGGCCCTTTGGGCATGGGAACAACTTCCCGTCGGGTGGCCATGTCATCACTGGCTATCACACCCTCTCACATGCGGGCGCTCCACTGCGTCGCCCCACCTCGCCGGCCGCCGCCAAAAACCACTGCCTACAACCTGCGCAGTGCCAGCGGCGCTAGACGCCATAGCCCACTAGCTCTAAGCTCCTACTCACTTTGATACCACACTTTGGTGCCCCTTTTCGTTCTTATACACCTTGGCAGCGCATGTGAGATTACCCCCCCACTCCACATGGCAGCCATGGGCCTCATGGCTCATTAAGCCCACCAAAAACCTTCAAACATAAATATTTAAAACCTTTTTCTTCCCCTTTGGCCCTCTTCTGCAGACTCCCATTCATTGCTCCCGGACCCGATTACCAAGCAAGAAAAACTCACTAAAACTCCACATTCCCGGCCCCGACTACACTTGCCCTCTTTGCATTTTTATCCCTCAGCACCCTCGAACCAAGGCCTCCAAAACGAAAAAAAATCATCTGCAACTGTTCACTGCCCACGGATCCCAACTCCATCTTTCTGTATCCGGCTGACCACGCATCCGATTGACGCACCGTAAATTCATGCTAGCTCCTCATGATGCGTACTATCATAGAGAACCTTGGCAAGGCCACAAAACTGCCAGATGGCACATCCTCCAACGCGGTCATGTGGACTCAAACTCGGCCCTCTGAAAAATTCAACTTGCCATAACTTGCTATCCAGTGCTCTGATTCGCGATCCGAGAATACATGCATGCTCCACAACTCGAGCTCTACATATGTATGCACTGACATGAGCCTGGGCCGCCTGTCCCCAGTTGCCCTGTCCGTTGGGGATCTGCTACACACTCCTTTTTTAAACTTCAGTATCTTGCACACCGGGGCTCCATTTGACGAGCCGTCTGGACCAGCTTCTAGAGCACGCTGAACACTACATTCTAGCACATAAAATCCACATCTCGAGCACAGAAGGACACTAACCTGATTGGCTCTTTGCAGCACACCTTTGGCCTAAAAAACCACATCTAGCATACACCTCCGCTACCCTTTGGTTGCCTAGGGCTTTGGTACCTGCCCTAGCTTTCAGCACTGCACTCGACTGCTGCCTCTGCCTGGCATAGACCATCTACTAGCTTGGACCAACTTTGGCTGCACCAGTGTGTATTCTTCTGGTTTAGGGGTTGATAATTGAAAAGCCGTATGAGCTGCCTCCTCTCAGGTGTATCCAACAACTAGCAGATCCAGGAATATTCCATAATTTTTTGCCTCCGGATCTTGCTTCCAGGATTTGGTTCAAATTCTGCCTTTAGGGTTGTTCGCTTTCTCTTTTTCCTCTTCTTCCTTGGAGTCTTGTTGCTTCTCAGATGTATTCAACTCCTCAGTTTGTCGAGGTCGAGGAGGACTAGGAGGAGGTGGTGATGGTGGAGGACTTGACTCGCAGCTTGATGGTGGTGTTGATAGCTTCTTTTTGAAGTCTCGATCAGCTTTTGTTTTCCTCTCTCGCTCTTCACCTTCCTATTCTTCTGATAGCTGCCGCCTCACATCATCAACCTCTTCTTCGGTAAAAGGTATGACCGGGAATATTCTCGGCCGCCGCATCTAGGATCTCAAAATTCTTTATATAATTTTCGAAGCAATCTCTATTAGTCCTTCAAGAAGATCCAGACATGGCCTCAAGTGAGGGCTTCCATAATTCATTTAGATCTCCTTTAAGCATTCTTTGGGCCTTGAAACTCTCCATCAACCTCTCTAGCCGAGCGGCCTTCTGGGATTTAGTCTCTTTTGCTATCATCTGAATGGTAGCTTTCTTTCCTTTCTTTGGCTGAGGTGGCTCTTCTTCTACTGTCTCTAACCTTCTTTTCAGCCTGGTGGTCACCCTGGGAGCTGTAGATTGCTCCTCTTCCTTGTCTTCTGTCAGCTTCAACCACTCATTCTGTGATGGAGGAAGAGGCCACTGGCCTTTAGCATGTAGAGCTTCATATATCACCTTTGTGAGCATCTCCCCTGCTGCAATATATGTAGGGTTCTGGGTTCCCATCCTCACAATGTTGTACTGCAGGTATGCCACATAATCTATCTCTCCTAGGCTGACCTAAGCTTTGTTTGGCGATTTGTCGCTCTGGAAGCACCCATGATTACGCTTGCATGCCCCCAATGATTTGTAGTGGTCTACCACCATAGGTCTTGGTTGTTGAAGGCGTGGGTAAGCCGCTCATGAAGTTTGGTGGCAAACGGACGTCTCGTTTTGGCGGTGAGAGCCAAGTGACGCTTTTCTTTTTCGATGCCGTTTGTGAAGCTTAGGTCTGCTTTGGGTAGCCTTATGGCCATGTGGCCTATGTAGCCTTGTAGAGCTCGTCGAGAAGCTCTTACCCATGAGTTTTGGTATCATTCGGGTCACTTTTGCCGGATTTTCTCTTTGTGGCCTCTTGCAGGGCTTGAGATATTAGGGTTTTTTTCGTTGCTATCTTGCCTCCTTTGGGCATCCAAGATTGGTCTCCTAGGCTAGGGTAAACCCCCTATGAAGTTTTGTTGGTATCATTAGGAAAAATATGAACTCTCTAGGGGCCCTTTGGGATTAAGGTTAATTAGAGGCCAACCAATGAGAAGAGGGTGGTGGACACACTCTATGCCCTCAATGTAGGGGGACAAAGTAGTCTTACACTTCTTAAATGGGCTCTTACCTAGTGAGAAGGTGAGAGGGGGGGGGGGGGGGCGGAGGGCATATGGAACCTCCAACTTCCCTCCTTTTTGATCCGGTTTTGAAAAAATCCCAAAAATTTAAATTTTTTTAAAATTTTCAAAACTCAAATTTTATCTTCTTAAAACCCCCCTAAATCTATTTTATGGTCAAAAAAGCATTTTTTGACCTCAAAAAGTCAAAACGTGCACCCAAAAACCCTAAAATTCAAAATTTTTAAAAACTTTTGAAAAATCTTTCTTTACTATCAGAGCTCCCCCAAAAGTAGTTCTTAGGCAAAAAGTTATTTTCTCTCTCTAGAACCCCTTTTCCAACCCTTCCTTGGTTGCAACCATCACACTCATCCTCTACTCCAACACTCTCTCTCTACACCATCTCCATTGCTGCAGCAAGGAAGCTCCTCTCTCCTCCCCTACCACCTTCCATTGCCACACCAAGCAATGGTTATCCATCTTCTCCTCCCATTGCCACACCAAGCAAGGGTTATCCACCTTCTCCTCCCATTGCCACAAGGGTTAACCACCTTCTCATATCACTTTATCCCACCTACATTGTAACAGCAAGCAAGGTTCTGCTCCTCCTCCTAATTTTCTTTGCTCAACCATGGCCAACTCTACTTCGCAAAGGCGGCCAAAGGATGAGGTCACAACACTTGCATGCCACAACACTAGAGGTGTGGATGATGAGTGGATGCCACAAGAGTTCACCAAAGGTTCTTGGGTATACATGCAACCATCTGCTATTGGCCCTCATCGTGTGCGGAATTGTACAAACTTGGATCTTCATTGGAAAGGAAAGCTCCTTGGCTTCAAGAACCGCAAAGAAAAGGGGACCGTAGCCATTGTGCAACATGTTTTCTCAATGGTCAACCATGCATTTGCAACAACCACCTTGATTTCCAACACATTGTAAGTACATGTTTTGAGAATACAAAGCTAGGTGTGAAATCACAGTGTAATGTTATTATGGATTCATACTTAAGATTTGTCATGCATTTATAGTCATATTTCCATCCACGTTGGAGGAGGAGCAACCACTACATAGTCTCTCTGGCATATTCAATGCTATACATGCGGATATTGGAGCAACAATGTTCCCACATCTTTGCCCAACCAAACTGGTTCAAAGAAGGATTTTCTTCTATTCTCACTCCTATATTGTCCCTACTTCTACACAAGCATTTGGAACGCTTGAACCCATCAAAGTAACTTCCTTATTAAGTATGGAGTGGCCGGTGCCAGATTTGTGGTCGGTAGCATCTTTCAAGAAAAAGATGATAATAGATGTCCAAAACTCTTTGAAATACTCTAAAGCTTCTAGGTCTATAGGCTTGAGTTGGTGTTTGCCTATTCATTGTTTTGTGCACATTTTTAAAGAGTTTGGATTTGTGGAGACTACCACAATGCTTGTATGTAAAGATGTGCATTACGAGGAATTAGGAAGGCTTTTGAGGACTGGGGTTTTGTGGAGTGCATGCACAACGGGGACCGGTACCGTTGTAAGGTTGGAGCTTCATGTATTGGAATGTGCTATTTGAAATCTCGCACCTCCTTGTACATATGATTTCACTATAATCGTTGGATGTGCAAGCTTGGAGTGTGGACTCCCTTACAGAGTGTAGATGGCGCTATTGCAAGCTTTGACATTGCCGTGAAGATGCCCAACGATGCTTTGGAGGCAGTCCAAGTGAACAAGCATTGGACTCTGAGTAATGTGCGAGAACATTTGGTTATTATGGGTTTTGAGGCCTTCAACAAGCACAATTTCGTTTACAAGGTCACAAGGTGAGAATCCTTCCATCACATTTTCAATACATCATGGTTTGTCGATCATTGGATGCTTATTGTAATGAATGTCCGCAGATTGGGAAGAGAATGGAAGACAAATTGAAGGTCGAGGAGGACTGGGGGATGGATGGAACTATGCTATCAATCTTATAACTTTGTAACTCTTGCAATTTTCAAAACGATCCCCAATGTAATCAACATGATTTGCTTCGGCAAATCATACCTTTGAATATAATTTTTTGCATTGAGATGAGAAATCATTTTTTGGTGAAAGTGCCTTTTTTTTAATGTCTTTAAAAAAGGGTCCATTATAAAAGGGGGGCCACCTAACTCATTCACTATTTTCACTTTTGCAACTCTTGAGCTCCTCCACTCTCTATCTACACCCCAAGCCAGACATGGATGCTTCCATAGCCTCTGCATCTGCAGCCACATCCACCCCTTTGTTACACTTCATCCTCTTCCTCGAGGACACCAAATACAAAGGGAAGTTGAACCTCCACACCTTTTTTACTCGTCTCCCTGACCTTGAAGCCACAATTGCCCTTCACATGGATGCATTTGCCGAGATTTTTGCGTTCATGGAGGAGCACATCATAAAATATTCTGTGTCTATCCCTCCACATGTAGGGATCTGGGTGCCTTGCGATCTTTTGCACTATATACACAAAGGTGATCGCCCATTCTCCAAGCGCTTTCAATGATTCCAAGAAATTGCAATCGATGCAGGCCATTACTTGGACGAGCAAGCCCCAGGGGTGTCAGCGCTCAAGAAGCACAAGTTGGGGGTGGAGTACCTTTCTCGTCTCGCAACATTTATCTTCTTGGTGAGAGAGGAACCTGATTTGGAGGAGCTCCGCTTACCACACCTTCAGGTTGGGTCCTTTATCAAGGACACCAAGGAGCAGCAGGTTATCCCCATGAACCTTGCAGTGGAAGGAAAGACACTCCGGCTCGAGTACCCCAGGGGTCTCGAGGAAGTGGTTGAGAAATCCATAGTTGTGGCTGGCCCTAGTGACACTCCAGTGCCACTACCACTGACGGATGTGGCTATCCCAGAGATAGAAATCGGTCGCTTCTCCTCAGTGGTAGTGGATGGGGAGGAGTATGTGTTTCTGCATGATTTGGAGAAAGCATTTGGCCTGCGCATGGATGAATGCTTCAGCGTGCTATGCAACAACACCAAATGTCCCTTAGACAATACGCCAGATGCCCTAGAAAGCAAGCTCTTGCCAGTTGGGGACTCTGCTGCTGACACTATTGCAGTTGTATGTGCGGAGGTCCTGGCAGCAGAGCAGTTTCACGTGGCTGAGGAAGAATTCCAAGCCACGCAAGCCAAGGTTGAGGCTGCTAGGATGCCTATGCCATTATGCAACCTCCCATCTGATGATCCAAAGCTCGTATCTGTGGTGCATGGGAGCATTGATTTGGATGCAAAGGGCAACAGGGAGGAGGAGGACAAGGAGCGGGAGGTAAACTGTATCCTAATTTTCGTGTTACTATTTTATCCTTCATTGTCTTTTTTCTCAACCTTCATCGGTTTATGACAGGATGTCATGGAGCTTGATGATTTTGCTGCACGGACGGGTGGTAAGCGGACGGGCTTTGGACCTCAAGCTTCCCTTGCGCATTACCTAGGACAACTCCCCCCTAGCAATGTGGCCATTATCCATAATGAATTTACTCCCCAAGCCCATTTTATGACTTGGTCGTTGAAAGCTTTGAGCAAGTTTTTGTGTTTGAGCACCATTGCTCAAACTGCGCATCAAGTGTTCCTAGTGCGTAGATCCCTTGTATGCACAGCATTTGGAACTCGCTTTCGTGGTAAAGTGCTTGCCCAGATAGGGTACATGCTTCCATTGTCTCAACTGACCGAAAGGCCATAGCGCAATCCCTCTTGATTGGGGAGTTGCCTTACGCGCAAATAGGCGCCAGGAAATGGTCAAGAAAATTATGAACTCCTCAGATACATGATGTAAAATCACCGTTTTGGAAGTAATAAAAAATATTTGGAATTGTCTCTCTTTCTTGCAAATTCTTTTGAATGTGATTTGTCAATCTTGAAAATTTTTTCAATTGGTTATATGAAAATTGTTTTAATTGATGACTTTGTAATTTCAAGTTCTGTATGTAATTTCAGTTAATGTCAATAAATTTAGGTATTTTAAGTACCCTGGGGGGTAGATAAGCCTACCAGCAGCAAAAAAAAGCCTAGCCACAAGGGCGCGCAAATGTCCCATCCATCAGTTTTGGATGGGCCATTTGCACGCCCTTGTGGCCAGGCATTTTTTTGCTCCTGGTAGGCTTATCTACCCCCTAGGATACTTACAAAGCACAAATTTATTGAAATCAATTGGTTTTTCATCATTAATTTAGATGCACCCTTTTTATGGCAATTTCAACATATGTTCACACTCAAGGACACTAGAAAAGGTGAAATCAATTTTGAATTTAAGTTTCCATCACACTATCACCTGCTTTAGCTCTACCTAGTACACCCCTACATCAAAAAGCCCAATTACATTGGACATTTGAAAAATCCAAATTAATGTTGCATAGACACTTGGTTTCACAATATGTTAACCTTTTTTGATATCCTATGGGGAATTCAAAGCTTGAAATGGCAAAAAAAGGGTGGCCACAAGGCTCCATCTAAAATAATGTTGCAAAACCAATTGCTTTTAGTAAATTTGTGCTTTTTAAGTACCCTGGGGGGTAGATAAGCCTACCAGGGGGAAAAAAAAGCCTGGCCACAAGGGCACGCCAGTTTTGGATGGGCCATTTGCGTGCCCTTGTGGCCAGGCTTTTTTTCCCCCCTGGTAGGCCTATCTACCCCCCAAGGTACTTAAAAAGCACAAATTTACTGAAATTAATTGAAATACATACAGAACTTGAAATTACAAAGATAATAGACACAGTAGACACAATTGTTGAACATATTGTCATTGGAAAGTCAAAACATTACAAAGATAAGGGTGTGCAATACAAAAAGAGGGGTAACTTCAGCTAATGCTCGAAATCTCATCGCAATCGATGTGCAAGCTGGATATCTTTTGGATGTATTGTCACTCGCTTTGCATGAATGGCGCATAGGTTGGTATCTTCCAACACCGGAATGATGTAGGCCTCTGCAGCTTCTTGAATAGCTTTGAAGTACCTCCTTCACTGTGCGAGCAAAGGGGGCACGTCGAATCAAAAGCTCCGTAGTCTTCTGGTAGTGGCAGATTTCTGCAAATGCCCTTGCTATTTTTCGGCGCCGCTGCGGTTGTCTTGGGGGCACTTGCACATTTGCTGGCGGGTGGCGTTTAGGCTTTTTGAAAAACTTAGACTTGCGCCTATTTACATGCTTAGGGGCTGGTTCTGCAGCCTCTTCTGATTCATCCTCTTCCCTTGGCTGCCGATCTTGTTGTGTGGGGAGAGCTCCCTGGCCTCGAGGCAGTGTCTTCCCTCCAAAGGCCACCCGGTGTGTGCGCGGTATTTCATCTCGCAGCTATGATAGATCACTCTCTGATTCAGTGTCTGTATGCACCACCCGAGTCCTCGATGGTCTTGCTTGTGATTGGTGGCGCGACGGCTTCTCTGTATCGGACTCTATTGTTTGCTGGCCCTGTTCTTCTCTCCAGCGCTGGGCACGTTGCTTCATTCTTTTTCTAGGTGTTATATCTTGAGGAGCTGGAGATTCAACAGTCCTCGATGACTCTCGTGCCCTATCACCATGCCCACTACCAGAAGAGTTCCTGGAATGGCCAGAAGAGTTCCTGGAACGTCCAGGTGTTCGTGGTCGTTTTCTTGTGCCTTTAAGCCATGCCGGCTTCTCACATCCTTGGCAGGCGGATGCTCTTTCGCGATTTGTTTGGTGCACGCCATTTCGTTGGTAAGAGCTCACTTGTTCTTAAGAAATGAGTGATTTATGAGAACATGCAATATTTATAAGGGCCCATTTAAAAAGGGCCCTGTTCACACTAATTTTGAAAAAAAACTATTATTTTTTAAATAAACATGTCGCTAAGAGTTGGACACTGCGTTCACGTTTAGTGACTCGTGAAGTATCCACTTTGATCCTTGTCATACTTTGCATCGCCGCCATGTAGCATGCTTGGTGGGACCTTGCGACATTTGTCACTTGTTGCTATGCTCTTGACAACTCCATTTCTGTACTTCAATAGCAATCTTGGATTGTTGCGCACGCTCCATTGTGAGCTTACGAGAAAATGTTGTACGAAAAAACGAGTTGAACATCTCCTCCAAATAATTGGATTGCACCATTCCACCACCATGCAAGTATATTTGAAGTACACTCCCCTTGCTCGATAATGGGACTTCTCCATGCCTTGACTGCTAAAAATTTCAAGTGATCCATACTTGTGCATAAAAAACGTACCATGCGCAAACAAGATATGTTGTTCACATGAGTAAACGATCCACATTATTTAATAAAAACAATCCCTTGTAATAAATACACCACGTAAAATGACTTACCATGTAATGTGTGAAGTTATTTTCACCCCAAGAAAAGGTGAAGACCTTGGTAAAATCCGCCAAGGCTTCTTGAAATGATTGTCGTTGTTCTTCTGTTGTGCTATTAAGGCCCATAAGCTTGACAATTTTATCAAAATGTGCCCAAACTTGCTTGCGCTTGTTTGCAAGCTCTCCATTTGAATCATTGTCAGTAGTAGCTTTGCATAACTCCTTCCAAAGCTCCCAAAGGTTACCTGCCTGCTGGTTGGAGCTATTTTGAGCATCATATCGATTTGTCTTTTCTTGGGAAACTTTCTTCAAAAAGTGTCTAGCTTTTTGTCCACTCATTGACACTTGTTGAGAAATTTCATGGGCCTCCCCTGTGTTCTTTGCAGCAACGATACACACATTTCCACTATGACAGCCAATGGAATTCAAGAGTACCTCCACTCTTTCGATCGCTTCCTGGGACTTTTCCAACGGTTTCATGGTGAAATCATAGTCAATGTGGAGCTTCAATAGCCTATCAAAAATGCGCATGAATGCGTGTAATGTACAAAAATGTACATTCGATAGAGGAAATGGAAAGATTGGATTCCAAGCGTGGTCCTTTTGATCACGGTCTGGGACATTGAGCATGGGACATCTCAGAATAGACACTTCCCATTCTCTACCTTCATCTCTGACATCACGACAATCTAACCCTTGTTCTCCATGCCCTTGCCATGGAAGCATGGAACCGACCTTTGCAGTGCTCTTATGTGATTTTTGTCCATTAGGTTTGTACCCTCGAGTGAAAAATAGACAAGGCAGGAGAGAGGAAGCCCCTTGTTTGCAGCCAAGCAAACACTTTATGGTCTTCAAATCCCCACCTAAGTGCCACTCCACATCATAACTACCAAAACCCTCAATCTTCAACTTCTGACCTGTAATTTGGGAGTGTATTACTTCTGTGATCCATGGAGTTCTCTCAAAAATCCATGAAAGTACTCCATTGGTCTCTTTGGGCACCTCAATAGCACCCAACCACCAAATGTATTTCTTTGATTGCACACTAAAAGATGGGGTGGGAGATGGCTCGACTGAATTCCTTCGCTTGGTTTGCAGAAGGGCCTCATTCACTAGAGTGACACTTAGCCTCTCTAACCTTCGGCCTTTCACTATTTGACACTCATCAAGTTTCAACACAAAAGCGACTTTTGTGCCAAGCACTACAAAATAAATAGTGCCAAGACCTTAAACTTCAGAGTCTATGATAAGAACAATACCAAAGAAAAAAGTAAAGTGTGTCACCTTCTTCAGGTAACTCGTAAAATCTAAGCATGGCTTCTTGAAGCCTTCTAAGATCCACGAAAATATTATTCTACGTTGTGTTAGGAAAGCCCTTCTCCGAAGGTCTTATGGATTGTTTCTTACCTTTTCCCCTTGTCTTTGTTGCGCACGAAGCATAAAGGGAAGTTGGCATTGTGTCCTCAATGTGTAGGTATGTCCCAATGCGGGAGAACACATCTTCGTTTGTGCCCTTCTTTGCGAGCTTGACCTTGTGAGGAACGGGAAATAGGTTTTCCACAATGCCATGTTCTTTGAGGGCATCCTTTAGGAGTTGGAAAATAGCCTGATAGGATTTGGTGCTGACTCCAGCCTCATCACAAGCTTGTTGCACGTCATCATCACTAACCACATTTCTTAATTTACGCATAAGGTCCTTGGTGACTGCATCCTTAATTGAGAAGGTTGACTCGATCATCTTGGCTTGTTCCACCGCATGACTCCTGGATGAAGTTTCTAGCAACAAATAAACATAAATGCTAGAAAATAGTGTGAAGTAAGAATGCATCATGCAAGTAAAGACCAAATCACCTTGTGGCTGTAACTCATTGTTTGCGTGCTCCTCCTAAATGTGCAAGAGTTTCAATGGATGAATACATGCGTTTGCGTTCCCTTGCACCAAGGGGTGTTTCTTTCAAGTATGTGATGGTGTTGGTAAGCTTTTGGATGTGGGATTCATTTTCTTGCATTTGTTGTTTAAGAGTTTTAACCACCCTCTCCGAAGAGGCAACACTCTCTTGTAATGCCGTTGTCTTGAGGTGAAGAGCTTGACATTCGTGCATCCACATATGCAAAGAAGCACCTGCACCCATACACAACCGCTTGCAATAGCCTAACAAGCCTGCTTCTCCCCTCCCAAGAAATTGAAGAAATGTGGAAAGGCTATTAAACGGTGGATGGAAGCGGCTTATAGGATCATAAGGGTACAAATGGCCATCCACCCAAATGTCAACATTGGTCTCACAAGCGGTGCGACGTTCCTGTGATGACCTTTGATCACCCTCACTAGCGGTCTTCGACGCAAATGCCGTGGGTAAGTGAATATGTATGCTTTTGGTGTACGGAGTACGTGGTGGTGAACGCAAACCATTTGTGATGTTCATGAGCACCATGGAAGCTGTTGCGTGAGGAAGCAAATGATGAAATGATAGAGGGGGAAGGGTAGGGAGGTTGAGGAAGATGGGAGGAGAGAAGGAGGGAGGGGGGGGAGGGAGAGATTGGGAAGGAGGAGGAAGCTAGGGGTAGGGAGGGAGAGGAGAGGGAGAGAGGAGACAGGAGGGAGGAGGAGGAGGAGAGAACAAAATGTTTTTTACTTTTTGGGGGAAAAGATTTTTGAAAAAATGGACTTTCTAAGCTTGTGTGTTAAAAAATGGGTCAAAAACTAATTTTTGGATATGTATATATGTTGGGAGGAAGTTTTAAGTAAAAAACAATTAAAAATGATTTTTTTAAAAAAATCAAATTTTGACTCTTAGTGACCCACGTTTTTGCTGATGTGGATACACCCTTATGCTTCCTTCATTTTAAAAAAAGCTAGAGAGAGAAAGTAAACCCTTAGGTCCACATCCTACATTTGTCTAAAAAAAAGGCTAGAAAAGCCTACTCAAAAGTACCTTCTTCAATGCCCTTGCCCCCTAAACCCCACACAACATTATCCTTAATCCCTAAAAATTAGGATTCCTTACAAGGCCCATGCAAGGTTCATATTTCTCCTAATGTGAGGAAATCCATACACCGAGCGGGAAAAACAGAGCGTGGCATTTCTCCGAGAAAAAAATAAAGAGAATTGTATCATAAAAAGCTTTTTGTATTAATCCCTGTCATAATGTCAAGTGCAAGCAATCCAAAAAAATGGTCAATCAATAAGGTGATCATTATGACAATATAAATTCCTAATTGACTAAGTAACATAAGCTATCAAAACAATGCAAGTATAATTAATAAGCACCCATCTTGCAATGGCAATTGCAATTGCAGTGAATCCAAAAAAATGGCCAATCCATAGAGGACCATAAACTTTAGCTCCAAAGGTCAATGTTATGTTGAAACTATGGCGTCCCAAACAATCCTGGAACAACGCTACTTTTGTCAGTGTTGCCTGAAGCACAAACTCGTGAGCTATAGAATCCAACCCAAGGACTCAAAAATACACAAAGTAGATGTGTTTACGATGCATGTACGTGAGGCACTTGCTGTCTCTTTTCTGGAAATCCTCACAAGTACATCCAGGGAAGTTTGCAATGGTCATAGCATGAGTAATCCCCTGTTGAAGCAATCCAAGAATGCTAGGTCATGAAAAACATGACACATATTAGGTACCAATATATATACCCTCTCTCACTAGTAGTGCTTGCATGCTGCAACCCAATGCTATCCTCTCACTAAAGTCTTTGGTTAATTTTGACCTCCATCTGAGATGCTTTCCATGTTTGAATCTAGCATGAAAAGAAATAGGTTGTGTTTCGCATTGCCCACTGGGCAGAGGTTGTGTTGTGTTGATGCATTGCTGCCTTGTAGCAAAAATCCATTTTTTTGCAGCATCTCAACCTCCCATGAAAGCAGATAGGTTCCTTCTTCCACGACCCACATCCTCGGGGCTGGACGAAGAGGTCCAATAATCATCTCATCAATATTCCATGCATGAGTGTTACTCTCGTTCCAAAATCATATGAACCCCTCCACAATTCCTCTTGGTTTGACACCCACATCACAATATTTTCTCCCCCCCCAAAAGCAAGGGACATGAATATTCACCATTGTTCACATTATCTAAATTTTTGTTTATGGACCTACCACAATGTACTTTCTCTCCGAGAAGAACACCAAAACACGTCATTTTTCTGCCAGGGTCTCTGCACCTATTTTCCCAAACTGTCTAAGGCACCTTCTTCTCCAATCAGAGACTAGGAGCGGTGGAAGCATTT